>NW_020874384.1:15166098-16416098 GCF_003935025.1 Abrus precatorius
TAATCTAAGATTAAATTTGAATTGAGTTTTAAACTTTGAATTTTAATACACTATATTAAACGGAAGAGATCTATGTTTAGATGAATTAAACTTTAAAATTACTATAACTTTGTACGTTTAATTTTTATTTTAAAATTTTGTATGTTAGATAACAAGTTGATAGCCCAAGAAAGAAAGGGGTTTATTTCAAACTTTATTTATAATTTCTTCCTCGATTTCAAAATCCTTATTGTCTATTTTTTGTTTAAGAAAAATTATTATCACCAATCAAGACAGTTTCGCTCGAAGTGACTTAATAGTGCTATACTTGCTCGTATGGCGCATCAATTTTGACCTGTCAAGTAAAATGCTTCGTACGGTGTATCTTTAGAGAGCCATTGCAGGAGACAAACGATAAAAAAATTCAAAGAAAATTAATTGTGTTCTCAACTGACACGAGTTCAAATCTTTCTATAAGCATAAAAAATCTGGTTTTGTAGATTTTCTCTCCAAGGAAAATCCCTAGTGTCCAAGGACTGATTGAGCAGCTAAGATTAAGATTAAGATTAAGTTAGGATCGTGTAGTTAAAAACTTCTGGTCTCTCCTGAATATGTCGTTAGCATCATTTTCGGTAACGTTGAACTTGGTTATCGCATTCCACACATTTCAAGCAAAAAAAGTATGTTTACAGATCGCTTGGGTTGTTCCATGTGATGGCAAGTAGTTTGCTTTCGCCGACAATAATA
Organism: Abrus precatorius; assembly: GCF_003935025.1. Taxonomy (NCBI): domain Eukaryota; kingdom Viridiplantae; phylum Streptophyta; class Magnoliopsida; order Fabales; family Fabaceae; genus Abrus; species Abrus precatorius. Next base: position 15,166,825 of record NW_020874384.1, read on the forward strand.
CGGTGCCCTTTTGCTTTTCAAAAGCGTTAACCACATCTCCTAGAACTACTTTCAAAACAACTAAATAATAAATTTTTATACAAAAAAATAATTATATAAAAAATGTGAAGCATAATAAATATAAAAAATATATTATTTTTAAATACTTATAATTAATCTAAGCAACTACAATAAACAAAACCATTTTTGGGGGGAGCGGGTGGGGAGCAATACTGATGGAATGAAGATCCAAGTTCCGACTTAGCTACACCTTTTTAATTTTTTATTTTGATTTTTGTCCTTTTAACAAGTAAACTAGATAATTGTCTACTATCACTCTTCGAAAGCGATACATATCCTAATGTAGTGCCTCATATTCAACTGCTTCGCATATATTATTATGGTACATAGCAATTTATATAGTAGTTTATCAAAATTAAGCATTTGGAAGAATATCATCGCCTGAAAGAATTAAAAGAAATATGAAGATGGGAATACATTTGAGAATTTACCCTTTGCAGATTTTGATGCATTGCCTAAATCAGAAACAGTATTGGTGGACATCAAATTAGCCCCTAGACGTAACATCCACCGATTACCTAAGCTGTGTATAATGTTGAAACTCAAACACGTCGATCATTTTTTGTTATTCTCGGAGGACCTATTTCTCTCAAAGAAATAAGGCTGCATACTTTACAACAGCAAAAAATTTGCCCCCGCAAATATTTTTTCGTGCAAGAGAATTCGGGAAACAAAACCAGTAACCTGTTCCTGTCTTGCCCGGCGACGTAATGCATTAGTGCCACTGGTGGCTAACTGATGCACCCATCTATTCAGTGATGAACCAATACCAAATATGGGCAAACTGTCATGAACAAAAGCTAAGTTAATTTGGCTTCCCATGAGATTAAAGCTATAAAGCATTCTTAAACAACATGAATTTCACGTTGATGCCAGGCCAAAAGGGGTGACAAACTTTCTCTAGTTAACAACATTCTATTTTCTAAAGTATCACTAAAAGATATTAGAATTTAGAAGTGAACGGCATTCTGCATTTTGCTTAAGCATTACAAGTAAGATTCTATATATCACTCTACAAATCAGATCATACCTATGACACACTCACAAAAGAATTGGAGGATTACTTGACAGGTATGACAGCATCTAGGTTTTTCTGAAGCATCCAACCTTTAGGGTAAACTATATTATGAGCATCCAAATGGAGATGCCAATTCAATATTTTTGAACACCCAGGAGGTGAACCTTCCATTTGACTTTCATCTTCCATCAATTGTTCAATGAAGGTGGTTTCCTGCCAAACCATAAGTAATATCAGTTTAATGATTGTAAAAATAGCAGATGATATTAAGCATAAAAATATAAAACAATAATAGCAAGGACATCTGAACATATTAATAGGGTGAGACCGATTGAAGAGTAAGGATAGGAGGCATACTTGAAAACCCTCCTTCACTGTGTCGAGCTGTCGTATAGGAGTTGAAGTAGGGCGTCGCCATCTTTTTGGATCCCACAAGATTGTGCTGTTAAATGCAAAGCCAGACATATCAACATGAAATCTGCGAAGTCTTCTACTTTTCTCATTTGTATGCCATCCAATCACTTGGCTTGCATTGCATACAGGACCCTCCAAAATGGCCTTGTTCTTGCTCGGTGAAAGCATGGCTACAGGCCAAGTCCCAAAGCGGCTACAAAACCAGCTCAACATTAGAAAATTATTAATATACAAGTGAGGACACAGATAAAAAGGAAGCATTGAATATGTAAAAGTTTAACGATGTACAGAATGGCTGATAAAACGGGGTGGTTGAAAATGAAAACATCAAAATATTATTATATGTTTCACACATAGAAAACCAATGGATGTGACTCAAAGAAAGCTTAACATTAACAATTCCAAATATTTGAATTCAATTCGGTAACCTTTGGCATGCCCTTTTTTAATCTTAAAAACTACTTCAAAGCTGAAGTTAAAAATAATACTTTTTTTTTTCAGTTAAAACTACTCTAAACCGTACAGAGAATAGTGCCAAAAGAAAGCTATTTTATGGGACAGAATCTCATCCCATTAGCTTATTTTTTGCCATACTTGTCCTTTAAGAAGAAAATAAGTCCAAAAAAGGTCAGGCCTGAGGCCAGTCACTACCTTAATCATGAAAGTGGAATTTGCCAATATTGGTTCTGTTTCTTCAACAAAAGGGAAATGCAATCAAGACATTACAATCAAAGGGATGATGTGATTTCCAACAATGGTTGGCTCAACTGGTAAAATCAAATGGCTTCGACAAAAAGGTCTTGGATTTAATTCACATGAATGATCCTTCATTGGTAGGTCATTTATTAGAACCACTGCAAACCCCCCAATTGAGGCTTGTGACATGCTCTCACCTTGGAATGGAACCTCCTTTTTCAAAACCTTTGGCAAAAATGAGGGAAAATGTATAGGTGTATTTTCAGTTGGTTTTAGGCTTTTGTTCAACTGATATGCTTTTGACTAAGAATTACATGAATGCCACCTTCTGTGTTTCCTGTTTCCAAGAAACTACGGAAATGGTCAAAATAAGATTTTGTTGCTTTCACCTTTTCCTTTACAAATTCTTGAAAACAAGAAATAAAGTGAAAACGGGGTAACCTTTTAGGTTATGAGTGAAAACATACCAATTGACAAGAAAAACAAAAAAAAAACCACCCCCAAAAAAAAAAAGAAAAAAAAAAACCTCTTATAGTCTTGCTCTTAATACAAGAAGGTAAAACTACTGAACACATGGTTCAAATTTCTAGTAATTAAATATATAGGTAATCCATTTAGCCACAAACCAAATAGTGTTTCAACATTGTTTTCTGCTCTACTGAAAAACTAGGACACAGAAGATTCTGGAGTAAAGATTAACTTTATCACGGATATAAAGGGAAAAAATACGATCAAATATGTCAATTACATAATTTCAAAGGTAAAAGAAAGTAGCAATCAACAACATAACAAATAACAGGTATAATTACTTTATTAATGAAAGAAGCAAAATACCCTAAAACAAAAGTTACAGATTTAGTCTACTATTAAAATCACAACCTATACAATTAGGAGTAAACTCCCAAATTCATTCCTCAAATTTGGCAGTGAACACATTAATTCCTAAGAATGAAAAACCCCGCCTTATTAACCACAAAAGTCAAACATATTAGTCCTTCTCAGTCAGGAAACCCAAATTTGCGGAGAATGAATTTCCCGATTCACTCCACAAATTAGTTACAAACATATCATTATGGAATTCAGCCAACAAATTTGAAGAAAATAACAAACACGTGAACAACTAAAAAAACTCATATTAACGAAAAAGTAACTGAAACTCACAATTATTTAATTTTAGACGTTTACAGGAAGAAGTTAAGCCAAAAAGCCAAATGCCCCCAAAAATCAGGCATGCCACCTGCTTCGAGACAGGGGTACCTTAATGCAACAAACAAAAGCCAACAAACAAAGGTCGCATACTACTCGCAACAAGCCAACAACAAAACCTCAAAAACATGCGAGACAATATAGATCAAATGCAAGCCCATCATCACTACAGGAACTCAAAGTCGAAACACAAAGGGAAAAACCAAATGAAACAAAAAAACAACAATGCAATCAATTAAGAGAAGTTAAGTACCTAATATCTCTCAAGACGTCAAACAACTCGAGAGAATACACATTATCATCATCCGCAAAGTAAACAATGCCATCAAGTCTATGACGCTCAATGTGCTCCAACGCTGTGTTCCTCTGATGAACCCCTCTATCCTTCACATCCGTCAAATTCTTAGCACACACCAAATGCCTATACATCATACCCGTTTTCCTAAGTACTGCCGCAGTCTCCATCGATGCCGAATTCATTTCCACCACAATCCACAGAACCGGCGGCGGCACCAAACGCAACACCTGACCCAACCTATTCAAGAAATACGCCTGAAAAGCGCGTCCATAGGTAGGAGTCACTACAATCAACTGCTTCCTCGGCACGAAATCAAACTTCTCCGTCGCCAAACTCCGCTTCTCCGCACTCAGACTCACCGGATCCACCACGAAACCCTCCTCATCCTCCTCAACGCGATTCTTCAGAACGCGATCTTGACGAAGCAGTTGCGCATTCGCGTGCGGCGGCTTCATCTCGAAAGAGATATCCTGTGAGCGAATGTCCTCCACCACGTGACCGAAAGGGAACATGCCTAACAAAAACCCTACAAAGAAACAAAGCAAGCACCGGAACACGGCGCGTCTCCATAGACCTTTCCGACCGTACCGTCGCATGAATACGCCGCCGATGAGTCGCCTGAACGCGGCGGCGAGCGCCGGCAGCGGCGACGAGTACTTTGTGTTGGAGGATGAAAGCTTGTGTGAAGGCGAAGAAACCGAAAACGCAGCGTTTAGGTACTGGCGATCGTGATACGCCGGCGACAGAGTCCGACGGAACGATGCCATTAATTTACCTCACGCCGAGAAAAAAATTAAAAATGAAAAATGAAATTATGGCGGTAACTTACATGAGGAGGGAAACAGGAACGAGTAGAACGGGAGAAAGATCGAAAACCCTAAAAAGGTAACTTTGTGAGAATCAAATCTGAGAGAGAGAACTTAGTGAGAGTGAGAGATCTATTGCTGAATGCAAGTTATGAGTTGCTTCCTATTTTCTGCATTCATCAAGGAAGAAAGAAATTACTGCTATTTCTGGGTCGGATTCGGTTTCGGATTCGGATTCGGGTACAATGTCTAAAAGAATTTAATAAATAATAAACTCTCCTATTTTCAATTTATTTTTCCGGGAAAATAATTAATTCCTTTCTCACAACGCATAATTGAACGACCTGGGTTACTCTCTCTATCTTTATTTTAATTCTTTTATTTATTAATATAAAAAAAAACAAAAAAACCTTATATATACTATTCGCGGCGTAGTTCCATCTGTAACCTTTGTATTGTTAAAATTAATTGAATTAACTGCCCTATAACAAGTAAATTGTATATGTATGTAAAAATAATCTGTATTTAAGAATCTTTATACTGAAATAGCGAAAGCGATTGGCTAAAAAAAATAAAGTTGCAAATATTTTAATATATTTAATGATCTAATTTTGGAAAATTAAAATCTCGTGTACTTTGTCTAAAATTATAGTGAAATCCACGTGTTAAATCGGGGGTAATGATAGGTTTCGTTGGACCTTATAATTCAACTAATCTGGGTTTAATTAATCACAAAATACGAATTAAGTTGATTTTCGTTTAACTTTACTTGACGTAATCTGACTTCCATTAGTTCAATGATTTTTTTTTTCAGCATTATTAGATGTATATTAAAATCCAAATCTCCCGTGCGATTTTCATAAATTATGATTTTCTATTTTGTAACAAATAATTAATTTATGAAATGATTATTTGAAAAGAACAAAAAATCCAATTAAAAGGAAAAAGGTAAATGCAAGTTTTGACGAAACTTACGTAAAATTCATCTATTAATAAATAAAGTGCTAAAAATTAAAGCATTATTAAGGATGGAGATCAAACTATTATAAGATAGTTCTTGTGAAAATTACTTTTTAAATATTTTTTAATATTAAAGTTTATAAATTTAATTATTAGATTAAATGTTTTATACAAATAGATTAAGTAAAAAAAGTTTGCATAAATAAAAAATAATTGCTGCTGTATCAAGCAGCTTAGTATTTTACAAAGAATTATTTAAAATTTTAAGAAGATAAGTACATATTAACCGTAAAATATTATCTTTAAAATTAATACATAATTAATATGTTTATATCATATTATTTAATAGTTAAATTTATAAAATTTATATTTTTAAAATCATCAGATTAATTAATTTTTACGATACTTATTTTTAGAGTAACTTAATTGTCATCCTTGTATAAAAACATTGATGTGATATAATTTTAAAACTTTTGGCCATAAAAAAGGGAAGTTATAGGCTATTATACGGTTCAAATAAAAAAAAAGAAGAATTAATGAAAGAAAGCAAATATGATAAAATCCTGAAATTATTTGGTTATAAAAGGACCAATAAGAATAATGTTTTTGCGTAATTATTTAAAAAGAAAACATAACATTCCAATGATATTGTTTGCCCATTTAATTGGAAGAATGGATAGCTTTACGACAGCGTAATCAATTCAGGTTTCTCAATATATGTCGTAAATGGTTTCTTAAATGGTCGGATACGGCGCTGGTTATGTGTATTTAAGTCTGAAAAGCCATGGTCCTAACTTCCATGCGCCATCTTCCCACAACTCTTTTTTTTTCTATTTATTGTCTACTAAAAAAACAGTTTTATTTCTTAAATCATTAAATATATGTATATATATATATATATATTATGTGATATTTATATTAATTTTTATATATATATTTTTTTTTTAATATTTTGTACACTTACCATAAATGAGAGAGGAAGGGCAATAAAATTTATATTAAACATTTATTGATATTTTTTACATGAATAAGAATATCAACTACATTCCTTAATTTGTGTATTGTCGTCGTAAATGGACTAGTAAAATGAAACTGGAAAAATATGCTTTTTAAGAATTTAAGATAATGTTAATTATAAATTTTTTAATTCTACACTTACCATAAATAAGAGAGAAACAATAATACAAATTATATTAAAAAGTCAACAACAATTTAAATATAAATTAACACATTACTCGCATTCCTCAATATATACGTATATTTTAAGTAAATAGAATATATATATATATATATATTCATTTATTGATTGTTAATATTGTGAAATTATTACTATTACAGTATTTCTATCATCAATGCTTTACAAATTTGGCAAACGAACAGTCAAAGTATAGCTTAAAATGTATAGTGTAGTTAATTCTTAAACAAAAAAAAATGCCATCAATGTGTAATTTTATAGGTCAAATTAGTTTTGTTTAGATATTTTGGAAAATAATTTGATGGACGAAATGTTATCTATAGACTTTGGCTTAAAAATTAAAATGATTGATATTATGCTTTAAAGTGTCTAATTTGATCAAATCTACTTTTTTTTGAAAAAAATAGTTATTCTAGTTTGATTGGCTGGAAAACTAATACTTCATTTTTACCATCAAAATTTTTCGCTTTAATTTTATGAATGAAGTTTGCTTCATTTCTGTTGAGGAGATTATTTTTCTTTAGAGAGTATATTTTTATAGCTTGCTTTCCTTCTAAGAAGAATTCTTAAAGTGTGAAGTTATAAAATGAAGATTGACCAACTCTTCTTATTATTCGTCAACTCCGTCTTTTATTGAGTTTTTCTTTTACTTATAAAAGGTTCGAATTCAAACCCAATTTAAGAGCATCAACATGTATAACATTTGTTTTAAATTTTGGTAGAACCTTTTATAAGATTTTTTTTTATTTTTTAAAATTTATTTGAATGATGAAATAATTTTTTTAAAGTGTTAATATTGTGTTTTACTTAAATTCTGAAAAAAATTCTGCTTAAAATTATGTCTATCAAAGAAAAAGTTAAAAAAGTATTACTCCTATCAAAATTATTATTTGTTTTTTTTTTTTTCACTTTTCGTATTTAAATAAAGGTGTCCGTTGGGATAATTCCACCTATTTAGAGTAGTCTATTATGGGGCAAGAAAAATTTGAGTTGTGTTGAATTGCTTTGGTATATACTAAAAACGTTAACTTAATACATTCCATTGTGTGTTATAAAACTACATTCATTATTTTTATATTTATTTTGTTTCATTTAAATTTTTATCATAGTTGATTCTTCTATAATGGATAAATAATCTAGGTCTCATAATTTCAATATATTTTTTAATTATTTGGGTGATAATTATGGTGTTTATTTATTTTGAAATTAATTTTATTCAAGAACAATAAAAAAAAAAAGTAAGTTTGGTGAAGTTATAAGATTCATAATTTTTTATAACTTTTTAAAATTATTAAGGAATATTCGTTTATATTTTCCAATGTTAAGTATACATCTGAGAGTAATTTTGTGTAAAATTTTTACGTTGGGTGTTTGTTGCTCAATTAGAAAAAATAATAATAATAAATTGAACTTTTTTTTTTCTTTTCAACTAGACGTGACTTTTGAGCTTAGGTATTTTTTCAATTGTTAAATATTTTAAGATAGATGAAATCATAATTTATGTTGACCAAACAAGAAAAAAATTTAAAAATATAATGTTATATTTGTGGAGGCAACCAATGTTAAATGATCATACAAAATAGATAAAAAATAAAAAAAAACACTCTCTAGTCTCTATCATAATTTATATAGATACATGAAAATATTAATACGTTTCTTTTAATACATGTTATATAAAATGATAGATAAAACTATGCATATATAAAGCAAAATTTTCTTACATTGGTATAAGTCTAAAAATTCTTATATTTAATCTAAAATTTTTATTTAACTTAAATATAACAGATTATAATTTATTATTTTACTGACTATTAGATATAAGTTAAATGAAAAATTCAGATTAAGTTTTTAAAAGATTATTCTCTTTTATATATATATATATATATATATATATATATATATATATATATATATATATATATATATATATATATATATTCTCTCATTTTTCTCAACTCCATTGCATGCAATTAGATTTTGTTGTAAAAGAATGACAAAATCCAATCTAATTTATTATAAATTAGTCTCATAAATTTGAATTTGAGTTTCATTATTTTAATTAAGTATTTGTTCCCGTTCGTAGTCCAATAAATGGGTCAACTATTGATTAATGTTATATTCATCACTTTCACAATTGAAAATTGATTAATGATTGAATGTTATAATAATTTATCATAATTATTAATATCTTAAGAATAATAATTTATAATTATGTAATTTTATAAGTTCTAGGAGATAATATTTATTTCAATTAAAAAATTTAAAGAGTGAAAGTTCTTAATTTAAAAGAAAATAATTAGCTATAAAAAAATTGAAATTGTTTCAATTTATTGAAATTAGTTCAATTTATTGAATTTTTTCTTCGTGTTTAGTTAGACGAGTTCACCCACATCCACGTATTTATTAAATATGATAAGAATTATTAAAAAAAAATTAATAAGATATAACACTACTCTATACATTGTTATTAAATTTAAACGACTCAGGTAATTATTAACTTGCACATTAAATAAATAATTTGTTCAGCTATTCTTACCATAGTTTTTATTTTATCAAAAATAAAATCACAAGAGATAAAAATTCACAGAATTAATTGTGATTTGTTTAATTTTTAATAAAATATAACATTCTTTTAAAATAAAATGACAAATTATCCAAACCCGATGAATGATAGAAAAGAAAAGAACTCATCCGTAATTTCTTGTTTATATATAATATAACACATGGGAAATTCCGAGTTTGATTATTTTCTTTTTGTCGGCAACACATTTGACTCTTTGTTGGATTTAAAATTATGAGAGCATTTCTTGCCCGAATATAATAACCGTAGGAAACCAAATTCATGAGTGAAATCAAAATTCGGCTTTAAATGTGTTTTCAGCATAATGTTAAAAATTGGATTGGACCGTAGATTTAACTTATTGACTTGAGAATCACTCAAATCTTTAATTTAGACAATTTACAAAATTAGTAGAACAAAAAATTAAATAACCGAGTAAAAGTAGTAAAAGTTGGAAATGAAAAGCTGTATTTAGAAAATAACAAGTGTGTAACCTTTTACATGAATAGGTTGTCCACTTGGCCTTGGCAACAATAAGGTCATATACCAGAGTAACAAACATGAACCATAAATTAAAAACAAATGACAAAATTATCCATGCATGGTTCTGACACGCCTTTAAAATTTCCACCATTTTCAAATTAAAAATAATAATAATGAGATTTACTATATATCATTTACGGAAACATCCACCATAACTAGATCTTCCATTTGCATAGTTTGAGAACCTTCCATGCTGCCTAGTCACCTCTTCGCCAGCCAGATTCCTCTGCACGGTGGCTGTCAAATTTTAAAAAGGCTTCGTGTAATTAGTATTAAGAGAACAGGACCAATCATAAGTATTTTGAAACTAAAATATGATTTAATAAAAAATAAAGCATGATACTTTTGTGATTAATATTTACATATAAAAATATGTTGGCATGTTTAAAATTCTTCACCAGCCAACATACTTTATATATAATATCGATCATGATTGGAGAAGGAATCGCACTTCCGATTTTTTTTTCCTATTATACTAGACACGCAATAGATAGTTAGTTAATTATACCCCATTCACATGCATATGTGAATGCTCAAGTAGTGAAATTGGGTCTTCGATTAAACTCTTTGAATTCATAATCCATTTAGTACCAGGAGTAAATCAACATGTCAAGCTAAATTGAGCTGATGTCGAGGCCTCTCGTTGATATTTTCACACTGGCTAGAACCGCTGTCTTGTTTGAATCACAACATATTCGTGATCGTAGCTAATTAAGATAATTAGAGCGTGAGCACAATTCCAAAGAAATGATGAATTTAAAAACATAAATAAATATAAAGAGTGAAACCTAAGTTTTACTTAAAATGACTGTTCACCGAATCTTATTCTGGGTTAGAATTATGAGGCAGGCTGCAGAATAAGGTATATGAATCAAGTGGATGATTCCCTCACCTTTTATAGGGAATTGTCCTTGTCAATGTTGATATGTTACACTGATTATATGAGGCATATTTAGCTTGATTATTTAGAATTTAGTAATGAAATTTTCAAGTTCATCTAAAAGAAAATTGACCTTTTCTTTTGGAATTGTTTTAGAAATAAAAAATATTTTAAGTTTATTCATATAGCTCTTATCATATCCAAGTTTTAAAGATTTGAATAAGAGAAAATAAAACTAAGACTAGGCCATTTTATATAATCGATTTCTTATCTTACGTTTGAATTTAATTCATCCAATTTTCACCTGGCCTCACTGTCTTGGAAAGAATAATTACAATTTAGAGAGAGAGAGAGAGAACGCCAAGGTTTTACAATTTTTTTTTATTTTTTTGTCACGAAGGCTCCACCCTTTTGTCCGCAGTCTCTTATAGTCGACAAAAACTTGGACAGCCCATTTTGCAAGAGAGTTTTTCGGCCCATGTAATAACTCCATGGACCAAGATGGCTGGCTTAACGACCTAAGAAAAATGAAGAAAATAATAAGTAACACATTTTATCATGTCGTTGGTTTTTATATTTTAAGAAAACAATCGTATTTAACTGTGAAATAGCTAAAATAAATCTTAATTATCTTAATATCGTATTTAAGGCATAGTTAAGCTGAACTGTCTTTTGGAAAACTAAGAAATGCTAGAGATTCATGAAAATAAACAAAAGTTTGTAGTGTACATTGTAATAATGCAGTTTTTATAGCCTTTCCTACTTTCCTTTATCAATTTGATTAATCCATTAATATGACTCGTGCAATGTAAATATATATTTTTTGCCTTCTAATTTAGGGTTAGTTATTGTCTTACTCTTGAATGTTGTCTTAGCTTCTAAGATACAAGTTTGACTAAGTTGATACGCACGGAGTAGGTGATGGTGGTGTTGTAAATGACCATTAGCAAGTATGCTTCCGTATCACTCAATACCAAGAAAAATGCATTGCGTATACACCGCATAACTATTTCCAAACCCAAATCAAAACGCATTAATTGAAAGTCACAAAAAGATGGATCTTTTACTTTTAGCATATATAAAAATATTGTTAATTATATATCCCTATATTTTTTTAATAAAAACATTTTAGTTTTAAATCCTTAACCTTTATCCTTAACAAATCCTTATCTTATTCAGTCATTTTGTTCTCGTTGGACTCTCATTCGTATAGCTTCTATGCTCTTTCGCTTTTACCATTCGAATTGAATTTTGGTTTTCGAAGCAACCCCCTGATGGTATGGCGATGATATTGTATACTGGGCTTACGTATCCCACTGGATAGGAACCAAAAACCATGTCATCTTCTCTTCTGGGCAATTCAAATACAGGTCTTTCAATCTCAAGAACATGGTTACACAATTCTCTCAATAATCGTATCGTCTACCAAGTTTTGTTTTGTTTTTTTTATCTAAAAACACAAGTTATATAATAATAGTATAGAAAGTAACAAATCACGTCTCCACATTAATTAAGTACTCGTACTCATACCGCGTATTTGGTTTCTTTTCTCAAGAATGTCACTTTTCTCATTAGCGTTTAAAAAACCTAAATCAAGCATTGCGTTTGACTATAAAAATCAAAGGTCATTATCATTCATTCGTGTACTTGAAAACTTAAATCAATGTGATTTTATATTGCGTTTGACGTTGGCCTTTGCACTTTGCAAATTCCACTTATATATTAAAAAAAAAAAGCTACGCCACTTGTGTTAGTATCTGTATGATCACTTTCCATCTCTTATTGTTATGCTTTTTATTAAATGAATTAGTTTTAGTATGATTTCTGCATAATATTGATTGGTGTTGATAGCTTCTTGGATTTCCTTTTCCTCGCTTTTCGTTCTCGCGCACTCAATGTTAATATAAATTAAAAGAATTCACTATACATGCTCATGACTAAAAGGTGGCCATCCTAGCAACCCCAACATGACAGATGGTCAAACCACGACAGCATAGAAATTGGTCAAATGCCACAAAAAACTGACGAAATCTCAAACAACCACTACTACGTTTGCGGAGACGGTGGCAATTAATGGGCCATTTGGCACATTCTCTTAGCTTTACTTTCACTTCACCTAAAACAGAGAAATATCAGCAAAGCAATTATGTTTGTTTTAGAAAATAGCACAAATTTTAAATACATTAATACTACAAATATTATTGGTCTTATTTTTTATTCAAAATTAACATATCATTTCAATAATCATTATTTTCATGTATGTAATTTGAAGAACAAACACTACTCATCCGTATCACAAGATATAGATTTATTTGTATCATTCAGAACAAATTATACTTGGATTAAGTTGTCATCCTAAACTTAAATGAGAGTATACTAAAAGTTTTGGAGAGTGAAATTTGTGTAAGAATAATTACTAAAACCAAACTATAATATGTTGTCTCCTCCCGTCCTAAGGTCGTGGCTGAAGTGCGTGGCTTATTCTATTCTGTATCATTATTGGTTTCCATCACGCCTTTGAATTTTGACTATGTGCTTGTAGTTGTTTTCTTATTAAAAATTTAAAATAGGGTAGTAACTGCAAAAGAAGATAATAATAACAAAAAAACACTCCAAGTAGTGGGTAGAAACTAGGCTAGAATAATGGGTTTTTTCTTTTAAATAAGAGTAGTGATATTTTTACACTAACTTTTTCTAACATTTCTTTTTAATATATTTTGTATCCCATATTTTACTCTCTCTTTTTATCTATTTCTTTCTGCACCAAAATCCCACCTCATTTTCGGAGTGTAAACATAATAAATTTTCGTAAAACCAATTAGTTTACGTGTTCTTCTTCCCAAAATGAACGGAGGGCCAGTTCTCATTTCCTATCAAATGGCTTACTACTTTACAAAACCCTCATCCCCGTGGGTCTAAAGCCTAGAAATGACATATTTCTGCTCCCTACAAATGGTACCAACGCAATTCTCCCTCAGAGTGACACTCTCCTGTAGCTTTTTCTATGTGTCAGTTCGTTTAATGGATTAGGCAGAAGGGATGAAAATAGTCCTAGAGTACTACACCCATGCATGCAAAGTAGCAAAATTGTCGTTTACACTCACTTTTTACAAGTAATTAGCGAAAAACACACACACAGAGAGAGAGAGAGAGAGAGAGAGAGCCAGAAAGAAAAGAAAAAAAAAACTACTAAATAAAACGGACCATTTAGAAAAGAAAAAGTCATCGGGGCCAATGCTATTTGTACCCGTGAATCTGTGATGTGAGTAATATTTGTTGTTCAGATAAAATGAAATATATTTTATCGTATATCAATTTTCTTGGTTTTTCAGAATTAAACCATATAACTTTATTTTTATGTCTTGTTTTATCCCTTTGTTTGAAAATATATTAAACACAAAATATAACTTATATATTATGCTATATAATATTTTAAAAATGCCTATCAAATACTAATTTTGGGTGACAAATAAAATAGTCTCTAGCCACCAAATAACTTGGTAAATTGTTAAATTAGGCCACATACTTTGCGCTAGTCTGATTCAAACTGATCCTTAAAAGTTTTTAATATCATAAAAAAGCAATAAAATAAAAGTAAACTTTTATAACATTGAAAAAGATATATACAATTGCACATGTAGGATCACATAATGTATAATTCATATTAGACCGGGCTAAATGTGAAAAATACTATTGGCCCACAACGGAGCCCTATGAATGAACTCGTATAGTGATGTATGGTATGCAACTACACAAAACCACACGATTGGCATATTTTCAGGTTGAAGGGTACTGGCACATGCCTATTCTATTGTCAGCATGCTCTTCTTTCTTCGTCCTTTTCTTAATAATTCATTCCTTCTACATGCTCTTCTTGTCAACACTGTATACTATAGCCTCGTCACGCTCACATTCATTCTCCAGATAATGTCACTAATTTATACTATTCAACTGAATTTTTAACTCTACCTTCAATTACGTACTAGGCTTCTCTAGTATATATTATTCAAAGATATATGGTAGAAATATAATATTTAAAACAGAATAAAAATATAAGATAAAGTTTTATATTTAAAAATAAAAAATGTTTTACTGGTTCTCATTTATATTTATTTATTTGAACCAACTGTTATGTCATAAATATTTTTTTAATCCCCTAAATTGTAAATACTATTCCTTATTTTTTTAATGGAAATACAAGCATATTTATTGCATTAATTTTTAAAAATTTATTTTAAAAATTCCTTCTCTCTCTCTCTCTCTCTCTTCTAAATCTAAGCTACTTGTATTTTTTTTTAACTCTTTTATTTAAATGGATCACATGCATTTTTATTATAATTTGAAATACAAAGTGTTACTTATAAATAAATTAATAGATGAATAGCTACAGTTAGAGAGAGAGAGAGAGAGAGAGAGAGAGAGAGCAAGGTGTTTAATAGTGGGATATCCATTCATATTTCATAGCACAGAACTAAAAAAGTAGTACCCTTCCAACAACAGAATCATATGAGTAGTAGAATGTTATGTAATCAATGTGAAACTATATAATGATTAGTGTGGTTCTGAATTGGTGGTGAACATTGATCGATGATCTTCTTTATGGATATTAAATGACAAATTGGCGAAGATATTAAAATCATTGATACCCTCCCTTATCATGTTCTCATAGCTAGACAAGACACCTAGCAATTAGCAAATCAAATCCTATAGGATGGACGGAATAAATGGAAGGGAAGAAGGGTGGATGCATGAATGTATGTCTAGTCTATGAGTCCAAAGGGACATGCATTCTGCCATATCCGAGTCGTGCGATTACTTGCAAACTCCCTCGAATCTTAGGCCGTAAACGAAGACTTTGGGTTGGGAGCTTTGCCGCACACTGGCGTAAATGTAGGACTAGCTTTAGTGAGGGCCATGTCAGACATTGTCACCATGCCCAAGTTTACATGCACACATGAATTTGAGTTCTATTTATGTATATATTACACCAATTTCGGGTGTTAAAAAGACATCGACACACTTTCTAATAAAGACAATGTTTGGCTGAAATCATATATATCTTCCGAAACTAATATATGTTTTTTTTTCTCCTTTTTTTGCGCCTTTTCAATTAGAAAATGACTCTAACAATCAAGAACGGGAATGCTACTTTTTTTTTATCATGTATTATTCTTAATTGAAAAGATAAGGAAGGAGATGAAAAATTGGAGACTGGTAGTTTTAGTTAATTTCTTACTCTCTTTTTTTCACCTTATAATAAGACATTATATAATTTAACTTCTTTAATATTTTAGAAATAGAAAGGTATTTATTTTTTAAAATAGATTACTAATTTTATTATTTATTAATATAAAATTAACTGATAATTTTTCTGTGTAAAAAGTTATAGAATATCTTCGCATTTTATAAAACACCGTAGAATTTACCATAAAAAATAATTAATTTTAGTTAATATGAAAAAGTTACGAGGTTTTCATGTATGTATGTCTAAGAAGAAAAATTTGTAAATGTATATACGTTTAGATGATATTATTTTTAATATAACAATTAGTTATTGTTACAGATTTTTTAATAAAATTATAGAAAATATAAGCAATTTTTTAAAAAAATAAAATTTTCTAATCGTGTATTATGTGTAAGGATAACATTAATTTGTGTATGTATATTTCTTTCAAAAACAAATTATCAACAACAAAATGCACATACGCGTATAGAATGATAATGATATTTAACAATTTTACGCATAAAAAGTGTCAAATTTAATTTTTGTGATTGGCTATAGTATTATTTTATAAAAGAAAATTAACATGGAGAGATACCAAACAAATATAAAATGAGGGGAAGTGTCTTTCGGCATTGCAGAATAATAACAGAACACCAAATATAGGGTTAGAGGCATTGACACACAAAGGATTTGCTTTTCCCACAGCAGAAAGGTTCACGCTTCTTATGGTAAAAGGCTAAAAGCATATATGACAAGTGGCCAAAATGGCCACAGGCCACAGCCTCCTCCATTCACTCTCGAAAGGGCTTAGGCCACTCATTCACTGCTCCCTCTGAAAAAATGGGTTGGTGTGTGATAAGACATCTGAGGGAAAGGTGCATATATACTCATTGCCAGATTAAGGCAATTCTTTGGTTGAGTCTTTGGGAATACATTGGAAAATTCTCCAAAACATATTATGTGATTCTTTAATCCTTGTTTAATTATACTCTACTTTATGGTATCTTCTTTTCTTGATTTCTTTAGGTTTATTCAACACAATGCCATTATAGTTGGGCCATATGGGGCGGTCTCATTGCTGTCCCTTTTTTATGCCTATTTTAAATATGTGAAAACTGTTCAGACTGAAAAAAAAAATGTGAAAAGTGGCACTTTATAGTTTATATAATCGCGTGGACCAAAAACCATTGTTTATATAATCGTGAGTTACTCTCTTTGAAAGGTAAACTTAGCATGTAAGACGTGTGTCATCTTATCTTCTGTTGTTGGTCATTATTTTTTTGTTTATTGAAAAAAATACCAGCAATATATTTTTTAATATATTTATTATAATTCATCACTTTTTGAAAAGTTAAAGTATTTTTTTTATAAGTTGATATTTTTTAAAAATTCATTTTATTTTAAAAATTAACTAATCACAAAAAATATGTTAAATAGTATGTTAAAATAAATATATTGTTCACATTTCTCTTATTTATTTAAAATATGGAATATATAATTATTTTTAAATATCATTATTATTTTTTTATTTTTAACATTTCTTTCATTATTATTTATCTTTAATTCCAGATAAATATGTAAAATATTTAAGAAATAAATTTAATATATAAATATAATTAAAACAGTAATAACTAATATTATTTTAGGATTTTAAAAATGGTTTGTTATATAATAAAAATCTCACGATCGTGAGATAACAATAAATTAAAAGTTATATAAGTAAGAAATTGATAAGTTAAAATTATCTAAATCATTTAGAATAAATAAATCATGTAACGTAAAAATCACTTTTTCTCACACTATTAGATTAGACCAACACTTAAAATCTTAATATAGTATCAAAATTTAATAAAATAAATAAATTGTAAAAAAATTTAAATGAAAGACCCTCAAGTCAAATAAAAATAATAGAACTATATCATTAAAAAAGTTCAAGAAAAAGAAGTATAAGTCTAGATCAAAAAAAAAAAAAAAACTAAGATAGAAGCTCAAATTTAAAGTACAAGCATAAGTTGAAAATAAAAATTACAATTAACAGTTAGATAAAAGTTAATTAGATTTGAAAAAGAGGGTTAGATAATAAAAGTTATATATTAATGAATTAAGAATAAATTAAAATTTATATAAGTAAGAGGATTATGAATCTAAATTACTTAAAATATTTTTTTAAAAATTCAGTTAAATTTAAAACCACTCTTTTTCCATACTATAAGATTAGACACATACTCAAAATAGACAAATAAAAATAATATATATATTTTTTCTAAAAATAGATAAATAAAAAGGAATGAAAGTAATATGTGATAACATGTGATAAAATATAGTGGAGCAAGTTCCAAAAATAGTTACACATATTTCAGAAGCAGTAATATTTTGTTGTATATTGTGTGATTTGTCTTAATTTTGTATTGTTATTAAACAAATGTTTTGTGCGCTTACACACTCGAACTAATCTATCGTGTGTAAATTTCTAAATGAACAAAATAGAATTTCTCTGTCACTAGGCGTAATTCTAAACGATAAACTTGAGCATATATAGCCTCTAAGAGGGCATCAACAACAATAATAATGATTACTTGATCATGACCACTCTGGTGGGGAAGCATGAAACATTTCCAAAATGCCAAACTAGCTAGTTCATCAGATATCTTGGATGATTGTATACTCAATAGATTTCATGCGTGATAGATATTATAGGTACCGCATGAGAAACTGTTTTTCGCCCACGACAGTTGATGAACCACAGCAATATACCGAAGAATTCGAGGAACTTTTGAACAAAACAAAAGCCTTCTCTCTAGAAATTTCGTATCAAATCCAAAAACATACATAGATCGAGGGAATCTTTTCGCAGAGGCATGCATGTTCAAAATTTTAGGCATGTGTCTTTTCAGTCGTATAGGTTAATTAATATATTTGCTTTGTAGTTGCATACATGGCCTTCGGATGACGACCAAAGAGCAAAAACAACCTGCGAAAGACTTCGATCAGGTTATTGATGAAAACGATCATGTAAACATAAAGATTATCGTCAAAGTTTAGGATTGAAAATGTGTATAACAGAAAAGATGGTACTAGGACGTGTCCATAATTTGAGTTGGTGAAGAAGAGAATGATTTTCATCATTTCATGAAATTTTTATTTGAGAAGGCTTTACTTATTCCACAATTTTTTTTATGTATTGGTAGAACTCCAATTTCCATCACAAATATAATATTTAAAAAACAGATGACCCTAATTAATTTACAGAAGATATAATAATATCAACAGTAACTAAATTTTATTCTATTAGGTGAGGAAGATAGTTTTTAAAATAGAGGGGTGAACTATTCGTCATAGCGCCTAACCTTGAAGTCGTCCATCCTCACACTACACATCAATTTTATTTGGTAGCTTAATACAATTTTCATCTTTTCCACAACATCCTCATCTACGTCAAATCCTAATATAGTACAATCCATATAATAACACTTACTCTTTAAATACTTGCTTAATACGTAAAGGAGATCAAAACCAATATGAAAATCCTACATTTTCTCATTAAATTTCTGGAAAATCTATTCCATCATATGATTTTGACAAGATATGTACAAGATTCTCATGAAAGCAACTCACTCTTGCATGAAAACAATGCTACGAAAAAATTGTCAAGTGTTAAAATAGTTTTTTATCGGTATGAAATTTTATCTAACAAAAATAATTTCTTAATATAAACTTTGAAGGTTTATATTAACAAATATTGCATTATATATATTAACATTAATTGTTTTGATTGTATATAATAATATTATTACTAACAAATTATTTGATAAATATTAGTATAAATTTTTATGTATATATACTAACAATTTAATTTTTCTTTTGTTAGAGAAAAGTTATTCTAGTAAAAGTTATTGTTAGTAAATGACAATATTTTTTAGTAATATATATAACCTCATTTATTTGCAACCAAATAAATCCAACAGTGAAGTCTAAACCTTTTTTGTTACCTTATGCACCTTCGCTATTTTGCGGTGATAATAGACAAAATGCTATGTCCCCTCTATAATTGGGAGGATATGACATCAACATCAAGGCATATGTATATTAGATTAAAAAAAAAACATATATACCTGCAAGCAAAGAACAGGTGCTATGATGATTCCGGAGATTCCTTATAGAAGATGCAGAGGATATATTGTTGTTTTGTGATAATGTCTTTTTTCTTTTTTTCAAAATTTTCTTTGTTGAAGGCCTATCTACAAGCATTTGCCAAGAAAATGCCAATATCTTGATAGAAATAATGTTATTCCAAAATTTTTCAAGGAATTTCTCATCTATTGACTTTAGCAACTAGACATAATTAGATTATAATTTAAGAGAAATGCATAGGTTTATCTAGTTTAGTAAACAGGAGAATTATGTAACTTGAACTGTCACACATCCTCAATGTAAAAATTGAATATTACTAAGTTTATCACATTCTGCATTTCAACAAAGAGATTTCCTCAGGTGAATAAAGGGTATCTCCATTCAAAGCTCTATCGCCAAACTCCATCATTCCAAACCCCGAAATCGAAGACACATATTTCTTATTTTCTTAAACATTGAATAAACCATTATATAATTAAAGGGCACATTTATCTCTTTTATCCCTTGTTGCATGCTAAAAAAGAATATTCCTCCCGTTCCCTACTCCTTTTTTTGGACCTAGATTCAACCAATCAATGGGAGAACTTTTGTTAATCTCAATTATACACAGTTATTTCCTCGATATAGTTGACTCGTTAGGAATTATCTAACTATTTATTTCTTAATAACAGCTTCAATTCGTGAAGATGTTAAACCAAGAAATAAAATTTTAGGAGTTTTAAATAAAAATACTAATGAAAGGGCTTAATTGTAGCAGTTGAAAAGAATTAAGGACTAGATTATAATAATTTTTTAAAAATTAATTAAGGGATTGAATTAGCGTAAAAAAATATCGAGAATCTGAAATCATACATTAACCACAAGTAATTAAGTCCTTTTAAAAAAAATTGTAATTAAGTCAGTAATTCCTCATAACTCCAACTCAATATAATAAATTTCCTATTAATATAAATAATAGCATTAAACTGTTACCATAAAATTACGAGAATTTGCAATTAATTATTCAACAGATATTCATGAGAGGATTTTCTCTGCAAATATCAGAGCAGTTACGGGTTAAATTAATCAATGAAAGAAAGTAAATACGATGCTCAATGTTCTTAGATTGAAAAAAAATAAATTTTTTTAATATGTGTTGAATGATACATAATAAAAACGCATGCATGATAAATTTTTATTAAAAATAATTAAATAACACATAATATAACACATTAATAATATCAAATACTATAACTTTTTATAAAAATGTATTGTTTTAAAAAAATTTAACATGCTGTCCTGAAATACATATTAAAGAAACTGATTGTTTTTAAAACCTTATTTTATTTTCTTTGCAATGATTATTTTTTTCTTTTCATCCAAACATAACCAATATAGTTGTATTTGTTAAGCTTACTCTATTAAAACCTGGAGAGTTATCTAGGATTTGTCCCTTACAAATCTAAACGGGTTTTGTGAGAAAATGGCAATGGCAACCCCACTAGGGAGAAGAAACACTACCCTCTGTAGAGGTCTGAGAACATATAGTAACAGTACAAAGATTAAATTTAGGAGGATGGGTTAATGTCCTTTTTCTCTGCCACATGAAGGCAACCCTCATTAATGCCTCAGTGAGGTACTTCAGTACCAACGTCCCCCTTCACTGACCAACACACTTTCTCGTACGGGAAAATTATATTTAGTTTTTTCATTTTGTTTTATTTTCCACATGCTATTGTCTTAGAAATATCACTTAATCACTATAATATATATTATTTATATTTACCTAGATAATTTAGTGCAGCAATTTTTATTTTCAATGGCCTAAAAAGTAATAATTTTAATTAAATAGACTTTAAAATAATTTAAACTAATTTACACAAGGCAGATCATAACGAATCACCTTATTCAAGGCATCACTTTTATCTATCAATAAGCATTGAAATGGGGTATAATAAATTTGGTTTCATAAACTTTTTAAGTTTAAACTATTTCCAAATAAGATTTGATATAATTTTTTTTTCTGAAATTATGAGTATAAAAAGGTTAAGTTAAAATTCATTTTACAATAAGATTTCCAGAATGAGTGAAAAAAACTTAAAATAAGTTAATAAAGTTATATTTATATTTATATAACGCCTGCACTTAGTAGTATATTTTTTTTCTCGTGCTACATATATAATACTTTATAATCTAATTCAGACTTTCAGAGACAATTATTTAGATTTTGAGTAATAATGCGCAATAGATATAGAATAATAAAGATAACTTCTAAAATTATTTCTTTTCTTTTCGTCCAATTTTCATCGCACTTATTTCTATAGATTTCCAAATAATATTCAAATTTGGACATATGTATATTTAACCATTGGAGTTTCTCCACACGAAATTACGAACACATTTTTTTTCCCTCTCTTTAACGCTTGTTATATCTAACCTTTGTTTTGGTCTTCTGATCATGCATCCAATTTCATCTGATATGATAACAGGTGGACTTCATTATGCATGGCATCAATTTAAAATATAAGTAACACGCTTGATAACTAAAAAAGATTCTCATAAAGTGCTAAAATTGGAAATTTGGGGAAGAAAATTATCAATAAGAAGCAGGCCGTACTTAAATTACAGACATGCTCAGTTAGAGTTAAGCCAATTTTCCCAATGAAAATTTATTTATTTGTAATATATAAAAGATAAAGTAGAGGTTATAATATTGACTTTTAAGCATCTCAGTCAACATACTTCTTACCATGTCAAGCTCTTATCTCCAATATCACTTTATGATTCTATTCTTCATTTGTTCTCTTTAGAACATATTATCTCCGTTTAGTTCCCATAATCATATTACTTTTGTTGCCAAATAAATGAACGGTTGTAATTCACTTATCCATAAGTGACTTAAATAAATGAACATCAATGATAAATTTATTAGCTTCTGTTTTTTCCCATCCACTCTCGCCGCCTTTTGGATCATCATTTTTTAATATTGCATTCTACTGTCTGTATCAGATAATCACATTTAAACCACCGTTATATATATATATATATATATATATAGTGAAAAATCTCATCAGTTTAAAATAACTTGTTTTACATATATTTGAAGTATCTGTTCAACGCACACGTTTATGAAATGTATAGATGCTTTATTTTTATCCATTGGCATATCTCTTTCAACATTTAATGGTACTACCTACAATATCGTGGAAGCATATATTGTAGGTAGAAACAAAAAAAGTAGCCATACGGAAAAAGGTTGGACATAAAAACAGCTTTCACTTGTGTAAATGTATGATGACACCCCCCACCTTGCACAAATCCTTATAAGTGGAAATCTTCTATGGGAGTTTCGTTAACTTAACTCCTTCAAATTAAGGAATGCCAATTCACTTTATTCTAAAGTCACATTTCTCTAGAAAGTAGGAAATAATACTTGTTTTTAACTATCAAATTGATGGCATATTGATTTTTTAATATATA
Organism: Abrus precatorius; assembly: GCF_003935025.1. Lineage (NCBI taxonomy): Eukaryota > Viridiplantae > Streptophyta > Magnoliopsida > Fabales > Fabaceae > Abrus > Abrus precatorius. Next base: position 15,190,275 of record NW_020874384.1, read on the forward strand.
GTAACTCGGTGCACCTTATAGGATATATAGTGCATAGTTGCATATAGTCAAAATATGGCGAATTGATTACCCAGTGCAGCTACTTCTTTTCAAAAGCTTTACCATATTTGTATGTCTTTCCGAGGAATATGTATAATATGAATAACGAATAGGAATAAAACATTATCTCTAGGTCGACACAAGAGATATCTTTCTCTCTCTGTGTGTGCATATATAAAGTTATATATATAGTAGAAAAATGCACATATTGTGATAGGGGTTGCATATCCACACATTCTGTGTTGGAAACTAAAAATGTTGGATACCCATCATGAAATTTTGGAAATGTTGACGCTGTACCACCCATTATAAAGAAAATTCTTTGCCACAAGTGCATAACTTTAGAGTAAGTAATACTAGGATAGATAGATAGATAGATAGAGATGGAGATATTATTTATACAAGTTGAAAAATAGAAGATAAGGTGAGATGAGAGTGGTTTGAAGCACTGGGTTGGGAGGAAAAGGCGGAGAAGACGACAAACTTGGCAATGGGGTTCCTTCCACTCTCGACTGCAAATGAGATGGGGCCTGTACCATATCTTCTCATAATAGTCAAGTGTTGTAAAAATATGTGCACAGAGATTCAAGAATATAAAAGAAAGAAACAAAAGTAAAAATTAAAAATAATTTAAATATATTAACTATGATTCAATCATAAACTATTGTATTAATAAAAATCATTAATTTTATATTATAATTAATTGATAGTATAGAAATAGTTATACAGAAAGTATACTAAAATCAAATTGTAAAAATAAAGCAATGTTATTTTAAAATTGGGTGTGCATAAATCGTAATAGTAATGTTGGTGGTAGTTTTAGAGAGAAACAAATGGAGGGTAGGCTGGACCCTGAGGTGGTGGGGAAGTGGTAATGCAGAGGCACTGTACCAATTTTTTTGTCATCTGAGAAGTAGACAGAGGCAGTGGATACTTCTCTACTACCAATTATTGTTATCATTCTTTTACTGCTTTCTCAGAGCAGATACCTCTCTCCATTTGCGTGTGCCGTTGTCTCTGTCTCTTTGTCTTCAAGCTCATTCTTGGCTTTTTTTATCGTACGTATGAGAGCATCACCAATGTATAAAAAAAGGCACACATTCACAGAAACACAACACCATTCGCTAATTATATCTTTCTTTCCACCCCTTTTCATCATAACTCATTCCTCCACCATCTCTTTTGCCTTCTGCTTCATTGGCCTAATTAAAATACCCATTTAATAAATTATTATTAAATAAAAATTTATAACTTATTAAAATCAGTTTTAAAAAGTATAAGTTATTTCTATGTATTTTTTTTTTTTGGATAAATGTATATATAACATTAGAAACTCTTTAAATAAGTTACTCTAAACGTTGTTTAAAAGCTTAAACCGTTGAAAATGCATATTCTATGAATATTTTGACACATGATTGAAATTAATATCTTCAGTTTTATTTAGTTATTTATTTATTTATTGTCTTTTGGCGTCATGGTCTGTGTGTATGTTTGTTTCCTTGCTCGTCCTTCCTTTATTTGTCGTACAGACACTATGGAAAAGGGCATTAAGAAGCATATCTTTCTACCCGTTTTTCATTGCTACTGTCACAACTCGTCCACCACTAATCATTCTGCCATATGTGCATCGTGAGATGAAAAACATTACAAAAACATATAATTTCCTAAATGTAATGTTTCTCGCATACAGACATGCGTCATTCAATCATGTACAGTGGAGGGTTGAGAAAAAATTGGAAAGTTAAATAATACATACACTGTCATGGGACCAATTTTCATTGTATCATACGCACATTACGGAATTGTACGACAATGATTAAGGGAATGTGCAATTAGAGTTAGATCCACCAACTTTAGGGTTATATGTAAATAATCAAGTCATGGGCAACCATAGTTTATAACTATCATTATCACACTATGATTGGGAGCGTTTAGTAAAGGAGATTTTTTCCCCTTCATTTCATTTGTTTTAAAATAAATTATTGTTAAAAAGAGGAAGAAGAATATGACACTAAGAAATGAAATGAAATGGAAGTGAGTTTATATATATGGGTTAGGCTCAGTTTTGAGGGTCTTATTTTCCATTTTTAGACAGTCAAGAGTTTTGCCCTTTGGGGAAGGGAACAACGCGAAAGTTAGGCAGAAACCGCTTTTGTTTTCCTTCAAAAACAAGCGACAGCTGAATGGTCCTCAGGAAAAGCAATAAAAGACGCATTCTTTCTTTATTTTATTTTTTCTCCCATCTGTAGTAATTAATTAACACGTAAACTTGTCCATGAAGATTATAATTTAAAAATATACTGTAATCTTAATGTACTAAAATATAACAATGGATATCCTCTTAACGCTTTACATAAAAACCGAGTTTAACGGAGTTCTTATTACTAACGCAACTACCTAGAAAAAGTTAAAAAAAAGATAATCATTGTGGGAAAACTAGGGGGAAAATCTTGTATTTCCTACAGTACAAGCCAATCTCATTTGGATTCTCCCCAAGGAATAGGAACTTAATTAATTGGTTAATTAATTTATATTGTGTTTGGCGGTGGGTACGATGAGAGGGTCGGTTTCAAGGGAGGTTGTCTTGGTAAGCTCCTCATCCGTGACTACAATCTCCTGAAGACAAGCATGATGATGATTGTTGTTGCATTCTGTTTGAGTGAATGTGGGTAACATGGTAGAAGCAGCACTAGCACTAGTAATAGAAGTTTTAGTGAGTTCCTTTGCTCTTTGTACCTGAGCATTCCAATCAGTGGTTGAGAGAACAAATAACATGAGAGAAGCACAAGAGGCTTGGGCTGCAAGCAACCCAAGCCAAAGCCCGGCAAACCCCAATTTGGCGACAAATCCAAGAAGAACAGCGACGGGCATACCCACCAAATAAAAGGAGCCCAAGTTGATATTTGCACCAATGGTGGGTCTAGCACTGCCCCTAAGAACTCCACAACCAGTGGTTTGAGGGCAGTTTCCGAGCTCACAAAGGCCAACAATTGGCAAAGCTATGGCAGTGAGGTTAAGAATCTCTTGGCCAGTGGTGAAGAACCTGCCCCATTGGTGCCTCATTAAGGTGGTGAAAAGCATGGCTGAGATGCCTAAAGCGACAGCACAAAAGAGTGACACTATCATGGAAATGCGAGCTTTGGAGGGGTTGTTTGCACCTAACTCATTTCCCACTCTCGTGGACACACCGAGGCTGAGAGATGATGGGAACACATAGACCAAAGATGTTGTTTGGATAAGGATTCCCATTGAAGCAATGGTCGCTTTCGGGTTGACCAAAAGTCCACACAGAATTATCATGAGCTCGTACCACCACCACTCTAGACAAACCGAAACACAGGTTGGAACCGCAAGTGCAAGTAAAGAAGACCAACCCTTTAAACAGTCCATGCTCGGAGAAACCCACGAGTCCTTGTACACACCCGAGAAATAAACAAAGGAAAAGAGGAAGAGGAAGAGGTTGAGGTTGGTCCAAACCATTGCTGTGGCTACCCCTGCTATGCCCATTTTGAAGTGAACGACTAGGAGGAAATTGAGAGGCACATGGAGGAGAACAGATATGGCTGAGCAATATGTGAGTGGCAATGTGATTGTTTGAGTCCTTAGGTAGATGCGTAGAGGGTGGAGGAGTGAGAGGAAGAAGAGGTCAGGGATGGAGAAGAGAATGAAAGTTTGTGCCACTGATGATATCTCTTGGTCTTGGCCACACCACAAGAGGATACTCTTCATGTTGAGCCATAGAAATGAGATGGGAATGGACGTGCAGAGGAGGAGAAGGACGGTTCTTTGGAGGGTCAAGCCTAGTATCTTCCATTGTTTTGCTCCATAGGCTTGTCCACAAATGGGTTCCATTCCCATGGCTAATCCAGAGATCACAGAGTAACCGGTGATGTTGGCAAAACCGATGGAGAGAGAGCCACCTGCTAGTTCCATCTCACCGAGGTAGCCAAGGAAAAGCATGGAGATCATGGCTCTAGAATATAAGAGTAAACCCGTGATGGCTGTTGGCCCTGATATCTTCCCTATGGCCTTCATTTCTGCTAAGAACTGAATGCAGCAAAACAAAACAAAAGAAAAAGACAAATGGTTATTATCAAAGGCATGCTGATCATAAACTGGCATGATTTGTTTTTCATCATGTGATGTGACTATGCAGATAGTAACTTGCAACTTCATTTAATTTTCAATCACAAAAAAATGATATAAAGCTGGTTGGATTTTTTTTAATATTTTCTTTTTCTCTTTCTCTTTCTCTTTCATTAATTACCTCGTTAGGAGTAGGCCATCTATGAAGTTCATCTTGAACCTGATCATCATCAGGAGAATGGTTTATGGGTTTGGGGTTGGAAGTTACGAGGTGGGTTTTTGTGTGACACAGAAATGGGGATGCCGAGGTTGGCTTGGGATTGCACATGATAACTTGCTGGCTAGATATTAGTTCAAGGCTTCAAGCTGAGGTTTTGAATATATAGAGGAGTTGGAGAGAGAGAGAGAGAGAGAGTTTGAAGTTTTGGATAGATAACAAAGGGTTGAAGTTGAATATACAAGAAGGTTGAGGTTTGGTTCCTGGTGGCTTAGGCTTGGTGATCGCGCACTGTGTTTGAAGTTGTTTGAGGGAATATGAGAGGATTTTGTTTTGTGTATGGCAGGGAGAGGATGAAAGTGTGTTTATATGCATGGAAGGGCTGGGCCTACATAGGTATCGTGTCATAAATGGAAGCAAATGCTATAATTTATAGTATATGAATATCAATTAGAGGGGGAAATATTTTTAAAAACTTTTACCCACCCAAAAAAATAGAAGGATGAAAGGGAAAAGCAAGCTTCAACGGAAGAAATGGTTGATGGAGGTTTTGGGAGGCAACCGACCTATAATCTTTCTCTCGAAATTGAAGAGTATATATATATTATTATAATCATTATTTATTAAAAAAGTGAAAAACAATTTGGTTATGGCATCTGAATAACAACAGCACATAAAGCTTTCCTTACCTTTTAGCGCGGAGGGGAAACAAAAGTTCGGTCTTATCTTTTGGATTGGTGAAACTCAGAAAAAAGATGGGAGTTTTTTTGATACATAAAGATGGAAGGATTTATTCGCTTTAATGGTTATTTTAGCGGTCAAATCATGACAGTTTGATTTGATTATGATGGGCATAATCGTGGTTTAAACCCGCCGGGTTATTAATGGATGGATTGCATGTGGATAATCTTTTAAAACACCACATTTGGCTTTTGATTTCCCTGTATGGAACAGAAAGAATTTTATCCTGACAATGCCAAGTGGTAGTGATCGAGAAGCCAATTCCCCTACTTGTGACATGAAGCCTTTATTATTAATATTATTACTATTATTTTTAATTCTCCCTTTTCCTTTTCCCTTTTTGTTTTCTGTTGGTGTGGCATGGGGCACTTTTGAAATGACAAGGGAATACACAGTTGGTATTTGTACATAGTATTAATTTTAACTTACTTTTACTATAACATATTTTGTTTACTTTCCGACTGTGGATGTTAGTTACTAATTTGTAGTGCAAGCAAAATATTTGGCATTGCATTGCATGTTCTTTAAGGTAGCCAAGCCATGCATGTCCTATTCTTCCTCAACCCATGTCATAAAACCCATTCCTAAGGCAACCACTGTCTATATATAGACCATCTGAAGCACTCAAAAGGCCAAAACATTACCTTGACTACTTTTTCTAACAGAGGAAACAAGTTTTCTCTTGCATCCAATTTTGGCCCCACAGTGTTTTATGCCCCTTGCTGTATTATCACTTGTTGAATGTTTGATCCCCTGGCCAGCAGATAGGTTGAAATATATAGTGGACGAATGGCCACTAGACCATGTTATCAAGTTATACATATATTGCAATTTGGGGAATTTGTTTGCGTCATGCAAAAGATAAAAAATAAAAACTTAGTAAGATTTCTAAGCAGGATCAAATACTCGTCAATCACAAGTTCGTTGCCTTGTATTTATGTTTCAACCAAAGCTGAGAGATTTGGCTTGGCATTTCAAAAAAGTAGTTGTGTTTCTTCCTGGGATTTCATTTTAAGCAACAAAAGGTCAAATCGAGTGGATATTATATTACACCTTTTTTTATTTTTTTCAATTTTCCTTTTACAAAGGTTATCTTCATGGATATCTATATCTATATCTATTACATATGCAAATATATGTATGGATTATGGAGGTAGGTGTTGGTGTCATGGAGGGACCACCAGTGGTGTTAATGGAGAATGATGGTAGCTGGCCGTATGGAGAAGAGACAGATGGGAGATGGGAAACACTGGAGAGAGAATTACGTGCTCCAATTACAACCATTTAATCTGTATCACGAATGGGATGGAATTGAGATGAGTGTGTCTGTGTATAGGAGAGCATGGGGTTCGTATATGAGGAAACAGAAACAACTCTGCTCTACCATCATTGGCCCAAACACACAGCAGATAAACCCTCTCTTTCTTTTCCCTTCCACTCTGACCAACTTCAGAAATCAGTTTTATTTTGTTTCACTGTATATAAGAAAAAAAAAGTATTATAAATTCCCTGAAACCCAAGGCCATCCCATGTCAGATTCCATGTGTTTGTAGCTCACCCAGTTGTAGTGAGTGAAAGATATGTATCATGCAAGGGAACCAATGCTTTGAAATTAATAATAAAGCTACAGCAAAAGTTCTGACAATGGACAAGCCGAAAAATGAATATGAATTGAAAGAAACCCATCTCGAATTTGGCACCCTAATTGGATTGGCAAAGTGCAGCCGAGTAAGAGGGATTCGGTTAAATGAATTTAAACAGACGCTAGTTCAGGATCACGTCATGATGGCGTCCATGTTTACTGTCATCGATTAAAAAGAAATCTCAAACACAAGTTGTCATAGTGGAGATCAGTCAGAATTTCTTTGGACGTATCAAACGACTAAAATGCAAGCTTCGGGAAAAGAATGACAAGACAATAGTTTAACTTTGACATTAACAACGATTATGCTCGTCTAGAAGCTCGAACAGATTCCCTAATTGCGTTCCTCCAACCTTCTCCACAATTGTAGAGACGTGGGATGCACTCCTCACCGGGACAACTCACTCCTTTCCCTCCGACTCAATTTGCTATATCTTGGTTTAATTGACTGATATAACACTAATGAATTCCACCATAAAAGCTACATAAATTATAATCTACAGAGATGTACACTAACGTCTTCATGGACGAAATCCAGATAGCATACCTCTTAGAACTCTGCTGAACAGTAGAATAAGCATGGCCTGCAGTCTATCATGGAAAGCATGCACCCAACATTTACCAGTATTATTAACAAATAAAATGAATCTAACTTTTATAAATCACGCATGATAAACTATAAATGTGTATTCATTCACTTAATCCTCTCATCAGCAGTTAACACCAATTACCTGCAAAAGCTAAATCCAAACATTACAAAAAGGTTTGCAGGCTAACCAGACGGGAAAATTCCAGTCATTGCAGTTGGCACGTGGTTCGAAGAACGGATCACGTATAGTTAGGACAAATGATGATATAAAGGTTGATATTTTTAAATGCTCTTTGAATCTTAGTAGCAGGCATTGTACGAAGAATTGAAAGCAAATCAGACTTTCATGAATAGTGAAGTGTATTAAAAACGAGAATTTATTCCATGGTTCAAAAGAAGTAAGATAAATTAAATGTACACATTAAATGACCATTATAAATCAAACCCGTCGTTCAAGAATTATTTTAAAATAAATATACCATGCCCAGAAAAAATGGGGGCATTAAAACCATGTCTCAATCGAGGTTTCCATCAGCACAATTAGCATATTCACTGTTGGCCACTAAGCGCATTCATCAAACTAATGCAAACAAATCGCAGAAATTTCTAAGATTCCAATACATCATGCTTGATGCACCAACGCACAATCAGCATTGCCTCAAAATAAAAGAATTTTTCATGAGGAATAATTCCCAATCGGCAGCAATTCTTCTTGGCTGGAAAGGATGTTGCCCGTAAGTAATTTTGGAACACAAAGAAGATGCCCTAACTATTTTCCCACCGCATTTAGCCTTTAAAAGCAACATCTTACACAGGTGGGACTGATTTACAATGAAGAAATTCTCCACTGATGGCAGATAATCTTTCAATCAGTATTTTGGTGACAGCTTTTATGATTACATTAGAGTTGCCAGGATGTTTGGAAAAGTAGTGCTATGTGAATTGCTTCGTTTACATTGTTCCTTGTACACTAAAAAAAATCATCCTTTCTTACAGCCAGTAGAGGGTCCCTCATGGTTAACAAAGCAGACCATTCTCACTGTTTTAAACAGACCACTCACTCATCACGATCACAGAGGAGAGAGAGAGAGAGAGAGAGAGAGAGAGAGTCTAAAGCTTCCAAAACTTCAGAAAATAATAGCACTCAAAATTTACCTCATTGGCTATAAATAATGACCAATAAGATGAAAACACATCCATGTATTCAATTATTAATATTGGAAAAAGATTGGGCCGGGTGGGGGTTATATTGATGAGGGGAGACTCAACAGAAAAACTACAATCAAGCAGAAGTAAAGCATAAGTATTTACAAATTTTGGCTACCTGTTCATTTCCATTATCCCTCTTTCAAAAGAAATCTGTGTCAAATGAAGAAAGAACATGATACTTCACACTTGGCTTCTAGGCTTTTGACCACCAGATCGAGGAATGGCAAAGACAGCTATGAATCCACTGACAATGGCTGCAACAGCGGCCACAGCAAAGGCCGGAGAGTTTCCTCCACCAAATAGCTGATCCCATGGTCCACTTCCCACGGACACCACCATCTGTTTCACACATTGATAAACAAACATAAACTCAGCGGCACAAAATATGCAAATCCAATGCGCAACTAAGACCTTCCATACAATTTTTTGTCTACAGAAGATAACTTACCATTACTATATTAACTTTAAAATTATTCATAAATTTAATTTTTGCAAATAGTTCCATAATCTAGGCATACTACCTCTATTGAAATTTGTCAAGTAGTTACTTGAAATGTGATATTTGGAAGAAAACAAGAGTGCAAATCAAATTTTCATTAAATCTGTATGATAGTACAAAATTGCCCTTGCCACTATGTCTAAATCTCAACATCATTCTTTGTCTCCAACAATATCTAATTTCAGACTTCGAAGGATTAAAAAAAGTGAATTTATTCAGGCTATTAATTTAAGTACTTTCTTCAGCAGCATGAATTGGTTTTCACATATGAGGGGGCAATGATTTGTGGTCATAATGAGGGAGCCAAAACAAAGCAGAGCATGAGCCAAAGACATTGACCGTTATGTAAATCATGGGTATGGTGCATTTAATTGATCCTCTAAGATCCAAACTCAAATGCTGCTCGAGTCTTCTATGTGACAGACAATAGTGTTTGTGGGTGCGTGGGTGTGTGTAAACTTCATGAGTGAAAACACCAGCCAGACACAATGAAGGGAATATCATGCAAAGTCATAATGTCAAATCTCAGTAGCAAAAGTCAGTTTCTCCAGAGTTACCTCCTGTAGAGTAGGCGATTTGAAATTCATAGTGAATATTGTGTTTGTCCCTCAATCTAAACAATTTCTTTCAAATGATTTTAAAGGATTAAGCAGGAGTAAGTAAGGAAAAACTGTATTAAGTTGTGCAAAATTTTCTGTTTTCAACCTCAGGTATATTTCTCAGGAACAAAATGCTCATACTCGAGTGTCCTTATCTATAATCTTTCATGTGATACAAATCTCCGCCATGATTTCTTTAATTAAATCTTCTCGAGAGATATGCAAAGGGATAGGAGACTATTATTGTTTTTTTATGGAGATTGCTTTTGTGCCTTCTGTGAAAAGGATGTCCTGTCATACCTTTGTATTTCTCTCTGCTGCCTGATGTTATTTATTCTCTTATCAAATAATAATTCACAGCTTTTAATGTCTTACACTGTACAGATGAAAAGGCAGGAATAAGTTGACCAAATTAAAAGTTAAAACCATGAAGCATGTACACTTTTAAAAAAGTATCTACGTATAAGACACGTGTCAGACAGATTTATCAGGCACACAACACTAAAGTTTTCTATGTCAAAGTTCCCATGCCAATTTTCTTGTTTCTTAGTCAAAAGACATGCCAACTGACAGCAATTTGGCCCCAGCATGAAAATTACTGCACTAATGGTGGAAGAGACCTAATAGCCATGTTAAGGTTAAGGGCATTTACAGTACAGGATCACAGACTATAATTGTACTGCCTGTTGCCACATGGTATCAGAAGACATGCATCAACCTCATTTAATTGATTATTCAAATTATATTTTGTATCAAGTATGGTAAAACTGTGTGTGTTCACATTTAGTTCAAGACTCAGGACCACTTATCACATTTAATTGAAGATAATATACTTTTATTGTTGAAAGTTGAATAAGTTCACATTAACATGTATGGGGAACAATAAACAATCAACAACCACCCCCTCTCCCTAACTGAAAAAAAAGGATAATTTAACTTTAACCATTAAAAAAGTAATACCTGTGGGATCACTACTGCAAGATTTAGGACTCCCATTGACAATCCTGAAAGTACCAACATTTAATTTTTGTAGTTATACAATCATATATCCAAGAAAGAATAAATCAGGCATCAATTCTGCCCACCTTGGCCAAGCCCCAATGACTGAATATGTGTGGAAATTAAGGCATATGGAACACTGTAAGTGATCTGAAATAATTGATCAAAGAAGTCAGATTAAATTAAATGTAGGACTCTCAAAATTTATGTGTTTGCGTAAACTCATGCACAATTAATGAGGCCATTTCTAAACTTTCATCCGTGACGTCAAGATTCTCAAATTAAAAGGTAGAGTAAAAAATGCCACTTTGAGTTACGGAGATTAAGCAACCAAGACTGAGTCAAGATGCTTCTTCACATGTATGAGCCAGTGAGTTTTTTTTTTGAAAAATAATTCAAGAACATCATAACATGACTGCTTATTTTTAGGAACATAGAATGAAAGGGTCAGTTTGAGATAAGGAGATAGTGCAGTCAAATTCAAGTAATTATGATACTTCTTGTGTATGAACCACCGAAACGATGAAAAAAGAACAGGATTTGAGTCTTGTTTTACTGAACACAGTAGACTGAGAGCTGGCTTTGATATTAACAGAATAAAAAGAATGAACAGCGTGCTTTTAGCAGTAAATAGAGCAACTCACTGCCAGTGGAAACCCAAGAATGGTAAAGATTATCAATGAAGCTATCACAATGCTGGTTGGTGGTAGATCTTTGCCTAAATAGCCACTGTTATTTGCCACATAGGTTACAACAAGCATTGCAACAAAGCAGACAGCCATTAGAATATTTGAGATTCCCCACACAAACCCAGGCCCCCGCTTCCTGCATAGCCTCTCCATGAGTACTGACGTTATTCCAAGAACAACTGAATTAAGCAATAAACCAATTGCCCCCATTCTAACTCCATCATCATAATTAGTGCCTTCATTTGGCTCACCACCATAAATCTCTCGGCCCATCCAATCAGTATCAAATAGAAGAAATGGAAACCATGCAATCCATGTTAGAGCAGTAACAGACAGTATTGTCCATATAGGAGTTGAAAAATATCTGAATGTCCCAAATAGCTCCCACAGGAAAGCTTCTCCGGCAGTTCCTGACTCCTCTGTTGCTTCAGAATCTTGTGCCACACTTGAACTTAAAGGCACTTCATGAGCTGCTGTGATGCTGATATAGGTGGTGATGGCAATGAAAACAATGTCAAGGAAGAAAGCAGACTTGAGATTTGCACAACTAATATTGCATGCAGGGGTAACTGTAAAAGCAAAGACCTTGTACCAACCACTGTATGATCCAGCTGCATATCCAAGAATGTTACCAACAGCCATAAACAGGGAGTAATAAGCATTTGCCACGCGTGTTCTTCGATGATCCTTGCCTAACATACCAAAGAAGAAAAAGATAGATAAGAAAGTATGTCAATGCATTGTTTTCTTGTCAGAGATGATCATTTTTCATATGAATAATTTTTTTTTGTTGGGGGGAGGTGAGGGAGTTTATTTAGACATTGAAGGCCACCTTTGCAAAAAAAATTCGGACAAGGCAATGAAAATAAAAAAATAATTACCAAGCCCTTTTAATTTAACTGAGAATTGCATTCAGTAGTACACATTAAGAAGACAATCACATGCCCAGAAAGAAACAGGCAATAATTGATGCAGAACTAACTTATTTACAATTAGTCTGATTACATCCCACATTTATTGGGACAATTTTACCCATTTTTTGCAGAGGAAAAAAATCAGACTTTTATTCTTTCCTACTATTTATCAGACATGGAATAGAAGAAACTATATTATCTGCCAAGAATCTGGTACAGTATTTATGTTTTCTTCTGGTGGATAGCTTGGGATAAAGGTGGATGGAAGGAATAAAATCATCCCAGTAGATGCATGAAAAATTTGCAAAAATTAATTTACTATATAACATAGCAGGCTATATGCTCCTTTAGTTATTCAGTTTTAAAAATATGGCACCAAGTACATGGAGAGAATTCAAGAACGTATCAGATCTTAGTAAGAGATCTTTCTCTTAAAATTTAGGGGATATAGATCTCAAACAGGGAAGTCGTTGGAAGTAGAGAACACCGTGATTTGTAGAAATATTAACATCATGAGTTGAAAGTAAGGCTAAGAAGCTTGATACTACACGTTTTAAATTTTGGTATACAGGAAAAGTCAATGGAAAGAATCTAGCATCATTGTGGATAACATTTGAAAAAAAAAAAACATGGTAAAAATTAAAAGGATTGGAGATAGGATCATATATTTTAAGTTATTGATCGCATAAGATCTTTTGAAAGGTACTATTAATATCATTAGTACCTATACTCCACAAGTTGGCTCAAAAGTTCTTTTGAAAGCAAAGTTTTTGGAGTATTTAGAAGGGTTATTCCAAAAATTTCATAGGCTAAAAAGATTTTCATAGGTGTAGACATAAATGGTTATGTTAGTTGTGAAACAAGACAATTTATAAGGGTTCATGATGATTTTGATTTTGGAAAGTCAAATGAGAAAGGACAATTTATTCTTCATTTCTCAATGGCCTACAACTTCAAAATTATGAACACTTGTTTTCAGAAAATGGAGAAGCATCTTATCTTATCACTAATAAAAGTAGGGTCTCAAGGTTGCAAATCGATTTCGTTTTTGTAAAGAACCTAGACAAAAAAATTTGCAAGAATTGTAAAGTAATTCCAAGAGATAACCTTATTACATAACATAGGATTTTAGTCATTGATGTTCATTTCTTGATTGACAAATAAAGAACTCAACAAGTTATTTTTCTAAGAATCAAGTGATGACTACTTAAAGATGAAAAACAATTAAACTTTAAGAAGCAGTTAGCAAAAAAAGATAATTGAGATGCACAATGTAGAGTTAACATCACTTGAAACAAAATGGAAACAAAGGTAAGGAGAGTTGTCATGACCAATTTTGAGTGAATCTAGTTGTCTTGGACTAAAAGACAGAGGATCATGGTGGTCAAATAATTATGTGCAAGAGAAAATTAAAGATAAAATGATGTGTTTTAAAATTTGGTTGTATGCAACAATGTTGAAAATTGGACAAGGTATTGGAATGCAAAAATTGAGACAAGAAAAAGAGTAAGTGGAGCACAATCTAAGGCTTTTGAGAATTCTATCAAAATCTTGGAATAAAATATGATGAAAGAAACATATATAAGTTTATCAAAAATAGAGAAAGAAAATATAAAAATTTAGACCAAGTTAAATGTATTAAAGATAAAAAAAAAAAAAAGTTTTGGTTACATATTACGACATCAAAGGTAAATGAAATAATTATTTCTATTAACTTTTTAATGATAGATAAGGAGCAAATGAAAATATAAAAATATTATAAGTGTAAGTGACTGATTTAAATTTCACATGTTGTAGAATTCAAGTTTGAGAAGTAAAGGAAACTCTTAAGATGGGATAATAGTAAAGGAGTTGGCTCCAATAATGTCCAATCTTGAAGTTTGAAAATGTATAGGAAACAAGAAATTAAGTGGCTAACTAAGCTCTTTAATAAGATTTTAAGATCTAAGAACATATCAAATGAATAAAGAAAGAGTTCTTTGATTCCTATATACAAAAACAAAAGCAATATTTAGAATTGTGCAAATTACAGATAGATTAAATTTATAAGTCACATTATGAAGTTATGACATAAAAGTGATTGAACATAGATTACAAGATGAAACTCAGATTGTAACAAAAATCAACTCTTATCCCATTAAATGAGATCAACTACATAAATCACACAACACCATTGAGCTCAATTAAAAATCAAATTCTCAAAAATATTATTAGTTAAAAGAGTTCTTTTAATAACTTTTTCTAAGGTTTTTTTAGGTCTCTCTTTACCAAACTAAATGTCATGTTATTCACTCTCATCATTGGTGCATCCAGAATTCTTTACATGTAACCAAACCACTTTAGAAAATTAATTTTGTTCTATGTCAATAAGATATATAACAAATTATATATCTTTTACGAAATTAACAAAAAAGTATCACTACTAAGAAAAAGACATACATATGATTTTTATAGACTCGGAAAAAACATATAATCTTGTACAAAAAAAGTGGTACGGAAGGCTATAAAAACAAAAGAGGTCTGCGTAACATATATTCAAGCTATACAAGACATGTATAAGGGAATAATTACATGTGTAAAAACTCTTGAAAACATATCTAAAGACTTACTTCTAAAGATAGGCTTATATCAAAGCTTTGCCTTGAGCTCTTTCTTGTTTAACATAATTTTAGATGTGTTTACAAGTGACATAAAATATTATCTCTGAGTTCATGCTCTTTGCCGATGACTTAATGTTGGTAGAAGATTCAAAAGAGTAAGTTAAAGTTAAACTTGAGTTATGAAGGAAAACTTTGAAATTTAAAGGTTTTCACTTGAATAGAAGTAAGGTAAAGTATATGCATTGCAATTTAGTAAAAAACAAGATAAGGATTATGCGTTAGATATTAAAATTGGAGATGATATTTGATAGGAGTGAAAATGTGAGCTTAGACAGTTAGACCATGAGAAAAGGCCCAAGGTGTAAAGAGTACGTAAGGAGAAACCAGAGTAAAAGGAGTAAAGATGAAGTAACAGGATTGTCAAACAGTGAGGAATGAAGATTTGGTGCATATAGGGAATGATTAGGAGAGAGAAAAGGAGACTGATTTTTGGAAAATTCTATTATGGATAAAGGGCAATAGCCTCTCTGAAGGAGCTATGCATCATGGCAGTGGGATTGTATTTCTTTTTGTATTTTTTTTAATAGCAAATAATACAATTATTTCCTGATTTTCTCAGTCATTTCTATTGTCTATTTTCTGGTTTATAATAATATTTAACCACAAATCTCCAAGTTCAAGTAATTAGAATCAATTCTATCAAATAATAAAAATTTAATGATATTATTCATAAAATACAAGGTAAGTAGTTAAAAATTTAATAATAATTATTTGTAACCTTAAAATTACCTATCAAAGTGAAAAAGAAGTTTTATTATAATACAATATGACTAACTATTTTCTATGGTAGTAAATGTTGAATATTAAAGAAAAAAATGAAAAAAAAATAAAAGTAACAAAAATAAAAATATTAAGGTAGATAAGTAGTCACACAAGAAATAATCATATGTGTAAGAATATTGCAA
Organism: Abrus precatorius; assembly: GCF_003935025.1. Classification (NCBI taxonomy): domain Eukaryota; kingdom Viridiplantae; phylum Streptophyta; class Magnoliopsida; order Fabales; family Fabaceae; genus Abrus; species Abrus precatorius. The sequence continues at coordinate 15,206,063 of NW_020874384.1, forward strand.
TAGTAATTATATTGAAAAAGAATATTGAAAATCATCTAAACTTGTTATGATATAATTGTAAAGCAGTAATAGGAAGAAAAACACACAAAAATATAACATTGTTAGTCAATGTAACCTCCTTCCCCAGGCATATCAACATATTTCTATTACTGTAATATGTGTATATACTACTACGTTCTTCTGCATTGAAAAAATATGTATTTTCAGCTTTTATAACCCAAAGTATATAAGAATTCATAATTCACCAAAGTAACTTATAACTTCCTCCTTATTACAACTCATTAAAATAATAACAATTGAAATACAAGAGACATCATAAAGTCCAAGTCATGCATAAATTCAAGACATTTCAAAACAATTTTTCTTCTTAACTTAAATTCCCTTAAATCATCAGTAACCAAGAACAACTCTCCTTATATTAAAAATATTTCATTTTTCTACTATTTCTTCTTTCCATACATTTGCACCTACATCATCTAACTAAGAACAAGAGACTATTATTTAGTTCTCTAGATTGCATACCATTCTTCATATCGTTAAATGTTAGACTTTTTTAATCACGGATATTTATGATGACACAAGAGCACTACAGCTAGGGATGAAAATAGGTCAAGCCGTTCGACAGGAATCTACGGCCTAACCTTTTAAAGCCTAGCCCAACTTAACTTATTTAATTAATAGACTTAATTTAGACTTTTTAAAAAGCCTAATTAATTAAATAGGTTAGACTTAAGTTTGAGAAAAAGTCTATTAAAATGGTCTATTTAAAATTTATAATAATATATTAAATAAATTGATATAAAAATTATATATTAAAATATTTTAAATCAATTAAATCTTAAAATAATAAAATCTTAAATTAAAAATCCTAATCCTTTTCGTTAGAATTGAAAAAAGTCTCTACTACATATTCTCTAAGAGAGAAAAACACTACTTGTTATAGTTTTTTGCATATCTTATATGCATAACACATATTTAAATTGTATGGTTTCAATCACTTCTATGTTATTTGAAAGTGATAAATAAGAATATGTAATTTTATTATACATATTCAAGATGTTGAATAATTTTTTTTAATAGTTTATTTATATATAAGTCTTATGACTTGTAAAAAACATACCTATTTAGATAGTTTAATAATTTATTTACAAAAAAATTTAGTAACCTATTGAATATCTTAATATAAAATAGGCCGTTAAAGAGGTTAATAAGTCAAATTAAGCTTTTAAAAAGATCAGACTAGATTTAATAAAAAGTCTAGGACAAATAATAGGCTAGACTCAGACTTCAAAATTATTAAACAGGTCAGACCTATATATGTAAAGTCTAGCTTAACTTAATTTATTTCCATTCCTAACTACAACTATCACCGCCAATCGTCATTAACAATTAGGCTCCAATGCCAATGTTTTTTTTCAACTTTATACCACTATTAACTCTCATCAATAGGACATGCCGCCTAACCTTCACGTTATTAGAAAGACTTTCGATTCAATGATCCCCTCGCATAGATCTACCACCATTCTCATACTTGTATTGAGTCAGTCACCTCAGTGAACTAGGCTCTGATACTACTTGTTACAACAAAAATGCCAAAGGATTAATAGGAAGAAGAAGAATACACAAGAATATAACATAGTTTTTCAAAGTGACTTACGTCTAAGTCACAGGCATATTAAGATATTTCTATTTACTGTAATATGTAAATACACTACTACTTTTTGCTACATCAAATAAATGTGTCTTTTTAGCTTTTAAAGCATAGGTACATAATAATTCATAATTCAACATAATAACTCACAATTTCTCATTACAACTCATCAAAACAATAACAGCTAAAATACAAGAGACATCACAAAGACCAAGTCATGCACAAATTCAAGGCATCTCAATAATAAACTGATTTGGTTAAGTGCAAAGAAAGTCATTGAAAGCACCAACGAAAAAAGTGAATGGCATGACTTTTAGTTTGGTAAAGAAAAGTAGAAAAAGATCTATTAATTAATAATATTTTTGAGAATTTAGTATTTTACTAACCTAATTGGAGTCATGTGATTTATATAGCTGACCTCACCTAGTGGAATAAGGTTTAACTGTTGTTATATAGATCTCTAACAGGATGCAAATCCTACATCTACCAAGGGTAGACCTTTAAAGTCCCAACTCCCATATAAAACTTTGTGCTACGTGAATATAATAAAATATTTATTCAGTCCCATGACCACTTCCCAAAATCACCCACCTTAAAGTCCCCCACATCCCCTAAAACCCACAGAAAATTTTCTGCTCCTTGGCTTCCAATAGTCTCTACACTATATACATTTGTATTGAGGATTTTCCTTGAAATGATAACATGCACTGAACATCATAGATATTAGATAGGCACAAACAGTCGTGTCACGTAGTAAGTTTAAGAATACAAACTTCCACTTTAGTGTCGCAAAGGCTTTCAACAACCTTGGCACCAGATAACAGCATGACTGACACACTAAAACAACATTATGCCCTCTTTATTCTTGTCAAAACCTCTGAATTTTAACAGAAAGTAGTTCAAACTGTAGCTCTTTATAAATTAGGAGTTCTGAGACATGGTGAAATCCATATTACCATAAAAGTTTAGAATGGAAGACTGATGCAAAGAAGAAAAAGTACGGCAAAACTATACAGACATGGAAAAGCATGTATACTCCAAACAAAGAGCCCTTCAAAATCTAGCACCAGAAAGATTATTTCCCTTCAAATATTGTAAATTAAGGGTCTAGATCCAGAACAAACCCCATCTTCTGTAGGCCTATAGCAAATGTCGTGACCATATAAATGATCTAACCTTTTTTCCCTCTCCTATCCTTGAGAAAAGAAATTTTCCAATTATATTCTCCATCCTGTACACAAACTCTGTTCAATGAAGATAATTACTAAAGGGCATGATAGTCAAAATTGAGATTTTACGTAGGATCGGAGAGGGGATTCAGGATCATAACTCGTAGGATCGTAACATGGAACATAAGATCTTACAAAATTGTATATGCATATAAAATATTTGACTTTTCGAGCCAAGTGATGCTTCAATCGATAAGCACCTCCCACTTACAATTTTTTGGCAATATTTGCATTGAATTTTTCTTGTACCTTCAATTATAATCCCATGTTGCCATGCTACATCACTTTTATTTCCCAGTGCATTCTTTGGTAATGACTTGGAGGGAGGAGCTTGACTACTAGTTGAAGCCATTTTATTTAATGGTAGCAAACAGCAGTAGCACATAAAACAGAAAGCAGAGCACAAAAGCAAAAAATGAAGAAAATCCCAATCACACGCAGCAGCCAAGATGATGAAGATGAAGAAGAAAAAAACAGAGCATAGAAAGCAAAAAATCTCAGACCAAATCACAGAAAAAATTCCAGTCGCCGGAGCTAAGCCCAGTCACCGAAGCTGAATTGCAGTCGTCGGAACCAAATCACAGTCACTAGAGCCTCGCAGAAAAGTCGCACAACAGAGACACCCAATCTCGCAGAATAGAGTGAAGAAGAAAGGAAAAAGTCGCAATGAGGAGTTATGGGATTTTAGGATTCCAAAAGCTTTAATGATGTCGGGTCGCGGGTCGTTGGCCCAAAAAGCCTTCATCTCTACACATCGGAATCGCACATCTTCAACGAGTTTACGACCCAGTAAGAATGATCCCACCATTTCGTGTTCCAAGCACCAATTCAGCACGGAGGCATGGATGGAATAATGTTTCTCTCTCTTGGTTCATCAGTATAGTCCATATCTCAGGAATCTTCTTTTCTTTTGTAGTTTAAAAAATTAAATATACAGAAATCCTAAATTTGAATTATCCAATCATTTAAAGATCTTCAAAATTATAGGGTCTTAGGAAAAGAAAACATAAGGATTTCAACCGAAGGAACCTCTACAAATTAAATGGCCCCAAGGTGAACATGGCACACAGCCAAAGTTGCTGAAGTGTAAGACCTTGACTCTTGATATTTATAGTAGATAAATTGTTCTGTGCCAAATTCAAATCACAAAACACATCAAATCTAAGAAGGAGAGGTAGCAAGTTTAAAACATATACAAGTACAAAAAACTTGAACCAATTGCACGGAACCTGGCACAAGTAGACAATCAAACTGCTTCTGACAAATAATTGATCATGTTAAGTGACTCCCAATCCAAATAAGAACCATAATTGGGCATTAAAATTGTTTAAGTTCAAATGGAATATGCAATTTGAATAAAGATCAAATGAGACCAGCGGACATTATAAACAGAAATCAGCTGTACTCTAATTGTCATTACATATATCAGATAATAAATGACCAATGGTCTCAAATGCTTAGTAGATTGCACTAATTTAGTCCATGATTAGATAATAAATGTAAACATTTGTTGTAAATTTGTCCCTTATAATCCACTAGGTCACAACCTTATCCTTGAATAGACCTAGCACAAGTGACACGATCTTATCATCTGCAGTCTACATATCATATAAAACTACTGAGCTGCTGATCTATACCAAAAGCATAAAGTAATATTCCAAATTGAAGCAACTTTTCATTTACAGCTTTGTCACACAAGTTAACTTGCTGTAAATTGTGAGATCAACATTATCCAATACCCACTTTAATGTAATAATTAGCTATTATAGTTAGGTCCTAATTTTAATAGTTTTATGTCCACTTTAATCAGTTTAATGTCAGAAAAAATAAATAAACATCTTATTAATATCTAAGGAGGAAAGTGCATTTTCAAGCTAGAAGAAGGTGAAGAGAGTTAACTTTGATGCTTGTATACATTACAATGCGAGCCTTCATTTTTAAGTTGCTATTCTGAATCCAAGTTCATTAACAATATGCATATTAACTTTTATTATTTGTGTATATATGAAAGCATAGATCTACATAAAGCACAGATGAATTTTCAAAAGAATAAAGATACACACATCCAGAGTAAATACAGGAATTTCCTTTTAAACATTTAAAAAAAAAAGTTCCAATAGAAAAAATAGATCAGAAAAAGGGAGAGGGAGAGAGAGAGAAATCATAAAGCAACAATTCTTAGTAAGAATTTACTACGCAAAGTTATGTTTCTTCTTTTCCTCTGTAAGAAAAACTATCTGATTTTCTGACACAAGTGAAAATGTATAACAGATTCAGTTCTATATCCTAAGCTATCATCGATACTAGATGTCCTTCGTGAAGTGTGGGGAAAATCTTTTGTAAGTTTTAATTTCAGAATTGGAAATATTTCAATTTGATATGAATTGACAAAAAACCAGGAAATATAGGATATAACAATATTTGTAAATGAATAGAATTTTTAAACATATTATTCCAAACTCTGAAGTGCTAAAATGGTCCCATCTTCAAAACCCTAAACAGTACACTCTGAGAACAACACGACCCCCATTATGGAGATAAAATTTGCAGAGCTCATTAATTTGTCAATTCAATTTTAAATTCAAATGCACCCATTGTATGCTCAATTGCTGATAAACCATATTCTAAAACACTTCCCAAATCAATATTCAGTCAATTGATGTCCACGGCAAATACACCCATGCTTACAGAAGCTCACTTCAGACAAACAGACGAAGACAAACAAACGAAACCATGCTATTACAGAGAGATGCACAGCATCAGTAACCATCCAAGTCAACAATAGATGCTGTCATGTAATAACAGAGAATGACAGAATCACAACTACATATATTACAATCAAACATCCAGAGCTACAACATCATCCATAATCCAATTCCCAAAAACAAAACCAATGCTTCATGATTATTGAACAATTGGACAAAGCATAATCAGGAAGATTCACACATACACATTTCAGGTAAAAAAAAGTTCAATTTGGGCATTCATTTGGGCGTCACCGATCATAAGGAGGAAAAGTTTACCAGTGAGATCGCCAAGCAAAGCTCTACAAGGACCCTGAGTGACGTTGTTAGCCACATCCAAAATCCAGAAGCCGAAAACGAAAACGACGACAGCCCAGGGGCGATGGTTGGTAGTATCGCCAAGCCACCAGCCAACGTCGGCGGCATGACCAATGATGAGAACGGCGACGACAATCGACAATGCTCCGCCCAAAATAAACGGTCTCCGGCGACCGAACTTGCTGGTGCAGCGATCGCTCATGTGGCCGACGAGAGGCTGAACGAGGAGGCCAGAGAGGGGCCCACAGAGCCATATAATACTGGCCCACACGTGCGGGATCCCGAGCTGCTGCACGTACGGCGTGAGAAGAGAAAGCTGCAAGGCCCACCCAAACTGAATGCCACCGGCTACCGACGCAATCCGCAGCAACAACCTGAGCGGAACCCTTGGCTTCACCGCCGGTCGAGCCGCTGATCGAGGTTTGGAACGACGCTGTTGGCGAGGGTGGTTACGTTGAGTGTCGGTATTCGCCATTGTGTCTGAAGAGTGTTCCAAATTCAGAGGCCCTTGTGCCTCCCTCGCTTGCTTGTTTGCAATCTCCGCATGACCGTTTCCTCAGGGCATCGCGCGAGACTCGGATGAGAGAGAATGGGCAGAGAGAGAGAGAGAAAGGTGGTGCGCGTGCAGTGCAGCATCCTCTCATTCTGCTGAGACGGTGCAGTTCCAACATTGTAACTCTGTTTTGATGGGGGCCTTATTACATATATGCCCCCTCCACGGGATTTTTTTACTACCGAATCCACCATTTCAATTCCATTCATCTAGTTGTTCTGGTTGTGTTATTGGTACATTAGTTAAGATTACCGAATGACAATTTTACCCCTCAACAGAACTTCTGAGGAATTTCTGCGATGGTAAGTTTTACATAAACATGTTATGTCATGACAGAGGAACGCAAACGATAAAAGATTAATTAAACCTTATATGAAATTATAAAAAATGGGAGTTGAAAGGAAAGATAGAAACTACTCAGTATAAGTGGATGATAAAGGCTTGTGAATATTTTTTTTTTTAAATGTTATTTATGTGTGACTCTTTGACAAATAGTAATAAATGTTTTAATTGTACTAATTTAAAAACTGGAAATAAAAATGTTAAATAAGAAAAATTTTAATGTTTTAAAATGCTGTAACAAGTATCTATTTGATGCTTGCGAAGCAGTCTAACTAACCTTTTAGCTAGTATACTATATAATAGTTATTGCACTTTGAAGAGAATGTTCAGCTGAGTTAACAGGACCATAAACATCAATACCAACTCGTTTGGTAAAGGAATCCGTTTTTATTTTTTTCCAAAAACGAAAGGCCCTTGTGCATCTCTAAGCCCATATTTGTTGGATAGGATCCATTATTTTAAGGAAGGAGGGTCTTCCTGTAGCCCAAAAAACAGAAGGGGATGAGGGTTTTATGTCACCTAGATGACTAAATCTTTTCACATGAACTAGGGGACCATTCATGACCAAAAACAAAAGATATAAGTACTATTCTGTTTTTTTTTTAAAAATCATTTTTTTAATCCTAAAAATGCTTCTTGACTCTTTTTTATTTATTATTTTAAAAGAATTGTATGGGAAATGAAAAAAAATGATTGTTATTATTTTATTGTTTTCTATTCAAATTTAAAAATAAAATAAAATAAAACAAAATACTACTACTACTAAAAGTGAGTTGATGAGTCAATCCATTTAACTCTTAACCCATAACAAGTTGAGCAATCTTATATAATTTAAAATGTTTGTTAACAGGGATGGAACACTCTCTTTTACTTGTTGGAGCTCTGCCAAAAAAATCACCAACATTCCTTTGCGTTGAAGCCAGCCCGGTCATTAGGTCGGAACAAAGATGAAACTACATGGTTACAATGGTGGCTATGTTTATCAAATAAGACAATGGTATGTTAAAAACATGGGATAACAAGAACCATTGCAGTGCATTCGCTTACAGAGGATGGGCTTGACGACGAATCTGATCCAATATGGCTTTTTCTTCGCACCATTGGAAAATGGAAATGGGATATGACAACATGCCAACTTGCAAAAATCAGTGGACTTTAAAAAAGTGATAACATTGGTATGAGAGCCCAGTATCGTTTGCCAGCGAAAACTAATGCTACTCAAATGCGAACAAATAAATAATTCTAGTCTTGCACACCTCTCTGCTATCTCCAAGTAGACCACCACTCATTCAAAACTTCAAAAATAGAGGTATTAATATCAATAATTTCTAAAAGGAAATTTTGTTTTTCATAAAATTTTGCAAATTTTAACACTATTACAGTGAAGACACTGTAACACAAGAAATAAAAGCTAAAGGATTAAACTGAATAAAATTAAGAGTGAAAAAAAAAATCAATCTTAAATTTAAACTTCAAAAGGAAAAAAAAAAACTTTGTCAAAATTTTGGTACAATAATAATTACATTCTACAAATGAAAATTACAAGTAAAATTATTGTCATTTAATAATTATACAACATTTTTATTGTCGTTGTTTAAACCACAAATATACTTTAAAGAAGATAATCCAACACAAAATTAAAAAAATTCACAACACTAACATTTTTTATACACAAAATTTGAATTTAAGACTCAATTTTAAAAAAGTATATTAAACATATACCACTTTAAACAACTATTTTTTTATTATACAACATTCAAATATCCTAAATATATACAAAATTTAAGTTAAAATTTAAGATAACATAAATTACAAAATATTCGTGAGTTCTAATACTTTTGATATTGTTTTTTTTTTTACATTATCTTTATAAAACGCCAAATCAAGTAATAAAGAGAAAAAAGATAATAAGTAAGTAGAACTTGATGTTGAACGAGTAGAAAGATGTGTGAAGTAAACAAATATTAGTGAAGCAGTTTGATATGGCAAAATTTCTTAGCTCCCGCGTCTTTCTGTATTCTCCAAAAGCACCAAAAACAACGCCTCCAACACCCTGCACTGACGAGAGACACAAAACACACTCTTTGACTGCCACCGCCATTGCCAACACACGCCCACTTCACCACTCTCATCCTCGTACCTCTCAAAAAACGAATGCCACAATCCTTAACTTACCTCCTAAGAAAATCAAACTATAAATAACCTCTTTCTCTAATCTCAAACCCACCACTCCACACACTGATCCAACCAAAATAACAGAATGACAACATCCCCAAACACGCCCCAACAAAACGTTCAGCAATCGTTCGAAGCCTTCTACCAGAAGTGGCTTTCAAGTCAAGAGAATTTACTAGAACGGCTTCTCACGGTGTCCGCAATGCCCGATTCAGCCGCCGAAGTAGAGCGCCGGAGCAGGCTAATCGAAGAGGTGATGTGTCATTACCGGCAATACTTGGAAGAGAAATCGAAGGTGGCGTCCGTGGACGTGTTCCTTCTATTTTCCCCGACGTGGCTTTCTGCGTACGAAGGAGCTTTGCTATGGATTGGGGATTACAAGCCTTCGCTGATTCTCCGTCTGGTAGACGGCGCCGTGGAGGGTTTAACGGCGGAGCAGAGGGAGAGGGTGGAGCGAATGAGGGAAGAGACGAAGAGAGCGGAGAGAGAGGTGTCGGAGGCAATGGCAAGTGTTCAAGAGAGCATGGCGAGTCCGCGCGTGGTAGGACTGGTGAGGGTGTTGGACGGAGAGATAACGGAGTTGGAATCAGCGATTGAGGGGCTGAAGAGGGCACTGGTGAGGGTTTGGAAGAGAGCGGATGAGCTTCGTGCGTCCACGGTGAGGAAGGTGGTGGGGATTCTGAGTCCGCCGCAGACGGTGCAGTTTCTGGCGGCGACGATGCTCTTTCAGATGAGGGTACGGAAGTGGGGTTTGCAGAGAGACGAGGTCGACGGGGGACCCTCCTCTTGAAATCTAAATCCCCAAAATCATTCCCTCTCTCCTCCAACATTTCCTTTTCCTTATTAGGAATAAATTTATTTTTTTTCAATTGGCTCGTTGAAAAAGTTATTTATTTGAATAATTTCAATTTTTTTATTTCTTATGACTGTAATCCTTTTGTTAAAATTTTAAAAGTGTACTCAATTTAAAATTGAGAAAGACTATAAAATATAAATTTAAGTAACTTATTTGTTTTAAATAATTTTAAATTTGTGAATTTTTTATTTATAAAATATTTAAAATATGAAAAGATATAACGAAATTTTATTTGTGCTGTGCTAATTTTTCTGTAAATTTTATTATTAAAAATGGAGTAAAATAATGCTTAGATGTTCAAAATTATTTAAGGTTTTGTTTTCATTTTAATGTGGTAAAAGTTTTTCGTTTAGCACGAAATTATTTGAATATTAAGTCATATATAAAGAGAAACATAAAAAATTAATTTACAGCTATAACTTTCATAATTTTAAATCATAAAATACTTTTTTATCATACAGCTCTTTGTATATATAAAGGAACCGAATTAAACGATATAAAATATTAAAATTAGTCGTACTATATAATATTTAAAGCATAAATAATAAATAAATAATTGTTATAATTTCTCATGTTTATAACACATTTACTGTGATAAAATCGTGTAATTTTAATGATTAAATTTATGAAAATTATTTTCAAAAATATTATTTTATTAAATTTTAACGATTAGTGTTATTTAACTTAATGATCTGTTTTATGTATACACGTAAATAAATTAAGATCAAACGATATTGAGTGTTATATTTAATAAATTTATAAATCTAATAAATTTTTTATTTCTCAAACTTATTTAAGTCACATGATATTAATAACCAGCTTTTTCCTTTCCTTTCTAGAGTAATATATTTAATATAATTTTCTCAATCTATTTTAAAATGATACTAGCAATACTCTTTGATATTTTTTAGTATATTTTTTTATTATTACTTAAAATTTATAAAAATTATGAAAATAGAAAGTGAGACGAGAGACGATATACTTTAAAAGTAGAATTCACAGTCCAACTTTGCATCTTCTATGGAGACATTCTTTTAAAGTCATAAAACAAATCAAAAGGTCTAAGAGCACTAGACCCAACAAGTCACAAACCTTTAATCCATGCCTTGTGTATTATTTCAGACGTTATATTGATAACCAGCTATGTTCTTAATTTTGTAAAGTAATATATATAAGGTTTTTCTTAATCCCTTTTTTACAATTCCTTTTACATTCTCTGTTGAGACAAGACAAACAAGCCCGATGGTTGATTCGGGTATTCAAATTAGATTTGACCTTAAAACTTTAGAAAATAAATGCTAGCAAAGATATGTTTAAACTTTTATTTCATCTTAAAAATGCTAAAATTAACGATAAAATGTTCAAAACTAGTTATAGACACATAAAAGCTATATAAAAAGGATAAAACTTTATTAGGAGTTGTATTTATCACTATTAAGAAGTGTATTTTTATTTAAAAGAATTGAATTATAGTTTATATTAATCTTATAAAATATATATTTGAAAATAAAAATATAATTTAAGCATATTTTAAAACAAGTGAAAATAATTTTCTCTAATATTAACAACCCACGGCCCAACATTAATGAGCTGTTTGGATACATTTTGCATAAGGAATTGAAAAAAAAAATATAGGCCCATTTATATCCAATTACGCAAAAAAGTTGACCAAAAAAGATACTTTCTAAAAACAGTCATTGGAAACAGTGCTGTGACAAAAATAGAAAACCAGACTCCCCCTATTTCTTACTTTGATATTTTATTCTCTACCATTTTTTTTTCTCATTGAATACATTTATTTTCATTTTATACCAACAACGGATGTAGTTGGTTGAATGTAGCATAAAAAGAATTGTATTAAACTTGTCACCACCTAATAACAAATCGGCAACTAAGATTTAAAAGTTTACATTGGATGAAGTAGTTGCACTTTTATTTAACCATTTTTTAATACGTATTTAAAGATTATATTTTTCAGATAAAAAATTAAAATTTTAATAAATAATAAACATGTGTTTAAAATTATATCACATCTTTAGCATTTTAATCCATATTTGTAATATTATATTTTTAATAAAAATATTATATATACATTTTTTTATTTCTTGCCTTTAATCCCACGTTAAAAAAAGTATTTATATAATTATGAAGTACTGGAAAACCGAAAGATTCATCTGCAAATTAGAATCAAAATTGGGATCTAATTTACACTTTTGATATATCAACTAAAATGCAACTATCGTAGTTTGATCGTCTAAATTAAATAGCTCTAAATATTTATTTATTTTTCTTAGAAGTATATAAAAGGTTGGATTTTTAAAACATTTTTTAAATATATTAGAATTTAATTTGAATACATTGACACTGATAAAAAAAAATATTTAAACTGTCACGAGATTATAAATTAGCACATCTATAAAAATAAAAATAGTTCATTTTTATAATAATTAGTTTAAATTTCATACTCACGGTGTATTCTATTTATTTGGCAGTGTAGAATATTCTATACTAACCATGTATTAAAATTAAACTCAGTTTATTAGTTAGTTTGACAATTAATTTCATCACCTCCCTTAAATACATATCTACATAAAAATAAATGTATATATTATAATTAAAATAAGAGTGGGCATGGTTTAAATTTAACAAATAAACTGCAAAAGTAAGGGGTTTTTTGCTTATACACATAACGTATGTAATATTTTAACACAAACTTGTTATTTAAGATTAAACATAAAAAACATAAAATTTATAATATTAAACATTTATTAATAACTTTTATTTTTGGTAAATTTAAAAGAAATATAACACGAAGACTTATTAAGAGGTTACCCTTTTTAGTACTAATATTTTCTAAGTATAAAAGGTGAATGAAACTCAATGCATTAACGCTAATATAAATATACCTAAACATATATTGTTAATTTAGGCTTAAAAATGTAACATACTTCGACCTTGTTATATTAAAATTAAAATATTAAACAACTTAATTTCAAAAATTAGCTTAATGAGATGTTAAGTTTCAATGTTAGTTAAGTGCACGAGTTAAGTTAATCAAAGTTAAAAGATGTTATTATATAAATAAATATCATTAAATTTATGATAATCATTTTTTTAAAAATAGTTTAAAATTTTGTCTAATTAATTACTTGATAGTATACTTTCCTATGCTGATATTATATATATATATATATATATATATATATATATATGGATAGATAACATTGGTAGAAGCAAAGTGTTTCTTTTAATTGCAAGAACAATCCCGCTTGCATGATCTGATCTTTTGAGTTAAATTAGGTATGATTCATTATCCATTCTAATATAGTACTAGAGCTAATCTCATTAACTATATTAACAAGGTATCTCTTATATAATGACTTGGATAGTTTCAGTCAGCTAATCTATTCTTAATTTGAACACCACATATGGTTGGAATGGTCTCTTTCAGCAAGCTTATTATCATCTCTTGGGCTGGTCAAAGCGAGTCTGTCACTACTCAAAGTGCCAATTTTGACTGTTGACCGACATTTGTTTTGGATCCTTCTTTATGAAAGTGAAAAGTAAATGTCTTATATTGTTCGCATCATATAATTGTGCCATTGTGGTGATGTGCCTAGATTCTAATCCAATGGCAAAGGCAAAGCATTCCAATTAAAAGAGATGACACGACAGGAAAAACAAAAAAAGATACACTGAAAAAGAGAAGAGACAAGAAAGGGATGAAAAAGGAAGTTATATTATTGCCTCTCTTTTTTTCACTAAACGAACATGGGTTTGGCTAACCTCACTTGCAAAATAAAGTACAGAGAGACCGTGAAGTTGTGCAAAGGTGAATGGAAGACCATGCACCTTTCAAATGCAAAAGTTAAACACGTCGTACAAGATTTTAGAAAAATGCTAAATTGTTCATTTTTGTTTTCACCAAATTACATATATAGGAAAATTCAAAAGTCGTTTTTTAATTTACTAATTGACAATATTTTCTGGGTAGTGCCCATATAGCGAGGCTAGTTATGTTTATCTACAGAGGGTCATTCTCAGAGTTCTAGTCTCACCTCGTGAACTTGATTTCCATAACACACACAGACAGAGATGGAGGGACAAGTGTGACAGAAGTTGAAGTGGTGATCTTGATGGATCGAATAAACTTTTTAAAAAAAATTTCATATATAAAAATTATTTTAATCATCAATTAAAAATTATTTTATAATTTCTATGGTATATATAACCATTTATCTGATATGGGTCGAAGGAAAAAACTAGTTATTTGGAGAGTAATGATTTCTGACGCAACACTCACTATACATATGGAAACATTTTCTTGTGTCTTTGAGAGAGTGGGTCCAAACTAAGAAGACAAGGGTACTTCATTCACGTGTTCTCTTTAGGAAACGAGGGGTTGCTGACTAACACTATTTAAATCCACTTAAAATGCGAACAAAAATTGGAGTAGGCGCTGAATCACTTACCTGGGGCCATGTTTCTCTTTCAAATGACAGGGTTCAAAGATAGGGTGAATCTGCAGGGCCATAGTTCCTGTTTCTGTCCTCTTTCATATCATATTGTATTTAATGATTATATATGGGAGTTCAATGCCAGTGCTACTAGATCTCCCTGAATATATATATATATATATATATATATATATATATAATTATTAAAAATTTATTTATAAAAATATATCTGATAAAATTTCTGTAGAACTGAATATTTATCAGTGGTCTAATATTTAAACTGAATAAATTATGATATGATATTAAAAAGTTAAACTTTTTTAAATCTTATAAAATATAATGTGACCATATTTTTAATCAAAGCAGAATATCTTAACATTGATGCCACTATCGACCTTTAAGTCTTTATCTTGCTGGCAAAATTGGATTTTAGGGTATGGATAGCATATGCTGTCTTTCTTTGCCTATATAAATTAGTAAATAAATTTCTAGCCAACTGTTATTCCTAATGCATTCGCATTCGTTTGCCAGAGAACAATGTCACTGTATCCTTAATTCCCATGAGGCAGCATTGGAGAAGGTTCCTCTAATACCTTAATAAAGTGTTGATCACCAAATAATTAGAAACGAAGTTTAATATAATAATACATTAACCGATACTAGAATCGAATATTTGGCGACAATAGCTCTTAGTTGCTTCATTTTTAAAGAATATAATTTGATTAAAAAATAATAATTGAAATAATTTTAATCATAAACTTGGGATTAGCACATGGTTTGAAGCCCAACCCCATGGACAATAAATCTTCCATATTGTCATTTCTGAACAAACAGACAGAGATGTTAAGCTAAATAGTCGCATTACAATCAAATCATTATTATTTCGGAATATTTGACTATACCAGCACTGGCAGAGCATCTAGAAGATCTTGAAAAATATGCCCTAAGATCCATACATAATTGTATATAAAGAATAAAATAATTGAGGGCAAAAAAATGGGATTAAAGTCCTGGTTGCCCTCTATTCGTGACAGAAAGACCATGGATGCCTTTTGTTCAAGTTCAAAAATTTTCGCTAGCAGGTCTTAATATTCATCGTACTATTAATCGTTCTAAATTTTTATCTGAAAAATAAATGGAATAAAGTATTTTAGGGGTTTAAGTATTAATTTTTAGTATTAAAAGTTATAGTTTTATTTAATAGTAAATGTTATTTTTTATTATGTAAATTATAAAGACGGAATCCTAATTTTAATTAAGAAACCACAATAAAATATATAAAATACCACGCTTAAGCTTAATAATTGAGGGGAAAATCATGCAAATAAAACGTAAATTTACATTTTAGGTGTGCTAGCTTAGACCCGGATGGTAGTTAGCCATAGTTAATGTTTTCTTTCATTTTATGTAGCTTCTTTGTCTCTGGGATCTCAATTTATCCCTTTAGCATAACATCCAGGAAAGAGGGTTTTCTTTCCATGTCTATAATATAACATTTGTTTTTAACCTAGCCATAAGAATTTTAAGTAATTTTCATGTATGTTTTACAAGTGCAACATAAAATAATTTTAATACTAAATTATTCATTATAAAATGTTTTGTATTTTTAGAAAAATAATCACATCCATAGTCTTTGAAAACAAAATTTATTAAATTAATATTTTTTATTTTAATTTACATTTAAAGTTTCTCCTATCTTCTTCCATAATATTAATCAATACTATTTGGGTTGTAGAGTATTAAAATTGGACTAAATTAAGCACATCTATTAAGGCATGTCCAATAAGTTAATCACAAATTGAAGTGTTTGTTTATTGGGTTCATAAGTTACATTCAATGGCAATTGCTTAATTAATTAATATAAAAATTAACATAAAACACTTCAATTGTTAATTAACTAATCTTTTAATGTAAACTCATTTTATACTTCTTTTCAGTGTGTGAATAATCATTCCATCACTTTTTTTTTCTCTCTCAGACTGATTTTCAGTTTCCGTCAGCCCGTGTTAACGAATTTTACTCGATATTCAGAGTTATTTTCCAAGGAGTTGTGCTACTTTGTTGCATTTAAATTCATCTTTTTTTTCTTTGTCTTCAATATTTTTTAAAAATAATTTTAGCAAGTTTTTAAAACTGCATCAATTCTTATTTCACTTCTTTATTTGTCTAAAACTCCATTCTTGGTTTTTAAGCGATGTCAAGGGCTACAGTAAATGGAGCTTTTTGTGCCTCCAATTTATATTTATTGCATCCTAATAATAACAAGAACCTCTAGAGGACGTTCTTATATAAACCTTCTTGAACGGAGACAATTAACATTGTTTCAAATTTCTTATTATTCTTAAATTAATTGTGATTTTTTTTCAAATAAAATGATTCAAATAAATGTATTTTTATCATCAATAAATTATTATTTTATCAAGTAATTAAATTAATTTTCCTTTAAATGCATATATTTTTACGATTATATTTTACCAATATTTACAAATTCTTAAATAATACACAAGATACTTGTTAGTTAGGGAACAAAATAATCTTCTGACAACCATTTAACACCCTTAGGTATTGTCTCTCAAAACAATAACATATATCATTTATTGTTTATTTTATATTTTTTTTCAAAATTAATTATGCATATTAATGTTATAATTTTAACCATGACTTAGAAGCAAGGTCTCACAGTCAATTGTTTAATGTTAAAGAATAAAGAAAATAATGATAAAACGAGACAAAGTGAAAAAAAAAAAATGAAAATGAGATCATTAATTAATTGAATGCTTTTCCTGTGTTGATTAAGGTAAGCACTGTTAACAAGTGCTGACCTTTTCCATGGAATACACGTAATTTTTGTCCTTTCCTAGTCAATCATACACTTCCTTCTTTTTTCCTTTGCTATTTTTCTTTCTCCCTTTTCACTTTAGAATATATTTAAGTCTTGTTCAATCGCACTTAATTCAAAGTTTTTCCCCATGCGTCCCCACCATTAAGCATAAATCAATTTCGCTCTTAATATTTTTTTTCCGTGTCAAAATATGCATTGGACATGAATTAGCCATCTTGAATGGAGTATTGTCAAGAAGGCCAGTGATAATGCAGCTAATATATAATAGTAAAATAGTCATTATTTCTAGCTTGTAGATATAGGAGACATTTGTATCCTTTTGTTTCTCCTTGAAATGATCGATCTCGTTTAGTCTGGTTGAGAAGCTGTTGATTTGTCAAACACATATACGTTCAGCTTCTCGCCTTATTAAGTGGTCCTGAAAAATCACATCTTTCATGGGCTAACGACTGAAAATACACAAGATTGCTTGGTTATAGCCCTTTTATTTGTTTTCATCAGTATGGAATCTGATTCAGTCATACATGGTTGCGTAAGTGTCTATAGTAACGACGTGCCATAGCTATAAGTTTCCTTTAAGTAATTGTTTGCGGTTGGTACAAGTATACAGTGGATATAGCATTTGTGGGCTTAATTTTGGAATGATTTTTCATTTTTTTTTCTTGTAGTCCAGCTGAGTATTGATTCTCTTTTTTATTAACATGGTCATGATGACAGCTCTAAATTGATTCGAAAATAAAAAAGATTACCAATAACAATTAAAGATGTTATAATATGCCAACGACTATAAGAGAGAGATGCTGCTGTGCAGCTGTGGAGATCGATCTGAAAATGAATGTCCCATTCTAATTTGTTGCATCAAAAGACAAGAGGTCTTTCAATGACAGACGAAATCCTTCCATCTCATGTGGCTATAATAATTTTGTTAGTCAAAGATTCAGTTGCCTCGTTAGCATCTAAATTTTATTATTAATTCACCACAATTATTATTATTATGTTGTGTTCATCAATGTCGGAATAAAACAAATGCACTTTGTTATCAAGAAAATTGTGGATGTTAATGGATTAGCACTTGTGACTTTGGAATATGCTTAATTTGAGTAAAATAGTAAAAGTTTCTTCTTAAAGGGAACGAATCGGAAGTAGCTAGGTGAAAAATAATGAGTTTGAAACAATAAGATAAACTAGTCTGAATTTTGAATTAATTTATTAGTTCTTGAAATTTTCAGGGATCGAATCCAATAGTGAATATCTGTGGTAGGAATTATGTGCCTTTCAATGATGTTGACATCGTTTCTTTAATGCCAAGCACCCAAAATGGCTCAATCTATATTAAAAAAAATGCTCTGGTATGCCTATCTGCGAATTACGTACGATGAATTCTCAGATCGAATTGCTTTCCCAAGCCAAAGCAGTTGACTGTTGCGCAAGCTTAAAGAAGCAAAAACTCAATGAAATCAACGACTTGCAAATAATTATTATTTCGGGTTTTGTTTTGCCGTTTATGGTTTAATTTTCACTCTAATATTCTACCACATTGACATCATGCATACTCCATCAAAAATTTGCATCGCCATTGTTTTCACATTCGTCACTAGTGACGATGCCAACCATTATCCTTTATCTTGGTCAAATGCGTCCCAGTGTCGAAGTGGTACTTATTCATTCACAGATATTTCAGCAAGGTGGCTGTCCTTAAGAGTGTAGTCGAGGGTTCTTGTCCTCGATAATTGACGCTCCAACCACAGAAAAAGAGGGTCAACTGGTAACTCTATAGTCTAAATATGCACGTTCCAAAACAATAGAATCATCAGACAGCACTTCTCCTAGAATAAAGAAAACAAATGAATATTCAGAAATAGGATTATTTTTTTATATATAGTTTTTAGAAATTATATATACTAAAATATAATTTTTTTAAAAAATTATAGAAAAATAGAATTTAAAATCACCAATAACGATTTTAAGTGTAAGTACATAAATTCAAAGATAAAAGATAAAAAAATATTAGTTTTTGCTAAAACTGCATATTTTTGTTTTAGATAAATGCAAATTGTTTTCTGAACAAATAAATGGAATTGTACCCATATGTTTTTGAGAAATGAGGGGGAGGGGATATTATACATGTCCTCGAAATACAAAATAAGTACATTTCGAACTAGTTAATTTACCGGATTAAAACAAACATTTGAAAAATATAATATCTGATTTTTTTAGGGGATTAAGTACTCTTTTTTAAAAAATAAATTATTAACCATATTATATGACTTATAAATATGATATTTTTTACCTATAAATATCATTTACATTAAATAATTTTGTTTAAATTAAAAAATATATTTATAATATAAGGAGACTAACTCTCTTCCAACAGATTTATAAGTACATGTTCATAAAATAAAATAATTGTTGTTATATCAAAATATAAAATTTATTTAAGGTTTAACTTCTTGAATAATTAAATTTTTTTGAAAGGATATACTAATCCATCTCACACAGAAAGTGAGAAAACAAAACTAATTAAATAGTTGTGGTCTTGTGAAAAGGACTCTCGAATAGTACAAATAGTTGTTTTATGGATTTCCTGTAAAGCCGAGCAGTAATATTTTTTAAAAAAAATGTTAAATATAAAAAGATTATAAATTATAAATTTGATCTTTATAATTTTTTTAAAATAAAAAAACTTTGAAAAAACATGTTTCTCTTATTTTTCAGTCAATTTTTTTTGCTTGATTTGAACAACGTGAATTAATATTGTAAACCAAGTCTGTCATACTCTTTTTTTTTCATATCAATTCGTGCACAAAAAAAAAAACCGCAATTTTTTATTAAGAATATGTTCAAAATAATAATATATTGATAATATATTTTTAATCAATAATTTCAGAATATGTGTTAACATTTATTTTTCTTTTTACAGGTTTTTAATATAAATAAATTATCATTAGGTACTGAATCTGTTGGCTATCATTTTCATTGCTTTCATAAATGAAGCTTAATTAAGCCGCAATTAATAATTTTCTTTTTCTTTGAGTTGGAGAGAAGTGAATCTTCACTGAACATTTTCATTGTCCATGCTTTCTAGAAACACAAGAAACTTGTCACCTCTTATCTGAATCACTTTTATTTTTGTCACTTTCTAGCATTTTTAACGTGGTCCCTCCTTGGTTTTAAATAAGAAGTCAATTTCGGCGGCTACCCTCTTCCGTGAATCCCCTGCTTTCCATGCCCATCTCTTCACCTTATTACGATGAATTGAATCATAAATCCACAACTTCAAATTTAAAAAAGCTGTATTATCAATAGGATTTTCTTGGCCATGACTGTGAAATAAAAGTAATAGAACCCTCTATTGAGGATAAAATAATTAAAGATGTATTATCATTTTATGCAACATTATTTCCGTATTATCGTTATACATGTAAGTTGTCACGCGTAACATTGACATATTGGAAGGGGTACTTAAATAAAAATGAATAAGTGAGGGTATTAATGATTTAGATGATTAAAAGTTAGGCTGTATAAATCGAATTACGAGTCTGTTAGCAAAATATTCTCTATTTGCACTCACATTTTCTTATGTACATTATTACTGTCCTAAATAAATTTTTAACATTTCTTAAGCATTATATTTATTATATGACTTAAATATGTTTTAATTTTCTTTAAATAAAATTTATTTTAAACTACTATCTATTAAAAAATTTATTTTAATGCCTAATTATTTTTTTTCATATGTCACATCTAATGTCTCTTTCAACTTACTTTTAAGTCCCGAATTCACATTGTCATTTTATTTTTAAGATTCAAAATCTTTTAGTGTTTCAAAATTAGAATTTTATGTATTTTTATTTAAATTTAAATTTAAATATTTATAAATATAATTAATTTTAAATTATTAATTAGAACCTCATATTTTTACTTTATACACTCACCTTGATTTAAAAAAAAACAGTTCTAATTTTTAATAGTTATATAGACATTTATATAAAAATAGCATAATAATATGAAATATTTTTAAGAAAATAAAAACAATGAATATTTACCATGCTCATGAAAAAGTTTGGTCATACAATTATGTATAAATGATAAAAAAAAAAACTAAATATTAAACTCTAATAATATTATTGTTTTAAAAAGTCATGTACACTTATTTTAATATTAATTATTTAAATAAAAATAGTTAATTTTTTTTACTTTTCATAATAATCAAATATCTTTATTCAATCAATTATTTATGTATGATATAACATGGTTAACTTTAAACTAACAATGAATGAATGAAGTATCTTTATGCATTTTCTTCTTCAGAGATGTCAGGTCCACATTTTAATAAAAATTAATATATATATAGAGATATATAAATATTTTTATTTTAAAAATATAAAACAATAAGTATTTATTATAATTATAAAAAATCATATCACATAATTATATATAAGTAATTAAATATAAAAAATATTCAGTGGTTATATTACCATTTTAAAAAAATCATATATTTCAAAATTTAAAGTTACTTATTTAAACAAGATATGAATAATGTTATTACTTTTTCACAACAATCAAATTAATTAGTATTTTCTCTATCTGCATAAAATATTTTTGAAGTATTTGGAGGAGTCATGACTTTCTTTATCATTGAAAGGGTTTGCCGTTAAATATATAATAAATTTTTAATTAAAAATAATATGATTTAATATATTCATAATATTAAATATTTATGTTTTTAACAAATTTTAATGTTTATTTTGTTAGTTTGATGATTATATTAATTAGATTTATATTATGTTTGCTTTGCACAAGTTATAAAAAATTAGTTTACTCAAAGCCGGTTGCGTATTTAACTACTCCACAAGCGACATCCTATTTTGGGTGGTCATGATAAACTGTATCTGTTCGTGCTTCCATGATTGATATAAGCATAAATATCGAGTATAACTTTTTGTCATTGTTATTTATATTCTCAGTTTTTTTCGGACAAAAAAATTGTTACCTGATGTATGATAGAACTTGAACCAAACACATGGTTAGAACTTGAATTTAGGGTCTCATTTTAAAAAAATATCCATACTTGAAGGCATTTTAATGCACACATATTATTATTATATTTAAGAAATAAATTAAAAAGTGGAACTTTGATATATTAATGGCGGTGTTAATACTGATTTAGCAATGGGTGGACAAGGGATTTTTGTTTTTTGTTTGTTGTGTGACAGAGGGTGGTGGTGTTTCTTTATGCAATCGTTGTCCGGAGTCCAAGTCAATGGGTGTGTGCATGAACATAGGCTGCTTCCGGTTTTCTGAGTGGGTCTTCTTCCACACGGGAGAAAATAATTGGATCACTGCTCCACCCAAACAAAGCTCATAGATCCATTATGAAAACAAAACCAGTGAGTGCTTTAGGAAAAGTAGCACTACCAACCTATCAATAAGCACCCGGGTTAAAAAATTAAAAGAAAAAAAGACCGTTGTAACAGAAATACGAACATGAACAACCTTTTAAACCATTTAGACCCTTTACGGTGACCTCTCCAATGTTACTACTTAACGTAACGCTTTGGAGTTGAAATTGGAAGACCCAAATAAAAACTACCTCACTACCGTTTTCTTCTGCACTCTTCCAAGTCCAAACATGTTGCGACTCCTTTTTCTTCTCTTCCTCTCATTCTTCTCACTTCTCCCCACCGTCATATCTGACGACCGTCAAATTCTCCTGAAACTAAAATCATCCCTTCAGAACTCAAATTCCAAACTCTTTGACTCATGGAACGACACCAGTTCTGCGTGCAGTTTCGACGGCGTCGTTTGCAACTCCCTTCATTCCGTCACCGAAATCGACCTTTCCCATCGAACGCTATCCGGGGTTCTCCCTTTCGACTCTCTCTGCAACCTTTCATCGCTTCAGAAACTCGCGTTCGGTTTCAACAACTTGCACGGAAGAGTTGCAGAGGAGCTTAGGAACTGCGTTAAGTTGAAGTACTTGGACTTGGGCAACAACCGCTTCTCTGGTCCCTTCCCTGATATATCTCCTCTAAATCAATTGCAGTACCTATATTTGAACCAAAGTGGGTTTTCGGGAGCTTTTCCATGGCAGTCCCTGCTGAACATGACGCAAATGTTGCAGCTAAGTGTCGGAGATAACCCTTTCGATCTCACGCCGTTTCCTTCAGAGGTGGTGAGCCTCAAGAACTTGAATTGGCTCTATCTATCCAATTGCACTCTCGGTGGGAAACTACCGGTTGGGATTGGTAACCTCACGGAGCTTATCGATCTGGAATTCTCCAGCAATTTCATCACCGGCGATTTTCCCGCGGAAATCGGGAACCTTAGGAAACTGTGGCAGCTTGAGTTCTACGACAACTCCTTCACGGGAACGATTCCAATTGGGTTGAGAAACCTCACGGGGCTTAGCAATTTCGATGGGTCCTCGAACAAACTCGAAGGGGATTTGTCTGAGTTGAAGTACTTGAACAATCTGGTTTCGCTTCAACTTTTCGAGAACAATTTGTCTGGGGAGATTCCGGTTGAGTTAAGCGAGTTCAAACGCCTCAAGGCTCTGTCTCTGTACAGGAACAAATTGGTAGGTCCTATTCCTCAGAGAATTGGTTCTTGGGCCGACTTTGATTTCATCGACGTGTCGGAGAATTTCTTGACGGGTCCGATTCCGCCGGACATGTGCAAAATGGGCACGATGACCGCGCTGCTCGTGCTTCAGAACAACCTCACCGGCGAGATTCCGGCGAGTTATTGTAACTGTTTGACCCTGAAACGGTTCAGAGTAAGCAAAAACTCGCTCACCGGCACCGTCCCTCCGGCGATTTGGGGGTTGCCAAACGCGGAAATAATCGATATTGAAGTGAATGAGTTGGAAGGTTCGGTTACTTGGGATATCAAAAACGCGAAAAAACTCGCCAGTATATTAGCCAGGGGGAATCAATTATCCGGTGAATTACCTGAGGAAATCTCAAAAGCGACCTCGTTAGAGAGTATCGACCTGAGTGAGAATCAAATTACGGGGAACATTCCAGAAGCAATTGGCGAGCTTAAACAACTGGGTAGCCTTCATTTACAGTGCAACAAGTTAACCGGCTCCATACCGGAATCGTTAGGTTCCTGTAAATCGCTAAACGACATTGATATAGCAAAAAACTCACTCTCCGGAAAAATCCCATTGTCGTTTGGTTCTTTCCCCGCTCTGAATGCTCTTAACCTGTCAGAAAACGAACTCTCGGGTGAAATCCCGGGGAGCCTAGCGTTCCTCAGGTTGAGCCTCTTTGATTTATCGCATAACCGGTTAACCGGTCCGATTCCACAGGCTCTAACTATTCAAGCTTACAACGGAAGCCTCACCGGAAACCCCGGTTTGTGCAGCGTGGACGCCATTGGCACGTTCCCGCGTTGCTCTGCTTCCTCCGGCATGTCGAAGGACTTGCGTGCACTCATCATTTGCTTCGCGATAGCTTTGTTGTTGTTGCTCTCTTGCTTGGGAATTTACTTGCAGCTGAAGAAGAAGAAGAAGGACGAGGAGAAATACGGAAGAGGAGTGGGAGAGCGTTCGTTGAAGGAAGAATCTTGGGACGTGAAATCCTTCCACGTGTTAAGTTTCACGGAGGGGGAGATTCTAGATTCCATCAAGCAAGAGAATCTCATAGGAAAAGGAGGTTCAGGGAACGTGTACAGAGTCACGCTTTCCAACGGAAAAGAACTCGCGGTAAAGCATATATGGAACACCGATTTCACCACGGGAAAAAGGTCGTGGAGTGGAACTCCGATGCTTGCGAAGAGAAGTGGGAAATCGAAGGAGTTCGACGCGGAGGTGCAGGCTTTGAGCTCGGTGCGCCACGTGAATGTGGTGAAGCTTTATTGCAGCATAACGAGCGAGGATTCGAGTTTGTTGGTGTATGAGTATTTGCCCAATGGGAGCTTGTGGGATCGGCTTCACACGAGTAGGAAGATGGAGCTTGATTGGGAAACGAGGTATGAAATCGCGGTTGGCGCAGCCAAAGGGTTGGAGTATCTGCATCATGGGTGTGAGAGACCTGTAATTCATAGAGATGTTAAGTCTAGTAATATTTTGTTGGACGAGTTTTTGAAACCTAGGATCGCGGATTTCGGACTTGCTAAGATTGTTCAAGCCAACGTTGGCAAAGATTCTACTCACGTCATTGCCGGAACTCACGGTTATATTGCTCCTGGTTAGTTATTATTACTTATTACTGAAGTCTGTTTATGTATTTTTAATGTTATGTATGTTAATGTGTGTTGTTTGGAATGTTGCAGAATATGGGTACACGTACAGGGTGAATGAGAAGAGTGACGTGTACAGTTTTGGAGTGGTGTTGATGGAGTTGGTGACGGGTAAGAGGCCAATAGAACCAGAATTTGGAGAAAATAAGGATATTGTGAGTTGGGTGCATATCAAGGCACGGGGGAAAGAGGGGCTTAGGAGTGCGGTGGATTCGAGGATCCCAGAGATGTATAGAGAGGAAGCTTGCAAGGTATTGAGAACAGCGGTTCTGTGCACTGCAACTCTTCCAGCTTTAAGACCCACCATGAGAGCTGTGGTTCAAAAGCTTGAGGATGCTGAGCCTTGTAAATTGGTTGGAATTGTCATTAGCAAAGACGGTAGTGGAAAGAAGATAGGAGTCAACGATAAATAAAGCTCCTGCCCTAAAATTTTTGGATCATCGAAGGGAACCACCCAACTAGTTAGCTAGAATGTAAATTTTGATGGAAGAGGGAAAATATTGTAAAATATTAGCCATGGCTTCTTAAATCAGTATATTTTGAAATGGGAGACCAGAGTAGGAAAAAGGGTCTCAACCTCTTAATCCCAATAAAAATAAGAAGCAAATTCCTTTTTCCTTACTAATATATGAAACTGAGTAGTTTTTCAAACAATTGGTTTCCTCTGATGATCCCAGTGTATCATAAATGTTATAAGATGGTTGTGACTAATGCATATTCCTTCCGCTTTTCAAATTAGAATATCCTAAATCCAATGTGAACTCCATAATGCAAGCCGATTGTGAGATGTCATTAGGCGACATTCATAGAAAGAGTGAAGGAATTGACAACGCTAATTGAATGCTTGCTTTCCTACATAAACGAAAATGTCAGATAACAGATCCCTTTAACTCCAAATAGTAAGTTTATACTGAATGTTGTGAATTTCTTGTATTATTCCAAGTCATTGGTCGCCATCATCTGTACCTTTATGAGGTAAGAAAAGTTAAAGCTAAGTTCAGCTCATTTTGTATGTATTCATTCGCGGTCTACTAGGTGGATTTTGTTTGTGGCATTAATTAATTAATTGTATAGTGGCAATTTCTTTTTAAAAGATAACTTTAAAGAAAGAAAGAAGAAACACTACTGAAGGGTCAGATGCAATTAGATTTTGTTCACCGTGAACATAAATCAAGTTCTCGGTAAAATTAACTTTGACATAGTTTATCTAGTAGTAGACGAGTATGCATGCTTATATACATCACTGTTTAAGAAGGTGAAACCAGAACAATTTTTTACCATATATTTTATCATTGCCTAACGTGCCAAATTCACAACTTTAAAGTACCTCTCTTTGCTTATTTGTTTGGAGTTGATAAAATGCTCTATATCTTTTCCAAGAGTAATTTTTGTTAGATTTATTTTTTATAATTAGAAAGAAACATTTTATCTTATATTCTTTCGAGGTTTTCCAAGATAATCGTTAATTTTGACCACGAGGTTAACAAAATTCATTTGTATTTATTGAAAAGAAATTTTATAGTTTGACTAAAAAATAATAATAACACCCTCGTATTTAGCAGTTAAAATTAACTTTATCAAGGTTGATGCTGAACTTACATATATAAGCTATTAACGTTATTTGTGCGTGGATTCTTTCAGGAAAAATACAAATTAAAGAAGGAACCTTCACTTCTTTTCCTTTTATATTTAAATATGTATTTTACTTAAAATTAAAAAATACCTGGAATAAATAAATGCTCACGTAAAGTCACTACTAGCCACCGCCCAAGAAAGCAATTAGTAAAGACAAAAGAGATAGAGAGAGCGTTCACAAACGTCTCTCCACATGTAACACATTTTATCTTTTCGATAACATGTTGAACTTATTTTTCAAAAATGAATATTACGTCGGTATAAAAAGAGATAAACGCAAAAATAAAAAATAATTTCAATGTACGGTCAGTATAAAAAAATACTCTATCAACTAATTAGATTAATTTCTAGAAATATAAAATTTATTTATTTTTGCTAAAAAACGGGACTTCAAAATCCAAAACAAACAAACTAAAAAACAAATCTGAGCCAAGAAGAACCTAACAAATTAAGCCTAAGAAGAAAAAGAATGGAAGCAGAAGCTTCATCAAACAGATACTCCAAAAAGAAAAGGAAAGGAGGGAAGAAAGAAGGAAGAAGGAAGAAGGAAGAAGGAGGGAAGCAGGAAATATAATATTTATATTAATTATTAGATAATTGCGGTGTACTTAAGTTAAATTTATCATAAAATATGTAAGTCAACCATGTTTTTTCATCATAACGATATCGTACATCAAATTTTGTTGGGAGTTAAAATGTGTCATGGAGTGGCCCATTACAGAGAGCATGATAGATAACAGCAGCCCAAAAGGCTGATACGACCCAAAAGGTTGGCGACGACGGCATGTTTGTTTCTATTTAAAAAAACAATTTAAATAAAAATATACTTATTTTTTGTTTTAAAAAATAAAAATAAGCATGTTCTATTATTTATTACATCTTCCGTTATTACTTTTTATAACACTTATTTTTTTTTTCATTTTAATTTTTAAAAACAACCTTCTAAACTATCCATCTATTTTTAGTACCCTCAAAACTCATATTTTCACATCCTCATTATTAGTGTAATTTCGATCAAAACAATGAATAAAACCTATCTCTTCACCTTCCTTTTCAGTGCATTTTCTACTAAAATAATATTTTTGAGTCTCTTCATGGGATAATGATTGACCATAAAAGAGAAACCAATGGGGTTTCGAATTTAGGGCAACATTAAATACTTCATACTGACTGATTTCAAAGTAATTCCAGTAACGTTGTTTTATGGGAGTGGTAACGAAAGCCTACATAACAAGGGCAAACAAAAACGGTTGTTCAATAAATAAAAAAAACAAATAAATGTACTCAAAATCGCGTGCCTCAACCTAAATTGCTGTTGCCCAAAAATAAAATTTGAAGATAGCCAATATATCCAACGAAACATGTAGAACCTAGCAAAATCCGAAAGAGCACTTGATGAGTTTGGGTTTAAATCCTTTTATTTCAAAAGAGAAGAAAGGTATGTGCAACTAAAGAACTTCACAACACAAAAGTTCCAAATAACAATCGTAGGTCTAAGTCTACACTTAACAAGGGTATACAAGCTGAAAAACAGTTCATATAACTCACAATCTACTTTAGCTTATACTAAAAAGTTATGACATGTTTAATTATGAGTTAATTTTTTTTAGAAGTTCTGTCATAAGTTAAATATTAACTAATTTTTTTAAATGAAAATAAAAATATCATTATATGAAAGGTTGACGCTTCAGTTATGTTTTGATGTGAAGTAAAATAGAGAATAATAAATAAGACGATAAAAAATAGAATAAAAATTAGTTGATGTTTGAATGAGTTAAATAAGAGGGAATGAAAGGATAAAATTTTCTTCCACTTGTTTAGATGAGAAAAAAGAGTGTAAAAAGAATAATTAAGTTCATTGAAAATATTTCTAGAATTTTAAAATTGAGTTAAATAAATTTTTTATTGATAATTTTTTTATTTTTTATGTACAAATAACTGGCAAATCTTTATGGATATGGAAAGGGACGTTTAGGAGCAGAAGTCCGAGCCCATAGATGCATGTAATTGGACGAGAGTCAATAGCAAGCCCATTCTAAACCAAAACCAATACTCTTTTGGGTCTGTTTTGGGCCCCTTGTTTTCTTGGCCTTGGCCCTGAGAGAATTGATATACCATTAAACCAGCTTCAAACACAGTATATTACATCAAGATGTGTTAGGCAAATCAAGACCATTATGAGAGTAAATCTTCTTTCAAAACACACACACACAAATGATGTGTTAGGCAAGTTTGCTCCTCCAACCCATTATTTTCCTGTGAGATATTGTAACACTGTTCAAGATAGTATTATCAAATATATATTTTATTTATTCTAGGAAACAAAATTTTAAATTTAATTTAAAAAATACATTTTAAAAGCTAACAAAATCAAACACCCTTTAGTAATTATTGACCAAAATTAATGGACAGTTCCTAATTGATAAATAATGAAAATGAAAGATATCAAAATAATCTTTTACGTGCAAATAAGGAGGTTGAAGAACTATATTAACATTATTTAATATCCTTTAAAACTTTGAAAATATTTCAATTTATCATTTTTTTAATATTTAAAGATTATATTTTTATTTTTAAATCACCATAGAAATATCTCTTTTAAAAAGTAAATTGATATCACTTATCCTTTCAGATTCTATATTAATGTCAATATATTTTATTTTATTTTTGTAAATCAATGTCGAAGTTTACTATACTTTAATTATTAGCTTTACCCGTGAAATTCATGGATTAGGGAAAAGAGGTGGCATAAAAGCGCATAAATGTGTCAATCTTTCTTTTGGATTAGGATAAGGTGCACATTTTCTCAAAACCATGCCAATTCTGACTTTTTAGATTTGTATAAATTTTAAGAATCGTTGTATATTCTCTTATAGTTTTTTATTCAATTTTTTTATCTTAATTTTTAAAATTAAATTTAAATATAAAAAAATAATAAAATTTAATTAAACAATAATGTATTTATTATATAAAAACACCTTTTAATCAAATTAATATTACAAATTACTTAAATTCAATTTTAAGAATTAAGATTAATATTATTTTTATTAGACTTTTTAATGTGTGTCGATAAAAATATATATTTTTACATTATTAATTAATTAAATAATATTTTAAGTACAAATTTTAAAATAATTATCATAAAATCTCGCAATTTTAATAATATAATAATTAAGTCCTAGTTAACGGTAATAAGAGCTTTTGTATTGTCAGTATATTTTTAACTAAATTTAGACACACATAGTTTCTTATCAACAACTTTAACGATAAATGTCTAGCATTTATAACATACTAAACAAATCAATAATTATAAAGCCCTATTATCCCAATACTTAAATGTGAGTAATAAAGATATAAAATATTTCCACTATTACTTCGTGAAAATCTCATAAATTAAGCTTAATTAGAAAGTAAAAAAAGAAAAATATTGGCTAATTTGGTTGGTAAAAACGATAAAGTTGTTTGCGTAGGAATCTTTTATTGAATGATTTAAAAGTGAACTAGTTTGCTAGATGTTATTATATTTTCAAAAATTATAACAACTAATAAAGGATTAAAAATGTAATTAGCAAAGGACAAGTTTGATTATCTGAAACCAAAAGCATGTCACATTTTTTTTTCCAAAATGAGATTGGGATTTCAGGGTATATCTTCAGCACGGCAACATCAAGATCAATACATTTTCTTTTGTAAACTAGTGCAAACGAGTGTACTTGTTAAGAATTCAAAAATAAAAATATAAAATTAGAGTATTTTTTAAATTATATACATGATTTTTAATAAGTTTATTTTATGCTTCTTGAACTCTTGACAAATTTTTTACACTAGTTGACAAGATTATTTGCTTCATCATGGTTGATGATTAACATAATAAGATTGGAGATATTAAATATAACTTTTTTAAATCAAAATATTAAAAAAAATTTAACCTGCAATTTTGAATTTGAATTCTAATAAAATAAATATTTAACATATTTAGCTCTATTTACCTTAGAGAAAAAGAAACAAATAATTAAATATCCCAATTAGCAAATAAAGAAACAAAAGTCTCAAAGAAGAAGGCATGGATAAATTTAGAAGCCACATTTTTTTCCCATTTAACAAAAATCATGAGTTTGTAGGGTTTTTCTTAGTTTTTCTTTACGTCAAAATTTAAATAGAGAAATAAAAATTATTCCACTCTAAAGCTAAACACGATAATCGAACCTAAAACTTATTCTGTCAACTCTATTCAATCTTATCTATTGAACTAACTTTCAGTGGTCATTTTTAAAAAAACTTAAAACCTCTTATAAATTCCACATTAAATGACAGCAATATGTATTTACAAAAGTTCAGTATGGGAATATTAATGCACATTTAATCAAATCTATTCCAAAACTTCACAGACCATTCATGCATGATAGGGAGAAAACAGTTTTGCATTCTACAATCTGTGCGTAATTAATGTCACGTTTTATTCATTTAATTATCAGTCTTTTTTCCCCTAATATTGAAGATAAGCACATTTCCTTCAATTACTGCATATTTAATCAAAACTTATCCAGACTGTGATCCTGTGTGAAAGGAAATAATTTGACAAGACATTACGACGACAAAGGATAGAAACCTAAGCCATAGAGCATGTATTCCATCACTGTTATTTCCACGTTTGTTTGAGAAAATAATTTTTTTAAGCCAGATGCTATCACTAGTATATATTCATGAATCAACACACCCACACAAACATATATATTAAGATATGCACTCAAACATACAACATATTGGAATTATCTGACAGAGATTACCATTATAGTTTTGTTTTAAAAATTATTCTGTGAAACATAAACATGATTACAAGTAGACTATGCCCATCACAAAATTTATTCTATCCAATGCAAATAAAGTATATTGCCAATAACCTGCAGGTACACTAACTGACTTCCCAAAGTTTATATGTACTCTTACACCATAGAAATCATACAAAGTAAAAATAGGACATTTGTTTGGGAATATTATGCCATAATGCGTTGGGACGCGGCCTTTCGCAGCATGAAATTAAAGCTTATGTGATGAGAATGTGTATGGTGTGGCCATTATTAACATTTTGGAATATAAAATCTTTGAAATGTTTAAGACATTCTGCAGTGTAATAGAACGAATATTGATAGAGCAGAATTATCCATCCACAATGGCTGTCTATTCGTCACAAAAGTATAATCATTTTTTTTATTTCTTTTAAGAGAAAAATGAAATTTCGCACCTCCAAAAGAAATTGTGGGTCCTTGCTGCAAGTGCAAAGCAAGATTAAAGCAATTCATAAGGAATTGACATGTCAGCAATTTAGCAAATAACCCTCTTTGCCAAATCAACGCACTCAACTTTTTGAGAGTGGGCATCTTTGCTTGCTAGTTGCTTTGCACTTCCATCATTGAGCACTCATCATACAGAGATTCCCACTCGAGCTATTTGGGCTCGTCAACCCCTTTTGGGCTTTCACCAAGGGCCCACTATATTTTCAATTTCTTGATTGTAAGCACCTTATTCCCATGGTGTTATTTGGTAACCCTAACAAAATAAAAACAAAAACTTGTTAGGTAACAATCCCAATTCATACTAAGAAAAAGTTGCCCTAAAAGAGATTTTCAGTAAAAAGCCAAAAGTCATGCAAATAAAAAAGAAACAGTCCATCCAACGACTGTGCATGTTTGTTTGCTAGTCCATCGGCTCAAAAAGTTCAAGTCCTTTTTTATTTTTGAGCTAGAATTTCCATTTCAAATTAATGTTTTGTTCTATCTTGAAAGCTTTTGAATTCATTTTGATAATATCGTGGCATAACAATTTATTGGTGTAGTTTTAATAGTGAATGTGAGAGCATAATAATAATTTAAGAACTAAAAAGATGAGTTATTATTAACAAAGTTTTAACTAAATGACCAAATAATAAAATTAAAAAGTACATCTGGCGATGTGATGCAACAAGGATCTAATTCTACACATGACACGAAGTCCCTGACTATATAACCCACTAAGGCCACAACTCTATTGATTCAAAAAAATTATTCACATACTTTTAAGCAGAAAAATACAGGACAAACGGTAAAAGGGACAAGAAAAGAAGACCTTATCTTAGCACCTTTAGTTCTCCACTTGGTCTGTGATAAAAACAAAACACAAAATCTTTCTCTGATTTTAACCAGAATGGTCCTAAAGAACGGATTTGGCGGCTGAGTTCATCTTTATCCTTACAGCAGAGATTGTAACAACCCTTGTTTGTTCTTATTCTTTTTCACAAAACACATTAGGATATATAGCATTTGCTTTACCAAGTATAGTCTATATAGACTTATATAATAGACTTAATATGAGGGGAAAAAGAGGGAAAGGAAATATCATAAACAAATGAGAATGCACTTAGCACGTACACTTAATGAGGCATGGTCCCCTTCTTCTCTATCTTTTATTGAGTATAGAATATAGTCCCCACCCTTTTGATGTAAACTGTTCTAACAAAATCCAACCTATCAGAATTATATTTCTTGGCGAGTAAAATTCGAAAAAAACAAAGGAATTTTTCAACAAAAGATAAAATAGAAACATGAGAGAATCAGAGAAATTGATTTACGTGCTACTCTTTTCTCTGTCATTTTTTTTTTCGAGCTGTACTCTGTTTAATACGTGATTTCAAGAAACCCGTATTTGCTATAAAACATCTCATTTCTTATGCAATACCAATTTAATATGTGAGAATGGAATCTAATGTCACAAAAAATCTAAGTTATTTATTGAGAATATTTAATGTATAGAAAGTAAGTGGAATTTACTGTGCGAATTAGATATTGAAGGATGAAAGAAATAGGTGGAATTACTGTGATGCCCAATAACTACTACTTTTCTTTTACCAAACAATTCGTTTCTCTATATTTTTCTCCTTTGGTTTTCCTAAGGGGTGACTCAGAAATTTTAATTGAAGTTAAGCATACTTTTCTAAATTTAATTAAAATTTAACTCATTTAATTACATCTAGCCGTTTTATCTATATTAGTAATTATCACCTTCTTGTTTTGTTATTACTCCCTTTAATTTTGTGCTACTGCTAATGCGTGATTTGCAGTCATATTCATTGATGTTTATGTTAGATATTAGAGCACTTTTCATATTTTATGTATCACTATCAAAGAAACGGTGACTCATTAAATTTTCGGCAAATCCAAAAATAAGATTAAAAAAAATGTTAAGTAAGCAAGTTTTCATAAATCACCCGAGTAGATTCCCATATCACAGCGTTGAATGGTGAGGTTTCAGTCTCACTAATTTTTTTTTTTTCTCCATAAAACTTATCATCTCTCAAAGGGTATGATTAAAAGTTAAATTTTGAAGGAAAAATAAAAAAAAGGTTTTTTTTTTTAATATTCATTAATTTTATATTTTTCAAAATAAAAATTAATATGAAAAATCTTCTATTTATTTTTATAAATATTATATAATTTTTTTAATTAAAATGTAAAAATTATGATAATAATGTAATAAAAATCATAGTAAGAGTATATCGACAATATTTTTTTCATATTTTTTTTCTTTTTATTCTTTAACTAGTGCAAATAAAAAAATTTATTAGCATTTTAAAAAAATGTTTTTTTTTTCTTTTCTATTAGTTGTTTAAAATTAAGAGATATATTGAACAAATGTTTCTATTGTTATTCTTATTTAACTTTTTTAATCTAAAATAATTTTACTATATATTAACGTAGTTATCAGAAAAAAAAAGCCATTTTAAACAAAAATCACTTGCATAAAAATAAAAAACACACCCATATTGATTGAGTTACACCATGCTACGTGTTTATGAGCATCTTTAAAGAAGTTAGAATTACAGTATACTGATAAGGTACAAATTGAACAAACTTATTCAACCAAAGGTTTTATTTGTGGCTGCGACCCAAACTAAGTTACCCTTATCTTGAGCCAATGCGCATGGAGGGCTCGACTCTTGAATGTTAATTAGATGTCATCTCGTGATTTTTAGACAATCGGTGTATAATAAGAGTGATCGACTCAATTACTTACTCACACCTATATAAAATTACGGCTCTAATTAAGGACATTGTTTTCATCTGTTGTCATTTCATTAGAGTCCCTGTCGACATGAATATGATCATTTGAGGTAGAAAAACATCGACACCAACAAGAATGAGATTTTCTCAACATATTGAATGTTTTCAACATATGTAAAATTAATGTCGACAGCAATAAGAATGACATTTTCTCATCATATTGAATGTTTTGAATTTGTTGAAAGCAAATATAAAAATAAAAAAATGGTTGAGGAGCACTGAAGGTGCATTTGTTCGTGTATATCTTTCCTTGCATTATCTAAGTCGGATACATCTTTGTAATTGGCTAGGATTGGAATCCATGAGAAAGAGATGGATCACACCACCTGGGAAAAGAAAAGAAAATATTTTTTTTCCCAAAGAAATCATAATCATATATATCCACAGCTTCTGCTCAGTTAAACATGCGGTGATTAGGATCAGATGCAATTTACAAGTTCCACACGCTGTAGAGTATAACCATAATGTCAATAACAAGCATAACGTATACATACAGATTTATTTAAAACGTGATTTACTTGTGAAATGATTAAATTAGTAAATTTTTTATGAAAAATAAAAACGAATTTAATGATTTATGTTAAGAGGGAGTGTTGATGTCTAAGTAAAAAGTATACATGCATTGAAGTTATTCTTTACATGAGGTAGTGGTAGTGGAGTATAAACGTAAAGCCTCTTTACCAAAGATGTTCACTTCTCCCAGTAGTACTGCAGCAAGAACCTGCTTTTTCATCATCAAGGCTTGTCACTGCTTCCTCAAGTGATCCACTCAACCATTCCATTTCCATCTTATATACCTCTCTCGCACCCATCTCCTTAGTTGCAACGTCTACACTAACCACAAACATAACCAACCTCCTTCTCTTTTCCTTCTCAAAATGAACCACCCATTCATCACCCTCTTAGTTATTGGACTCATCGTTTCCATACCCAGTAGTACTAGTAGTAGTAGTAGTACTAATTACAGTAACAACCAGTCACAGTTTTTTTCTCTGATGAAAGTCTCTCTCTCAGGAAAACACCCTCTAAATTGGGATGTTGAGAAACCTGTCTGCAGCTTCACAGGAGTTACCTGCAACACTGAGGGTGACGTCATCAATCTTGACCTTTCAGGTTGGTCTTCACTTTCTGGAAAGTTCCCTTCAGATATATGCACTTATCTCCCAGAGTTGCGTGTTCTACGCCTTGGCCACAACAGGTTCAAGTTCCTCACAGACACAATTCTCAACTGTTCCCACTTGGAAGTGCTTGACATGAACCGCATGTACCAAACTGGCACACTCCCAGATTTCTCTTCTTTGAAATCTCTTAAGATTCTCGACTTGTCCTACAACCTCTTCACAGGTGAGTTTCCCATGTCAGTGTTCAACCTCACCAATCTTGAAGTTCTTAACTTCAATGAAAACGGAGGCTTCAACCTGTGGCAGTTACCAACAGATATTGACAGGCTGAGAAATCTTAAGTCTATGGTGTTAACAACGTGCATGGTGCATGGTCAAATTCCAGCATCAATAGGGAACATAACTACTCTTGTTGATCTTGAACTGAGTGGGAATTTCCTCACAGGCCAAATTCCAAAAGAGCTTGGACTATTGAAGAAGTTGGAACAGCTTGAGCTCTACTATAATCAACACCTTGTTGGTAACATACCTGAGGAGCTAGGGAATCTCACAGAGCTAACGGATTTGGATATGTCAGTGAACAAGCTAAGTGGGAGTATTCCTGCATCTGTGTGTAGGCTTCCCAGGCTTCAAGTGTTGCAGCTTTACAACAATAGTCTCACAGGAGAAATCCCAGGTGCGATTGAAAACTCAACAACCTTAAAAATGTTGTCTCTTTATGACAACTTCCTGAGAGGACAAGTTCCCAAGAAACTGGGACAGCACTCGGGAATGATAGTTCTTGATTTGTCAGAAAACAGTTTATCTGGTCCGTTGCCAACTGAGGTTTGCAAGGGAGGTAAACTACTCTACTTTCTTGTTTTGGATAACATGTTTTCTGGTGAGATACCTGAGAGTTATGCAAACTGCATGGCGCTGTTGAGGTTTAGAGTGAGTAATAACCGTTTGGAAGGTTCCATTCCTGAGGGACTTCTTGGTCTACCTCATGTTTCAATTATTGATTTGAGTAACAATAATTTGACTGGTCCAATTCCTGACATTAATGGAAATTCTAAAAACTTGTCTGAACTGTTTCTGCAAAGGAACAGAATTTCAGGTGTCATAACTCCCACAATCTCTCTAGCTATTAACCTTGTCAAGATTGATTTCAGCTATAACCTTTTGTCTGGTCCAATTCCTTCAGAAATTGGCAACCTTAGAAGGCTTAATTTGCTTATGTTGCAAGGGAACAAATTGAGTTCTTCCATACCCGGTTCACTCTCTTCATTGGAGTCTCTCAACCTTCTTGATCTATCCAACAACCTTTTAACTGGGAGCATCCCTGAAAGCCTCTCTGTGTTGCTACCCAATTCCATTAACTTCTCACATAACTTGCTTTCGGGTCCAATTCCTCCCAAATTGATCAAAGGAGGTTTGGTTGAAAGCTTTTCAGGGAATCCTGGTTTGTGTGTGTTACCTGTGTATGCTAATTCATCGGATCAAAACTTTCCCATATGTTCAAGTGCTTACAAGAGTAGAAGGATAAACACCATCTGGGTAGCTGGGGTATCAGTGGTTTTGATCTTTATTGGAGCTGCCTTGTTTCTCAAACGTAGGTGCAGCAACGAGAGAAGTGCAGTGAAACATGAGGATACACTGTCTTCATACTTCTCTTATGAAGTTAAGAGTTTTCACAAGATCACTTTTGACCAAAGGGAGATCATAGAGTCCTTGGTGGATAAGAACATAATGGGGCATGGAGGGTCAGGGACAGTGTACAAGATTGAGTTGAAAAGTGGGGATATTGTTGCAGTGAAGAGATTGTGGAGTCGAAAATCCAAGGATTCAGCTCTAGAGGATCGATTGTTTGTGGACAAAGCATTGAAAGCCGAGGTGGAAACTCTGGGCAGCATAAGACACAAGAACATAGTGAAACTTTATTGCTGCTTTTCCAGCTTGGATTGCAGCTTGTTGGTTTATGAGTACATGCCAAATGGCAATCTTTGGGATTCCCTTCACGAAGGTTGGATCATTTTGGATTGGCCTACTCGTTATAGAATTGCACTGGGGATTGCACAGGGTCTAGCATACCTCCACCATGATTTGGTTCTTCCTATTATCCACCGAGACATCAAGTCAACTAATATCTTGTTAGATGTTGATTACCAGCCCAAGGTAGCAGACTTCGGGATTGCCAAGGTTTTGCAAGCAAGAGGTGGCAAGGATTCAACAACAACTGTTATTGCCGGAACATATGGTTACTTAGCCCCAGGTAGTTTCTCTTACCAAAGTCAAATATGATCATCATTCAAATATAAAGAAAAAATTCATTTTATAGCAAACTATCATGATATGTTTCCTGAAAACGATAAATTTTTCTCAAGCATGCGTTTATTTGTCTCTATTCTATCTACAGCATTCAGGTTTTTTTTTTTTTTAAAGCTAAAGTGCTGCTTGGATATTCTCATTGTAATGATTACTGAATAATGACTTTTTACCAAGTAAATAATTGAGGTGCACCGTGCACCATATTAATATTAAATTTATTAGTATTTTGTACTAACAAAACACTAGTAGTACTTGGGAGCATGTGGTAACTTCTCTATCATGTGTTTTGTGAATATTTATTTCCATTGGTTTTGATGGCTATGACAGAACATGCATATTCATCAAGGGCCACCACCAAGTGTGATGTCTACAGTTTTGGGGTGATTTTGATGGAACTGTTAACTGGGAAGAAGCCAGTGGAGGCAGGATTTGGAGAGAACAGAAATATTGTTTTCTGGGTCTCAAACAAAGTAGAAGGCAAGGAAGGTGCTAGACCAACTGAGGTATTTGACTCCAGACTATGTTGTTCATTCAAAGATGACATGATCAAAGTGTTGCGGATTGCCATTCGCTGCACCTACAAAGCCCCTTCATGTAGACCAACCATGAAAGAGGTGGTTCAGCTTCTTATTGAGGCAGAGCCACGCAATTCCGATTCTTACAAGTTGTCAACCAAAGACATATCAAATCTCACCGTAACAAAGAAACCATTTGAATCATAATTTGAGTAGCTTAAAGGAGTAAGACTAAGGAAGAGCATATCGACACCTAAGATAAACAGTCTATCTCGATGTAATTGAGATGACTTATTGTAGAGTACAGAACAAATTACTATGATCTTTTTTATTTTTTTCTAGACAACTAGTTTTGTACTTTGTAGATTCTATCTTTGACTATAGTTTTTTTTTTCTCTCTCTTTTACTGTTTCGAATTTTGACTTTTGTAAAAATTTGAAATCATAATGCTGTATCCAAGCTTTACGGTAATGTACAACAGTATCCATATTTTATAGGCCCACACTTGCCAACTTGCTTTGTGGAATTTTGGTTCTTTCCTCTTCTATCAACGCTTTTATTTTGAGCGATGCAAGATGGCTCCAATAAAAGGAGCATATGTTGTGAGGACTGGAAGGTTGTGATTCACACAGAGTTCCCTTTTAATATTATTAAAAGAAAAATACAAAATGGGTTCCAGATTCTGAATACTATATTATGGCATTATTTGTGTGTGGAGGGAGGGGCCCTTTAACAAAGCTCTCTCCACTGGAAGGGAAAAAAAAGATGAATGGAATGATTGATTGATGAGAGCATCTTGTCTCCATTTTAGTGAGGGAAAGAGAAGAAAGCAGCAGCATTTAAGCTTTTCCTTTTTCCTCTTGCTTCCTTTTTTCTAGTAGAGATTATTGTTTTGATAGAATGAGGCCTAAGGGAATGGAGAGAGAGGCATCAATCATGTTTAACCGTAGGTAGTGAGCCATGAACCTCCCACTCACAACTTGAATGCCCTTTAATTTATTAAAAAGGAATTTTATTTTTTGAAGTGTCACATTAGACTGAAATTGAACCAATCTCCTAATTAAAGCTCAAGCAATAGCATACTAGGGAACAAATAAGAGAAAAACTCATTCAAAATCACCACAATATTTCGAGGATACATATTGATACAACAACATCAAAGTGTAAGAGTAACTGAATGAAGGCTACAAGAAACATTGGTTTTGTGTGAAGATCAGGAAGAAATGAATAAGGAAGTAACTATATAATGAAACCTTATGTCATGCTCTAAAGGCAAATTATTAGGAGCACAAAGCATAAAATCATTGGCACATGGTTGTTACCTTGTATGCAAAAATGCATGCATAGTCAGTCACACGTGTGTGTACAAACACTAGAACTACATCACAGTTTCTGTACATTCATGTGCTTTATGAGTGGATGGCGGGGTCACCCTAGAAGAATGAGATTCACGAACGCAAAAATTCTTTAGGCTTGGTGGAGAACCCATAAAGCAAAAAAGTTAGAAGGTTCGATAAGAAGAATAGTTTTCTTAAACAAAAAGACACAGGGCATCAACTTCCAAAGCATGCTTGGCTGTGAGAAGAAGCTAATTTTAGGACAGGTATGTTCTTATTAAGTACAATAGGAACCAAAGAAGTTCAGATCAGACACAAAGATACCCTGCAGCAGATTTAATAATCACTGCATATTCTATTGATTTATGGACAATAACCAATCACAAAAGTCAGAAGTATATATATATATATCTTCTCTTGTGTATCGTCTCATCAATATACCCAAAAGGCTGGAAATTGGAATACATGACTTTCACTGAATTAAACAGTCACTCCAATCAGAAGTAATTGATATGTTTGTTTGAAGAACATACCTGTTCGTACAAGAAGGAATTGTTAATATGAATTTAAACTCAAATTATTTGATTGTAAAATGACTAATTCGTGATAAATCAGCAATTGTACATTACCAGACAAACCAAAATGATGCACTAAAAGGACAATAATTGTCAACCCGACCAGTAACACACAAAAATATTACGCGCATGACTTTATCTGTTGATATAATGAATGTATCCCACCAGGGCCAGCAATCCAAGTTAGTAAGAAAAATCTAATATAGCTTAGCAGAAAATAATTTCAAGTTCCAATAGATGGTTTTTTCAATGTGACATTGTTGACATAAATGGGAACATTGTCAATCTTAGGCACTAGAGAAATTGAAGATGCCAAGTGTGTGCTCATGCTTCACCTCTTATCTTAAAGGAAAAACAGAATTAGTGGCGCACCCACGTCGAGAGAGTTTAAAATGGGTCTCCAATAATTTCCCTCTATCTTTTTGTCCCAGTTCCAAGTCTCACACCAAAAATGTAATGTTCACAGCTATTCTTTTTTAGTGGAACAGTTTCTGTCACTTGTTAGGGATTGTCCTGTCCCGTGCTACAAAAGTTCAATGCCTCTAAGGCACTATTGATGATTATTTGATCTCTTCTACCAGGAAAATTCATGCATAAAATATTTGTTTTATTAGGATTTAATTCTTCTAAAATTAGAAAATGTATAGAATAAAAAATAAATAATATTTACCATCAATTTAAATAGTGTACCCTGTGAGCATTGAGGTGGGTATCCTATTTTATAATTCTGTTTCTGTGAACTATGAACAAATCCCAAACATTTTTCACTAATCTTTGGGCCTACCAATTAGACACCATAGCCCAACCTTCTTCTGTAGGTTTTAGGCCCATAAGTATTTATTTAGCTAAAAGAATATCGATACAGTTATTTAGGTGTATTATTTAAATAAATTTTTGAAAAATTATAAAATCTATCATGAATAAAAATCAACTTCGATAGTCCATTAATTAACATGCATTGATTAAAAAGATGAAATGGTTACAAGTCATTATTTGGTAATAAAATTTCTCATATTAAATTTTCACACGGTTTTGTCATGTAAATTTTTTGTATTAATTTTTTTTATAAGCATTAAATATGGTTTTATCAAGGTTTATAGATGTTTCTTACTTAACTCAGCGCATAAATTATTTGATAGATAATATAGTTATGTTAAATTTGATAATGAATATTTTATCGTCCTTAGTAATTTTGCCAGAATTAAGTTCAAATAGGGTGCATAAAAATTTGAAAAGGAGAAAAAAAAATAAAATATATATATATATGAAGAATAATTTTATTAAAAAACATATCAAATTTTAATGTAAAAAAATCCTTTGCCCCCATAAGGGTGGCACAATAGCCAGCATCTTATCTTCAGAATCCCTTTCAAATATTCTCACTCTCTTTCCCTCTAATTCTCTCAACCACCATAGTATATAGGTCAGGAAATCAAATGGAAGCAAGATATTGATTCGCAAATTAATTGCTTTGTATTTATCTCCATTTATTAAATAAAATTGTTTTTCAGAATTGTTTATTTTTATTTCATTTCAAACTTTCTAAATTCGAACATTTATGCTCTATTTCTAATCTGCTTTTCTAAAATTTAATTCAATTTTAGAATCTCGTACAATGTAAAACATATTTTTTACAGCATGTTAATTTCAAAAACTATTTTGAGCATCACCAGGAGAACATGCTCTGAAGAAAACTTTACTTGATTTATATTTATGGCTTTTGCTATAAAAATGCACCATGGTCATTAAATGCATTTTTTTTCAAACATAGCCAAACCGTACTAGCCTAAACTACAAATGAGTTAATAAGAAAAGATGGAAAATATTATAAATTTGGAAAATTAGACGAAACTAAAAATTAGACGTTTATAACGTACCCTAGTTATGATATCAGAGTATGTGGGGTAATTTATATTTATTAACCTTTGTTTTTTTGCGCGTGTATATAATAGTTTTAAATTATTAGTGATGTATTCTGTTCTGTTTTTTATTAAAAATAATTTGTTTATATAAATTAATTGTAAATCATAACTTTGTATTATACTTATAAATATTTATAATATTAAATAGTTAAATATACAAGTATATTAAGTATGTGAGTATATTTAATTACATGAATAATAAGTAGTCTTATAATAAGTAAGAATATATAACTATTAATAATTAATATATGGAAAAATATTTTATAATTAAAATAAAAAATGTTAATAGTTATTTTAATAAAATTTTTGAAAAAAAATGGTTTTTCACATGCAAATATTAATATCACTTTTTAAAATAAATTTATTAACAATGATGGCTGATATAAATGTGATGTTTCAACTGTGATTTGTCACGGTGAAGCAGTATATTCATAAATATATAAAATGATAAAATCAAATTAAAATTTGACTTAAAGATGTAATCAGGGGTATAAATTATTTAAACTACTCATAAATTATTTGAGTTTAATTTGTCAAATGTTTAACTAAATTTGCTTATTTAATTAAATAAATGAACTCAAACTATTGTTAATAAAAAAAATATAAGTTTAAATTTGATTTATTTAAATAAATTACCCAAACT
This sequence comes from Abrus precatorius, assembly GCF_003935025.1. NCBI lineage: Eukaryota > Viridiplantae > Streptophyta > Magnoliopsida > Fabales > Fabaceae > Abrus > Abrus precatorius. The sequence continues at coordinate 15,249,625 of NW_020874384.1, forward strand.
ATTAAATTTTACATTAACTCAACTCATTTATGCCTGTAGATACGATATTGAATTCGTGAAAATCTACCCAAGAGAAATAAATATAATTCGCCAATTTTCATATCTACAAGGAATAAAATCCATTTGCAAAAATAAAAATAAAAATAAACAAATAAATAAATCTGAGTTTTTTTTATTTGTGAGGCATTTGTTCCATGTTATGAGAAATTAAAGCAAGATTAAACATTTGTTAAACTGAAAAATGGTGCTTGCATAATCTGACAAGGAAAAAACTAGAATGGGAGAACTAGTTCATGAATTAAATGCCGTTTTTCCTGGACAGCATCATTGATAGCATTATTTAAGCCACTGTACAACACACCATTTTTCATGTTCCATCTTTTCACTTTTGGTCCACCAACACCCACACATATATACCAAGCCAAATGTTACCGACACTATTTTTATGTCTACTTCTTTTTAATATATTTTTATTAAATAATTGGACACACTTTTCGTTTAGGAGTATGCATAAATTTTTTTACTTAATAATATGTTGTATGTTAAAATATATTGCTAACATTCTAATAATAATAATAAGACCCACGTTATTTTAATTAGTGTTCTTATATTTAGTAGATAAATGAATAATAAAATATTAATACGTGGGATTGTAAGAGCCGTTTTCACACAAGATTGAAGTTGGGATCAATTTAAAATTTAGACTAAAATTATGGAGACACGTTTGTACATATAATATACACACATACTATAAAAACAAGACAAAATGTTATTATTGTGGACAAATGCTCTTGAGAACAACGTGGATCCATCCATTGCACAATGATATTTTAAAGTACATTTTGATTAGTTTGAATTTTTTGAGATAAATAAATATTTTTATATAATATTTACGTATAAACTATTATTATTATTTAACTACTTACTATAGTTCATTATCTTACAAGATATGCAATAAGATTCCTTTTATGTTAGTTTAAAATTTAATTCATTTATTCAAGATTTTTTAAAGATATCAGTAGCCTATTGGACTTTATATCAAATTTTGCTAAACTCTCGCGCTCTAAGGCCTAGGCCCAATTTAAGTAAATTTATAGAATTTTTTATAAAATAAATAAATTTTATGTTATAAGTTTAAAATAATTTATCTTTCATTGTATTTATTTTTTAATATTAATTATTATTTATAAAAACAAATTCTACAAATTTATCCAAATTGGCCAAAGTCATGTCTGTTTATATATCCACCGTTTTATACCCATTCTTGTAGTTATCCATCACACGTATCCCCTTGATGACCCAAAACCTTCTGCAGATCTGCCATGTCGGCTTATGCCACGGGAGCTTGTTATGGTGACTGTATCACCCACTTTAATATCTATATAATTACCCAACCCAACCAACGTTGTCAATGTAATATATTTCTTAGATACGAATTTGTGGTGTGAAGTAGATGTTAAATTCTATTTTTGAAGGAACTAATTTAAACAAAAATTTAAAATAAATGACTAAATAAATTTCATGCAAAAAGTTTATTAAACTAATTACAAAGTCGTGAATCTTGTATCTCTTATCTGATACTGTGTGAATACTTATGCTCACAAAAATATGTGAGCAGTTATCTTGTGTCTTAATTTATAATCATTAGATAGATAAAAATCTTAACTATTTTGAATAATTTTGATGGATATTCATTGAATTCACGTTAAGTTACAAATTTTACAAAAACATTATCACGAATGCCACATGCCAATAATTATCGCATTAAAAGTGGAAAAAAATAATCAAATGGTTCTATTTGTTTTTTAATATATATAAAACTGAGAAATATATTTATGGGTACAACGCAAATGTGCTCTATTTTTTAGGATTTGTTTTCTTTCCTTCTCTTGACAACATAACATGGATTTGCTTCGGAGTTTGTGTTGAAAAATGAAAATGGAGCATCGAGGGAAAAAATTAGCATTAACACATCAGTCTTGGTTAAGGACTTCCCTTGTCTGTTTCGAGTTTGTCTTCTTTACCCTTTATGTCACCAAAACCAAATAATGTGGTGGAAAACCCCTCATCGTTACTATATCTGACTTCTCCTAACCCTTCATCCACCATGCGTCACTCAAAAAGCCCTTGCTACTATCATAAGCTGTTTGCCATTTGTTAGTGTTATTTCATCCCTTCTTGAGCAACAGGTGGCGATAAAAACGACCAAAAGGGCTTGCATTATTGAGCCGTGCATCATTGTTTCTACTCCCAAATCTCGCAAGCTTGAAATTTTCTAGTTTGGTTAACCATGATTACCACTATATATATATGAAGTAGTTTGTTGTTGGGGATGAGGTCAACAATTTGGCTTTAAGTGTGATGGGGATGATAATGTTAAGATTAAGGATACAGTGGAATAAGTGAGGAATAAGCAAATTCACTAGTGTCTTGTTGCGTAATTAACAGTGGCAAAGGACATTTTTAGAAAAAGAAAAAGAAAAAAAAAATGGTCAAAGACAGTGGTTATCACGGGCCAAGTTACAAGAAAACTATGCACGACAAGTTGTGGTTAATTAACTTGCCAATATCTAAGCTTTAATTTGCCAATAAGTTCATCAAGGGTAAATTTTGTTAACAGTTGTCATTAACTTAACAGCTGCTATTTAACTCGTGATTTGTTTATTTAATTTATTAATTTAAAAAAGTGGAATTGGGAAAAATGTTGATAAGTTGAATGAACTAGTTTTATTATTAACATAGCCTTGAAGGCACAGCACAGAACAGAACAGAACAGGCTTTATATGTCTGTGATACATAAATATAGGGGGCGGCTATTTCATTTATTGTTACCAACACATTTATTAGTTATTTAACTATTAATTAATTTGACACATCTACCTTCTAACGTTTCTTTAAATGTAGCATCTTTTTGTTTTGCATGTTTAGCTGAGGAAGAAAAATAAATGAAACTATTATAAGAAAGATGAAAAGATAGTTATAACAAACAAACCATATGTCTGCTTTGCCAGTTTTCCTGACCACATTGCCTCCAACACATTTTGCTTAGCTGTTCCGCAACCTGTTCATTCTTCTTTTTCTTTTCCTTTTTTTTAAAAATCACATACAAATACTAATCATTTTTTAATATGTTAAATTTTTTTATTTTTTTCAATTAAAATTTTCTATATACCTTTAAATTAATGTTAACAAACTATCTAAATTTTATTTTAATTAAATTTAAGATTAAATAAGTCAATTATTAAAATTTTTTAAAACTGCTAATTTATTTATTTTTAACAAACTAGTTATATAACTTACTAATTTATATTAAATTGCTTAAAAATATATATAATATTATAATTATATAATATTAAAATAAAATATGACTTATTTTAACACATGTTATTAATAAAAATAATTTTATTAATTTAAATAATAACTTTAATGCTTTTAAAATGGTTAATTTTAATATATTATATTAATAAAAATTATATGAATTAATTTAAATAATTTATTTTTATAATTTATTTATTAATTTTTAAAGTATTATTTATTTATTTAATTGATTTTTATCTGATAAAAATATTATTAATTAATTAATTAATATTAATAATAATAATAAATAGACTATTATAAAGATAAAATGAAAATAAATTAACATACTATGATTTTAATTGTAAGTTGTTTAAAAAAACTGAAAATAAAAAATATAACAAAAGTATTGGTAAAAAACTTAAAGCTTCTTTACATAGTTTCTAAAAATTAATTTTAAAAAATTACATGCTTCTTTTGTTCTATATTAACAAATAATTATACAATTTTTTTGATAAAAAAAATAAAGTTTTAAATTACAAATTACTTTTACTATATATATATATCATTTAAAATAATAAATTCATAAAATACTTTATTTTTAATATTTTAAACTTACAAATATTTATTTATCAAGCTTAATTAGCAAATAGTAACTTTCATTGATATTTTGACAGGCTATTATTTGTTATAATATTATTCACTTGTAAAACTAAAATAAATAAAATAAATGTCAATATGTTGAAACGTTCTAAATTAATTAAATAATTTACTATATCTGAATTTTTTTTATCTAGTTTGAATGAAATGGATAATTATAGTTCGGAAATGTTATATATAACATATCATTATCAAACAAAAGTTACTTGTTAAAATTTTAAGTCATTTAAAATGTTTCTTTAAGTTTAATAAGTTCATTTATTCAAATATACATATAAAACGTGAATTAAAAAATATATATGCATTTTATAAGATTAAATATTTATTATTTCATTTAAAAGACTGAATTCCCATGTATTACTACTGAGTTAATATACGATTTGTAATATTTCTTTTAAATAGACTTTTAAGCAAAGACTAATTTTAAAACTATCAATTCATATTTTTTAAAAATATATCTACAATTTAGAGCAAAATTGTACCTTTCATTTAGATTCCAAAATAAAAAAAAATAAAAATTTTAGAAAGCTTTACTTAATTCTCATGTTATTTATTCAAACTAATTCGATAGATATTTATGTATGACAGGTATGTTTTTCTGAAACATAAATTTAGCATTAAATTTTAAGCGATAATTTTTAAATGGAGCACTTTTGTAAGTATCATCACAAGTGATCATTTTTACATATTAATTAAATTTTCATCTTATTAAGTAATTTTTTACATTATATATTTATTTTCTAATTTAATATTAATTTGAATTTTAAATTCTCATAATTTAATCTAAAATAATGGAAATTTTATTATTAACAAATATTATATTTACTCTTTTTAAAATTTACAATTGTTATACAATATAGTATAGTTATTTTTTTAAATTTAATCAACAATACACATGCACTGTATGGAAATTTTGTTATTTTTAATAAAATAACAAGATATATTTTTCAATTTATAGAGTACAGATTAAAAAAACAAATTATTGAACAAATAGTTTGTCCATATTATATTTTAACAAATAATTGAAATTTACTTTAAGTAAATTTTCATTTTCAAAGAAAAGGAATGCTCATGCAACTAATTTCAAATATATCCTTCATATCTACAGGCAATATATATTCCAATTCAATTATCCAACACTAATATTTCTTCAATTTTTATTTATAAGAAATAAAAAATTAAATTATCAAATAAAATAAAATAATTAATTGAGTTATATTTTTATAAATATAAATTTTATTTTAAAAATATCCATAATATTAAATAATATAGATATAGTTAATGTAGTCATTGACTTGTAAACATGCTTTTAGTAATAAAAGAAGGATATAAAAAAATTTATTAATTAATACATTTTAAATATATTATATATTTTTATAATTAGAACACATATTTAATTTAATTTTTTATAAAAACAACTGAAGAAAATAGTAATTAATAGGGCGCTAGTAAAACATAACCATTCAAATAATGAATTGATTAGTCTGAAAATAGAAAACAGCATTGTTCTTAAATCATTCGTAGGGGGTGGACCAAATATACGGATGATGATTCAATCGACCTATTTATTTTTCTTGGCATCTTCGCAGCTCAGTTTTAATTAATTTTAAGGTGAAATTTTTATCTGATCTGATTATAAAATAAATTCATAATTTGATTTAAATTTATTTAAGAACAATATGCAAATCAAACCAAACTTTTACTGTTTAATATAAATCGCTTATTTTTTAAATTGAAGAAACTGAAAACTGAAATAAATTGTATACTTTTTTTTAATTCCATTTCTGTGTTTTAAATCGATTTAAAAATGGTTCAGATCAATTCAGTAAATCCCCCCAAATCCAAGGCTAATGCTATAAAGTTGCAACATTTGTTTCACAAAGTTTAGTAGCATTAAGTATGGTAGAATCCAGTTTTAAGCTTTATTTTAAGTTTCTTCAATTTACGAGCGCGACAGTGGACACGTTACGGGAGCGGAGCCTCCGAAGCAATCAACATTATTGTTAAGAAGAATCGGAATAAGTTGTGAAAAATGCCAATTAGCATTCTAAAAACATTAGTTTAAAATTTAATTTTTATTGAAAATATTACTAATATATATTTTTAATTTTTTTTAACAAACATTCGTAAGATATTGGTTAATCAGACTCCTAAATTACTAAGCACATTTTTATTATTAAATAAATTTTATGCAAGATACTACAATTATTGAATAAAAAATGAAACATTTACTTCAATGACAAGGTATTGTTATTAAAGAATCAGCGATAGAAGAAATTTATTAAAAACATGTCAAGAGTATATTAAAAATCATGATAAAAATATATTACATATATTTTTTATTATTTTTAAAAATTTTCTTAATATATTAGTTAGCATTTTTCTTAGCTAAATTCACATAATTCTAACTCTTTTACGATCGTTTAATAATTTTCATAAAATATCAAATCAAACACAGAAAAAAATAAAAGAAAACAAGTATATTTTGACGATGCAAAAGACAAAGTGCAGTGTAAGATAAACATTATTGAAATCAGATTAAAAAAAGAGTGTATAAATGTGTAACATTTTTGGGAGAAAATAGAATAAAAAGTAGTAAAAACCAAAAAGAGTTGCACAATAAAATGGTTGGGCAAAGCAATAAAAGCTGAGTGGATACAATTAAGGAAGCAAGTCAAAAATTCCTGTGACACTGATCTCACGTCATTTCACGCTTTCACAGTCAAAATAGCCAAACAGCCACGATGTACTGAGCAACCCCAAAGTGCCCTTCACCTTACGCTATTCCCTATTCTCTTCTCTCTCTTATTTTATAACACCGATGCAAATACAAATGGGTAAACTAAAACATAAACATTAAACATTAAAACCGGGTTAGTAACAAGACACACCGTAACCACTGTCAACACGACCAAAAATAAATATAATATATATTCGAAAGAAATAAAATGCATAGGAGAGACAAAACGGTGAGTATAACCAGAAAGAGGAACAAAGAGAAAGTTGAAAATGGCCTTTCACCGGCCTTCCCCAAACCCAAAAAGTTGAATGCTTGCATAAGCTTCCCACTACAACCAATCAAATTTGCCATTTTGGACTCTCTCTCTCTAAAATCCCCGAGAGTTTGTGAAAGGGGCAAGGCAAGGCAAGGCTTGGCTACCACTTTCTGATTCTGCAATGGGTGTCATGAAGGAGGATCCCACGGTGCTTCTTCTCTTCTCTTCTTCATCTTCTTCTTCTTCCACACCATGCAATGACCCTTATGCCCTTTCTCCCAAACAGGTACCTGTTCAACTTCCCTTTGTAAATCCAACCTCCTTTCCCTCCTTTCACAGATGAGACACGGACATGAGCATGAGTATGAGCAGTACAATGTAGCTCTCTCTGTCTCTCCCTTATCCCTTCCATTGCGTCCAAAAAGGCAGACAGGATGGAGCCAGGCATAGCATATTTATATATATAATATATAATATATATTTTCTCTTCTCAAAATATAAATTTTGTTTCTTTTTTTGGGGGTTTATCAAAAGCTGCTGCAACAACACTTTTTTTTTTTTTCTTTTGGGGGTCATTTTTGTGTTTTCCTTTTTCTTTATGGGTATCCTAAGATTTAAAGGGAGAAAGAGGAACATACGACTCGTCATCGATCATGGGTTTTTGTTATCCTACACTAGAATGCCAAGGAGAGACAGTGTATCAAGGATTTTTATGGTTTATTCACTTCAGCATAATGTGTGTATCCTTAAAGTTGTACTCTTTTTCCTTACTTTTGATCACGGTGATGATGATGATGTATGTATTTCCTCCATTCTTTTAATAGATTAAATTGTTCATTATCCTTTCTTATGTGTTTTCAATATGTTTTCTCCATAAAAGCGTTGGCCTTTTCTTTTGGGTATGTTGAATCGAATAAGGGGGTTTCTAAAATTTGGAGTGGGCATTGAGGTTAAAATGAGCGAATGAGAAGTCACTGTTTTTTTTTTTCTGTTGTTCCGTGGGAAATGGTGTACGGGAAGAGGGGAAAATCATTTGATCAAAATGTGGTCCAAGAATGTCAGGGAGCATTGTGGAATTGAAATATTTTGTCACTGTTCCAACCTTTATGCTTGTTCGCTGATGCAGCAGTTGCCTCATGATTTGACTCTAGTGGGGCTTGCTTGGTTTCTGTGACTTGTTTGTGAATTTGTCTGATTAGGATTTACAGTGCATTGAGCAATGAGCATGCTCATCTTGTTCTGTAGTTTATAAACATAATAACCTTTTAACTTAAAAAATCTGGAAGAAGAATCGCTGGACTACAGTGTTTTGGTCAACGCCTTCAGAAAGAAACAGAAAGAAAGACCTTTCTTTATCTGCAAACATTTTTGAATGACCTATTTACTATTACTTTCACTCACCTTTTAAATTCATTTATAGTCAAATTTCGCATTCCTTAGTACTTCTTTGCGAATGCATTAGCTTGAGTCCTGTATATGTTTGTGTTCTGTCATACATCATGCTCTATTGAGTCTATTCTATAAGCCATTTATTCTTGAAGCAATTATTTGCATCATGTGGTAGTTTTCTGTTTTAGTATAGTGGCATGCATATTGTCAATCACAGGAATTGACATTAGCTCCTGTTCTTATAATAAATATGTATCTTGTCTAATGTTTGAACACCCGTAGGATAGCTTTACGATTCTTTTCATATATAAATTTCTCACTTATACATCATTGTCAAACAAGAACCTTCCTGAATTTGTGGAGATCGGGTAAAATTTCACACGACTAATTAGATTTGTTTTCAATTTTTATTTCATGTGCTCCTAAAATTCCTTCCTATTCCTTTTGTTTTACTTCTTTAATTTTCTTAATTGAAACGTGTCATTATTTAAGTTATTTACCACACTGTAACAGTTCACTTGTCCTTGACTTACCATTGCCTTAGTAATTGTTTCTCCTCGTGTTAGTCCTTCTGAGTTAGGTACATGTTAGGTGAGTTGATTGGTGGGTGCCTGGGTTGGTTGTTTTGTGACTGTTAAGGCATGGAAGCAGCTCTTTCCAATTTTCCATTGTAATCTTCAATTTTCACTTTGAAATTTTCTACTGCATTCCGAGTATTTCGTCTTTAATCCTTACCATAATAAATTGACTACCATCTTTTTACATGCTGTTTAGTGATTCCTTCCTCCTTCACCTTGTTTACGAAGTTAGTGTGCTGTTATTGTCTTATGACGCTGGTGCATGTGTACTATATAGTATATACCACCACCCTTAAGTTTTCAAATGATTTTTTCTTTTGTTTTTCAAGAAAAGATGTGTTTGTGTGTGTGTGTGTGTGTGTGTGTGTGTGTATGTGAGTGGGTTATGAACTTGGCTAAGTGGATGTTTTGAAGATGTAAGCATTATTATACTGAAGCCGGAAAATCATTTTTTCTTTTTAAGATTTAAAGCTTCAAATGGATGCTGCTAGGCTTGCCTTGTCTTCTTTTGAAAGATGGCCTCTGTACTTTCCCGCTGCTGCTACCTTGTGTTAATTTGTTTATATGCTGAGACCATGATAACAAACATAATCTGCCAGTCGAATCCTTCTGTTTCTGTTTATGACCATTAAGGTTTTGAAGAGAATTCTCCGCAGGTTTCTTTTTCACCGAAGTAGTTTCAAAATTTCCCTAATTCCTAGTGTCATACGTCACTAAGTAATCTATCATATTCATAACAAAATAATTAGCTGTGTTTTTGTTCCCCAATTTTTCTGTCTTTGGTGCACGTGGAAATCTAGTACTATCAATTTTCTCTATTATTCAATCACCTTTCTTGGTTATTTATCTTGGCAAAGCATATGATATTTGATGCTCCTCCTCACCTACCAATCAATAGTTTATATTGATACTATTTTGTCCCCTACCACGTTCCATTAAAATTTCTCAACTTTTCTCGAACACAACATGCATTTGGTACTGAGAAAAACAACCAATTTGCCGTTCATCTGACCTTATAATTAATTGTTTTCTAAGCACTGTGCTTAAATATCCAACACCTGCTAGGTTGAAGCCACATGGAAATCAATGCTACATGTGTGAGTCCGTTTGTGTAATATTATCATTAAGTGCTACTCGTCCAGTGGTGTGCCCTTGACGTTTCTTTCTCTTTTAACAGGATTCTATTATTTGCTTGTGAATTTAAATGTCACGTTGAAAGCTTTCATTTTCTCCGTCCATGTGAGCCCATAATTTTTCTTCATGGTGGTTGTAATGATGGCTCTTATTCAATGTCATAAGCCCTTTACTGTGGTTGTTGCTAGGATCCACAATTATGGGCCGGTTAATTCACAGTCCCATAAAATTGGATGCCAAAGTTCTTCAAATTTTAGGTTTAAGGCCTTTTTTTGTGGTTTTTGTATTGGATCCTAAGTTCTATCTTTGCTTCCTGTTACATCCTTTTCTATTTTAAGTTTGTCATGCAATGGTAATGAATCATACCTTTTTAAAATCGTTTTCATATTCAGAGCCTACGATGCACTGAAAATGTCTTAATCCTATGAATATGATGTAGGCCCAACAGGCTACAAAGTGTGCTGTCACTTTTTTGTCTCAGCAAAGTTTTAATAATTTTTTTTTAATTTCTGTTCTTTTGTTAGCTAATTATTGTAGTTGATACATCTAACAAATATGCTAGCTTTATTATTCCCAACATTAGTTGAACTTTGTCTATCGTTACCATGACACCTTATTGTTTTCTACACTAACTTAAGATTCGGAAAAAACCATATTTGGTAACGTGGAAGTAGTTGCCCCGTTGGATTCTTTCATTCTTTATCCTGATTATACTGAATCCTTTTCAAATTAAAGATGAAGAATAATTATAATTGGAATGTAATAAAACAAACTTAACATATGAAATGACGAAATATATCCAAATAATTCGTACGAAATAGATCCAATTTTTTTTTTCTTTTAGAAAGTGGATTTTATTTTATGGGTAAAACTGAAAAAACTTGGGGTCCGCAATAGAAATGTAGGATCTACTGAACGTTGATAGTCCAACAGTTGATGATATAGCATGTCACCTAAATCTGGGCCCATTAACTACCATGGCCATATCCTTATCTTTCCTATTGACACAAAAACCCCATACATTCTGCCCAGTTGATGACAGTTAGTAAAAACTCGATAAAGATGTGTTACTTTTGGTTTAGGGTTAAACTTTGTGTGACATTTTCCAATTCAAATAACTTAAAACTAATATGCATCGTATGCTGTTAGCTTAAATGCATTAAGTATCTAAATTTGACATTTAATGTCAACATATCTTAACTCATTAAAAGTATATTAAATTTTATTGTCACAAAAATTATGATTGTAAAAAAAAAAAATTATACGCAACTATTACACATATTATACATTAAAAAAACATTTACAAAATTAGAAACAACAAAATATAAATATATAAAAAAACTGAAATAAGGAAAATGAGAACGCTTTGGTGTTGATGGCTGGAATTTGGGGGATAGTGGAATGAAATCAAATTTGAAAAAGGGTGAACGGTTAGAAGTGGGAAAAGCCAGGCTGGGAAAGTGGGCCATAAACGTAACATTCAAAAATCAAAACCCCTTTTCAATTCCAATCGTAGTTGTCAAACCAGGGTTAGTAATTGTAAACTAACCCTAGTTCATTCGTAACCGTTCATTTCAAATTTAGCCCCCTTTCTCTCTATATAACAACCCAAATCCACCCTCTTATACTCACAATCCAAAGGGAGAAGGCGTCTTAATAAACGCCGCCCAAACATTTCGTCCTCTTAATCCCATTTTCTAAGGTTTTTGTTTTCTCAATTTCGCCGAGAAAATGAGAGAGTGCATTTCAATCCACATTGGTCAGGCCGGTATCCAAGTTGGAAATGCCTGCTGGGAACTCTATTGCTTGGAGCACGGCATTCAGGTACAAAATCGAACGATTAGGGTTTTTAATGATGATTTCACAACGTTGTTCATTTGTTTATTGTTTCTGAATATTTAATGCCTTCGTTTTTTTTTTTTTTAAATAAATTTACAGCCCGATGGACAAATGCCAAGTGACAAGACCGTTGGTGGAGGAGATGATGCCTTCAACACGTTCTTTAGCGAAACCGGCGCTGGAAAACACGTTCCCCGCGCCGTCTTCGTGGATCTTGAACCCACCGTCATCGACGAGGTCCGAACCGGCGCGTACCGCCAACTCTTCCACCCGGAGCAACTCATCAGCGGCAAGGAAGACGCTGCCAACAACTTCGCGCGTGGACATTACACCATTGGCAAAGAGATCGTTGATCTTTGCCTCGACAGGATCAGAAAGCTCGCCGATAACTGCACTGGTCTCCAAGGTTTCTTGGTGTTCAATGCTGTAGGGGGCGGAACCGGTTCTGGATTGGGTTCGCTTCTGTTGGAGCGTCTCTCCGTTGACTACGGTAAAAAGTCAAAGCTCGGTTTCACCGTTTATCCCTCACCTCAAGTTTCAACCTCTGTTGTTGAACCCTATAACAGTGTCCTTTCAACCCATTCTCTTCTCGAACACACCGATGTAGCCGTGCTCCTCGACAATGAAGCCATCTACGACATTTGCAGGCGCTCCCTCGACATTGAACGACCCACTTACACTAACCTTAATCGCCTCGTCTCCCAGGTACAAAATTTTAAATATTTTCATGTGGACATTTGAATTTTAATTTGAGTGTTTGGTATCAGTTTAAATGATGATGGATCTATGTTTACTTCAATGTGTATTACAACATATATTTTTGTTTTTGTTGGATTAATACAATTTGAAATTTGCAGGTGATTTCATCCCTCACTGCCTCTTTGAGGTTCGATGGAGCACTGAATGTTGATGTGACCGAGTTCCAAACCAACTTGGTTCCTTACCCAAGGATTCATTTTATGCTTTCCTCTTATGCCCCTGTGATCTCTGCCGAGAAAGCCTACCATGAGCAGCTTTCTGTGGCTGAGATTACCAACAGTGCTTTTGAACCTTCCTCAATGATGGCAAAATGTGACCCTCGTCATGGCAAGTACATGGCTTGTTGTTTGATGTATAGGGGTGATGTTGTGCCCAAGGATGTGAATGCTGCTGTGGCCACCATCAAGACCAAGCGAACTATCCAGTTTGTGGATTGGTGCCCAACTGGGTTCAAGTGTGGTATCAATTATCAGCCTCCAACTGTTGTTCCTGGAGGTGATCTTGCCAAGGTTCAGAGGGCTGTGTGCATGATCTCTAACTCTACTAGTGTTGCTGAAGTGTTCTCGAGGATTGATCATAAATTTGATCTCATGTATGCCAAGAGGGCTTTCGTGCACTGGTATGTGGGTGAGGGCATGGAAGAGGGTGAGTTCTCAGAAGCTCGTGAGGACCTTGCTGCTCTGGAGAAGGATTATGAGGAAGTTGGTGCTGAGTCTGGTGATGGAGAGGATGTTGAAGGAGAAGATGATTATTAGAATGGAATGTTAATGTGCAATGTCATGTTTTTCTCATGTAACTTCTCGTTTTCTTCTGGATCAGAATTTTATCTGTGCTTTATGGATATTGCTTGTGAAATGTGAATCGATGTTTGTGCTCTTTTGAGCACATAAGTTTAATCTATATTGGTTTTTTTTATGTCGCTACTGCAAAGTTTAATCTCTCTCTTATTTCAAAGGATTTGAAAGTATTTTGGACATTGTCATTTCTTTTTATTACATGTTTAAACAGTTTTTTTTATAAATAAAATATAATATAAATTTTTCAAAAGAACGGTAAAGATATTTTTAATATAAAATGTAATATAAATTGTCATTTGAAGTTTTCTTTTTTAAACTTTTTTTACCTTTTCAAAAGAACGGTAAAGATATGGTTTAAAAATTTGAATGGAGTTCTCCATAAAAATAAATGAACAGTCTCTCACTAATGAAAAATTAGTTCACTTGTTTCTAGTTTTCATTTTTTTAAAATTCTGTTAATTCAATTAAAAACAATTTTAATCAAATCAAGTTTATTTTTAAATAATAAAGTAACATATAGAAATTATTATTTTTATTAAATAATAATATATTTTTATCTATATTTATACTATACTCTTTAAATATTTTTATTGTATGCCACATTTGTTTTTCAGTTTCTTAATTTACATATGATGTAATTATTTTGTGACAATTTGAAATTTTAATTAACTTCGTTTATATATTTTTTATTTTCTTATCCTTTAATGGTAGTTTAATTATACTTGGCGTAGATGCATCAAATCTGAAAATACTTTAATCGACAGTGACATTTAGGTACGGGGGCGACTCTCACATGTCATAATCTTAACTACAAATACTTTTTCTATTGCTTAGATCAAGCCAGATTTCACCCAATTAACCTCCATTTTAATCTCAAATTGTGAAACTTCAAATTTTACACAATTCCTAATTTAGTTTCTGATTCTTAGAAAATGTTTTCATTTTAGTCTTTAAAAAGTGAACGACTTTAAAGAAAAACTTTTGTAATGTAATCGCTGACGTTTTATAATCACCTCATGTAACTTAATTTTTAGCACACCCTTTTATATAATACAATAATATATGAAAATGTGTTCCTAACTAGTGTTTTAAAGGTAAAAAATTATTAAATAAAAAAATTATTTTAAAACTATTAGCGTTTATTATCTAAAAATTGATTATTGAGGCCGTTAGCAAAATCCTTTTATGTAGAGAGAAATGAGTAAGCACTGTACACAGAAATGTTTGCTTCATGAGCCCGGGCAGGTCAGCTATTGACGAGTAAAAATGATACATATATTAATTGATACACCGTTTCATCTTTCTCTTTTATTGATGGAGAGAATAATGCAACATGCACGAAAAGAAGCGTGAAAGAATATCACGTTAGATCACAAGCGCTCATCATTATGGTCGAAATTATAACTCATAATAATGATGCAACTTTTTCTAATTTAGGGGCTACGTATATTTAGGTATCAATCATGGGTTACGGTGTTATGCGCATTAATAATGGCATGTTTGGTTCGGCATTTAAAGTAGTTAACGTGGGTTTTTCAGATGCAATCAGAAGTACTTAGAAAATGTGTACATGTCATTTTAGCTGGAATCTAAACACATTATTTTCTAAGAGTGAAGCTGGTCAAATAAATCCAACGCACTTCTGCACCTAAGAGAGCTCAAACAGAGGATGCATTTAAGGTTTTTGCATATGCGTGACAACTATTATCGTTTTGGCTTGTATATTGTCGGTTAGTGAGCATCCACAGATCAAAAATTGAAATTTACTCATTCGTTGATGAGATGGGGCATAGTTAAAAAAAACATCATTAAGGTAAATATGGCAAATCACATTACTATGATAAAAAATTGTAGGAGGGCATGTGACATTGATTTGTCCCTTGTAGCTATCACAAATCAAACACTTTGGTGAATTTTTTATTATAACTTGAAAGTAACGCTTTAACATTTATTACCACTTTATTCTATTCACAGCTAATTTATCAACGTATCCAGCAAAAAGTTAAAAATTTCAACAGCGTCCAATCTTTTGGACAAGACGATTCTCTATCTCAATTCTCTTTTTCATGAAAGAAGCATACTTGGAAACCAGCTCCTGATCTCCAGCATTCACTGAAAGTTTGCAGCTCAGAGATGTTTTCTCCAATTTGTCCATGTACATATCAGATATGGGTAAAAAACCACCCTTCTTGTTGCATAGCAAACCATGAGCAGCTCTTAATGCAGCTCCAAGTGAAGCTGAATCTGTTATCAGGTTGAATTTTTTTTATTTGATTAGTTGAGTTTATCACTTGCAAACAAGCATAACACAAATTTGTCATTTTGTAAATGAAAATAGTTACAGTGGAAATATGCATATAAATGTATTTAGAGAAGAGGAAAAACACTAGCTACCTTGTTTCACTGAAGGTCAAACTCATTTACGCATAAATTTTTTATTCATATATTTATCATAGGAATCTATAAAAGGAAAAGACTGAATTCACAGGTATCTAAATGTAACACAGTACCATGTATATAAGTGGGTCAAACAGGAAAGAGATCATCTGCAGTGACATTTTCACCGTATTAAATCCCAACTATCAAATATATATTATTATAGTATAAAATTTTATTAAATAAAAATTTTAATAAATTTTAAAGGCCAGATTAAACACTGCACATATCTGCAGTGAAGTTTCCACATGAAAGGATCTTAATCTGGGTCAAACAAACTTCCACATGATTCATAGTGTCTTATGCTGAGGTTGTCAATTTTTGCTTACCTGGTCTTTGAACTGTATACACATGACAGCCAAAAATTGAAGCTATAGCACTGAGGATGCAATGATTTGCTGATGCTCCACCAGTGGCTATAATTCTCTTTGGAGGAGAAGGCATACCAAATCTTTCAGCATGAGCCCGCATAGAGAGAAATTGACCCTCAATTAATGCTCGTACCTGTAATTCAACTTATTGCTCAATAGAAATGCTTTTTTATTTGGGATTTCAATTACCCCTAGAAATTGCATGTATTTCCTAACCTCAGATGGAGGATCAAACTCCTCCACTTCCTGTTCCTTCAGTCCTTCAAGTGTGTTCGAGAAATTTTCTATAACATAGCGGTGGAAACCAACTGGATCCATTAAAATTTTGTTAGTAACTTCTTGAGGCAAACTCAACTTTTTATTTAGTACAAATACTTTGTTGGTGGAAAAGTTAAACAGCCACCTGGAAGAGGAGGTAGAATTTCATGCTCCTTGTAGTAGAAACCTAACTTCCCATCTATTAACAAATAAAACATTGTGAGAAATGAGTGTGGACAACATAGGAGAGGGGTTTGTGATACCCACCATTTAAAGGTTGTGTTTGCTGCAGAAATTTATTGAAAACGTCCCAAGATTTCTCTGCATATCGGTTGCGCACATCTGACATTTGAAATAGGATTGAAAATAAGAAACTACAAGAACCATTTATAACAAACAATACATGTAGTAGACAAGAGAAAAACAACATTACCTTCTCGCATAAGAGACCCATTTTTGTATACCAACATTACCATGTAACCTTCTGCATCAACTGGACTAGGAAAGACATGTCCCTCCAATCCTGGATTAGGATCTTTAGTTATCATAAATACCTGAGAGATGAGCCAGAATGAATTACAACTAAAACTGAAGGTGTTAATTCACATCTTTTAAAAATATAGCTTTGATACTAGTATGGATGACATATAATGGGATTAAATTATAAAATAGTCAGTATTCTTCCATTGGCAACATATGCAGCTGCTGTCATTTCTGAGTTTTTCACAATGAAATGTGGACAGACCAATAAAGGTTACTTAACACACGGTAGCTTAACTTACAGTGTCACTAGTGCCAAGGCTGATGGCAAGATCTCCAGGAATATTAAGGGTCAAACCTGCAGATCCAAAATGGTTAAATTTTATGAGCACAGAAAAAAAATATTAAATAAGGATATTTTTCAGATGAAAATGACAGCACCAAAAGGAATTAGGGTTTGGGTTTTCCATTTTCCTCGGAAGGTTGGGGGCAGGGGGTTGATTTTCATCATTTGAACTTTGACAAAGTGTATAATTAAATCCCACCGGAAAGAATATACAAAATCAAAGATAAATGGCAGAAAATGTTAATGAATAAATTATGGCACCTGCCACACTATTAGGATTGTCTCCTGACCACTGAACAACCAAGCAATTCTTGTTAAAGTGATACCTAAAACAAAAAATAAAATTCATTCGTCAAGCTAAATATTTTGAAGTAGCTCATGCACCAGATAAGTAGATCAAGAACCATAGTATTTTTATATAGGAATTTATGTCATAAGAAAAAATAGACCGTTTTGGCCAGCAAGTGCTTGTGGAAAAATTTTATATCCTTATACTATGACATTTGTCTAAGGAAAAAATGAAGATCGTACAAAATTTCATTTTACCAAAAATTATATCTAAGTTACACCATTTAGAAGATAATTAGATTAGGTTACATTTGATTGGCAATTATGGCAATTATGTGAGTGACAAATATTTAATTGACAATGTATCCAGGAGTAACTGTTCCAAATTTCAAGTAAAGCAATTTCCATCAAACAATTAAGCACTAACTCCAGCAGATAATATTGGGCATGAACAGTCTAGGTTCTATTGTTAGTATGTCAATTGAGTTTCAACTTGTCATGAAACTAGTTGATGAACTACCAAAAAAATCATTGGAAATTGATGGCAAGCATATAGTATATCACTATGTAAAAAACTGTCTTAATTTCACTTGCATTTCAAAAGAGAAATAAGCCATAAAAATTTGCAGCAAACCTCTCTACAAAATACGACGCAATATTTCCAGCAACCGCATATGCTGGGGCTAACTCTCCAAGTTTTGACTCCAAACCAGGGGCAGTTGCCTGCAACAACCAATAGGATTGACATACATTGGTTGAACAGGAAACTCAAGAATATTAATCAATAAACCCACAGCTACACTTGGAGGTGCATCAAAAACCAATTCAACAAGAGTCAAGACAAAAAGAGAAGTTAATAGGATTAAAAACCTCAAGTGCAACTTTAGACCAGGTCTTTTTCTTTATATCCATTAAATTCATGCCTCCACCGTCAGAATGATCAATGGCAGCATAAGCACCAATGAAAAGAGATGCCATGAAGGAGCTAACAAGTGAGATCCTTTCGGTGTTGTTATAAATTTCTGGCTGAGTATCAAATATTTTCTTAATCTGAGGGCCAGTAAATCTCTCATAAGCTCGAGAACCCGTGACTCGGGCCAACTCCAAGGCTCCACCACAAGCCTTCTCTATCTCCCTACATTGAGAAGTGGTGCTACAATCCATCCAAATTGGGGATTCCTCAATGGAAAAAGCATTTTGAAGCTGATCCAACAATGGCTTATTAGGATCCAATGATGATAATATCTGAGAACTACCACTCTTCCAATAGACACTACCATGTTGTTGTCCACTACCAGAAACAGCAACAACCTTAGCAAAATCAAAATTTGATTTGGAAAGTTTCTGAAATATAAGGTCAAGAGCTTCCACCCACATCAACGTGGGTGACACAATTCTGCCATTGCCAGAGGGGTCTCTGTATACCCCATCTTTGGTCTTGTAATGGGGCAAGTCAGAATCGAAATGAACAAACTCTGAAGCAGCGATTTTGAGGTTGGAGTCCAAAACTGTGGCCTTTAACGACCTTCAAAGGAATAAAAATTGAAACGTCAATTCAAATTACATCAAATGAAGAAACGGAAAATGGCGATGCAATTGTGGGTCGCAAAACTTACTGGGTAGAACTGTCGAATCCGATAAAGTAGGAGTTTTGAGGGAGAGAAAGTTCCGCCATTGGAGCGATCAACAACACAACGCAACAGTCGCTGCAATGCTGAACTAAGAGGAAGTTGTTGCTTTGTAATTATTTATAAACAAATTTTACAGCGTTGGTTTTGGATTGGATGAGAACAAACGATTTGGATAAAGATCCCAATTCCCAAAGTTATAACCAAAAAAACTCTATCTAGCTGAAAGCTGTTTTTTTTTTTTCCTTGCATTTATAAAAAAAAATAAATTAGTGTGTTGTTTAAGTTTTTTAAAAATAAATTTAAAGATGTTAATTTTTTTTACTAATTTAAGAAACTTTTTTGAACTCCCAAAAACACTGAAATTATAAATATTTTTAAAATAAACATTACATTTTATAATTATGAGTAAAGAAAAAATAATTTTTATATTTCATAAAATCTCAGAAATATATTTTATGCAATTTTAAAAATTTTAAACTAACAAGCGGTAAGATATTTCTTGTTCTTGATAGTTGCAAATCAATAAATTAATTAGAGATTAGTTGATAACATCATACTCAATTAACATACACAAATAATAATTTATTTGATAAAATAAATATGCAGCATATAAATTATAAATAAATAATTTTATTCTATCAACTAAAAAAATAGATTTAATTTTACACACGTACCTTTTTTTTTATTATTAATTTTATATATTTTTTAATCATATCATTCATTATATATCTCATTTTCTCTCTTTTCTTTCAACTCATTTTACAACTCATAAAGGATTTGAAAAAAAAAAAGTTATCCAAAAAAATTAACGCACTCACTTTACTTTCAAAATACCAATATTAAAGACAACATTATTTTTAAATTTTTCTACTAAAATTTAAAATAAATCATCCCAAAAACTTAAAATCATCAAAAGGTAGGTTTGATAAAGTCGTTAAATAAATTATTCCTTAACGTAGTTAGTATTTACATCACTAACATCAAAGATAAAATTTGCCTAAGATCAAGCATTTAACATTTTTTTTAAGAGAAAAGAATATAGGAAGAAATACTCTAAATTTTAAAATGACTATAGATTTTAGCGCAATTTCTTATTGCATAACATTCCTGATGTAAACCCTATTCATGTAATTGTAACCAATGAATTATTAAGCCTCAATAATTAGCTTTGTTTAATAGTTTTTATAGACAATAAATTTTATTAATTTAATCATTAATTTTAAAAAAATTAATAAACAAATTAACTTTATAAAATTTAAAAAATATTTAATACTTCAACAAATAATTTTATCTTAAAATACAATATACTTTTTAAAATATAAACAAATATTAGTTATAAAATTACATACCATGGATATTCAATTTATTTAAAATTTAACATGTATATTTATGAGTATAATATCAAATGATTAAATAGTTGATTAAGAAAATTTAGTGTTTGAGTGTGGGTTGAGCTTATTTTAAATAAATAATTTAATTTTTTGAGAGAGGTTTTTTTTATACTAAAATATTTCTCCTAAATTATTCTCAATCAATGATCTAAAATAATTACATCACGTTAGCTTGACCCTTCCTAAAGCTATGCACATAACTGTATTTCAAAATAAACATCTCTGAGGCAAATAAATATACAACTAAGTCTGTCAACCCATTCTTTGAATGCCCTGCCACTCTTTCTATGAAGCTAAAACATGGGTGAGAGGTTACGCCTTAAGGCATTAGAACAATTGAATGCAGAGAGCATTGCTATCGAAACAGATCTGGGAACGACCACATTATGAACTTGGCGAAAATGTCAGAATCCAGAAATTCAATATGTGCAGCCCGCCCAATAAAAGAGTCCAGATTCTTGCCATGGGTCGAGACATCAAAGTTGACATCGCAGCGCATGAAAACTCGAAGTTCTGTGGAGTTGGCACGGATTTGGTCTAAACAATCATTCAGCAACTCTAGGAATAGTTTACCCTTCTTTGAAGTGTCATGTGAAGCAGCATGGCAAGATTCAATTCTTGCAGAATGGTAAGGCACATAACGATCCTGAAAAATGCCGTATCAGTTAACACCAAACCAAGAAATTTTAAAAGCAAACTTTCACTCGTTAAATGGGAAGGAACTTTCACTTCCTTCAGAGTAATGCATTGCCAATTCCATACTCTACCTTAAAATTTTTAACAACGCATTGGATTTAATCAGGAAAGATAATCTTAGAACTTTTTAAGACAATCAAGTTCATCTGTCAATGTAATGTAATGCTAACAAAATGAAGAATTTCGAAAGCTTCTTTGTATGCAGTTTGGATTTAGTTGCACAAAGAACACAAGACTGTAAAATTTACATTATTATGTGCTAGAAGAGCATTCTTCACATGCAAATTAATGTTTTACGATTCATAAATAAGTTCGTACTTCATACAGACCCAAATTACACTCATGGAGAGCTAATGCATAACAACCCAACAGCTGATAAAGAGTAACAGTAAATAATAACATTCCTAAAGTGATTTTATGAATCAAGAAGAGAAGACAATACCTGAGGCGAAGATATCAGGATAATATTCCTAAAATGTTCCAAGGTCTTCTGCTGAAAAGAGTGGGGCGAGGAGAAAAAGGAAGCAACTATATTAGAATCTCGTCAAAGTAAATAATTCAATATAATATATAAATGATTCATGCCTTCGGGGGAGAAGCGTATAGTACACTTTTCAAGTTTGGGGTTTACCTCAGTTTTCAATTTCAGGAATTAACTTCCCTCAACTTAGGGATAAATCTTATTAACCACTTTTGTCCATTTTTTATTAACCAATTCATCTTTGCTACCATCCTCTCGCCTTGTATTATCCTTACCATTAATTTAGTTGAACTATTCATACCAAAAATAGCCATTATGCACTAACACACAGTAACCATTGAAACATTTGTAAAAAATACAGGCCTAAGGGGTCCTATTCATTTTTCTCCCCAGAAATGCAGTGCATTCACATGGAACAAAAAAAGATGGAATAAAAATTAAACCATTGAAGACACTTTATATAGAATGCATTTATCCAAAAAGCACTACCTTGAAGAATTCAAAATGTAAATCAAGCATGCCAGAGATTTTGAAAATTACATCAAGATTTCTTATGAGAAGATATTTTCAAATACAAAAGGAATTTTGCTTGAAAAAAGAGTTCATATTCAATAACTCCAATTTGACATCAAAATTGGCATGCAGAATAAAATAGTAAGTGCATATGACAATTTGGTCTGTTTGTTTTATTTTACCAAATCTGTTTCCATGATCTCCTCCATAAAAGAACAGGTTTAATGCTCCATTCTTTCAAAGAGAAATTCAACGAAAGGAATACATTATTTCTAAGTAATTAAAATTTATTAAAAACTACAAAAATATGAACAAGAAATTATTAATTAAAAGTAAGACCCATTTATTGATCGAGAATGTATTGATAGCATTTCTTTTTAAAGAGAAAATTTTTCATGTCAATTGTGATAACTCCTTTTGAGGCTGCACGAAAACAGCCTTGGAATGAATGATTGGTAAAAATCACATCTCACAATAAGTTATTCAAGAAAGCAAAACTTTGAGCTCATGCATGTCTCTGTTTATCCGAATCTTTGTAGGACACCCTCCCCTACCTTACATAGTTTATAGAGGAATGTATTTTGGAAATCTGGATCATCCGTGAAAGTGAGCTGATGAATGCACTGCGAGCCTTTCAGCTTCTTCATAAACCACAATCCTGAATTAAACAATGAGTTTGAACTATAAAGATACCCCAAGTGTGGACCAGATACTGAAACATATGTATGCAGGTATCTTAGAAATGGCTCCATCATGCTATCTGCAAACAAAGGACAAAACTTAGCACCGAATGTCAAACGGACGAACGTCATTGTTGGGCCAGGATCTTCTGCAGTAACTGCACCTTGCAATTAGTGCATTTTTACATTTTTGCTTAAGTAAAAATACAAAAATGCACTAACTGCAGGCTGCAGTTGGCGCAAAAAATACAGGAAATCCTGATGCCGACATTGCTTCTGTTATTATGACCCACCTGCTATCGCTGCTCTTATAATGAGGTTGCCAATAGAATGTCCGACAAAACTTAGCCTAATATCTCCCAAATTCCCAAATCGTGATACTTTATCCATTTTGCTTTTAACAAAAGAAATAACTTCTTGGGCTAGCCTATGTCCCATTTCTCTGAAGTCTCCGGTTGTTTTATCTTCGTTAGCTTCTGACATAAGAATTTCTGCTTTGGGATCTATCAAAAGCCACTGATTACGGACAAGTCTTAGATCTAGATGATGCCCCTGAAACATTTTAAATGACGAAGAATAAGCATTGAATCAACTTTTTAATCAAAGACTGAACATCAATATCGCTCTGCAATCTGGATGCAGCTTTCAAATGAGAGTGATACGTCTTCTGTCTAATGATCTACTGCACCTATGCTTTCAATTTTAACATTTTTTCAACAGACTAAACAAGTCAAGCATTTCCAAACAGCAATGCATTGTTCCATCCAGTCTTAGCTTGTGTCAACTCAACTAGGCCACAAAAACAAATTGGTGATCACTAACTTCGGTATACTTGGGTGAAAAACAGAATTCATATTTTGAATTTTACATTTTTTTCATGCATTTGTTTATAACTGTAAACAATGGCAACTAACCACTGTTGCATTTTATTTTCCCAAGAGATAAATCAAAAGGTAGCATGGCATGTGTCTAATTATTTTTTTGAATGAAGTTATAAAATGTCCTTTTAAGTTTACGGTACCATATCAAGCATCTTAATATAAAATTAGGGTGATAATTATTTTATGTGTGAAAGGACATTCTTTGCTCTTTTAATTTACAAGGCACAGTAGAAATTACCTAAGTTAATTCAATCATCTGAAGATGACCAAAAGTCGTTCATTATCTTAAATAATTCTGTATTTTATGGTTTAAAATTTAAAATGCTATATAAAATATATCTGATAAACTTGATTATGTTAGAGTTTACTCTCATGTAGTAAACTCACTAACATAAGACAAAGAACTGTGGCCAATCCTGCTCAGGAACATTGGCAGCCCGAATAACTAGATCTTCAATTTACAGAACTCAGCAGCAACCTTCATCTGAAACTTAGGACAGATCCAAAAAGCCAAACAGAAAAGAAGAGAAGAAACTACAAACAATTTTAACAGAAAGTGGTCATTAAGACAAGAAGTCAATACAATAACAATTCGTCAACCATCTGCGCACAGCATGGAGGAAAAAGGAGAGAGAAGCAACATTGGACCCCCTAATTTCCAGGAAGAAACTAAGAAACTCCTATTCCCAAACCTGCAACGAACTCTTTCTGGCTGGCCAAAATCACAAAAAAGCTGCAATAACTCTTTTTCAAACTTACAACATCCACGGCTGCAACTTACAAGCTAAAAATGTCAATCTAAGTTCCCTTTACCTCACCAATAGCCCTTTTCTCATAGGATAGGCCGACTACCTAGGAGCAGTTCTATCTAACAGGACAACACTTTGTTCTAGCATCACTGGAGGCAGCTCCTTGCCTCTCACTTAGACAACTAAAGCCTTTCCTCCAAGGTCAAGCACAATAAAATGCGTGAAGAAGTTGACTCCCAATAATAACCACGAAAATAAGAGCACACAGTAATAACAGAACAGAAAGCAAAGCAATGAAATAAGTAGAAGAGAAGAAATGAGGAAACATATCCAATAAGAGGATAAGTCAGGCAGCCAATCTAGATTCTACCAATAGTAGAAAAGCTATTGTGATCCACCAAATTCCAGAGAAAAAGTGCATAAGATAAACAAGAACATAACCTTTCAGCAGAATTAAGCAAATACAAAACAGCCACCATCATTGGTTCAAAGTCTTTAATTCGACCAAATTCAAATCCATGAACTCACTAATTATAAGACAGAAGAACATAGAATCTCCCCTGTGAAACGTCATACACATCAGAGAAGTTATCAACTATTCTCACAGACCACAAGATAAGTCAGCCACAAACCAGAAGCCAAAAAAAACTCCCCTTAACAGCCAACAAGGTCAAACTAAAAAGAAGGGAAAGGACCACCAACAACACAGAAGAGCACAAAATCACATCCAAACATGATTAATTCATACCAAAATGATCCACAGACATCGCCAGAACTCCGGTCATTGGCAACCCCTTTGAACTGAAGATTAAGGTATGGAGAAATAAACTACTAGTAACTGGTCTAATATCTTGTTAAAGAATTATAATTTTAGGTTTTGGGAAAAAGGAACTAGAAGACGGTTGATCATAGTAAACTGAAATAAATTATTAATAAGATTTAACAGTGAATAATACTTTAATCTGATACTCTATTTGAATTACTAATTAGATTAAGTAGTGATTTTATTAGTATGTCTAAATTCACTAACAATAAAATTAAAATTTATTAAATTTAAAAAATAAATAGTATGTCTACAAAATTTTCTAACATAATCTAAATATATCTTAATATTTTATAACAAGAATAATGCTAATTGTCAATTTATGTGAACTGTGTAGTATTACTAACTCATTTATTTGATCCATATTTGAAATCTTGCCATGAGGCACAATTTTAGCTGGTAATGGACTAGACAAAAAAATCAGATAACGAGAATGGGATAGGCCTTGTTTAACTTCAAGCTTTAAATGGGTAAGGATTTTCACTTTGTTTAACTCAAGGTCTAAACAGACCCAAGGCTATTTTCTGAAATTTTTAATAATTAATTAGGTTAACCCACCAACCATTTAAAACCAGATTAAGATTTTCAGATTGCAAGCTTGATTAAAAGCTAGGCAACCTAACCTAACTGGTCCTTTTTAGCCTGATTTCATAAGTTAGGCCTGGATAGTCCATTTAGTCAAGGCTACAATAGTTCAAAAGTATATGACTTGCCACTGACTCTCCAAAATAGGTGGCTAAACCTAACATGATTTCAACACCAAAAAATAAAATAAAATAAAACAGTTCAAAGATATATGACTTTCCACTAACTCTTTAAAATAGGTGGTTAATCCTAACATACTTCCCCCCACCACCACCAAAAAAAACCTGACAAACTAAAGTCCTACAATAAAAAGCAAGTATGGTTTTGCAATAAAATCCACAAGACATGCCTGAAACCCATGCACAAAGACAACAATCTTCAACACACGAGCACTACTTGGTGGTGCAGATTTCTTGCCTATAGTATCAGCGCTGATGCCAATTGGTAAGCTATCTGAATGTACACGTCCCCTGTGTCTCAGGAATGAATTGTCACTTGGACAACGTCGTGGTACATTCAACACATGTTCAACAATCACAATTGGTGTACGCAAAGGATCTCCAAATATCTGCATGTCTTGAATTGAACGGTTGTTAATCTGTAAAAACAGTTATCAAAATTTCATCAATATCCTACACACAAATGTCACATATTCAAGTTGATAGCTTACCCGCATTTGTTCAATGCTCTTTCTATGAAGCTCAGCACGTGTAGCTGCAGTCTGAAAAGGCTGTATGATTTATGAGACAAAATTTAAGTCTATTGCATCAAAACGGTTTATTTTCCCCATGTTCCTTTTCTCAAAGAAAATTGCATGATACTGAGAGTATGAGAGAACATACAAGCACTTACTTCATCAGGTAACTTCCATAAACTGGAAACTCTTCTGTGCACACCATGATGGGAAGACTTATCACTCTCACTGTTTATATAATGATGAGGCATCTCTACCTTAGAATACAACATCCATATTGACCATTCAGCTTTCCGATTCTTAGCCCATGCATCTCGTAAAAATTCTATAATCTTTGTCTTGTTATCCCTAGGAAGGTGTAAATGCCAGCTTATTAAACAAGGTAAGGTAAAATTTCATGAATCATGATACACATTTGAATGAGAGACATGCAGAGACCACAACTTATAATTCTCAGGCAGTAAATTGGACCAATTACTTGTTATCTGCATGCAGGCGCATGCAATCCTGAATGTGGATTTATTTTTCCAAGTATTCATGTGGAATTATCCTCTCAAACCAACTATTGAAGATATGCCCAACTGAAGGAAACAAAGGTTCATGATATCATTTAGCAACCCTTCAAACTGTTTAATCTACTTAACAGTCTCAAACCAAGTTATATACTCATGTTAGTTGAAATACCTTGAGAAAAAAAAAATCACACCTATTAATCAAATCAAATTATGATTAAACTTGTATTAAAATTGTTAAAATAATATAGAGGATGAAAGTAAAAATATAGTTAAAACATGAATCAGATTCAAACACAAAATTTAAAGAATTACACATCTCAGGATAAGAATCAAACCTGTGAAATTTTAAGAATATGCTCCATAAATAGACCAATTGATCTCCCAATGAATGAAAACAATCTAACAGTTCATTCTGAGACAGGTACTGGAGCTTTTCAACATTCAGAAAATCCAGAGAACCATTTCCTTCCTGTACAGGAAGAGAGCAAAGAATTAAAAAAGAAGAAACACAAAAATACTATAAATGAAAAACTAAAAAGAAATTCTCTATAGCATGAAATAAAAGCAAGGACCTCAACATCATTTTGCGGTCTGTCTTGTCCTATAACTTCAACATCTATTGCAAAGTGATTCACTTGCAGCACAGAATTTAATGAGTTTATGTTACTCATTATTGCCACAATCTCTGACATATCTAAAGCTTCACCAACTGCTATGCTAATCTTTTGTAGTTCTTCCAGCAATATGTCACGAGCAGTTAGTAATGCTTTAATAAGCATGACATTTTTCTTATCTAGAGTCACAACTCCACCAATGCCCTGTTCAGCCACACAACATGCTATTAATGCTTTAAAAAAGTGTCTAAAGATTAAAACACTATAGAATATAGTTTGTATTGAAGAATAAGAATCTGCATAATCCCTGATTACTAAAGTACAGATGCAAACATTGAAGTTACCGTACTTCCTATGTAACATTATTTAAATAATTTTCACCCCATTTCAGAGCTGGTGAAAAGCCTTTTACTAAGTGTCCGAAGGTGTAAAATCTCAAAATGAATCTTTGGTGTCCATTGATGGTGTAAAACAGCACATGCATGCCATGGTCTCTGCTATCCATCACTCTGATCTTCTAAGAAAAACTTATAAGTTTATGAGAAAATAAATAACAGAAAAGACAGTGAGTTAATGACTCACATGAGCAAGAGAGATGTGGTGGAAGAATTTGCATGAAGGATACATTGGCAGTTGGCAAGATATGTGGCAGAAGCAGAGAGGTGTGTGGAAATTTCTTTTAAAGTCTCAGTCGACTACAAATATAGCAAAATAAGGGCTTGTAAAAATGAAAGCATAACTTTTGGAGTCGAGTTAGACTTAAGCCCAAATTTAAGAGGTTGAATTAGAGATAATGTTTAAAAACAGAGAAAGGGAAGAAAGAAGAATTAAATAGAGGTATTGGGTTGGGTTGGCAGTTCCTAAGCTAGACTCTGACTTGGAGTCTCTATGTAGTTCACATACAAGAAAAATATGTGCATGTGCCTCTACTGAAAAAAATAAAAACAGAAAAGGGACATGCACATGGGTAATAAATGCACGTAAGAACTGTCCCCTCTTTGATTATGTACAGTTTGGTGCAGTTAAAGTCATCATACAAGCACAAAATCATTTGCATGAACGCAAAGTAATATGCCAGTCTTCTTGAAGGTGTAGACAGTTAAGAGGCCCGATACTTAAAATTGGTTGCTGTACCAGTTGGTATCGAATGTGTACGATAGGAATCAGCTTTATGGAAAAAATCAGTTTCATGGGAAGGTTTATACAAGGAGAGGTTCAAGGAAAACAGAAAATTAGTTGTAACCAACTTGGAGGATTCAAATGAATGAGAGATTTTAGGAGCTGATTAAGGAATAAGAGATTTTACGAGTAAATTAAATAATTTCTGTTATAGGAAATATTTTAGGAGTAGTTTTGGTATTTTCTGTTATGCTAGTATTTATTGAGTAATTGGTAGGAGTTTTAGGGTATGAAAGTTTTAGTTATTGGGCTTTGGAGTGTTTGAGCTACTTAGTGCTCTATTCCTACTCTTGTAATTTGCATTCAGTTATATCTAGTTTCATTCTCAGAAAATACTTAACTCAAGTATTGCTACCTACACTATTTCTGCTGTTTGTGTGTGTTCCTATCATTGTATCATGTTGGATACTTCTCAACTTCTTGGGATGCTTCTTGCCTATATCTTTTTTTTTTTTTTAAACTTCCGAATAATTACAAGTGGAATACCACGACAATTAGATAATAATGTTTTACGGTAAACTGAAGCAGACTTATGAAATACTGATGTATATTTATTATAATTTTGGATTTTGAGTTTTGATGTTAATATCGTATTTATTTTATATGTTGTGTCTTAACCATATCATTCCCTATGATTTTTTGAATTTTCATATTCACATATCAGTCCCATGTCATATCTGTCTCCATGCTCAGTAAACATAAAGCAAGCAAAGAACATAGACATGAACGATTGCAAGTAATTATTTGCAATAAATATTTTGCACAAAGTCAACTTGATCAGCACTTCAATTTTGATTTTTAAAATGAGACATCCAATGTTTTAGAACATACTTGATCCAATGTGTTGTAACTTCTATCAACCACGACTTCAGCGTTGGCAGAATTGCTGAAATGGATTGAGTGGACAGGTAACTACTTTATGTAATTAACGATGCATAAAAACAAATTTGCAATCAAAGATGCTCTAAAATAAACTTCTGAATGGACAAATAATGCTAAAATGATAGTTTATCAGATTCATGCTGAAAAATAGAACATCTAACAAACCTGGGAGACTTTGATGCAGATGAGCAAGAGGCAGCTTTCAGTAGGCTGACATGTACACTTACATCAACATGAACTGCATGCAAAGCATCAAAATGGACAGGACAATATGAATTCAATCCTAAAAGAGCTTTAGGAGGAATTCGGAATTCATGTATAGCAGCAGGGGACGCATCCAGAGAAGCTTGCAAGTCAGCACTGTAGATGGTATACCCCAGTCAGCAATCAGCACACCAATTTCACCCAGTAGGTATCAACCAGACAGGAAACGAACATGTGTCTGGATCACACAATAGGCCAATGAATACACTACTTTTATGACTCACCCGTTTTCAGTCAAGGGAGCATACATAAGCTCAAACTTTAAAATAACCGCAGTTGTAGCTAAATCCTGAAAATAAGAGCCACATAAAACAGTTAAATTTGATAAGGACATTGAATTAAAGGACAATGAGCTGGGAACAATGTAAGTATTATGCTACTTAGTTTCTCATAAAAAGTTAAGGAATCTTTAATGTGGGTTGTTCTAGATCACCTTTAGCCACAGAAGCAAACTAGTTTTGTATTCAGTATCCATGTGAAAATAAGCACATGTAAACTTCAATCTGACAAGGAAATTACAACCAATTGGTTCCATATTCATTTCCCAAAAAAATAGTTCCAATACAAAGCATACAATTACAAAATGGAAGAAAATTAGATTTGTAAGTGAACATTTTCTGTTTCAAATATTGCCCTTAAAATATCCTTTTTCCTGTCACAAAAAGAGAGAGAGGGGTGTATTACCACAACCTACCAAACTATGAGAATTATTAGTTCATAATCAGGGAATAAGGAAAAAAGAAAAAGTAGATTAATAGCAGTACACTAAAAATATTATTAGTGGATGTAACGTGTTAAAATATCCTAGATTAATCCTTCTATGTATACTGATGGTTAGGTCAAATACTATTACAAGCCCAAAATCACTAGCAATAGACTAATAACCTAATAAGCCTAATGTATGCACTACTGAGATGCCAAACTTATTGACATAGTGCTATGACCTATGTAGCCTTGATATTTGACACCAAAGATCCAGTTTGATTCCCACAAGGTGTCCTTTCCCCCTTTTTACCCACAAAAAGAAAAGAAATGACAGAGACCATTACCACAAGGTTACTACGGGATAAGTTGAATGAGATCATCATATATAAATGAACATCCTGCCTAGCATATTTTATCCGAAAGGTCCGTGTCGAGAAACTATTATCTGTATCATCAATCCTCCATGCACCATATATACTGCTAGGATCCAGATCAGGAGCTGCAGAACCAAAGTTTTTAATCTCAGTTATCAATTTTGCACGTGCGTGCGTGCGTGTTTTTGTGTGTGTGAGTGAGAGAGAGAGAGAGACAGACAGACAGTAGTGTCAAGGGTAATGGAGCAAGAAACCCACAATCTCACGCATACCTATCATAATTAGGAAACTCAAATGCAATCCTAATTCATGGCATACTGAACAGTTTCTAACTTACTATGAGTTCTCATTTCTCTTTCAACTACTTGGGGAGTCAAGTTTCAAAACTCATCACCCAACAAGTTGTATCTGGGTATGAGAAATCTTGTGATTTAATAAGAAAATCGGCTTCTCCAACAATTAAATGGTGACATTTCATGTCAAAGTCCACAGGTCTAAATGTCCAATGGTTTGCCAATGAAGGCAAACAAGGCTCCATTGCCAAGTATCACTGTAGTTTGTATAGCTCAACTTACACCTTATGAGTTATAACACCCAAAACTAACGCCCAAAAATGGAACTACCAATACATAATGAGAGAAGGAATTAATCCTGCAAATACTACAAATGTTGAGGGAATCAATCTCTTTCTCCCAAAAATATTATACATATCAACAAAGAACCCACCAAGAGAGAGTAACCACATCAAATAAATTCAATCAAGTAATTCAAAAGTTAGCATATTGATATTAATTTAAGATAAAGCAATAAGCCTAATGACAAAAAATTTCTGTATATAAAGAGAATGTTATTCATACGTTAGAGTGAGAACAAATTTCAACAGCCATGTGACCTTTAAAATTAATCATATAACTTTTAATCTTAATTATCCATGTTGTATAGTTCAAATTTACTTTTTTTCATTCTCATGTAAAAATGATATTCCCATCTAAATAAATCTTTTGTGTGTGTGTGTATATATATATATATATATATATATATATATATATGGATAAGATCAAACTGTGCGATTTCAAAGTTTCCATTGGAAGTGATTACACCATTATGAATTATGAAATCTTTCAACCTAATCCTTAAACTATAATAATTATATCAATAGGTCCATCCATCCATCCATCTTCTACTGAATTATTAATGAAGGCACGATGTGGCATCATCTTAGCCATTCATTCATTTTATTTACTTTTCTTATCTTTTTACTTAATTAATTAATCTTAAGAAAATTTGTATAGATGTGATCTTATCCACCATGAACAATCCTTCATGATCTCACATAGATTGCCCCTGTTTAATAATTACAAAAAAGAGAATAGTACCATGGCTTAAATGCCACATTGAGCTTCCTAGTTTACTCAATGGGAGATTCATAACAAACGACCATAATTTTGGAATTAATTTGAAGATTGTATAATTCATGGTGTCAACTTGCAAGAAGCTTTAAAAAATCTAAATGCATTTTTTTTTCCAAGAATATAGATAGAGAAACTATTATACTAATCAACTGTGGGTTGAATAATTGGCAAACTACAATCAAAATATGTGGTTGGGAAGTATATTCATAATAACATATAAGCCAGATTCCACTCTCACAAGCACACCCAGAGCATAATTTTGATAAATTACCGTCATATTGTACAACTCTGGCTGGAATTCCAAAAGATATATTTTCACTATCCTCCCATCTCACAGTAACCTTAATCTGATACCATCTATATATAAAACAATGCATACATCAGTTTATCAGGTTAGAAATTCAGGGCAAAAATTGTGAACCGGAAAAAAAAAAAGTAAAAATGGATAGAAGTATACCCCTGCCTAAAAAGGTCAAGATTGTGAAACCTATGAATATAAACACCAATCTCCTGTAGAGTTTCCAACGTAGACACAGGCTTGACCTTCACAGAGCGTGGCATTGCACCAGGCAAACCCTCTACCTGCCAGCTTCAGTGTTTCAGACCAACGAAACATCCTCCCCAAGTTGCTGCAACATGCATATACCCCACAATGACCACACGCACATCTCTCCCTTACAGCTAATGTTATTAATCATAATTAATTAGCAACAAATTCTGGTGCCCTTTTCAAACCCTAACATATCACTCAAACACTGCCTAATTCTTTATCAACAAAACTCATCCGTTGATATGGACATTGGATCGCAGTATGTGGAACGAACAGGAACAGACTAGCGAAACTAAACCTGAAACATGAATAATCGATCAAGCAGAAGTGAGATTTCATAAATTAAAAAAAAAAAAACTTACATTGCTATCTCTTAGCTCATATTAACCTAATATTATCAGATTAACTTATTTAAATTTTTTTAATAATTTTTTGCGATAATTAAAAACAATTATTTCTCATAATTAATCTATTTCTTCCCAGACAGTGAATAAGTAAGAGGTAAAAGACAAAAAAAAAGGGGGTTCCTCCGTGTCCTGCGATTCGATCATTAATAGCTGAAAGGGTTTTGCTACATATTGTTAGGGTAACAGAGAAAAGAAAAAATCGAGATTATGACGTTAAGCTGGAGAAAAGAAGAGAAAAAAACGGACCTACTGACATGGCAGCAATGCAGAATAGTGCAATTAGGCAACCAGGTATCCCTACGACAATGACATAACAATCCACAAAAAATAGGGCAGAGAAACGTATTTGACTCGAAATTCTGAGAAAAAAGGAAGATCTGAAAGGGAAAGGGAATCGTATTTTAGGGTTCGTAATTGCCACAGAATATGGGGACAGGTGTATCAAATTATTATGAATGATGACTAAGATGAAATTGGGATTTGGAATGAATGAAAGAAAGAAAAACTATGAATGTATGTATTTGTGTCGATTTGATTTTGTGATGTTATGTTATGACTCTAAAATTGATTTTGTTAGGTTGAATCCTTCGTTACTGTCATAATCCCCCAAAAACCAAAAGCACTTTCTATTTTTCGTAAGGCTCTGACTTAGAATTCAACTCGCAAGGACGGACACGACGAATCCCATTAAGCGCTAAAACGGAATCAAATTCAAAGCCAATCTATTCATCATTGCTTTTATAGAGGGCCTCTTCAGCGATATTATTTTCGTTTTTTATATGATAATATTTTGTTTTAAAAAATATATTTATCACACATATATAATTTAACATAATAAATATATTTTTAATATAATATAACGCACTATTTCAAATACTTAAATTGGATATCAAAAATTAAAGTTAATATTTTTTATAAGGGGTTAAGAATATATATTAAAATTAATAAATAATAATTAAAAAAAACTATATATGGTCTTTAAATTTGAATATGCATAAAAAAATGTTATATTTTTTATATTATTTTTAATGATAAAATATTTAGTTTTTGCACATTACTTGTTTTTGTCTAAATCGTATGTTATATTTGAATTTTTTAATATTTAATATAACTACATTCATTTTAATTTTAAATTTAAATTATAAATTAAATAAAAACAACTAATTGTAAGTTTATCCATATATTTAATGGAAGAGCTTTACCTCTCACAGTAATCATGTGATTTTTATTTTATTATTTTATAGCAACAAGACTAATGATGATTTTTTTAATATATTTATAAAAATAAGTACTAAAATACTTTTCTCAAATCCTACAATTATCATCTCTTGTTAGAACTTTACAAATTTTTTTTTTCTTTTTGTCAACAATGCACGGGATTCAAACTCTTATCTTTTGTAACATGTCCGTTTAAGACATTAGAAATCATAAAAAAGTACATTAATAATATCTTTACGAATTAATTTATTTTAAAATTTTTAATTAATACTATTAAGACATCAATTAATATTTATGTTATAATTTTAATACTAATATTATTCTTCAATTTTTTTTTCTTTTTGTCAACAATGCACAGGATTCAAACTCTTATCTTTTGTAACATTTCCGTTTAAGACATACTAGAAATCATAAAAAAGTTTATTAATAATATCTTTATGAATTAATTTATTTTAAATTTTTTAATTAATACTATTAAGACATCAATTAATATTTATGTTATAATTTTAATGTTGATATTATTGTTCAATTATTTTTCTTTAACCCGATGAAACCTAGAGATATTAATAAGGGACACTTTGCTCTACCAAAAGTTTATCTAAAAATATGTTAACTCAAGTCTGCTTTGTTTAAAAAATAGAGTCAATTTTTTTAATCTAACCTGTTTAAGAGTTGACTGGTCAACCTGCCAACAATTAAAAAAAAAGATTAATAGACCATTCCACCAAAAATTAACAAAATAAAAAACTAAAAAGTTACCATAAGTAATAAAAAAATATTTAAAAATATTTTTATATTAAAAAATTAATATTTTATTATTATTTTTTAAAAATAAAATTTGAGTCTAATGGGTCAGTCCGTTTCAATTCACCATTGGGTCACATTGCAGCAAGCTAAAACGGGATGAGCGGCCTATCAATTTTAGTGGGCTATGCGGCCTTGTCTATTTTACCGCCCTAATGAAAACCCGTGGGCTTCTTGTGAAACTAGAATTACGCAATGGTGTGCTCCCCCAACTTTATTTACATGATTTAGGAATAGGCCCACCATTGATATTTAAATGAACAATAATGATCGAAAATAATTAGATGTTTTTTTACTGTTTTCATCAAGCCCTGACCTATTATCTTTCAAAATTAGCCAAATATATTTTTGAGGATTAAAATTGGTCAAGAATAACATATGAACTACATTCTCTTTTATTGCAATTGGTATTATTTTTACCTATTATTTTTTTATTTTTTAATCATTCAAATAATAAAACGGTACAGTGAATTTTAAAAATACTTCTATAGACTCTTACAGTGCTATTCATACTTAGTGTGAAGGAATTAGGGTTTAGTATATCAACTAAAGGGTTTGGGTTTGATCATTTTTAATTGGTTTCTTTGTTAAGTCACTTGTAAAAGATTATAACACATACAATATTCCTTATTCTCGGAATAAAAATATAATTTAGTGTATAATAATTGTTTCTAACTAGTATACTTGGTGCTATAAATATTGTATAATTTCAAACTTTAATATTTTGATTAAATTTATTGGAGTGATCGAAAAATCAGGATCAATACTAATTTTAGAATGATTGCAACATATCTTATTAATTATTTGTTCGAGCATTGCAAATATTGAGTTCTCACATTTATATGTTTATTTTTTATTATCTTTCTTCTTTCTTTATACCATCATCAAACATATCTCTTATTTTTTTCTTTTCTGTACCTATTTTACATTAAAAAATCATGTGTAAATATAAAAAATTTTAAATGACAACCTCCTGATATCTATTAAAGGGGTGTTAAATGGATGGATGAAAGAAATAGATTAAAAAATATATATGATATATGACGTGATATTAAAAGAAAAATAATAATAAATAGATATAAAAAATTGTGTAAATATAATGCTTTTTCCGGAGCAGATCGGTGTCAAAGTCATATTTTGGCACATAAAAAATATAATAACTTATCATAATTGAGATTCGTGGACAAGATTGGGATGGCCCCAAGAAATCCAAGTGGTTAGTTTGGAACTCATCTAAGTCACTACTTTTCAAACCAATTTTGGTACGTATTTTTAAATTCATTTAATTGATATAGCTCTCTCATCTCTGCATGCATTTCATCTATTAAAATACCAAAAACAATTGTTCCTATCTGGTGGTTTGTTTTCCGAAACCAAAGAAAAATGAAGGGCTAATGAAGACGCTATTGTAGTGAAAAGGAGTGTGATCGCTAGGCATAATCTGAGGATTCGTTTTCATGGTGCACGCCATTTTATATTACAAACATGTCGGTCTTAGCCGTGAAATGATTATAAAACTCTAAAGAAAATATATTCCATAGAAGAGATTTAAGAAAAACAAGTGAAGATGAGTCCGAATATTTAATTAAAACCTTGTGATGAAAATGGGACAAGAATCTTAACCATCCAAAATGTTCGTTGATTAAGGGAAAAAGTAGTAAATTGACAGATGCTCTCGCACGTTTAAAGTCCATTGATTGTCGATCGCCGCAACAATATTAGCATATTCTCAGGTCAAACCTTATTTGTATTATTCTCTCAATGCAGAGTGAGTGGCAGCACTTAGCCTACTAGTTGATACTCACAAGTCACAGCAATTATCACATAATGTATACCTGGTACATACGGAAAAACAAAATAAAATAAAATCTTTTCAATTTTTATGCTTTGGCTTTTTTGGTTCGGTTGATGTTGGAACTGAGGTTGATTCACAGTAGTTTTTGTTACTTCTTTGCAAAAACCTCCATTAACATGTCTTTCAGTCTTACATAGTACTTCGATCTGCCTACATTTCCCACCAGGACGTGATTCTCACCGGAATAGGGTTGCATTTAGTTCATTTTTCTCATTGTTTTTCTTCAAAATAAATTACTGGAATCAATCTATTGATTTTTCAACGGCCAACATGTGTTGATTCCAGTGAAAGACACCCAAATATCTTTAAATTTGTATCTTCGCTTCGATTATAAGATTCTTATGTGTTCGTGTACACATACAATGGTTTTGGGAATTTATTTAAGAGTATACAACAGAAAATTACTAAATAATATTTTTTACTTAAAAATTATAGTATTGGATGTTATCATTAATGTATATTAAATTATGTGACTTTTCATAAAAAATTATTATATATAAAAATTTATCGTATGTTTTTAGGTATTTATTTTTTAAAAAATTTTAAAAAAGGATATTGATTTTAATGTCAAGTTTGAAAAGCGTCACATTAAATAAAAATAAAAAACTAAATAATATATAAATAATAATGACCTATACGATGTTTTAAGATTTTGAGTTTGATGCAGGTTTAGTCGATTAGTGTATCCAAATACATTTTACTCCCATCAAAATATATTAATCAATTTTAGTGCAAGTTTAAAATAATTTATTAAAAATATATTTTATATTAAAAAAAATTAAAATTTAAATATGATATTTTGATATAAAAAAAATGCTATGATCAAGCATAATGTGGCATAGACATTTAATATCCATTGTGAATCTTTTGCTTTTTTTTTTCATATAAAACACTTTTTATAAATAATAATTTTCAATTTTAAAATACTTTTTATATTTTATTCGTAAAAAATCACGTACCATACATAAAAAAACTCAAATACTTGATAATTGATGTTGTTTGACAAGTTACTTAGATGTCTTGAATCAATATTTGATCCTTCCAAAATAAGTAATTATATAAAGTGAGTAAGTAATAATATTATTACCAATAATATAAAATTGAGTTTAATTTTTGTGTATTGTTAATGTAATTTTTTGTTACACCGTTGATCAATTGCAATACATTATAGATATAACAATTAAAATAGTTATTAATACAAGTAATGATTTATGGCTGATACAAAAAATCATGATTTGTTGATATTATTAAAAAAAACCACATTGTTGTTTCATTTCAATTAATTCTGTATAGTTTGGTGATCATGATAATTCTAACCAATTAATACTTGACATGTTAAATATTGATTGGTTAAGATCATTGTATTATTAGACCATATAAAAAAAATTTCTTTTTTAAGAATTAAGAATAACTCACAATGCCAGATTGGTATAATTATATGTTACTATTTCATTTGAATTGTGTTATATATATCCAAGTCTATGAATTTTCATATATCAGAATGTATATATATAAAGGTTGTATGTTTGCTGAATTAGAAGCCGTGTGATTGTTGTGTTGTGTGATGATGTTGTTGAATGCAAAGTACAACGTAAGCTGAAAAATAATTATTAAGTGTGTTGTGTGTAGCATAATTTAGAAAATATGGTTAAGAGTTGGTATTATTTATCTCTCGAAGTGCAGGGTATCTCGCTCAAACGATATCAATCTTACTTAAGCGAGAGTAGATAGGATTGTCTCAGTTGTAACCTCACCCAGGTGAGAAGGAATCTCGCTCAAGCGAGATGTCGCAGAAGTAATAGGTAGCTTTCTGGACGCAATCTCATCCAAGCGAAAATGTTGTTCGCCTAAGCAAGATATAACTCACTCAAGCGACATGTTGCTCACTCGAGCGAGGATATTAGAAATTTGAGAGGTTTCATTATCTGGTTTTCTCGCTCAACCGAGAAGTAGTTCGCTTAAGCAAGAACGCGGGAGCTGAAGGGGTATTTAAGGGGACTCAGCGTCCATAAACTTCATTTTCTCACCAGACAGCTTTTCTCTCTCATTTTCTCTTTATTCTTTCTCCTATTACTCTTAGAGAAAACTTTCTTGAAGCTGAAATTCTCTCCGATCAAAGCGGGATTTTCTATCTCATTGAAATATAGGTGAATTCTTGAAGCTCAGTTTTCAGTCTTTACTTTGTTTCTTCTATCTCTTTCTTAAGTGACTTATACCTTGTCGTTTTGAGTAGATCTGAGCTATTTAAACCGTATTTTATACCCAAACACTTGATCTATCCCTTCGAGACTTACTAGGAGTTGATTTGAAGAACACTCATTCTAGGTAAAGGGAGCTTATTCTAGTTGGCTTGATTTAATCAGCTAATATCGAAAGATATAAATAAATAAATAAATAAATATATGTATATATATGTATGAAAATGTCTTCGAACCAAAGATAGGCTGATGTATGAGCAAAACCATAGGATAAAACTTAAGGTAAATATGATTGCGATGTTTGATTATTGTTGATGAGTGAGATGAACTGGATGTGTTTGTGATGGATTTTTCTGTTGTATTATTCGATGGTATAATATTTATAAGGCTGAGAAAACTGTCAAGAAGATGTTGTATATCATGTTGAGATCGATTGACAAATGTTATGAATAATATGTTTTAATGTTGATTATGTGATGGTAATAAAATTGTATGAAAAAGTAGTAGGTAGATGTAGGCCAATGTAGTGAGTGGTAGGTCATGTGTTGAGTAGTAGGCAAAGGTGTCGAGTAGTAGGTTCCTTCTGGAATCACTAGTGTTGTGATATCGGATAGAACTGAATTGTTGTCGTTATGATTATTGTGATGGTTTATTATTATTATTATTTTTATTGTCGTAATTATTGGCACTCAAAAAGTTAATAGAAATAAGTGGTATTGTTGAGTAAACGTTGAGAAATTGATGAATGATGAACTACATAGATAATTAGATTCATTTATTTTTCTATAATTATGTTTGTTATTATGTAAGCTTACCCTTACTATTTTGTGTATATGATAGATGTATCTGGCAATGATTGTACTGTAGTATTACGTGAGAGCAGATGTGACATGTTCTGTAACTACTTCTCAAATTGAAAGGTCTGACTGAAGAAAGCATAAAGTCTAGAGTTTTGTGAAGATTATAAATTTTATTTTATTAATCTAGGTCTGTTTAGAGACTTTAAACTATTTAGTTACGGTCTTTGAAAATGTAAATGTAATTATTATTATTTAAAAACATATATTTTTAGCTCTTTCCAGAACAATTTTTGTATATGTATAAACATATTTATGTAAATTATTATATTTTATAAAAATACCTTAAAACATTATTATTCTGTTGAATGAGATATTAAAATGCAAATTTTAAAATAAAATAAAATAGTTCACGACACACAATAAAAGTATATAAGTAGATGTTAAAAGTTGAATGCTATAAATGTACCTAAAGTTTGAATGATATAATAGTAAGTTTTCTTAATTTATAATGTAGCGGAGTCCTTTTGTTCTTTTCATTCTAACCCAATCGACATGAAGGCAGAGTTTCAACAAGTACATGAAAATGGTGACGACAGTATGATCAAGGTGCCTTTAACGTGAGGAGAATAAAAATAGAAGAAATTTTTTAGGTTACCACAATACCGCAGAATCATGAGTTATCGATTTTGTGCCTTTAAAGTGAAACTATGTTTAAATGTTCTAAAATTTGTGTCTTCATCAGTTATATATTAAGCAATGGGACAGAGTAAGATTTTTTTCTCTCTTCAGCTTTCTTAGTTACACACAATAATTCTAATTTTTATATAAATTTTTTATAAATTTATTTTTTTTTTTTAAAAAATATTTTTAAGATCCAGCCCTATATTATTTTCAACTTTTACGTTCCTTGAACCTTTGTAATGCTTCAAATGAATTATCACAGAAAAGCAGAAGACAAAAAGACTTTTATAAAAGTATCAAAAGCAATGTAATAAAATTTTGTGTGAAAAAGTAATGATTGTTAATTCCCCTTTACGATTTCTTTTGTCTCGACTAGGTTCAATGTTTCGATGTCTCATTGTTCGACTAGCATGACAAAAAACAGAGAAGTGGTAATTAATGTCACTATTAAAAAAATTAAAAGTAATTTTACAAACCTATTTAACATTTAATGGTTAAATACATATTTAATTAAATAGTATTTTTTTGATGATGGTGAGAGTTATTTATTTGATGATGCATATTTAACTGAATATAATGTTTTAATAAAATATTTTAAACACTCATCATACGAATCTTTAAAAAAAAAGTAAAGAAATTAGTTAAATATAGTTTTAAAATAAAATATTACTAATATATTTCATTTTAATTTTTTTAATAAAAGTTTGCTTGACAGCAAGACAAAAAAGAAGAAACCTAACAGAAAAAACATGTTTTCAAACTCACCCCCGAAGCATGAGAAATATCAGAAACGAAGAAAGAAAAATAAGATATGTTACAAGTAACATAACAAACAATTGAAAAAAAAAATTGAACTTTTTTGTCACATTACTTTTTTTTGCCTTTTTATTAATTTTTCTATTCATTCCATCTCTTAAACTCTAAAAATGAAGTACACAGTTACCATTATCCATTAAAAACAATAAAGGTAGAAAATGAATATAAGATAGAATGATGAGTGAGAATATAAGAGTCGCACTTAATATTATTAACAGCAAAATTGGTTCTTTATAGTTGTGTTCCAGTTACACAGGTGTGTAATGGCACGGAAGGCCTTGGTCAATGCTAATTAACACTATTGCTCCATGGGATGGGTGAGGACAACTGAGCAAAAGGATCAGAATGAATTTTAAGATAGTAAATGCCGACAAAGCAGAGTTTTCAGCATATGTCTTATATGAACTGATCAGGTACTGTAGATAACCACAAACATTGATATTCTATAGTAGATAGCGGTGGACCACTTCAAGTTTCAGTGACCCTTTAAAAAGCTCTTCTGTAGCATTTACTGCTAAAAGATATCCACATCATGAACATCACTGTCTAGACATATATGGTATATTAATAAAGACCATTCATCACTTGAGGCCTAATTACTGATGAAAACCAGGGGTGTACTGATAGTGAAGGTTAATTAAGGTGAGTTCTTTTTTTTAAAGGCCATAATTATATATAGGACTATTTTTTAAAGAAAAAATGTTATTATTATTGTGTTGATCATGATTTAGTGCCTCTGATATTGGAACCAATGAAATGCAAGATGCAAAGGTGCTTAGCGGGAAAGTCGGCATTATATTATATAGCAAAGGTGCACCTCATATGATCTTCAACATAGATCTTCAACTATACAAAGAAAAATCGAGAAGTTAGGTCAAAGTTCATATTATCGGTGATAAACCAAAATTTTGCAGGTGGGTTTCGGC
The DNA here is from genome assembly GCF_003935025.1 of Abrus precatorius. Lineage (NCBI taxonomy): Eukaryota > Viridiplantae > Streptophyta > Magnoliopsida > Fabales > Fabaceae > Abrus > Abrus precatorius. The sequence goes on from NW_020874384.1 coordinate 15,292,574, forward strand.
GGTGTGTGAATTAAGATAAACTTAAAGGCAAAATGAAAACCCAATATGACCAAAAAGGTAGGGAATCAAGTGCAAGAGAGAGGCCATGCATGGTGCCTCGGTCAAGGGATTTCTACCACTTTCAAAAAAAACCCATCATCAGTGGCTGCCATAAAAAAATTCTCCAATGGATGGACTAAAACAAAAATGGACTTTTGTGGGGACAAGGATTCCTCATGCCAGAGCAGAATTTGCCACCTTCAATGGTTCTAAGGCGTGTCAAAAATTCCACCCTCATAAACCACCTATCATCTTAAGCTCACCATTAATTCAAGCTTTTCAATTTTATATTGTCCTTTTCTACTTCCAATGCCTTTTGATAAAGTATGCTACTTTTATTTTTCAATAAATTCCTCACCTATCGTTTAAGTACATGTGCCTCACTACCACTCAACAACACTCCTTTGACTTCGCTTCCTCTCCTCTATTTAACCCATTATTGTTTTTTCTCACAAACTATCATGATCTCTTGCTTTTCCTTCTGTAGTTAAAATATCTTTGCACCCCAAATGCTTCCACTATAAAGAACCGCCAAGCGTAGCCAACCACACCAAATACAAGCAAAGAAATTAAACACAACACACACCTTTCCTTTCTCGATCTTTTTCCTTTTTCCTTGGTAGGGCGCATACCACCACACGCCCACTAAAAACACAAACCAAGAGATAAAAAAAATGAACCCTGATCAGTTTCAGAAGAATAGCATGTACATAGAAAACCCTGAAGCATTTAGCGAAGGTGGCAAAAACTTTGACGATGATGGACGAATCAAAAGAACCGGTATACATACATATTTTCGTATAGCTATATAAACCCAACATGAACATATGTTTATACATGGTTATATTATACAATAATACGTGTATATAATATGGTTGAATTTGTTTATGATTGTGTTTGAAGGTACATGGGTGACTGCGAGTGCTCATATCATAACGGCAGTGATAGGGTCTGGAGTGTTGTCACTTGCATGGGCAATTGCACAAATGGGTTGGGTGGCTGGTCCTGCGGTTCTTATTGCCTTCTCTTTTATTACATACTTCACTTCCACTCTTCTTGCAGACTGTTATCGTTCACCTGACCCTGTTCATGGCAAACGAAACTACACCTATTCCGATGTTGTCAGATCTGTCTTAGGTACAAATAAATGATTTTTTATTTTCTTCATGCATTTGGGTACTGTTATATATCTTCCTATAATTAATATGTAGATAACTTACGGTTTAGCTAAAGGCAACTTGTCAATGAAAAAGAAGTGAAAAGATTTCATTTATTAGTAGTTTAGTTCACTTAAAATAACAATTAACAAATTGATTTTTTTTTATAATTTCCTTGATACTACTTTATAGTAAATAAAATATAAAAAACTGCTAAATTTTTTCTTTTAGTAAATATGAGAATTCTAAACTATTCTTACTTTTTGTGTCGGTATATAGATAGGTTTGTTAATTGTTACTGAAATTTGAGCATTCAAGCTTTCTCTAGGGACTAAAATAATCACCGTTTCTTGTGTTTACAAGAGGGATATATTAAACTTCGAAGAGCATAACTCAAACCGTGCTAATCATCGTTTCTTGTCGTTTTCGATTTCCGTAGGAGGAAGGAAATTTCAGCTGTGTGGATTAGCTCAGTATATAAATCTAGTCGGTGTAACTATCGGTTACACAATAACAGCTTCAATTAGTATGGTGTAAGTTTCCATAAGAACTGTTGGCTAAATTATTAGTATCTAAACTTTGGACTAACGGTGGTATATGTTTAGTGTAATGATAAATAATTCTTTGTTTTCCAAATGTTGATAACGAATCAGGGCGGTGAAGAGGTCGAATTGTTTTCACAAACATGGCCATCATGTTAAGTGCTATACGTCAAATAACCCTTTCATGATCCTCTTTGCCTGCATCCAAATTGTGCTTAGCCAGATACCAAACTTTCATAAGCTCTCGTGGCTCTCCATTGTTGCAGCCGTTATGTCTTTTGCTTATTCTTCCATTGGTCTCGGCCTCTCCATAGCTAAAGTAGCAGGTAATTTTGCAATCAAATTAACGTAAAGTCTTCTTTGCTCTAGCTAGGATAGTGAAAAAATTAATTAGTTACTACATAGAATCATGTTCTTCATTTGTGCATTAATTATAGTAATAATAACAATAACAAAATATATACATGCATGTTTGGTCGATGGTGAAGGTGGGAACGGAGAACATGTAAGGACATCCTTAACGGGGGTGCAAGTTGGGGTAGACGTCACAGGAACTGAGAAGGTCTGGAGGATGTTTCAAGCTATTGGTGACATTGCCTTCGCTTACGCTTATTCTAATGTGCTCATCGAGATACAGGTAACTCATGATGTTGTTATTATCATTAACAATCTTTATATACATATATATATGATCTCGCCTATGGTTTGCATAAAAAAGAAACCTTGCATGCTGACATAAACAAAGCATGGGGATTTATCAACTCAAATCCTCTCCATATATTTCCAAATAGGATAGAAATCTTTCATTAATAATGGATGCTAGAACATTCAAAAGATCAGCGATTGATGAGGCTACAAAGAGATCGTACGGAGAACATATGTCACGATGATAATATATAAAATTACTTTGCCTGTGCCTATCCATACCGTTAATATAGATAGATCGACTGTAGCAAAGTTTTTGGGTGTGCCAGGTGTCTATAGTGCATTAATTTCAACACTATATCATGCTGGTATATCTATAGCCTCCTTGTCCTTAAGGATCATGATTGCATGCATGAAAAATTAAAGAGAACCGTGGCAATTTGGCAGGGTGGCCAAGTTGTGGGCTTCGATTGGTATGTTATCCACTTGGCGCTTTTCAACGTACGAAACTCTTACTTGCTATTTACGAAAAATAAAAAGAGAAGCAAAACTGGTTCGCTACTTCTCGGAAAAGGATCCTCTCCGGTGACTCAAAATTAATAATTTTTTAATTTAAAACATAATGAATATAATAATTGATAGTTATGATTAAAACTAGATTTAGTGCAATAAAAAACTCACCGGAGAAGATTCAGCTATCCGGAGGATTTAGAGCTTAAGCCCAAATTATATTTGCCATACTGTTACTTATAAAAAGGAAGTTTTCATTCTACGAGTGAAGACAGCGAACTGGCTAAAGAGACCAAGAAAAGGCAATCTACAGATTCTCGAATTAATTGTCGAAATTACTGACGCACAAATTTATATTTACACTCAATAGTTTCGCGTAAACAGCGCACTGGATCTATTACCACAATTTTTAATAATCTAAATAATAATATACAACTCGTATAATATTATATTCATTTTTTTCTAATTAATTGCCTTTAGTGGAGTAAGATATCATATAATATTGACACGTTTATAGCAAACGCAAGTCATTAGTTATCCATTAGTGGTAGAATATATTCTAATCGAAACTAAAGATTCTTGGTTTTCTATCTAATTTTTTTAGCGGAAAGTATAAAAGATAAAGGACACCTTTTATCAAAAAGTCATTATTCTATCTTGGATAAGATGCCAAGGCAAATCACAGTTCCTTCGTTCGAACGTTTTTTTTTATTCATTTGTTTTCACGTACTGTAACTAGTGCATCATTAGAATTCCTTATCTACCTTTTTATGAAAACTTCGAACACAAGAATATTAAGTACAACAGTAACAATGTCTGTTGATGATTGGTTGAGCGATACTATAAAATAGTAGCGAGATTCATTTATATTTTGCAGAAGTTGGATTTATGTAAATGAATATGAAATTAAGTAAAAATGGTTTATGGCCTAAACAAATCTGACCGAAAATAAAAATATCTGAATATGGGATATCTCGTTGTGTGTGTTTAAATATGTGTCAACCGTCTAATAAGGATGGGAAATGAAATGATTATCATTAAAAAATCTTGATTCCATGCCCACCATAACGCGGACCACACAATTGCAGGATACCCTAAAATCGAGTCCTCCAGAGAACAAGGTCATGAAAAGAGCAAGTTTGATTGGCATCTTGACTACAACCATGTTTTATGTGCTATGTGGCTGCGTAGGTTATGCAGCATTTGGAAATGATGCACCAGGAAATTTCCTCACAGGGTTCGGCTTCTATGAGCCTTTTTGGCTAATAGACTTTGCCAACGTCTGTATAGCTGTGCACTTAATTGGCGCATACCAGGTAAATAAATTGAATCAAGCCTATTTCCTGCTACTGTGATCTATGGCATATATGTATTTGTTTGTTCATGCATGGGGTTTTCTTTTTCTTTTTTTTGTCAGGTCTTCTGCCAACCTATATTTGCGTTTGTAGAGAACTGCAGCAAGGAAAGATGGTCCAACAGCCAATTTGTAAATGGAGACCATGCTGTGAACTTTCCACTATGTGGAACCTACCATGTTAACTTCTTCAGGGTAATCTGGAGAACAACATATGTCATCATCACAGCTGTGATAGCTATGATGTTTCCATTCTTCAATGACTTCTTGGGCCTAATTGGTTCCCTGTCCTTTTGGCCATTAACAGTTTACTTCCCCATTGAAATGTACATAAAGCAGTCAAAGATGCAAAGACTTTCCTTCACGTGGACATGGCTCAAGATATTGAGCTGGGCCTGCTTAATTGTTTCTATTATCTCTGCTGCTGGCTCCATCCAAGGCCTCGCTCAAGATCTCAAGAAATACCAGCCCTTCAAACCCCAGCAATAATTGATTTCTAAGTCACTTTTCTTTGTTTTACTTAGTTTCACCAAATCCATGGATAATGTCTTGTTATCAAGTGCTTATGAAAGAACGAATATAGCACACAGCTGCAGTGTACACATGTCATGAATAATCCCAAGATGAATGAAGCTGAGCACTATCATTTAATATAGCCATCTATGGTACATGTACAATATATACCCACTCGATTCAGTGAAGCATGCATTAAAGCTTCTATCTGCATCAAACGCATTTTAAATAGCACAGTGAAAATTCTGGACAGTAACGAGATTCAAATTCACTAAATGATCATGAAATCCTGTTAGGGAACAAGCATAATGAAGTTACAATCAACAACTATCTCTAACCGTGATTCATAAGTCAGTGGAAAACAATCTAACCTTCGGATGCCAAGACCAATCCATGTAGAACTATCCATTTAAAACAGAACACAGAGACTGGCGTCTAACAAACTCCCTTTCTTGACAGTCATACATTTATTCTCTTTCAATAAAGTCCAATACAAACGTCCCTTAACTGTTCTGCATATTTATTTCCAACAAGATTATAAATAGAGGAATTAAAAAAATCAATTTTTAACAGGCTGCCTTCAGTTTTACTCAGTATTTTACGATCGTGGAAGTAGTTTAATGTGCTAAGTACAGCAGAGCAAATGTTCTTTACGTTATCTTCTTTCTTTCTAGAGTAGAGTAAGTGCTCTTCACATTATCTTCTTTCTTTCTTTCGCCAATGTTTTTTTCTACGATAGGGCCACATTGAAAAGCACAAATGCGTGGAAAAATTGGATAATTAATATTCTTACATGTTCAGGATAAAGAAGGCGTAAAGCATGCACCAAAAGTGCTTGAGTTAAAGATAACAAGAGATGCTGAAACCCTTGACTGTTTTATATTCTACAAGCCTCAAAACACAGCTCAATCACTTGACCTAGTTTTTATGTAAGATTTTAAAAGGGCATACATCTAGGACATAATGAAAATCTATCAAACATAGGATGTAACTTCAAGTTTTGAAAAGTCAAAGCAAATGCACATAAAAAGCAAAGCTTGGGCATAGTCATATTTCTATATATTTTACTTTACAATTTATACCACATGCCTATTAAAAATTGCAACATAAATAAGATTAAGCAGAAAACTGAGCTCAACTACAACTTCTAGACAAAAGAAACAAATGTATTAGTGTGTTACCCAAATAGAGAGATCAACCAGACTCCCTCTCACTCATGACAAATGCCTGAATAAGACTTTGTGCAGCATGAGTTTGCTCAGGGGTTCCAGATATTATGATTTTAGTTTCCACAGCTCCAGGCTTTGGATCAGTAATAGTAATATTTGCATCAGAGATCTGTTAAGTGTGGATCACATTGTAAATGTCAAAATCACGAAGAATTATATAATGATTTCATCAGCAATTACACCATCCAACAAATTATGTTCCAAATCCAATTAAAGCAGAAAAGAGAGATAATATTTTCATTGGTTTTCCCCCTACCTTGCATATTTGGGGCTAGGGTTTGAGTACACTTCTCTAACTTCAATGTCTAAGAAGAAGATTCATACACAATTTCTCACATTAACACAAGCAAAGGATTCAGTGTATGAAAATGCAAATTACATCTAAAAGGTTGAAAGATGTCCCTCCTGTGCATTCCTTGAGAATTTGTAAACACATGAAATATTGGTGCAGAAGTGGCACAGCAACAATTTAAATTGTAAAGCAAAAAAATTATCTGGATAAGCCAGATTAAAGCTACAAAATTAATATTATAAATTGTCAGATGCAGTGGGTTCACCTGAAGTATTTGTTTCAGGCATTCACCATCTTCTCCATATATTACAGGCACCAGCGCTCGAGGAACAACAACTTCAACAGTGGTACTTGTGATAATTGGTTGGCTCCCCCTGCATGAAAAAAAAAGATGACAGTTAACAGAGGGAGAACAGAAGTGGATTTGAAAATTAGTAAAGAAGATGAAGTTATTAACAATGATGCACACCCGGCAAATCCTGAAATTCTTCTAGGAGGACCACCTGGAAAGTCTGGCAAGCCAACGGGTGCACCACCTTCATGTAACCCCTAGAAACCAGATGGGGATGTCCCACACAGGTAAGCATATCAGTGTGTAAAGAGAACATCTTTAAACCATATCAACTTCTTACAACCAAATATTGACATGTAATTCTTTCAGAAATTTTACAGCTGGGAGAAACAGAACAGTTAATTTGGCCTGGATAATGGAGTAATGGTCCAAGGTTCAGTCCTCTTGGTTTGAGTATTGACAGATATTCATCAGAACATGGCTTCTAACAGCTTATTGCTGAAGCCTGCCTGATGCCCCTGGATTTTAAATAAAAGAAATTCCTGCCAAGGATAGAACTACGATGTTGCAACTTCTTATGTTGTATATTTAAATATATAGATTAATTTGCAGTAACCATTAAGACTGTTAATTTCTTTAAGAGTTTTTCTAAGGTATCTCTTTATAAATTATGCAAGTCAGAATTGAAAGAAAATGTTTTTGTAAAAAAGAACCTTTGAACAGTTTAGAATTTTAAAAATAAGAGTAAATGTCACATAAACTTGAAAAAAACGTTTCATGAAAAATATTACTGCATACACATTTATTTTTATGCCAACTGAGCCTGTTAGACTACTCTTCCCCCTATGATCTAGTTCAAGTTTAATTTTAACTAGATTAATTTCAACATCTAGTCCAAGCATTCGATAGTAATGCAAATGACATGCAGATATACTGCAAAGGCAGTGATTAAACCATAATCAGTACCTAAGAGAGTAATAATAATTCAATACCTGAGGACCCCAAGGCTTCCTTTCAGATATGTGGGGAGGAATGCCTGGTCTATGTATATTATTCACAAAAGGAGGGCGGTCATCAAGTGGAAAACCACCATGTGGTGGCAGAGGACCTAGGTCAGAATACATTCCAGGAGGTGAAAGTCCCCGTCTTCCTAAATAAGGTGGGAATGGTGGAAGTTGATCCAGAAATGGAGAATTTGAAGGATAATTGATAGATGGATATGCATCACGAAAGAAATGATGTTTTAATCTAGTGGTTATTTGCAAAAGAGCATCATGCACTGCCTCAATTTCTCCACTTACCTGACAGAAATTAAACAGGATAAGTAACAACCATGTGAAACATAAAATATCACTAGAAGGTAAAAAATTAGTTTAAACTAATACACACCAATCACCAAGCTTACATGTCATGCCAATTAATGGAATTGATAGATCAGTACCACATAAATGTACTTATTGACAAGTTAGTCTAACTGCTCATTTTGAAAAGCTACATGACTAGACAATATGACAGCATTAAGTTGGAGTTTTCCCTAAGAAATCCTGATATTCTGTTATAAGTTTAGGAATCCAAGGGGGACAATACAATTTTAATCTAAATATTTGCAAGATATCAGCATTGTTATGGAAATAATAACCATATAGGCTAGGAATAATAGACACGGTAAGGTTTCCGAATCAGCTTCTGACACGGATACACCTGCAACACGCTGCAATATGCATCCTATTAATTAGTAGTAGTTGTAACGAATACTTAAGATGAGATAATATGTTTTCTTCAATAATTTAAGTATATTTTTTTTACTTTATGTTAAGTATTTGAGTTTTATGTTTGAGATGTTTTATTTTGTGATTGAAATATTTTTTATTTTATTACTATCGTATCATAGTAATGTCATTCCTAATTTTTAAGAAAAATGTTTTGTCATCATGTTTATGTTGTGTCTGTGCTTCCTAGCATATGGGATAAAATGGAAGATTTTAAATTTACACCAATATAAAACTTGGTAGAAATTGCACCTGAATTACTTCTTCATCTTCTGAAGCATATTTTGGAACCTTATCCTTTGCTAATATACGAATATGAGCCCCCGATAACTTCCTCATTTCTGTTATGATGGAACCACCCTTGCCAAGGAGACAACCGGTTTGATTGGAAGAAACAAGAAACCTTGCTAACATACTATGCTCTTTGATATCAGGTATTGCTTTGGCTATTCTAGTTAGCACACGAAATACAGCATCTTGCACAGGAGATATCCTATCATCTGGGTGCTGCAAATATTAATCCAACATCAGTAGAAAACAAATGTGGCTCCATAACAATAGCTCAGATGATAAAATGCGAAACCTACACATACCGCTGGACCAGATATGACAATAACACAGTCCTCTGAATCCGGAGTGCCTTCTAGAACTTTGATTTCACTAGCTGTCTCTTGCTGCACGGTCTTTATGATTGCCCCACCTTTACCAATTAGATTCCCTACCCTCTCAGAAGGACACAATAAACGAAAAGTAAGCATTTCCTGGGAAGGCCTCATGCGACCACGGATGGCACCTTCATGAAATTTAGGAATGGGAATCAAAGGAGGAGCAGAATGAAAAACAGAAATGTCATGGGGCCCAGGAGCAAGAGATGCTCCTTGGGCAGCAAATGAACGGTTGTGTGGTGGGAATTGACCAAATGAATGAGATGACGGCCCAGAAAAATGGGCAGAAAGGGATTCAGGATCCCGAGGCGGATTTTCCAAAAGCTGTTGAGAGACAGATTGAAGAGCCTTCCGGACAACTTCTACACCCCCTGTGATCTACATCATAGCATACACACGAAAAATAATGTTGAAACAAGGTAACAACATGAACAGCTCTAACCGTCTAAAACTGAGCAACATGCAGCAACATAGCACTTTGGCGTTATATGTCACACGTTTAGCAGCAATGGAATTAACTTCTGTGTTCCGACAGGTAATAAAATCTTGACAAAGCAAACATCCTAGCCAGACAATTGCTACATCAAATAAAACTCCTAACAGTAATTTAAAGAAAACATGCACCCCTTATATTTTTGGTTCAGACAGTGTCATACATACACACTTACCTGAACTATCTCATCAGAAGCTGATGCGCACACGGGAAGTTTGTCTCTAGGGAGGATACGAATCTGCGCTCCACTGTCAGCTGACATCTTCTTTATCACACTGCCACCCTTTCCCAAAAGGCAGCCAACTTGATTAGAAAGAACAAGTAATCTAAGAACAAAGGAAGAAGGTTTATTATTACTTTCTTCATCCCCTTCAGTTGCCTCCTCTACTCCCTCAACCATCCTCTCAAAAACTAGTGATATAGCCTTCCGAATCGACGAATTTCCCTTCTCACACCGTGAGTCTTCAACAGGAGGAACAGAATCTTTATCTTCATTACCATCGCCACCACCACGATCATTCGCTTCCTCATCCTTCCCCTCGCTTCCAGCCTCTTCATCATTAACCTCCCTTCCCTGCTCAGCAGCATCTTCTTCGGCCTCTTTATCAGAACCTGAGATAGTGATAACCCTTTCATCACACCCAGGAACAGGTTCCTCAATCTTAACCTTCACACCAGTATCTTGACGAATTTGTGATATGATTGCACCGCCTTTACCAATAACACCACCAATTCTAGAAACAGGACAGAGCAAACGGAATACAAGGCTACCAGGAGAAACATCCAACGGTGAAAAACCACCTGAAGGCTTTTGGCGTTTCCCTTTCCCATTTGGTTCCACTGCATTCCTATCATTCGACCTCTTAGAAGATGCCATTGAAAACTGACACAAGTATGAAACAATGGCACACCAAAGCCGTATCAGTTTAACGTTGTTTATTAATTAATATAAGAATACAACTACAAAGCAAAAACTGTTGATGATAAATCCTGTGACTGAACTTGTTCCAGGCGAGTCGTTGTGGTTATAAAATTGAAATAAACAAATAAAGAAAAGAATAAAAGAAAAAGTGAAAATTGCAGTGGCAAGATCTGAGTGTGTTCCAAACCTTCGAGAATCACGCGGAAAGAAACAGCACCGGCGTCGACGATGGAGGGCAGAGAACGACGGAGAACGTTGCCGAAGAATTCTCTCTTCACCTTTGCAGTGTGACCTAAGCTCTTAGAAGTGCCAACGGGCCATTTCTACTCCTCGGCCCAGAGTAAATAATTGGGCCCCCACTTTTACTTCTTGTGCATAGAAAGAATGGCCATTTTAAGCCACTTTTTATCAGGTGTTTGCTCTAAAAGCCATAAGATTGAGAGGCATTGTATATTTTTTTAAAAATTTAAAATATATATTTTTTAAATCAATTAGTATTCTCACTATTTAATAACATAAGATTAATGATAATGATTATTTATACAAAATATTCTTTTAATTTACTATACATCACTGAAATTATTTTTTTTATTTGTATCAATTTTTAAAAATTACAATTAAAAATTTAAAAGTAATTTATAAATAAATTTTATAATTTTTTAAAGTATTAAATAAAATTTTAATAATTAAAGAAAATGAAACAAAACCAATGAACTAAAATGAATTAGTTTTTTATGTTTAATTATTTATTACTCTTTCTATTTAAATTTACGTAATATGATATAACTGCACAAGTTCAACACAATACAGGACTAAAAAATAAATATATGTAATTCTCCTAAAATTTCATTGTATGTATAAAAAGTATAGGAAATTAGGGTGTATCTGAAGTATTTATAAAAAGCTTGTAAAATAGTTTATTATATTCACAAATTTGTTCAAAAATTATATAAAATATTGTTAAATAAGTATTTAATTGGATTATTTACCTAAACACAATGCTAGTCTACCTTTAAGCACGTACGGTATAATTTTCCATAACTTATTGTCTTTTAAAATATTTTGCTTCTTAAATTATAACAGTAATTATTGAGAATAATACATGTGTTTTTAAAAAACTTTCTGTAATTTATTACTTCTTTTAACTTATATTTTTTTTAAATCCATAAAGAGTGTAGAAAATTTAGAATATTATATGCAATAAAATTTTAAAATAAGTAATAAATACAATAAATACTATATATATATATATACTCTCTGTTAAATATGAATATACATATATATATGAATATACATGTATATGCATATAATAACATTTTTCTAACTTATCAAATTAATTTTTTTATATTTCTCTTTATTTAATAATTTTAAAAAACTCTTCCACAAATTTAAATTTTAAGTATAAAAACAATGAAGAATCAAGAAATATACACATTAAAGTTGATAATTGATGCATTTTTATTGAGCAGGAATGCTTATACCAACATAGAAAATACATTTTAATGTACATTAATTGTATGTTTAATTTTTATCCTACTTTTGTCTATATTGGTATTTGATGTACCTTCATCGAGCATGAATTTTTATAATAACGATAACAGTTGAAAATTATTTTACTATAAAGTTAATGTTTATCTATTTTTCATTCTAGTGTTTTACTGGTTTTTGAATCTTATCTGTATACAAACGTTAATTAAAAAGGTTTATAAAAACAAGGTTATTATAAATTTTATTTTATTAACTTTGACGTATTGTGACATTTGATCATGTTTCAATGTGCGAGTATATACACGTTTATACGACGTGTATGTATTTGTGCAAAAGGATTTGATCAATACTCAATTTATCCAATTAATATTAAGGATTTAAAAAACGGATGTAAGTATTCATTAAACTAATATTTTATTAATTAGAGTAATTTTCTTGTTTTTCTAAATTTATCACCCAATTTATATTACATATTTTATATTACTAATAATATTTTAAAAACCTTTTTAAATTTCATTAATTAATTTTAAATTATATATTTTGAAGGAATAATGCAAAAAAAGAAGCCCGTTGAGAAACGGGAGCCCATGGAACCATAACTCGCTAATGCCTAAGTCCAATGGAAACTCTTACGGGGCTAGTCCTACATGGTTATGGGCTACCTCAACTTTTCAATTCACAGTGGATTTGTCCATTGTAAAAAGAAAAATGTACAGTATAGGTCAGAAATAGATATGATTGGATAACATGATATATTTATATAATTATTTTAGTATGCATCACAATAAAACAAAATATTAGTTTATCATATTCTTTTCATATTATACTCTTGTTTGATTCTCATATTTTATTATATTATGTCCGGTAAATAAACCATAATATAAAATGTAATTTATTATTACTTTTCTTTAATATCAAAATTTAAAATAATATAATGTGTCTTTATATTGTTCATAGTTCAAGTCTCAAGGCACTTTAAAGAAAATTGTCCATGATATAAATGAGGATAGAAATAAGCTAAGAAATGTCATATTTTATAAGATTTTAGATTGACATGCTTTATAAATTCAAAACTCGAATCTAACCATTTCTCTTGACATAGGATACCCTTTTGTAACATCTAATTTAACCCATTTAAAAAATTAATATAACTTTAAAGTCTGCTAAAATTTTATTTTTGCATTATTTTAAATAAGCTAACAAACTTATAATTTGTATAATATAACTAATAAACTTAAACCTTTAAATAGACAAACAAGTATATAATCTCAAAATATTTACAATAAGAATTACAAAAATTCAACAACAATATGCGTGTTCGTGTGCACATTAAATAATTTAATTATCTATGATAGTTCATTTAAAAAAAAACTCTTTCATGATAGCAGGGCAAGAGTTTGAAATAGGATTTTGATTCCCAAGTGGGATAACAATCCAATTCGTTACGAAATGAACGCAGCTCCACTTGGTTGCTTCGAGGATGGCTTGCTAACACCAAAAGTACGTGTAAGTGCCATTGGGTTTGGGATATTACTGTTTTGTTTTTCTCCATTTTGGGGGAAACCTCTTATTTTTTTACGTACAATGATAACATATTGAAATTAGTTTACTTTCACATTTGTTATTTACTGTCCTAAAAGTAATATATAAAAAATTCCTAGAATTTAACATGAAAACGTATTAATAATATTAATAATTGCCCCAAGGCCATGGTTAGCAATAAAGGTTTTATTTTACAGTCTTAGTTTAGTTCTTACATATATATATATATATATATATATATATATATATATATATATATATATATATTCATTTTAGAGTAATTTTAACGTGGAAACTTGTGAAGTTGCTTATCTTGGTTTTGTACAAAGAATGATTTCACGTGTAGATATAGCTGCTCAAAGAAGCAATGTGTTATAAAAAAAATGTGGGCCAAATGCACTTTTTATATAGTTTAACTAATATAGACATAATGAGGGAAGGATAAGATAAGATAGTTGGCACGGATATAACTTGCTTAGGAGCAACTTTATCTGAACTAATTGTTGGACAAAGTCATTGTTGCTCTTGAATTCAAAAAAGGAAAATGCATTTGTTGGACAAAGTGTTCCTCTTATGTGACATAATTAAAGCAATATCAGATGACAGGTAATTAATTGCCTTAAAAAATACTTTTAATGCTGTAATTTCAAAAATAACTCTCATTAGAGATCAGCTTACTAAGTCAAAAGATACAACTGTTTCTTTATCCTTTTTTAGATAAATATTATTCATTTACATTTTTTCATGTCTTTTATTCTTTTTACACAGTCTTATCAGTTTTTTTTTTAAATATACATGACTTGTTTATATACATAGAGAATATCCAAGTAAGAATGTCTCTTTTGACATAACCTTTTTATCCCTTTCGTATAATACTTTACTACTGTCATCATGACACAGCTCAAGGCAGCACCTAAAACAATTGTTATAAAGTTGATCATTTGTTTAATTAACAAACTTATTATCACACAACTATCTTAAATAGTTATAAAGTTGATCAGGTCTTAATAGCAATTAAAGAGTAAAAAAATACAAAATTTACCGTAATTCTAATTATAAATTTAGTCACACATAACAAAATTTTAAATTAAAATAAAACTTAAACTAAACATATTTTTAAATAAAAAATCACATCAAAACAACAAAATTAGAAACGAAGAATGAATTTTCAAGACAGCATCAACCTTGTAAAAATAAAAATTATAAACTTCTATTTTTTAAACAATTGTTAATTACACAAAAAAATATAAAAATGTTATTTTAACATAAAAAAAATTATTTTTATATAATTAAAATCAACCTTAATACATGAAGTTAACAAAACTGTAAAAGTTTTGGTGAACATAAATGACAACGAAGGCAACTATTATAAAAATGACTTATAAATGTCCCATAGCCAACATCATTGAAACCAAAAGATAACTATGGTGAGTGTGCTTTGTTTCTTGCTACTTTTGTTTTATTGCATTTGGCATCTTACTTGATTCAAACAATCGTTTTGTTTGATGCTTGAAGCATATCAAACAGTCCTGTATAGTATAAATAGTTAAAATTCACTAGTCACCATGTACACATTTTGGAGCTGTTAGATCATAAACCACCATTTTATAAAGCTGGTACATTACATTTCAGTCTCAACTCTCAAGAGTCAAGAGAGAAATGCAATGGGATAAAGTTTTGTGGCAGTGACGAAAGACTTTGTCTTGTGTTCTAACTGGATATTACACAAAACTGTAACTTTCAAATTTATGGAAAAAGTTGTTTGTCATGTAACCAATTGGTTATTCCAATGTCTAGAATTTAATAATTCGGAACTGTTCATGAGATAAGGCCATGTCTGAGAGGACATTATATTATACATATAATAAAATGCTATCGAATATCAAATTGTAGGATTTTAAGATGCTCGAGCCACTTAGACTTGGTGGTTCTTAGTGAATTGCATCGAATTAGTGAAAGGCAAGCATAAAAAAGCAATTATGTAGAGTATTTGCAGTTGACTTGGGTTTTGGGTCTTTTTGGTATGAATATTCTTTTACCCTTAGGCCTAATCTTTCTTTTCTACTGTGAGGAGTGTGGAATCAGAATGATAGAACAAACCAGGTGACCCAGGAGCAGTCATGTCCACTAGTATATCTAATCAATTTCCCATCATATCATTGCACGTTTCTCATTCATTGCCATTATACGCCAAAAAGTTGGAACTTTGTCCTGCAATATCACTCAGGGTAGCCCACCATTTTGGTCACATGCTATTCGCCAGGAATATTAGCAAATGTGTAGTTCTATTATATAAAGCTTATAATTCTTCGTAGTGTTGTTAAACGCGAGTATAAGATCAGTTATTTAAAACCTCGGTTTATTCTAACACTGAGTAGAAATATCATAAATTTTTCTTATTGAATAAAAGTCACTTAAGTCGATCTAACGTTTAAAAGGAAAGAAAAGAAAAGAGTTTGAAAAAAAAAAAAAAAAAAGAGAAAGGAGAGAGAATCTCTTCTCTTATTTAGATATTAAATATTAAAAAAATAATAGTGAGTTTAACATGTAAATAATATTATTTTTATTTTTTTAAATATAATTTTTTTTATATAAATTAATATTTTTAAATGTTTTATATCTATTTTTTATAACTTTTTAAAATTCACGCTCTAAAAATTAATATTTTTTATTATTTTAACTCTAAATCATGCTAACTATATTTAAAATAAGAGAGAGCTTTTGAGTTAAAAAAATAAGAAGATAATTTTATATTTAAAAGAAATATATTTAAAAATAATATATTTAAAATAAAAATATACAAATTAATATAAATTAATTGTATTAATCATGTATTTATAATTTCAAATTACATATTTTTTAATTTAAAACTTTTTAAAAAATGTCCTCTCATTTTTTCTCTAAAAATTATTTCCAAAATATACCCTTAAGCAATATACTCAAACATAAGTTAAAAATTAATATAATTGATGTGCCAATTCTAGTTAATTAGCAATTTCTATTTTATTTGATTTTTTATGATAGCAATATACTCAAATATAAGTTAAAAATTAATATTGTTTTAGACTTTTTAAAACGTGGAGGGAGTCTTCAGAAATTTTTATAAATGATCTAAAAGTTATGATTTTGAGTTTTCTAAATTGAAATTTATTTTCTTAACTCCCTTTTTCATTTTTTTATTTTTTTAAATTGGTAAAATAAATAATAAATCACATTAAAATACTCATAAAAATAAAATTGAGTTAAAGAATTAAATTATTTATTATTAATGAAAATATTTTAAAATGTTTTCTATTATATAAATTAATTAATAAAAAAACTAAAACTGGTATCCTTTTAAAACAAAGTTAAGTTGATGATTAAGAAATATGAAAAGAAAAGAAACATCCAAATAGCCGACATTGTTTCATATTAAAAAGGAAATATTAGGAATGGAGCAACTTTTTATTTTCTTCTTTCCTACCAAAAATAAAAAACTTTGCTGACACTGGATAGAAAAGCATATTATGCCACCAATGCAAAATCCGCTATCTTTTTTTTATTTTTTTTCAAAATGGAAATCTTCCAGAATGTCTTTCCTTTTTTTCTTGTCCATAGAAAGTTTCTTTATTTTGTCCATTCATCATTAAATTGTTTCAGTTCATTTAATAAAAAGTCTTATATTTAAATTTTCTTGTATACAAATTCTTTTAGTTTAACAATACTCACGAAAAAAAAATCTTATATTATTTAAATTTAAAAATACCTCATGATTTCATACTTAATTTTATTTTGTTTTGCCACTTTTTAGGGTTTTACGGGGAACGGAACCCCTGAAACTTGGCTTGGAAAAGCGTGAATCCAAAATTGCACCCCATCATCAGTTTCTGACCGACCAAACCTACTTTCAAATAAAAAATAAATAGTAAGAATGCCCGTGACATGCAGAGTTTATATATTAAATAATTGAGATTTTACCTTTTTTTAATATTTAATTAGTGTAATAAGATTCATTTATAAATATTTTTTAAATAATTACAATGATTTTTGAATTTTTCTTAGTAAGAATAAACATTAAACTTTTACCTCTAAAGTGTTAAACATGACGACTAGTTTGACTAAAATTTGACTTTGAAACTTGGCTTATAAGCTGGTTCAGAATAATTATACACTTTAATGTCTAAAGTGCAAAATTGGCTTATTTTATTTAAATAATATATTTTTTAAAATAAATTTTTTTAAAAATACTTTTTATTTAATGTTTTTTAAATCATGTTAACAACAATATCATTTATGCATGAATGATAATAAATTATTATCATTATTTTAATATGTTATCGTTCTCAAATGACTGATAATATCTAAAATATTGACACATGTTACGTGTATTAAATAAAATAGAATGATAATAATTTTTTTATTATTTTTATTATTTTTTAATATGTTATCCGTTAGGAAGATGCTAATGGTCCAGATAGCCAATCCTGTTAGAGGACGAAGGGAAAATGTGAAACAAGTTCAAGTTGGGAAACCTGGAGAGGACCCTCTCAAATTCTCTGAGAGAGTTGCTTACTATGTTGTTGCTGAGTGTTGTTTAGTCACTGCATTAAGGGATGGAATGAATCTTATTCCCTATGAATATATCATCAGTCGTCAAGGAAATAAAACATTGGATAAAGTCTTAGGTCTGCCTTCCTCCCTAAGAAAAAAAGCATGTCAGTAGGGTCTGAGTTCACTGGCTATTCCCCCTCTCTAAGTGGAGCAATCAGAGTGAACCCGTGGAATATTAATGCAGTCATGTCAATTTTTAAATAATATCGATTATTTAAGAACGATGATTTATTAAAATAATAATAAAATTTTAAGATATTGATATCACTAAAAAAATATCAAACAAAAAATTAATTTAAAAAATATATTATTCAAGTAAAAAAGCCTGCAAAATTTGTCACATTTCTAGATATTAGCTTAACGGCAAGAGTACAAGTCTAATTTTTAAAACTAAGGGATATTTTATATAATTAGCACAAATTTCTTACTATTCGATGAATTTTCCCTTTCAAAAAAAGTCCACTTTTTTTTTCCTCCTTGTCACACCATAATCTGATTTTGGAAAATGATGTAGCCATTTTGGAATGAGGTTGCAATAAAAGATGGATTCGATGACACATATTCCTCATCACATGCAGTCAACGCTTGACATGCATAAAAAGCAATTAAAAACTAGCTTACAGTATAATGACATACCTGAATATTTGGTTGTCATCGCGAATATTAGGAAAAGAAATTGGATTAAAATGGAGAAAAAAAATTACGACAACTTTTTCTTTATGTTAAAATTTGTTATGTAATTGACTTTATAAACTATAATCGGTCTAATTAGCCCACTCTATCGAAGTGTCTTTGAAATTGTTGATATATAAATTTAATGATTAATTGCAATTGTAGAAAATTATTAGAAACGCACTGCTAAAACGATAGGGAGGCTCCCTCTAGGCCATAAGATGAAGATTCGAATTCAATTATTAAAACCCATTCTATCGAATTCATATACATATTAACTGTTTCTACTTATGAACAAGTGTAAATTGAGTTTAACCAACTTAAAACTAGTGACCGAGGTCAAATTTGCACAAGGAATGACTCGAATTTTGCCACCTCTGCTCATCATGTTCATATCTATATGAAGTCAATTGTAATATAAATAACTAGTGACCACACTTAGTGATCCAGTAACCCAGTTTTTTCATTAACTGATTCAAGTTTAATAATATTATTAATATACATTAACATTATGAATAATATAGAGTTTTAAATTTTATGAAAATAAAACTCCTATATCATAGTTTTACTATCGATCAATTCCTATAATTTTTTACTCAAACCATCAAGATAAAATACAGTTATAAATAAAAGAGAATTTATATTTTATAAAAAATATTATTTTATATTATTTTAATTAACAAATAAAGATAAAATATCATGAATATTTTCTCATATATGTCAAATGAAAAAAGATCTTTTCACATTAGTATAAATTTAAAAAATTTTACACTCAATTTTAATATTTTATTATAAGAGTTTTTAAATTTACACTAGTTAAAAATATATTGTCCATGTTAAATTTTATTTTCTTCTTTATTTGTTTTATAAATCATTCTTTGTTATAAAACATGTCAAATTATAAACATAAACGAAATAATTCATAGACAAAATATCTATAAAATATCTGTATTTATAGATAGAAAAAAATCTATCTATAAATATAGATAGAATTTTTTTATTTTATATTACAGACTAATTTATAGATAGAAAAATTTGTTTGTAATTTTATAAGCTGATTTTTTTTTCTGTTTGTATTACAGATTAACATGAGAGTTGATTGAATGAAAGAATATTTTTTTTATAATTTTATTAGAAATAATTATAGCTACTTAAGAAAAAGTATTATTTTAATAAAATTATTAATATATGCTTTTATTTTGTTTATTATATTTTATAATATTTTTAAAAGGCCCTAATTTTCTATTTTGCCTAGGGTTTCAAAAAGGTCAAGAACAGCGCAATGAGGTTGGAGAAGGAGAAGTGTTGGAGTGTAAAAAAAATAAAGTATTTGAGAATGGAAAGTGTTGTTTAAGAGAAGTGATGAGTGACATGAGAAAAAATGGTAGGAAATATGTTTAATGAGGTAATATAATAACTATGAACAAAATAATTATTATAAATTAATTTATTATAAACAAAAAAATCTATCTATAATTTTATAAATAGTAAAATTTGTCAATAATAAATATATTTGTTATAGACAAAAAAATTGTCTATAAATTTAGAGATAAAAAAATTTGTCTATAAATTTATAGATTTAAAAATTTGTCTTTATAAATTATCAACGACGTTAAAATTATAGATATATTTTATTCATCTATAAATCTGTTTATAATTAATTAAAATTCATCAATAAAATTCACCTATATTTACAAATTTTGTAATAATAAATTAAACTTAAAATTTTAACCTAGATAGCAAGTTTGACTTAGGCTTAACTAATTAATTTTATTTATTTTCACTTTTAACAATTATTAATTTTACAAACTGAAATGACTTCTTCCGTAGATTTTAAAGATTAAATGCTAATCATTATAATTTTATAGATTAGAACGATGTTTTACCTTAAATTGATATGACACTTTATTTTTTTAAGTAGTTTTCAACTTTAAAATAACAATTAGTCTATGGTTATATCCTTGATTTTCTAACGATACAGCTGTTTTTATTGGCCAGCCAGTGGTTAATGTGATTTTAAATAAATGAAATAAATAAAGATTTGAGTAGGAGATTGAGGTAAATTTTGTTTTGAGTTAAGACTCTTCTTATTGTAAACAAATAAAATACTTTCGAAAATACAATATTTACAATAGTTGAACTCGTGTGACATCACTAACTTGCAGCTGTTGCTTCGTTTAGGAGGTTGGTATTTAAATTTACAGACGTTAATATATTTTAAGCTAATTAGGAAGTACTTCAAATAATTGGAGTGTTAATTAAACATTGTTTACCATAAAACAAGTGATGATCATAACTCCAGGAAAGGATTTCTAGACACCAACAAGGACAAATTTAGCAAATAAATTTTTTTCTAAAAAACTCATCCGTTTGATTATCCAATCTAACTTTTAAAAAGCAGCGTTTGAAAGATACTTTCAAATTTTACCAAATACAAATTTTTTAATGATCACTAACTCAGAAAACATATGCCTACCAAATCTTGGAATGACATTTTTTCTTTCTTTAACGAATTAATGTTTGCATAAAGAACGACAAACATCTCTCATGACTTTGTGATTAGTGTTGATTTGGATCCCCTTCTATTTAAGCTTTACTCACATGAACAACTCATTATTTCATGCATCTAGCTCACTTTTCCACTTTCGCTACATTTCATTCGATAACTTACTAAGTAATTATTAACAATATGTCTTGATATGTAAAACGTGCTTATCCACTTCCTTCCAAGCAAAAAGCATATCAAAAGATACTTGGGATAAAAAAATTGTTAAATTCGTCACTAAAATAAGATAAACACTCACAAATATCCTAAACAATTAAAGGATTAAAGATCAATATTTATGAAAAGACAAATGCTAACTAGTGTCTTAAAAATACTAGTTAAAAAAATCAAAATTTATTTTTTTTATTAAAAATCTCATTAATAGTATTACGTTTTTACTGTAGTTTCTAGTGTATTTTTAACGTAATTTGTAATTATTTTTTTTATTTTTTAATCAATGTCTTTAACTAGTTAGTAAGATCATTATTTAAAAAAATTATTAATGCACTGTTGTTATATATTTCCATACACTATAATATTACTTTTAACATTTTTTATTCATATATTCATTGACTAATATATTATTATCATATTCATTAACAGAAACTTTGAAATAAAACACGTTAACTGCTCTTTTGAGGGGAAAATCGATGTTTTTAAAGTGTTTAACTGGTATTGGGCAGCTCGAGCATTTAATTGATCTTTCCTTTATAATTTGAGTTGGCAATACATAGGAGAAAATAACTGAAAAGAATATAAAACTAAAAGAAACCTCTTTCCTGTGGATGCTCCAGCTCTTTTAATTACACTTATACTCGATTAAAAGATGGGAAGAAACTAAAAAAAAAAAAAATCTATATAAAAGTATATATTTTTCTCTTTTATTATTTGAATGAATAAAAAGAAAAGAGAGATTTAATTATATTAAATAACATTTAAATCTTTAAAATGTAACAAAAATACAATTAAAATAAAGATATACTTGCATGATATAACAACAATATATAATTATAAAGTTTTACACTTATGGTTAAGTTAGAATTAAAAAAAAAAAACTTCCTCAATTTTCTTTGAAGAAGTATACATATAAACTTTAATTTTACAAATAATATAATTTGTAATTTACTGATATAATTTTACATGTTAAATGTTTATTCATTTTTTGTCCGATTCTTAAATCTTTTTTAAATCCGTTCCTTAAACATGTTATATGTAAATTTTATTTATATTTTCATTTATATATCTACATTTGAGTAGAACTTTTTTTTTTTTTAATTTCCTCGTTAGAAACTCACGGTAAAATCACTTAAATCTCATTCCGTTCTTCATAGGAAAACCCAGCTAGATTCATTCCACTCAACCAAACATCCCTTTGGCATCATATCTACATTGGAAATAATCACGTTTACATATTTCTGTCTGAGCTTTTTGCTTCTGTTTTTATTTTATTTCTATATTATAGTTCATTGGTGGCTTTGCTTACAATATATGACTATGATCTGCCAACTGTACAAAAGTAATCTCAGATAGTTGTCTTTGTTATATGTTTCCGGATAGACACATTATAACTAAATGAAAACACAATAATATATATATAGCACAATACTTGCATGATGCTAATATATATATATATAATATATAAGCAATTAAAGATAAATGCTTATCCTATTGGGTAAGCTTGCATATATTTGATTATTTAAGATATGTTGTTCGCCGAGTCTTCAAGTTTGCAAATGGCCGCACTCCTTCACCGGGGGCTTTACTGCTTTAGAATCTTCTCCTTAAAAAATAGCGATTCTCTTTACCAGATAGTCTTTTTTAAAGGTTTCTTTTAAGCAAAGGCCAATGGGTTTTACCTTTTTATTCATTAAATAATAAAGGTGGTTTTTGTTACAATTTAAACTATTATTTGTTCAAGTTCCTATCTACGGTCTACCGCAAACAAACAAGGAAAATTTAGATGACAGGGTCGTTTTGTATACGACTGTGATGGCCATTGAAAAACACTACAACTTTGTCTCCTTACATAAAAATATCTATTTTTATTATAATGCACTCAGCTCCAAACCGTGTGCTATCTAACTTTTTTTAAAAATCTATCTATTATGCATTGTTTTACAGTAATTAATATGGAAGTTATTACAAACATATAGTAGTTTTTCATTTTTTATTTGTCAGTTATTTTAATATATACTGTTGGTGTTTGAATTTTATAGTCGTCTCATTGGTTTGCATGTTAATTTCAAATATTTTCCCCCTTAAATTAACTCGTATTTCAGAAGTTGTCTTTTCAAAGGTATAACTCTCAATATAAAACAGGTTACAAATATAAACAAAGATGTAATTTATGAACAATTTAATATTAAATTCACTTTTATTAGTATAAGTTTTTTTTAAATGTAAATTAAATTCTTAGTATGTATATTATATATTTATACTAACAAAATAATTTTACTATAAATAATTTTTTATTATGTATCTGTAAATAAATTTTAAAAAATCATACAAATTAAACTAAAGCAAACATTCATTGTTAAATTTCTAACCAAATTTTTATGATTAAGTATGATTCTTTAGTTTCCATGACACCTTTAGTTGATATTTCAAATCTGATCGATTAGTGAAGTGTTACACTTAATCTAATATAGTCATTTTAAAAAATAATGATCAGTAAAAATAGTAAAATAAAATAGCAATCATATTATTAATATACGTTCTCCTTAAATTTGAGCTGAGTTTAATATGGTATTTTATAATTTTAAATGTATTGTTAAATAAACTTTTAGAATCTCCTTTACATTAATGATAATTTTTTTCATAATTGTTATTTTTAAATTTTTTACTTGAATTTAAAATATTCTTGTATTATATAAAATGTTTGCTATGATTAAAGTAAAATCATGTAAACTTAAATTGAATAAAAATATTAATATTTTTTTTAGTGTAAATTCATGCTACTTGTATCTTTAAGAACTCAAATAAATATATATTTTTTAAAATAGTGCACAATAATCAAAGACAATAAGACAATATATCGATAGCATATAGGACATTAGTCAGTGTGTCAACGTAATTTACGAAGTTTGTTTTGTTTTGATGTATTATAAAGAGAGAACAAGACTTGATATAAAATTCAAAAAATATATATTTAGTTATCACTGAAAATAGAAAAAAATGCTTAAATATGTTAATTGATTTGTTTATTTTATTTAAACTACATGTATTTTTTTCTGAAAATAATTTTATTCAAATCGACAGTATTGAAAGATTTAATTCAACATCACAAATTAGCATAAATAAATGCTTAAATTTATTTTCTATGCATATATAGGTTTTTGTTTGCATACGTGCAGTTGTAATTTTTTATGTATAAATCATCTAAAATAAATATATTTAAAAGTTAAAGTTTTCACCAATAAGGATGCTTGGTTTTTATAATTTAAAATTGTTCTTAAATTTTGTAGACTATTTTACGATGTAAATAGAAACTTTTTTTTTTTTTATCTTTTTAGTTTTTTTATGATTTTGTAATACAAATATTTATCTAGGACTTTTTTTTTTTTCTGACAGCCGAAGTCAACTAATATTGGTGCAGAACATTCCATTATGGATAAATATGCTTATGCTTGGGTTTTTTTTTTTTTTTTTGGATAAAGAACACAGGGAATCTCCCATGTTTTTGGTTTATCTTATTCCGTTTTTAGTGATCATTCCTGGAATAATAATATATGCACATAATATTATATTTCTGTAAATTTTATTATTTAATTATAAATGGACTTTCTTTTTTGCATAATTAGTTGATCAATTTATTCTCAATACATATGTGAAAAGTACGGAAGAATATATATTGCGCAGTAATATATTTTCTATTGTTTGATGTTTTGACTGATTCGTTAAAAATGTGATTTTATTTAGTTGGCTCCTGTTGAGGGATGAAAGTATAATTATAATTAAACTTAAGATAAAATATATGCATAATAAATTATGAAATTAAATCTTAAATATTCATTTTAAAATTACAAACTTTAAATATAATTATTTTAGTTTTAATATTTCAATATGTATCTCTTTATTTAAAAATATTTTTTTTTTGAAAATAAGGATAGAAACTAAGAGTATGTTTGATTTCCTTTCTAAAAATACTTTTTTGTTTTTAAAAATTAAATTTAACATAAATTTATATTAAATTTTATTTTTAAAAATATAAAAATTTTAGAAGAGAAATCAAACATCTCTAATTATTTGACTGGTTATGACAAATACTTATATTCTATATATATATTTTAGATTATGAATTAAACAACACTCAATAAATAAGAGATATTAAACATGTGTTGTTCAACTTATATTTTAAAAAATATATTATCTTTTATCAACTTTCCGAAAAAACTTTAAAAGTTCACACGGGATAAATTTAAATATTTATTGATAAAAACTAGTTGAATTTTTAGATGGATGATCGGTTATGTGAGGAAACTTAAATAAAAAATTGATAGAAAGTTACTGTAAACGTCTATTTTTATACATTAAATGTAAATTTTTATTTTAAAATAAAAAATTGTTAGGAAATTATTTTAAATAAGATTTATTTTCTTTTTATTTAATGTGAATTTTTTGTATTTGAAATTAATTTAAACTTTAAATTAAATATTTATTATAAATAATAAAAAATTAAAATTAAAAATATATTATATAATATTTTGTATTTAAGACTGTATTTAAATTTAATAACATCCATATAAATAGTGCATTGTAAGATAAAATTATTAATTAATATTAATGTAGTTGGAGTAAATTACTAAATACAACTTTTTGTATATCATCAACTAATTAGATAATAAAATTTTAAAAATATATTATAAAAATTAACACATTTTTGACAATTAAGAATGTAAATAAGTTTAACTTATTTAATAATTTCAAAACTTAAATTTAATTTATTAAATATTGTGAACTTTTTGTAAATTTTTTGTTAGATTTAATATGACTTTTTTTAAAATTTGATTTAGTTTAAGAACTTTTTTTAACGAGCTATTTTATATTAAAATTTGTAATAAGCTATTAATTTTTTTATAAGTAAATCATTTAACCATTTAAAATATATATATATATATATATATCTTTATAAAGAATATAACAATTATATCTAAATAAGTTATAAAAAGGTAATTTAATATTTTTAATATTTATGATAAAATTATATATTTTTGTTTTATTTTTAAAATATATATTTAATTTAAATAAATAAATCATTAAACATATCACAAACATAAATATATAGATATATCAAACAACAATTAGGCAAACGACTCTAAAAAATGTCAACTTCATTTTTTATAAAAAGATTATATTTTTAATTTAAGATTTTATTTATTTAAAATTTTAATTTATTTTAATTTTTATATAAAATTATTTAATATATTATTATAAATTTTATGAGTATTAAATAAGTATTTTTATTAAATTTAATAAAATTTTTCTCAAATTCAAATACGACTTATTTAATTAATTAAATCATTTAAAAAACTAAAATTAAGTTTAGATTTTAAGTATATTAACATTACCTATGTTCATCTCTATTAACAATAGTAAGCTCTGGATGGATACTCTGACTTGTTTCTATCCCTCTTAAAAATATTAACTTGTACGTGAATTTGAGCCTTATTTGTGTTTATAAATTATTCTCTTCATCGTTATTTTATCAGATTCATTCTTAAATATGATAAAAGATTATTAATAATACATACTGTTTACTTTTTTATTTATAAAACTATTAAAATAAAAAGTAATTACGTAATACATTTTAGGTTTTTTTAAAATTAATAATTCTCTTGTAATATTTAAAATCATATAAAAAATGTTTACGCCGTAAATACATTTAATTTGCACAGGGAATTTTCTTTTCCATATGAAATTATCATATTCGTTCCAAACATTCTGCGTACGTTCCCTGCTTGACTAGGAGTTTTAAACGAGGTCTGAATTTACGTTGAATCATCCCCTGTTTTTCTGGAAGAAAATGTTATAGACGGTAACTAGAAAGGAGAAAAAGCAATAAGATATTTATTTATTAAATTTACACACGTATGTCCAAATCTGCCGATACAAGCCAAAATCTGGGAATTGAAATTCGGAGAGCCTTGAGCCATACATACGTTTTGCGGATGAAGATCCTCTGAAATGTAGATGCAATTTTTTTGGTACATAAAATTTCTTACGGTCTTTTCAAATTTATTAGTAGCTCTGCCACTGTATATACAAATTAATATTTAATTTATTAATGTTAATAAAAAATAATTATATATTACAAATTTATCTTTTATTTCAAAATTATTTATATTAAATAATTAAATTAGTTTGTTATATATTAAATGAAATTAACGTGTTTTACAAGGCAGTTAAATACCATATAAGCCAATCAACTATTTATTTTTTTTACTATAAAGAGGTGTTTTGGTTGGATTTTTTTTGAAAAATCAAGTTAAAATAAAACATTTGATGATCGATGGTAATTTATAAATTAATTATTACGTAAAAAAGTTATATTTTAATCTTTATATAAATCATTTGTCATGCTTTCGTCCCTGTGTTTTAACATGATTAAATAGAGATTAGAATTTAATGAACATATATTTTTTACAGTATTAAAACAGTGAACATAAAAATTGTAATAAAATACTAATATAAAATTAGAATTAAATTAAAATTTTTTTTTTGGGTTAAAAAACTATGAAATTTTAAAAGATAAAAAAGAGACTAATAATAGAATTTGTATTAATTTAGTATATCTTAAAAAAAGGTTTGAAAAGAAAATATACTTAAAAAGCTGAAATAAATAGGAATGAAATGAAAGTGATAATCTGGAAAACTTATTCTAAGTGAGTCATAATCTCAATCCAAAACGCGCACAGTGCAGCACTCGCAAAGAAGTGCAGCGTGATTCTAACGCGTGGAATGATGAAATTTAAATGAAATACGGGAAGTACTATCATCAGTTCTCTACAGCTCAGCATCACACAATTCCTCTCTCTTCGCCTATATATATACCCCTTATGCGGTCCCTCCTCATTTCATTCACTCCCAGTCTTCCGTTCCCTGCAATTCCATCACTTTTTTTCTTTCTCCGCCAAACAATTCCCTCTCATTTCGCCTCTCTCTTACTCTTTCTTTCTTCGTTCTCGAGAAACTTCGTTAGGGTTAGGGTTAGGGTTAGGTCTAGGGAGTTAGGTTTCACCATGAGGTTGAGGGAGGACGTACCTTGTAGGAACGATGAAGGTATTGAGAAAGAGGAAGTAATAGAGGACGTAACTGTGCCACAAAATCAATGGTGTCCTGTGGTGAATGCTGGATTTTCTTCGCCTAAGAGACTCGTTGTCGTTGGTTATGCTCTCACTACTAAAAAGATTAAGAGTTTTTTGCAGCCTAAGCTTGAAGGTTTAGCTAGGTAAACTGAACATTTTTTTATATAAATATCGCCAACAAATACCGTTAATTCGATATACCTTGTTGCGATTTCCTTTTTAAAATTCAACAGATAAAACTAAAATTAACTTAAATCCTTCTTTCTTCTTCCAAAAGTGGCCTTCAATGTGTGGTTCTTTTCAACTAATAAGGTTTTTCCAACATGCGTCGTTTTCGCTAGGTTGGCGAGAAAGTGAAAAGAAAATTTGTGATCCTCGGAGTATTCGCTCGTAATGAGAAGATATTTTTAGAATTTTTGTTTGTTTCACGGGAAATATTGTAAATAACCGTGTTCTTTCTGAAAAAGTAAAAAGAAATTACCTCCTTCGGGTTCTTAGTTAGTCATGAAATCGTGTAGATTTGTTAAAAGAAGTACAAATTCTGAATACATGGATTAATAATTTTTACTTCGTAACTATGTACTGTGTTTTAACTTGGTGGGTCACTGATTACAATTTCTACAAATTCGCGCACAGGAACAAGGGGATACTATTCGTAGCTATCGACCATAATAGGCCTCTTTCAGATCAAGGTCCTTTTGATATTGTGTTGCATAAGGTTATATGCTTTTTCCTATCCTGAATCTTCTTTTCTTTTAGATTCAACATGTTGCGATAACTTTTTCCAGTTCCATATCACATCCTTTCATGATAATTTGTTCTGACTAGTTTTTCCATTTTGTTTCTTGGAAAATGCAGTTATCAGGAAAAGAGTGGCGCCAGGTTCTTGAGGTTGGTTTTATCTTTTTCCAGCACGTGCTTTTATTGTGTTGGACAAGAATGATAATTATGCTTTTATTTCTTCCTCTTGTATTTGATGCTAATTGGGATGGGGTAAGAAAACGCTGGAAAGGCTGGTCAACGACTAGCTTTTTTAACTTCCTGTCTGACATAATTTGCAGAGTAATTGTCCCTATCTCTCACTATGAATCATGAACCAGTATGTGAGGTCGAGGCCTCAAGGTTCCCGCAAGTGAGGATGTCACTTCTTTCAGGGCCATCTAGCTGATTTTGTCAGGTTTTATATGACGAATTTTTTCAAAAGGTTTTTTCCCCCCCCTTATAAATTCTTTTGGGCAGGTCATTTCTTCTGAGTGCAACGGTACCCTTCTGGTGGTTTAAGAGAGATAGATGCCCTATAAGTTCCATTCTCATTTTCCAACTCTCTGTGCTGTAGTGTTTGCTATACTTCTAAACTAGATATGGATGTTATAGTGGTCAAGTATGTATAGTATTATGCGAGTTGCTCCCCTCACTTGTCTGATCAATGGACTGGTTGACTGGGCACAAATTGCGGTGACTATCACATGCCTTTATTAACCCATATTTGCTACCTGGTTGATGCCCTCACTCTGTACTGTATTTACATGCATGTCTGACATTCTTTCATAAAAATTTCCTAAGCTGTAATAATACCTATTTCATGTACTATGCTTTCATCTATATTATTAGTAAATAAATTCTTCTGTATCTGTCTTTTATGTTGAAATTTCAACATTATACCCACAAAAAATGGAAAATTTATGTTTAATCAGAAGACTGATGCAAGCGTTTTGCATTGCATTTTCAATTTTAGGGATTTTGTTGCAAATACATCTTCTATCATTTTGCTTTAGATCCATTTTCCTGATATCTCTGTGAAATTAAAAGTTAAAATGAATTATAAATTTATTCTGTAATGCCTTGTGAATAATTTGTTGAACTCACTATTTTCATGATTATTGGTTGATCATTAATTAAGGTTAAGCTTTCATACTTGTATGAATGAGAGTTTAATCAAATTTCTGCTATGCTCTCTTCTGCCTTGGAATCTTAGTTGTCACATTCTAGTGTTTACTGAAGGGAACATCAAAGTTTCTTGTTTGAGTTTAGCAGAAAATGTGAACTGAAGTAAGGATTCTTTCGAGATGAATAAATATTCTGAGAATTCTTTTGGAAAAAGACAATGTTGATTTCTTATGTTTGGCTGTTGCATTTTTTTAAAATAGTATTTAGAGAAGCAATGACCTATCTTCTTATCTCTTAACTTCTGAATGTATTTTAGGAATATAGGCAGTCACACCCAGAAGTTACTGTTCTGGATCCTCCGGATGCCATACAACATTTACGCAACCGTCAGTATATGCTTCAGGCTGTTGCAGATATGAATCTTTCTGATGCCTATGGTAATTTTTCTCTCTTCACCTTGATTATAAATTTTGGCTAGATGGAAATTTCTTTTCAGTGATGCTGTATTCTTGGTAATTTGAGTCAACGGCTAATGAATTTTCTCATACTAAATATCCACGCAGGCATAGTTGATGTTCCTCGGCAATTAGTTATCAAGAGAGATGCATTAGCCATCCCAGAGTTGGTCAACAGAGCTGGCTTGACTTTACCCCTTGGTATGTATATGTTGGTTTTTCAACTACTTTTAGATGCTGCAGTTATGCGATTTCTCAGAGCATGGGCGCATGGACATTTATTGTTACGAGGGTTGTGTTTTTGAGGCAAAGTCATTAGAACTAATGAAAATAGGCATGGTAATCCTATCTTTTTTGTGTCTGATCAGATTACTTGTTACTTAATTTTTTGGTGCTTAATTTGGACTTTCCTTCTTTTGTTGCAACTTCAAAATCATTTTAGTTGCAAAGCCACTTGTTGCTGATGGAAGTGCAAAATCCCATGAATTATCACTTGCTTATGAGCAATACTCCCTTCAAAAACTTGAACCTCCTCTTGTTCTTCAGGAGTTTGTCAACCATGGTAAGCAATTGATGTTTATTGAGCAATTTTTCACTCTTAAATGACTAGAAGGCCATTCATTATGAAAAAAAAAAGTGAATAACACATGCTTTTTTCATTTTGGTGTAGGGGGTGTTCTCTTTAAGGTTTATATAGTTGGTGATGCTATAAAGGTAGTTAGACGGTTTTCATTACCTGATGTTAGCAAGTGGGAACTCTCCAAAGATGCTGGCATATATAATTTTCCAAGGGTTTCTTGTGCTGCAGCTTCTGCAGATGATGCAGATCTGGACCCTACTGTTGCTGGTAAGTTATCATGGCTTCTGGACCAAAAGCTTTCTATAGATCTTTACTATTACAAACTTAAACTGGTCTTCACAATCTCCACCCTAAAGAAGGGAAAAAAACAACTCCTTAGAAATTAAGTCCTGGTTTGTTCTCTTGGGTTGATAACCTCTCATCGAAAAGCATTTTAGTTTGATGCCATAATTCTCATACTATCATGTCAATTTATTTTGAAGAAAATGCTGTTTTATAATCTATTTGATTATAAAATTCAATATTTGTCTGGCCTAATATTGGGTTGGGTGGTGATCTGAATCTGGCTATTGGAAATCTAAGTCAACTGACTTGTTAGGTTACTAGTACATCCACATTTTTGGATGGATATAGAAAGGGTCTGGAGTAAGGGCGCAGGTATCCAGATAAAGAAATATATATGCTGCTGCAGTCTTGAAAGTGTTCATAACTGCACTGCATTTGCTAGTCTCCTGATTTTCTTCATCATTTTTCTCCCTGCAGAGCTTCCTCCAAGACCTTTACTAGAGAAACTGGCTAAGGAACTTCGATGGCGATTGGTAATTTGCTCAATTTTTTTGCTCAATGGCTTCATGCTTCAAAATACAGTGACTATAATTAGTTTGTCATTATTCTTATTTTCCAGGGTCTTCGTCTATTCAACTTGGATATTATTCGCGAGTATGGAACAAGAGATCATTTTTACGTCATTGACATAAACTACTTCCCCGGTAAGAGAAGATCTTTCTTCATATAGAAGATCTTGCTGTTTACTATTTTATCTTAGATGGTAACTTAAATTCACACTTTTTAGACATATTCTTTAATTATATGAAATCTCATACCCCCACTAATAGAGTATGCCCTAAGTGTTTAGTAGGCCCAAATCAGACTGAACCTAATGATAAAAAGTGTTGAAAAGAACATGTCAGAGTTTATCTATAATAATTTCTTTTGATATTATAACGAGTTTAATTATAATCATCTGATTTTCCTATCTGACATTTTTATGACTTTCTTTTTTTGACAAAGTGTTTGTACTCTCAATTTCGTGAGAATATTAAAGAGTTGCCTTTTACCGTTCAAAACATTTTTATTGGTCTTAAAATAGTTTAAATATGCTGCAGGATATGGCAAAATGCCAGAATATGAACACATATTTACAGACTTCCTTTTGAGCTTGGGGCAGGGGAAGTATAAGAAAAAATCTGGCTAAATTAATTCTTTCCAGCCCTTTGATTTATGGAGTCCTCTTAATGTAAGCATGTCTGCCTCTCATTTGGTTTGAAGCTTCAAATTATGGCTGTAGGTAGTATCTTTAGAAATCATCAGTGCTCTTAATTTTGGCAGTTTTGCTCTATATATGGTGGAAGTGCCAGGAAGAACTTTAAATAGATTGTGTTTTGGAAACTTGGACCTGTACAGAGGAACTTTCTGCTGCCTTTCCAAAGTAATGAATGTTGTTGCATTAGCCAAATCCTGAAATTCCGGCGGGTAGCTTGATGACCGAAGGTGTCAATACCTGCAGTGTTGTATTTGAAGGATTTGTCTTCGCACCGAGGGGTGCTGTTGACCATGAATGTTGATAATGTTTGATCAGTTGATGGATACTGACCGTTCTTTGCTGTATATAGGTATAAATTCTTGACAGTAGGAATCTAATGCAGATTTTCATCAAAGCACACTTTTTTGTATTTTGTTTACAAATGATCTCATCAGCATGCCGAATAACCGCCGGAACCCCTTGCTCCTGCCTGTTTTACGTATGCGTCTCATTGTCTGTCTTTTTTTGGGTCAAAACATGTCTGTCTGCCTTAACCGTAATTTTTAGCCCTCCATTTTAAGTGGTAAAATTATACAGTAAAATGTTTGAAAGTTATGAAATGATATTTGTGCAATGCGTTAAAGTATTTTTGTTTTCTCTTCAAGTAACATTTTGTATTTAAAATAAATGCGCTCTTTCTTGATCGAACTTTATCTGTTCGGCTTGTATCAAACTATCCGGGATATCCCAATAAAATTACTGTGTCGTAGAGAAAGATAAAGTCTATTATAACCTTCATTTTTTAAGTTGTTACTTTATATTTTTACTCAATTACACCTTTTATTTTCATATATTAAACAAATATAATTCATTTTAACTTAACAAATTGTTATAATATTTTCATCTAGATTAACGATTAATTTAAATGAAATGAAATTAATTATTTTTTAATGTGTTCAATGATTTATAACAATAATTTTTATTCAAAACTATATTTTTTAATGTTATTATATGAGCTCTTATTATGTTTATTTAATATGTTAAAATAAACTGAAAATAATTCTCTATTCTTAGGACTTCTATATTCAACTTATTTTAATGGTTTCTTTTTTTGGTAAAATAAATTGACTTATTTTTAAAGAATATTAAAAATATGTTTTTTTAATATATTTATAGTTATTAATTAAATTTTGTTTAAAGTTAAAAAATATTGGAGAGAAAAGCTAAATTAAACGTAAAAAACAATAAGAACATTATTTTTTTAATGTTTATTAGCTTTAACTAATAACTATAAATTATGTTAAAGTATGTTAGTAAGATTTCTCCTTTTCAAAACTTTCTTGCATTGTTTTGGATCTATCTTCTTGCTGCTGTCCTAGGTTACCAATTTTCTTTGTTATGTGTTGGATGGTAGTTCAGTTCTCTTGTTCACAACATGCTGTAATTGATGTTTTGACTCGTGGACCCTGAAATTTTTTTTTCTGTTATGACTGCGTCAGTTGTGCTAAGTTTCGAAACAAACTAACATATTTTCTAACATAGTTAACGTGACTTCTACTTTTTCTCAATTCTAATTTAATATTTTTTATATTTTTATAATTTTTTATAAATTTTAGTTAATAGTTAAAATTGTATTAAAAATATCGCATTTCTGGTTATGTCATTGTAGATTCATAGTTATTCAAACATGAATACAAATACGCATTAAAACAGCTGGGAAGGGAAGATGATGTTCTGCCCTAATTCTAGTTCAGTAACAAATGTAGATTCTTCACTCGCATACCACTATTGGACTTGATGGTTTTGGTACATAACGCATGGTCCTAACATCATCTCACTCTGATCTTTGACTTAAAAATGGTATACCCATCCCATAAATCCTAGCATTAGCTAGTGACTGTTTATATTTTTTGGTCTTAGCGGGTATTTTTATTTAAACTGACACAAACAAGGGTTTCCTAGGTAGCAGTAGGTTACATAATGCCCAAGGAAGCCACAAGACACGCAAAATATCGTGGTAAACAGTTCTTGTTGATGGTGGAGGGTTTGGTGATGGACAGAAAATATATTCAAACAATATTTTTTTATAATTCAGGTAATTTTTTCAGAACTACAACTATCTTTTACAAGTAATCTTGTTTGAAGAGTTGAACTAACGACCCATTCGTAAGCAATTGAATTTCTTAAAATTTTAAATTCATTAAAAAAATGCTTAATTCAAACACATGGGTGATTAAAAATAAGAATATTTTTAAAGAAAAATGATAAATCATACATAAAGTTTTCCCATTAATATTTAATAAATAAAATGCTTACAATTTATTCTATATCAGAACAATGAACAAAAATCCAAAAAAACTAAAAAATGTAGGACAAGTAACCGTTAAAGCTTCTTCCTACGACAACGTGACAGATAAATACGTTGGGGAACGAAGCATGTTTTCTTTGGGTTGAGCGTGAGCTGTCAAGACGATAGACGGCCCAATTGGGTTTCACGTCTTGCAAAGTTCATAAAAGCTAGAAACCCTCCCTTCGCAGCTTAGTGGCAAGCTAGAGGGATATGTACCTTAAAAAAAAACAGGGTTTAAATTCTGTTACGTGCAAAAAAAACACACCCATATTCTTCCCCCAATCTCTAGCCCCTCCCCCTCGACCAAAAAACAAAAAATAGTAGAATTTATTGCAGATACAGGGGAAGGTCGTCTCATATGATATGATAAGTCATCCTCTATTGGTTTTCTACTTAAATACCATTTGAGTCCCTTTTATTTATTTTAAATTAATTATCACTTTAAAATAAAAATATATTTATTACTTTTTTAATAAAAACTTTATTTATTAAAAATATTTTTTTCAATTAACAACTAAAATCACTCTAAAATTAGATTTGAAGTTTTTATCCCCTTTCAGACATCAATTGGGAGAAATAAGGCGGTAACTAGAGAGGATAAAATTCATCACATTCCTAATTTTAATCTCAATATTAACATCTAAATTTGGCGTAGACACGACACCTAATACAAGTATATTATTATTACCATACACATTCGGAAAAATGAAAAGTTTTAGAAACCAAAATGTAAAATCAATATAACTCTTTGTTTAATTATTATGATATTTCCGTTTGTAATTTCGTAAGAAAATTAAAAAGTGTGTGGGTGTTTGAGGACAAGTGTATTCTTAACCGAATTCACAATCACATAACGATGTAGTTTGCGCAATAATCATAACGCAGGCAAGAAATGACAAAGCTTAATCGAAAATATATAAGTAGCGAATTAGTACAAAGAAGGTTTTAGAGAGGTAAACAGAAAAACATAAGCAGAGGAAGCAATTGATAAACGAAACCTAAATAGGGAAAGAGTAGCATTAGGCTTGATGAAAAAGAAGAGAGTACCGAGTGGCTAAGTAGAGGGAGAGGAAGGTGGAGCAGTAACGGCAACGGATGAATCATCGGCGGGAATAACAACGGTCCAATCAGGAGGAAGAGGAGGCAATGGAGAGTAGACGGTAGGTTTGCGATTTATATCCCATGGTTGCGTCTTGCGTGGTCTCGTCTTCATGTGATGCGATGTTGCCTTCTTTTTCGGCCTCGAAGAACACACGATCGTCAATCCACTCTCACTTATTCTTGGAATTGAAGATTGTGGCGCCATCACCACTCGTGACCCCAATATGCTTGTTGACACCCACATCGTCTTCCCTTCTCTTCTCTCCACTCCTCTGTTCTCTCCCTAACACTCGTCCCTTACCAGTTTATCTATCTCCATTTTTTTATAATTCCTAATTTGCCCTTCTACTTTGCGTTCCCAGTTCAAGGCCCATTGTTTCGTGTTCCATTTTTTTTTTGCTTCTAGGCCCAATAGATATGCCAAGCCTTCAACTCTTTCAGTGATCTTTTCTTTCTTTCTTTTTGGGCTTCGCCTTCTATAAATATTTACGAAGCTGCAATTGCAAACGCCCTTCGCTACCGTTAATCTGCGATTTGATTAATTGGTTTTCTTTAAGGTGTGTTCAACAAGAGTACATGTTAAAAATAATTAAATATACTTTATTAAATGTTTTAAATTATCGTTGAAAAATATTATTGAGTGTTTTTTATGATCTTGAGAAAACAAATATTTTAATAAAAAGTTTATTTTTAACATTTTAATACGTGTTCTTTAACATACATAAAAAAAATTGTTGATTAATAATGTAAAGGTTAGAGATACTTTGGTCCCTAGAAATATGCTCTATCTTGATTTTAGTTTTAATTACATTTTATTTTAGTCTTTATATTTTTCCAAATTATTAGTTTTTGTTCTTTATCCTTGTGTGTGTGTTCTTTTTTTTAATATTACGAAGACACTTTATAATAAATTTTTAAAATGATTGAAATTTATTACAAATAATAAAAGTACAAAAATAAGTTATTAAATTTAGAGTGAGAAAGTGAATTTTATATAATTTTTAATAATATATAGTCAATAACTAATAGTATATTACTATATCATTTCTCTTTCATGAAAATAAATAAATAATAAATTAAAAAAAACACTCAACTTTACACGGTTCAACATTTCTTGCCCTTGTTCATAAATATCCAATATATTTTTATTACTTTATAATTTTAAATTAAAAAAATTACAAAACAACTCATCTAAGTTTTTTTGTATGAGTAAATTTGCAATTCCTTACCTTTATAATTTTTTTTGAAAAAATTGCAAACTTTTAATATACATAAAAGATATACCCTTATCTTAAAACATTAGGAGAGATTTATATCAACGAGTCACTTAAACAAACTAACAATTTTGATAGCATTTTTAGAGCATACAAAGGATACTTAAAACATTAAGAGAGATTTTTTTTATTAACGAGTCACTTAAACAAACTAGCAATATTAATATAATTTCTAGAACATACAAGGGAGACTTAAAACATTAAGATAAAGTTCCATAAAATTATAAGTAAATCATATAAGAAAACTTAGATATTACATCTAATACAAAAACTTAAAGGTATTAGATTTTGTCTTTTCATTATATACCGGTTGGTTAATTATGTTCATCATCATTAAATATGAAACTTTTTCCACTCGCAATTGACTTCAAAACATTTAACAATTATTAAAGACTAAAATTAATAATTTAAAAAGCATGGAGATTAAAAGAAATTATAAAAGTTTAAATATTATATATTCTGAACACATATTTTAGTAGTTTTTAACAAGTACAACACATATAGTAAACTTTTATAAAAAAATATATAATTCAATGCATTAATATTATTAAATATTACAATTTTAATGTAATATTTTTTTTTCTGTGTAGCATTACACATGTTAAAAAAGTTGTTCTAATAATGTCACGAAACAAATGCTATACACGGCCGTATATTCCTCACGAGTCTATTGTGTGACGATGTGAGAACTCTCTGGTTACTTCAACTTTCACTTTCGTTTGCGGAGACCACATAGATCTAAATCAATCCTTCTACTTGCTGTGAAAAATTATAGCCAAATACAAGCAACTTATAATGAAAAACCACACGCACAAAAAACAAAGGGAGTTTTTGAAGCAATGACACTATATTTTTAAACTTGGAAGTCAGTTATCCCAAGAAGGCAAGAAGCAAAGTGAGAAAAATGAATTATCGTAAACCATTTAAATAACTCCCTGCTATTGTTTATTTGATCAGTTTACATGTGCCCAATACTCTTCCGGTTTAGATAAATATAACTGTTTTGGTCAATTAGGAGATGCTTTTGAACGTACTTTGCCGAATGGCCGCTTTGTGTCTTCGAAGGAGAGGATTTTAGTGTTATTTTTTTTCCTCACACCCTAAATTTTACTAGAAAACAAATGCACTAGTGTATGCTTCTCGTGGCTTTATTCGTTTCCCAACAGTTAAACAAATATTAATTTCCCTTGTCCGTTAATTCATTAGCTGTTATCAACAATGTTTATAAGGGGCGCAAACAAAATCCACTTAATTACGTAACATGGCGACAAAAGAATCATTAACACTCACCTTTGTTACCACTCTATATATACAGAATGGGACTCATGGATTATTTTTCGTTGAGCAAAAAACACTTTTAGACCTTTCTTGTACTCTTCTCAAGTGCCATGCTCTACGCTCTCTCTTGGAAAATATATATTTCACCGTAGGCAGTGCCATTATTTAAAGGAAAATATTGATCACTGTCTTTAGGTCATCTTTAACAGCAATTGCTTCCCTCAGTTTTTTAAAATATAATTTTACACGTAGAATTGTGTTTCTCAACACAATTAACTGAGTTGCTTATACAAGGGATGCATCTTTTCTCACAAATTCCTTATTAAATTCTAATTTTAAGGAGATAGAGGAAAAGTGGCTTGTACCATTGTTGATCATCTTAAATTACTACTAGTTAAAGTATCAAAAGTGAAAAATATTCATTAAAAAGTCAAATACTATGTTTAATCGATATCTTTAAGATCCTAATTAGCAATTCTTATTTAAATATAAAACTTAATATTATATATATGGTATTAATTACAATAAAAAATTTTCTTTACGATTTTGACAGACATATAATGGGTTTTAAGATTAAAGAAAAAATAATTTATATTATTTGAAATAAAAGTAAAGAAAAAAAAGGGCATCGGTCCTGAATGAGAATAGTATATACTAGTAGCGTGGAGGAATGGGCGTCAAGATAGAGGATGCGCATTGGTTGAGCGGCAGGAAGAGCAACTCCACGTGTGGTGTGGCAGATGCGGTTCATGCTGCTGGCTTACCCTTACCCCTACCCGTACCCCCTACGCAGTAGGGAGCAGCGTAACAGAAAGGGAAGGGCAATTGAGAGAATTGAAATGGACAGTAAAATAAAAGAAATGAAAAATTCAATAGGGATAGGGGGGGTGGGGAGTGTGCTGATATCAGAAAGGGTGGAGCCCAGCAAGGAGGGAAAGAGAGGGACCTCACCTCACAACACCCAACTTGGCTTCCCCAGCCACTACACTCACGACACCCTGTACCCAGCTGTATCCCACCCTCTCCCTCTCTCTCTCTCCCCATTTTCCCTTTCCCTTTATGTTACCCCACATCAACTCAACTAATTCATTTCACAGCACTTCCTCTTTGGGTTATACCCAAACCAAAAATGAACACCAACAACGCTCTCACTGCTCTCCCTCCCTCTCCCCCCATGTTTCTTCCATACCCCTCCACGCTATTGCATTCCCTTCATTAGCATTCACCTTCTCCATCTCCCCCTCTATCTTTCTCCCTCTGTCCCCCGCCATGGATCCTTGCCCCTTCGTGCGCCTAACCGTTGGTAACCTCGCCCTCAAGATTCCCGTTGCTTCTAAGCCCGCACGCTCCCTCGTTCACCCTTCTTCTTCTCCATGCTTCTGCAAGATCAAGCTCAAAAACTTTCCTCTCCAATCTGCACTCGTCCCCTTCATCCCTCCCGATACCCACTTCCCCGACTCCCAGGTTCAGCCCATCGCTGCCACCTTCCACCTCAGCAAGTCTGATCTCGACAGGCTTGCCGGGAAATCCATCTTCGCCGGCAAACTCTGCCTCAAAATATCCATCTACACCGGCCGCCGCGGCACCACCTGCGGCGTCAACTCTGGGAGGCTTCTGGGCAAAGTGTCCGTGCCGTTGGATCTGGCGGGAACCGTAGCCAAGGCTATGGTGTTCCACAATGGGTGGATTACGGTGGGAAAAGAAGCCAAAGGCTCTTCCGCGCAGTTCCATTTGAATGTGAAAGCCGAACCAGATCCCAGATTCGTCTTCCAGTTCGACGGCGAACCAGAATGCAGCCCCCAAGTTTTCCAGATCCAAGGCAATATTTCGCAACCCGTCTTCACCTGCAAGTTCAGTTTCAGAAACACCGGTGACCGCAATCAACTTTCCAGGTTAGTCCTCTTCACACTACTAATCCTAAATTAGCTCACAATTAGAATAGATACCAAAATTTAACACTGAAAATCCAATACATAATCTTCGACTTCACTTAGTTGTTTCTATGTGTATGCTTGTGCTTTACTCTTTATAGACAGTGAAAGTGGGAAGCCAAGGTTAAACTGAATATATACGAATAGCTTGAATGCGGTTGCTTCTAAATTACACTCAAATTTGGTTAATTGGTTGGCTTTAGTAGTGGTTTAGGTTACTAGTCAATTTTAGGGGTTTGAATTTCCAAGACCATAACAGTTTTCTGTTTGTTACGTTGAGTGAGTGTGTTATCCCAGCTTGCTAACGCTTAGGTTCTGTTTGGTACAGATCGTTACAGTCAGAACCGGCTAGTTCTAGAAGCTGGTTAAGTTCGTTCGGAAGCGAGCGCGAGCGTCCGGGAAAGGAACGTAAGGGATGGTCCATAACGGTTCACGATCTTTCAGGTTCACCGGTTGCTGCTGCTTCCATGGTCACGCCTTTCGTTGCTTCACCCGGTTCAGACCGGGTCAGCTGCTCCACTCCCGGTTCGTGGCTCATTCTTCGACCGGGCGACGGCACCTGGAAGCCCTGGGGAAGGCTCAAGGCGTGGCGCGAGCGCTGCGGTTCCGACGGCCTCGGCTACCGCTTTGAGCTCATACCCGACACCAACGGTGGCATGAGCGCCGCCGGCATAGTCCTCGCGGAGTCAACGCTGAGTACAAGAAAAGGAGGAAAGTTCGTGATTGATTTGAGTAGCTGCGGCAGCCTCGGCGGCGGATCCAACGGGCGTGCGACGCCGGGGAGTGCGACGTCGCCGGTTTGCAGTCCTAGGAGTAGCGGTGACTATGGATATGGTCTTTGGCCTTATTGTATGTACAGAGGGTTCGTGATGTCGGCGAGAGTGGAGGGTGAGGGAAGGTGCAGCAATCCTACGGTGGAGGTGAGCGTGCCACACGTGAACTGCACGGAGGATGCGGCGGCGTTTGTGGCGTTAGCCGCAGCGGTTGATCTGAGCGTGGATGCTTGCAGGCTTTTCTCTCAACGGTTGAGGAAAGAGCTCTGCCAGCAGCTGGATTTGCTTGGCTGATTGCGCAGTTTTCTCGCTGTCGTTTCGTGCTTTTGCCCCTGTCGTTTTTCAAATTTTTTTTAAGGGGGTTTTGTTCATTTTGAGTGAGGCGTTTTACTGGTACTACTAACAAACAATTTACAGGCTGTACAGGGATGAGAGTATTAGAGTGGGCGCTGCTGTGTATTCACGTGTGGCTTTTCATTGATTTTCTCTCTCTTTTTTTCATCAATTATGGGAAATCAAGAAAAAGCTTTTTGTTTTTATATATTTTTTAGCAACAATGCTGCACATTCGTGTTTATATCCTTTTTGAGTAATTTAAGCTGTAAGTACCGCTTTGTCAATAAATTGATAAATTTAGATGTCTGGCCACCCATTACTGCTAGTTAAGTGGATAGTTTCTTTTTAGCAACGATGTTTAGAAATTAAGTCTTTTAAGTAAAAGTCATAAATGTTCTATAATAAATTTATTATAGTTGAAAAGAGGAAACGCCCAAGTCTATACATGAAATAAATTGGTTATTAATAAAATGCGACTGCGCTCTCAATTGGCTTACGAATTTGTGTTCATAATTTTTTTTTATAAAATATTTATTAATTTATCTCATTCTAGTATTTGATCCACTGAAAATGATGAGTTATCGCATTCTAAATAATGATCCACTGAATAGAATGGGTAAAATAAAATGTATGCAAATTTCTTTTTAACTTTGGAGATAAATTTGGCCTGCAACATTTTTGTTAAATTTTTTTTATGTATATTTTATTGTTATTGATACTTAAGAAAATAATGAGCTAGTCAGTTATTTAGATTTGTTTGTTGGCAATGGCATATTATGAAAAACTTGTACTGGGAGGATGCGGATATTGTACATGTTCTTGACTAAAAAAAAGTTATCTTTTTGTGGAGGATAATTATAA
Source organism: Abrus precatorius (assembly GCF_003935025.1). Classification (NCBI taxonomy): domain Eukaryota; kingdom Viridiplantae; phylum Streptophyta; class Magnoliopsida; order Fabales; family Fabaceae; genus Abrus; species Abrus precatorius. Next base: position 15,335,484 of record NW_020874384.1, read on the forward strand.
TTTAAATAAAAAAGTTGAAAGAAATTAAATTCAGGGTTAGTAATAGTTGTTAGATTGAGTGGCGGGGATTAATTTAGTTTTGATATGTTTAACGGTACGTGCGTGCACGCTTTGTTTGAAGATGATGTGGATGATAGCTGTAACGCAGTGGAGCGTGCAGAGTGAGATTGAGTTCCGGCGTGCTTTAAGGGAGGTAATAATATAAAATGGAGAAATTAGGCACATAATCATACGACTTGCTGTGGCACAAGTCATGGGATTTGGAGGGGCTTGTGCTGTTAATAATTGGGCAGGAACCGTAAAGCGTCGCCTCTGTCTTGACTTGGCGACAAAGCACGTATGCATTACGCAAATTATATTTATGGATTTCAAAAATGGGATTCTCTTGTTGCACGAGCGCCAGCGATATATTGAATGGATTATTTATAACTAAAGTATCACTCCTATTATACTACTGTATCATGACAAATCATCGAGAATTAAATTAAATTATCAAAGTCGAAGATGATTGGTAGGGTAGAGAGTATTGAGGTTGGTGGTGGCACACTGACGTGTAGGTGTTGTGCTGTGTGTGAAGGGGGTGGTCCAAAGCCATTTCCTTTCATTTTTCTCATCCCCTTGGTCACGGGACCAGTATCGATTTTGAGTAGATAAAACCAACGCTAAAAAGGCAAGTTTATGTGGAAAAATAAAGAAAAAGGATTGTTATTTATTAATAGAGTGAGGGTAGGTTGTGGTGGGTGGGGGTGAGTACTGCATTGCTGACAGTGTCTGAATAATGTTGCACAAACATTGTTTTTTTTTTGCACAGCCTGCAAATAGATTAGGTTAGGTCAGGGGAGAGGCTGTGGCTGTGGCTGTGCTGTGAAGACTTGGGAGCTAAGGCAATGTGGTGTGGTGTGTTGTGTGTGGCTTTGTTTGGTCCCCCCCTGACCTTTTATTGGAAAGTGAAGAGGGATGAAGAGTAATTGTTGTGTAAAACAACTTAACTGACCAAAGCACAACAGAACAACGTGATCTATGTTCTCGCGTAACGTTTATCTCACCACTCACGCCCCCCCACACACATTTTCACTCTTCACTGCATCATGTGCTTCCCCTAGCCTCTGCCAGGTTACCAAATTTTCACTACTTTTATCATTTCAATTCTTCAATTTTTTCTTTACTCTTTATTTTAACTAACTTTTTGAACTGATTATATCATTTTAAGCACTGCTTAAATCAAATTTTATCAATAAAACATATTCGTTTTTTTATTAGATTATAAATTTATAGTTACAATCATAACATGACAATTTTATGTTTATTTAATATCATTTGGCAATGCAATAACATTGAATATAAATAATTTATTAAAATCAAAATTTAATTTTAAGAGATAAATAATATCAGTAATATCCAAAAATTAATATGTAAGTTGTGTCTCAATTTTTTTTCTATTCTTATTTTTTGTGATTTATTTTAATTTTAAATTAATTTGTTTTCCTTTTACAATGTTTTTATTGCACACTAAAACGAGGAATTCTTACATTCGTTGATCCATGTAAATGAAAAGGGGAACACGCATCTACCATGTTTCTTGGCTGCATTGCCCCCCTTTATAAATTGCCGAAAATTCGCCTTGTTAGTGTCACTTTATTTCGTATAAATTCCACAAAATCAGCCTTGTGCTTGTGTTTACTTTTAACTTCATACCAACTTGTTCATTGAATGCAATAAATGCTTAAACTAGTTCTGCTTCACATGTCACGTCTCAACTCTGCTATGGCGTAATTAACTTGCGATTTCTTCAGGAATTTTCTTAGACGTGATCTTTAAGGTTCAATTTAAACATCTAAAAATATTTACTACATTTGAGATATAAAATTATAATAAATTATCGTTTAATGTGTGTTTCAGGACGTATAATAAAAAATTACATAAAATATTGACTTATATCCTTAAAGAGGTACTAGTTAAAAATTATAAAAATACACTCACTCTTATATTTTTAATGAATTCTAACAATTTTTAATAAAATTTTATCATTTATGGATTTTTTGAGTAATAGTTTAACCACTACTTTGCTCTAAAAGCAAGTGCCAGCAACAGTAAAAAATTTAAAATATTTTTTTATTAAAAATTATAACATCTAGTACATTAATAACATATATTATAATTTATAATAAAATTTTAATGTATTAATCTCTTATTTTGTCTCGTTTGATATACATTAAAAAAAATAGATTAACTTAATTTCCTCTAAGTTGAAATTTACCAAAAAAAAAAAAAACCGTCCAAAGTGAAATTGCCGCTAAAATCATAAATAATACATAACATTATACTCTTATATATAACATAATTGCGTCGATAACTGAAAATCAAATAAATTGTAAGTTCATTATACTCTTATAGTCAGGTTTTACTATATCTTTCTTTATCACATTACTTATTTTATTTCATATTACCTTTGATAATATTTATAAAAAAAAAAACCTACTAATATTTTTGTCTGGTTCAAAATATCAAAAATAGAAACTCATTTTCAAATTTTATTAACTATTGTATTTTCTTATACCCTTGTTTACTTTTAGATTTATGTTACTAATATATTCACCTTTTATCCATATAAATAGACATGATTGTTCATTTATTATGTAAGACACCGATCAATACAATTAGCATTTATGAAATATAAGTTAAATTTATGATATATATCTACTTTTTTTTTATTAATTTTAATAAATTGTGTATTTGTTTGTTATAAATTTAATCAAATTTAGTACATTTTTTCATACTACTTCTCATATATCTCTTATTCTGTAAATTTGTTTTATAAATTTTATGAAAAAGTAGTGTTTCTCCAACTTTAAAGCAGTGATTAAAAATTGAATGATAAAAATATTACAATACTAACTTAATTTAAAAAAAAAATAAAAATACACTGACTAAAAACTTTTATTGTTTAATATAATTTTAACTATATTTGTTATTATTGGAAAATTTCTTCATACTACTTATTCTATATAAATATTTTATTTATTATACTATGTAAGTAAAATAGTTTGGAAAAACATAAAAATAATATTGTCTTAGAATTTTAAATGTTGTTAATCAGTACTGTAAATACATTGGTTAAAAAATAAAATAAAAATTATTAAAAGAATACATTGAGATGCATTGAAATAATGAAAATAATTGCATTTTCATTGTACTTTTATTAAAAATAAGATAATAAAATGTATTTTTTAGTTGCTGTGTGATTAACTTAAGCAAATGAATAAATTTTTAAAACTGTACGTGAATGGGACAAAATTGTAGAAATGGATGGGTGTGGTTCGTGCAGACGAATCCAATGACAACCATTCGTTCGTTCTCTTTCTGAAATTTTCTTTTAGTCATTAGTTGGATCAAACACAACAGCTGTATTTTTCTTATAATAATTAATTTTCACACGAGTTCACCGTTCATAAAGTATCGTGGCTGTACTTGAGTCCAACTCAGAGGCCCAGAATCTTCCATTAAATTAAAGGTTTATGAAAGCTTTGTCTGAAGACTTGAGATTGAAATGAGTATATGCGTTTGTGGATAAGTCTTTTGTACAATTTGTTTTTGTTAAATAAAAAGCACAAAATGTTGATATATGAATCGCGACTTATTGGAACAGCTAGGGACGATGATTTGCACAAAAGGAAAAACAAAAAACATGCACAGGGGATATATTATCTGATATCAAGCATCGGATAGTTGTGAGTTTTAACTTCTAATAAAATGTAAGAAAGTCCTTAAAAATGCCAGTTTATAACTGTGCGTTAAATATAAAATTAAATGCATATTTTAACAAAATTTTAAAAAGTATTTTTTCAGTGAACCTGTCTTGCAAAAATAAAAATAAAATGTTAAATAAAAGAGTTATAAAATTTAAAAAAATTAAAAGCTTATATGTATTTTTCAAAATTTTTTATTTATTGTTCAAAAATATATATATAATTTATTGATTTGATAAATAAATAAATTAATAAAATAAAAAATAATTGATGACAAAGTTTTTTATTACAAATAAATAAACTAGACATGTCAAAATATATATTTATTTTATAAATAATATATTTAATTGATAAAAAATATAGAAATATCAACTAATAAGATTTTTAATAAATATAATAAAATTATTTATTTATATAATAATAAAAATTTATAAATTTGTTTATATAATAAAATTTATCATTTAAATTTACAGTAATGGTATGATTTCATATATAAATACAGTTTATATTTAAACTTTTACTGAAAAAGTATGTTATATATAAATTGAAATAGTTATATATTAAAATATTATAATAAAAATATTAATATTTTATTTTTAAATATAAAATAAAAGAAACTAATATAAAATTAAGCAACAATTTATTGATAAAAAATTAAGTGCTATAAATATAAGATTAAATTATAGTGTAGGTCATTACTTAGTTAAATTTGGTGTTTTGTATTATCTATAATTTTTATATATATGATCTCTATACTTAATATGTTAATGAATTAATTTTATATTTTAAAAAATAATATTTTATTTCATTACAAATATTTCATTATTTTTTATTATTTATTATATTATAACAGTAAATTAAAATATAATAAATATATGAACTAAACGTATGATTTAATTTATCTTTATATTTCATATTAATTTTGAAGGTATGTGAATAAGTAATAAAAAATTTATAATTTTTTTTGCTGAAAACTATTTATCATTTTAAGAATTTTAGTTTTAAAAAAATATTAACAAATGGTAATATCAATTTTTAAGTTTGAGTTATAAAATTAATACTAATAAATTATTATTAAATAAAATATAATTATACTAAAGTGTTTGTTTCTAATAAAATAAATATTTCATTTAAATACTTAAACACAATCATAAATATTAAAGTTAATAAAATTATAAATAATAATTTGTATAAAAATTAATTATTTAGAGGCGTTTAAATTCAACCTTAAAGAGGTTAATAAAATTGATAATTTTAATATGCAACAATAATTATTTTTTAAACAATTGTATTAAAAATACTTTTAATAACATAAAACATTATATTTTATGTAAAATAATTTTTATTTGGTTATCATTTTCCTTTTCCTTATTTCTTTAACCTTTATCCACGTTAGCATTTTTTAAGTGATTCTGGGCTTGTTCAAAACGACGTCGGTTTTATCGGGGTTATGTGCAGACGAAGTGATAGGGAAGAGTGAAAGAGGCGCAGAAGTGAAAGAAAGAAAATGAAGGCGTTGGGATGGTGGCTGATAGCGGTGGGCACGCTTCGATTGGCCTCCGTCTGGTTCGGTTTCTTCGACATTTGGGCCCTTCGACTCGCCGTCTTCTCCAACACTACCAGTAACTGACTCTTCTTTTACTCTCTTTCTCATATTACTCCAACCACACACATTACACATAACTCGCTATTCAATTCATTCTCTCACATCAATTACATCTTCACTCGTTTCAAGGCTAGATTCTGTCGTTTAAGTGCAAACTGCAACTACTTGACCCGTTTGCTTGCCGTTTCAGCGTCTGTAACGGGCCTCGTGTGTCCGTGTTGTGTCATTCGATGGATTTCATACTTTTCTGACTCACACAATCGAAACGTTAGATCCAATGCATCATAATGAAATCTTCTAGATCCCAATGCATCAGATATTGTTCAACCTTTTTAGCTTTCTCAATTCTCAAGGAAACATCATTGTTCCCTCCTTTTGCATTCCACAAGCAATCAGAAGGTTTCCAGAATAGGTTCTACATCGGTTAGGTTTTCAATTCCGAAATTTCTTTTTTGATGTGAGCTATGCATCACGCCACCGCATCAGGATTTTCTTAAAATACTGAATTTCTCTGTAGCACGATACAGATGTAGGGTTCGATCGTAGAAAATTTTGTTTTAGATATGATATGATGTGAAATAATGCGCAATGTTCTAGACAGGGTGGATTTGCTTCGTGTATCGCTTTTGTGAAATTTTGGTTGAAGTGAAAGGTGGCAGACATTGAACTTTATACTTATAGAGAGTGTTCTTGATGCAAACATGTATTATCGCGATAGAAATCTGGTTTGGTTATAAGCAGTTAACCAAATAACAGCTTAATCTTTTTGATAGAGTGGGTTTGCCTTGTTCCATAACAACGTATGCAAGTTGGATTTTGATTGCACAGATAAGAAGATTTAGGATCTGTTTGTTATCAAAATAATGTTTTTATTTATATTTTTAATTACGATGCAGTGTCACATTGTTTTTATTTTAAAACAACTGTATAAGAAATAACAAAACAATAAGTGAAAATAAGAAAAGAAAATAAACAACATTTTCTCAAAGTAAACAAGCCTTGAGGCTTGTTAGGAGAAAAACAGCGATTATGTTTTTCGGGTCTTCTGGATAAATGCATTGGTGGTTGTCAATCAATATGAAGGATGGTTTTAGAACTTGGGAGGAGATGTAGGAACCAAGTGAATATGTATTTTGACTTTTTTATTTTTAAAGCTGAGGTATTTCATGAGTAGAGATTTAATATTTTTTGACCAATTCAATGCTGTAATCATCCTTGCCAAGTTCGTCATATTTGCTTTCATGACCTTTTAGAGCCTAGGTTTAACCCGATTCATATTTGCCAATGTAATATTGCAATTTGTTCACATGCTCGTCCTAAGGCGCTATATGATATCCTTTCTTAAATAATCTTGAAAGTTGTTCCACATGTACACAGTCGAAAGTAATTGGAAATTTGGAATTTGAATCTATTTATCTACGGTAACCCTCTTGCAGAGAGCTGCACATGCTTTTGACTTGAGGGCGTAATTGATCAAAACAAGATAAGCACTCTTCTTTGAAGTGCGGTTGAGCCTTTACTGTAAGTAGTGGCTATGACTGGCAGAGCGGGGTTTGTGTCTACACTCTTTTAAAATGATATGATATGAACACTGTTATTACGGTACTTCAGCTTATAAAATTCAACAATATTCATCACAATGCTTTAACAGAGTTGTTTTGCTGCACTTGTTTAAGCTTTATATTAATTATAATTTCAAAAACTAACCGTATATGAATTTCAGAATTATGAGAACTGATAAGAGTTTATTAATTGTTGTAGTGACTGAAGTTCATGGGCGTACATTTGGAACTTGGACCCTGTTGACCTGCACCCTTTGCTATATCTGCGCATTCAACCTTAACAATAGGCCTCTCTACCTGGCTACTTTCTTGTCATTCATCTATGCTTTTGGTCATTTCTTGACTGAATACCTAATTTATCGTACGATGTTGATTTCGAACCTGACCACTGTTGGCATATTTGCAGGTATGAAAATTTGTTCTCATGTCCCATCAAATTGACAAACGTTACATTATTCTCTTTAATTATAGAGCAAAAGTGCAAAACTGCCTTTCTTTCTTAATCGCCAATTTTTTTCTTTATACTGTGGGTTTATCTATTTATTTATTCTTGTGTGCAAAATTTAATTGTAGGCCATGTGAATTTGAAGGCTTAATACACTTTTGGTTCCTAATTTTGAGGTTTATCTACATTATTCAGTTGTCTTCATCCTGTATGAATAATTTTCTACTTTCTTTTTGTTCCACCAAATCAAAAAACCAAAAAAAAAGGAAAAAGTATCTTGTACCACACAATACATGTCTTATATTATTATACCGCATACCGTTCGGCCCATTTTAATTCTGGAACGACCTCAGTTTGGCTTATTAGTTGATTTTTGTCCTCTTATTTTAGCATATTATTTATGGATGAAAAATATTTTAACATCTAATTTTACTGATAGGAACATCGATTGTATGGATGCTATTACAATGGAATGCGCACTCGAAAGTCCACTTGAAACACTCTTAGAGAAATGATTAGCAAACAAAAATAGATGGGACAAAAGGGTGATAAAGTGACTGATGGCATTGGACCGTGTTGGAAACAGGAGACGCAGCTCTAAATATCCCATTCTTCTAGTTGATTTTATTTAGAGTCATTTCACGTTGATACGATTAAGTTCTGCAACCCTTTGCGGTTTAGAAAATTGATGGCACTGTTGAATTTGTGTCGCCTCATTGATGAGGTGCTTTGCCTCGTTCCTGTGGTTGAAAATACAAGTCTTTATTGGCTTTGTATCGAAACGGAGAGGGTGGCACTAACAGATTTTGAAGAAATGAAATCCTCGGTGTTTAGGATGATTTCTAGTGTATACTTTATTATCTCTGTTTAATGAGCTTCTAATGTTGCAGAATGGATTGGATTTGGTAATTAAGAGCATGCGGTGATTTGCGAACAAAACTAACTTTACTGTCCTAAGCTCAAACGATAAGAATCTGATATCAAATTTTTTAAATTACTATTTCCTCAATTTTTGTATCTGAAATTATTTATCAAATTGATCAAGGGAGTTTATTTCATTCTGTCTAGGCTACGTCAAGTGCTATCATGTATAAGACGAAATAAAGTAGTTGGTTTATTTGAATTCTCTTGGAAGTAATATCGTAAGTAGTAAGCCAGTAATGTAATTGGGTTTATTTGAAAGAGTGAAAAGAACAGAATAATTAACTTTAACAATAACAATTTAAAATTGTTTTCTTTCTCTTTAATTGGTTTTTTCTCTCTCCCCGTTTTCTTTCTTCTAAAACAAACTGCGGGGGTCAGTGTCAGAATCTCTTGGACGAAATAAACATACCTTTCATCTACAGACCATACCATCATCTTGTGAGCAATTCGTCAAATCAATGGCACAAGATATTAGACATTGACATAGACCAAAAACAAAAATAAGAAATGGACCTATTTCTTCCTGTCTTTGTAATTATCAAATCATAAATGCCTTGATCTCAATTTCTTTCTGTAGTAACTATCGTATCAGATCGATTAATCCTATGCATCTTCAATAATGGTTAGAGAAATATTAGCAACATATTACTTGTTTTTGGTTTTAATGCACTTTTTACATTTCGTTTTACTAATTTTTCCTAATTATGTAAAATTTTATACTAACCCCATTACTGAATAAGCCGAGATTATTTTGTAAAGTAAGCATGCAAGTATACTTAAAAACAGTGTTAAAAAAACGTCAAAATGTATTGCTATCTTTTCCTCAGCTGGTTATGAAAGTATTCAAAGTAATGCCGCAGCCATTCTTCCTTTCTTTTGAAACTATTGTTTGTGAATCTATCTTGGAATTAACATTTTCCGCCATATCCCCATCTACATACAAATTCAATACCGAGGGGCTGTGAGACCACAGCTTTCTTGTACCCTTAGCCATATTTGTTGGTATATATCACGAGAGCATTTGAATACGAAGGAAGTGGACCATCTAATACTAAAAACAAAAATAACTGGTCCCGCCAGCCTGACATTGAAAGTAAAATGGCGGCACTTACTTTTCAAAACGAACTCACGTAATCTCAAATTAACGAGTCAACATAATTTTGATTTATAAACACTTTAATAACGTTAACGCTCATATAAAACTTTTTTTTCTCGCAATTTCTCTCTTCTAACACATTATATTATCTATCACATTTATTATATATCTCTCTAGCTGTACCCCCGAAAGGTGTTTATGCAATATTTTCCGAGTCAAATATGTTGCAACAACTATTCATTATTCACATATTATAAAATCTCCTCGACACTTTACTGAGTTTATTTACTAAGTTTTTAAACTCCTCAACCAGAAGATTTGACTATAATAGTTTTGGCACTAGGCATAATATGACACAAGTTCACAGGAAGAAAGTGTTTACAATTGCTCAATGTTGGACATCTTAATCGTTTACAATTTGAAAAGAAAAACAAAAGAAAAATTCCATGATATTATTCTAAAGTAGTTACTTGGTTGGCAGCAAGTCCTCGCCAGGCACTTTTTTCCAAATTCTCCTCTTTGTCAATTCCACTATTACCTTTTATTTTCCCACCCATGCAATCGTGCCATTTACAAGGAAACAAAAGCTTCTAACATGCATCCATGTTGAATTATGGCTACTCTTTGTTGTTCAATTAAACTTCATCCTAAGTAACGAATCAGAATTTGATCCATCACAAAAATCAAGTACATCATTTATTCCCTTTCAAACAAGACATTTGGAAACGAGCCATGTTCAATTGGCACATGGTCTACCACTTTAGGACTTGAATCAGTGGTGTGGACACTGCTTGGACCCATGATTTGCTTAAGCTGCTTTTCTTTAACACTCTTTTCTGAATTTTCTACCCTTTCCCCTTTTACGTTTCTTGAACCTCCAAATTCAAATTCAGAACCTAAACTTTGTGTCACCTGCATGACAACCCTGGATGCACCACGTTCTTTGTAATGTTCCTCACTTGTTGCTTGTGTGTCTTTTTCACCGTCATCATGGCCTTGATCTTCTAATACGCTCATATCTTCCATATGTTTTCCTATGTCTTCAACATCTTCTTCATTTGGCTCCTCCTTCTCCTTGTCTTCTTCGTCAATCAAGTCTTCTGCTTCCTCATTTTCTTCCTCTTCCACCACTTTATCTCTATCATGTCCAAGTCCAACTAAATAATCTTCCACTCCTCTGCTTTGTTCCTTTACCCTTTCGTGTTCGTTTTCTTCTGTATCATCCATCAATTCGTATGGTTTATTTGTCCATGGTTGGGACCCTTTTCTTCCGAGTGTTTTAGTTTCAATACTGGCCTTCAGATTTTCAAGTATTTTTAAAGAGCTTTCCTCATTTGACTTCTTATCATACGAGTGTTTGAGTTGGTAAAGCAACCATATGCCAACAGCGATCAAAGTAAATATTTTCAAACCTTGCTTTACCTTGAAGCCTTTTGTCCTCTGATTTCTGTTAGGTGATTGCTTCAGCATGGTTTACTCATTAATTTCTCTGCCAACTATCAGCAACAGAGATTAGCAGAATCTGTGCAAAAAGCATTGATGTGACTAAAAATGCATATCAGAAAAAAAAAAGGAAAACAAACATAAGCCAGCGTTCTCGATATTTTAATCAAAGTCAATCCCGTTTGACTCATGTAATAGTACTGTTCACAAAGCTCTCCCATAGAGTTGAAGAAAAAAATAATTAAGCATTATGCATAATGATAGTATTTTCTTTGTTAAGCGTTATGCATAACAAAGAAAATAATATCATGTCATATTAAGGCTGAGGAAAGATGTTGAAGGCAAGATAGTTGGTAAATTTCTATATCAAGATGACAATGATAGTCCTCTTTCTTCATTTGTTTTCCAAAATTTAACGTTGGCTGGAATGTTATTAATGGTTGGTTGCTTGAAACACTTTTATTAGTAATGTAAGTCACTGAGTCCCCAAAATAGTCAAGAAATTGGAAACTAGGTATTCCACCAGGTAATCACTTATTTTTCTAAATCTGTTGCAACTTAAAAATGAAGCAAAACAAGCTATTCAGTTTAACTCTTCAATCAGAGACAACCCCAAGACTTCTATAGCCTCCACATTACACAAATATATTGAATTCTGAGATCAAATAATCAATGAGCTCATCACTGTATGTAAAAAAGAAAAACTGCGCGAAAACAAATTCATTGACAAAGACCATAAAACCATCTGCTGAATTCAAAGGTCAGAAAAAAAGTTTTCCAATTTAACTAAGATTTAAATAACAAAAAATAATTAAAAATTCACCCTATTAATATACACACATTTCAAATTGCAATGGTGGGATAACTCAGCACGTGGTTTAAGTCCAAGCTTCGTGGGCAACTAATATTTATATTATAGTGTTAAAAAGAGACGTCGGAAGAACCAAAAAATTCTTGTCAAAAAAATAGAAGCAAATGAGGAAGAATGAACATACATGCTGAAGAAAAAGAAGGTGCTGGATGAGTCGATGTTTGAAGTAGAATGCAACTTGCAAAGTTGGTGGGAAGCTAATAACTATGAGGATAGAGGATATGTGAGAAGCTAAGAGAGTGAGAAAAATCCATCATATCTCTATGCTATCTCTGATGGTGTTTTTGGAGGAGCAAACGCGAAGTCCACAACAAGAGAGAGAGAAGATTGCGAAAGCTCGTGAATCACATACAAGTCACGGGCCAAGCCAGCCATACATGATGTGTGTGCATGTTTTAGCTCTTTCTGGCATTAACGGACATGCATAACGACGTCGTTTTTGTATCAAAGAGTATTTATGTTAAGCATTGGAGGTAGGAAACAACATTTTTCATTTTTAATGCTACTTGCACAGTAATTTTTACTTCATTTATATATTAAAAAAATGTTATATTGATACACTCATTAAATTTATACACTTAATAAAAAATATGAAAAACAATATAATACTATATACAAATAGATAAATATATAATTCTTTTCTATAATAAAGTCAAGCCAGAGTATAAGTACAGTGTGTACTCATGCGTAAAATATATTTTAGCATATTTATACTATATTTATTATTTTCATTTTCCCCATCTCTATTAACTGCTGTCAATATTATGTGTTTTGTCTGTGCTTGGGTTTGTTGGTTAAAATTCAGTGATATTTTTTTATATACATGGCAAAATTCCAATCAAAATTTCAAATCAGTTTAAAGTACATGGGTGAAAATTTAAGATATATTTTTAAACTTTTCTTCTTCTTTTTTCCACCGTGTTATTCTTTGATTTTTATGCTTAAAAAAGTTAGTTTTTAATTATTAGCTAAAAAATATTAAATTCACAAAAAAATAACTTAACCAAAACATCTTACATGACATTTAAATATATATATATATATATATATATATATATATATATATATTCATGCAATCACTTTAAATAAAATGGGAACATAATTATGGCAAATTTCACGTAAAATATCTCAATTAAGTTGGAAGATAGAAGTAGTGATGAAAATAAATAAAAGAATAAACTAGAACTTAAAATAAATTTTCAAGACCAAAGATATTGATATTGATAAATTTTTCACTTCTTGTTGATTCTTCTCTTCTCTGTGGAGGCATTGGTGATAGCAGGGATAAGAATCGACACATTTTATTATTATCATAACTGGGTAGTAAGTTGCAATCCTTATATATATATATTAATCTAAATACAGATTAAATAGAGGCAGAAGAACGTTGATATACACATTTTTTAATACATTAATTTTTGAAGATTTTTAATTATTAACTAAAATTTATTTAAAAGAAAACCCAAAATGAAAATTAAAAATCAAGCATATTTTTAGTACAAACAAGACAACTTTATAATTTAACTACTAAATAGGAAACGAGTTGGAGCAGGTATCTTCATCCTTGAATTTCTGACTCCCTTATCATTTACATATAAGATATAAAATGAATTTTTTCTTTAAAGTTGAGATAATTATTGTGGTATTTTTTGTCAAATTTAATGTTAGGGAAAATATTATTTACATTTCTCAAACACAATGATATTTTACGTAATGTTGATAGATCTGAGACCTGCTTTATTATTAATTCATTGTGAGATCCAAGACTTGCTCTCCACCCTCACCTTATGCACTTTTCCTGAACATCCAAAGAGTAGAAACAAATTAAAATGTTTGGTTCTTAAAACAATTGAGAGTTTTAAAAAAATTAATAAACAAGGATTTAAAACAAATTAATTAAAATAGAAGAACTATCTTCTTACATTAATATAAGTCTAAAAATTCTTATATTTAATTTAAATTTTTTATTTAATTTATATCTAATAATTAATAAAATAATAAATTATAATTTATTTTATATAAATTAAATAAAAGATTCAGATTGAGTATAAATTTTTTTATTATAATAGTGTGAGACATAAAAATATAAATAAATAATAAAATATATTGATAATTTTAAGCATTAGTATACTTTATCTTCATTTATCTTTCAATCAATGTAAAAAAAAAAAACTCTTCCGAATACATTTATTGTGTGCATTAACTTTTTCAACCAACTATTTTTCATCCTATGGTTGAAGCATCTGGTACAAAAAACAATGTTTTTAAAATTTAGTTAAAACTTTAAATTTTAATTTTTTTAAAAAATGTATAAATAGTTAAAACTATAAATGTATGAATAATTTATTTAAAGATAGATGGACAATTAATATTTAAAAGAAAAATAAAATGTTAAATATTATTTTATAAATATAAGCAAATGGGATTTAATCTAATTAACATTAAAACAAGGATTTGAACGTTGATATAACTTGAATGTTTTTTTAAATATAAACAATGATACTGAAAAATAAGTAAAATTGTTTTCTTTGAGAGAAAAAACAGTATAATAATAATAATAATAAAATAATTTTAACCAATAAATTGATAAATTAAAAATGAAAAATAAAAATGTTTCCACAAAAAAATTATTTTATCATGTAAACATGTATTATCAGGAATAAGAATCCTTTCCACGTCATATTTTATATTTTTCTCTCATAATAGGACATTATCATCATCATATTGTTTATTGACATAGAAAGGCTCTAAACTGTTATAGTGTTGTGCCTTATAAACTTTCTCAAGTGATTTTGACAACTACAGGGCTATTGCAGTGCAACAGATAGTATTCTTTTGAAAAATATTTCGATGTTTAAGTAAATGGAAAATTTAACAGAATCTGAAGATGGGTTAAACTGCATATCTTTAGGGGTCATGCTTCTCATATTTATAGACATGAGTTTAAATTATTTAAGTAAAAACTACATCTCGTTGATGCCAAAATCATGTCAGATTAATTTAAGGTCATGCCTAGCATAGAGAATTAATCTTTACCTTTTCAACTTAGAACTTCTATTAGTCGAAAAACAGTGCAGGAACGAGCCCAAAGTTTAGTCCAAAATACAGAAAAACTAACATGTAGCATAATTTAATCGATTTGAGAAACAAAATTTGAGTCAGAGAAGTAGCAGAATGCAATAATTTTTCACTTGTAATCTCTAAGAAAAATCTTGAATAAATGGTGAGAAGACAAATTTTTGGTCATTGACAATATTTCATCTACTAGGGGTGGTTGCCACGAGGTCAATCCCAGATGATAAACCTTTTCTCGTATTTGCACGAGCAAATTCAATTTATAACTATGTGATGGTAAAAGTTTAGAGTAATGATTTAAAAAATTATTGAAAACAATATTTTTATCTATATTTTAAATCTCTTATTTTTTATCAATATTTTTTAAATTATTAAATATTTTCTTATATTTTCATGATAATAAATACATATTCTTTTTATTTAAAATTTAATTCATAAAATGGTAAAAATCATAAAATATATCTTTTATAGAAAGATATAACAAAACTCTATACACTAATATGTTAAAAAAAGAGTGTAATAAAATGGTGTTTTAACATTTTCATTCCTTGAGTATGGCTAGAACTTTGAATTTATGGATGAGCGATGACAGGGTTGCATATTGGATCACAGGCCAACAACATGAAAGATGGGGGAGAAGGATGATGAATGGGCAGTGCTCTTATAAGTGGTACAGTGTTAGCAACAAAATAAGAGTGACATTAAATGCCATGCCACCATACATTGTCTGTACCAAAAGAGATAAACAAGAAAATCAATGCAACTCACTCAGAATCACCAACTCCTTTTACCCCACCAATGTTATGTTACCCTTAAGAAACATAGAAATGCTATTTAATACACTTTTTTAAATTGACTAATATTTTTTTACAAACTATACACATAAAAGGTTATAAATAATAATTTTTTATAAAAAAATTACAAAATTTAATGTAAATAAATATTTTAATTTTTAATAAAAATTTAACATGTACATTTTTTTTATTGTGTAACATTATACTTGTTAAAAAAAATTATTTTAAAAAATTGACCAATCATGTATAAAATATATTTACAATTGTATTTAAAAAGTCACTCTATCCAAAAACTGCCTCTATGGACCAAATGCGACTTTCATAAATATATGTTTCCTCTCCTGAAAACCTGAGAGTTAGAAGAGGCAGTTAACAGTTAATTAATGCACTAGGATGTGGTTGCTTCAAAATCTTCATCACTGAAATATTTGTGTCAGCTAACAAACTAACTTAAACTAAAAAAATGGGAATATGTGAATAAATGAGATCCTTAGGCACGTATGCTGTCGTCCAAGTTTATCTCTTCGAGGTGGGTTGCATTAGCTCATCCACTCTGATTTCTGATGTAAAAAATCTTAATCTTGTAGGATACGAAAACAGGACTCTCTGACACACTACTTCTCTTCCTCTTTAGATCTTCTTATCTTGTTTTTGCAATGGAATCCCAAAATACCATTAAACATTTTCAGTTAATATCCCATTGTTTTTCTTTTTATAATAATAACATAAAAGGAAAATATGTGCATGAAAGAAGATGCCCAGAGGTCTATTGACTATGTGCTAACATATATGCACAAAATCTTTACATTAGTTTTTTCTTCTGAAGTGAAATTTCAGTACATAATGTAAACGGAAAATATAATAGATATGAAGATGCTTCTGGTATTATTTATATATATATATATATATATATATATATATATATATATATATAAAAGTTGTTTTAGCAAAAAGAAGCAATAAATATGTACTATAATTGCCAAATATCAACCATATACAAGGTGGGAGGCATCATGGTTGTAAGAGATAGGAGGAATGTATAGTTAATTGAAGTGATACACATTTTGATTGCCAAATAAATATATGGGTCTTCACCCTTTCAATCATGGATTGAAATAGTAGTCCCCACACTTGCATTTCCAACTCATTGGTTTGTAATTGGAAAGGTCATCACCTCTTGAATAAGTAACAACTACGGTTCCTCTTGCTGTGGGAAAATGCCTTCTATGACTTTGAATTTGAGGGACAACCGGAACTTGAACTGCTTCACAATGTCCACAATTTCTGCATCTCTTTTCACACTTAGGAGGCCTTGACCCTATCTGAGCTTTTGCAACCATGATTGATTCCCCATCTTTCATGTCCTTCTGCATATATATAAAAATAATAGTATGATCCCACGTTAGATACTGGCATATAGTTGCATAGAAGAATTCACTTCGTGGTTTTGATTTAGTACCTTGGTAACTTCAATAAGATTAGAAATTGCTCTTCCTGCATGCATATACACATAAGAATATGCAAAGTTAGATTCTTAAAAAGAGAAAAAGGAATTATATTGTGACCAGAATAGAGGGGGGACAAACAAACCTTCAGCCATGAAAACAATATTGGTCAAAGTTGAAGCAAAGAGAATGAGCCATATGATGGTTTGTCTATATTTGTGGCAGCAGAAACACATTTGAGTGATGCCCATCTTTCTCAAGGGAAAGAGACCTCAGAAGAAAGGAGCAGTTAAGTTTTTAGAGTGTAACTAAATACAAAAGGCTTGATAGAAGATAAAGTGATGGTGGAAAAGAACAGGATGTTTATGCTTGAGTGTGTAACAGAGAGAGTAAAATAGAGTAAGGGAAAACGGAGGATAGGTAGCAGTAGAAAAAGCAGTGAAGCTGAAAATTCTGAAAAAGTTGTCCTAATGTGGGTCAGATATTGAATGCAACCCCTATAATACAAAGGCAATCACTCACTCACTCACTCCTTTTACCCTCATTATTTCCCCATCAATTGATAAACACACTGCAAAAGGTGTATTATAAGTATTGGACTTTGAGAGAAAGAAAGGGCAAAGGCAAGGACCTCACTCAGACAGACACACAGTTACCTCGTTCACTGAGCCTCAAAAACTCCAACTTATATCGTATGGGGACAAATCTTGAACTGAGGTGTGCAAGTAATGGCCATGCCCACAACACAGCAAACTTACGAATACCAAAATACAAGAGAAAAACCAAAGCCACGTTACCAAGTTCACAAGCATTGGTTTTCATTCTTTCAGTTTTATATTTTTCTTAAGTGGGAAAAAACACATGTTCAGCACTGTTTGATGTTTGAACACGCCAAACCTGTCTTATATTATTTCCCAAGGAAGTCACGGAGGGAAGTGGATTTGTTAATTGATATTATACTTAGAAACACGTTAAAAAATGTATACATAAACATGAACTAATAATATTCAAATAAACTTGAATTTAAACATGCTAATAATATACGAAACATTAATGCATGCTGTTCATTAGTCTTTACAGGTCCCTCTTAATGCAAAGATGGTGGAATGGTGGGTCAGGTAGGCTTATTGGGCCCGCTGAATTCAGCAGTTGCTTACTGTGATCGCATCATGATCCATGAGGCACCGCTATTTCCAGAATATATAAAACCGACATAAAAAGGGAGATGAGGTTGATAAGATATAAAATTGTTGGTTTTGAGGTTGACTTTTACAAATAATTGAAGAAATGTTATTTTCTCTTTATATTCAAAGATTTATATAAAAAACTATAAGATAATACTTTTACAATTACTTATAGAAATAAAAATAAAAATTATTTTCTCGAACAACCTGGACTTCCATGATCAACTCTTTCATTTTTAGTCAAAATTTACTTCAGGCTAACTTTTGCTTGGCATAAACGTCTTGCAGATCATTTCAATGCGTACAATAAGGAAAGATGTCAGAACTATTTACAATCTCATAAGTTGAGTATAAAATTTTATTGATGATGCACTGTGTATAGAATAAATTACAATTTAAAGATTTTTCTCACTATTTCCGTGCTGATCAGATCTGATAAGGTTAATTGCACGTTTCGTAGCTTCTTCTTTAAATATTTTTTTATTAATTTTCTCGTAAAGATAACCCAAAAAACTTCAAAATAAATTAATCTACAGAATTTATCTTTTCATCAATTTATGGTACAATTATACGCCCCATTGTATTTCATCAATCTATCCTGCCATTTCTTTTGTTCTCTACACCTTTTTTTGTGTCCGTCCTCATTGACAAACCATGGATCAATTTCTCTTATCGAAATACACATTTTAATGAAAATTTGTGAACAGAAATCCATCAAAATTATATTTCACATTTCAAAATTATTTATACAAAAATCAATTTTACTAAAAAAATGTAAAACAATCGAGCCTTGGTATGTATCCTTTCCAACTTACAGCCCATAAAGTGAGGCAGGATAGTGAATGTTCACAAACACCCCTTTTCTTCCCCTTGTCAAGAAAAAAAAATGGCATTACCCTGGGATCGGGATCCTCTCATTTGTGCAAACATGACCATCATGTGCTGCTATTTTTGCATTTTTGCTTAAACAAAAATAAAAACGAAACATGAGGATCATGTTACGGGAGAGGATCCTGATCCATTACCCTGTCTTTTAGAAGCTGGCAATGTGGGAAAATTCTATAACTGAAAATTGTCAATCATATGCTGGACCACATCTTCTCCATCAGAATTGATACAGTAAGTTTTCACCTGGAGATAAAACCAAATTCAACCATAGTAAATATAATGTTAAAGGCTTAACACAAGTGATAATATGCTAGAATATCAGCATAGATTTTCAAAACAGAAATTTTGTGACATGTTCCTACATGATGGGTTTCAAGAAGCAGAAACTTGCCTGAATGGTGTTATGTGCTAGATATTTCTGCCTACTACCACTAAAGCTGACATCAATGCGGTCCCAGCTCATTGTCGTTAAGCTTCTGATCATTTCCTCTACAAGTGTTTATTGTATATATGTTAATAATGATCCAAAATATAAAGCAACAATTCTTTATCAATCAGAATTACCAGAAATTTGTAAATTACAAAAGCAACATGCAGGCTTGGTTCTCAAGGTTCTTAATCATTAGAGGATATACTTTGTGCATGTTAGTACAAATTTTCCAAGTAAGAAAATTGGGTCCACTGTACCCTCATAGACACGACTTTTACCTTAGCATTTATGCAATATTGCAGCTCTCAAAAGACTACAGTTGTAGTAATTCATGTACGCACAAATTATTTTTGTTTGAAAATTTCCTCCTTATTAGGTATTAAAACTTAACAAACGGGATCATGGTGTATATATATATATATATCATAACAAGAACTGAATCACATGTTAAAAAAATGTGTCTCATGTCCAACAGCTCCCTCCAGAAAGAAAGACAATTAGAATCCCTGTGTAAGGATGTCACTCCACCAAATGCATACTATAATACGAATAATTAAACAAAGCTAATGCGTTTTCTTAAAGAATCTTTAAATGACATAAACTTTGATTTGTTTTCTTTTGTTTTTTCCATTTTCACTTTCATGGGCCATCTGAACTAACAAAGGTCTAACAAAATGCTTGTCTTTTGAGCTTCAGCCAAGCACTCGCCGCCTCAGGCCACAACAACAAAACCTTGTCATGTTATCATAGTAGGTATGCCAAAAATCTTTCAAATATCAGCAGATACAAGATAAATAAAATTAATCAGTTAAAAAAGGTGAAATACCTTCCATGTCAACTTTGCTGGATCTATTACTCACTTCGGATTCAATAGGAACTTCTTCAGCAATAGAAATAGATCTTGCTGTCTCTACATTTACAATATGTGGGTACTTCTCATGTCTTGAAAGATTCCGACGCTGAATAAAAAAACTAGTGAGACAATTTACAGAAATTATATAAGTTGTACTGCAGAAGCTTTGGTAATATTTACCTTTGGAAGCTCATTTCTACGCCTTATAGACGATGTACTCCATCCAACAAGCTCTATTTAAGAGTCAAGTTATTCATGCAAGTATTAACAGTGACAACAAATTATGACAAGAATAGCCATCAGTTAATTCTGCTGAAAGTAAAACAAAGGATACGGTCATAACGCACATTTGCATAGGCAACACGATGTTTGAAGGACTGCAAAGCAGACCTATAGAGAAATACATGTAGTATGTTATTTGTTCATGACTCAGAACGTCGTTAGTGACTCTCAAAAACCAAAGGAACCAAACCATATATCTTACATGAATTTCATATCTTCAGAGTCACGAACCATCTGGAGAAGAAGAGGAGGTTTTCCATTGTCACTATCAGTTAAAAATAGATGTTTTCCTGTTTTACCAAAAACCCATGAAACACGAGATACTGCTTTCTCAAGAGAGCGAAATCCACAAAACATAGGAACCTGAAACCAAGTCATGAAGCCATTATCAACACAGATCAGTAAGCTACAGTAATCATATATATATATATATATATATATATATATATTTAACACTATACTGCTATTCAATTACCACTAATTCCCTTCACTTGTTGCAGCAATGTAATCACACATAGTAAAGCATTCAAATTACAAATGTTACAGTAAAGTCACATCAGACAACCTATTATTAAAGCTTTAAAAGAATAACCTGTTTATGCCCTCTAGAACCAAGGTGTGGTGTTGCAGAGGTAATGAAATTTATGGGCTCCAGCCCTGCAATTTTTCCTTCATATTTTCTATCATAACATTCTTGATCTGAAATCTCTCTCTCACAATGTCCATTCCCCTGAGATAGTTCCATAGAAATGTCTCTCCCATAAAGCCTGGCTATTGCATATCTTGCCACTAAGCCACCTAAAGAGTGACCTACAAATGAAATTTTCTGAACACTTGGGTGACGTTTTATAACTGATATAACCTGAGAAAAAAGGAGAATAAAAATCTTATATCTTTCTGGATATTATTAGCATGAATATGAAACATTTGAAATTTAAAGGTATAGCATACCTCCACTGCCAGCCTCTCTCCCATTACATCAACACCGTCAAATGTCAACATCGCAGAATTGCATTCACTGCCTGCATTGCACAATGATGATGGATTCCATTAAATGGTGGAAGCCACTTTTGCCGTGAAAGAATGTGATATAGAAATATAGAATGAAGATATTTGAAACTGCTTGCAGGGGAAGAAGGTTGCATCTGCTTGCAAGCTCATCTAGTTTGCAAACAAGAAGGACTTCACTAACTGCACAATAATGGCTCTCAAAGAAGCAACTTTCATCAATATTCATAATAAACACCAACTTATTGTCTTGTATATGGGGTTCATTCATTATAGAAACATCAAGGGACAGGATATGATTTAAACCAAACTTTAGAACTCCAATTAAGAACCGTACCCTCCAAGATTTGTTGGTACTTGAAGGCATCACAGAAAATTAGGTGAAATAGGGATAGCCTAACATATGCAGCTCTACAATATCATCAGAAACTAACATAATTCATCGCCATATTTAAGTCGCAGAATGAGAAAGTGGGGGGTTTGAAAGAACGTTCTGTTTCCATTTCTTCACAAATAATTACAATAATGTCAACAGATAGAAGAATATTTTACTTTATCTTCTGATTCTAACGATTTGTCTTATGTGCAAAACTTTAAAAACAAGAATATGGCATTGTTGTAATTAATCGTAAAAACAGAAAATACTATTCCCCGTATGTTACCTGATCTAATTGATCCCAAGCATCAATCTGATGATATTCCTTAAGTAGTTAGAAATCACAACAGACAAAAGAAGCTACCAGGATTGAATTTTTGCGGACTTACAATGTACAATAGTATCCTCTGGATATCTTTTAAGAAAATGCTTTGCAGCAAATTTCCAATTCTGAGCACTGCAATAAAGGATTATTGCCACATTACTTAACAAGAAGATTGATTAAGCATAACCACACAGCCAGGTGCTATATTATACATAATTTTAGTAGTAGTAAAGGGAAATCATCAAGCTTAAATTTAATGACTTAGTCATCATGATTATTGATTATCAAAGTTAAGAACTCCCAAATACTCTTAGAAAAAAGGGTTAAAACTAAAATCAGCTAGAAAAACGAACCTGCCAATGAGACCATTAACCATTATGATCAAGTGGGTGGGATTGGGACGCTGACCAGAAGCATCAACAACCTCAATATCAAAACCTTCACCTTTGTCATCACGTTCGATTCTGAAACAACCAAACTTGGAGATACGCGACTTCCTCTTCTTCTTGGTCTTCCTTGTTTCACTATTCACCTCCATCTTCTTTGTCCCTTCCTGGTCTATTTCGTGAACTTGGGGCACTACTTCTGAATCCATAGAAGCCATGACTTGTTATTGGTTTGCGTCAAGGTGAAGTCTTGAGAAGCTGTTTAAGTAGTTATATTCAGATTCATTCTTGTACTGTGTTTCAAGCCCCGAAGCAGCCTTTCAATGACTTTCAAGATCAACAACTCCTTGACTCTGACCCTTCTATTTTATACATATTCTGTTTTGTTTTGTTTTTTTATTTTGTATTTATTATTATTTAATTATTTGATGATTTGAAACTTCATCGTCCAATCTTTTTCTTAATTGCATCCGTATCTATGCCGATTATTAGGCTTTTTCCACAGTTAAATCTAACTATATATATTTTTTTAATTATCTCCCAAAATTTATCAAAAATATAAATATGATTCTTAATTTAATTTTTTATAATGTTTAATAAATTTTAATTAAGAATTAAAATACATTAAAGTCTGTGTTCTGCAGTGGCACCATGATCTGGACTAGCAAACTAGACGAGTGGGCTGTTGCAGGTTTTGCGCATTCAAACTTCAAAGTTACGATCATTGAAATTAAGATAATCTTCTAGTAATAACTGTGCGTGTCACTCACAATCGCTTATCTCACATCTTCTCATTTCCATGTTCATTCTAGAAAGTTAATACTCCTTCTAGAAAGAAACAATTGACCCGTAAATGGTCGCACTTAAATTGTTTAAACAAAAATTTCTAGCCTATTCACACATAATTGTATAGAAAAATTGGTGCCCATTTAACGCTTTAGATATAACAAATAACTTTTTGTGGTATGACACACGTGACCACTTATTCACAGAAGTTGATATTCGAATTGTAAAGTAACATGTACGGTTATTCAATATTATTCAGTTCCATTGGTTGGATTGAACCCTTTTTTTATTTCTTTTTTGTGGTAGCGGTTCTTTACTTTAACCAGACATACTTGTGGCTCATGTTTTGCAACTGTACAACCTACCATGTTAGAGAAACATCTTCAATAAAAATGTCATATATATAAACTTAAATATAAGTTTGTGTAAACATTTCTTTATTCCAAAGATTGTGATTCTTACTAATGCAGTAATTCGTGCACCACGTGATTTTTAATATTATGGTATAGAAATAAAAAAAATTTAAAATACATAAGAGATAAAAAAAAAGTTAAAATATTTAAATGAGGTAATAATAAAAAGAAAATGGTACAGGCAAGGAATTATTAAAATATTAGAGTACAATAAAATATATTCACAGTATGTAAGAAACACAATTTTTTAATTATTCAAATATTTAACTTGATAATTCTGATGCTAATATATTTTCCTATAATATTTTATTTGTGCTATATGAATATTTATTTCTGTGATGTAGTGCATGTTTAACTAAAGCAATTGGATAGCTTATAAATTAGCTTGTTATTTGACAAAATTAAACAACTATGACCCTCAAATTATTATTATTTTGTATAAATATAAACTTCTTGTTTTCTTATTTATTTAAATAAATTGTGCATATTTCTTTTTTAATTTTAGATATTTTTACTTTTGAAATTTTCCTAAATCGAATAATATTGTGCAGGATACCTGCTACTTATTACTATAAAATGAGCAAAGTTAGATGCCTGTAAAATAATATTTCCCTTGAAAATTTGAGACCTTTCCATATTTACTAAAGGGCTTTCCTTTATTTTCTTAAATTACTGATGCATGTTCAATCAGAAAATAGTAAGTTATGGACATAAAAAGAATGATGAAGAGAAAATACTCATTTTTATTTATGGATCATATCTAATTTCATTTATAGTTGGAAACTGCATTGAATTTGCTTTGTTTTGAGCAGCATGTGTTGCAGGATGTCATCATCATCATCATCATCGTAGGATAATCTTCCAGCCTCCAATGTAGAAGAATTTTAATAGCACACATCTTGAGTTCAACTGATCTCCATGGAATGAGATATTTATAAAAAGGGCACATAAAAATCTAAAGAAGGTGATACAGATAAAATTAAGTGTTGTGCCATAATAATTGCTACAATCTTGAAAATAAATTATAGCAGATCTTTGGTTTAATTCAATACCTAATTTGCTCTGTAAAGATAATACAACTGTGTATATAAACTTGTGCACTTGAGATTAAAAATACAAGAATTTCACAAACAATTGTCTAAAAGAAATTAGAAGGGAGAAATAAAGTAACCAAATCATAAAAGAAGAATGGATTTTTGTTGCACATTCCATGAAATGTTTATGTTACCATATTTATCCTAGGAGGAAATGACGATGGTACATGGTACCATATTTTGCTCAAAATTCATGAGCCAAATTTTTAATCATGCTTTTTTTTTATATTTATTTTGTATTTTTCAATTTTTTATCTCTCTTTTTCTCCACTCATTCTATACTTCATTTTAGGACTATAAAAACACATTATTTTTAATATCACAATGATAAAGTACAAAGAAAAAACAAATTTTTACAACATAATTATTTCTATCTCTATTCTTTAATTTCAAAAGTGAATATTAATTTTGACTTAATTTTAAATACTATTTTATCAATATTTTTGTATTTTTCTATTCAATTATATTATATTATTCAATTAACACACATAAACAAATATTTATTTATAATATAAAATTATTTTATTATATCAATAATAAAAATATATTTTATTTTATATATTAATTTATTATATTATTAAGCATAAAAATTTATAGTTTATATTTTTATAAAATTTTCTACAATCAATCAATAATTAGTTTATTAGTATGAATTCATAATAGGTAATATGAGTTAATTTTTAATAATATTAAATAAATATGTTTCTTAATCCGATATATATTTATTATTTTTTATATATTTTTTTATTTTAATTGCATGCATACATATATACATATATATAATTTGAAAAAAAAAATATCAAACAAATAATTAAAATTTTTGAAAACTATAATATTTTTTATGTTTGAAAACCTTACATTATTTTTATCAAATAAATAATTAAAAAAATGATATTTGACAGCTATTATTTCTACAATACATACTATATATTATGTCTAATGCAAAATATGTTGTATCCAATACCTTCAAATTGTAAGCCATCGTTTTCATGATCAAGTTTGTTTAGTTGGTGGAAAGAAAGCCATTGTGCTTCTAATGGAAATATTCTAATTACTGTTCAAACTATATATCCTAAAATTCAAATATAACTCGGTAAAATATCCTGTGCCAATAATATAGGAAGCATTTCTTTTAGAAATGACAAGTCTATTTCAGTGTGATGTTGAATTTTAACACACCTCATCTCATGCATTGAACTCAGTTAAGTACACGGAACTCTTCGTTTGCTTCATATACCACCAAAATCTGAAGATTTCAGAATTCTTCTATTTCCAGTTTTTGCATAAGGAATAATAACACCGTTAATCTAATAAAGGAACCCTTAGTGCTAAGGCAACATTTATCACGGTAAGAAGTTAATAATTAAGTGGTAATACTCATATAAGATTATAAATAATAAAAAGCTGATTTACAGCAATTAATTATAATTTATGATTTTAATTCATGATTTATACAAATTATTTTAAAAAAAATAATGATATTCCTAATTGTTAAGATATATAATTGGAAATAATGGATTCCCTTGAAGAAACAATATCCTTCTGGGTAACGAAAATAGTATGAGCAGCAGGGCATGTGCAAGACAACTTTGTATGATCTAGAAAATATCTTGATCGGAGAGAGACAGAGCAATGAAATTCCCAGGAAATAACAAATCCCCTATTAGTCTTACTTGTTAAGGGTCAATACACATGATAATTCCTATACTTGTTAAAGCAAAATGTCACTTACCTTGGTCTTCGCATGCTAAGCAAGTTTAAGATTTGCCCAGAAAATGGTGATAACAGCAACTCATACATTCAAAATATAGAAATACCATGCTTCATTGTTAAGGTAATGAAAACCTCGGTAATTTGCAAAATTGGAAAGAAAAAGGGTAAATATAGAGAAGGTCATAACATCCTTCAGTTTTTGACAGAAAGAAGTCACTGTTAAGACTATCTTGGCTTGGCCTCAGTGGCGGATCCAGTACAGTTGAGGGAAAGCAAATAATCCCCTAAACTTTCATAAATCTTTTCAATTTTAATAAATTATTATTAATAATGTCTATATTTTATATTTTTTTACCCTTTGTATCTTTGCATCCCCTGATTTTAGGGTCTTGGATCCCCCACTGCTTGGCCTGATTATAAATATTGCAAAACATACCTTGAATTTGGTCTTCACAGTAGAAAGCCTCGAAGACAATCCACGTATTGTCATTTTACAAATAATGAATCACTTGATTTAGAATATAACAAAAAGCAGCAGAACAGCAATTTGATTCTGTGAATTGAGCTCTCTTTATCTAGAAAACCAAAACATTAGTGGAAACAATACTCTAAAATCAACTAAAGAATATTTGCTGTAGTGCATCATATTATACATATGCATAAATTGATTGTTATTCAGAATAATGAATGGAGACAAAGACGCGGTGATCAAATTCAATAAAAAAAATAAAATGTTAGTATGTTACCATTTGTAACAGATAAATCGTTAATATGCTTCATTCACAACAGTTTCCTCACTAACATGAAAACATTTATTCACTAAGCCCTTAATTTGACCATTATACCTGGGAAGCAACTCGTGAACTAGAAAGCAACAGACCATTAATTTTAGCTCATAATTTAGTAGGCTATAACATTGATAAGAACCTAACTTTAGAAAGGTCAAGATATAACAGCATATCAATTAACTTATTTTTATGATCAACAAATTATCAGTTTTCGCTTGTTTGAATCATACTATTGACATTTTTCTTCCTTAAATTGAGAGAGAGAGAGAGTTTGTTGCAATTAAAAACTATAACAGTCTTTTGCTTATTCTTAGGTACCAATTTTCACCTAAGAAAAAGAGAGCCATAAAGGGGTAAAAGGGGGCACGTGAAGAGTGAAAGAAAAAAGAAAGTTGAGAAACCAAAGCAAACATAACAACAATCATTTATTTATACGAAGCCAGATTGAGCTTTTCAGCAAAAATAGAAAAAAAAAACTGATAGCTTGATACCTTTCTCCCTTTCTTAAGCTTGGCAAACTTACGTTGGTTAATCTCATTTAACAAACAAAAGTATGCCCTAGTTTTTTTATTTTCAAACAAAACAGATCTCCCTCTCCTTTCAAGCTATTTTATAACATTGACAAACAAAATTTGATCAATTATTTGATTAAAAGGAGAAAATAAATTATACTACGATTAGAGATGAAAATATATTAGCCATATATTAAGTTTACTTGTAATAGACTTTTTATTAAAATTAGTTTGGCCTTTTTAATGACCTGATTTGGTCTATTAACATGTTTAAGGGTCTACTTTGCATCGAGACATTTAATAAGTTATTAAACTTACTTATAAAAAATAAATTATTAAATTATCTAAATATGAACGTTTTTTACATATTTTTATTTATCACTTTTAAACTACATATTTAATTTAAATAAATAAATCACTATACATACCAAAAATACAATAAAATGAACATCAATTTATAAATCATTAAGCAAATATAATAGCATAAAGTCTTACACATTAGTATTAATAGTAAAAAGATGATGAATGAGATGAGACAAACCAGTATAGATATAATTGAAACAGTAAATGAATATTAGTGTTATGCATATAGGATATGTAAACAAAATTTAACAAACAGAATCATCTCTCTTAGAAAGTAAGTAATAAAGACATTTTTTAACTTCAATGAAAAGTATTAGGATTTTTAATTTAAAATTTTATTATTTTAGAATTAATTAATTTAATAAATTTTAAATAGTTCATTTTAATGGGCCTAATAGATTTTTTATTAAGTTCAAGCCTAACTCATTTAATTAATTAAATTTTTAAAAAATTCTAAATTAAGCTTATTAATTGAATAGGTTAAGCCGAACTAAACTTAAAAAAGATTAAGCTATATGTCCTTATTAGACAACTTGACTTATTTTCATCTTTAGCTGTGATAGTATAACCCTTTCCAAAGTTTCAAGTTTCAAACATTATTAGACTCTAATTTTCTTTTATATTGTTATACAAGAATTATCCATCAGACTTTATTTATGGTTGGTTGCACAAGACTGAATTTACTACTCACATGATTGCCTACAATCCATGAGTTTTAAAATATTCTAATGTTTGTTGTTTTTAGGCCTATGGTGAGCTCATTTATCATTTATAAATCAACGATTAAGACTCTCTCGCAAAATATTTGTCTTAATTCATAATGAAAGAAAAAAAAATCACTAAATTAAAATAAATTAAGACTAACCTTGAATTTAGACTCAACACCAAAAATACTTTATCAATCATCCCTCGTGCTTAAGCAAGAAAGAGAGAGGAAAATCAAGGTGATCTGTATGTATATATATTTATTCTTTTGGCTGTATTAAGATCAAAACATTCAAAAGTATTATCTGCTTTTATAGCGTGTTTGAGGGCACCGACATATACTCCGTTGTAGTTCGTGTTTATTTTTATAATTAATTTGTTGAGAAAATGATTCTCTAATAAAAGATATTTTTAAATTTTAATTTATTAATTTAAAATATAATAATTAAATAAATAGTGCTTTTAAAATTTAGTATGAAATTTTTATATCATGCCATGAATTGTTATTTTCAAAAAATTAAACAAAATCACACAAACATGTGGCTTTTCTTTTACTGGTGAGTAAGTGGTATACTGATGTGATTGGATGACTTCTAGAATACAAGGCCAATCACAATATATTATTTTTGCAAACATTTCATTTTAATTCAAGAAAAAATCGCTTGTTGCGTAAACTTTGATGACAATGCTCATAAATTGATAATTATGTGAACATTTATGTGCTATTGATTTACAGATTACTAGCAATCATACTCGTCTGATACATGAAAAGTTTTGATTTATTTATTGTTACTATAAAATATTATCATATTTTTTATTTTTTTATAATTTTAAACAAACTACTCATTTGTAAATAAACAACGCTTAGACTAATTCAATAATATAAAATATTAACTTATGCTAAATAAATTATAATCATGGTATACAGGTATAGAATCAGGTCAAATCAGGTTAGACTAATAGCATATATAATTATAATTATTATATGTCAAAGACTTTATTTTTAGTTTGATTTTGTCTATTTAGATAGCTTGACCTAACTTAAAGCATGTTAACAAAGTTTGCTGCAAATAAAACTTTTAATAAGTGATTAAACTAAGGCCAACAAACAAGTCTAAATAGATCTAGACTAGTAAACATACAATAAATAGGTTGTAAACAAATATTTACACTCAAAATTGAGAATATTTTTGAATAATAATAATAATATTATATATATATATATATACAAACAGGTCAGGCATAATATGCTTTATAAATAACTTAAGTTGACCTATTTACTTAAATAAACTTTTAAAAAAATTAAAATTTTATTTATTTTTAATTAAATAAGTTAAATTAGGTTAAATCTAAAGTAACTTAGGCCGCAGGCCTGTCAAGTTGTTTGGGCTGTTTCTATTCCTAATAGTATATAATACTATATATTATTATAAATTCTAAAAATTTAAAATATTTAAAGTTTAATCTTAGAATTGTTAATTATTTTTGTGTTAACCTTATACATAAGTTTTCTTTTTTATTTTTTTTTACCTTCACTCATTCGTTGAGTTCAATGATAAAAATCCATGAACTTGTTTTTACCATTTTTGCTGACAACAACTTATATTGGAAACAATCACATATCGTCAACTACCATCATCTAACTACAAACATAGAACAAAAATGACATAATAACATGGAGCGACAAAAGAATAGAACTACAACTAACATTGAGAAAATAGAACAGAAATGGATTTAATACGACTATTTAAACAATCTCCCAATAATAGCTTTTATACTTTGCCCCAACAATTCAATTTAATGGGCAAGATACTCATTGAAGTTATAAACGTTTGGAGACAAGGGATATCATTGTTATTTCGAGTGACTCTTGACAAAAACATGTTCATTCACGTACCCAAAACTATAAGTGTTCTACAATGTTGAGTAGCCTCGGTAGGCTACCCAGATTTGTATATTTTTTTGCAGTTATTTTTAATTTATGAAAAATATTTTATTTATTTTTTATAAATTTATCATATTAAACTTTTTTTTTCAGTAAAGGCTCCAACTTCCTCAATAGATATTTAGGCACATTTTTTTTGGTTTGTAATTGTTATTGTTATTATGACTTGAGAATGCTTTTAGTTTTAAATTTTATTTTTACTGTCTTTTTAATAATAATTTGTCTATAGTTGTCATGTTCACCAAGTGAGCTTTATGGTGTCAAATTTTGAACTTTTAGATATGGAAATAGGTTTTGTTAGAGGATCTTTCTATGATTTCATTTTCAAGAGGTTCTGAGGGCTCTGTAATGTGGTTTGTGCATTAGCTTAGATGATGAGTGGCTTTGGTACCAGTGTCATGGTTGCCTCGTGACAAATGAGGCAGCTGCTTTAGGCTTTCAATCTTCTAAGCTTTTATATTTCGCAATAAATTTTTAAAAATTATTATTAATTTAAAAATTTCAAATGTAAATTTATTATATTATTTATTATTGATTTGTGAATAAGACTATGACATTTTTAAACATTATTACAAATGTT
Source organism: Abrus precatorius (assembly GCF_003935025.1). Taxonomy (NCBI): domain Eukaryota; kingdom Viridiplantae; phylum Streptophyta; class Magnoliopsida; order Fabales; family Fabaceae; genus Abrus; species Abrus precatorius. The sequence goes on from NW_020874384.1 coordinate 15,367,122, forward strand.
ACTCGGGTTATTTGTTACTCATTTTATAAAAATAATGATTTGGTAATTATTTTGAGAGATAAATATTAACCATTAAAAGTAAAAAATTATATTTCTTTAACTGTAGAATTTTGTAGAATGATTTTGTAGTTTAAATTATTAAAAAATAATATAAAATTTTATATTATACTGAGTCCCTCTAATAATTTTGTTTAAAACCTCAAAATTTTTAACACCTACCTTACTAATTAAATTACAAGTCATCAGCCACAGGTGCAGAAGCAGTAACTACATTGTTTGCTTAGTATTAACATAGCATGACAAAGTTTGTTTCAGCTAATTAGAAGGGGATGGTTAGTAGTTGCTGTTGATTAAAAATGTTATTGCAACTCACAAGAATAGAGTAGAAAGGCTGCCTCTAGCATCCCAAAGCATCAACTATTATGATGATGAAAGCCCTAAATTAATGGGAAAAGAAAAACTAAGAATTTTAGAAAACAAGTGTGCATCCCAATAGTTGCTGCATTGTATGTTGAAAGTGACCATAAGGATTACAACCAAGACGTTGGCAATAGACCAAACAAAAATTAAAACTGCATGCATGTACCAAATTGTAGTTTCCATCAATTGCACAGAGCAAATTTTTAAACAAAGTTGACCATAACAAATATTAGACACACATAATGTTTAATTGTTATCAAAACAACAATTGCTTTGGTCGAAAGCATTTCCAAACAAAATATGTGAGAAAGGGCCAAATTTTTTATTTTTTTATCACATGCTAATATTTTTTTTGTGCAATGTAAGTGTATTTTTTAATCTAAATAACATTTAAAACCAAGAGTTGAAATAAAACATATATAAAAGAATAATTGAAGAATAATAATAATAAAGTGTAATAAGCGATATTTTCACTGTCAAGAATAAGCATTTTATTTGTTATGTAAGGACATATTAAAGAGATAAACGTCATAAGAAAATCACTGATAAAAAACGTGAGTTAGTGTTTGATAATTAATTTTAAAAGATTATATTAGTAAGTAAATGATTTGATATTCATAACATAATTTACATTTAAGCGATAAAAAGTCAGAGAAAAAAAAAACACTTAATACAGAAGAAGTTCTACAGAAAATAGTTTGAAAAAAGTTTTCACTCTTGAAAGTGAGTACTCAAGTTTTGTTACATAAAAAATAATTTTTATAAATAAATAAATAAACTATGAATTATATAATTTTGAAAAACGTGAATACTCAACTCACGAAACAATACACGTTGATGGCTACCACGATTTGAGATGATATTTTAATGTGATCGGAAATGAAAACAAAAAACATCTGCCAGATATATTTTCATTAAAATAATACACATTTGATATGAATTGTTTATAAAAATAGTAATTTTAATTAAATAAAAAACAAAAACGAGATGATTACTTTTTGAATATAAGTTAAATCAAAGATACACATAGTTTAACTACTAGAGAAACAGGTTGATTAGGGGGATCTTAAGGTTGCATGTCATCATCATTGAATAATTGTTGAATTGAAAAGAATAATTATTTCGGACAATAATTATTATTATTATTGATTTGAAGAGCAGAAGGGTCGTAAAAATACAAATTTAAAAAACATTAATTACCGTTTGAATAATATAAATCTTATTACTATTATTTGACAAGATGCTTCTATATTCTTAGGTAGTACTGTTTTATTATTTTAGTAACAGTATAATTAAATATACAATTTAGTTAAATATTTATTTAATAATTTGAAGTTTGGAATGAAGTAAAATTTTGTGTTAATTTTTTAAAATTACTTTAAACAGAAATAAGATAAAAAATAAATATAATAATGAATAATAAAAATTCTAAAACATAAAACATATTGAATAGCAATAAAGTAATTCACATTAAAAGAAAAAACTTTAATATATTTATAGTCTTCAAAACTGATCTTAATTTGATTTTAGTTTTTAAATTTTATTTTTTTTATTCATGTCATTTGTACTAATTATTTTACAGTACAATATTAGCTATATCTAGTAACATGAGCTATTTTATATATTTTAACATATAATTTTCTATACATAACAATTAACACCAATATTAAATTATAGTAATAAAAATTTAACTTGTTTGTTAACATATTTGTTTTTCTCAATCATTGCAGTGATTTTCAACATAAAATATTAATAAATTTCTATTGAGTATAAAAATATTCACTATTTACATAAATTTTATCAATTTTAAATATCCAAATATTTGTAAACAATTAAAAATTAATTTGTTTAACTTGAAAAATAATGTGTCTTTAATTGAATTTTTAAATCATTTATATATTTTTGTTGATTAAATATATTATTAAAATATTTTTAAAAAATTCTCAATAATGTGTTGAATATATAACGTTTGAGGATGAAATAAATATTAAGAATAGAACATTTCAACACAAATACAATATAATGATGATTTTTCGTAATGAAATTATAATTTAGTAAACATAATTTTGTATAAATCTAAATTTTTTAATAATTATACACAGACAAATTATTTATCTATTTTTTAAAAAACTACATTATGAACGATTAAAATTAGAAAAAAAAGATAAAATAAAAGGGTATTAATATACATTCTTAATAGGAAGGAAGTAAAGGTTGTTCCCAACCTTTGAACCATTGGAGCTGGGAGACGAGGAAGCTTGTTGTGTTCCGGAGTGGGGTGGCAAGCCCCAAAGAATACGCGTGTACCTTTATCCTTCAATAATTTTAAAGTGACGCTGTGGCTATTGCATGCTAAAACGCTCCGCCGAACAATATCGCGCTGACACCGCCTACAAACCCTTCATTCATACATCAACAAACCCTCACCGCTGTCCGAACCTCATTCGTCACAGCTTAGCCCCACTCCACGGTGGCGCCGTCGCTCTCCCCCTCTTCTCCTCGTATTTGCCCACGCGCACGCGCGTATGTCCACGCAGACCATAACCTACCCTTCTTGTCGCTTTTCACTTCCACATTCCACATGGGTTTCGTCCGTTAATTATTTTCATTAATTAGGAGTGTGTTTCTGACGCTCCTTTAAAGCGGCGTGAGGTTCGGTAAAGCAAGAAAGTATTCACAACGGTAGTGTCCTCAATAGTTTCCTAGATGCGCCCAATAAGATTCACCCAAGTGCAAGACTACGAGATATGATTCATACAAATCACCAGGGTTCACATGAACCTCACCGTATTTAAGCACACCCTTTTCCTTTACCCCCAGAATTAAATAAAGCTCGCTCTTCTCCGTTGTCTTTCTTCTCTCTAATTCCCTTCGATCTTTCTCCCCGCCCGTCTCCGTGAGATTTCTAGGGTTTTCAGTGAGATTGAATTTCCGTACGCACGCACGGACTAGGGTTTTTTTCTTTTCTTTTTGTTTTCCCTCTCTTTCTCTTCTTGATGGTGACCGCGATGGGTCATGGCATTGGTATCTGAATCAAATTTTAGTTCAGAAATCCGAATCTCTGTTCCTTCAATGTGATGACTTCTGTTGCCGCCGGTGAATGGCTCGATTTCGTTTCCGGCGCCTCCGATTCTTCGCAATCTTCGCGCTCGCAGTCGTCGTCTTCGAGAGGCAGTGCGCGTGCGTCGAATCAACGAGCGACGAGTTGGAGCGCGATTTTTCGGTAACTGATTTGAATTGGAATCTCTTTCATCAAGATTATTCGCCGCCGGCTCCGCCACCTCCACCGCCGCATCCGCCGTCGGTGTCGTGCGTGGACGATCTCGGTGGGGTTGGGTCCCTGGACTCGACGTGCAAGATTGTGAACGATGTGAACCTGAATCGCGACGTGTATATAGCAGGGAAGGGAAATTTTAACATCCTACCTGGGGTGAGGTTTCATTGTGCGATTCCCGGGTGCATGATTACCGTTAATGTTACCGGCAATTTTAGTTTAGGTAACAGCTCGTCGATTGTCACCGGAGCTTTTGAGTTGGAGGCAGAGAATGGTGGTTTTGGGAATGATTCGGTGGTTAACACGACAGGGATGGCGGGACAGCCTCCTCCGCAGACGAGTGGGACCCCCCAAGGGGTTGAGGGGGGTGGTGGGGGCCATGGCGGGAGGGGTGCCTGCTGTCTGGTGGACACGACGAAGCTTCCGGAGGATGTTTGGGGAGGGGATGCCTATTCCTGGGCTTCGCTGCAGAACCCGTATAGTTTTGGGAGCCGGGGAGGGTCGACGAGTAAGGAGAGCGACTATGGTGGGTTGGGTGGCGGGCTTGTGAGAATGACTATTCATAAACTTGTTGAGATGAATGCAACTGTTTTGGCTGATGGGGGTGATGGAGGGACCCTAGGGGGAGGTGGCTCTGGAGGCAGCATCTACATCAAGGCTTACAGAATGTAATTGTTTTTATTTATTTACTTTTTATCTTATTTGGTTAACATGAGCATAATCTTGTTGAATAAAAATTCCTCATTCTTGCTGTATTCGTTGGTTTTTTTCCTCCCTCCAAATATTTAATTTAGCCTTTACTCTCTCTATATGTTTCCTTCCAATTTATGCGTGATATATATCAACAGAGTTTTTGTAAAGTTAGGGTGTTTGTCGTTGAGGCATATTTGGTTAACTTTTTATAAATTAACACCGTATGTTCCCTGGTTATGCAAGGGACATGAGTGGTACAAGTTACTGCATTCTTTTCTTTGAAATCCTGTCACTGATGTTTTTTGTTAACAAATATTTATGTTTCGGTGTTGTTGCCTTTGAGATGTGGTTGTGCATGTAGTAGTGTAACATTAGCAACTCATCATCATTATCACAACGAATGTGATGATATAAGTCTATATATTATGCGGAAATCCTTTACTGAAGCCTAAAACTAATATTCAGGTGGAGATTGTATGCGCATAAAATGTACACTAAGGATCTTTTCTCCCTAATCTCTATATTCACATGTCTAGATGTATACAACCAACAATGGAACGCTTTAAATTAGTCTCATGCTTGATTGCAATTGATGTTTCAATTTCATGAATCTAGTTTTTATCCTTTTCCATTGATCTTTTTTTTTTTTTTTAAAAGAGCAGGACTGGTAATGGGATGATAAGTGCTTGTGGAGGTAATGGTTTTGCTGGTGGTGGAGGTGGCAGAGTTTCTGTTGATGTGTTCAGTAGGCATGATGAGCCCAAAATTTATGTGCATGGTGAGGATATTTTAGTTTATGCACTGGTTAGCTGTTTGTGAAAATATACTTTGCATAAGTCCTTCCCTGCAAATTAAGTACTCATGTGCTTAAGCACTTATAATATATAGGGTAATGTAGGCAGCACCTGATTGCAGTTGAATGACACTCAGTCTTTGGTTTGTTTCTGGATAATAAGGCAAATGTTTGGAAGTGAACTGTTGTTTTTTTTCCAGCATATTGAAATTAATCTTCGGTTTCTCACTAGAATTAAGTCAATTAACTTGCTCGAGTTGAGCAAATAGGATTTGATGATCTACTCTCTAGGCTATCTGATATCCTATTTTGACAACTGTGGTAGGTAGGGCAGGAGGTCATTAATAATGAGCCCACCCCTTTGGCCTACGGGAGATGATTTGAAATTCTCATGATATGACCATATTTTCGTGTTTAGCTTGTTGTGAGTTTTGACTCCAAACTTATCATCAGTTATGTTGACTGCAGTGCACATTTCTTATGTCAGGTGGTAGTAGCCTTGGCTGTCCTGAAAATGCAGGTGCTGCTGGGACTCTTTATGATGCAGTCCCTCGAAGCCTTATAGTTGATAACTATAACAAGACAACTGATACAGAGACACTTCTGTTGGAGTTTCCTAATCAACCCCTTTGGACTAATGTTTATGTCCGAAATAAGGCTAGGGCCACAGTTCCACTGCTTTGGAGTCGTGTACAGGTTTGTCAGATCTATAAATTAGTTGGATGATCCCAATACTGATTTTGGTTAATCAACCCCTTTTACTTGCTCCATGTCTCTGAAACCTTTTTTTTTCCCTTTCCCATTTTGATTTTGCTTCTTTTCTCAAAATTTTTAGATCAGTTTTTTAAATTCATTAGTAAACTCAAAAGGTTAGCGTACAAACACTTACTAGCATATCTAATGAAACATTTGAAGAATTTTTAAAAAATTAGGCTATTAAATCATTTGATTGAACTGGGAGCATTTGTAAGGAGAATTGTTCTACTTCTACCTCGTTTGGCCCACTATGTTTCTGCTAAATTCTGATTATCCCTCTTTCATTTAATGTGCTGAACGAGACATAGGTTTTAGCATTTGATATTCTTCTTGCCAAAGTTCACTCCTTCTAAAAAGCCAACTGCTGAAACAACTATCCAGTTGTAGGTTTGGATATTCTTAATTAACTGCCAAGCTAGAATGAGTAACTCCCACGGTAAAATTTGTTGAAGATTAAGGGTATGTTTGGGAGGGAGTTTTTTGGAGGGGAAGGGAGGACATATTTTTTAATCTTAAATTAAAATAATTATATCACTCATGATGATAAATTCATGATTAATATATTAAGTTTATGTCAATATATTAATTTATATCTTTTATTTTGAATAAATATTAATTTTAAATATATTTATTTAAGATATAAAATTTGTCTTCCCCTCCAAAATCTCCCTTCCCAAACAACCTCTAAAGGAATGAAGCACCAAAGGCATTAACTTGTTGATGTGTGTGTTTTCATTTGTATTTAATTCATTTACTTGATATATGTTGCTTATATTGGCTTGTACAGCAGCTAACTGTGTCATTTGAAATTCATATTTTCCGTTTCCCTCAACCTTAGCTTTTTTGAGCTTTCTTGATGTTAATGTGATTTAAAAATATATAAATTTTCTTCTAATGTATTTGGGGAAAGGGGTGATGTCTTGATTAGAGACACAAAGGGATAGGAAATTGGGTACCTGTTAATATTCTTGGTTGGTTGCTTCTTAGAGGATGCCTTTCAGTCTTATTTTTTGGATCAAAGGTTTCTTCTTTCCGTTACTGTCTTTCCTTTCCTTTTTAATGAATTCTTTTATCCAAAAAAGAAAATGGTAAGTTTCCTCCGTGTCTTCCTTTCATATTTTGATATATGTTTTTTTTTTAATCTGTTTTGTAAAAGATCGTTGCATGTGAAGGCATCTGTTCAACTATCTTTTTGTTTGGTATTCATTATTAGGTGCAAGGACAGATAAGTATCTTGCAGGGTGGGGTGTTGAGCTTTGGGCTGCGACACTATGCTACTTCAGAGTTTGAGTTATTGGCTGAAGAACTGTTGATGAGTGATTCTGTGATGAAGGTAGTTGGAATCTCTGAGTGTTTATATAGTATATCTTGTTTATTGATACATTGTTGTGTCCTAGTTCTATTGTATCTTTGAACCAACTACTAAACATAAATGAGCACGTCAGACAAAGGATGCTCAAATTTTTTATACTGCTATGAGTAATGATCCAATGCTATTTCTGATGCTTTACACTTAACTTGTATGACAGGTATATGGTGCTCTACGCATGTCTGTAAAAATGTTCTTGATGTGGAACTCACAAATGCTCATAGATGGGGGGGAAGATATAAACGTGGCAACTTCTTTACTTGAGGCTAGTAATTTGATTGTTCTCAGGGTATTTATCAACTCCTTGGCTGGACAATATTTTTGCACGTGTTATCTTCATCACATTTGACCACATCAGGTTTTATTAACAGGGATCTTCTGTGATACATTCTAATGCAAACCTTGGAGTTCATGGACAAGGTCTGCTTAATTTATCAGGACCAGGAGATTGGATTGAAGCACAGCGTTTGGTTTTGTCCTTATTTTATAGTATTCATGTGAGACATTGTTTTGTTTTTACCACTGATAATTTGTAGTCATTGAACACTTAATTTTCCCATACAATTGGTCTTCAGTAATGAATTTGGAGATCTGCTTTCTTTTTCATTAGATTAGTTTTTCCCCCATCAGTCTTTTCATATTAGTTTAAATATTTTTCTTATTCTTTTTTATTTTTAGTAGTTAGCTGTAGAGCATTTTTCTGTAGCTTAGTAGTTGACTGGGTGCTATTTTTTTTTCTGCTCTTTTATTTATTTAGGAAATGATCTAGTACAATATTGTATATCCTAATACTAGTTAATTGTGAATACCTTTTGGTTCTTTTTAGTGTAATGAAATAATACAAAGAAGCTTTCCTTCTGGTCATAAACATAATTCACTACAATATAATATGGTGAAGCTCTTCAATTCTCTGAATATTTATGGATTTAGAAACCATGAGCTGAACATCAAAGAGATGCCATGGAGACAATCCTATCATGTGCAGATCTAAAGTTAAATAGTCGATCAAATAGCCCAGACAAAAATTTTAACTTCTTTTTTGCATTCCAATACTTCTATAAGTTATCCAAAGAAACTGATTGTTTGTGTTTTTGCTCAAAATTTGGTGAAAGTGGAAACTGCCAGAGGAAAGATCATAATGGTTACTAAGTATGGATATTGGCTCTATTTCCATCTTGTCTGGATCTTGGGCTATATTTGGTGCTTAATAGATTTTCTGCATACTTTTAGGGTGCTTTTTTTGTCCTTTCTGCTTATTATTTTGGTGGCTTAATTACACTCTTCTGATGTTCCTGGTTCTCCCAATACTTTGGGTCTGGTTCTTGTTAATTAATCTTTTAAATGAAGTCATTTTGGTAACTTGATTGTTTTTGGCATTAGCCAATGGTGAATAATAGTGTATGTGCTGGTGTTTTGGTTAAGCATTAGTTGGTCCTACCTCTACAAATTGAGTTTACTTTTGACATTCTTTATAGGTTGGGCCGGGATCTGTCTTGCGTGGTCCATTGGAGAATGCAACAACTGATGATGTGTATGTTTGGATGTTGTGAAATCATTGAGTTGATTTCTCATTCTATGCTTTTGTTTCTAGTTCTGCTAAATTTCCATACTCTGATTATTGACAGCACACCAAAGCTTTACTGTGACAACCAAAATTGCCCTTCTGAATTACTTCATCCCCCTGAAGATTGCAATGTGAATGCATCCTTGTCATTCACCCTTCAGGTACTTTTTAAAGTATTGATGGATTAGCATTTGGTTATGCTAATATATATATAGTTGAAACTTAAAAATTCTGTATGTTGCCTTTCTAGATCTGCAGAGTTGAGGACATCCTTGTTGAAGGCCTTATAAAAGGTTCTGTTGTTCATTTCCACAGGGCTAGGACAATAACTGTTGAATCTTCTGGAATAATATCTGCCTCTGGAATGGGTATGTTTCTTTACATGTGAGGTTCTTGTCACCTTTTGATTCAAATAGCTGCATTCCCTGTATTGATTATGCTGAAAAAAAAAAATTTTGCAGGCTGTACTGGTGGGTTGGGCCGTGGAAATATTCTAAGTAATGGTATTGGCAGTGGAGGTGGGCATGGTGGTAATGGTGGGGATGCTTGTTATGATGATAATTGTGTTGAAGGTGGCATTTCATATGGGAATGCAGACCTTCCCTGTGAACTTGGTAGTGGAAGTGGAAATGGCAGCTTGACCGTTACCACAGCTGGGGGTGGGATCATAGGTAAGCTTATGTTTGGATCAGTTAATCCATTCTTTATGAATAATGGAAGACAATGATTACAACAGGATTTCTTCTTTAATTTATGTTTGTGTTGTATCTGTTGAGCAGTAGTCGGATCATTGGAGCACCCATTGTCGAGTTTGTCAATTCAGGGTTTGGTAAATGCTGATGGAGGGAATTTTGAACCAGCAATCAGAAACGGAAAATTTGCTATTTTTGATAATTTAACGGGCGGTCCTGGGGGTGCATCTGGTGGCACTATACTATTGTTTCTCCATACACTTGGCATCGGTGAATCAGCTGTGCTTTCCAGTGTAGGGGGATATAGCAGTTCTAATGGAGGTGGTGGTGGAGGTGGTGGAAGAATTCATTTTCATTGGGCGGACATTCCCACTGGAGATGTTTATCAGCCAATTGCTATTGTGAAAGGAGGCATTCAGACCAGGTACATCTATTACAAGCTTTTGCTTCAATTCTACTATATTTGCTTTTATTCTGTATGAGCTTAATTTGGATGGGTGCAGTCAATGTGCAAGAAAGCAGTTGTTGTGTCTTTTATAGTGCATATATGGTGAAGAATGTATGCTTAAACTGTATGATCTTGTAGTTTGCGTATACTTAATCAACATAGTTGGCATGTCAAACCCTTTAAACCAGAAACTTAAAATAAAAGCTTCTCTGGTGTAGGTCACTCGAAGTGGTCATCACTCATTCCAAATCCTGAAATGTTTGACATTTATGAATCTGTGGCAAGCTTTTTCTGTTAATCCTTTTTGGCTAACGTGCTTCATTTTCTTGGGTGCGGGAGTTGTAGCTAGAACTGTTCTTTGCATATTCTTTGTGTTGGTGTTATGAACTTGTAACTTCTAGCTTGTATATTTTAGTCCCCAAAAAAGATTTAGCTTGTGCATGCTAATGGTAATGATTCCCTCTATGATTACATGTGACGTTGTTTTCCATTTTTGCACTCTTTCATTTCCATCTCTGCCCTTGCTTTTCACTCATGTTATGATGGCAAATTCAGAACTTTATAATTTTATGTGATTATGATAGGGGAGGAAAGGGTAAGGGTCAGGGTGGCTCTGGAGCAAATGGGACAATAACTGGGAAGGCTTGCCCCAAAGGGCTTTATGGTACATTTTGTGAGGTATATTTACTTTCCACTTCCTCTTATTCTGTTATATTTCCATATTTATTAATGTGTTCTTGCTACCTTTGTGATCATGAGTTTCCATATTTGCTCAATATGTGAATTTATTCCATGTGTCCAAGTAGTTTGTCTAGTTATATTACTTTTAATGGTTAAATGCATGTGGAGGAATAATACTACCGCACCCATGGTCATCATCACTATATAGGTTGTGCATTATTTTATTTCAGCCTCAATACAGTGGCTAGTTGATGAGTGTCTGGCATGTTGATTGTATTTCTGACTGATGTGCTTCTGATATAATCAAGGATAGTTCACTTAAAATTTTTGGGGATATTATACTTGAAAGGATGTTAATATGTCAAGTTACAGCATACTTGAATGCAACATCCAATGGCTAAAGGTGTGTGGAGGATAATTCAGTGGCACTCATTGCACTCATTTTTGACATTGATATACTGATGCATCTAAAGGGAACTTGGCCTTCCTTTATTTGGGGGACCTATACTGAAGATTGGGTATAATAGTTGAAGTTTCCCAATGGAGCTGAGTGCCACTATAAAATGCCAAAGAGACATAGACATGCGGTTCTAGTGACATGAAGTGTGACAATAGGGAGAATGCTCATGGCTGTTATCAAATTAAGGCTATGTTTCGATTTATGGAATGAAAAGGAATAACATTTGTTACCATCGTTTGGAATGTTTGTCAAATGGAATCAAATGGAACCTAGTGGAATCTATTTCTCTCCATTCAATCTAATACCTCTATTTTTCTTTCTCCCTGGGTTAGGGAGTGTGGGATGGAACCAATTCATGATTCTGCTTACCATTCCTTCCCCTTCCTGGACATTGGAATGTAAACTTTTTCTCAGTTTCATCATAAAATATTCAAAAATGTGGTTAGGCATCACATGACTACTGTTCTGTGCACAATGTTAGGAGTAGAAGGGGAATTATTAATAGAAGCTTGAAAAGCCAAAAACACATAGATAGTCACACTACAGCTTCTTGATGTATCTGGTGAGAATTTTTTTTATGAGAATGATAAATTTGGATCCAACAAAACATGGATGGTATTTAGTTTTGTAGCTCCAGCTTGCCTCTGTAGAATCCAGTGCAACTTCTAATTGCATGTGCATTGGCTAGAAGTGCTAAAAGATGAAAACATTTTTTTTGTAATGTCATAGTTGCAAGCTTTTTATGCTTCATGATTTGCCTTAGCCTAGTCTAATCTGGCTACATCAGACTCACATTGGTGAGACTACTCTATCTTGGGACTGGTGAGCCATTTGACTGGAATCCCACCTACCTCTGCACCTAGGTTGGCCACTGCTTTTGACCACACTGGATTAGAGGAAGTTTACTCAAATTAATAGGATCTTTCTTTACCCTCTTCATCTCATTCTCATGTTCTTTTGCAGCTTTTTTGCTTTCCAATCTTTGATGACTAACTGATGCTTCTACTTCCAGATTTTCTACTCATAGGCTTTTATCCTACTTGCTTGCCTCCAGGAATGTCCAGCTGGCACTTACAAAAATGTTACTGGATCTGATAAATCACTTTGTCACCATTGTCCTGTTAATGAGCTTCCTCACCGTGCTGTGTATATTTCAGTCCGAGGTAGATTTTATAATTTAATGGATGATAATGTAAACAGGCATGCAAGATTATGTAGTTTGGAATTTTATGTTGTGAAAGCTGAAGGACTTGTATTCCTGTCCTTCATTCATCCTATGTATCTGTTTTTGGGGTTCCGTGGGTAACGTTGGCTCCCTTCATGCTTAGAAGTGTCTTCTAAAAGATATCCATCTTATTACCTATCTGGTGTATCACTGCATAATTTATCATCTTGTCTTTTGTGCAGGTGGAATTACTGAAACACCTTGCCCTTACCAATGCGTTTCAGACAGATATCACATGCCTGAATGTTATACAGCTCTTGAAGAGTTAATTTACACATTTGGTGGACCTTGGTTATTTGGTCTTTTCCTTATTGGTCTCTTGATCTTGTTAGCATTGGTGCTTAGTGTCGCAAGAATGAAATTTGTTGGGGTTGATGAATTACCGGGCCCAGCACCTACTCAACATGGTTCTCAAATAGATCACTCCTTCCCTTTCCTGGAGTCATTAAATGAGGTTTTCCTCAAACCATGTGGTTCCTTTTTTGCTTCTTATTTTGATATTTCTGAATTAAGTATGCCTCTTAACAGTAGCTATTTATTTTTTCCCCACTTTTTTTTTTAATGACCTGACGGTGATGTGTTGCTGTAAATGCCTAGGTCTTGGAAACAAACAGGGTCGAGGAGTCCCAGAGCCATGTTCACAGAATGTACTTTATGGGACCAAATACTTTCAGTGAGCCCTGGCATCTGCCACATACACCTTCGGAACATATACAGGATATTGTGTAAGCAAAACGTTCTTCATTCTTCTGTTTGATCATTATAGATCCCATGGTTCCAACTAGGATCGTGGCCTTTTTATAGTTATGTTATTGGTTATGATACTGAGGTGGAGATCTTCCAACACCTTACATGCAGTTATGAGAGTGCATTCAATACATTTGTGGATGAGATTAATGCTATAGCAGCCTATCAATGGTGGGAGGGAGCAATATATAGTGTTCTTTCTGTTCTTGCTTACCCACTTGCTTGGTCCTGGCAACAATGGCGCAGGAGATTGAAGTTGCAACGTTTGCGTGAGTTTGTTCGATCAGAGTATGACCATGCTTGCCTTCGTTCTTGCCGATCACGTGCCTTATATGAAGGGATCAAGGTTTGAACTGTTCATTTACTTGTTGAACCTTTGAACAATGAAGTATTTTGATATTCAATTGAATTGTATTGAATCATGTTGGTTTAGGTGCATCTCCTGATCCTGTTCTAATGTGCATTCATATGGTGAAATGTAAATGTTATGTTTGGTAAATATGTATGACTGGATAGATGCTGACTGAATGGTTTGTTTTAATTTTTAATTTCAGACCTGGTTAATTGTATTTTTTTAGTTAACCCACCTGTGATCTGTCATATCAGATGCCAGCTAGTTTATTGTGTTACTGTTGATCATATCATCATCACTTATGTTTCATTAATAGACTGGATGAGGTCATTAATGCAGTTTTTGGGCATGTTGATAGCTGTTGGGAGATGAAATTTTCATCATATTTTGCTGTCAATCTTGATGTCAGGATCATATATAGGCTTCATATTTTTGTTGTAATTTTGAATTGAAGAGTTGTTTCTTTAGGAATAAAATATTTTAGATATGTTTTTTACTTTTCATTAATTGAAATCAGTGTATAAACAACTCATGAGTGTTCGATGGTATTTCAGAATTTTCATTAACCTGTAAAATAATATAGGTAAATGCAACTTCTGACCTGATGCTGGCATATGTGGACTTCTTTCTTGGTGGGGATGAAAAGAGGACAGACCTTCCTCCTCGATTACATGAAAGGTTCCCAATGTCGTTGCTTTTTGGAGGTGATGGAAGTTATATGGCTCCATTCTCCCTTCACAATGATAATATCCTTACAAGCCTTATGAGTCAGGTTTGTTCATCGATTTTGGGTAACTCAATTTTATGGACAGATTCACTTAAATGTATGCCTTGTTACTTTTTGTTCCATTCTTAGGTAATTTAATTAAAAGATTACTATTAATGTTGTTTGCAGTCAGTGCAACCTACAACCTGGTATAGATTGGTTGCTGGGCTGAATGCACAATTGCGGTTAGTTCGCCGTGGACGACTAAGAGTAACATTTCGACCTGTCCTCAGATGGCTTGAGACTCATGCCAATCATGCATTGAGTGTCCATGGTGTCCGCGTTGATCTTGCCTGGTTTCAGGCTACTAGTAGTGGCTATTGCCACTATGGGCTTGTGGTTTATGCTCTTGAGGAAGAACGGTGTCCAGCCCCTGGAGAAAGTACTGATGGAACTCTAAGAACTGAGGAGAGATTACGGTAATCCTTTATACCCATGGCATGCTACCATACTTTTTATCATCTTTATGAGAAACTTTAAAAAATAATGGTTCTAATTATGTTTTAGGAAAATTTGTGGTGTGGTTTGTTATGCATGATACTCTATTTTTTCTTTGTTTTTGTGTGATTTTTTGTTTCCAGGATCCAGAGTGTTAAAAAGGAACATCCTTTGGGGCTTACAAGAAACAGAGCTCATTTAAGCTCTGGTGGAAGAATTGAGGACAATTATATGAGGCGTAGGACGAATGGAGCTGCTTTGGATGTAAACAATTTGCAGATGATTGACGAGAAGAGAGATATCTTTTATCTTCTCTCTTTTATACTTCAGAATACAAAACCTGTTGGGCATCAGGTATTTTGTATTGATAGTTTTTACTGACTTGCTGGACAAAATTGCGGTTTCTTGTGCTTGCATTTGATAACTGACTTTTTTTACCCTTTCCCTTTATGTATTGACTGCAGGATCTTGTTGGTTTAGTAATCTCAATGTTGCTTCTAGGAGATTTTAGTTTAGTATTACTTACCCTGCTTCAGTTGTATTCAATTTCTTTGGTGGATGTCTTCCTTGTGTTGTTTATATTACCTTTCGGCATTCTTCTCCCATTTCCTGTCGGAATTAATGCTCTTTTTAGTCATGGACCAAGGCGTTCTGCAGGCCTTGCACGTCTTTATGCTCTGTGGAACCTTACATCCTTCATAAATGTTGTGAGTTATCTATCAAATTTCAGCTGATTGGCGATATTTGATCCTTTTATTTATTTATAAGGCTGATAGACTCTCCATTTATAAGGGTGGAAAATAGTAATATGGATTATATATATACACATTTTTACTTTAATTGGGGATTTTATTTTCTTGTCCTTAGGTTGTTGCATTTCTTTGCGGATATATACATTACAATTCTCAATCATCTTCCAGTAAAAGACAGCCCAGCTTTCAGCCATGGAGTATCATGTAAGGGTATTCTTAGTTTCAATAAGAGCTGCTTATTTGGGAACATCTGACTAGTTATTTATTTCTCAACTGTTTGGAGATGCAGGGACGAAAGTGAATGGTGGATTTTTCCAGCTGGATTGGTTTTGTGTAAATTATTCCAGTCTCAACTCATCAATTGGCATGTTGCCAATCTGGAAATTCAAGACCGTTCCTTGTATAGTAACGATTTTGAGCTGTTCTGGCAGTCATGATGGTATGTTTCACAGCATATATTCAACATTAACTTTTTCCCCCTTTCCCCCTCTTCTCTCAATCCATCACATGTTCAGTTTGAGTACGGTCATCTAGAATAGGTCAAAGATTGACATAGAGATGGTAGGATAACTCGAGGTGGGGAGGAATAGAGCTACAGAAATCGAAAGTAGAAGTTGTAGAGGCATTCATTACTGTAACACCTAATGTCCAGTAGTTTTTTTAAGAAATGAAATCATTTTCACCTTGAATTTCCCTACGGTGTAAATATCAAGTAACTAAGTATTCTTCAGAATATTATGTTGTTGACAACTCTTTAACTCATCCCTATTTTTTTTTAATTATATTCAATTGGCGAACCGCTTCAAGTAAAGTCGGCGGAGAAATTTGAGCGTCTTGGGGTATAAGATCTGAGCTTGAAGCGTTTTATTCCTCAACAACCTCCTTCCCCCGAACACCCCAAATGTACCTTTTTTGTGGTATTAAATTAGTTAATTGTTATTGTTTGTTCGTGAAGTAGGTTCATATCTTGTTGCAATCAATGAGATTTTGTTAAAATTGTCAGTGTAGGGTTTGATTATTTTCAGTAAAGTTTTGATTATTTTTAGGCTAAAATATTATTGCTGTTCTTGATTTTACAAAATTGTTTAGTCTTTTTGAAAAAATGTCAATTATTTTAATTTGTTTAGCAATTTGACATTAGTCTTTTATTGAAAATTAAGAAATTAAAATTACTGTGCAATTTCAAGAATTGAATTATAAGTTCACTTTCTCTGTGTCCCTCAATCCGACAATTTTTAGAACAAGGAGTGTCAACTCTTAATTATTAACATAGAATTATAAAAAACTGACCGTGCTAAAAGACGTTGAAATGGCAATACACGCCTATTAAAAGAACATTATGCATTCAGGACTCGTATACACTGTTTAGTTAAATCATGTCGCTTCGTTTTTCTTTTGATGAAATGGCAATACACACCTTCGTTTTTCCATTTTACGGTATTTTATTTTTACTACTGTTTTGGCAAGGATTTCTTCTTTTTTAACATCTGATACCCACAAATGCAAATAAATAATTGAGTCAGTATTCGCTGCTTTGGACACGACTTTACTTGTTTACGAATGAATTATTGAAGCGCTTGTAGAAAGCTGAGCCGGCGAGCTACTTTGTAATTAACACGGTTTTTTGTTTAATATGCTTTAATGAATCTACAAATAACATATAATTTTATTTGTACAATCATGATAAAGTTTTGACGATTTATTTACTATAGTGTAGTTTTACCACTTTTCTTTTTCTTTTTGGGTTCAATTCAAATTCCACACCGCCTATAATAGGGTTGCTTAATAGAACTTTCTAAGGAATTGTCTAAACATTCAAATGAAAGTATCCCTTCGCTATCTCCAGTTATTTCTTATAAAGGTGAATACAATAATGGCAATTTAAACAATTTAATTTTAATACTTACCTCGTTTTAAAAAATTCATTTTTATTGGGTATATTTATTGAAA
The DNA here is from genome assembly GCF_003935025.1 of Abrus precatorius. NCBI lineage: Eukaryota > Viridiplantae > Streptophyta > Magnoliopsida > Fabales > Fabaceae > Abrus > Abrus precatorius. The sequence continues at coordinate 15,384,502 of NW_020874384.1, forward strand.
CTTTATATTTTAAATTATATTCAGCAGTTTCATTGTTTTCTAAAAATAACCTTCACGAAAATGTCCTTTGGCAAGTTATGACAAAGCTATTATTGTGTTGATACAAAATTTCCAAATTACCTCATAAAAGGAAAATCAGAAATAATTCTTGCTGAAATAGTTAAAATCGTGTTCAAATTCATCACCTCTCAACTAAAATGACACAACTTCATCCCCTCACAAGTTCAAAGTACAACTATGTACAGCCATCCTGCTATGAAATACAAATTGTCCCCTCCCCTCGTAGGTCTCAAATAGAACCCTACCCTATTTACATTTTATCACTAAAATAGGATTTACAAGCCGTATATATGATGTCATTACATCTATAAGCTTTCACTGTGAAGAAGCCGGCAGCTGCCCCTGCAATAATAAAATTCGTCCCATGTGGACGAAGTCAATCTCCCTCTATATCTACTTCATGTGTTATCAAATTGCTTCTTTCTGCATCGTTAGTGGTACATTGGTGCAAGTGGGGAGAAGCAAAGAGATTCTTCTGAATCTCATCGGAGGAATTTAAAAGATTAGTGGTATTGCTGCTAGAATCAACGTCAATGCCTCCGGCAGAAGTTGGTCCGTTTTTACCACTACCTACAACCAGCAAGTATTGTTAAACATCATTACCCTTCAATTTTTGTATAGAATTTTCTTTCCAGGCTAATAAGACCTAGTAATTATTGAGGAGGTAGATAACCTGGAAGACTAGGGGCAGGCGTGTTTGAAAACGCAGGTGACATTCCACTTCCTCTTTTCACCTTTGACTGCATAACAGAACCATAGGTTATAATTGATGGTCAGCTGATAAAAGGAAGAAACTTTATTAATCCTCAATTTAACTTTGCCACAAAAATTTTACAGATTTTGTAATGCAATTAATCCCTTATGCTTGAATTGTCATGTGGAGATGTACTCCTATCTGATAGCTTGCAACTCACTTGTCATGTGGAGATACACTCCGAACTTATAAAGCTCAAAGGAGAAAAGCTAAGGTCAATTAAAAAAGATTTGAGTGTGAAGCACCTTTCTCAAAGATGCTATCTGGGTTTGTTTTCGCCATTAGATGTTCTGGTACAGCAAAGAACTTCAGTTAGCGTTTAGCATACCTTTGAAATTTCTTCACAGTGCTTTACAACAACAGAGATATTCGCACAACGTCCATGCAATAGCACATAGGCCCACAATAGAAGCTTCCTTGGTATGCTCAGATCAAGTGGCTCAATCCCAGTTGAGGGTGGGTTAAGCAGTGTCTCTGTTACTAATTGAGATGGAATCAAATAAAAGTTGAGACCAGAGGTAAGCACAACAGAAGAACTCTCTCGGTAAAAGTTATAGCAAGCTCTGAGCAAAGTGTTTGCAGTTTCCAAATTTTCATCAGATGCTTTCTTGATTATTATATTCTTTATTCTTGCTAAAATGCCGCTCCATTTTGTTTCAATTTTTTCCAAATGAGTTGAATCTTCGAAAGCTGTACTCCATAATTCATTTGGCTGCAAATCAATACAGAGCAACTGGCTATTATCCATACCACCATCGGTTAAATTAAGGACCTGAATCCCATTTGAGAATCCACATGATAACGGAGTTATTTGTGCCAAATTATATATAAGAGATCGGCACCAAGCAACAGAAGCATGCCTGCAAACTTTTCCACAATTACTATTCGAGAACTTAGGATTCTTGAAACGTTTCCGAATCTTCTCATTTATTGCTTCAAGAGTTTCCAATTTTCCAATTTTCTCCAATAATACAATGTATTCATGAAGATATCTGCAAAGATTAGAGGATTCGAGTTAGTTTTTACCATTGAAAAACAAATGGAAAACACATTATATTATATCTAAAGAAGTTCAGAGAATACAGAAATTGAAAAAAAATGTCGCTATTTGTTTAAATCTTATTACCCATATATGATATTCTCTGACATATTGGGGCCCTCAATTTCATGCAAGCTGCATATTTCTGGCCATAAGCTCCCTTGCTCCATGAACAATGCAAACATTTTCTCCAGCATATTGTCAGAACAGCTCACTGAACCAGAGGCAGTAGTCTGACAATGGCACATAGTTGAAATCAGGGCTTTTAGATACCTTCCAATAGCCACAGGTACAAGATCTTCAATGCATAATGAAAACTGCATTTGTCATGAAAGGGAAAGACAACAAATAAAGTTTACAATACTATCAGATAAGAGGAAAGGGTATGCAAAAATGACAGTCACAGAAGCGATGATGCAGGTTATAGTTGACAGGGGACTAACATATAATATTACTAAATTCTAAACAATATAGGAATGCTAAATATTATGTATTAAAGACAAATAGTAAAGATTCAAAGGCCGCTAAAGAAACACATTAGAGGTGTTTAGGAGAGGAAGGAGCAAATAATGAGAGCCATTCAATTAATGTTTTTGATGAATGCATAGTTAAATTAATTGGCAACAGGAACTTCCAAATTTTTCTACAGATGTGAAGTCAATTCACTTAGGTTTGGATTAACTAGTTAATCAGTCTAAAAATTATTTTCATATAAAAGCAGATATTAAAAAAAAAAAAAAATTGCGAAGAGAAGGGAGGACAAGTCTTGGATTAGTATTGGTTCTTTTATCCCTGATAAATCTGATGGTAAGGCTCAATTTGAATAAATTTCTCAATAAGTACTCTGATGAGAACCTTGGAAGAATCACACCACATAAGCTAGCCACTTTAGTTAGAGAACCCAAGGCCTTATAAACCTCACATTAGAATTATATACTTCCAATGTGGAATCCAAGTTTCATACTTGCAATTGGGATCCTAAAATACTTATAGGAAAAGAAATATGGAAGTAAAATAAATAAAATTTAAAATAAAGTCATACATCTCAGCTTTTAAAAAAGTTAATAAAAGAGGTTATAAAAAAAGCAAAATGCACGTGACTTTAAATTATCAAAGAAGTTTCCTTTATTTTATCTTTATTTTCTTTTTTGAGAGTGGTTATTGATAAATTTAATCCAAACTAGGCCTAATCATACAAATCAAGACAGACTCTGCTCTAGTCATGAAGGGAATTCCTTCCCTTATGCCTGCATAAACCTTAAATTCATATCTCCAAAGATAAATTTTCATCCCCACAATTAACTACCCAATCTTAGTCTTACTATCTAAAAGGCAACAAGTTAAAATCATCAATGATTCAAATTAATCAAGAGCAAAGAACAGTTATAAAGAACAAGTGCCTCCATGAGAACAAATGAAGCATGTAGCAGTAATCATTTGCTGACATGTAAATCAGATTTTTTGGGATTTACCCGTTTATCTCCTCGAAGAGAAACATACGCACGTTCAAGAATACATCTATCTCCAGTCTCCTCCAATAGTTTGAGATAAAATAGCACATACTTTCGAATGCAAGTAATAAATTTTCGAGAACTTTCTGGTAAGTTAACCTCAAGGGCTTTTTTGTTACAAGCAGAACCTGGTGCCTTGCGCCTGATATCATTAAATGCAAAACAGGTTATTCTTAGTATGTACATACTGTTGTTACATTCCTCCCACATAGCATAGATAACAATCCATCAAATATTACTTTATTAAGGAGTGAAACCCCCAAGAGGTTCCAAGAGAACATATCTTTCAAATCTTCAATGTTCTTGTTATGACACTAATTAATACTACCGTAGTATTATGCATTCTTGGAAATTGTCATAATATGACCCATCAATTGTTAGTGACAATTTCATTTCATTCAAGTTCAATCAAGATAACCAAAATTAAAAAATGAAAGGATAAGAACAAAATTGTACCTTCCTTTTTTGACCATGCTATCAATTTCCCACATATTTATTGTAAATGATGAGCGTGAAGATTTGAAGCAGAAAGATAAATGATCTTTTGCCCTCTCTATATCACCGTTCTCGCCTCTTTTATACAGCCCTTGAGCCAGCATGTATCTGGCCTTATGAAAATGTTTGAGATCGCCCTCTACACAAGTTTCAAGAGCAGAAAGGCAGTCATTGTAAATCATGGACCATACTTTATCCAATTTGAGTAGCTCTTCATGCTTTGTTTCCACAAAATTGGCATGAGTACATATCTCCTTTGTGTTAAATGATAAGCAACCCAAATCACCAAGGATACTTGTGACAGCTTCTTTTAGAGATTGATTAAAGGAGTTTGCTGAAAGAACCTGTTGTGGACCAAACAATAGTTAAGAATATAGATCGAGTGCCCAAACTATCTTGTCCATTAAAGTATTGAAGGTTAACCTTAGAATTAACTGCAACTATAAAGGACAGGGAAAAAAAAAAAAGGATATATGACAGTTAATGCAATCAGAATAATTGGGCAACAGCAAAGACAAATAAAACAAATAACAGATTGTTAACCTCAATCCTTAGGACTGATTTTAAGTAATTTAAAGCATAAGGTTTTTCTTGGGAAAGAAAACATTTATTTCATGTGATAAATGCTTCTTTTTTTTCCAATAAAAATTTACCAATTTTGGTTGCTTAAAATTATCCCTAAAGGCTTATGGTAATATTTTTCTTAAAATAATACCAAAATATAGTTCAGTGTTCAGAAAAGAGGAAAATACCTTCAAAATCTCCAAATTCTGTTTTCCACACTTAAATAATAACTTCAACCGTGAGGCATGCATCCTATAGACAGGATCAACAGCTGATATGTTCAAAGCAATGGCTTTGTTGTAATATGATAATGCTATTTCATGTGAATACCCAAGTTTTTCACTGAGTTTACCCAAGTAAAATGCATGTAACCAATCCTGCCTGTACAAAGAATCAAAACAGTTTATAAACATCATATTAAAACTAGAGAAGAGCAGGAAAAAAAAAAGACTACAGAAGAAAAAAGATATACTTAAGCGTGAAGGCTTTCTTAAAATGTTTCATTGAGTTCTCACAAAACATCATCCAGGCCGCATCCTTTAAGGGCAAAACAGATCTTTGATCATAAAATGGGACGACATTTTGCAGGCTGTCGTAGTATACCAATGCCAATAACTCATGTATCTCACACTGGAAATACAACAAATACAAAAAAGAGTTAAATATATAACCAATATTTCTACCAACGCAATGATGACCAGCATCAAGAATCCTAGTGTATGAATTCAAGTAAAGTTAATGGTTCCATAATAACATAAATCTTGAACATTGCAGCACAAAGTTAGATTTTTATTGCACATTTTATTAGCCTTAAATATTATCAGACATTTAACATATCCAAGTAACTAGAATAAACAATGAATGGCACTGTATTAATAATTCACAATGCACAAAACATTTCAAAAGAAGTAAATATATTAATAGAGGTAAAACCTGCTGAGTAGATGTCTTTGCCAAAGCTAAACTCATTAGTAGGCACCGTCTACTCCTCCTTCGGCTTGTTTCCACTCTCTCAGATAAAGTAGTAGTCTTCCTCCATCCTACTACATTAATGTGCTTGCTACCATCATTTAGCAACAAATCTACTTCCTAGCTCAGTGCAACAAAGAAAGATTTCTAAAACTTGACAAAATATTTAGAAATTAAGACATCATTGTTTATATGTAAATTTCACAGCATTAAGAATTTAATAAGGCAAATAACACTTTTAACTTACCTCATCATAAATATTCCCAAGTCGCTGCCAGCTTTCAAAGCGCAGAGGATTGTACATGAGATCATATTTGAAGAGCTTTGCATTTTGTTCAACAAATTCTTCCCCTTCCTTAGTCAGCACAAATCCAGGCCATTTATCAGTTGCACTCATTTCCTCAGACAGAGCCAAGAAATAATACAAGTTACAGTAAACCTCCAAATATGGCTCAGACCTGAAAGTCAATTATACTTTGAGAGAACTTTAAGAAACTAAAAACATGGAATATTGTGGTATATTGTAGCCACTAAATATAAATCAGTAGAGACCAGTTAAGAATAGAATAAATTTAAAATGAAGCACCTACAGACTACAGTACTGTCCAATGTATACCTCTTCAATAATGTTGCATTATACTGTGCAAGGCCACCCACATCAGGAAACATGATCTTAGTAATAGTTTCAAGAAATCCATCAGACCCAGCCTCCTCTGAGAGTTTATCTTCACATAGATTAGGATCATCTAGGAACTTATCAATAGGGTTTCCAGCCAAGAGATCTTCAGGTGGCTGCAGAAAGTGCTTCCTAATAGCTCTTAAAACTCTCCGAAGTTTGACCAGTCCAGTCCTCTGATACATACAAAACTTTTAGCAAAACATAATCACAAACAGAAATTCTGTACAATTTTCTGTGACAAACCGAATTATACAAATTAGGGAGAGAGAGTACTCACAGAAGATGCCTTTGCATAGGGAAGAACATACTTGAAAACATCAGCACATTGTTCCTTGCTTTGATAGTCTCCTCGGCTTGTATTTTTGTGCATCACTAGATCATCTTCATAAGATGAATCAGATCTTAGATTTAAACCATATAAACAGAAAAAGCACTGATCTAAAGCATTGTCAATTTTAGACTCAAGTTCCTCCCTTTCTTCTTCAGAAAGTTCATTTCCACATTCAATCAGTTGACTGCTTGAACTTTCACCCTTAATTAACTTACTGTCAATCATGGCACCTCCATGATTTTCACACTCTACTTCCCTACTGTCTTTATCATGGACATGGCAAGATGAAACCCCTTTGGATATTACTCCTTCAGAAACATCCTTTTTCACAGAACTAATTTCATCAATTTTGGTCCAATCCATCCGGATATCTAACATATCAGATTTTGATTCTTCAACAGAAACATTGACAAGACTGTTTTTGGACACTTCTTCACATCGCATTGATTCCTTATGGTTAAAGCTGGATTTAAGCTTCATATCCAAGGCCAAGAGATGCTTTATTGCAAACCTAAGAAATGTTCTTTCTTCACCTTTTCCGCCTTCACCCACACAACAAAGCCCATACTCAGCAAGCAAGTCATGCATTGCGACAATTAAATCAACCTGAGTTAAGAATGCAGGAAAGAAATGTAGAGGTTTTCAATTAAAAAAATTAGAAAAATCACTTAAACAACCAAATCACTTAAAAGGTAAAATTCTTCCTAGAAGGAGATAGCTCACTTGAGTTTTGATAGGTGTGGTTGGATCAAGATGCTGGAGTTTGCAGAAAACAATTGATGCATCAATGAAACAGATGCTTTCAGCTTGATCAGAAATTTCTTGTGCTGAGGCTTTGTTGCAGACAACTATGCTGGCAACATAGCTCATGATTAACAACAACAGAGAGTGCATTTGACAAATGCTACTCGATGGAACAGCAAGGCCATCCTGCAAGCATGAGAACACAAATGCTTTCACCACAAATGACATTCTATAGTAACATAGAGAGGAAACAAAAGGTTTTGTAAGTAAAACAAATTACATAAACCCATGTCAACAATCTCACAGATTATGACCTGGTTTGGAATTTTGGATAAAGTAAAATGAATTAAACTTCCCCTATAAGTTAAAAATCAACTTATACTCCTACTTATCTAGAAACTCTCATTTAATTTCTCTAAAACTTAAGGTGCATAAATTTAAGATAAGTATTATTTATTTTATTTCTTTATTTTTTTTCTCCTATAAATGTTTATCTAGAAATTTACCTAAAGTGAGGCTACGTCTATTATATTTTTTATTGATAAAAAAGGAATTAATGGAGAGAAAAGTACAACAAGCAGGACAACAAGATATCCTTCATAACATAAAAAGAAAAGATAACAGAAACAGAGAAAATCAAGAATGCAGCAGGACAGCCTAACCTCTCTAAACATCAGAAATGTAATTTCAAACAACCATGAGCACACTAGAGAGAAGCCATAACTGGAACCTAATCCAAAGCATATCACGTGGTATTTCAAAAGATCTAAAATGAATCATAGAGAATTGTTGCAAAGTGAAAAATGGACATTCAAGATTGACCCAGCGCATCAAACAATTTATTCCCAAGGAATGTAGCCACACAACAGTGAATGAACAATTGGGCCACTGTCTCCAAACTAAAGCCACACATCACATATATGATATATATCAGGAAAAGAGCCATGTGAGGCCTACAAATCAGCAAAATTCCACAAGTAGTACTCCTATTCTGACTACTGCAGGTGCAGTACAATCCAAGCTCATGAGTTTGACTTTAAAAGATCAAAGTAAAACAAATGGGTTTCCATTTCAACTAAAGCAGGTACAAAATAAAAATTAAGCCAACTCTAAACCTTGCAGGATAAGCAAATCAGTCAAAAAATACCACTATACAACCAATCACTATCAACCCCAAATACAGAGTGAAAAAAGCAAGTTGATAATTTGGATAATTGATAATCCTGTGGGCTAAGCAAAGTTTAAAATCCCTTTCCATTTATTTATGGCAAAAGGTTCCAGAAACCTAGCCAGATCAAAAATATTGGACAACTACTTCTTTTAACATAATCAATGAAAACAGTAGGGAGGTAACAGGAAACGAAGCTCCAAACATGGAACTTTTCGTTCCTTTCTTTTTTCTTGTTTGATAGTTATGAAACACCAATACTCCATTTTTCATCTCATATCAGTATCAAATACATATCCTATACCAATATGCTTTGATACTCTATTGATACATATCCAAGCGGTATTGAAACTATTTTTAAAATAAGAAAAAAATCTCAATACGTCTTCAGCACTCTTCAATACTTGATCCTTGAAGTTCCGATATACTTAAAGGATGCACAATCAAATGACTGTTCATCTTTATTTTGAAACTCTCACTTATTATTTGTAACAAATAAATGGAAAAACAATAATAGTTGGGAGTGAGGACTCTCTAAAACAGAGGAGATCACAACACACTGTACACACGACCAGAACAAAGGATACCAAAACACTTTGGTAGCTCTCACCCAACAGCCAACATCAAGTAGCTTAATGTCCCACACTTCATTCTTTTAGTCAATAGCCATGTTGTAGCTGGGAGCTCACTTCAGCAAGATTCTAATGTTTAAGAAATATGTTAGTTTATTTTTCCTAATTACAATATTTATTTATTATATTTTGCGAATTTTTTATATATATTTATATACATATCGTATCATATTTTTTTTAAAAAAGACATCTCACTGTATCAGATACAAATCATATACAATACCTGTATGGTATCTTTGTATCATAATTTGGCAGAAAAATAATAATTTGAGAAAACAACATCCTCTAAAACATGGGGAAAAAATTAGGACAAAATCCCAAAACACCACATATAAAAAACATAGAGCCCGTCAATTTCCTTGAATTCTATTAGAAATCTGTCAGCTTAAAATATCCATAAGCAAGCAAACGTAATGTTAGGAGGATGAAACTGTTCTATAATTCCAATGGACAATTTCTTTTTTACCAAGCTGATGACACATACCAAAGGGGTAATTACTATATTTGTATGTTCATTATTAGGGCAAATTATTAACAGCAAAATAATTGATAACTAGTAGGTAAATTATAATTACTGATTTATTTGAATTATGTTCAAGAAGGAGAAATAAGGGCATATGTAGTTTACAAACTTCAAAGATGAACAGGAATGTGGTTTCTTTTAAAATGAATATGCCCATGGCTATGACAGCTTAGAATCCAAAACTACTGGGAATGGTATTACTTACAGAATCTCCACGATGATCAATAACTTTTTTCACTTGTGAGATACAGTCAGAGAGTGCCTTCACTTCCTCTGCAACCAAGTGACTACAGTGTTTGCTAGAACTTTCCTTTGAATCAGTATCAAAATTAGGAGATGCACTTAAACCAAGTGTTTGATCAGAATATTTGAATGACGTAATACATTTATTCAAACCCATCATTGCCATAAGTATTTTCAGCTTTCTATAATGGCAATTGAAATACATCTCTACATCCATTGGCCTTGCCTTTTGACATGCTTCTATTAGAACATCTAGAGCCCTGAGTTCAATGGAACTTCTCTTTTCATCTTTTTTCTCTGCCATGGATGAAGAGAATGAATCAGGGTAGACATCCTGTGTGGAGAACAGAAGGGGAGAAAGCAAGGATACACATTCCAAAAAATTTCCTTCTTCCATCATCTTAATGATAGACTTTTCCATCAAGAAATTGACCTTCAATATATTAATTTCATAAAGAACTCTATCAATGTTTAGCTCTTTTACAGCCTTGCAATGTTGTCGGGGCACTGAACATAGAGAATCTTCCATGTTTTCACTCTTCGCCAAAAGTGACAACGCAATACAAAATTCTTCACAAGCTTTTGCCCTGTTGCCATCAAAAATAGACAATCTCCCACTTAACCAGAAGAATCGAGCCCAGAAGGACCTGTTTTTCCTCAGGAATGAGCTATCTAAATTTGAATAATTGCTCTCAGTAGCGGTATCTATTGTTGTTCCACTGGTCTCTTGGATACTATCAATCAGAAAACAACCTTTATTCAAGGCATGGGTCAAGTGAAAAGGATAATCTAGAGCTACAGATTCTATGATCTTACAAAGATGATAAGATGTTTCTGAAATAAATTCTAATTGTTTAGAACCATTGGGGGAGCATGATCCAAAGTCATAATACAGCTCAGCAAGAAAAATATTACATTCAGCAGTTCTCTCCTTTCCCCAGTGCCTTGTCAGCTTTTCTAACTCTAGAAATTTGACTAAAGCATCCTGATATGTGAGGCCCTGTCTAGCAACCTCTTCCAAAAGCAAGTGCGCCATATGGTAAGCACCATAATTGTTTGATGTTTCTTTTAAAAATGCAGAAACATTATTATATTCAGAATTTCCTAAACAGGATAGTGTTGTGGTATCACGATGAATAGTACCTCGACCCCCCAATCCACCAGCAATAAATGGCTCTAGATATTGAATAACAACCTTGGCACGGTCCTTGCCACAGGAAGAATCAGATTCTTCTTTCCCTGGTTTACGACTTCGGAGCCTTTCAAGTCGAGAACTCCGTCTTTCATGTGGTTGTTCTTCTTGGATATTTGCTTCTTTCTCTTTAAAATTACTTGACCGTTCTATGCTACCATCACTAAAAGCACTACTTTCACCACTGGACCCTTTCATTTCCATAGTATTCATAACAGCTTCAGAGCTAGAAGGTAAGTTTATGTTTAGCATAATATCAGGAGAACAGCAAGCTTTTTCAGGATTTATCTCAGAACTTTGTGGCGATAAGATTTCCAGAAGAGCATCAGTAAGAGCCACCCAGGAAGCTTCTGTCAGATGCAGTTCTTTATTCTGTTTCAGCTTTTTGAATGCAACATCCTCGTCTACTTTCTCATTAGTAGCTTTTCTCTTGTCAGGAAATTTGAGCCGCATATGTTTAGGTTCTAATTTGTCTATGCCTCTAGGAGCAAATGGCAACGGTTCTGATTCTTCAATGGTATTTCTAACATGCAAAGCACGAGAATGTGATGGCCAATGCCTCAAAATCAACTCAGCAACAGAAAGGCAAGCAACCTCATCACCAATTGCAATAAGAACTTCCAAAAGCTTCTCCATGCAATTCCCTGCAGACAGATTGGGGGAGTTCATATGTATGCATACAGCATGAGCATGTTTGCTAATTGACATAGAATTAATATTGAAAAGAAAAGTAAAATAATTTTAAAGGATGAGCATTATTGTTGAAAATGATTATTTAAAGTGATTTTGAAAGAACTAGTTCTGTATGGATAAGGGTGAGCTTGGTAACAAGTCACAACAATAAGATTTCAACCTTTAGTTACAATGCTCACATCAGATGGGTAAAAGGTTAACTAACGTGTCAAATCTTCCTGGCACCTCATATTTGTGGCAGCCTCATGTGGGATGCATTTTTCTACTTATGATTAGATAATATTAGATAAAAATTACTTCTGCAAAAAATAGCTTAAAAAATAATTTATATTAATATTCAACTGCTATGAATGAGGACATATTTGCAAAATGCCAAGCCGAAGATACCAGAATCAGAAAGAATTCTTGCTGAATGTCTGTTCAGCCAGAATCAACAAAATGTTACTTTGGGCAGAATGGCGATTCACACTGCTCAAGATGTCAATTTAACTTCAGATAAAAACATGTCAAAAGCAATTCTAAAGTCCAAATTGCATCTGTAAAGTGCAGAAGTCATTGCTTTCTTTATTCAAACATTTTCACACACACATAAAGATATTGATAGACAGTTAAAAATCAAAAGACACGCAACAGGAATGCATGAAGGGTAAAGATAACCCAAAGAGGTAAACAAAAATTGAATTTCACAGACAAGAAACATTAACGAGCTCTCCATTAAGTAGCCATTAGAAAATGGCTTATTAAGAATATTAGATACTTACAGTTATTAGGGCTACATAAGAGGCCTTGCTCAAATGCCCAACGTGAAATACTCAGTGAGCCCATTGAGCATGACAATGTTCCCAGTTGGTTCCAGACAACAGAATCTTTTGAATCAATCTCCACCGCTTGAAGATAACAGTGTAAAGCATTCTCATAATGTGTAGAACCTTGCTGAAGAAAAACAGCGGCAAGGTTTTTCAATGCCAAAAATCTGTAGAAACCTGTGTAAGTAGCACTCGTATATATATATATATATATATATTTAAGTGTATATCAAATTAGCAACACATTAGAGGAACTTAGATATTCAACCGGTCAACTGATAAAACAGTCACTGGTTACAGAAACCTAATTTATCATTGCCATAAAGCACTCAATAATGCCAAGCTGATACTGACATTGGAATGAGAAGCATTGCAAGAAAATGGACAACTTACACAGACAGAAGAATGAAAAACTGCAACAAGAAAAGTGTATATAGGTTTTTACCTAAATGATACCACACAATATAGTATGATTTTTTTAACTAAGATATGTAGTTTTAAAACTAACATTCTCCAGCTTTGTAAAAATTCAAAAAAGTTAAGGAGTTTATTGCAATATATTTGAGCCAAATGTTACCTTAAAAGAATACAGAATGAAAAGGATTAATTCATGCATGAGCACTGTACCAATTAAAATCTCAAGAAAATATTAAAATAACTCTAGCACACCCTATTACGCAGACTGCATTGTTATGTTAATGCATTCTGAGCTTTTAATTGGTCGTGCCCATAGATACTATGATTGCTCAACTTAAAGAGGAGCTAAAAGAGAATATAACAATGACAGAACAGTGGACATATTATAGAATATATAGTATAGTGCAGATCAAAACCTGAGTTGCAATAGATGACCATCACTTGCACTTCTATCCACCTGACAACAGAAATAAATCATACTACCAATTCAAAATGACACAAGAATTTGAACAAAATACGTGTTAGAAAGAAATCAAAACCTGAGCATTAGCAATAAGAGGATCTTTAAGGACAGATTCTAAAAGCTCGCGAGCCTTTTCATATTCTTTTGCTTGTAACTTGAGGAGTCCTTCATGATAAGTTTGAGAAAGATGAAATTCCTGAAATAATAGAAAAAATATGATACCCAATGAATAATACTAATGTAGCGCTTGAATTTAAATCATCTAAAGAAAATCGGGCAATTAACGCCCAATAAAAAATAATAAAGAAAAAGAGTCAACAGCACATATAAGAGTAACAGAGGAATTAAGAGATCACTAATCCTAATCTTCGTACCCTAAGGCCTAAGAAGAGCTCTAAGAACTGCTTTAACATTGTAATTTATCATCAAATAAAAAGAAAGTAACGTGCCTGAGCTTCTTTCGTGGGAGCCAATGGCTCCCACTGACTTTTAGAGTCCGTATCATTGATTGCTGCAATTGAGAACTGGCAAAGCAAAACCAAAGCCTTTTATCAGAATGAAAAATTCAACACTGCAAATTCAAGTAGCTACTCGCGAGAACAACGAAACTGTGACAGTAATGAATGACAATACGAAGATGAGTAGAACCTCGAGTTTACTGTCGTACCATATTTTCGATCGTCAGAACGTGAAGTGTTCAAGCGGTTTATATCGCTTCCCTATAGAGTCACTAATTTAGGGTTCCGAGCTTCGATTTTGGCTTCCAATTTTGCGGTTGAGACATTTAAGCGAGGGAGAGCAAGCGCACTTTAAGCAACGCCCTCAAACCATTCCACAAACGACGTCGTGCTAAACGCTTCTATCTCTAGCAGTTCTGCATTTCTGTTTCGGTTTCTTTTCTTTATCTCCTTAAGTCTCCCATGTTACAATTGAAGGAAGGTTATGTCTTTCTGCCAGTTCTGCGTTTCTGTTCTGGTTTACGCGTAAGGTTCTTACGTCACTATTTTTTATTAAAACAAACAAGGAAAAACACTCAAATATTAAACACTAACAACATCTATGAAAATTTCTCAATAACATACACTCAATTTTTATTGTAATCCTAGCGTCATTTTTAGTAATTTTTTATTTAAAATATTATATTATTAATAAAATTATAATATGATTTCAGATAATATATCATGATATTTGATAAAATTTCATCTAATACTTTTTACATTACTTTAATATTCGTAACTTTAAATAGTTTATATATATAAAAAAATATAATATTTGGTTATTTATAATTAAAAAGAGGTTATATGAATTAAAAAATTTTACATAAAACTTTCTTAAAGTTCAAAAAGTGTCGGTGTAATTTATTTTTTATTTAAAGAAATGTTTTAACGTACTTATATGCAAGCTTCAATTAATAATATTTTAGTATCAAATTTTATAATTAAAATTTTAAAATTGTATATATCATAAAAATAAGTAAATTAAGTTATTTTATTTAATAAATTTATATAAATACCAGTTTTTTTAATTTAACCGTTACATTTGTAAGTTCTTAAATAAATAGTCTAAGAAAATAAAAATAATAATAATGTGTTAAATAGTTTTTTTTTTATTATTCTTCAATTGAATAGACACTCCAAACAAAAAAAAGACAACTAGTTTTTGAAAGCTCAATTGGCTGAAAAATGTACGGCACTTAACTTTTCTAAAAATACAATAGAGACTAACAATTATAATAAATTAAGATAAATTTTTAATTTCTATAATAATTGAAAATAACATGATTCATGAAAATATTAGAATTTAGTGGTTGAATTTTTAATTTCAAATCTAATTTAATTTGAAGATTGTTAATAAGTCTAAGACCATTAATAAGGTTCACAATTTAAATTTGATAGCTGAATAATTTTCTGATTTTTTTTTTATGAAGCAACAACAAAATTTTCTTAATAATTCGTAACTAAACTACCACAAGTTGCTAGACTTTGACGTCATAAAATAATTCATCTACATTAAACTTAAATGTACAAAAAGGAGAAGGGTATCAACCAATCATGGTCCCATGCTTACAAGTTGTGTGTATAAAAAAAAAGAGGATCATATGTGATCAGAAAATATATATAGGCAAATTGACAATTCAATTTATAAAGAAAGTTCTTATGATCTAAAGACTTTCGATTAAAAATTCAATCATTCATATTTAACTGTAAAAGTCAAACAATAATTTCAAATTAAATGTTTTAAATATTAATCTCATTTATATTATTATTACCAAGGTTAAATATTAACCATCTAGATAAATTATAAGTAAAAATGAAACCCAATATTTTTTTATAATAAGATTGTTCCATATTTCAATAGCAAATTTATAATCTCTAAAGATATGCATTATAGTTTCAAGGCTATTACAACATTTATCACACATATTGGAACTAGATAAATTCCTATTAAATCTCTCATCATCTATTAAGAGTCTAACATTAGTTACTTAAAAAAAAGGTTTAATTTTGATAGATCTCTTCCACTTTGAAACCAAACTAAATAATACATAATCATCACATTTCTTATTAGCTTCTATTAGAGAGAAAACAGTATGCAAAGATAAATTATCATTGGAGAATGGGATCAGCTAGTCACATTACGACCAACAAAAATATAGGGAGGTATTAAACTATTAGTAACCTGCTTAGATTGATCTGAAATCTTCCTTGAGTTTCATGTTTACAAATTTTATTCCAAGCTATTAGATGACACATTTTATTAGAAGACTTAGAATTTCAAATAAAATGTTTACATATTTTATTGATTTTCTCCCAAACACCTACTGAAAACACGTGTTTGAATTGTGTAACTAAGGATACTCATGATGCTGGATTGTGTAAAGTCACATAGTAAGCAAAGGAAATTGAAATCATTTTTCAATTGACAAATTTGTTCTAATTTTATTTATTATGTTAGAATAAAAATTCTTATTAATTTTCTTGCTAAAAATGAAAATACCAAAGTAAAATCCATACTATCAGCCCACCTAATACTTAATTACTGACTTAAAATCATCTTCATAACAAAGTTAATATTTATTGAAAATAAATAGAAAATGTATCATGGTTAACTTTCCGATAACATGCATAAAAAAAAAAATTGCATTATAGACTGAACTAGTTGAATATGTTCTATAGTTTTTGATTTGTCTAATTTTTCTTAAATTTGATTTGTATGATTAAAATAACATATTGACTTGTTTAATAGTTAAATTAATAAAAAATAATATTTATAAAATGTATAAATAAAATAAATTATTTAGTTGATCGTAAAGTAACTTGATTATGATAAACAATATTAATATTATGTTGTTATTTATTAATTTACGAAGATTTTGAATAAATTATTATTAGTTTAGGTCTCAATTTGATTTAATTTAAAAAAATACTTGATTTTAAAAACTGAAAAAACTAAAATTATACGTGATTCAAATAAAAGAAAATAAAAATATATTTAATAAAAAAAGTATTATAGTTGTCATTGGAAGTTACCAATTTTGTTATTGCTATACTGTACTGATGCCTAAGTTATTATTTCATCTTGTTGTGACTATATTACCCCTGGCTGAGAATTTTGCGGGTTTGAAATGAAGATTTAAATATGTCTTCATTTTTTTAATTATGTTGTCATCTTCACTATTTGGATATACGAATTAGATTGAATTTTCAACGTATATCAGAGTGGTTGTTCACGATAATTCGATATATGTGATCTTATGCCGAGTATATAAATATTTGTTTTTTCATGTCAAGAGTATATAAGTAATCTTGATGTTATTTATTTTTTATATTATTTTTTTGACTTATATACAAGTTTATCCAAAGTGTTACACGAATATTAATTCTTCAACATTGTATGATTTTAACATCTTTAACTGTAATTATTTATATTTAATTTTTTTATTTAAATGATATTTTAGTTCATAATAATGTTATATCGATATTTTTAAGAATTAAAATGTTATTTAATTTTAATTTTTTTACTTTTAATTATTTATCCTAAAAATTAATCTAATATTAATACAAACATAACATAATATGATATTAATTTATACAAAATCATAAAAATATAAAAAATAATTTTAAAAATAAATGAGTTTTATTACATTTTATTCTTTTATTTTACTCATTTTATTTAACTATTTATACATCTTTTATTAATTTATCCAAATAAATAGTTTATTCTTTTGATTATATTTTTATTTATATTGTATAAAGTTTTGAAACACATTTGAATAATTTTATAAACTAACAACATTAAATGTAAAAGATTAAAAATAAAAAACTACATATAAATTAAAGTATAACTAAACATTAATGACAGTTGGTCTAAGTGACAAGTGATTTAAGAAAAATAAAATAAAAAATTATTTACAAATTTTTTTCTTGCATAATCTATTTTTACGCCCATTTCACAAACTCTTTTGAACCGTAATCCTTCTTCTTAAATGCTTCTTCATTATTATTTTTTTTCACAATTTTTTCGTTCTCACATAACCTATTTTTGCACCTATTTCGCAAACTTTTTTAAATCATAAACCTTCTTACATGCTTCTTCATTATTTTTTTTTCACTCTTGATCTGCTTCATACATGTTCGTTGCCCGTATTCTAAAGTAAATGTGATCAAGCTATTGCCCAACCGTTATACCCTTTTAAATAGACCTAAACTATTACTGTGCCTAATGTTAAATTTCCCTTAGAATTGATAATTATATACAAGAGTGTTTGTACTACTCATTCCTGATTATTTGTTTTTCCTTTCCTTTAAATGTTCTTCACCGTTATTCTATTTGTTTGAAATTGCATGGCTATTTTCGGACTTAGGTGGATATGCATGTTGTTTTGTTTCGGGGAATTGGGGTTGATCATATGTTGTACATTTAGTCCAGTTTTTTTAGGGACTATACGTGCAAATGAATTATTCAACATGTCATTGGACAATGTTTTAATTCCTTTTTTTAATTAATTTTAGTTTCTTTTATTTCTATAATTTTGAAAATTCATTATAATGCATGTAACGCGTATAATGGTACGTACTACAGTCTAAAATAAAATAAATTCATAGAAATGCATTTATATAAGTTAGTCACTTTATTATTATATAATTAAAAGAGGTTAATTTAAGCAGTTTCACTTAATAAATGTTTTAAATTTGAATTATTCGGCACAATTAATAGAAGTTAATTGAAGTAGTATCACTTAATAAAAGTTTTAGATTTAAATCATTTGACATAATTAGTGAAAGTTAATTCAAGCTTATCATTTAATCAAGATTTTAGATTTAAATTGTGTATATAATTTTTTTTAATAATAAATTTATTTATCATATTCAAGTGCAGATCCAAATTAGATCAAAATTAAACTAAATAAAAATTAAAAATAAAAAAAACTTGACACATAATTACAATTGATAATCGCTGTATAAATCAAATATTTAACAAATTCGTTTTAACATATTTTTAAGTATTAATTAGCATTTATTTAAAAATTATAAAAATAACATGAAATTCACTTTTTTAACTTTTAAATAAATGTTTCTCTTTTATGCTATTATATTTTTAATAAATTTTAATAAATAATTAAAAGTTTATTAGAGAGTATTTATTAATATTTCTCTTTATCTAAAATAATATTTTTAGTTTGTGATGATTTATTAAATAAACACTTAATTAAACAATTTATCTAAATGTACCTTTAATTTATTTTTACATTACTTCAAAAGCATTTATAAATATTTTGTTAAAATCTTTAATAAAATATAAATATTTTGATGTAAGATATTTGATTATTTGGTCCTTCTAAAATTTGAGTTTAGGGAGTTGCATTGAAAACATGCCGATTTAGATTTTGTAATAGTTTTTATTTTTCCTTTTTTTGGTTTCGTATAGTTCTATGACTTATATATATAAAGGGCTAGTAGTTTCATAACTAATTTTTAAAATCAATTTTTAGTTCCTGGAAAAAAAAATTGTTTATTTTTTTTATCAATGATTCTAAAAAGAGGTGTTTTAAAAGCACAATTTTTTTTTTATTAATTCTTGTTTGTTTTCTAACTTTAAATTATTTTTAATGGTGCCAATTGAAAAATTATTTTGAAGAATTTTCCTTTCACTTCATATTCAAGGAGCATTAAAATAATTTATTTAAACATAGAAATAATTTATAAACTTATTTTAAGTTTTTAATAAAATTTACAACCAAATTTATAAATAACCTTATATTTAATAAATTTTTTAAAATATTAACAAGTATCATAAAAATAATTGCTAATGATATACGATATAACTTACTAAAAGTTTAAAAATATATTTTTCAATATTAATATTTTTATTAAACAGTATTTACTTTTATCTTCTCAACAAACAAACAAATAACATTCTTAGAAAGAGAGAAAAATAATTGGAATTAGGATAAATTGGGAGAGGAAGACAGAGAGGACGCTCCTGCCATAGGCCCATAGAAGAAAAAAGACAAAGAAAAAAAGATTTGAAAAGCGTAGGAAGCGGGATTGGAACACGTGGCAGCTATCCGTTATTCGACCGTTGTACAATGAAAGGTGTTGTGTGTTAATGAAGATTGGGGATTGAAGATTGAAGAACAACGCAACACAATCACAACACAACCTTTCTTCATTTCCCAATTTTCTCTCTTCCCATCTCATGGCGATTGCTACAGAGACTCAACCTCAACCTCCACAACTCAAGGTCTCTCTCTCTCTCTCTCTTCTTTCTCCTCTGTTAACAAACACTTTCAGGCTTTCCATTTTCTCCTTCAATTAACGCTTCTTTTTTCTCTTTCTACGGTTTAATTCAATTATTTGTGTTTCAAATTTAAATTGTCGGTGTTGAGGTTCATTAAGCTCCTGATATTGACGAAGCAAGCATGAACCGGATTTGTTTTTTCTTATTAAAAAATTATCTATGGAATTTAAACCTAAATAGTTGAAGAGCGTTGTTGCTCGAAATTTATTTATTTATTTATTTTCATGGAATTCATTGTTTCTTCCTTCGTTTTTTCAGGAATCTTCGGAGGTTTCAGGTTCGGCCGTGGAGCAAAGAAGGTGGACCCTGAATGATTTCGATATTGGAAAACCTCTTGGAAGGGGAAAATTCGGCCACGTCTATTTGGCCAGAGAAAAGAGTGTGAGTTTTGTCTTCTCGTGTTTCAATTTATTCAGTATTTTTCTAATGGATAGTTCTTAACTGTGCTAATTTCTATGGATTATTTCATTCCTTTCCAGATTTACCTTATTTTCACACTTGTTTGGGGAAAATTTTGAGCAATTCTTTGTTGCTTTGGCAAGATTTGTGTGGAAATTTTGCATTTTTTTCCCTCATAAATTTCACATTGTGGATTTGAATGCAAAACTGTTTTGAGGTGGAACAGCTCAAGTTTTTGGTATTGTTGGATGGTGACATTGTATTGCAGTCTTTTTTATGGTCTAGTGGTCCAGAGTTTGATCTTTGCCATCCGTCCTATTTCTTCTAATGAAACATTGAATTTCAACAAAAGGTAGGGAAGGGGCATGTGCTGCTGTGCACTATCAAGTATCAACGTTTTAAACTTTGAATTCCAAAGGGTGCTCTTGCATGAGAGAGTGTGTTGTTGGAAACGCAATATCAAACCATATGACATGTCTTTACCTAACAAGGTTTTTTTTTTTTTGGGAATTGTTGATGGTTTAAGACAACCATTACATTACATATGACCATTATTGATTTGTGTATATCTGAAATGGTAATAATATATTATCGTTGTTGATTCATAGGGATGGTTTTTCTTCACCTTCTTCATTACATTACATTTGTTAATTTTATTTTGAAACTGAAATGTGATTCGTATACAGAGTAATCATATCGTTGCTTTGAAAGTACTCTTTAAGAGCCAATTGCAACAATCCCAAGTTGTGCATCAACTCCGGAGAGAAGTTGAAATACAAAGTCATCTCCGACATCCCCATATCCTGCGCCTTTATGGATACTTTTATGATCAGGTAATTGATTTTGCTGATATCTTTATTGCTGAAGAGGGTTACATACTTTGTTATTTACATTTTCTGTGAAAATAAATTCATTGCAGAAACGAGTTTATTTGATTTTAGAGTATGCGCCCAAAGGTGAACTTTACAAGGAATTGCAGAAATGCAAATATTTCAGTGAAAGGCGTGCAGCCACTGTAAGTATATCATACAGCAGTGCTCATTCTTTTCTCTCCCGATGTACTGTTGTTCGAGATTTGTGAATTACAAAAGTTCACATTGGCTGATGTAATTTTTTTCTACATAATTGTATTAACATATTAAGAAGCAGGAAAATACAGAAACAACTTTTCATAGCACATCTGGTTTAAGTAAAATAGAGATTGCTACATGCCTAAGTGCTCCACTTGAACATTCTTCTGACAAGTGAATGTTTATTTTGTGATTGAGGCAGTATGTTGCATCATTGGCCCGAGCCCTTATATATTGCCATGGAAAGCATGTAATACACAGGGATATTAAACCAGAGAACCTTCTTATTGGTGCACAGGTGATCTCCTATGACTAGGCTGCTGTTTCTATATATGCTCCTCCGTCCTTCTGTTTGTTTTCTTGATCTTTGCTCATTATGTCAACCTCTCTTCATTTTTAGGGTGAACTGAAAATAGCAGACTTTGGATGGTCGGTGCATACGTTCAATCGCCGGAGGACCATGTGTGGCACACTGGATTACCTTCCTCCTGAGATGGGTATGCTTAATGTGTCGCATGAATCACTCTTTCAAATATCTGTTATTCTCTCCATGGATGATGTATGATATTTCTTCTAAACACTTTCGAGATTTTAACAGTGGAGAGTGTAGAACATGATGCAAGCGTGGATATATGGAGCCTTGGTGTCCTGTGCTATGAGTTTCTATATGGAGTCCCTCCTTTTGAGGCTAAAGAACATTCTGATACTTATAGGAGGTGAGCACAAAGCAGTTGAATATATAAGTTCTCATTGATGCTCGGACTCTGTTTTGTATTTTCCCACGCTAAAAGGGGCTAATGTAAACAGTGAAGAAATATAAGGAGTGCTACTTCCCTTGTCTGTGTCTTTATAATAAATTTATCTGTGAACATTCAATTTTGCAGGATAGTACAAGTCGATCTCAAGTTCCCTCCTAAACCAATTGTGTCATCAGCTGCCAAGGACCTCATCAGTCAGGTTTTACGTCTAATGATTTGTGAAGTTCTCTCAAGAATTGCCTTTGACTAGGATATTTGTTTTAGCAGTTTGCCTGAGTACTCCATTTCCTCTGTCCTTTTTATTAACAGATGCTGGTCAAGGATTCCTCTCAACGTCTACCATTGCACAAAGTCCTTGAACACCCTTGGATTGTCCAGAATGCGGAGCCCTCTGGTGTATATAGGGGCTAGGGGACCTCATCATTTTTTCTTTTGGTTTTTTTTCTTAATCGTCGAAATCATCAGAATAGCAGCTTCTTCAAAGTATTTGACAACATTTTGATCTAGAGATGATGATGCAAACTATTTCAAGAAGTTGGTTAAGAGAAGATTTTATATTCTTAAAACATTGGTCGAGAGAAATCTTAACTGTTACTAGATGTCTTATTATTTGATTGTAAACCCTGCTGCAGGCTACGCAGAATAACTGTTCGACAAGGGGCAGAGCTCTAATCATTGTTTTTTATTCTGATTCTGTTTTTGTTTCTTTTTGTTTTTTTTTTTTTTCTCTTTTTTGGGGGAACAAAAACAATCAGAATTTAGAAGGTACTGTGAATAAAAAAAGGTATTTTATAAAAAGATTAAGATAATCAGAACCTTAATTTTTTTGGATTTGGGGGGGGGGGGGGGGAGCCAAATAAAAAAGAAAAAAATGAATTTGAAATAAATAAATAAATGTTTTATTAAACAAAAGGATATTGAACATTCTGCTGTTTGGTGGTGTGGGTGGGGCTTATTTCTATACGTTTCTGTAAGTTAAAAACACAACTAAAATCCTAAACAAAACTTGACGAAAAGTATAATGAACCCAACCTGAATTTTGTTAAAAAAACAAAGATTCTTTTTGTGAAACTTTGATAGTATATGAAGTTTGAAAATATAGCTTTAAGTGATTAAAATTATTTTTTTTTGTCTTGTTGATAAAAATAGTTGAAGTTGGTTGATTTTTTAAAATAAAAATATTTTATCATGACAATTTTACCCTTATTTAATATTGTTGAATTTAACTCCACTATCAATATTTACTTTTTTGTAGTTTAATTTATATTTTCACCAACTTCATTCATTAAGGGTAAATGAAAAATATATAATAAATGCTTCATACAAATTATGAAGTGTCTTACAAAAATAATTATTAAAAGCTTCAAGAAAAAATGTTGTATAAAGGACCAAATGAAGTATTTGAGAAAAAAAAATGTACTTAAAAGACTCAGTCATAGTTATTCACTATCATTAAAAAAGTTCGTTTATATAAAAATGAATTAAAACGAAATACATATTTACAAGTGGTCTAAAGCCTAAAATCATATTTCATGGATAAGTCTATAAGTTTGAGCATGTAATAGAAGTACAAGTATTTGTAGATGCACAAAATGAGTGGATTCATATAATATTGGGCATTGACAAGTTCTTATTGTGCACTTCCTAAAAAACTTGTATCCACACATTAAGATTTATTTTTGGAATAGACTTCGAAGTTTGAGCATACACTTACATAAACTTATTAAATCCTAAATCTATTATGTCATTTACATTTACATATGTGTTTCTACGGTAGGTTTTTAAATTTGAATGAAAGTGTGTATTTCTATGGTATATAAATATTTATAGATATACAAAGTATCTATGGGGGCAAACCTTCATAGTGAGATTGAAATCAAGTTATCAATTACAACTCTACTGGGTTGAGATTTTATAGAAAAATGACTTATTACAATCACATATTAGGATAATTTTGAAATTACAATTTAGCTATTCATATGTGAAACTAATAGAAGAAATAAAGTACGATAGAAGAAGAGGAAGATGTTGTGGATGATGGTGACGACAAGAATGGTTTGTAGTGAGTTTTACTAATGCATGCATAAGAAAAGTGAGAAGGACTTTTGAGAAATAACAAGTCTCCTGCTATCTATTTGTGGATCCTAATGACTGTTGCAATGGGTATGGGCTTGGGCAATTAAGGGTTTTTCTTATGCATACATTCTCGTTATAATGAATTCAACCTTATCTCTATGTGAGTGTGCATATCACATATTTAATTCATAATATCTAAGCAACAAATAAATAATTTATTATTATTTTAAAATATGAAATACTCAAAATTAATAAAGAATAAAAGAGTGATGAAGAAAAACCACACCATTAAAGTTAGCAATTGTAGTTGAAAAGCTTCTGACCTTATAAATCTTACACTAGAATCCTAGATTTTCAATATAATCTTATACCATACAGTTGGATCATAACATTTTACCATACTTCGTAATCTTGGTGCTCATGTGAATTGAAGAAAATTACGATAGTAATTCATAAAAAAATAAATTAAAAAGAACTGCACCGCATAAGCTACTCGTTATTGTTTGGAGAACTCGATGCTTGGTAAATCCAACACTAAAATCCCAAACTTTCAACATAAAATCCAAGTCTCATATCTTACAATGGAATCCTACCACAGGGGGAAAGGAAAATGGTGTGTACAACATAAGTCCCAACATAAGTGACGCCTATACAATAGGGACAAGAAAACCCACACATCATAAAGTAAACTATTTTAAAACACGTCAATGAATAATGAGAGGGTGATAGGTGTCTAAGTGTGAATCCTAGTGGTTCTTGCAACTTGTGTGAGGGATTTTCTCCAGCAGACACCTTCACTGTCGTGAGATTAATCCTATTCCTACATGACTATGCATATTTTAAATCGAGCGATCTTGTGTACATTTAATACAGGTAATTAATTATATGGTGAGATTAAAAAATATAATTATGTGTGTTTAAGCAATAAATGATTGATATATTACTATTTTATTATTTTGAAATGTAAAATACTTTGGTGTATATTATACTGCAAGACGTAAACTATTTAAAAAATGCTTGTGAACATGGTAAGAAATGTTTCTAACTAGTTTGTTCTTCATGTCTATTTTGGATTCTGATGACTGTTGCCATGGATATGACTCGGGCAACTGACGGTTTTTTTTCTTGCACAAGCACCCTTGTTATAGAGGAGATCACCGCTATCACACTATATAACGCAAACTGTTAACGAGATGAAATATGAAGAAAAAAGTGTTAGAAAAGTGCTTACGACGTGATTGTGAGTCACAACTTAGGTGAACCGCATACATTGAGGGCGCAAAAACACCCTGCATAAGTGGAACCATTCAACAAACGTCATAGCATACATAAAACTTTTTTTAGCCTCATTCTCGCAAAACTGGGTATAAAAAATCAAATGACTGTAAAAAACAGAAACAACAACCAGACAAACTAGTTTCAGAAAATAATTTCTTTCTTCTTAGTGAGCTGCAGGTTAAAGATTCAACAATAGTCCTCAGAATACTACATTATCCAAGAGGACAATCTTTCTAAAAAAGACTACCAACTTGCAATACGCGGAAAGGGACAAAAAGCACAGCTCCCAATGCTCGTGGCTTTGGAGGTTTTCGGGTTTGGGTCAAACGATAACACATTACCAAACACAATTGTAGATAAACAGGTCTCTGTATCTATTTTTCCGTCTTGATAGTGTTGTCTGCGTGGTTTCCTGTTTCTTGTTCGTCATGGAAATTGTTCCCTTCTAACAACTGAGTGGGAGGTGGTTCTGTTGCCTCGGCTTCATCAACATCATTGCAATTGTCCCCTTCTAACAATTGAGTCGGAGGTTGTTCTGCTTTCTTGGTTTCATCAAAATCTTTGGGATTCAAAAAGCTTGGCTGGTTGGTTGAAGAAAGGAGTCTTGCCCACATCCTGTCGGTAATTACAACCTGGTTCTGCCTCTCAGTGATTCTCTGGGTATCAAAATTTGAACATCTCTATCGTCAGAACAATTCTGATCTTGGGAAAATAAAAACCATCAATATAAAATTGGAGAAGCAATAGAAAGTAAATGGGCATGTTTGTATCCACAGGTGTGGTTAAAACATAATACAAACTTGATGTATACGGTAAATATCATTCTCCAGTTTCAATAATGGTGACTAAGTAGCAGATATCTCTGGATTTCTTTATTTACAACCAGTAGATATAAAACAAGAATAGAAAAGTATTGTACCCAAACAAAAAAGAGCAACAATTATGATATAATTCAGAATCCAAATAGGTAATAACTTACATTGAATGGAATATAAGTATGTCTGCCATTGACCAGCCCCACTGTAAATCCAGTATATCCTGCCATTGCACCATGAACTGCACTCTGAGCAAGAAGTGTGCAGTAGACATTGTCGGATGCATTGCTTGGAATTGCCCGGATCATGTACGTTGGATCTGGCAGATTACTCAGTTTAAAATTCTATATATAA
Organism: Abrus precatorius; assembly: GCF_003935025.1. Lineage (NCBI taxonomy): Eukaryota > Viridiplantae > Streptophyta > Magnoliopsida > Fabales > Fabaceae > Abrus > Abrus precatorius. The sequence goes on from NW_020874384.1 coordinate 15,411,336, forward strand.
TTGTTAAACTTTCAAAAAGTCCTCAAATCCCAAATAAAAATGGATGCTAAATAAGATATAGATGGGTAAAAAAGAAAGAGATTTCAGAAAGAGAAACTGACCTATATATTTAAGATTGATGGCCATCTTATTCTTCTTTGCAAAATGATCCTATTACAGCATGATGAATCTTAATTAAAAGGGAAAGTCGAACAAATTGACTGTTCTGGCTAGTGACTCCTTGCACAGACTTGTAAATATAAAAAGCTGGACAAACGATATACAACTATATACAAGTATGCATCTAGCACTAGGCTAAGATGGGAAGGAATATGATAAATGGAGGGATTTTTACTGATAAGCAAGGATATGCACGGAAATGATAGTGCAGAGCCAGCAAAATCAGGAGAGACCCAATTCAAAAGTACGTCAAATGGAATGGCACACAGATTTTCTTAGTTATTTTCATATTTTCTAACAGTTCAATAATTCAAAAAAATGTTTAGTTCTTAGGCAAAAGCGGAGTTTAGATTGTTATGGGCAACTGTTTTACTCTTAAGGGAGTCAATACTGTCTTCTCCTGAAGGTCCAAACCAATCAAAAGAATATTGTCTAAGCACCATCTAAGCAATTAATATATAAATTGGCAAGAGTACCCCAAGCACTTAATTCCTCACAGAAATGTATAACTAGGCAAGTAGCATTATAACAAATAACAACAACAAAGCCATATTCACACCATGTGTCAAGCAGCATTAGGCTACACAAATTTCTGAGGAAAAATAAATGTTTTAAGAAGTATCTAATGTACAAGTTAAATACCTTGATCTTATGAGATATCCATAAACCAACATCTTGAAGTAGTTTGTTTCCAGAAGCATCCTTCTGGTTCATGGCTTGCATGCTTTCTGTAAGAAGATCTTGTCCTGCTCCCTCAGCTATGACTATAACCATATGTCCATTTTCTTTCAGTCTTCTCTCAATAAATTCAAAAAGTCCACCCTTTCCTTCAAGGTAGAAGGGTGACTCTGGAATCAAGCAACAGTCCACATCTCTGCTAGCGAGGGTAGCATACATTGCAATAAAACCTGCAGTCATAGTATCCATCATATCGTAGCAGAAAAAGCAAACAGAATTTATTGAAGCAAGCTAACAGTGAAACATTTTAGTCATCTACATTTGAACCAACCAACAAAACAGGATATAAATAATCTGAATTGGCTGCCTAGAAGATATTAAACATAAATGTGAAGTATACATACCACTATATCGTCCCATTAACTTTACAACACCAATGCCATTCTCAACACTTTCAGATTCAACATGTGCTGCATTAATGGCACGCTGAGCCTCTTCAACCGCAGTATCAAAACCAAAGGACTTGTCAATAACCTAAAGAAAAAGACAATCCAAGTGAAGTTTCTACAAACTTAGATAATCAACTCTTCAGATTTTTTATTAATGATAAGATTATAGTTTTGGAGGAACCAAAAATCATGACACTGTGAACAAGCATACCGGGATGTCATTATCTATGGTTTTAGGAATTCCAGCAATTGTTACTTTCAGACCCCGCCTTCTAACCTCCTGTATGATAACCAAAATATATGTAGAAATTCGAATGCTTACTTAAAAAATCAAAAGATGCCAAGAAGGGTAACAGGTCCATCAGGCAGTTAAAATTTTATGCAATCAAATTCTTTTTATCATTTAAAATGATTTTATCTTTACTATCTCTTTGCATGGACTTACAATTAGAGTGAACATATGAAAGATTATGAAATGTTTCTTGACTGAGATAAAGAAGGTAAATGAAATTTACCTGATTAGCCGAAAAGAGAACTGGTTTTTTTAAGCATAATCAAGCAATTTAACAAACAAGCAAACAAACTGCAGAGTGCACACATGTGGATTTTGTAATCTTAAAAAGTTATATATTAAACGCAATTTTTCTTGAATGAAATGATACCAAGACAACAAACATTATTTTATTAAAAAATTTAAACTGCCATACCTCATAAATCACAGCCGCTCCTCTCTGTGTTCCATCTCCTCCAATAATATATACCTGTAAACATAACGCTAACAATAAAAACCCATGCTGTGACAATAACCTACTCAATTATTAAGTACATACAACAAAATTTTGAATTTATGATTCCAGCATTTATCATCATTGGAAACTTCATTAGAATGCAGTTGACATTTAGAAAACCTGATTAATTCCACGATCTTGGATGCTGTCAACTATCTTGCCAGTATCATGCCCCCCTCGTGATGTCCCAAGAATTGTACCCCCACGCTTATGGATGTCATTGACCACCTTAGGTGTTAAAGTAATGGTGTTTTTGGAATAAAAACCTCTATAACCACCCTTTGTAACATTAGATACAATTTAGTGGAGAAGACAATGGATCAAGAAATGCAACTCAGGTTAAACATTAAATGAGAAGGAAAAAAAATAAGGGGAAGAGAAAATTGACTTCATGAAACTCAAAAATTTGTTCAGTTTAACAGGTATCAAATATCAAGATGAAGTTCTTAATAAACAGGTGCATTTACTTGTTAGAACTCTCAAAACAATAATTATGCCCATGACTCATGCAAACATAATGTTGTACTTTGTATCCACAATGCTATCTTTTGAAGGTGAATGCCAAAATGTAGGATATATATAACCTCCCAATTATGTAATACTGTCATAGCAGCTAGTCAGCTTACCCTCACCAGTGTCATGTTTCATTCACATATGCATCACATCACAGCAAGAATCACTTAAGAAAAAAGGGTTCATGACTTGTTGCATAGATTATCAAGATCTTAAAATGAACATTGATTGGTTTGCTGCAAGATTTTCAGCCCAAGTGATTGGATTTTACACTCACGAAAACACAAGGTTAATTTACAGATACAATGCAAGAAAGACAAAGCAAGCAGCTATGAGAACTAGAACTTGCTTGAAAAAACATTAAAATGCTCATAAAGACAATTAGATGCCTCTAAAAACATATAATTAGAGTTAGGATAGACAAACTTCTCAACAAATATTTATAGGAGAAGAAAATGAAATGAATCAAACTTCTCACATGAGTTAAACATAAAATTAACTTATGTATCTTGACTTTTTCAGAAGTCCACTCCCCTTGTTTAACTTCTCTTAAGCACTAATAAATTTAACAAAGTTCTTACCTGAAAAAAGGCTAAACAAAAGCTCCCATAAGCAAGAAGCTCATTCAAACTGGGCCTCAGTTAAAAAGGTTAAAACCTAAACTACATTTATGTCTTTTCTGTAGTGCCTGCCAGAAAAGGAAATATGGAGTCCAGTGAAAGTTTATAAACTAGCACCAAGGGTATAATTCCAGTATCCAGTGAACATCCAAGACAGTATACCAAGTTTGAGTCAGCTTGATTGATTGCCCAGAGAACTATTTGATTGACAAGAATGGAAAAAAAAAATGCACATACAAAGAAGTCGGGGACAAGGAGATGTAAATCACAGCAATGTAAGCTTCCCTTCCTAACAATAATCACATGCTACATAATCCAGTAATCCAGAGCAACAGACAATGCAGTGAACACAAATCAGTACAGAATTTAACCACTCACATCTATGCCAAGAACTTTGTTGACGCCATACATGTAAGAAAGACCACAAACAATTTCCCTTATGACAGTGTTGAGGCCAGGGCAGAGACCACCACAAGTAACAATACACGCGTGCACTTCATCCGACTTAAAGTATACCTGAACAGCATACGATTAGGTGTCAGTGACTTGAATCAAAATATGCATATAGTCTTAATAATATATGTAACCAAGAGAAATAACCTTTTGCCGAGGTCCTGCTCGTCGAAAATGTACACCTCTTGGACCATCCTTGTGAACAACAACCTACGGAGAGTAAAAGTTCAAACCCCAGTGCACCTTGTTAATGCTGATAAACAAGACATAAATCCAGTTATTTTATCTGTATTCTCTTTTCCTTCTTCTGCATTGGAAAAAATATTTTTTGTTTTAAAAAGAGATTCAGTTCATTCTTTCTATCACTGAAAATTAATTTAAATATTATAAATCAACGGAAAGAGAAACCGTTGTCTCTGCTTATCCCCTAAACACAGCGCAAACAAAACATTCGATAGCAAAGTAATTGATACTCAATAGCTCGGGTAACGCAAAAGAATGCATAGTAAAAGCATTTGATGTTAATGAGACTAAGAAACAAATAAATAAACAATCAGGTCGCTAGCGTAAGTAGAAGTAGATAGAACCTTCTGAGGAACAGTGTCGTCCATGTGCACGAAATACTGCCTGACGACGCAAAATAACAAAGAATCAACGTTTCGAACAAAACACATTCTATTCTCAGATTACAATCAAAGTGCCAAATAAAGTGATTCACTTACTTCACAACTGAATAAGCTGGATTGGATCGCAGCGGATTTGGATATGTCTGCGAAAAAAAAAAGTGTTACACAAACAAGCCGTAAGTGAATGCGGTGCAGTTCGCAACGTCACTGAAAAATTGAGAGAGAGAGAGAGAGAGAGAGTGAGTGAGAAAGATACATGAAGATTTGGAATATAGTCGGAGAAGTGAGGAACGTCCTCGAGTATGTAACCAGCATCGCCGTGGACGATCTTCATCTGCGAGTCAGAATCGCTGGAAGCCATTGCTATTATCTGGAAATCTTCTTAATATCTGCGTTTGTTTTATCTTTCAAGATTTTTGTGTGCGGATTTTTGAGTGAATGACGAAGCAGAAAGAAAGCGGAATGTGTGTGAAAACAGATAGAACGCTTAGTTGTTCGGCCATTAGTTTGGTTTTACGAGAATCTTAGCACTGACAGGTCAGATACATCTGAACCGTCCGTGACTATCTACCATCGAATCGTTCAGATGGACGGTGGAGATTGAAACTCTTAGAGTTTGAGTAATGTGTATGCGAAGAATGAGGGGCAAGAAAACTAGCGGCGCTGTCTTACCAGATACTGTTCAAAAGTCCATGCGACCCCTGTTTTGGTCCATGGAATCGAATTTCTACTTTTCTTTTTTTTTTTACCAAAAATTAAGAGTATATTTGATTTACATTTTAAAAATAGTTTTTGATTTTTAAAATAAACTGTAGTACAAAATTGTTTAATTTTTGTTTAATGATAATTAAATTTATATTATTATATCTAATAATTATTATTATTATTGAATCGGTGTCCCATCGTGTACGTATTTCTGAAAAAATAAGGATTTCGAATTTAAAATATTAATAATATAATAATGTTAAGATTTTGAAGAAAAAAATAAGTTGCCCACAATAATTTCACTTCAGGATTATGATTATTCATGTCAGCGAGAGAATGAGAATGTTTCATTCAATACCTAAGTTTGAAGTTTTTTTGGTTAGACAAGACTTATGCAAGTTTCTCCTCAGCCTAGCTTGATTTGATTTAAATTAGTTGGATACCCCAGTGATTTTTGGATTTTGGTACAGGCACTAATCAATTTATAAATGCAAAATAAGATGCATTTAACTAAGTTGCAAATAATTACTTTTTAAAAAAATTTAAAGTAATTTTACTTTAAATTTTAAAACAAAACAAGGTGGTTGAAAAATTATTTGTAAACAAAACTCAAATCTTCTATATATTTTGAATGACTCATAATGACTATTACCTTTCTTTCATTGCTGTTAACATCATTATTAATAAACTGTTATTGTCAATGTAGTCATAAATTGTTAAAATAATTATTCAACTATTATGTCCATTCTAATCATGATAATTATTATTGTTATTGCTATTATAATTTTTTATTACTTATTATTATTTTACAAATCTATTGTTGTTAATGCTACCTCTCCCTTATCACTTTATCCTTGCAACATAATCAAATTTGAAAATAAAATAAAATAGAAGGTATAATTTTTGAAACTAAGATTCACATGCATATATAAACAAAAAATTGTAAAACATAAAAGCTAGTTTATTTTTTAAAAAATTCACATAGACGTACATTATTGAATTGACTATGCATAACATTTATACAATCTCACATATGTTTTCTTTTAATATATATTTTACAAATTTCATATAAATCAATTATACATACTTTTTTAAATTTCAAGTATATTTTCTATTCTTTAATTTACAGACATTAATATTTCTCAAATTAAAAAAATCTTATGTTATAATTGGTATTTTTTTTTCCAAAACAAATAAATATGTGAGAGAAAAGAAGAAATGGGAAAGCAACGCAGTGGATAAGAGATCTGAAACCGAAAGTTCTAGTCCAAAACAAGACAAATCTGTTGTTTTTCCTTCTAGAAAAAAAAATATAGAAAACAGAAATATTAATGTATTCGAAGTGAGAGAAAATAAAAATGCAAAAGAAATACATGTGGGATGATCGGAGTGGACACAACAACGTAAACAACACAAGTCCGCTCCGTGTAATAAAAATCGGTTTCAAAGTTACATGAATAATTACTTCCAAACGCCCCCTTAACCCACCCAAACCCCAATTCCGAATCCACTCTATTACCTATTCGAATTAGGGGCATCTCTGAACTGGAAACAATCAGATGCTAGCGATTTGAGATATGTACAGTAAAGGTGAGTAGTGTGTTTGGTTTCTTGGAATCGCGGTCAGAATGGTGGTTTCCGACAGTCCCAACGGTGGTTCTACGCCGCCACCGCCACCGCCACCGCAACAAGAACAAACCAACAAATACGGCTTGACAAAACCTATCTCCCTTGCCGGTCCCACCGACGCTGATTTACAGCGTAACCTCGAATTGGAGAAGGTGATTAATTTCTGGTTCATCTCGTCTTCAAGTGTTTAACCCCACGCTTTCGCATTCTCGCTTCGTGTGAAATGAAAACCCAATTCGTTTTCTTTTGCTTCAGTTTTTGCTTGATTCGGAGCTTTATGAGAGCAATGAAGAAGCCGCAAGCAGACAAGAGGTTCTTCGACGCCTTGATCAGGTCATCTACTTCTTCGATCTTGCTTTTCTCCGCTTGATTGTGTTGTTGTTCAACCGTTAATTGCTTGGCGCGGTTTCATTTTTCTCGGTCCCAATGATGCATTGTGAATTTTGTTTTTTTAACTGTTATGTATTGAAAAACATGTTTTGGAACCTCGCTAGATTGCCTTTAAAGGATTCATATTTTTTTCAACCCCAATGTCTTGGGGATGCTACCATTGCTGGATGTAATTTATTGAATTTAAATTTTATGGTGACAAAGTTAACCTGCCGTGTAGATTGTGAAAAGCTGGGTGAAGCAGTTGACGCGGCAGCGTGGCTACACGGATCAGATGGTTGAGGATGCAAACGCTGTCATTTTCACTTTTGGTTCTTATCGACTAGGGGTGAGTGTGCCATTGTTACCTACTCCTGACTCATTGCAACTGCTATTTTCTCTCGATTCTTTCGAGTATGGAGGATTTCAATTCAATGCTTGCATTGCATGAGTTGCAATCTGCTAATTCCTCGAGTCCTTAGTGTGCACGTCTTGTTTTGATTCACCGTAGAAATTGTCAATGGCATGGGTTGACAGTAGTGGAAGGCGGGAGAAACTTAAATCTGGATATTGGGAAGATTAGAAGGAGAAAAAAATAGTATACGTGAGACATTATAAAGGTGGATTTATTGTTATGGGGAATAGCTAAGAGTCTGAAATAATTAGTCTGGTGGAACCTTTGTGCTTGACACTTTATAAATATAGTTTATACATGCCTCTGAAGAAAGAGAGGCCTGATGTTTTTTGGTACTTGCTGATCATCAAATCATTAGGGTTTATTTCTCCAGGTCTAGAGAGCGTTGAAGTTTGATTATATCAGCTCTTTGTTTGTAACAATAGTCATGTTTCAGTCACTGTTGACAATTGACTGATGGGTGATGACTTGACTTCTATGGAATATCATTTCTAATCTTATCATTAAATGTTTTAATATTTTGAACATTCTTGTAGTAGCACAAAATGATGTTCTGTTCTACAGAAAGTTTAACAGACAGTAAATGAGCCATAATGTTGTTGTCAATGACTCAATAATACTCTTTTGTCTGTTTTGTGAGTGGCTGTCCTTTTAATATTGGGATGTAACAATAATCCTATCGTTTGCAGGTTCATGGACCTGGAGTTGACATAGACACTTTGTGCATTGGTCCTTCGTATGTGAATCGAGAGGTAACACGCTGCAGCTTGTTATTTTTCCACAATTTAGTAAAATCCTAGGTTTTGGTTTTATTTTTAGCCAGTTTCTCTCTCTTTTGTAGGAAGACTTCTTTATCATTTTGCATAACATCCTGGCTGAAATGGAAGAAGTTACTGAACTTCAACCAGTTCCTGATGCACACGTCCCAGTAATGAAATTCAAATTTCAGGGAATATCTATAGATTTGCTGTATGCAAGTATATCTCTTTTGGTTGTGCCAGAAGTAAGTTTGGTTACTCATTTAGCAGGGCCTTTATATATTCTGAGAGCACATTTTTGTGGGGGACAATTTTATTTAAATAGCACATGTCTTTGGTTGAGAATTTGAAGGCTTTCCTAACATAAGCACACTTTCCTTCGTAAATTCCAAGTTCCCTATTGCTTTTAAACTTTCTCACTCTTCTATCTTAGAATCTAGCTTTTCTTTACACTTGACTTCAATTCAATTTGGTTTTCTAACATGCTTATCCACAGGACCTAGATATCTCACATGGTTCAGTGCTGTATGACGTTGATGAACCAACTGTCCGAAGTCTTAATGGCTGTCGGGTGGCAGATCAAATTCTTAAACTTGTCCCAAATGTTGAGGTTAATATACATGTTCTTTAGTTTAATTAAATGGTAAATTAGATTTAATGTCCGTTCATCTTATTAATTGGGTAGTCCATTAACCCTTGATAATGATAGCACTTCCGAACTACATTGAGATGTTTAAAGTTTTGGGCTAAAAGGCGTGGTGTTTATTCAAATGTAAGGGTTGCACCTATGATCTTCATAGTTTTTTCCCATCTGCCAATGACTTTAACTTTTATATCTGCCTTAATTAACTTTTTTGTTTAGGTTACTGGATTTCTTGGTGGTGTAAATTGGGCTATTTTAGTTGCTCGAATTTGCCAGCTTTACCCCAATGCAATCCCTAGTATGTTGGTTTCTCGATTCTTCAGGGTCTATACACAGTGGCGGTGGCCAAACCCTGTAATGCTATGCTCTATAGAAGAAAATGAACTGGGTTTCCCTGTATGGGATCCTCGTAGAAATCCCCGAGACAGATTTCACATTATGCCGATAATTACTCCTGCATACCCGTGCATGAATTCAAGCTACAATGTCTCAGCAAGCACTCTTCGTGTTATGATGGAACAGTTCCGCTATGGCAATAAGATTTGTGATGTGAGAGAAGTCTATTATTCCTTTTTTTTTAATATTAATTCTGTTACTATTTTAATTGATTGATTGATTGATTCTTCTCCTTTTAGGAAATTGAGCTGAATAAAGCCCAATGGATTGCACTTTTCCAGCCATATGTCTTTTTTGAAGCATACAAAAACTATTTACAAGTGGACATAATTGCATCAGATGCTGACGATTTACTAGCATGGAAGGGTTGGGTAGAATCTCGGTTGAGACAACTTACCCTGAAGGTACAGACTTGTCATAGTTTGGTATAACACTTTGCTTGGCTGGGTTTAGTCCAATTCTGTTTCATATTCATTGAAAATATCTAATCTCTGAACATTTTGGTAAATTCTTTTTTCCCCCCATATATTAACACGTTTTTCAATTATCTGAGTAGATAGAGCGAGATACAAATGGGATGCTACAGTGTCATCCTTACCCACACGAGTATATAGACACATCCAAACCTTGTGCACATTCTGCATTTTTCATGGGCTTGCAAAGAAAAGAGGGAGTAAGAGGTCAAGAAGGGCAGCAATTTGATATACGTGGAACGGTTGATGAATTCAGACAAGAAATAAATATGTATATATACTGGAAACCAGGGATGGAAATTTTTGTTTCTCATGTTCGTCGAAAGCAACTCCCTCCATTTGTTTTTCCTGATGGTTACAAACGCACTCGAATGCCAAGGCATATAAGCCTTCCGGCTGAAAAACCAGGTGATGATGCCACAAAATGCTACTCTGGATCTGGGTCTTCTGAAAGAAACATCAAGAGGAAAAATTACCCTGAAATGATGGATAGGAAGCCAGACAAACCAGAGAAGCGGGCATCTATTAGCCCACAGAGGTTAGAATGTGTTTCTCCTGAAAGTTGTACTAGTAAATCAGGTGGTACAGCTCACGTGAATATTGAGGGTATTGAAGGGGTTAGGTTAGCTAGTTCAACTACCAGGGATGCTGACCGCATTTGTGAAATTAAGTCATCTGATGCACTTCCAGGAAGTGGACTAAGTACTGAGGTTACTGACATGCAGATTAGTGAACCTGGCTTTGTTGACTCCTCACATGATAGGCTGAAATCAAGAAGTGTAGAAATTCTGAATGAGGTAAGCCTGCTGAACCAATGGAGGAACCTTTGGAAAGTTGTTTGGTTCATGTGAAGTTCCTTAACTAGAAGTTGGTGATGCATTTCAGAATGGGGTCATCAATGGGGACAAAACTCAGGATCTGCCTTTAAGTTGCTTGAAAAGTGCAGAAACAGAATCTACCAAAAGCTTGCCAAACTGTCAAGAAGGCGTCGTTGATATGGATCAACAACTAGACAAAGCGTGTAATTTCATCACAAGGGCTGAATGTTCAGATTATGTACCAAGTGCCAGTTCCCAGAACCTCAATTGCGAGGTGAGTTATCTCATTTGAAGACTTTTGGATTAGGAACTGTTGTGGATGGCAGTGAAAAAAACTGAAAAGTCTGGGAGATAGTGAGAGTCAGGGATCTTTGCAGGGTGATGTTTGTGTGGCTGATCCAGATCAGTTCTGAAGAGTGGGTGTTTTCTTGGAAATTGAGTATTTCAAAATATCGTGGCCCAAGAATATAAGGTTTTTAATTTTCTGAACTCTCTTTGTTTCTCAGTAATAAAGATGTTCTGATCTTGTAATAATCTAATCCACCTCACCTTAGTGGCTTTCATGGCATTTACCAAAGTTTTATATATTTCATGGGTTTCAGAAGAAATAAGAGTCTAATCTTCAATTTTTTTATGACTGATTTTTTTTTACTTTGGTTATAGCTTGATTCCATATTATAGCCAACCAGAATGCGGTCTGGCCCTTTTCTCTCCCCATCTTGTTGGGTCTTCTTACTATGACCGTTTTTATCTTGTATATTTTCTTGTTTCTTTCAAGATAATTTGACTATCAATTTCCGTGGTAATTGAATTTCTTAGTCAATTTTCTGACTGGTGAATATGTGGTCGCAGGTCCTGCACCACTATACGTGCTATGTTTCCAGTAACTCTGCTTAGGAACCTGACTTGTTTTGTGTATAGAGAGGCTCAGAGACCAGACCTTCCTTTTGTTTCATTTTATAATTTTTGTTTAATGCTTTTTTGGATTTCTGATTATGATTATTCTTTCTATTTTCTACATTGTGTATAGCCAGATGTCAGGCTCAGAAGTGCTGTATAAATTGGAGACAAGGCTAGGTCAGAATACTTGCAGAAGCTTGCGAAAAGCATGCATTTCAACTCTTAGTGTGAATAAGAATGTCCTTATTCTGTGCTACTCTTTCGTTTTGGTTTTGTAGGAGGATGAGTTTAGAGTGGATCACGTTATTTGGGAGCATCATCGCCGCCCACAGTGCTACCCTGCTATATTGTGGCTGTTACTGTGCTGAGATCCTGTGAGTGGGACTGATGCTACATTTGAACATTGAGGAGCTGATATAAATGATTGCATTGAATCAGATTGGGGTTTTGGGTATATGGTGTTGCGATGATCGTCTGTGTACATAGATGAACAGCATGATGGAGATGCTTAAAAATGTGGTCACATCCTCTTGCGTGTTAAACATGGGCTCATCTCGTCTTCAGAGCTGTGAACTTTCTCATAAACCCTTGACATACTTACTTACCTTGAATTTAAAAGGAGTGGGGACTTTCTTGTTTGCTTGTGATGTGGATGTGATCGATACATTATGTAAATGTAAGCAGATAACTATTTCGGCTAGGTGATTTTGAAGAGAAAATTGAAAAAAAAAATGATATTTTGGTGGTAGAGTAGGGTAGTCTTCCTTGTCTATCCTTGCATTGTAAGTTTTAGACGGTGGGGAGGATCATTCTGCACATGGGTTTCGTTGGCCTTTCAATTTAGTGAAACACTACTACCTTGTGGAGATGGTTTCTTTCGTTAGTGTTTTCGCATGGTTATTTTTTTGTTTGACGTACCTTTGCTGTTTATTTTGCTTCAGTAAACATACTGAAGCCGAGATTATACTGAGTTAACGCTGTTTACTTGCCAATCTTATTGATTAAATAAAGTTGTAATGTGAAAAGCCTATAAAATAAATTGGGTAGTTAATCATATCCAAAACTTGCATCACTTCCCCAGTGAAACAGTACGATACCATATTTTGAGACTAGTACTCTGATGTCATTGAAGACGGTAGTGAATACATGGAACCATTCTTTTGAGTTATTCTTCGTGCAGAATACTTGTTACACGCTGTACAAGCTACTTTCATCGTTTTCGCTTACAGCATTACTATCCTTGTAACTAGAGATGTACCTTGTTTCAGCAAGAAGAGGGCTAATATCAATCTCTGTTGCTAGTAGTTTACGTGCAAAACCTGAATGACAACACTGACGAAGGACTTGCAAAATCTCTATAGCGGAAGGCCTTGTCGAAGGTAACGAGCTTGTGCAAACGAGGCCTAATTTGAAGACACAAGTCATCTCTTCTGCATAACGTGTTTCTTTGATATCCTCATCGAAGGCCTCCGAAAGGCACTTTCCTTCACTATGATGCTGCCACGCCCAATCAACTAGGCTACCTGCATGCTCACCTCCTTTATTAGGCTCTCTTCCCGTCACAAGCTCTAGGAGTACAACCCCAAAGCTATATACATCCACTTTTTCGTTAATCTTAGTTGAATAGGCATATTCTGCAATACAAGTGAAACCTATAATCAGATTACTCGGCCAAATGATCATTTGGGTTCCGTATCAATATTAAAAACTGATATAGTTGGTAATGTGGCATAATTTAACGTGAGTTTGAAAACACGCTGAAAAACCTGTAAACTTGTATTAAACGCAGAAACTACTTGAAATATTAAAAACATATATCTATGATTATTTAAATGTAAATTAAAAAAGAGTTACCTGGTGGAATGTAGCCAAATGACCCTGCTAGAGCAGACATGGTGTGTGGCTCCCCAGGCTTTGCCAACATCTTGGCGAGTCCAAAGTCTGCTATTCTAGCCCTGAACTCTGAGTCCAGTAGTATATTGCTGGACTTGACATCTCGGTGGATAATGGGTGGCGAGCAATCATGGTGCATGTAACATAGGCCTTGTGCAGCCCCTATGGCAATCTTCAACCTCGTTGGCCAACTCAACCCAGTCGCTGATATTTTCTTCTTTCCGTGAAGCCATTTATCAAGGCTTTGATTTTCCATGTATTCATAAACAAGAAGTTTGGAGTTCTCACTCGAATAACAACATAAAAGCTTCACTATATTGGAATGCCGAATATTGCCAAGGATTTCAACCTCAGCCATGAATTCTTTCTCAAGTTTGTTATCCACATCTTTGCAATTCCAAATCTTTTTCACTGCAACATACTCACCCGGACGGTTTGAAGCAATCCGGTAAACTTTCCCAAACCCTCCACTTCCTATGAGGTTATTATCTGTCAAACTTGAGAAGAGGTTTATTTCAGTGAGATCAAGCCTCTGGAATGAGGTAAGCCTCCACGTTGAAACTTTACGCCTGCAGTGCCTTTTGCCCCTGTGCCTTTTCAACGTATAGAGGATCAAGGAGGCAGTGACCAGCAACACAAAGATGGTGATGGAAAGAATCAAGACAAGGTGTTTTGAAGACGAATTGCTAGAGGGTGGCAGGGTTTTGGTCAAGCAGTTAGAAAGGTTGAGTTTTGGATTGTAAGCACATAAATGAGGATTGTTTAAGAAACTCTTTCCAAATGCAAGGTTATTAAACTCATCAGGGATGTTCCCGGATAGCTGGTTGGAGGACAAGTTGAGAAAAATCAACTTCAATTGGTCAAATTGAGGTGGGATTTCACCTGATATGGCATTTTGAGACAAGTCCAAGTAAACCAGGTTAGGAAGACTAGCCATAGCTATGGGGATAGGGCCTGAAAGTTTGTTTCTTGATAGTGTCAAAGTATTTAGTGATTGCCATGAGATTATCTGAGATGGAAGTGCACCAGAAAGTTGATTATCATCAAGCATGAGAGTATTAAGCCGAGAACCCGTCAATTCCCTTGGGATTTCACCCGAAAGCATGTTGTTTCTTGCATCAAAAACCACTAGATTTGAGGTTCCAGAGGATATCTGACCTGAAAAGTTGTTGTTTCTAATATCAAGCCTTGACATAGTCGAAGATAGTTTACTTGGAAGTTGACCAGAAAAGGAGTTGTTGCTCAACACCAAGGCTGAGAGGTTCCTCAGAGTCCACAAACCGGAAGGAACCTCCCCTGCAAACTTGTTATCTGATAGCAGAACCCTGATAAGAGAAGAACAATTCCCAAGCCATTCAGGCAAGTTCCCACTAAGATTATTGGAAAAAGCAATCATACCCAGCAAAGCACCACCAGCACACAAATGTTGTGGCAACCCACCACTCAGTTGATTATCAGAAACTTCAAAATACTCAAGCTTCGAATACAGGCCTAGTTCTGGAGGCAATGTTCCATTCAACTTATTGCCAAACACCCTGAATTCCACAAGACTTGGAAGTAGGCTTAAGCTTGTGGGTATCTGACCAGACAACTGATTAAAATACAAGTGCAAGATCGTCAAATTCTTCAACTTTCCATATTCTTGGGGTATGGAACCCGTCAAATTGTTAAAAGCCAAATCAATCTGGATCAAGTTCAAAGCCTGCGCCGAACTGGGTAGCACACCCGATAACCTATTTCTATATAGGTACAAAAACTTCAACTTCCTTAGCGAGAACAAACTCCTAGGAATGCTACCTGTTAAACTGTTTATTGACAAATCCAACTGTTCCAGATTCACGAGATTCCCGAAACTTTCTGGAACCTCGCCAATCAAGTTACTCTGTGGCATCCACATGAGTTTCAAATTCCTCAGGTTTCCATACTCCAAAGGTATCTCCTTGGGCACAAGCTTAAAGTTATAAGCCAAACCCAAATTTTCGAGATTCGACAAGTTCCCGATTTCCTTGGGGAGTGTTCCGTTGAAGTTGTTCTGGAAAAGGTGCAGCGTTTGCAGCTCCGTCAGGTTCCCGATCGCAGCCGGGATTTCGCCGGAGAAGCTGTTCCCGCCGAGGTTGAGGAGCGTGAGCGTTTTGAGGCGGTCAATGTCGCCGGGGATCACGCCAGCGAAGTAATTCTGCGATAAGTCGAGTTGCCGGAGGTTGGAGCAGTTGTACAACCATGTCGGAAACCCGCCGGCGATTGAGTTATCGGAGAGGTTCAACTTGTTCAGATTCTTGAGGTCGCAGATTACGGAAGGGAGCTTCTGGGTGGTGATGCTTTTATTGGGAAGGAGCAGCTCCGTGACGACGCCGCCGGTGCACTGGATTCCCGGCCAGTTACACGGCGAGGACGGTGACGGTTTCCACGACTGGAGCGACGGTGGGTCCCCCAGTTGGCTTTTGATGGTAAGTAGAATTGTTTGTTCGGTGCTTGCCGTTTGCGAAATTACTTTGGAGGGTACTGCGACGCTGAGCAAGATTAACAAATGGAAAGGAAATTCGAGAAAGAAGAGGGGTATTTTGGTCATTTCAAAATACCGGTTTTGGGACTTTTGCGGCATATTATGGCGGTCAAAATCCAAACATTGGAAGATGCTGGTTCTGTCTCTTAGTAGCACTCTGTAGTGTGATGTAGCTTTGTGAGTGTCCCTTTTATGTTCTTCATTTGGGTTAAATATATTCAAAGGAAAAATAAAGACCCTATTGATAAAGAGAGACACTAACAATAATCTTCGATTGCATGAAAATGATGGAAGCAAACTAAAGGAGTTTTGTTCAAACACGACTCTTAATCTCTCATCATCAATTGGCCGTCGCTATATTTTCCCAGTGGACAACTTTGGTTAGTTAATACTGCACCATTCAAAGCACATACCATCGTTATTTTAATATTCTTTTTCTCCTTTTCCTTGTCCCTTGTTTTCCAGACTTGTAATTTGCTCAAGTTAATAGATTTGTTTGGCAAATTTAATTAATTTATACTTTTAATAGTTATGGATACTTTATTTTTATATTTTTATCTTTAATTTTTTAAATAATTTATACTTATGTAATAATTGTAATCCTAGCAAAAATATCTCTCTCATTCTCTCATCACTCAAGAGATTCATGTCATCCCCTCTTTTAATTGTTCAATTATTTCATGGATAATAAATAAATAAAACGTAAATATTTAATTAAATGGTTTATAATAAATTATTTAATAAATAAAATAAGTAATATTTGATTATAATATTACACTAATATTACATTAAATAAATTTTTATTTATTTAAGATATTTTAACTAGTTATATAACAAATTTTATCAAAACAATTTAAATTTAATCAGTTAATCACACAAATTATTATTATTATTATTTTTAAATAAACTCTTTATCAATTTGATTTTTTTAATCAAATTCAAACCTTGCCTTCCCCCCCCCCCTCCCCCCCTAATTTCTACTCCATTTCAACAAATTTAAATCTTTATCAATCATACATAAGAGATGCCTCACTCCTTTATGTGTAGATTATTTATTTCATTGAGGAATTTGAACTCTCTAACATAAAAATGTATTTTAATGAAAAAATATATAAATTTACAAATGATAGTTAATAAGAAACATATTAAAATTTCATAATTAAATATATATAAATGAATTTGTTATATTTTTAATTATTAACTTTTTAATCATTAATTATATTTCATCCTTTATCCTCTGCCGTATAACATGGATTCAATTTTATTTTATTCTTTTGGTAAAATATTGTTTTATAAAATTAAACATTAATTCTCCCTTTACATAGTGAAGTTCAGTTAATTAGCAACTAACTACAATTTTAGTAAACTTCTAAAACAGTTCTGTAAAAAAATAATAAAAATTCTTTCATAGTTTTATGTGGTCACAATTGTTGAGAACTTCAAAACTTAAATTGTTTATAACTTGTAAGAAAAATTTTATTTATTTATACGAATTTTAATATTCTATGATAACTACTCTAAATATTTATTCAAATTAGGCCTTAAACATTGTAAAAAAAAAAGTAAGTTTGAACCATAGGATGGGCTAACTATCTCCCTTCTTGAAATTGATCACCTACAACAATAACTACTTCGAAAAATTTCACCAACTTTGAAAAATTGCACAATTTGCTTGTATATAACCTCATACTTTCATACACATGAAAATTTGGGGCCAAACTCAAATTTTATAATTACAGGTGAATTTTTATAACTCTAATTGTTTGCTAACTTAAAAGGTTCCGTTTAAACATTGAAAAGAAATAAATTTTTATTATATTAAAAATAGAAAAGTACAATAAATATTTTTTAATAAAAAATATTATTTTTAAATACTTAAACTCAATACCAAATACTAAAGTTTTAAATAACATCAAATCCAATATTGTCTAAACAAATTTTCTGATGATCCCGGGTGGTGACAATTCTCACGAGACAATCATGAAAGCAACTGAGATGAGTGGCAATGTTAATGTCTAGCCTAAGTAGTGGTTAGGAAAGTTCCCATTTCATTAATATATTCCAAGTGTAGGGTGTTTTTCATAGCAGTGGGTAACTACATGTTTTGCTTAGTCAAACTTTCAATGCCCTACACCATTTAAACTAGAAGGGTCTCCCTTTCGAATTAAATCCTCAACGAAAACTTTTCATAGTTGGTCAGATACTCGTGCTCGTTCTTGATTAACAAATATGAATCAAATTCAAAAGTGACTTTAACCCTATGCATGTTACATAGTACTCTTTCCATTAGCCTTTGAGATTGGAGCTTATATTCCTCATATTTACAATCGAATACATAAAATAATAATAATAATAATAATAATTGGACGTGCCATTTGAATTTTCCTGTAAGTCCTACGTCGATGGTACTAGCAATAAATAAATATATCAATATCGCCCACAGAGTGCATGCGTTTCAAATTTACCTCTCATGAATAATAACTATGTTGAGACTCTTCTTACAATTTGGTTTGATCTTACCATTCCAACCCCACAACTGGTGAGACTTTTGACAAATAGGCTTGCTATTATCAACCAACTCCACTTCATTATTTGTGTCTTAGAATAATGTTCTTAGTTCTTAATTGGAAGATGCTAAATTGTTTGATTGTTTAGTCGCAACTTGTTAAAGACTAGAATAAGTGCTCCAATCTAGAAGGAATATGACCTCAGGATTTTTTTTTGGGGAATTCGCGCGCGATATAGATGTTTTATATTTATGTGCAATGCGTGCAAATACAAACGAGTTCCAATGTTTTTTAATAGAGAACAACTCCACTTCAAGTAGCAGCCAGAGTTAAAGAATGCCTCAATTTAATCCATTTTGTGTCCTCTATCAACTCAACTTACTCCACCTCTCTTATACAGCATATGTACACTCATAAACATAAGCAACCAAGGTTTGACTTTGACATGAGACGCAACATAATGAAAATATGTTACATTGTCTGCAAACGATTTATCTAGTTGAGTACCAGACACTGAAGTCCATTTTGGACTTATGTACTTTTTAACAAGTATTTATGAGAAAAAAAAAATTAAAAGATTAAATGATTCAAATTATTCTTATAAATTAAAAATAACTTATGTACTTTAATTTTTTTAATTCTTTAATTTTTTTTAATTCTCTTATCTAACTTTATAATAAGTTGGGATATATAAATTAATTTTAATTTAAGAAAAAAGTTTAGTTTACGTTATTTTATAAGTTATTTTTGTTAGGGAAACACTAGTTTTCAAGTCTCTACTCTAGAGCGGTGACGTCCTATAACTGTCGCTGACGTGGGGAGGGTACCTGCAAAAGGCACTCTGATGCTAAAGTCAGAATTCAATTCTGAGCAATAAATGCTATTTAATAATAAAAAATTAACCCTTTACTTATACTTCCTACCTTCCTTTTATAGGCATTGTTATGGGCTAACGGGCCTGCTGAGTCAGCCTTGAGTTTCGGCCCTTTACTTTAAAGTAGATAATGTCTTGATTATTACCCTTAGTTGGATTAATTACCTTCTAATCATGACAAAAGATATTCGGTTAAACTAGGCCGAATAGGTACTCGGTTTCCTTTTTCTATATGTAGGACCGAGCAGTACCCTATCCAGTACACTAGTCTCCCAAGTTTGAAGAGGTACGAGGCAAGGGCTTAATAATATGTAGGTGCCAAGAACATGTAGACGAGAGGGTACTCAGTTTGGTAGGATGGATGGGAATACCGAGGGGAATGTTCGGTTTAAGCAACATAAGTAAGCCGAGTAGGGTATTCAATTTAAGTACAGAAAAATGAGGGGGTGTATGCATCGAAGGGGTATTCGGTTTATCAAAAAGTGGTGTAGACCGAAGAGGTAAAAATAAAAAAATCATAATAAAATAAAATACAATAAATAATAAAAAAGATCATTCTAGAACTTCAGGTTTTTTAGGGTTTCAAAAATTTTTAGGGTTTCCTCGATGTGTGTATACGAAACAAAAGGGTGTTCGATCTCAACCGTTTGATTTGGAAGAGATCTGTCGGTTTGGAAGGGATGCGACTCTTCATATGTCCGAGGAACCTAAACCCTATAAATACATGGTGGTCCAGGTCTCTTATTCTCCACTTTTTCTCTGAGCCGAGAAGTACATACTGTTGCTCCAAATTGAAGGGTATTCAAATTTTCTCTCCTTCTTCCGAACCGACTATCTGTGACGTACGTTTAGTTTTCTTTTCTCTCCTTTCCTTATTTTATCATGGCCGAATCCTTGAAATGGGAGGACTCGTTGTCGAACTCATCTAAGTCGACTAGTATCGGTCAGAATTTTGAGGGAACCGAAGGGGGTGAAATTTTCTTCAAGACCGAGTGGGGTAAATGAAGAAGTAGAGACTCACTTTAGAGAATGTAGTGACGAAGCCGAATCGTCTGAGTCAACTGATTCTAATTCTTCTGAGCTCCTACCAAGCATGAACCAATGCCTCGTCAAAATCATTCTCCATGTTCTTGAATTCTTGGTAATACTTGAGCATGACTGAGTCCTTCACCTGATATGTGTTATTAACCTGTTCGGCCACTATCTTCAAATCACTCCAACAAATGATGCATTTTACTCCTATTTCTTTTGCCAATCTGAGATCGACGAGGAGTGCTTCGTACTCAGCTTGATTATTAGATGCCTTGAATTCAAACCGAATGGATTGTTCAATAATTATAGTGTTTGGTCCCTCTAATATGATTCCTGCCCCACTATCCTTTTGATTGGAGGATCCGTCCACATGCAGGTTCCACATGTCGGTTGTGGCCTGTTTCTGGGCAGTAAATTCATTTAGGAAGTCTACAAGTACTTGGGCTTTGAGAGGGCGTCAATTTTCAAAGTGGATATCATATTGGGATAGCTCAATTGTCCATGCTACTAGCCGACCAGCTAATTTCGGCTTCCTCAAAACTTTGGCCATTGGGCAATCGGTTCGCACTACCACTCGATGGCTTTGGAAGTAATGCCTTAACCGTCGAGCTGTATGAAGTAGAGCCAACACCACTTTTTCCATCAGCTGATAGTGAGTTTCGGGACTTTGGAGTGTTCGGCTGATGAAATACACGGGGGCCGGTTCAGGTATCTCTTGCAACAAGACTGAACTAATGGCACTATCCGACATAGCTAAATAGATAATTATATCTTTGTTGGGTTTTGGTTTTGTCAACACAGGCGGTGCTGCTAACATACTTTTATACTGGAGGAAGGTCTCCTCGCATTCTTTAGACCAAGCAAATTTTTGAGATTTTTTAAGTAGATTAATGAAGGGCCAAGACCTTTCCGCCATTACAGGCAAAAATCTGGCAAGGGCCGCAATCCGCCCGGCAAGACTTTGGACCTCTTTGACATTCCGAGGACTTGTCATGTCAATGATAGCTTGACACTTATCAGGGTTTGCCTGAATCCCCTTCTCGATAGCATGAAGCCTAAAAATTTGCAGCCGGCTACTCCAAATGTGCATTTTTCTGGATTAAACCGCATCCCATGTTGCCGAGCTTCAACGAATACTTCTTTTAAATGAGCAAGATGTTGTTCTAATGCCATGGATTTGACTACCATGTCATCGACGTATATCTCCATGCATTTCCCGACTTGTTTGTCAAAAATTTTGTTCATAGGCCTTTGATACGCTGCCCCTGCATTTTTAAGACCGAAGGGCATTACCCAGTAATAGAAATTTTTCGAATCTGTAATAAATGCCATTTTTTCTTCATCTGGAGGATACATTCGAATCTGATTATACCCTAAGTATGCGTCCAAAAAACTAAGTACCTTATGACCGGCGACATCATCCACCAAGGTACCGATGTTTGGAAGGGGGTACGCATCTTTTGGACACACCTTGTTAAGGTCAATGAAGTCTGTACACATTCTCCATTTTTCGTTTACCTTTTTAACCATAACTACATTGGACAACCAAGTGGAATATCTAACCTCTCGGATGAAGCCAGCCTGTAACAGTTTATCAGTTTCCTCCTTTACCGCCTTTGCTCTATCACCTCCAATATTCCTTTTCTTCTGTGCTATCGGCTTGGCCCCTTTATAAACCGATAGGTGATGGTAGAGAAATGCAGAGTCAATACCTGGCATATCAGAAGCGGACTAGGCAAATAGGTTGGCGTTATGCTGCAATATTTTCTGAAGGTCTTGCCTGTCTTGTGCAGATAGATCGGCTCCCAGATAAGTGACCTGCTCATGTTTCGTACCAAGCTGGAAAGGTTGCTTATTTTCGTTGGGTTCTACTCGACACCCTTCATCAACTCTAGGATCCAGTTCAATTTTCCAATCCTCTGCAGACCGAGGAGCTACAATATTAAAATCTCGTCTGTATTCATGGAGCGGCTTGAAACGCAGGCTTGCGAAATAACATTCTCTCGCTGTCTTCTGGTCAACATGAACTATGACGATTTGGCCCCGTTCAGAGGGAAACTTCATGGTCAGGTGCGAAGTAGACACTATAGCTTTCAATCTATTGAGAGATGGCCTGCCGAGCAGTATATTGTAGGAGGTATTCACATGTACTACCAGGTAGGTAATCTTGATGCGTTTTCCTTCATGTTCAGACCCAAATGACGTGTATAGATCAATACATCCACGGGTTTCTACTCACTCTCCAGAGAAGCCGACCAGCGGTTCATGATATTCTCTAAGCTCCTCTTCTGGTATGCTCAATTGTTTGAATGTACTCCAGTAAAGGATATTGGTTGAACTTCCTTGGTCAATGAGTGTTTTTCTGACAGTACAATTGAGAATGTCCACACTGATAACCATGAGATCATCTTGTACCGGATCCACTCCTTGAAAGTCATCATCTGTGAACGTGATGGGTGGAATTCGGATTCTGCTACCCAATGAAACATTGTTAATAGAGCGAACGTGCCTGAGATGTCTCTTTCTAGCGGAATGAGTGGGTCCTCTGCCTGCAAACCCACCGGCTATGGTGTTAATAACCCTCTTCGGGTATTTTTCTCGCTCATCATATCGTTTTACAGGAAGCTCTCTTGACTGACTCCGCTGTCGCTCATGTTGCTTATCCTCATACCTTCTTGAGGATTGGGGGTATCGATCTCTACTTCTTTCAGCACGACCAGTGAGATTTGCTTGTACAAATCCTCGAAGATGTCCTTCTTTAATCAAATCTTCGATTTTATCTTTCAAAGTCGTGCATTCTTCTGTGGTATGGCTCCTATTACGGTGATATCAACAAGATTTGCTTTTGTCTACCCGAGGGGGGTATTAGCACGCCTGACATACTCAATATTTCAGTTGCTAGAGCTTGGTCAAGTATTCTAGATCGATTGGTGTTGAGAGTAGTATATTCAGGATATTTTAAACTTCCATGGGGCCTCTCAACATCATTTCTCCTGGCTTTAGTCTCTTGTCGAGGCTTGAAATATTCTCTCTTGTCTGCTTCTTTAAAATTAGACCCTTGGTCTATTTGGACTTGATTCTGATATTCAGCTAGTTCCTCCATTTGCATGTACTTGGCAGCCCGACTACGAAGCTCATCCAAGTCCATGGGTAGTTTTTTACATATGCTATTAACGAAAGACCCTATCTTAAGGGCTGTTGTGAGGTGGTGCATAGCCACGACTGGTTCCAGGTTATGAATTGAAAGGGTCACTTTGCCAAAGTGTTCCATGAAAGCTCTCAGTGATTCTCCCTTTTCCTGACGAATGTTGACGAGTGTCAGGGATGTCAGCGGGTGTGGTCGGCTTGTGGCAAACTGTAAATTAAACTGTCTTGTGAGAGTTGCAAAAGAGTCAATAGATGAAGAGGGAGTCGGGTGAACCAACTTAGGGCTGGTCCTCGAAGTGAGGTGGGGAAAATTGTGCACCATAAGGAATCGGCACTGCAAAGAGGCTTTCGTCACCACCTCCTTCCATTAAAACTTCGGAAATAGGCTGATTAGGTGTAATATCCTCTTGCTGCCGAGAGGTTCCGCCTTGCTGAGTCTGTCCGTCTTGCTGGCTTCTTGTAAGTACAACGATTACTCTTAAAAAATGAGACAAATCGTGCTCCACAGTGGGCGCCAAAATGTTTCTATTAGAGAAACATTAGTCTTCAAGTCTCTGCTCTGGAGCGGTAACGTCCCTATAAATGTCGCTGAAGTGAGAAGGGTACCTACAAAAGGCACTCCGATGCTAAAGTCAAGATTCAGTTCTGAGCAATAAATGTTATTTAATAATGAAAAGTCAACCCTTTACATGTACTTCCTACCTTCCTTTTATAGGCATTGTTATGGGCTAATGGGCCTGCTGAGTCAGCCTTGAGTTTTGGCCCTTTACTTTAAAGTAGATAATGTCTTGATTATTACCTTTAGTTAGGTTAATTACCTTTTAATCCTGACAAAAGGTATTCTGTCAAACTGTGCCGAATAGGTACTCAATTTTCTTTTTTCTATATGTAGGACCGAACAGTTCCCTATCTAGTACATAAGTGTTTGTTGAGAAATATTTCACTAAAATACTTGATAATGTTCATTTTAAGATTAAGTTCTCATAATTTTGTTACCTTATCTAGTTGAGTATTGAGTACACAATTCATTTGCTGATTTGTTACTGAAGTTCATTTTAGAAAAACTTTTTAACAAATATTTATGAGAAAAAAAATAAGTCCATTTTGTTATAAAATATCATTCAAAACACCTCATATTAATAAAGATCTACTGTATTTATATACTATTGATCCTCTTTAATTTTAATTAATATGAAACTTTATTTGCACATTTTAACAACTAAAATCATTGAAAAAGGACGAATTTGAAATGTATAGTTAGGTTTGTCCTGATTTTAATTTTTTCTTCTACTCTACAATCTCAAGCTTATATATAGTAAATAAGTAAAAAAAAAAAAAAGTGACAACTCTATGACAGGTCGGAAACCAAGGTAAATAGCAAAACAAAATTTGTTCAATTCCACTCACTCAGTCCCGTGAAAAAATAGTTCTCAAATGGGTGTTTCTTCTACATGATATGACTGGTGCTTTCTTCATCCAAGATTTGTTTACAAATTACAAGTGGAATTCACTAGCCAAAGGATACATTGAAAGGAATCTCGATTTCTTAAGTTCACCAAACAATCTAGGATTTTAATGGCGAAGAGCTTGGGATTTTTAAGAGAGCATGGTTTATAAGAGAGTGTAGATTATGATTATGTGTTTAGAACTTTTAATTAAAAATAAATTTAATTTACAAATTTCAAAATTTTACCAGCTACTCATCTAAGATTTAAAAAACAAATAATAAGAGATAAAAGATTTATTTAATTTCAGTTTAGCTATCAAAGATTAGAAAATAATAAATAAAAAACAAAGTGAGTTTTTTTTTGTTCAATTTCAATGGTTTTTTAGTTTTTTTTCCTTTTGATGCATTTTATATTTGGGTTAATAATTATATCAAATTTTTATATACAGTTATATATATATATATATATATATATATATATATATATATATATATATATATATATAACCACATAACATTCCCGAGGACATACTATTTCAATAAATAAATATTGGACAGAGAGATAAAGGATGCATATAACTTTATATATGTGATTGTCACGTTTATTCCTGACAAGCATAGTCTCATACTATTCCTTATACATAAAGGGCTTGTATTTACCAAGAGCATGGCTTAATCCATGAATAGCTCCACATACTGCAACCAACGATACAATCAAGCACACAAAGCTCAACATTTGAAGTCTAAACCATTGAAACGATAGTTTTTTAATATTATGTCTGACAATGAACATTTGCACTGGAAAGAAGACTGCTGTAGGCCAGAAGCCAATGGCCCCAAGAAGGGCAATCATCTCATTGAAAAAGGGCATTGCCATGGCCAATACAGTGATAAGCACCACATAGATGGACCTCCAAATTAGCCTAAAGAAATTGATGCTGAATTTAATTTTGCCAATGCTTACGAGCTTCTCCCTTGTTATAAAGCTTGAGCTTGGCCACGTTTGCCCAGCCAATAATTCAACTATACGATAAAAAGGTTGGATCACTACCTGTCCACAATTTACTCAACATCAGTTTCCATTTGACTGTAACATAAAGATGAAAAAAACAAAATCATAGTCCGTGTAAAATCTAATTAAAATCTACCTCAAAGATAAAGTAGGTCGCAACGGTTAGCACTTTGAATAAGTAGCAACAAATTAGAAATTTCAAAACTTCTAAAGTGAGGTGGTGCACTAAAAAAAATGCACTTATAATTGTTTATCAGATAATCAATGGTTCAGATTGTAACAACATATTTTATTATACATGTATATAATTTTAATACAATCTCAATCATTAATTTTCTAATCAACGGCAATAAAATTAATTACACACTGTGCTTTAACATGCATTTCATCACTTTAAAAGAGCCTTACAAGTATAGGTTTTTGTATCAATATCATAAGTCTGGGCATGATATTATGAATTTAAAAGCAATGTGTTAGAACCTGATATGCTCCAACTAGGTGCACAATAATGAAGAGATTGGCTAAGTCCACAAGCCAGAAAGGGTTTTGAAAGCCCGAGCTCTTGAGGATGTTCCCTGGAGTGTCTGACCCAAATGCAGCGTATCCAAAGCATGCAGATAAGAGGAAAATATTTGTCATCGTGAATATAGCTATCCTATTTGCCATTTTCATCACTTTATTCTCTGGTGGTGATGACTTTAAACTATCCTGTTTTTCAAATCAGACGAAGTCAGAACTAGACCAATATAATTATGAACATTTTTAGTGTAATGCTGAAATATCCAACTTAGACATGATTAATTCCATCTTAAAAAGAAGGCAACTTTGTTCACAAATACGAACAATTATTAATATTTTAGCATATTCATTAAAGGAAATTCAAGCTACACAATATCAATTCATTTCACGAGGAAAATGTTATATGATGCAATAGATCTCTAGCTAGTTCATCAATCATCTCTAGTATCAAAATATTTTCTTCAAATAAGTATATATAATCATTATTATTGGTTATAGACGATGTCCTGAAACATTTTGACTGGTTAAATAATTGGAAAAAGAACTATCGAATGTGTGTAAACTAAAACCAAATTTTTCGAAAATGTTTTTAATAAAATTGAGCGCCATTAATTATGAAATCATCGTTTATACTAATTACATCGATCCACTACAGCATTCATGCAAATAACTTGACTTTCAGTTGGCAATCATTTCAAAAAGGACCGGAAAACATATAACACAAATTTATACTAAGATCCAACATAGCTTGTCTAAAGTGCTTAAATGAAAAATGTTCAGAAAAAAACGAGCCGGGGTGAGGGGTGTGTGTGGTATGTTTAAATGTTAATAAATCATAAAATTTATAAAGTTCGTGCTAAGAAATAACAGTACATAGTTAAAAAAAAAAAGTTTATTTGTAACATGTCACATATACCTGAATATCAATCGCAATTTGAGCATAGTCACAGGCAAGTGCAATGTTTCCAAGTGCGACGCACATATTCCACAATTTGTCTGCTGAACTATGCTCCATGCCACCAAAAAAAGAGGTACTCTTTCCATTACCTGTTCTTTCTCCAAATATAAACTCTCATTTTCAATAGATTCATGAAAAAAGAATTAGCCGTTAAAAATAAACTTTTTATCATCGTTACTAATTGTATGTGGCCTAGACTTGGATTGATAAGCGTCGTATTTTTCAAATGTTATATACTTGTAGAGTTATATCCAAAATTATTACCCTTCATCTAAAAAGGACACAAAGTTTAGTGCTAAATTCTGTAAAAAAAATAAAAATATTATTAATACATTTTTAGGTACACATAAATTGTGATTTTTTTTAAGGGAAAGATAAAAAAAAAATATTTATTTTTCTAAAAATAAATTAATCTAAACACTCATCTTACAGTGTTAAGTTGACAGTTAATTAAAAAAAAATGTCTACATGTGTATTTTTATGTGCGAACGCTTGTATATGTGTATAAAATAGTGTACAATAATACAAAGTAGGTCAATTAAAATCTATATCTATATATAATAATGAGAAGGAAAGTGAAAGTAAGTCACGTAACCTTTGATAACTGTTGCAAGAGAAAGTCCAATACCAATGAATGCGTACCCAAAAGACACGATAGCTGCTAAGGTTGAGAGCAAAGACAACTTGTGAAAATTGGGGATTTGAGACAAAACAATTTCAATGATTCCAAAAGTAATCATGTACGGATTATTAGAAAAATGGCATGGAGATGCCTCAATCCCACTCTTGCGAACGCAATAGTTCTTTAGTATCGTCCTGAAATACACAATTAAATTTCCTAATTCACGCTGGAATGATGATAGCCTTACAATAATTAGAGTATACAAAATCTAGTTATTTTATGAAATTTTCATTAGATATGACATGTACAGATCCACTATATATATATTTCATGAAATTGTATCAATAATTCAGTATAGCGCTCACATGTTATATGATATTTTGATCATATTAAGAAAACCTCACTTTACTTAACTATATGTTCTGAACCATTATAGTTACTCTTCATATCTAATGTTGCAATTAAATATTGCTAATGTAAAAGAACTTACACGACACTCATAGATGTTGTTATAGTGAAACCGATTGTAAATCCAGCAAGATTGCCTAACTGGACCAATCCACAAAAGACATGCATTTTTCCACCTAATTGAAGTTATGGTTAAAAAGAATAATTAGAAGCGAAATTGGATATTGTGATGCAACATTTGGTAAGGTACGCACCTAAGTGAGTTTGGACAGTGTCCATATAAGTGTAGTTCCTTTTGCCACCAACAGGATTGGGTGAGCGATAACAATCGGTTAAGAGATTTGAAGTGTAGAGGGTAACCAAAGCAAAGAAAAAGATTGAGACTACGCCGAGGATCCATCCCAATTGGGCCATGGCCCATGGTAAAGACAGTACTCCAACTCCAACCACTGCCGTTATTATATGTGCGCTCGCAGTCCACACTGTTCCTGGTTAAAAAAAAATAAAAATTCTCTCACATATTTTTTATTATTAATTAAAATTTATTTTAAAAAATTGGAAAATAAAGGAGAGGGACGTGCATGATTCATGATAAGGTAACTAAAAGGGGGTTTATTTATTTTAAAATTCAGTATCATTAACTTTAGTAAAATCAATTTTAATTACAAAATTACAGTCAAAGTTGAGATGAAAGGAATTGATTTCATGAATTCATCAACGAAAATATTTTTTACATGCAGGAAATTTAGAGAGAGAAAAGAAAGAGAATTGAAACCAGTTCTTTTGAGTTTTCCATCATCGTCAAGAAGAGCACTCGAAGCTGCAGGACTAACCCCGGATTCCACTTCCATTCCTCAAAGATGGCTACCAAAGTATAAAGCACTTTCCTTTATAACGGGGAATGCCATATTTTATGCCAATGCCTTCATAACAAAATGTGACTCCACTGTTGGTAACGCTTCCTCTACATTTGACTGTCTTTAATGACTCTCTCTATACTTAAATGATTTCATTGTAGTTTCTTATCTCTTTAATTTGAGTTGGGCAAAATTTTAATATTTAATTTTGTGGCTTTTAATTTTTCTTTAATTAAGATAATTTACTTTTACTACTATTATTTTTACTTAAAATAAATTCAAGTATTTAGAATTTCTGATGACTTTGAAATATAAAAAATTTAAAATTATAAAAGTAAAAGGTTTAGTAAATAATGATATTCAAAGAAATTTTTAATTCTATAATATCTCTGTCGTTATTAATTTGTTTAAACAAAGAATTATATAGATTGAAAGAATTTAATTATTTTTTAGAATTAATTACACAACCTTTTAATTTATTCTTTGTCAGTGAATCTCCTTCTTATTCTTCAACTACTCACATATAATAAATATTTTATTTAAACAAAATGATATTAATGAAAAATGAAAATTAATAAGGAGGAAAATTTGATTATTTTAATATAAATGTTGATATTAAATTTTAAAAAATATTTAAGATAATTTAATTGGTTTAGGTTATAATTTTTTTTATTAGAAACTGAGAATATGGAAAATTTTAGTAAAAAAATTGACAATGAGACAAAGTTTACTTAATTTTTAAAAATAAAGACTTGATTGATTCAAAAATCTAAGGAATTAAAATATACATAATTTAAACTAAAAACAAAAAAAATTATTAAACTAAAATAAATTTAACGTAGCCTAAAAATTAGTATTTATTATTAAATAGTAAAAGACTGAAACATTTAAAATTCTTAGGAGTATTAAATGCATAAACTTCAAGTATTGTCTCCACTTGTTAAATAAATAAATAATAAATAATATTAAGTTTAATTACGCTTTCAATTTCTATACTTATTTATGATTTTATGTTTTAAATTTAAGTTACTCATATTTAATTTTTATAATTTTAATTAATTTAAATTAAGTTTCTTACTAATTTAAATTAATTAAAATTTTATTTAATTATTAACAAAAATATTATAAAGATGTAGAATATCATTAATTTGTATAAATTAACAAAATGAAATAAAATAATTTTTTAAATAAAATAAAATATAATTATTTTTATTTTATTTATAATTTTTATATATAAATTTGTATAAAATAATTTTTTATTATATATTTTTTAAAATTATAGGATAAATTTAAAGCTGAAAAACTTATTTTTATCAATTGAAAAAAATAACAGTTAAAATTACACATAAACTAAAATATAAAGACTGAAAATACAATTAAATCAAAATATTAATTAATAGACTATTTATAATTATTTTATATTAAGGAAAATGAAAGAGCTTACAGTGAATTTATGAAAATAACTTATGGTTTTTATAAATTTTTTCTTAGATTTATAAGACTTTTGTATTATAAATCAAAGTAATTTGTTTTAACTTATTCTAATAAGTTTGTGAATAAATCAATTCTGGTAAATTTTCAAATAATAAAATTTATTGAATGCATTTAATTAAACTATTCACTTAAATGCATTTTTATATCATTTTCAGTTAAAAAATTTTATTTAAAGATTATGTTTAAATGTTATAAATTTTTAAAAGTACATATTATTTAGTGCAGTGCAAAAAGAATAGAAGTTTCATTTGCTAGCATATCACGGTTGCATCTAGTAGTATAATATTTATTTTAAAAAAATTTAACTATTAATATAAATATAATAATAATAATAATAATAATAATAATAATGTATTAATTAACATTTAATGTATTGATAGTATATGCTAATTTTTTATATCACCAAAACTTACAATCATTAATTATATAAACACTGAATATTCACATTAGTAGTTTTGAACAGTTATGTGACAGTCCCTCCTTTTTATATTAAATAAATTATATTTACTGAAAAAAATAAAAGATAATCATTAATAAAGGTGAAAAAAAATTTGTACCTAAAAAATGTCGAGGAAGGAAATAGCAACCTGGTCTTTTCATATATGAGAAACTATTTTAACCGATTCAACTAATCTCTTAAATTTAATGAAAGTTAATTTTACGTTCACAATTTTAAGGCAGGTTTTTTTATAAAGAAAGAAAATTTTTATACACATAAAATGATACATCTTTTAGTGTTATTTTCATTATTTTAAAGAGTACTTCTAAGATGGATGTATAGGAAACAGATGAAAAATGATTAAAGATACTTGTATATGATATCAATTTTTAAAGGTATATATATATTGATAAGAATAATTTATAATTAAATGAATATAATAAAAATAATACATTTCAATTAAATTTTATGTGTGGATGTATATACCATGAAACCCCCTTTGTCACCAAGTCAGAACCATCGTCGCCGAACTACAACGCAGCCACGTTCAAGCTAAGCCACCACAAACCGAACTTCCATGGATTTTAGTTATCTTCACTCTGCCCATATTCTTTCATCATCAAACAAAACCACGACTGCGACATCCACCACACAGCCACTAACCACCGTTTTATTTAATTGGCATTCATTACTTACCGGAAGATAGTTGTCAAACAAACAAAGCACAAAATAATTTATTTACTGTGCGTTATGGGAGCCAAAAGCAAATCTTTATATGAGTAGTTTCCGACCCATTATCAAACTGTTTAATTGTTACAGATTCTATCTATTTTTGAAAACAAACACAATACTACAACATATTACAGGGAATAATGTTGTTCACTTATCCTTTTACATTACGATAATTTTCATTAGTCCCGCTTCATTTTCTGCCCAACTATATAGATATATATTCACACATCTCAAATGTGAGACATGAGAATGTGCAATTACAACCAAATGTGACCTGGCTATTGTTTATACCTGAAAAGTCTATATTTTTTGACATTCTTGCTAATTCCATGAACTGAACCAACTGCTGCACTTACTGAGACTAGGAAGCACGCGAAGCTCAACACATGGAGCGCACACCACTTCAATGATAGTCTTCTTATTTGTCTCTGTGCAATGTGCATTTGTATAGGGAAAAAGACGATGAGAGGCCAAAACCCAATTGCTCCAAGCAGGGCAAGAAACTCATTGAAAAATGGAATTGCCATGGCAACAATTGTGGCCACTATCACGTATATTGTCCTCCAAATTAGCCTGAAGAAACTTATATTGAATCTTAAGGAGCAAATTTTGATCGGGTATTCCTTGTTAATGAAATCTGAACGCGGCCACGCTATGTTAGCACCCATCTCAATTATACGAAATAGTGGTTGAGCCATCACCTGTCACATGAACGTTGATCTACTCGCATTAGATAACGTACTTTGGGAAAGCTTGTGTAAACAACTTAATTAGTGTATGAACGTTTATATATGGTTTTTATAATAGAATATATTAAAACAAATTACATTTTTAATAATTTTATACTTAAAAATTATTTAAAAAATTATAGAAATCATAAATTATTTTTATATACTCTTCTAAATATTATTAATCGTGCACTCTTTTTAACTTATTATTCAGTGAATTGCATGTAATTAGACTTTTAAATGCATTCCTCATATTTAGTTTGATAAAATATTCTGAATTCATTTTTCTTATAAACTAATAAAACAAAATTGAGAGTTATTTCAATACTAAACTAAACAAAATCAATAAACTAAAAGAGAATTAATTAAAAGATCATTTAACTCAAATAAATAACTATCTAAAGATTTTTCGAAATCTTAATTATAAAACTGGATACAAAATGGTAATTATATAAATATATTTTGACGTAATACAAATTCTAGTGCTCAGACATTATATATATTGAGAGAGAGAGAGAGATTCGTAAATAAGACGATGGAACCTGATATGCTCCGAGCATGTGGATTATAATGCACACATTTCCAATAGCGACCAACCAGAAGGGTTCGTAAAATCCAAAGCCAGTGAGGATGTTTCCCGGCGTGTGATCACCAAAAGCAGCATAACCAAGGCTACCACATAGGAGGAAGAGTATTGTCATTGCTGAGATGCCTAACACATTGGCCTTTTTCATCTGTTTGTTTTCTGGTGGATATGACTTCAATGTGTCCTAAATTATGCACAGAGATAATCAAATTCAAATTGCTATACATCTAGTAGCCAAGTCTATCTTTTTACCTTCTATTTTCTTAATATAATGATGGTATAATTAGTTATTTACCATTATATCATAAATAACAGTGGCAAAAGAGGAAGCAAGCGCAATGTTTCCCAAAGCACTGAACACCCTCCAAACTTTTTCTTCTTCAGATAGTTCTGGTCCTACTTTGTTTCCAAATATACTGGTTGATCTTCCTTTACCTGCCGACAAGTCCCATTACTAAAGTAAATACACAATCCTTGTTATACAATTATCTATCAGAAATGCTTTCTGACACGAAGATGAATTTCGTATTGTACAATTCTTAAGCTTGATTGGCCGTTAATTATCTATCAATTCGTAATGTTTAGCGTAACTCTTTATTTATATTAGGATTTGAATGTGGCTTGAATGAAAAAGAGAAAAGAAAAACTTCAGTAGTTTAGACTTGTGATTTTTGTTTATGTGCCTTTTAAATAGTATCAACTAACGTGAGATTTTGTTATTTGACAACTTATCTGTTCTAAACAGGGTATTCAGGGGAAACCCTGGAAAAAATGGTGCAAACCTCAAATGAATTAGTAACATTGTCTG
Organism: Abrus precatorius; assembly: GCF_003935025.1. NCBI lineage: Eukaryota > Viridiplantae > Streptophyta > Magnoliopsida > Fabales > Fabaceae > Abrus > Abrus precatorius. Next base: position 15,445,294 of record NW_020874384.1, read on the forward strand.
GAAATTTATAAGATTAAAATTTTGGAATTAACTTTAGAGAGCTTTCTGGAAAAATATTGGAAAAGTCTTACCTGAGACCACGACTGCCAGAGAAAGCCCACTTCCAATGAATGCATAACCGAAAGAGGTAGCGGCAGCAAGGGTTGAAAGCCACGTTAACTTGTGGAAATTTGGGATTTGAGACAACAAAATTTGCACGATGCCAAAACCTACCATATAGGGGTTATTTGAAAACTTGCAGTAAGCTGCATGGCCCCTATTGTGGAAGCAAATTGCTTTCTTAATAGCCCTGCCATATGCATATTTGAAATTTTGGAGCTCATCATCGCATTTGCTCACTAGAATACATAATTAGCCACGCAAGTAAATGGTTAAATGGTAATAGTTTATGAATGCAGTAACGTACACCAAGCTTGTAGAACTAGTTATAGTGTACCCCACCGTAACCCCTGCGAGCTTCCCATATAGGACCAATCCGCAAAACACGTGCATTTTTCCACCTAATTTATTAAATGGAAACATGGAAGTAAGTACTACATTTGAAATAGGCTACTAATTAAAACACACGAGGCTATGAATTTCTGCTAAACACGTGCTTTGTTCCATCAGTAAAAGGTTTACCTTTCACATAATCAAATTCCTAATAACATAACAATATGTGAATAGGTTATAGTGTAAAAAATGTTTACCCTGTTAATTGAATTAGATTAAATAGGGTTATGTGCATATATATGATACCTAGGTATGCATCCACAGCCTGCATGTAAGTGTAGTTCCTCTTGCCACTAACTGGGTCTGGATATCTATAGCAGTCAGCTATAAGATTGTAAGTGTAAATGGAAATGCATGCAAAGACGAGCATGACGGCGATGCCAGCTATCCATCCAAGCTGAGACATGGCCCATGCAAGAGCCAACACTCCTGCTCCTACCACCACCGTTATTATGTGTGTCGTAGCCGTCAACACGTTCCCTGCAAGCAACCATCCCAACCCACATAAATTGTTGAGCTTATTTTGGTGAAAGTCGAACCAGAGAAGAATGTACATGGTTGCTTGAAGAAATATTGGCGGTTGGATTTAAAAAAAATTATTTATTTTTTTAAAATTACTGTTTTGTTTTTGTGGTATTTTCTATTTTTAAGGACTTACAAATTGTTTTTTTTTCAGTGAGAAACAAATAATTACACAACATACAGGAAAAAGAGAATGATTTTCGGATTCTTGTGGTAGTGGTGTTACACAACATACAAGTTAGATTAATAAGGCTGCCAAAAATTGGCCACGATTATACGATGAATGACATTTATTTTTAATTTTTTAACAATCACTTGTAAAATTTTGCATCTACACTCTCTATGGAACACTTGAAATTTTATTTAACCATAAGTAAGCTTAATTAATCAAAATTAAACTAAATAAATCCATTAAAAGAGGCAATGAATTAGAGTTGCATAATCAAATTTGTTGCTTTTGATTTAGTCTCTATATTAAAAGTATTATCATGAAATTTATTATTTGTTAGATTTAATATGCTGATTTTAAACAAAACTGTGTTCATTCTTGTTAAAAAAAATGTTTTATAAACATCACTTTTCAAATTTAAACTTGAAGAAACAAAAAAATTATTTCATAAAAAGAATGCAAGTAACTTATATCATTGATGTTTTAATAAAAACTTTATACTAAGAATTAACGTTAACAAAAATCCTAGAGAAAATGCTTAACTTCTCCTTATAAGGGAGAGTTGTCTAACAAGTTTCAATTGATATGTGAATGATCCAACGTAATCTTTATAAGCCCGCGATTAAATGAACAAACTGCCATACTCCTGTATTTAAAATGAATATGCATTTAATAAACTTTCATCAGCTTGCAGTTAATGAGACCGGTTCATAGACCACTCTGAAACCCTTTTTTCTTTGTCAAAATGCTTGATTTGTGAATTGGCCCAAATGTTTTTCCTATGACAATGCCGATTGTCTATTATTTTAATTGTTTAAAACAATTCAAAAGGGTTAGTCAGTAAACTTAGGACAAAAGTCTTCAATGTGCAGGTTTTACGGATCAACTTGCCCAAACGGGGGAAATGGACTACAACTTCATGTAATACAAACCCTACCCAGAGTGAGTAATAGAGACCGTCCACGACCCACTCAACTATCACTATCTGGGGATTATCCACTTAGGAAGATTATCCACAATGAAGTTGGGCTTGGCGTTTTACTTTTAGAGTGACTAGTGCAACAGAATAGAAGCGTCTTTTTGTATAGTGTGTCAAACTGAATTTCATGGCCACAAGAAGCGATAGGACGTGTTTGGTTATTTTTTCTTTTTGATACAGAACGTGGCTGGTGGAAAACTTTAGGTGCCTAATGCCTTGGACCAGCTTGCCAATACAGTTGATTCCTTGGATGGACCAGCTTGCCAATACAGTTGATTCTTTGGACCAGTTTCGTGAAAAAGAATCCAATCCTAAGCATATACGTGTATGAATTTTGATTTATCTTTTCCTGGTGTGTATTATTTCTCATGAATTTGAGCTTTCGTTTTTAGCTGTAATAATTGATCTTAAAAGGAGGTTGTATTAAATGTTTACCATTACAATAAAATAAAGGGATATTGCAGAAGCGGCTTATCAACATCCATGTACGTTGTTGCATTTGCTCCGCATCACAAAAAATTCAAGATTCGAATTTGCCGTGTATCTTATCGGTTCTTTTAATTGAATATTTTAGTGAAAACTCCCTTTTAAATGATAATATTTCAACAAATCTGATTCCAAATTTTTGTAATGTGCGTACTGCTTTCAGTTTTTAAGGCAAATCTACAGGTAATGAACGTCGAAGCTCGTAATCGTAAGTAAGGCAAAGCTCAAGATAAATATTTAAAGTACCCTTGAATACATAGTTTAATTAGATACTTGTTCAATAAATTATTTCAAAATTATAACTTCTATTATAAATTTAATCATAAAATTTATTATTAAGATAAGTTAAAAATAATTTATAAAAAATATTTTTTAAAATAATTTTTTTAATTGCTTACGAGAGTCGTAAACCATTCTCATAATGTGTTGATAAACATTTCTAAATATATCCTTAACGTGTAATATTAACGTAAGAACATGAATTGTTTGACAAGGATAATGTTATGACATTAGAAAAGGCAAATAAGAAAACAAATAGAAGAGGTGAGGAATGGGCGGAAGCAACACCAAGTCAGAATTAAAGAAGGAGAAAAGTTAGTTATAGAAATTGGACAGATTCGAATAATAAGGAAGTTAGGAGAGCCCCGCGCATGAGGGTGCCCAACTAACCACATGTTGAGAGGCCACGTGTGAAAAGAGAAACAGGAACAGCAATTGAAAGAGAAAAGAAGTGTGTGAAGTTATCGTTTTATGAGAAGTGTGTGAACAGCAATTTAAGTATGCTTTAAACACAATTAACTTTAAATTAATAATAGATAAATTTACTGCACAAAAGGCTTATGTGTGTTAATTTGGAGTTTTTATTTTTTATTTTTTATTTTTCTTCTGATGCAAATGTGTTAGTACTTAAATACTCTACATACATCAACTTTAATTTTAAGTCTTCCCTGTGGACACGCACAAAGGGAATATCTCAAGTTAAGTGTTAATATGTTTTCGTAAATAACCCAATCGCATTCAGATTCACGAATTAGCGAACAAGTATATTAATTTATTAATGTTCGATGTGGAATCCTCAGACACGATCCCAGAATCACCCTTCACGTGCATCCACCGAAATTTTTGAATATGTTGTTTTTTAAAATTTACGATAGAAGATAAAAGTTGTTTTCAACTTATAATTAATATTAAAAAGTCAGCAAATCTAAAACGTTAAACACAGTTGCTAATTGATATCTTTGTCTTCTCTGAAAAATATATATATTATTACTTTACAAGATTTGTTTTCCGGAAAGAAAATTCCTTCAAACGGCATGATTTGATAGTAAGAAATGGAGAGTAGTTTGCGGATTATCATACCAAATGGATCTAATCAGGAGCATTTAGTCAAGTTTATTTTGTGTATGGATTAAGAAGGAAAAATGAGATGCAATGGAGTACGGATGAAACTTTATATTAGACAGGGATATAGATAGAGAAAACGTACCAGTTCTTCTGACTCTCCCATCATCATCCACTTCCTCCCTTGAGACTCTCATTGGAGGGTCCTTACCTGCTTCAATGTCCATTTTGAGATCCCTGCTCGTAAGTCACAACCTTAGGAAGGAAGCTGGTAACTTAGAAGAGGCAGCACCTAAAACATCAGTGAGCAGAGTCGTGTGAAAAAAGAGAATGCTCGATTGATTTTCTGCAACAAAATGCTTCTTTTCTCTGCTACGTTCGAATATTGCTCGTTTCGTCCTTATCCCAGTATCCCTAATGCATATAACTCTCTTTTCTCTCAATTACGCCCATCCCGACACTCTCTCCATGCTATTTATACTACCTATTTAAAGAGGGAAAAAGTATAATATGAATATTAAATATTATATTTTTTAACAAAAATTTATTATTTATTGTTTTTTATTATAATCTTTAAACACACGAAAAAATCATAATTAAATCAAATAGGATTATAAGTTAAGCTTAAATAACTTTAGACTAGTTGAATCATTTGTTTGGTGTTATAAATTAGAAATATTAATTTTTTGTGTATTAGTTTGAAATGATGTTTTAAAATTTTAATTCATATTGATATTAATTAAGTTGAGGAATAAAAAATTCAAGAAAGGGAAAGTCGTATGACTAGTTGAAAAGGAAAATAGACATTTGAAAGATGAATTTAAATTTGAAGTGATACCTTCCAAAATCCGACCGGTTAATTGACCAAGAATTGGCCAAGTAACTTGTTGAAGAGCCCCTAAAACTAGCTCACAATAATTGGTGTAAACAAAACGTGGAACTAGTCAATAAACAACCAAATCAGTGAAAATTGGTCGTTTGACGGTTCTAAGCTGATCTTTTATAAATGATAAAAAAATATTGTCAAATTTATTTTTTAATTGATTTTTTTAAGTTAAATTAATATATTAATTCCTTAACTTTTAATTTTATTTTACTTTTTTCATCTTTTTTTTTTCATTTTAGTTCTTGAGTTTTAAAATGTGTTTTAAAGAAGTTATTTTTAACTCTTATTTTTAATGTTAATAGTAAATACATGTTATAAGAAATTTAACTTAAACAGCTTACATGATTTGCCGATTATCTTTGATTGATCTGATAATTAACTAAATTCAATTATTGACACTAAGCACCGTGGGAATTAGACTGAGGAATAAGTTCTCTTGATCAGTTGGTCTCTTATTTGTCAAATCGCTGTGATTTTATTGCTATTAACCTTTTATCCACCGACGAAATTAGAGTCCCGCACGAAGCTGCAAACAAAGGTGATTAGAGTAAAAATATTTTGAAAGATGTTCCAATGAACTTATATTTCACAAATATTAACAAGAGAAGAGAATTAAAATTATAATGGTCAAATTGATAAATTATTTTAAAAATTATATAAAAAATAAAACTTTTTAAAGTTAAAAATTATTTTTTAATTTATTAAAAAATAACATAAAAATAAACAAGTATAAATTAATTTTAACTTATAAAATATAATAAAAAAATATTTATTTTTTATATTACTTTTTTTTCATAAAAATATTATTCACAAGCTCACTTAAATAAAATCAATTTTAATCATAAAACACCAGACTGTAGTTTAAAAAGCAGAATAGATGATGGGCAATGAAAAGTTGTTGGATCAGGAGAAAGGGATACTTTACAAAGTCATTAAAAATTATAAAGTTGAATTAAAAAACAATATTAAAAAAATAACAAGTAATAGTTATAAATACTTTTATATACTAAAACTTTTACTTATCATTCATGTCAAAATTATATATTAACAAAGAAAGAGAGAATTTTTTTTTATCAATCTTTATATATAATTTGTAAATATTAATTCTTAAACAAAAATAATTCTTAAAACCTTTACAAATAATTTTTAAAAAAAATTAATTCTTATCTCTTTTGCACAAAGCATTCATTTTTTAATTTAAATTTTTCATAATTTTATTTTTAAGATAAAAATTATTTTTTATTTAATATAATAAAATATTTATTATTAATGATAATATTTATTTTTAATTTTTTAAATTATTTATATTTAAAAATAATCAAATAATATGTTCTAATTAATTATTCTAAAAAATTATTTAAATTTAATAATATTCATATAGTGTACAAAAAATTTACTTCTTTAAAAAATGTAAGGACATATATTTAAAAAAATATTTTTAAAATTTTTATCAAATGAAGACATTTTTAGGAGTAAATTTTTTCCTGATAAATGATTTTTTTAATGCTAAAAATTTATTTTATAACTTATTTTTAACTTATATTTTATATAATTATTTAATTTTAATTATATTAAAAAATATTTATTATTACTAATTATAATATTTACCCTTTTAAAATTTATTAAAATTTTAATTATTCATACCATACGTTTTTAACTATTTATTTCTTAAAATTTAATAATACATGAGCATTGCAAAAAAAAAAAAATCATTAATTATATAAAATATTCACGTATATCTTATAATCTTAATTATTTAAATATATTTACTAAATTTTTATTCATTATTATAATAAAATATTCTTAAGAGATAATTTCATATAATTTTGTATGCATGCTCATTTATAGCCATATTTTTATTTAAATGTTATTAGCAATAAAATACACAAAATTAAGTCGTATTATTATTAGTTTTAAATAAGAATTTTTCATATTATAGTTGAAGTATAAAGAAATATTTATCTATAAAAAATGTATTGTTATTATTATAAATATTAAATTTTAAAATTCTATAATATAGTGTAAAAATGATTAAAATTTTATTCAATTATCGGTATTTATTAATATATAAATATTTATGTTTATAATTTAAAGTATTTAAAGTTAATATATATTTAACATTACATTACTTATAATTTAACTTATGCAATTCACGTGTATAAATCCTTTCATTCTCACATGTCCAAGTCGCCAGTACTGTTGGATGAGAGGAATAGGAATTTAGTGGAGAGTTGCAATGATTATATTTATAAGCAAGTCAAAGTGGTGGCATTGATGGAAAGTCAGATTTGTGGTTCTCAGTAATTCACACATTCACATAAGTTCGAATGGTTAGATTAGGACTAATTTATAACATATCTTTAAAATTTGAGTTATCTGATATTTATTCAATAATTTTGATTAACATAACCGCATGAATGCCCAAATTTTCGATTACAGCAAATCTTTGCTCAGTGCTTGAACAGAGGAACATTATTTTGTAGGAGAAGAAGCAAAGGTGGGACATAGTCGTGCAATTAGAACGGTCAGTATAAAATATGTCATTGACTCAGAATTTTGTGAACATTGTTAGTGGGATTGGGAATATTTATCATCTCCAATTACAAAAATCCAATATTCCAGGATCCCATTCGATCACTTGTTCTTACTTTCATTATTGTTATATGTTTCGTGTTTGACAGAAAACCAAAATATCTTTAATGGATTTTTATATAATTAATGTGTCACAAATGGCATAAAAGTGATCAGAGGAGAACCATTGCTTCTTCGTCTCAAGTGACTTCTTTAACTATCATATAAATATTACAATTACTATTGATATTTTATAATAAATATTGTTAGTGTTTGTTTTATCGCATTTGCGACTTTCCTTTTAGAATTTTCCTCGGTGCCTTGTTTTGATCCTCACTTTCTATCTACTTTGCCCTCTTGGTTCATTCACAACCGGTAGATTAAATTATACAAATATTTTTTGAAAATAATAAATAAATTATAAATATTTAAATTTAAATTTAAATTTAAATAATTATTTTTATTTAATAACGATGATTCACAGTTAATATATAGATTTAGATGATTAATTAATATTAATATGGGATTAGTTTTAATAGTAATTACTAAAAAATAGTTATCAACTAACAATATATTAAATAATTGAATCACTACGCATGAATGGGTAAAAAAGGACTCAACTCCTTTAAAGCGAAAAAAATATATAAGATAAGAAAATAAAAATTTATCTATCATTAATTTAAATAAAAAATTTCTCAATATAATTAACTTTAAATCATGAATAGACAAATTATTACTTTTTTACTTTATAAATTTAAAAAAAATGAAAAAAAATTCGTATGAGTACCACCCAACGCATTATATTAGTTGAATGATGTTAAATCTGCATAATTTTCACTGCCCAATTATAAGTTGTCTCATTTCGTTTTATGTCCATCTATGAATGTATGGCACATCTCAAACGTGAACGATGATCGTAATGTGGAAAACGGTCTACTGTTTATACATGAAAAGTTTGTATTTTTTGATATTCTTGCTAATTGCACGAATGGAACCAACGGCCGCAGGAACTGAAACAAGGAAGCACACGAAGCTCAATAGTTGGAGCACACACCACTTCAATGATAGTCTTCTGATTTGTTTCTGTGCAATGTGCATTTGTATAGGGAAAAAGACGATGAGAGGCCAAAACCCAATTGCTCCAAGCAGGGCAAGAAACTCATTGAAAAACGGCATTGCCATGGCAATAATTGTGGCCACTATCACGTATATTGTCCTCCAAATTAGCCTAAACAAATTCAAACTGAATGTCAAAGTGCCCATTTTGGTTGGGTATTCCTTGTTTATGAAAACTGAACGTGGCCACACCAAGTTAGCACCCATCTCAATTATACGATACAGTGGTTGAGCAAGTACCTGTCCCAAAATATTGATATCTCAAATCAGACATTATAATTTATCACACACACACACACGTATGAATAGAAAGTGTATCATGTACGAGATGAGAATGTTTGTTCAGTAATATAACCAAAATTTAACTTCTCTCACTGCTCATACTTCTGCGAGAATTATTTGCAAGAAATTAATAAATCTTAATTATACAATAATCTACAAATAATTAAGATTAGTTTTATTCAATTTTAATTCTAAAGTAACTGGATGTCCGACATTGAATTTCATGAATAAGAGTATCCAACCTGGTATGCCCCCACCATGTGGATTACAATGCACACATTCCCAAGGGCGACCAACCAAAAGGGTTCGTAAAATCCAAAGCCAGTGAGTATGTTTCCCGGTGTGTGATCACCGAAAGCAGCATAGCCAAGGCCACCGCATAGGATGAAAAGTGTAGTCATTGCTGTGATTCCTAACACATTGGCCTTTTTCATCTGTTTGTTTTCTGGTGGATATGACTTCAATGTGTCCTAAATAATGCACAGAGATAATCAAATTCAATGGAATGGCTGATAATTCCAATTTGCTAAAGCAGCTAAGCCTATCTCTTTCTTGCTAATTTATTAATACAATAATTTTATAACTAGATAAAGTGTGTTTCTACCATTATATCGTAAACAACAGTAGCATAAGAGCAAGCAAGTGCAATGTTTCCCAAAGCGCTGAAAACCCTCCAAACTTTTTCTTCTTCAGATAGTTCTGGCCCTACTTTGGTTCCAAATAATCTAGTCGCTTTTCCTTTCCCTGTTCACAACCAAAATGCCTCAGTAGGGTACATACACAATTTGGTACTAAACTGTCAAGCAAATTTCATTATAAAACACCCTTCTATGCAGGGGATTCAGGGGAAACTGATGCATGAATGGTAAATGTTGAGACCGTTAATAACTGCTGCAAACTTCTAATAAATTAGTGACTTTTTCTAGTCATATATAGAATCAAAATTGAGAAGAAAATATAGGTTAAAGTCATACCTGAGACCACGACAGCCAGAGAAAGCCCACTTCCAATTAATGCATAACCAAAAGAGCTAGCAGCAGCAATGGTTGAAAGACAAGTTAACTTGTGGAAATTTGGGATTTGAGACAATAAAATTTGCAACATCCCAAAACCAATCATGTAGGGATTATTTGAAAACTTGCAATAAGCTTTGTGGCCTCTTTTGTGGAAGCATATTGCTTTCTTAATAGCCCTGCCACATGCATATTTGAAAATTTGGAACCCGTCATCTCATTTGCATATTAGAACAAACAATCACCCACCTAGGTAAAATGGTAGTAGTTTATGAATGTAATAACCTACACCAAGCTTGTAGAAGTAGTTATAGTGTACCCCACTGTAATCCCAGCGAGCTTCCCATATTGGACTAATCCGCAGAACACATGCATTGTTCCACCTAATTATTAAATTGAAATATGGAACTAATTAAAACACTTGAAATTGGCCATGGATTTATGCAGATTATATGATTTCGATTGATGGCTAGCGTAAATTGTTTTGAAATTATCATATATAATTTAAAAAGGGTTGCCTTTCACATAACCGAAGTCTTAATGATATACAGGACTGCAAATAGATTAAGTTTATAAATTATACCAAGGTATGCATCAACGGCCTGCATGTAAGTGTAGTTCCTCTTGCCACTAACTGGATCTGGATATCTATAGCAATCAGCGATAAGATTGTAAGTGTAAATGGAAATGCATGCAAAGATGAGCATGACGGAGATGCCAGGTATCCATCCAAGCTGAGCCATGGCCCATGCAAGAGCCAACACTCCTGCTCCTACCACCACCGTTACTATGTGCGTCGTAGCCGTCAACACGTTCCCTGCAAGCAACCATCCCAACGTCAGAAATTTTAAACTTCAAAGATATATATTTATCTTTGAGGTCTAAATTTTTTATCTAAATTTTTTTTTTATCAATGAACTTAAAATATTTTTTTATTAATGTCCAAACATTATTAAATAGCAAAAATCTTTAATTAAGTCTTTTTACCTTTGTTCTTTCAAGAAATTTACTTCACATTTCGGTCTTATTGAATTATAATACTTTTTAATATAAATTAAAATTAAAATTTAATTTTTATAAATAATTCAAAAATTAAAATTTGCATATAAAATAATAATAAATAGCAAACCAAATAAATTGATCTAAATCAAAATACATATTTTTTTAATGTTCAAATTCAAATGACATTTTGTATAAAAGCAAACTAAATAGAATCAGAGACTCCCTTATATTTGGTAAGATACACCCTAAAGTAAATTTTTAATGAATAATTTTGCTGCCAAAACTTGAATTGTTCTTCAAAGGATCGGCATGTTTTTACCCATCTATCGCCTCACGATACTCATCTTTTGTATAGACACGCATAGAAAAGAGGGAAAATGTTTTTTAAATAATAAAATAAGATTATAATGATTTTTTTAATAGTTTTAAGATGGATGTATATTAAAAAGATAAAAATAGATTAAAAAAAATATAATACTCCATATGATAATTTTGTTTAATATTTATATAATGACACTGCAACGAAGAAATACTTCGATAAATTTGAGTTTTAAAACTGAAAAAATATTTTGTGAACAATAAATTTGGACAATGAAAATTGTCTCTTAATTTTAAAGTATATTACGTGTGTATAAAAAAAGTTAAGGTAAAAATTAAAAAAACAAACTATATATAATATTATAAATAAACTCAATATTATTTTTTTTTATGTTTAAACAGATATATAATAGATCGATTTGAAACTCTCTTGACATGATATCGGTTGTCCTCAAACCACCCTTGAGATATATATCCATGGAAGAAAATAATATTACAACTGCAGCAAATCTATAAAGCAAAAACAGAGTTTCTAATTGTTATTTTCATCATCTTCTTAAAAAAATAGTTCTCAAGTTTTTTCCCCTTCAAAATGAAGAGTAGTTTGCCGATGTTCATGCCCAACATGTCTAACTAGGAGCAATTACTGTAAAATTTCACATCACTTATGAGTCTCATCCACATAATACTAAGTAGTAACATTATATCAGAGAATGATAGATAGAAAAAGCATATATATACCTGTTCTTTTGATTCTCCCATCATCATCCAGTTCCGCACTTGGGTCTCTCCCACAACTAGAAACACCTTTACCCGCTTCAACTTCCATTTGGAAATTCCTATGAAGCAAACTTATAGGTTAAAAGCGGCACCACCTGTGACTGTGGAAAAGAAACATTCGGAACAAATAATCCACAAATATGGGGAAGTTACCAGCTCAAGAATGCTCTCTCTCTTTTCTTTTCTGCTTCATTCGTGTATTGCTAGCTGGGTTCCCCCTTATAGCCTTATCCCAGTATCTCTAATAATGCATGTAATTCGATTTTGTGCTAATCTAATCTATTCGTATTTATATAACTGTAACTGTTACTACAATGGGACGCGGCATTATCGTACACCTTTCTTTTCTATCCGTCTGTTCTCGTATCGGTTCCTCTTATCCTCTAATGTTCCCAAAATGTCATTTATGTCGCACTCGAATTTAATAAAGTATAATTATTAATATATGTTCACACTCACTTTTTCCATGTAATGTGGGTAAAAAAGTGAGGGATAAAAAAAAGTAAAAAGCATAATTGATAATGTAATAGGAAAAAGCAAAACAAAAAAAGTAAAAACTAAATGTAAACAAAGATGAGTATAAAAACATAAAACTTATTTAGTAAATATCCCCTCAAATTCATGTTTTAAAAATTGTTCTCATAATTTCAAAAATATATTTCTTTTAAAAAATATCAACGTGTATTCTTATTGTATTGGTTAAAAATATATTTAATATATTTTCATATTTTAAAAATATTCAATGTTTTGGATAATATTTTTGAAGCACTCCTTAGTAACACACTTTTCCCCCCTATGTAAGTAGGACTAAGATTCGGGATGACAACATAAAAAAACGGCTTGTGTGGGGGTATCAACTTTGATTCAGGCCTTTTCTTATTACCTTAAAGCACAACAAAATTTTATAATCTTAGTAACAGCTGTCTATGATGTAAGTTGTCGATAAATAATCAGGTTCTCATGTTACATCACCTTCATATTTTATATTTTTGTTTAAACGAATAATTTTTTTAAAATAAAAATACAAAAATACAGGCACATGAAAATCATGTTCACATTAAAACATAAAAAGATTCTGATCTGCCAATAAAATGTATGTATGTGTTAAAATTAGGATGTTTCTGTCAATTTAATTTAATATAAATTGTAAATGTTGAAATAAAAAAAAAATAATCATAATTTTGAAAAAAATTAAAAATTTAATGCTAAAAATAATATTTGATTAAATTGGATCAATTTATTTTCATAAAATCAATTTAATTCAAACCAATCGTTTAACTGAGTTTTCACTCACAAATTATCATCTATTTATACTTACGCATCTACTTTTCTTCTTTCTTTTTTTTTCTAATCATTAATCTCCTTTCTTGACCTCACTCATTGTGTTCTATCTTCATCTAAGTCCTAATCCCCAGTCCTGTAACTAGGGGTAGGTCTCTAAACCAGAAGAAAAACACTAAATAGCAGAATGCTAATTTCTTTTTAATAATATTACAAGCTTGATGTTAAATTTTCAAAATGATGCTATAATTTTTGTTCTTATTATTACTTGTTCATTTTGATAAAGTACTTATTGTTGCAAAATATATATAATTAAACAATCAAGAATGTGTAAAGGAAGAAGATCAAGTGTGTATTTAGGTTCACATTTAAATGTTTATAGACTCATATTTACTTTAATACTGCTAATTATAATTTTAATAGTAAATTTATGTTACACATTTTTCAATGTGTTTTTAAACATACACTAAATATTATGCAAACAATTTCTCTCTGTGGACATGCACGTTTGTTGCTTAGAATAATGTTATATTTTAGTAATAATTTATAATTTAAACGTAATTAACTTTTATATTGAAATGATATGATTATCAATACGAATTATAATATGATTTATGGAAAAAGATGTTTTGAATTAACTTTTATTATATGTATAGATTGATTTACACCCTAAACTCTAAACTAAATAAATAATAATAACTTTAATACTATAACTAATAGCATAAATTCTTTTTAAAAAAATACAAATATTTTCATTTCCACACATTCAACTGGGCAATTGCAATTAGATTAGTAAAGGGTAGTATCTATGCGAGGATGCAATGATTATATATATAGACAAGTGAGAGTAACTTGATGATTATGAGAAGAAGAAAAGACGGCAAGGGATGCTAGTGCTCCAATTTATGTGGTCAGTATGAAATGGTATTTGTCACGGATTGTGAAGGAAAGTGGTACTTCACACCTACGTTTATGAATTAGGTGGGAAGAAAGTAGGGTTGCACAACAGTCGGGTTTGGAACTACAAATCTATAACTCAAGTAATCTAAATCCTTAACAATTTGAACTGTTTTTGTCCGATTAGTAGTGGGTTGGTCAGATGAATTAAAGCGAGAATAGACTGTCAGCAATCCAAAGACGAAGAAACACTGTCGAAAACTATCACTGTAAAAAGTGTTAGAAACGAACGTAAACAAAAGATGAAACACCGTCAAACATGATGACCATAATAAAACGATACATAGAACACAAGCAACCAAAAGTAGTGCAAAACATTAAGTGAAGATAGATGTGGGAAACTATTCACGGAAGCTAAGCAGTGCAAGAAGATACTGAAGTGGATATTAGGGTATCTAAATTTCTTTTTTCCTATGGACTTGGGCGTCGAATCGATTACTGGCCATATCTAAATTTGAAGCTTGCACCCGATCGCCCATAAGCATTTAAAATTAAAAAAAAAATGTTTACGTTAGTTTATAATTTATGCCCATGAAGAAAGAAGAAAAAAAATGATAAATGACACATTAAATAAAAGAAAAAAGTAAATGCAAGAAAAAGTTTATGTTTAATACAAAGGTTGAATTATTAATCTAGTGAACGAAGTAAGAGTTGGTTGCGGTAAGAATAACATTTGTCTTACAATTTCATATAATTTGAACAAATAGAGAAATAAAATAAAATTTTATTTAATGAATTTTTTTTATCTTATACAAATGTTCAATAATTTATATATATATATATATATATATATATATAATAACGTAATATTATATTTTTTATTAAAATAATTATATATAATATGAAAAAATTACACAAAATTAAATAAGTAAATTTAAATTATAAAATCGCATAATTATTAAAAAAACATATATAACTTTTTTAAATTAAAATTTATAATAATACGTAGCAATTGAATCTTAGTTCTTCTCAAAGTGTCATCACGAATGAGCCACAAACTTTAGGTAGCAGTGAAAACGATAGTTCAGTATTCCACAGTCACGCCCGCCCTTTATCGCGCTGTAACGTAATCATCTTTGTCATTTGACATAATTGATGGCAAGAATAGCTCAGCTCCACCGAGCTTGTAGGGAATGAGCATGTGGATTTGCTATTTTCGTTATAAAAGCATTTTATTTTAATACACTTTTTAACATATTTGCGTGTTCCATTATTAAAGTCTTACTTGAAACACAAGTCCAGATTATATTTCTCTCGGTTGAAGATTTTTGTTAAACGAGGTGAGTGCTTACCTACTTATTTGATGTGAGACTACGCAAAATAAAATAAGATATTAAAGAGGATATGATAATGTTGTTGTATGAGAAAGCTATTTAAATAATTTTTTAAGAAATTACAGCATACAAAGATGAATTTTTTTAAACCTGAATTTTTTTATAAGTTATCCCTTTTCAATTATTAAAGTTAAGTACTAGTAGAATTTGACATAATTAATGGATAATTAAATTTCTAAAAGAAAATTGGATGTTGTTAAAAGAAATGAAATATATCGTAATTATTATACTTAAAAAATTAACAGTAAATTAAGTGACAACGTTAATTAGCACTAGTCTATGATTTTGTAGAAAACTTCGCAACTAGTATATAAACTATCAATAACAAGACACTGATAGGGTTTAAAAGGAATGGAAACGGGGAGCTTAGATCCTCCTTGTAATTTTAGTCGTTGGATAAAAAATTAAGACATCAACGGTCCAAATAATCACTAATGATTATATAAAACAATTGCAAAATAGTCTTAAACAATAGCTGAACAACACAGCCATGTAGATGAGTAGTGCCTATAGGTGAGCATTTTGATGGATAAGATGAATTGGTGATTGGCAGCTGTAATGCAAAGCTAAACAAATATTAGAAGCTGCGCTAAAAAATTGTTAGGCACAATAGTTGTACTCGAAGAAAAAAAGTGAATAATGGCACACTGGGATGATAATGGCTTTGAAGTTTGAACAGAGCTAAAAAAAAGCTTTTTCACACAAAGGCATCATTCTTGAAAGAAAAGAGAACTAAACAGCAGTATTAGATCAGATAAAGCAAAGACTTGCAATGGAAGGTGAGATGCGAGAATGGAAATTTGTGGTGAGTCAGAGATGGTCAAATGAAGTTTGAAGTGGCAAAATCATGGAGTTAAGAAGTATCATATATAACGATGGGTGTAAATATTTCTATACGTGATATTGACAGCTAATTTGGTGGGTGATGGAGGTTCGAAACAGCTTGGAGTGGGTTTGCAGTGATTTTAAGGCTTGAAGATAAGGAACTTTTATGCAAAACGTAAATAATATATTGGTTAGAATACATTTTAGTTTCTACATCTGACTTATTTTTATTTTTAATTTTATATTAAATATATATTTTGATCCTTATATATATATATAATTTATTTTTGCACTTTTTTATAATTATTAAATATATAAATTAATTATTAAAATAGTTAAATAATCTAAATTATAATAATAACTAAAAATAAAGTTACATTTCATGTTTTACTAAAAATATAATTTAGTTCCCAAATTTGTTAAATTTTATTAATTGCAAATATGAATTTTTTTTTAAAAAACAACTATGTAGCTGAAAATATTTATATAGCTAAACCTACCCTACAAATCATAATTTTGGGGAACGTATGGAGGATGTTGATCCCCTGTTTGTGTTTTGCATAATAACAACTTACTAAGACAAATACCAAAGTCCACGTTAAAAAAAAACACAACCACCCAAGCAAGGCAATAGCAAGCCAAATCGTGCTATCTTTAAAAAGGATTTAACATCGCTCAAATAAATTTTTTACTAAAAAATTAGGTCTAATTCATTTTTAAAAATTAATTTATAAGTAAATAATAACTAAAATCTTATAAAAATATTTTAATTATGTCTAAGATTGGATATTTAATGTGAAAAATTTATAAAATTAAACATTTAAATTGAATAAATTTTAATAACATAATAAAAACTTAAGTTTAATTCATTTCTAAAAATTATTTAATAAATAAATTACCTTAAATGAGAGATATTTTAATAGTTGTTAGAAATATTATGAAATCTTTACTTTTTTTTACATTATACACATGCAATTACTCTCAGCCGTATTTTTGGGTTGTTCAAACAAATCAAAAGTAAAAATATATTTCCCTTTATGTAAAGAAAAATATTATAATTTAAGATGAAAATGCTGCTTTTAAGCTTTAGGCATATAAAACTAATATGAAACAGTTCATCCGACGATGGACTTGACTCTTTGTACATTATGGATTTTTCATATATATATATATATATATATATATATATATATATATACACACCTATTTGTTTGTGAAGATACTAAAAATAATAGCATCTTCACAAACAAACTAATATTAGTAATTAAACTTGTCCCGCGCGTTGATATAATTTTGACTGGCAAATAAATATTTGCTATGACCAATCTCGTTGATATTGGAAAGATGATATATATTAGTACATCGTATTATTAGTATGAATTAATATATACAATGACTAATTATATTAATATAAAATTTGATATATATTATTAATATATCGTTTTATTAACATAACTTATAATGGTTACAATAATAATCTTTTTTATTAATCAAGAACAAGCCTAACAAGTAACAATGATCATTTTTCGTTTGGTAGGATACGACAAATACTTTAAGGTAATATGTATACTTTTCTTGTCTTATTATTCAAAGAAAATATATTTAAATATCATTATTCTTTTATTGTATAGTACATCACTGTGCTCGATCTAATTGGTCCAGTATTCTGGTGTGCTTGAACGACCTTTCTAATAGGATACCAACACCCAATGTGATTACCATCTAATTTGAGCTGCTTTCCTTTGCTAACTGAATAACATTAAGACACACAAGGCAAATGATTAAAGACTATAGTTGATGATGAAAATTAAACATAACTAAATTAACACTCGATCGTTTCCTTCACCTAATCGTATTAAAGATAAAAGCGTAATAATAATAATAATGACGATATGAATGTCTTTATATGATAACAAAGTTGTACAGTAGACATGACAGAAAGGCATATACATGTGTGCGTATCATCAATGGTACCTGAAAATGACACTAAAAGTGATACCTGAAGGTAAGTTTCGAGCTTCCTCTTCAAAGTCGTATACTCTAGATTGATTTGTTGGAAAGTCCTGAAGCATCTGAAAAGGGTGTGCTTACGATGTTATAATCACCCATGATATTAGGGGGGGGTAAAAAAAAAACTCAGTAGGAGAGAGGTCAGAAGAAATTTGCGAGTTGATAGCGTGTTAATATTTTTATTACAAAAATAAATAAGCAAATGTATTAAAATACATTTTTATTTTATTATTAAAAAAAATGAAGCAAGGAGGTAAAAATATGTTACCCCTCGAAGTTTTCTGCTGCACAATATTCACTGAATCTAGTACATTCATTCATCACCTTCTTTGCTCCAATGCTGTCAATAAATTGAAATGTTCAAGCAAATGATTAAACGCTTGATTTCCGTTAAGGAGAATTTAATAGTAATTTCAACTAGTACCCTTGAATTGAAACATCTTAATTAAGGAAAAATGAAAATTATATTCTTAATTAATCAGAATTAAGCTAGGATTTGACCTTGAGCAACTACCCTTGAATTGATGCATGTAATCGTCTAGCTTGGTGAAATTGGGTGGATTAGTGATCCTGTGTGGCACACTAGAGTCACTACGAGAACAGTGATAATAGCTTAGTGATTGATTTCTCATGGAGATACTATGCACTTACAGTGCGCGTTCTATGTTGTAGATCAGCCTTACAGAGTCGCTGTAGAAAAGGGTCACAATTTCTTCCACAAAATTGGGATTAACGTCGTCTTCCAATTCCTCTAGCTGAATGAATTGCTCGTCAAGGTAGCCCTACAACAACATGAACATATAAAACATGTTTCAGAGGAAAATATTGCAAAAAAGAAATAAAGAAAGAAAGGGAAATTGCTTAAGGAGATTAATGATCATTTTCACAAGGGCAGAACAAGAATGCAAGCTATTATTGTACAATTTTTATTATTTAAGATAAAATATTAATTATTCATAATTATTTTTATCCACAGCTATTCTAAAAATACAGATCACAACTAAATTGGAAAAATCTTTTATTATCTCACGTTAATATTTACAAAAATCATTTTTTTAAAATTATTGTATGCCTATTTTAACCTTTTCACGGCTATTTTCAATAATGTTCAAGTGGTCTGACAAAACGTATTTAGTAGGACTTACTTAACCTTACGTGTAATATAATATATCTACATATTTCCTATATATTCCTGTGTAAATTATTATAATACACTATAAGCTTTTTTTTAATTATTCAGTAGGCTTGATAATTAATAACTAATAATCTTTTTATGAAGCTTAAGATATACAATAATTAATATATTTTTTATCGGTAATAATTTTGCTATTAATTATGTATGTCCCAAGGAATTTTTATTTACATGTAAAAATGTGGATAAAGTTTCGATTTTCTTTACATAATTTCAAGGAACATTTATTCCCTTTTATATCATATTTCTTTTGTAAGTAAATCTATAAATTATCATAGGTTACGTGAATCTTTCAGAGGTCAACGGGTTGGATTACGTTCCTGAAATTGGAGCATAGATTAGACCGTTGTTGATAGTCAATCCAAAAGAAAAATTAAAGAAAAGGCTGTCTGCGGTGTTCAAAACAACAATAATAAATAGAATAAATGCTATATTGGGAATTATTCGGAAGATAAAATAATAATTTAATGTATATCAATATCAGATTAAGAAAATGTCTTGTAGAAATTCATAAAGGTGTATACATTTATACAGAAAATAAGTGTAGTAAATAATAAGATAGGATAGAAAAATAAAAATGAAAAATATTAAATAAAAATTAATAATGTTTAAACGTTAATGAACCATAATTAATTGAATTATATGTTTATGTGTAAGTGTAAAGCATACTTGTTTAGTTTATACTTGAACTGAGTCAAATTGGCAACAATTTAAATTAAAGATGAAAAATTAAAAGATATAATCTATATAATTTTATTTTATGCAAAAATCTTAATTTTTGAGGGACGTAAAAGATAATTATTTAATATGTAAATAAATAATGAAAATTTAAAAATATTAGTCATTTCCTTACTTTATAGTTTCAGTCAATATAAAAGAAGAAGAATAAATAAAGAAAAAGAAAAAGAACTGCAAAGACCTCATGAAGGAGTGAAGTTCGCATGAAGAGAGCCTGCTGTTTCAACCCAGTCTTGTCCATCTCTTCTTTTCTTGAGAGTGATCAAACGTTTCCACAGAAAATGTAAATAAAAGTGATGAAGTGAATGGTTTGCTCACTTGTTCTGATTGATGGCTAATTAGTATTTATAGCATTGGGATAGTATCACTACACTACACCTAATGTGATGATTGGGGAGAAAAAATCAGAGAATATTATTCAGTATTCATTCTTTTACCTTTTTATTTTTCCTCTCTTGAGAGCAACTACCTCCATATTCATTTGTGTGCTCCAACAATTGACTGCTCTAAAGTAAAAGATGCAATTAAAAGGAACATTAATTACTCAACAAACATATTATCTTTTAACACTATTATATAGTTTATTCCCCTAAAATACTCTCTAAATTTTAAATATCTAAAATAGATCCACGTCACTGAGTCCCAAGTATCTACCAAAATTGTGTTTATGAAGCATCGTCCCAATAAGTGGGGATAAATGAGTTGTGAACCCTGTTTTATGTTAAAAAAGGAAATATATATGTGTGATGATGATATTAACATTAGACTAATACCTCGAACACCCAAATTCTAATTGAAATTTGAAAAGATTGACAATGGTTGCAAGTAACTTAAAAATAAAATTTAAATATAATATTATTAGTATCGGCAGTATTATTTTGTAAATAGAATTAATAATCATAATTTTACTTTAATAAATATATGATGACTTTTAATTTCAGCATGTTAATTATTAGTGTTAACATTTTTAACATATATTATCGAGAGAAAATTCTAATTTTAATTAAAAAAAATGTTAAAATTAGTTATAATATTATACTTACATTTCGTGCTCAACATTAACGTGGTAATATTTATGTTAACTTTGTTGAAATATTCCTTCTATTTAAAAGTAAAAACTCATTCAAGTATTTTTTTTATATATAGAAATTTTGTTTTATGAATATTTGTTTATTTAAAAAATTTGATTTGATTTCTTTTATAAGAGAAGCTCAAAAAAGAAGAGGTTCCTACAAGATACTTGATGCAAGAGTGATGTAAATGTTTTAAGTGAAAATTGCACCATTGACCAATTTAATTATTCAAGTAAAAATAATCTTGCCACACGAACATGTGATAACAATAGACACAAGATACAAAACATGTTTAATGGTATATTTTTAAATAAATGAAAGTTAATTTTATTAGTCGCACAAAAAAAAACACTTAGTGTTTTAACTGAAATTGTCCAAATTGATTTTATTTTTTTGTGCTATTGTCCAAATTGAATTTAAAAATACTATTCAATATATTTTATTTTTTTTTACTTTTGATGTGTTACATGAAGAAATGACATATTTTAATTTTAATGTATTATAAATATAAATTCATATAATATTTTGTTGACATATTATCTAATGAGTTTAATTATGTTTCATTCTATAGTATGTTCACCCATCATTACATGCAAATATAATTTTTTTATATATTAATAGCACAAAAAAATAAATATAATTTTTATTTTTATTATTACTTTCTTTTAATGGTCTTAATTATTAACTAAAGAGTACATTAAACAATTTCATGTTCTTAAGACATTAAATATATTTATCTTTTATTTAGTTTTTGTTATCGGATATTAAAAAAAATTACTAAGAGGATATATTAAGTTACAAAATCACTCAAATTAAATTAAAATTAAAGTACTCTCATTGCCATTAGTATTGTTAGTTATAAATATTTATTGTGATTATAACTTAGTGGAAAAAGTACATAACATAAAATGAGATCTATACGAAAAAAAAAAAGAATATAAAATGAGATATTTTAATTCATCCTTTCATTTGGTAAAAGTAAAAGTAAAAGTAAAGCAAGAATATATAAAAGAGAAGATGAAGAAGGCGCCCACTATCTCTCTATTAAGTAGAATATAGATGCGATAAGTACACGTTCATTTCTTTTTTGTTATATCATACATCAAAAGTATAATAGTATTTTCATTTTTCATTGAAAGAAAGTGAGTTTGACATTATTTTATATCTAATTAAATTCCACGCAACCTTGGCTATGATATGAAAAAGAATAACATTTTTTTAATGGAAAGAAAATAAAAATTTGGGTATTAAAATTTTTCAAAAAATGCAATTGTTTTCTTTATATCGTATTTTCATTGATATTGTTATAAAACTATTCAAACAATTTATTTTCTTAAAAATATAATTTGCTTATTTACGCACCAACAATTTGTATAAATAAAACTAGACTTCTCTAAGTCAAACCAATATTTACCGTGCGGTTAAATTATTTTTAAAAAACAAAAATAATTATATGGTATTCTTTTAATATTATTTAAAATATTTAAGAAACCTTCCTTTTATTTTATTGAAAAATATTAAAATTGTTTTTTTTTCGAAGTTCTGATTTTTCTTAAAAGAATCTTATCTAATTATTATTAATTTCTTAAAACAAATTTTAAATAAAAAAATCTTTAAGAACACTGTCATTTTCCTTGGAAGCATAGTCTATCTGTAGAATCTGAAAACGACACGAATACACACATACTTTTTTTATCTGCTTTTTTTTCCCCAATGATGGAGAGCACCTTGCTATGTGTTATTCATAGAATAGATATAGTGAGAGGAAACAAGCTGAATAATTCAGATATAATAAACATCTATCATCATAAATGTAGAGGATGACCCCGAAATAATCATGCGATGCAATCATCGTTATAAATATAGATAGATATAGAGAGGGCAAATCAGATGGAAACATGGGTTTTATAAGAGAATATGAAATAAATCTCATTTATTGCATCTTATCAAGATTAATTGTGCTTCCAATATAAAATTTATGTAATATTTTAAAAATGATAATGTAACTTTTAAAATTGATTATATAATTTTATCTTTAATTTTAATCATTTGTGTACAATTATATGACTTAAATTTAATTTTTTTATATAAAAATACATTTATTAAATTATATATATATATATATATGAGAGTGATAATAAAATTATCTTAAGATTAACTCTTATCAAATAAAAATATTGTCATAATTGGTGATAATATTTGATTATTGTAAAAAATAAAAATAATAAATATAAATCATAAAATTCTATTTGAATAGTCAAAAGAAAAAAATGTACATAACATTTATAAGTGAACATGTAATTACTAATTTTTAATTTTAATATATATATATATATATATATATATATATATATGTGAATTAATGAATCACATAATTATTGGGCTGTGTAATTTTTCTTTAACTTAACAAAAACTTTATTTTAATTTCAAATTTGTTGAAAAATCTACCTCATTAGTTAATGCCATTAATAACAATTAAAATATATATCCACATTAAATGTTAAATGTCAAAATATTAACCACCAGTTGTGCCACAATTAGAGCTCAACAAATGGACATCAATAGAGATTCAAAGCAAATAAAGGAAAATATGATAAATTTAGAATTTTATTAAAATATTATTATTCTCTTAAAAGTCATATGATATTCTTTTAAGGTGTGATATTTTATGTAATGAATCAAGTTAAAACTTAACGTACTACATAAATATACTCATTGGTTGTTACTAATATTGATTAAAATTTAAAATTAACATAAAATATATTTAAATAAGTTAATGATTAAAATAAATTATTTATTAAATAAATAAAACTAAAAACCACTTACAAAATTAGAAATTAAAATGGAAATTTACTCTAAAAACATTACATCAATTCTTTTATTTGCGTCCGAGAATCTTACTTTATATAAACCAATGGTGGACCTGACATGTCTTTTTCCGGTTCATCCCTACCTGCACAACCCAGCATTACCGTTTAAAGAAGTGACTGAAAAGGGACACATCAATTTTTTTTTTGCGACCATAAAGAAATAGAACGAAAGCAAGCATACATTTTGCATTGCCATCGACGTTAATCTGCATTTCTCTCCAATGGTTCCTGCGGATGCCCTATCATATTCACATCTATTCATCGAACTAATTCCGTGGTGTGTCAAAATACTCCTCGACGTATAACAAGAAAGGAAAAAAAAAAAACATGAATAGATGACAAATATACATACTATGTATATCTGATTGAAGGTTTTAATATTCTGCCTTGAAGTATTCGATATTGATAAGAATGTCACTATGGCGTCATTAAACCCTAAATCATATGCTACTTCTAGCATCTTCATAAAGACATGCATATTTGTAGTGATCAACTAAATACAATAATGGCGCCGTGAGCTTTTTCATATAATTTTTTTTATTAAGAATATCTCTTTTGTCAGTATCATCTGACTACATATAAATTGAAAAACAAGAGGCTGTTCAATTCGTTTGCTTAGGGGAAATAACAAAACACATGAAACAAGTTGATCAAGAAGATTAACAAAATGATGTAAACAATTAAAGACAGCGAGATCGTGTGTCTCCATCAAAAACAATGGCGAAACCATTTATCAATTTGGCGAATTCATTATAAAATACAAATAAATAATGGAAGAGATTTAAAAAAATAAAATAAATGCAAGAGATAGAAAGCCCCATTGATCCACGAACTTATGGGACCTTTAGACTTTGCATTAAATAATCTTTAAATTTCCACTAGTAAAGTATGCCATATGATTACTTCAAAATTTTGAGGCCGATCATGAATCATCCAAAAGTTAACTTGCTGTCTCGACTCTCGCCAATCTTAATCCATTTGGTATCAATTATCACCGTCTCCTCAAAAATCCCATTGCTTGGTAAACATTATGAAGTGTATTATCTGCTATATCTGCTGCATTTCTAGCACCTTGTGCCAAAACTTCATCTAAATAACCTGAATCTGACATGATTTCCTCATAGCGAACCTGCCAAAGTTAGGGGAAAAATTGAAGTGATAAGGCAGACTCCATTGCTCACTAAGAAAAAAATATAGGGGACAAAATGTCTTTTTATTAAGGGAAACAAACAAAATTGTCCTTTAAGCAGTTAAAAATGGAACAGTGAGACTACATAATATAGGGAAGCAAAAGACCTATGATATGACGACTAATTCTTGACAATGTGTACGTAGTCTCAGTGCTTGATCAAATGACCATATTCAACCATGGTGAAAAGTAACTAACCACAAACTTGGGCATGTCCTTATGCAAACACATATTCCGGATAGAAATCTAGTACTAAAGCTTAAGCTTTAGTAGGCAACATTAGCCATTATTCTGGTTCCTAGTCTCCAAACCAAGAGAAGAAGTCATAAAGTTGGCACCGACTTTCCCACGACATTAACATTGTGTTAGGATAACTATTCTAAGCATAATTTTCAGCCATAAATTACGTTTCACCTCAAGATGCAATACCAAGTTTTAAAGTTAGTTGATTGTTCAGGCAATAACAAAACCAAAATGATGCCTGCGTTCCTTGTTTGCTGCAAACACATTCCAGTACTTTCTGCAAAAATGTCCTTCTGTAGGTTCAGCGGGTTGGGTGGGATTATTATATATCAATAGGCTAATGGCCCCACTTTTTATAAAAGTAAAATTGCATAATAATGATTCCTTTTGGTAATTTTATGTAAAATTATCCAAACAAAGCTTATTCTCAAATAATCAAATCCAAACATAAAACTCAACTCCAAGCATACAACTTATTCAAAATTGAACTTTTCAAAGTAATTAAATGCTAATAATCCAAACATACGTCACAACTTAGTGATTAGAAAATACATATCTTAAAAATGCATAAACAGGAAAAGTTGTTGCATACATCAGTCACAAAATTATCTCTTGAGAAGCCAAGGATATAAAATGGATTCCAGGGGTAAACAAGTAAAGGAGGAAAATGTAAATATGTACTGACTAAAAAACATTATTTCTGTGCCATAACATCTAAGCAAAGGTGGCATTTAGTAGGTAAAACCTGAATGGGATGCAAATGGTCAATCAAGGCATCTGTTAGAAGAACTTTGAATGTGCCCCAATTCATGTTTTGGCACTCCTGCTCAACTTCCTGTATATAAAAAATGGTATAAAATACAATATCTCTGAAGGCTTTGAAACTCAGGAATTACTGCATGAAGGAGAAACACTTGAAATAAAAACAAACTTTAAAGTGTAAACAGGAATTGTCTATGTACACAACTCGCCATATTAGAAAGAATTCCTTTACAAATTAATGCCCAATAATTTCTCCTCAATTGGTAGCAATATGCTGGGGTCAAAAAGATATTCACGAATGCAATAATTTGAGAAAGACTAATTCACGATCATGAATTATAGAACAGATACATATTCATGAAGCATGTATCAGACCATCACTAATTATCGACTTTGCCAATATCCATTAGCCTAATATGTTTAATTTAAACAATTTACAAAGACTGACACAAGACATGCTCTGTGACCTAATGCCTTTTCATTTTCAGTTATAGAAATAGAACTCTAAGAGACCTAGCCCACCAAACAACCCTATCCATCCTGTTATAATCAACACATAGCCTCCATTATCAGGTAGTATTACTTCCCCATCATAATCAGACCTTGAACTTGGAACTTTAAAATTCCATCAACTCTCAATGTCATGTCCAATGAAATGATATGTAGAATGCACAACTCAACTCTTGATTATACTTCTTCATTAATGTCGTTAGTGCAGTCATGCCATAACCAACTTTCCTCAATCCTTTAAACACCTTTCTAATAGGGTGCTCACAAGCTCATTACATTCTTCATCTATGTTTTCTCCCTTCCCAAAGAACATTTATCTTATTTTCCCTCACATGGTTTGGGATAGGATTATTGATGATAATGAGTTGTCCATCAACTTCCTTGCAGCTATTTTAAACCCTTCACAATCTTTGATTGAATGTTCCACCAATCCCCATATGATATTTACAAGCTAAATTAATAGGAATGGCGGTTCATAGGATGTACGAGATTTTCTAAGATCAGATTAGCAACAAAGAAGCACTAAAACAAGTTGGCATTAGATATTGATGATTGTGGGAAGGGTGACAGGTTTTGAGGAAGGAAATGACCTTGGTTTTAGATATTTTTTTTGGGGTTGAGTAATCTAGGTGATTTTTGTGGGCATGTTACTGGATTATGCTGAGGTGGTATGTACAGTTGTGGTATTAGTTAGGAATGACAAAACAAGTCAACTCACCCTAATCCAACCCGCGATGAACCAGTCTAAAAATGAGTTCATTAACTTGCCATTTATATAAGTTGATTGAGAATTATAACCCACCCAATTTATAAGGTGGCTTGACGGGTTGCCCATCAAAAAAAAAATTTAAAAACAAAAAAAGAAATTAAAATATCACTTAAATATTAAATTTTTAACTACAAGTTCTCAAGTTAAAATTTTAAAATGACACAAAATATATCAAAAACATCTCAAGTACAAGTAAATTACACATAATATAATCATTTTTTTCACTAAAATCTCCGAACATCAAGAGAAGAAAATAACATTACACACATCACATGTAATAAAACTGTCATCAAACATAGAGTGATTCCATTAACATAAACACCAGTGTTATTAAAATTCCGTTATGAGGGCGCCATGGCAGCCGTTAAGCGAATGACTGTAACGACGGCCATGGCAGAAACAGCGGAATATGGCATTTTTTTGGCTGACAAATGGGTTTTTCTGCAATTTTGGGCCAGCGACCCAACATGGTCCAGATAACCTAACCCTAAAGTCCAGGTTTTTCCCTCTCTTCTCCCTAAGATCTCACTCTCTCTCTCTCTACGGTCTCTTTTTGCTCTCTACTCATCTCTTTCTCTCTACTCTCTGTCGAGATCTCACTTTCTCTCTCCGCTCTTTGGTGAGATCTCTTTCTCTCTCTCTCTCTGAGATCTCTTTATCCTGGGCTCTTTGGGTTTATGTTTTGGTGCAGTTCTGTCTCCATTTCCAGAGATTGCACCTCCATCTCTGGCGACCTCAACCTCCTTTTCCGGTGACTTCAACTTCTATTTCCAGCAACTAGTCCTTCAAATGAGGGAAGGGAGCTATCCAAACCAAAGACAAAGATGGCCCATTAAAAGAAAGAGAGAGAGAGAGAGATATTGGAGAAGATAGCTCGACCAGAAGGGGAGAAAGAAAAAAGGGCTATAGAAGTAGTGTGATAAGACTATTTTACCCTTAAAAAAACTTAAAACATAGAGCAAAAAGGGAAAGCTAAATTTTTTTAAAAGGAAAAAGCCTTTTTACTCTTATAAAACCCTAAAAACTGTGGGACAGAAAAGAAAAGTAAATATTTTTATTGGAACCCTAAACAAAATAGCAGAAAAAGAGATAAATAAAAAAAAGATAACATAACAAAAAATTTTAAAATGTTTATTTTGTATTGAATTATGGGTGAAACTACTAGTGTTTTGAGTTAATTTTTTTTTTTATAATTTCTTATTATCTATATATAATATTTTTTATATATTTATTATAGCCGCCATAACACGCCATGGCGGCCACCATAATTTTATGGCAGTTTTTGGGTTTCCACCATGACCTGCCATTGACAAACACTAATTATCTCAAACTATTCATCAAACACCAAAACAATTATTAAGTGCAAAAAGTATATATAATGCATTTTTGACCTCTTTTGTCTTTCCTGCAATAAGCTGGTATATGGAAAGAAGATTGTTACATTCAGGCCTCTCAGAGTTGTCAAATTCCAAGCTGTAAAATTTGCCACAAAGTGCTCAACAAGTAGTTTGAGGGCTAACCAAAATAAAAAATTTATAGAAAAGAAGTAAATGAAGAAAAAAGAAAGTGTTTATAAACAAAACCTCTAAGAACCAACATCATTATATAATAATATTACAAATGGGATGGTCTAACCCTGGAAATGAATCAGTTTTGCAGCGTTTGATCTTGTTTGCTATAAGCTGCAAATAAAATATGCAAACATAGAGCAAGTGAAGGCAAAGAAAAACTAACATCTACAGGACAAATAGAAAACTTGTCTTATATATTCATAGTCAAATTTAGTCCCGTATTAGTATGCAACTTGCAAGGAACACTTCACTCAATATGGGTGACAACAAAAGCATTGCAAATTAATAAATACAGTTACTTACATCTTTAGAATCAAGAATATTAATTCTAGATTGTTCAGAAGGGGCAGACTTTGACATCTACAAAATTGAACCCATAACAAATGTCAAAATAAATTTATAAGTTCAAATAAATAAATATTGTTCTGCAGTTCAATGATTCAACTCCTAAAAGAATATATAATTGATAGTAAGCAACGTCCTTTAATTATTATCATCTAACATTCTGCATTCTTTGATGCTAAAACAGATGTATTTAACATATCCGCTGAATTTTGAAGAGCTGCCAATTTATAAAGCAAAAGAACAGGCAGATATTATTTACTAATGAGCTAGATACAGAAGTTTTGTGTGTGCAATGTATGTACAAATAAATGGGAAAAATAACAAAAGAAAAAGTAGAAAACCTTAGACAGGCCATCAGTTAGGGACATAATTCGGGCTCCTGTTGGAGGTATAAGGGGCTCGGGAACCTACATCTCAGAAAGTGTTGTCAGAAAAACACATTTCCATTGCATCTATTATTCGTGAGCTCTGATGAATGGGGTGAAATATAACTTGCCTTAAATATAGTACCACCTCGACTGTCATAAATGTATAAAATAAAAATAGTCAAGCTTAATGTAAAATCTGAAAAAGAAGCTAAATAGCCAACGCCATCTTGTGGATGGTATTTATGTGCAATTTAAAACAATTCCTCCCTCACCCGCCTAATTTCTTCCACTTTCTTCCTCCATATAAATAATTAACCCGTTCAGCTAAGTCGCGTGTCAACTCCAAATGTTGCTTTTGATCTTCTCCAACAGGGACAAAATCAGACTGCAGAAGCATGCTGCAATTTATAAGAATTACTCTTATTCAAGATAAATTTAATATAAAATAAGAACGGGTTTTAAATAAAACTTCCCAAAAACTTTACATTGCAAAAACCTAATCAAGCAAAGCTACAATCATATTAAGTAAAATTAGGAGTGACTCATAATTTCCACAAGTTTACCACCTGATATAGCAGTATATCAGAAGCCATCAAAACGGGATAAGTCAGAAGGCCAACCCCAACTTCTTCATCCCCCTACAAATCCAATTCAAAACAAACTGTAATTTGGATAAATAAATGTAAACATACAAGCTGGCGTGAGGAAAGCTAAAGAATAAACACGCAAACCTGCATTAGCCAAAGACATGCTACATAGTATGATCAAACTGGAAGTAAAATACATAATATAAATCATCTATCTTGTTATTTTGGAATAGGCTTTACTGATTATTAAGGCCTAAACATCGGAACAGAAACTTTTGCTTTCCATTATTTAAATAGCAGTAACCAAAAAGTTAATAGTTGCAAATAGCCAAATATTGAGAAGTGAAGCACAATTGTAGCTCAAAAAGGGTGTGGTGTGTACTCAAGTTCTTGAGATTCAAAACAAAATCCTCTTTCCATTTTTATTTGTACTTATTCATGAATAAATCCTGTCATTCCCTGATTGGAATGTGCGTGCGTGTGTGTATGTGTGTGTAACAACATTTTTATTTTCCAGTTGTTCCATAAATTAAATGTGCAAGAGTAGTCACACTATCACAACCAACTTAGAATTCAAAAGATAAAATGATAACGTCAGTAGTCAATACTCTGCTTAAATCCTATCCCCAAAGCTTGTTTAATTAATGAATCAAATTAAACTGTTTTATTTTGAGAAGACCACTCTGAAGGAAATGCAGAGCTAGTAAGTAAGAAATAATAAAAAAAAAACAAATCAAACTAGATCCGTAAAACAAGGAAAATAATAAATAAGTTAGAAAATGGAAATTAGGAATTCATACAGTTATGAACGCACCGCCTTGCGAGATTTCTCTTTAAACTGTATCATTCTGTTCAGCCGACCAATTGGTGTTGTGGAACTCAGCAGCCACATCAATTCCACATGTGCTCGAACATGAGACTGTACAAATACCGAAGCCTGTATGCACAAAATGAATTCCATTTATCCACAGTGACCCCAGCATTTCCACCATAATACTATTTCCCAAAGAGTTTCAAGCAATTGTTGCAAAGAACCTTTGAGGGGTCCACTCCACATGCCAGGTAAATGGCTGCAGTTGATCTTGTAGCTTTAGATAACTGTTGTGTGTCATAAGGTAATGTAATCTGTAAGATAAAATCCTTTAGATACTGAGAAATGGAACAGTATCATTCAACAACAACAAAGCATAAAACTGGCTTTAACCAATAATTAGGTACAAAAATTAGGTGCAACTGTGAAGCATGGACACTTCAAAAAGAAATGGTATCAAATACTTGTCAAAAATTGAAGTTGTGACACGTATCCTAACAAGACACTTAAAATTTTGCTGTGACAGTGTTTCATATTGTATCCACACCATGCTTCACAGGTTGTACATCTTTGACCTACAAAGTCTGGCCACTTTTCATACTATCAACAAGGTTAATTTGTGAGGATTTCAGTTGAAATCTAAGGTCTAAAAAAGCATGTACATATAAACTAACAGAAAAGGTGAACTTAAATTATCCTAAAATATTTGGATCATTATCCTAAGTCATAAACAAATATGTGAATTTTCTTGCCCTTTTTGAGAGGAAGCCTCTAATTACTTGACCTATTTGTGAAGCCAATGTACATTAGTCCCAGAAATAGTAAATGACACAGTAAACTGAAGTCCACACTTGAGCTAATGGTAACTCACTGAATATAAGCAGCAGCACAAATTAAAGAAAAATCTTGAATTTCAAGATCCTTTCTTTTTCACAAGATAAGATATAGCAAAAAATTTAGTTATATGAGCTCAGACTGTAGCTCAAACAACAAAAAGAGAAAAACCAAAAAGCATCATAGCGAGCTTCATGAGTGTAGTAGAAGGAATATCGCTATACCGCATGCAGATCCACAATGAAGAAAAGTGTATCGTATGCATTCTGCAAAACAAAAACAAAATCATGATTTAACACGTACAAATTTGTGAAACAAGGCAAGGAACTGAGATTTCATTCTGAACCCAATTAACCCATACATATATAAGCAAACTGCACTCATTTGTCAGGATAGTATAAAAGAGTAACTCAATGCCATTTAGTGTGCGTTTGGAATCACATTAGAAATACTATAAACGCGAATTCAACACAAAAGGTACAGAGAGTAGCATTGAAGTAAACATGTACCCAATGGCTTTTGAATGCAAATCTAAACATGGTATTATTTGTCCTGGTTATTTCAACAAATAAAGGAAAAGAGGCATATGTCAATAAACCTGAAGAGCAACCCAATTCTTAATGGCGCCAAAATAGTTTCCAAGGTGAATTGAACCCGTAGGCTGAACCCCCGACACCATACGTTTCCTGTAGAAAGAAAAAGTTGAATAAACGACACAAAATACGAAAAATAAAAACACAAAGATTACTTTACGGAGGTTGGAGTGGGAGCCTCTGAAGAAGTAGCGGAGAGAGTAGTGCAACACCGTATGCGAGACCGAAGGATGGTGGAAGCACACGACCTGCTTGTTGAAATGCGTAATTAGAATCACGAGACCTAAGTGAGAAAGAACTAAAACGATGAGAGAAAGAGTGTATAACGTACAGCGAAGGGACGAAGCGTGGACGACAAGACGATACAAGCGCGAAATGAGAAACGCTCATCTTCCTCACTCCACGGTGTTCTGTGTTCCTTACCTTTTAGTTTTATCTCGCTACGACACACTCGTGGTTTAAGGCGGGTGCACCTTTGTATCTTGATTGCGTTCCCATTGGATGCGAACAAAAACAAGATCAACGGCTGTCATTTGAAGAATCAAAATGTAAGTTAAAAGTGTTAATTTTAGTGCATGTTTCAAACTTAATAAAATCACTTTAAATTACGTTTCAATCTAAAAGATACGTAACTTCGAAATAAATTCTTGTTTTAATATATTTGATGCTGAACCAAACACGTCTTTGTTAAAATCATCCATTATATTTCATTCTGTATTTTCTGGAATTGCTTATTGCATATTGCATAGCAAAATAATTATTATGTTGTTTACATGTTTTGCCTCTATATACAGGAATTGAGTTGTTCTGAATTAAGTTTGTCTCAACCAAAAAACCAAAAACTCTACTCTTTTTTAACATCAATTTTGACTGCAGATATTCTCTTTTAAAGTTGCGATGTTCTTTCATGTCAGATTCGTAATAAATAAAGCTTTAATTATTTCATCCTTTTATTTTATTTATTCCCTAATCTTTCATTTCATCCTAAAATTTTTTCATATATCTAAATTTTAGTAGTTTGTATTTAATAATAAATTTATATGTGGTATACATTTCTTCTTTTTCTTTAAAATCTCAACGTAACTAAAATGAATATTTGATGTTACGTAACCTTTAATGTATTCCCTCTATATTGTATGTTATTTTTAATTATACTTTTATTTTTTTTATAATTAAATATAAAATCAGGAGTAAAAATTTTTAAATTTATACCAATATAAAAAAAATTTATTTCATATATATATATATATATATTAAACTTTATCCTCAAAAGATAATTTTTATACCATTTAAATGTAATATATTTTTTTAAAATAATTATTTTATATTGTGAATTATCACAATAATTAATTATAAATACAATTATTTATTAAATATTTTCTATCTATTCGAAACTACTGAAAATCATTGATTTAATACACAACAATAGCTATGTTTCAATTAATTCTTAAAGATATAACAACTATTTAAATTTTTTAAAAACACTTATTTGAAATATTATTCTCAACATTCATTATAATTACAAGTTTCATTATTTTTATTTTATCATAATCAGAAACCAGCGTGGAAGGGCGCAACGTTGAACAGAATTAAATTAGCACTACTACTATCCTTTGGCAAACCTTTTTGATGCAGTGCAGTGCAGTGTTAGGGGCACAACCTTCTCCTTCTCCTTCTGCAAATTTCTAACAACAGACGAAACCCTAGCAATCGAAAATGGACGAAGAGGAGAGACAGAGACTCCTCGAAAGGGAGAGATTCCAGATCCAACTCATTCGCCAGCTCGATCTCGAAGACCTCGAGGTTGAAGAAGTCGATGACTCCGACTCCGACTCTGATTCCGATTCCGACGAGTCTACGTATTTCCTTCCACCTAGTTCTGACGGCGTTGCTGCTACCTCATCCGATGAATTCACTTTCAATACCTATATCGCGCCTCTGCACACCTATCTCGGTGGTACGCATTTATATGTATATTTGTTTGTCTATATAATAACATGTGCCTTTTTCTGCAACGCATCGGTACTGGTTTGCAATCGCAACTAATTGCGTTGTTTGCTCGCAGATGTTGAAGACACGCGCCACAGGACTACTCTCTTGGACGGTGGTGCTATATTGAACATTCCACTGTTCTGTCTCGAAGGTGTTTATTCTGTATCATTAATCATTCACACTTTTGTAGAAAAGACAAACAATCAAATAATACTGAACTATTTTGAGAAACTAGTGATCATAAATGAATAGAAAAATTAGACGCTGTGTTTTCAGGATGCTACTTGCACGATTGGACACTCGTTCATTGTTTGAATAATAGGTTTCTTCCTCTTTTAATTTTCAATTTCAAAACATGTTTCATGATAGTCTTTGCCATTCATCCCAATTTTTATTTATTTATTGTGTGTCTGAGTGGAATTTGAGGTTTCCTGAGCCTTGTCATTCAGCTGCTCTGTCTCGGGGTGCTTTTGGCAGTATCATTTTTGCACTTGTTTCTATGGAACCTTTATCGAATATATCATTGAAAAGTGGTATAACATAAAAAGTGGCAAAGTCCTGTCTTCTGATATGGCTGATTTCTTATCCTTTTCAGGTTCATTTTTTAGTTTTTAACTTATATGAATAACTTTAACTAGTCCTTGCAATATTCAGGAGTTGTACTCTTTCCGGGGGCTACACTTCCCCTTAGAGTTATTCAATCCCATTTAGTGGCTGCTGTTGAGAAAGCTTTGAGCGAATCTGATATTCGTAACACTATTGGTGTGGTAGGTTAACTCTTTGTGATGACTGTTTGTGGTTTGTTCATGCTTGGGACTGTGTTTCAGTTTTTCTTGTAAAACATGAGTGTGATGCAGATGTGCATGTCTTTCAGATTCGCAGGTACAGGGATACTGCAAGTCGTAGGATGAAATCAGTAAGCATTGGGACAACTGCTGAGGTATTGCATCTCAACTGATGTGCTATTTATAACATTCATACTGAATAATTTACATTGATACATATTTATGCCCACATATAACCCTTTAAATATGAAATATGGTTCTATATGTTTTTACATATGCTGTTTATGAATAGCACCTCCTTGTACTCGGGAGTGAGTCCTTCAGAGACATGATAGAGCAGTAGTAAATCATTTTGCCTCAGAATTATATGTTAGTGCATGAATATACACTGTTCATGTGTATTTTGTGCAAAAACCTTTTTGATGCAACTGTGGATGTTAGGATGAGCAGCGCAGAATTAATTACTTACTTACATAATGTCCAGTTCATTAATACAAGGCCTGATTTTGCAACTCAGCAGTCATCAATCCCGCATCCCTTAAATGAAGGAAAACAAAAAAAGAGATTTATATCTACAAGTTATAGTCTTCTTAGTTCCTACTACAGTTGGACTTCAAGTGTCAATATGTCTGTTGGTTTATATTGCTTGCTAAACTCATATCTACAGATTCGACAATATGGCCACATGGACGATGGTTCACTGAATGTCGTTACCCGGGGACAACAAAGATTTCGCCTAAGACGGAGCTGGCATGATGCAGAAGGAGTGGTTAGCTAAATATTATTATATTTACTGCTTTTTATTTTTATTTACTTGGAAATTAGCTATGTAACTAATCACTGATGACACCCTTTTATTTGTTTGGTTGCAACGTTTCTTTTTAGCCTTATGGAGAGATCCAAATTATTGACGAAGATCTACCACTAAGACCTCCAAGGGATGCTTTTGGTAAATTAGCACCATTGAGTAATATGCCCCGTAGCCAAGCTACCTCATATACATTGTCTCCAAAGTATTCCCATGTTAAAATGCACAGCTCAAAAAATGAGGAAAGTGATTCACAAGCAAATTCAGAAGAGAGTTTTGAGAGTGAGCTATCACTAATGGAAAGAAAGATCCATGAATCAGCTATTGGATCCAGTTATGTGCATGATATGATGGATGAATCAGCAAACAAAAGTGATGTTAACTTCATGCATAAGTCAGATCAGGAAATTAGATCCAGTCTGGATCCGGGAGCTGGGAACTGCTCCACTTCTGGAGAGCAGTCATCAAAAGAAGAGCTTAACAGATGTTGTAAAAGTACATATGCCTACCCATCTCATAAAATTTCAAAAGCATTCTTGCCCCACTGGGCATATCGTATGTTTGACTCTTTTTGGCTCGCACAAAGGGCAGCAGGTAGTTTTCTTTGCTTCTTACATTTGAGTAGATATTTCTTGCATCTTTTCCCCCTTTCATCATTATGAGATTACTATTATTGGGTACATAAAATTTTTGGTTTCCTTTTCTGCATACTGGTCTGTTAGTATTCTTAAAATTTAATCAAGGACCTCAAGAAAAACTCGTGTAAATTATGTGTATTTCAAGAATTTTGAGAAATGGTTTTGCAATGTATAATATTATGCTAATCTATTGTTTTTCCCATTTATTTATTTTTTATATTTGTTTATTCTTAATTGACTGATATTTAGATAATACAACTATTTATTTACTCTTTTTTCTAAACGAAAACTTCAGTATTATATAGACAATTGAAATTAAATAACAGATTAGTTTTCAAATTTGGGCTATTTATTGTGAAACAAACATGCTATCTTATAATAAAAACTAATGGTTGTTTTGATATTCTGTAGATATGTGGAAGCGAATAGTGGCGGTGCCTAGCATGGATAGTCTTATTCAGAAACCTGATGTTTTATCATTTCACATTGCTAGTAAAATACCTGTGTCAGAATCTACAAGGCAAGAGCTTTTGGAAATTGATGGAATTGCATATAGGTTGCGCAGAGAAATTGAATTACTAGAGAGCCTTGATCTTATCCGATGTAAATGCTGCCAGGTAAATCACTCTATCACCAAAGCCTAACAATTTTGCACTTTCATATTGCTTGTGAAGTTGTGAGTAAATATAGTGACAATTTTGGATATACAATTCTTTTTCAGCTTTCATCAAATTCGGAAAGTAATGTTTTGTCCTCCTTTTTAATGATCTTGAAATTTGCAGACTATAATTGCAAAACGAAGTGATATGTTGGTGATGTCAAGTGAGGGTCCTCTTAGTGCATACGTGAATCTAGGTGGTCATGTGCATGAGATAATGACCCTTTACAAGGCAAATGGCTTAGCTCTCATTGGGCCAGCAGTTGCAGAATACAGTTGGTTTCCTGGGTAAGTGTCAGTCCATTTTCATGTTCTGTGATTTTATGAATATATAAAGTTATTTATTTCTCTTTAGACGAATATGATGTCTCAAGGATCAAACTATTGCATGCCAAGAAGCTTTACAATGCTTGATTTAATAGTCATGATGACCCATGGTTATCTTTACTTTTCTCACCTAGTGTGTAGTCATTTAAATGTGGTTTAGCTGGATTCTATTTTCCGTTGTGGCATTGGATTTGTCCTCTCGTTTTACAGTGATATTCTTTATCTGTTATGTGGATTTTGGGAGTAGGTAGGTGAAAGTGCTTTTAGATTATGCTCTCTTTTGGGCATATAATCCATTTGGTTGGAGGATTCTTTCCCTAGTAGGAATATGCACATAAATTTTTTTGAAACAGGTTTTTATTAGACATATGTAGTGGAATTGGAGAACTCTCTCTTTCCAGTTAATTGTTTAATTTCACTTGTAGTTGGTGTTTGGTTTAGATAATTACACTAATAAAATAATAAAGGATGTTTTATCCACATGTTTATTTTAATACCCTTCATAATGAACTCAGTCAGCTAACTATATGTATTATTGTCAGATATTTGATCAACATTTTGTTTCATTATATAGTATATTTTGGTTTTTCATTTAGTTCCTCAACCAGTTACCTTTTAATTCATATTATTATAAATATAAGGTTTAATTGCACTTTTGGTCCCTATATTTTAATGTATATGTGATTTTGGTCCCCGTTAGTTTTAATTGCTTACATTTAGTCATTCTAATCTTTCAAATGCTTAAATTAAGTCCTCTATCCCAAAATTAAGACTTTTATTATATTTCATCCATTTTATTTTGTATTTTTATTTAAATATTTTGTATATTATCAATAAGACGTCATACTTTCATTATGTATTTATTAATTATTGGATAAAATTTTAAGGTGAAAGCCTTAATTTCAGCTTTTGAAAAACTAGAGGGACTAAATAGGAATAATTAATACAAGGCAAAAAATTGCACATACGTTAGAGTAAGCATAGGGAGTAAATGTGCAATTAAGCCTGAATATAAATTTATTTGATAACTGATATGCTTTTGATTTATCCGCATATAAGGCTTAATAACTAAAGGTGCATTCTGTTTTGGCTGTGTGGATTTTAAGTTCAATTTTAATAAATTTTTTAGGAGCATTGGGTGCTTCACACCATACAAAGTTTTCTTATTATTCTTGGTTTTATTAGTCTAAAGGAGTGTCTAAGCGAGTGTGCTTTATTTACTGAGTGAGAAGTATTTTAGTAGAATGAAATGAAGGAATAATTCATAAAACAATTTCGGCCATAGAGCTGGTAAAGAGTCTCTTTCTTGGAATGCTACTCACAATTCCTTACGGGTTAGCTGATACGCAGAGAGTGGAAAACTCCCTCTTCTTTTCTTTTCTTTCTCTGCATTTTCTATATTATAAAACTTTCAGAAAAATGGTGTCCTCGCAACTTTTTAGCCAATGACCCTTCTTTCTCAAAGGCTTTCCTTCCTTCAAGTTAAGTTTTAGTTCCCGAGTCAAGTTCTGTTTAACGTCACTGCTATACCCAGCAACAAAAGGATGAGCTAGTGGGCAATAATGTGGGCCTACGGTGTGGCTACTTTTCTGTAAGATTAGCACTGTAAATGCTACTTAGTGTTCTGCTTGTCTTTGGCTGTTTATGCAGCACTGAGATCTGAGAAGCATAATGCCAATGTGTGCTACTTATGGCAGGTATGCATGGACAATCGCTACTTGTGGAACATGTGAAACCCAAATGGGTTGGCTTTTTACAGCCAGAAACCAAAAATTGAGACCCAGCTCGTTTTGGGGGATTCGGAGCTGTCAAGTTGCAGAAGAAATACGCCGAAACCTTTAATCCTGCTCTGATGTAATGACCATATAGTTTGATGTGTATACATTCATCTATCCCGGCGTTAAACCCATGTTCAAGTAAGCAGCGCAGGGTGATATTGTGTACATAACGAAAGGTTCATGTGCTACTGTGCATGTTGATATTGCGTATATATTTATATAAAATATGTTTGCAACAGCTTGGAAGAAACGGTCGCATATGAAGATAATTTTAGATGCGAATTTTTGTATACTCTTGCGGCTGTGGTGTTTTTCACAGGTTAGATGGTGTCTAGTCTGTTCTACCTAAACTGCATTGGTTGGTTGGGGCAATAATATAAGTGAAATTATGAATTGACTAAACTGTTTATATATTTTTTATGAATTTTTTTATCGGTCTTGGACAGTCGGTATCCCGTCATATTAGATCTTTATTAATAAGTCAGAATTTAAAAGTCATAGTTCCTTCATATTTTGTAATTACAATGCTTGAATCTAAAATCATAATAAAAGGTGTTTTTTCTATGAATATGTTAAATTTGCTTAATTATATATATTTTTTTTAAAAAAGTTAAAGAGAAAGTAGTTGGGTATAATGAACCATTAGAAATTCTCGTTTGCTTTATGTTTTCTCACGTTCTATTAGGTTGTTGTTTTCTTCCTCCAGCAGTGCGAGATATTTAATGCTAACAGAACCAAATAACTAGTCATGCTAGTGCAAAATAATGTTCGTTCATAAATTGGAATTGGAATATCAATAATATTCCTTCTTAATACAAGTTCAACGTTTCGAAAGAATAAGCAACTCTGCGAAGTTTATAGGGCAATCCCTTATACAAAATCCTAATAAGCAACAAAGTAAATCGATTCCTAAAAAGCTCATGGTGTAACACTGCAGAGTGAAGAACATAACATTCAAAACCTCAACGGTAGCTTCTGTAGCCTGGGCTGTACATGCAACTTTCTGCATATTTGACAAGATCCTTAGGTCGAGGTAGATGAGAAGCCAGACCTGTCCACCAAACATAGAAGACAAAATTAAGGAGGGATGAAATAATAAAACAAAACCAGTGTTGTTTGAACTGAACACATTTCATGAAACACTCACCCATTTCGTAAACCTTAGCTGCGACATTAGCAGCAATATGAGCCGATATCTTTCTAATGTTTGAGAATGGAGGGTAAATCAGTCCCTTGTCATAGTTCTCCTGTGATACTTGTGCAGCCAAAGCCTCAGCTGTTGCAAAAGATGAAACGAAGTGGTTGTTAGCCCTCACAATCACAAAGCATGTGTTGTCTCACAGTGGAATGCAAATGCAAGTTTTTTATCAATTCCATTTTTTTATGGCTGTTTTTCACATTCGTAATTTACCCATGCAGTACATTCATTATCATGCTCTAACGATCCTAATCTCTCTAGTTGGCATGTACTCACAGGCTGCCAAGAGCATCTCATCGCGCACGCGGATTGCACCAGAGATTATCAAACCCAAACCGAAACCAGGAAATATGTAAGCATTGTTGGCCTGAATTGCATAGTAGCAAAGCAAAACGAAAACACGTCAGCAACTGATTTTGGTAATGTGTGGCTGCTGAATAAGAAAATGCTAAGCAAGTATTGAGTTAAACCTGTCCAGGAACGAAAACTTTTCCTTCATA
The DNA here is from genome assembly GCF_003935025.1 of Abrus precatorius. Lineage (NCBI taxonomy): Eukaryota > Viridiplantae > Streptophyta > Magnoliopsida > Fabales > Fabaceae > Abrus > Abrus precatorius. The sequence continues at coordinate 15,486,797 of NW_020874384.1, forward strand.
CTCAACAGGATCAAATGGGCTTCCACTGGCAAAGATTGCTTTACCCTGCAAATACAAGAGACATAATTTGGTAGATAGATAACGAGTTCTGATTTTAAACTGCTTTAACATTAACTCCCAAAGTAATGTTTCTCAGGCTAAGCAAATAAGAAAGAAATGATGAAAATTTACCTTGCTCCATGTATAAGCTTCTTCAGCTGTGCACTCAGATTGGGACGTTGGATTGGAGAGAGCAAGAATGAGTGGTTTCTACATGTCAAGAAATATCACAATCGTTGAAGATAAATTATCTCATCTGGTAGTAAAAGTTTTACTAGAGAAAGCAAGAAAAAACCTCATTCAATGATGCCATGGCTTCAACCACCTCCTTGGTAAATGTCTTCCCTACTCCAGATGATCCAATCAATACGGTTGGTTTGATTGCCTGAAGGAGTGAATTGTAAGATATTGTGTACAATAATCAAGGGTAACCATTAACAAATATGTTGTATGAAATTAAGGCAAAATATGACACACTATCCTCACCTTAACAGCATCAAGTAGCCCCTTTACAGGTTCATGTTCATGGGCCCAAGGCTTTTTGAAGTGCTGGAGTGATTCCAAACGAGAGCTAACAATAAGTCCCTGGAACAGAACAAGCTTGTTACGAGATGTGAAGATAAAAAATGTAGAAGCCAAAGAAGATTTTGCTCTTCGTGTTTGTCAGATGCCTCAGACATGTTACCTTTGAGTCCACAAGCCAGATCTTCTTGCGGGTCTCTTCCACTGGAGCCTTTGTCTGGCAACAAGATATAGTTTAGATGCTTCATAAATTGAATACCATTATAAAAAAAGAATACAAATATCAAGTTATACCTGCTTTGAGATCTCAAGAGCTATCAGCTCTGCTATACCAGTTCCAGCCTTCAACCAAAAGATAAAAATAAGAAAAGTCCTCCCAAAGAAATAACAAACAGAATTCCATTTCATATGTATATTCATGTACTCTCATAAATAATTTAGTACTAAAAGGAAAAATGAAAACAGGCCTATACGGAAGGTGCTAAAGCATAAATATAGATTAAGGTAGGTATGGAAAACAGGAAAAAAAATAAAATTTCCTTTCAACTTTTGAACTTCATGGCAAATGCAAACAAGTCTCTCTCAAGCCCTTACCTCTCCAGCACCCAGAAATAAGAAGGTATGGTCAGCTAAGGTTCCCCCAACTAATTTCAGGGATGCAAGCAATCCTGCTAATACCACGGAAGCAGTACCCTGCATTAAACCAAAGGAGATCAGAATCAGTAACCTGAATTATAATAAGAAACTGTGCATAAGTCAAAGGCTTTCAATTATGTTACCTGAATATCGTCATTAAAAACAAGATGAGATGAGCTGTATTTTGCCAGCAGATCAAATGCATTATGATTCGCAAAATCTTCAAACTGAAAAAGATTAATGAAAATTAGGAAAACAACAGTTTCAAGCAAACCAAGGCCACTCCAGATGTTGAATCTGATATATAACCTGTATGAGAACTTTCTCCCCATAGTTCTGCTTAACTGCACGCATAAACTCATCTAGAAGCTCCTCATATTCCTAAACCACCATAAACAAATATCATGTTAAGTGTTAACAGAATAGAAATTTCACATTCAATAATTATAGTTTAAAAAATTATCATTCATTTGCATGTCTATGAGTTTGAAGGATGATCAAACCTTCCCAGTGGCCCTCTTATGCTTTAGTCCAATGTAAAACTCATCATTCAGCAAATTCTCATTGTTTGTGCCAACATCAATGGTTATAGGCAAGCACTGAAATCATAGAAGATCCAGATAGCAATTCATTAATTGATAAATTATGAGGGAGGGAAAGGGAAAAGAGAAAACAACATTTAGTAGTCCTTACTGATGAAGGGCGAACACCTCCTAATGCAGTATAGAGAGAGAGTTTCCCAACTGGAATCCCCATTCCCTAAACAAAAATTTTAAAAGTTATATTAATATGGTTGTGTTTGTGTGTAATGCAGATTAAGGGACACACTCTATGTTTTACCTGGCAACCAAGATCTCCAAGTCCCAATATGCGCTCACCATCAGTCACAACAATAACTTGAATGGTCTTCTCTGGCCAGTTTTTCAGTACTTCAAGGATCTTGCCTCTGAAGAATTCAAGTACTTAGTATTATCTCAAATGGTAAGTGACAAAACAAAAAGAACAGTGCCATTGAATAGCATACTTCTCCTTCAAACTGATATATAGACCCTGAGGACGCCTAAAAATACTTCCATATTTCTGGCATGCTTCTCCAACTGTTGGAGTGTAAACAACAGGAAGCAGTTCCTCAACATTATCAATCAGAAGCTTGTAAAACAGCCTTTCATTCCTCTCCTGTATACAGAAAAAATGTCAGAAACCACGAGAAATTCCTTAGCAATAAGTTTTAGTTACATGTTCTTACACTAGCAGAATGTGTTAATTTTTATATAAAATAGTCTATTTTCATTTTCTGAAAAGAATGATATATATATATATATATATATATATATATATGCACTGATGCACTGATTGCACTCTTAACTCTACATGGGAAAGACTGCATTTATGTCAGCAAGTACCTGAAGATCCATCATGGCCATGTACCTATGCAGAGGAACCTCATATTGGCGAAGATTGTGCATCAACCTCTTTTCCTAAACACCATAATACCAAAGTCAGTTAGCCAAAAATCCCCAGACAGCAAAGCATTTAAAATCCCATTTATGTAAATAAAGAAGTGAATGCTTCTAACATGACACTATATATAATCGAAGTAACCTGAAGTTCCTGTGTAAACACAGAGGGAGGCAAGAGGCCACGCAGGTAATGAGCATCTCGCTCTTTCTCAGTGAAGGCCAGCCCTTTGTTGTAGCGTGGATCTCTCAGCAAAGTGTAGCCACTGTAACACAAAACGCTTGATTAGCATTTAGCAAACAAACTCCATGTAAGAGCCCAAAATAGTGCTGTAAATTAAAATTGAAATTGGTTCCAATTTCAAATCCAGTTAAGAGGACCAACCAAGATCATTATACTGAAGTACACGTCATTAACACATGATATGAATGCTTCAAGTACTAACTCAACACAAATGTTCTAATTTCTAACAATTATGAAACTTAAGTGATTTGATCTTGATTCAAATATACCATTATAACACACAAACTAGTTCTTATGCAGATCGCATCACAACAGGTGAATAGAATAGCCTCATAAAGCATTACACCATTAAATAACTGAATTCTACAGTGATCCACCAAACCCAGTCCTCCAAACCACACAAAATCCGGCAATGCCATTAAGTGAAGGAAACATTTTTTTTCTCTCCAAAAAGGTAAAATAGAATAGATCAGAAAACAAGTCTAACACAGCAAAAATTTAAAAGTCTCGCATCTAACAGTATAACATAAACAAATGGACCACAGATCCAAACGTAGAAACTGAAAAAAACAAAAGACAAGTAGTTCCTTCTTGTCTTATTTTACATGTGAGATGTTACGTAGTGTTCACCTGGCCACAGAGAAAGTCCATGGTGTGATAAGCTGGTCCTCCGTGGCACTATCCTCACCATACAAGTCTCTAACACCCCCACCATGACCATTGCTATAATCCTCCGTCACTGAAACCTCACCACCGTTCCTCAATGTGCTCGACATCACTCCCAACAACTTTTCTTCTCCACAACTTCCACCTAACACCAATAGTAATCTCTGCTAACCAGAAGCGAGAAAGAGATGTTACTTCATTAATATATGCAACCAACACAATAAAAAAAAAAACCATCGAACACGAACATAGATTTTCACCTGTTTTGCTTCACAAAAACAAAATGCAAGGTTGTTTGGTATGGTATGTGTCCAAAACAACCTTGTATCTATATATATAAGCTCCTAAGACAATTTTTTTATTTAATTTAATTTATTTGGTTTGGTTGCTTCTAAGGGACTGAATGGAGTTAGATTTCAACGTGGAGTACCACGTGTTGTCAAACATAAAGAAGGTTTTGTATTAACCATCAAGATCGGGTGTGGATATTTTGGAAGCCATATTTGAATATTTCATTTCACATCGTGACGTATTAAAAAGATTAATAAAAGAAGAAGAATAAAAATGGAAATTACTTTTGTAGGTGGTGACAGCGTCCTGTAGCTGTGCCTGTGCCTGTGTCTATTGAGCCACATCATAGTGAAAGAACGTGTTGAAGGGAAGATTTGGAGATTCTCCGCGTTTTCTTAAAAGTCAATATTGCAATGCTAACTGCCAGGGCCAAACTGTAAAGAGAGAGAGAAAAGTCCATTTATTTTCAATTTTAATGAGACTTACATTTCCCATTCTTAAAGTCCACACATTCCATTATAACACCTTTCCACCAAATAAATCAATGATAGTAATTGCTTATTTAAATTTCAATGTTTTACCTTCAATTAATGATATTTTGCAAAAAAGGTAATCAAAATTAACACATGTGGTGAGTTTTGCTGTTTTCTTTGGCAAAATTAATTTCATTTCAAATTGAGTGCTGAAAAATGCTACCTTTATATGATTGTTGTGAACTAGAAACAGCTAGCTGTGACGGTTATTTACACCATTCTCAAGGCTTATATGCGTGAGAGTTGCGTTCTTGTATTTAGTTGTAATAATACTATATTTTCTCTTTATTAACCTCATCTTTAATTTAATGGTCATTTTAATGCTTAATTTTAATTTTTTATAAAGTCAATTTTGCTATATTACTAGTGAAACTTCTTATGTGTGACACACGTTAGTGCTAGAAAATTTTACTCTTATTTTTTTGTAATACTTACTAAAAAATATATATTTTTACACTGTAAATAACAAAACTGGTAATGACATGTTTAAAATTATTTTAAAAAATTATTTTAGTAAACAGTTTATAAAAAAATGATATAAAAATATAAAAGTTCCATTATAACACTTTTCAGCAAGTAAATCAATGATAGCTATTGCTTATTTAAATGTCAACTAAAATACGTATTTTATAAATTAACGTATTTTACACAATATTTATGAAATAAATAAGTAATCAATATACTAAAATATTTTTTAAAGATATTAAATAAAAATATTTACTATAAAAACGCTCTTTAATTCAACTTTTAAACATTTATACGGTGTATAATAATATTTGACTTTTCTGACAAATATTAAAAACTTTTAGTTAAGAATGATTTTAACAACAAAACATAAAAGTAATCAAAGAGACTGGATGAACAAAACTTAAGAGTACATCAATAACTTCAACCCGTAATCAAAAGCATCAACCACGTTTCTATTTAAGTAAAAAAATGTTTATATATTCTTAAATAACTTTACTAAATTTTAAATAAATAAATTATTAAGTTTTACATGTTTTTCTTATATTGAATATATTTTTATTTTAACATTTTAAATAAATATTCGAATAGATTTTTTTATTATCTATAATAATTTCATTCAACTAAAATACGATTACTTTAATGAAAATTCACGTAATTTATATAAAAAAACATCAAATTACTTTTATGAAGAGATGGCATTATTTTTAATTAAATAAATATTATTTTAATAAAATATGCTAAAAAAAGATTTTTCAATGAATAATTGACTTCATGGCATAGCTTTCAATATGAAATTAGTTTTTTTTTTTTTATTCTATTCCAACTGGTCTGAATCGGATGGTCTTTCAATCTGCTTTTGGTTTCAACAATGTTGTCGCATGTTTATAAGATAAAAGTCCATCTTCCAGAATCAGCGTTGATTATTTTAGTTGACAATGGTGGTGTGACAATTCTTTGCTTTTTTACATGCGTCATGCTCTGTTCAGGTTGTGAATTTTTACGTACAGATTATTAACTTTGAATATAATTGAAATTTATTAATTTTTATAAGAATTATTTTTTAAGTCATAATTAAGATAATTTTTAATTAATTAACAATAGATATTTTTTTAATACTAATAGTATATTATTTTATGTGATATCCTTCACGGTTCCATTGCAAACCAATTTGGTCTCACGTGTTGACTGGTGTTATATATCTCTACTAGAATTTTAAGTGTGAGTTTAATTCAAGGTTAAGAAAGAGGTTGAACTCTAAATTTAAGTGATTTGTTTCTCAAAAAAAATTATTTATTGACTTATAATTCTTTTATTTATGGATCAATTAATTTATTGTTAATCCACTAGTGTAGAATTTTTATATTTAACAAATTTTTAATTTTTAAGTGCTAATTTGAAAAAAAATTAAAGTAAAAATATATCTTTTTATTGACTAGAAATGTATTTATATTTTAAAGAAAATTTCAAATATAATTTTAAAAGATAATTACGCATTTACGCTGGTTACAAGGCTAACAATAATTACATCTCATGTTTATTTGACCCCGAAAGCACCCTTAAGATACCAATTTTTTCTTCTTTTTTTCCCCGCATCTACCCTACACACTTTTCAATTCTACTGTATCTGTTTTTATTTATTTATTTAAAGATAAAAATTTTACTGTGAATCTGTCATTTGTATATTCATGCAAGATTTTAAAATAACACTAATAAGGAATATAGTATTAGTTAACAAGGGTTGTGTTGCTGACTACAGTTGAATGTCATGGTGAATTGGCTAAAGACCAAACACGTCATGAATAACTACACCATGAGCCATAGATAACAATGTAGAATGTTGTAATTGTAGACTTTGACTTTTTTTGGTAATAAATAAATAAGAGATACAGTATGAAAACTTTGATTAACCCTCCTCAGTCAAGGAAAACTAGTAACGCGGCATTGAAATCAAAACTGAAAAGTTTCCAAATGAGACCTTTTCTTTTTCTAGATGCCAAAAAGTGACTTTAATATGTAAAAATTATTAGTTAATAACGTGTATAGATTAGTTAAAGGACAGACACCACAATTTTTTTCTTAAGTATTAGATAACTAAATAGGTTATTTATCGACTAATTCATATATTCTCCTTATATTCTATATGTGATTCTATACTTTTGCCGAAACTAAATTCCTTTTTTATCTGTGTAATGATATGTATATCATTTAAAAAATAATATATATATATATATATATATATATATTAAATTTTATATTATATCGATCATATATTTTATTTATATCTTTTTTTTTTCTAATTCATAAAATTCAAAATTAAGGTGCATGACAAACATTATTTTTATCTAATTTGCGTTATATATCTTCATCCTTCTGACTTTTGTCATCAACAACTATTCATCAACACTTCAAAGGAAGGTTGATGACACTGACCTTCTTGGCCTTTGATGCCGGCGATGCATACCCTTTCCAAACCCATCCACACCTCCCCTATATATGTTTGTCACCAGCTAGCTACCTCTACTTCCTAGGTTTTGTTTATCAAGTTCTTTTTCAAATGCAGAACATTCATGAAAAATGTGTGTTCAAAACAAATATAAGAATATATATAATTCATGAAAAATATGGTGCATGATACAGTTATATAGTATGTATTTTTTTTTTTATCATCGTTGATTAATTAATTAATTAGAGGAGTTTTTTTTTTACCTATGACATATGTTGTTTATTCAATCTCCTTTCCTTTCATAAAATAAAAATAATAAAATTTTCATAAATTCATAAAACTATATCGTCTTAACAACTTTTTATTCTTATAATAATAATTATTATTGTTATTATTAAGATGAGTCTCTATAATTTCTTTTAAATCAGTTTTTGATAGAGTTTTTTTTTTACTTTTTAAATATATTAGAAATTAAATTTAGTATTTTTATAAAATTTATTTAAAAAATAATAATATATATAAAAACTAAAATTTTATTTGTTAAACCATAATTTGATTACAATAGTCTATTAATATATATATATATATATATATATATATATATATATATATCAACTTCTTAATCAATTTCTTTTCACCCTCGACTCTTATATCTCCTAATTAATCATTTAGTTATTGTTTTTTAAAATATAATTTTTAAATGACTGTATTTTTCTTATTAAAATTTTATTACCAACAAACAAATTTCCAATCAAATAAATATTAAATATTAGTAATGTTTTTTTAATATATATGAGTAACTGATTAATCTATGGGATAATTTCTGTAAAAATATTTTTTTATCAAATTTAAAAAATAAAATTTTAGCAATTTAATAATTACACAATTCTTAGATGATTATACTTTACTTATCATCAAAGATGTGTTCCAGATTTTTTAATTACAAGTATTTTTGTCACTAGAAATTTATTTGAGCTACCATGAAGCTGTTCTTCCTATCGGGATTTGTTGACTTATAGATTGGAACAATACTTGTCACTAAATACTTATTTTAAAAAATATTATATTAAATATACCATATAAATAAAAATAAGAAAATATTTAAAAATTTATTTTAAAATAAAAATAAACATAATCATATTCTTACTTTCTCCTCTGCATGTACATGCATTTTCTATGCTTAAAAATAAAAATATTAAAAGCAGGTGAATTTTTTTAAAATATTAAAAAAATAAAAAATAAAACATCGTGCATTACTATATTCTTATCATATGATTGTTTACACTTTGATTTAATAAGATCAAAATTTGAATAAGTTTATTTAGTGTAACGTCAACCTAAATCTTAAGATAAAAAGCATCTGAATGAACACTGCAAATACATGAATAAAGTAATTATCAATTATTATATTAAATTTATTTAGATAATAAAAAATATATTTAACTATAAATATTTTAAATAATTTATTTAAAAAAATTAGAATAACTCTTCATTATACTTAATTTATTATAATTATTATCTATAACTTCTTTTATATTAGTCGCATTTAAATTATTATTTGTTATTGATTTTATATATATTTTTTCCAAACACAAAGTTAGAGTTTTTTATTTAAAATTATCATGACTTATAATAACATTATTAAACTATAATTAAAGTATCAGATACCAAATCCGAATAAGTCAATGCCTTGTTTTTATCCACAGTTTACGAGAATAAAACAACACTGAGTTATTATAAAAATCTATCAAAATGCATGCACATAAAATAAATTTGTACAAATTTTTTATTTATTTATCCTTGCACGTGGGCACAGGACATGTCTCCATAATACTTTTTTTTTAACCGTATGCATTTAATATACTGTTAAGTTAACTTATTTTAATAATTAATTTTAAAATGTGCATTGCTGTGGTTAAAAAGCGTGAAACTCGTTTTACTTTTATAATTTAGCATAATTTATAAAACAAAGGCCTAGTGTGTGTTTAAAATATTTGAATGCTCTAATATACTGTTAAAATAAATATTTTCTGATTTTCATTTTATTAATAAACACATACCAATGCTTTTTAATAGACTTTTGAGTTAGGCACATTCGATTGTCCAAAACGGATCACCATCTTCCCCACACACAACCTTGGACCCACACCTGCACATTTACTTTTCCCTCCTGTCTTTGCCATTTACTGAAAAATACTTTGCAGTCTGTAGACCCAAGGTCCAAACATGTTACCCCAAAACCTGTACCAATAATGAAAGCTACACAAAAGGAGTATAACTAAAGCCCCAAAAAATGGAATAAAGGAACCATTTTTGTAGCTACCAGGAAATAGGTCTCTGTATAAATTATAAAATGGCTTTTCAATCCTCAATCTGCTAATATACTCTATACATCATTGACTAGATATTCTGCCAACATCCGTCACTATTTTCAAGATCAAGATCACAGGTTGTCTCCCTGCAATTAAGCACATTCTTCCTAATACCATGTTCCATCTTGTAAGGAATAAAAATGGACATGATGTTAATCTTCAGATATGACTCAGAGTGTGCTTAGAAATGTATTAAAAATTTACATATATAAATAAGATGTAAAAATTTATAATTTACAGTGTCAAAATTAACATAAATCTATTATATTTAAATGTGAACATAAATGCACACTTGCCCATTTTTTGTTTTGCAAACTTTTGATCACTTGCCTTGACTACTCGAAGGTCTACAACAAGTTTGGGCTGAAAAACAAAATGAGTTCAGTTGGATTAGAGCTTCAGACACACCCATGTTTATATAAAGCTTCTTGTCAGATACTCAAATGTAATGTTGAGAAAAAAGAAGAAACTCATGATGGATTAGAGTTGGCCCACATCTAACATTTTTTTCACTATTTTTTTTCTTTTGGACAATGAATATCTTTAAGAATTTTATTTTTTAAAATATAAAAAATGATGTAATTAGAGAAAATTATGGTACAAAATGTAAAAATCTTAAGTGGCGAGGAATAAAGCCCACTAAACGTCCATGGGTTAATTCAGGAAAACGGGCTTTACAGACCTCTGAGATTCTGACACAGGTGCTTATTTTTTTTTCTTTTTCAAACTCACAAAGGTGATTAAACCACTAACACAAACGCTGCTCAAGAAAGCCAAAATAGGTCACGCAAATCAAAACAATGAAACAAACGTTTCCTTTATTTAATTTTAATTATAAATCAGGTATATCTTCTGTGGAGGCAGATGAGTAGTATTAGAATCTCTTTTCGAATATTTAAAATACATATTAATAATTTATGCATATTTTTTATTAAAAATATTAAATTTTATAAGATTTAAAACATTAATAACATTAAAATTATAAATTTTAATAAAATATTTTATTAATATTTTACTATAAATATACACTAAAAATTAATATAATAATGTAAAAATTTATATACAATTTTTATATTTTTATTATTTGTAATTCAAATTATAATTTCATTTTACTAAAAAATTTACCTTCAAGACTATAAAATATAATTTTAACTAAAAATAATAAAAGAATCTTAACAAAATATACTTACATTTTATCCACTTAACAATACAAACAAACATTTCTGCATCTGAACTCGTTAATATTTTAAGAAAATTTATTATTATTATTATTCAACAAAACTTGTTTTATATTCTTAACATATATTAGATAAATTATTTCCTAGAGGCATATAATGTATTTCAACATAAAAATATTTGAGTCTCAACAAGTTAGTTAAAAATTTGCAGAGTTTTACTACAGCAATACAGACAAGAGATAATATATATATTAAAAAAAATATTAATATATATATTTTATTTAAACAAACGTTTGGGGTTCTGCAAGGGCACTCACTAGTGAATAGTTAGTAATTAGCTTACTCTTGGAAAAATACTTCAATTTCTTCCTCCTTTCAATGGCCAGAAGAAAAAGGAAGAGTTGTTAGGGTTTTCATTTTTTCACTGCACTTGAGTTTTCCATCAACCAAATTCGATTGAAATAAACTTTATTTTTTAAGGAAATCGGACCTAGAGTTCATGGACCGCTTACGTCCTCGGAACAAAGTGGTCTTTTCTGGATTTATGAATTCCGAGGTATTACAATTGTAATTGTTATGCCTAATAGCTTGGGTTTAGGTTTCGAATTTTGTTGAACTCTTTCTATGCCTTACAAGAGGAGGCCTTATATTTCCTGTGTTGGGAATTAGAAGCTTTTAGATATAATTTTTTAGTTTGTGGGTTTGATTAACGTTTTTTTCAGTGACCGTGGTGTGTAATCGGATTTCCCTGGTTTAATCACGTTTTACATTTTGGCTTAAGAGTGTTTAACTTCTACTTATGTTACTTCGTTGTTGGCGACGGTGTTTATGTCAAATGGTAGAGGGTGATATTTTGTGAAGGTTATGGAATATAATTGGTGTGTTTTATAATGTCCTGTTCTCAACTCATAATGATTTGAACTTGTGCTTCGACCAACAGATTGAGAAAATGGAGAAATTGCTAAGGGAACCCAAAGGACAATCATTGAGCAAGGAATTTTACCAAAAGCTTGCTACAAGTTTCAAGTGAGTTTTGCCTTTCAGTGGTTGTTAGTTTATTTTCTATTGTCATTGAGGAATTGTGTTTGTAATGTTCTGTTTCTGCAGCCGTTCCTCTGCTCGTGCTGGGAAACCTATCATAAAATGGACAGAGGTTAATGCATTTTCTTACTAACTTGTGTATTTTTTCCTTAATTTTCAGTACACCGAGCATCAAATACTGTTACTTTGTTTTTTATAATAGTCGAGAACTTGTTTGTCTTTGTGGCTTTTTCTATGTATTTGGTCTTAATTATTTTTTAATTACTTCTTCTTTTTTTGGGGAGATTTTAGATTCAAAATTGGTTTCAGACTAGGCTCCAAGACTCACCACAAGTTCCTAATTGTGAATTGATGTTTCCTAAAGGCCTTGGATGTAAGGAAGGTGAGACTTCTTCCATGCCTTAAGGTTCTTAGCATAGATGGTATTTATACTGACTTCAAGCATTCAAATGGTTAACTTGAGAATATTTAATATACTTGCAATGTCTGTCATAACTTAAGGTAGGTTTGATGTGTCTGGCTTTATGTTACATTTTTTTCCTATAACTGCTTTAAAATGCGGTGTATAAAATGTCATGATATGGCTTTTATGTGAAACTGTGTTATGTTATTAGGAGTATGTTGGGTAGAATAAAATATTACAATGAAGATGAAGAAGCAACCCACCAGCAATGAAGGGAATATGAAAGTGCTATAATTCAGCCTTCCATGGGCTATTTCTCACTTTCTATTTTCATTTTCTGTCTATATTCAGTTAGCTGCTACACTTGTATGTATGTATGTATATTTGTATGTGTATATGTATATATAAATCTGAGTAAACTCCTGATAAATTGTATCAAATAAGTTCATGTGAGATGGTGCCTGAACTGATAGCTTTGCAGGAGACATGATGATAGACCCATCAGAGATGGAATTTGAAGCAAGGTCATCAAAAGATGGAGCATGGTAAGCACATATTGCAGTTAATTTGTAATCATGAATGCTAGATATGAAGTATTTTAAATTTTAATGTTACTGAAAGGTTTTGATAAATACATTCCCAAGGCATTAAAGAAAAGTATTCTCAAGTACACTAATACCAATTTTATAAATCTACACATGGATTATAATCCAAATTACATATTTTTTTAATCTTTTTTGCCATGTTTACATTGAAGGTCCTTTGATTGTCGATAGCTTCATCATATATCATACTATATTTGTACCCCTTGGCATGCATGCAGTGTTGGTAGAAATCAAGGTCATCAATCATGGATTAAGCCTCTAGATTAGTAGATTAAATACTGATGCACCAATGTCACTTCTGGCTATCATGTTATTATTATTAATTAGTACTTAATTAATTATTACTGTTATTATTTAATATGGAAGAACACATTTTATGTGGCATGATTCATAAGTGGCTTAACTTGTTTACATCCATAGTAGGGTAAAATTTTGCTTTGTGCATTCGCATCCGAAGATGGAATGAAAATGCATAGAGTTCCTTCCTGCTATATAGATATTCCAAAAACCGATCAGGCTCTTGTTTACAAAAAATCTTTGTAGTTTTCTTCTCTCTGTCCTCATTGTTAAGCAACATATCTTCTCTTAATTTGATTGATTGTCCTCTTTTATTAAACATACAATTATTTTGTTTCCTTGCTGGTTTAGGGTTTTCGCAAATCACTGAGATGAAACTTGAATTTTAATTGAAAAACAGGACCTAAAGAATTCCATATAAGTTTTGTCTTCCAATTTTACATTTTGAAAAAATTAAGTTAACTGCTTTATTATTGCTAAAGAAAAGGGATATTTGAAGAGTTCGTGCCATCTATACCATAATGGTTGGGCTATAACATTATGGGTAGTTTATTTTTGCTTTTTGGATTTGAACTGCACTTTCTTGCTCTGTCCTGCACTTTCTTTCTATATTTGAAAGAAAATTGTTTTTTTTTTTTAATTTTAGTTATCAGCTATCATTAAATTTTGTACAATTGGCAATATGGTCTATTTGCAGACATAGGGCACATTACATTTGGCGTTTCTGTTCTGATCAATTGTGTAATCTTAAAAATTTTGTTTCTAAGTCAAGGACATTGCTGCAGGTATGATGTTGAGGCATTTCTAGCTCACAGATTTCTTAGCTCGGGGGAAGCTGTAAGTTCTAACAATCATGATGTTCATGGCTTAGTGCTGCAAGTCTTGATATTGGATTGATAAATTGATTTGCCTCTCAAAAGGGGATGCAAGATTTTGCCATCTGATACTCTTCTGCCGTTTGTTAAAGGAAGTCCATGTCAGATTTATTGGATTTGGAGCTGAGGAAGATGAATGGGTTAATATAAAAAATTCAGTCCGAGAGCGCTCTGTACCTTTGGAAAACAAAGAATGTTCTAACCTCAAAGTTGGAGACCCCGTCCTGTGCTTCCAGGTGAATTAGGCTGAATTTTCTCATTGAAGTGTTGTTACAGGACATGAGTGTATTTAACTTTGTAATTTTCAATTGGATTTTAGGAGAGGAGAGATCAAGCAATTTACTACGATGCTCACATTTTGGAGATCCAGAGGAGAATGCATGATATTAGAGGTTGCAGGTGTCTCATCTTAATTCGTTATGATCATGACAACAGTGAGGTGCTTATTATTTCTGCATTTGGTTGTGTTGACCATTTCATGTGTAATAAGTTTTTAATGTTTACCTGTCCCAGGAAAGAGTCCACTTGAGGAGACTTTGTCGTAGACCAAGATCTTAGGTGTATTTGGATCAATTCTTTTGACATTCCAGATGGTAAGTAACTTTCAAACACTAAGCAAACGACCTAGATGCCTAGTAGAAAGCAACTAGCTCATGACAACTTGAGTTGATTTTCGTGCTTGTTCATGCAAATTTGATAGCTTTAACATGTAAACCCCTTTCCCGCCCTATTAGTTATTGGTTGGGACTGCTGTAGATGTTGAATGGTGAAGCTATTGGAAAATGGATGTAGTTGAAATGCGTCTTTTTTTTTTTGTTATCATAATTTTTGTAGAGAAGGGAAATTGACGTTAAAAGAAGAATCTGATTGACAATTATGGCATTATTGTGATTAAATCAGCGTTGTATTGTAGTTTAAAGCATAAATATGCGTAAATTCGATCATATGAAGCAATATATTTTATTTATATTGTGAGTACAGTAAAAGTTACAGGAAAAATTTTGAAGTATTATTTTAGGCTTAAATATAATTAACAGTAATTATTAATCTAAAATATTACACTGATATGCCCCTATAATTCATAGTCGTTTATATAAATTAAAGAAATAAAGCTTCTCAACGTAAAATATATTAAGTTTTGTTTAACGATTTGAAGATAAAAATATGTTGTATGCTCATTTCATCCTTTGGAAACCTTACACATTAAATGTGACAAGATCAGGATATTTAAATAAATCAGGAATCAAATTTATTCAGATAAGAAATGTACGAATGTGAATGAAAGCAATCTTTCAATACTCGAATTTTGAAGGTTGCGTCCGTCCAGCCTACAGATTTCATATCCCCTAACAATCCAATTCGGTTGTGAAAACGATGCCTGAAATGCAAGAGGATGGAGAGGACTTCAGTTAGGACAAGTTAATATCTATTAATTGTTAGCATTAGCTGTCAATTAAGCATAAATGAAAGGATTTCAATCGGGACTGGTTGGTGCAACTGAAAAACTAATAAATGGGTTATATAGAGTGTAATCAACAAAAACGAACATGCACTCACCAACTTAGATAGGTTTCTAGAGTTAGATAAAAATACAGGTTTCTAGAGATGATAAGAAAATAGAACAATGCAGCTCATAAATCAAATTTAGGTTGCGTTCATCCTTTACGCTTTACTCCAAAAATGCTTAATTACTTTTTGTCATACATTACATTCATCAATTTGACTCGTTTATAATTTAGAAAGTTCGTAAAACAATGACTGAACTCAGTTAAAAATATCAATGATGTAAACCGAAAATGAGATTTATAGTACCTTCAGTATGTTGCCCAACATATGATGTGATTAATTTGTTAGATGTTAAACTTATTATGAAATTTTAAAACCATATGATATCACCAATGAAATGCTTACTAGGTACTGCTAACTTGCCAAGGAAAGTACTAGCTCTAGTATATTTAAATCACTATTGGTGGACCAATTTATTTGGTTATAACACAACATTCTTGGTGGACCAAAAAATGAACTTTCTCAGTTTATTTAAATCATTTTTTTATTATCTATTATACCTTTTATCTAATTGACTAATTTATTTGTCACTTATTATTCTGTAAAATCATCTTTTCTAGGAAAAAACCACTCACATGAAATGGTAGTACAATAATGTTAAGATATAATAAAATTGTCAAAACACGTGAATTAAGAAAAAAGTAGAGAAATCCACGCTAAAAAAAATGATTTAGTTTCACATAATATCACAAGAAAGTTATATAAAACTAAATAACTGGTAGATATATTTCATTTGTGTCTTTGTAGACATTTAACAATTTATTTAATCAGTTACTAGTGACAATTTGGAAAATTGTTTTCATCCTTGTCATATAAATATTGTTTTTATCCTAAAATAGTGAAGGCACTAGCACATTGAACAAATTAAATTATCAATTTACGTTACCTTTTTTTGTCGTGTCGAAGATGCTTCTTAAGTCATGACAGGAATACATAGCTCAAAGCTGGCTCCTTTCTTTCATTCTTAATTTTATTTATGTGATGAGCTAGCTCCTCCCTTTGTTTGGTTGAAACCATGACATCTTCTATACTACATAAAATATTAGAGATGATTAGAGAACAGGTGATAGAATCCACAACTACCCACTCTGCCAGGATCACTCAATTATGCACACGCTATATTTCGAGTCCTGAATTGAACAGCAGGATATGGATATATCAATTTGGACTTTTGCTTTCCGGTTTGCTGAATGGCTGGGACGCACATAACTAAATAGGTTACTCAAAAAGTATAAAATGGAGTTGTACCTAATCATACAAAGATAGACTTTAACGGTAATATACAGCTAATGAACTTTGGATTTCTTCTCCCATAGGACATCCCACCGATTATCAATAGTCACCCAAATGGTTGACAGCCAACATTTAAGGATGGTAACTCTCGACTAGCATTTGGCTTAACATTTTATGGAATTTTCCCTTGAAAGAGTTGAGCCAAACAGCTCGTAACAAATTGAAGCCATCCATCGGATTCAATTATAATACCTCACCCCATATAAGCCGAGAAAATTCTAATATTTGAACAAGGATGGGAGAATCACATACGGTAACTAGATCCAAAAACATCAGTTTCTTGAACAGCTTCAGACTTCCCTTGACATATGGGTTGGTCCAGCAACATAACCGCTGTGGTGGACCAACCAAAGTCTGCCAGTTATCAAAGCTGCAGAAATAAATGTAGCATCCAAACAATCTGAATATCTACTGGGAGCAAGAAAAATGAAACATCAAACATCATTTCAGCTGCAAAATACAAGTAGAATAATAAAGCTGCAGAATTAAATACCTGCTTCATATGTCCAAGTAAACTCTGGTGATACACAAGTCAATAACGAAGAGGTATACAAGTTATCACCTTCTAGATAGCCAACTTCTCATAAGAATCAAAAGTGCATCTTTCAATGTTTGGTTTTAGAACAAGAATCAAACAAAATGACCGACCCGGAGAAGCCATCATGTAAACTTCGGATACTGGAAGTAAAAAGTGGTCAGAACAATAGAGATGTAATTTTCAGTCATTATCTACGCAAAAAGATGGAAATTATTTTCAACTGCTAGTAACTGAGCTGATGCTTATATAGCTCCAATTAAAAAACAATAAAGCCTACAAGGTAGACACCACACTATCTTCAAAATAGAATGTGTCATAGTAAAGTATACAAAAGAATTAACTGACAGTGCAAAAATAATTTTCAAAAGCACAACAGAAAAGGGTCATAACTCAAAACTAAAGTATCCTGATCCGTCATTTCAATTAGACTAACCCCATTCAAATTTTGAGATGTATCCACAGACCAAATAGAGTTGGGAATAATTTATCACAGAAAGACAGCATCAACAATAATAATAACAATAATTAGATTACAATGATTAAAAAATTACAAACTGCAGCCAAGTATACAACTGTCTGTTAGTCAAATGTGGTAGGGATAGAAAGGGCTAAGTACAAGGCTGCAGAGCTTAAATTGTCCAGTTCACACTGGAAAATCATAGTTGGATATTTGCATAATACCATCAATAAACAAAAACCTGACTTGTGCACATGCCTTCAACATAGTAATTACTGTTCACATCTGTACAAACTTTATAACAAAATACTTGTCACAATTGACACAATCTAATTTTGCCAATAACTTGAGAATTTTTTATAATGTTGAAATACAGTGCACAGGTTTTGCGTCATATGATGTGTGATGGTGACCATAAAGAAAGGTTTAGCATACATCAATGCTGGTCTGCATTGTTCAGAAAATTTGTGAGAGGATCTTCAGTTCCCATTTAGAAGATGTAAGGCAATCAGGATCATCCCAGAGGTCAAAATGATGTCAGCTGGAATCTCAATTTCAGCAGTTTACGACACTGTTCTCCCATAACAAATAGATGCAATATAGAGATTCTTTGCCCATTTTTCCTGCAGAAACAAAATATCAAATATTAACATGTATGATCATGAAATGACAATGAATAAAGGAAAACAAGATAAATTGCCTACCTTGACATGAGTACTAGGAAAAGCAGATGTGCGGAGTGTTTCTTGAGTTTCATCAGCTGGTTTTCTTCTTGGGACACTAAGAACAAAAGCAGCTTGGTCCCATGTTGCAGCAGTTGAGGTGATGCGGTAACCACTGTCCCACCTCCTATGAATACCTTCACTGGGATACAGGAAATCAAGTTCCACAACCTGGCATTAGGTTTGGAGAAAAGAATATATACATCAGATAGAATTCGTCATATCATTAGAGATTTTTTATCGCATTATTATAAGAAAACAAGACCTGGTCCGAAAAACCAGCCCCACGGGACATAACAATTGCCCATCTAGTGCCAGCAGTGGCCATAGCAGTGACATAAAATCCTTCTCTCCATTTTTTGTTGATCCACTTAAATGGAAATGAATCACTGACTTTATAGGATTGCTGTAAGTACTGGGTACCTAAAAGAAACAATCCAACAAGACAAGTGAAACAATTAAACACAATACTATTGGTCAAATTGTGCAAAACACTCATAAAAAATAAGCCAACTATTGATGTCCCAAATACACGTGAAGAATAAAGGTTTCAGGGACATTAACCTTTAGACATTACGACCAATGAGTATCCATTACTAGCTCCGGCTATGGCACTTATGTAATAGTTCTTCTCCCACTGTTCCATAATCCATTCCTATTAAAACAGATGACTTTGTCAACTTGCATTAAGTTCAAAATAAAAATACAGTACAGAAAACACTATATAGTTAATTGTGATATCAACATCAAATACAATGCCACAACTGAAATGTAAACTAGCTAACCTTGTGAAGAAAGTAGGAAGAGAGTTTATAAACTTGTGCAGTGAAACCAGTGCCAGCATCCATGATGAGCGCCCAAAGATTTGAACAAGAAGCCACACTGCTAATAAATAAACCGTCTTCATTTCCTTTCTCAATGTGTTGGGACAGCCGCACATCAGCAACATTATAATGATACCTATACCAAAATAAATAAATAAGGTCTAACATTTTAAAACCACCAGCAGAAACTTATTTAACATCAGAAGAAAACCTTTGCTTCATTGGACGTCGAGCATTGTAAACACTAATCCATTGTGTTGCCGGCATTCCCATTCGAACCTTCTTCTTTGGTTGTTCATCATCATCCTCTTCCATGGTCAATCGCCCTCTCTTATGTCCAACTTGACATATAAGCTTCACAATAGAAGCACACAAAAGGGTAGGAAGAGTCAGACTTTAAATGTGCAAGTAATAAAAAAGTAAATTCAGTGATAATAGCACTAAGTACCTTCTGAGCGCCCTCAGTGTTTATTGGCCTGATGTCTGGATTTGGACCCACAACTCCATCAAAAATGGATATATATTTTGCATAATTTGGTTCTTCATCAAACTTTAAATTTACTATGTATTCAACAAACTGCCGGAAAGGTTGAGGACAAAAGCAACATAGAGTTTCTGGAGAAGTGGCCATCTTTTTCTTGCAGACAAGAAATCCTTTATTTTCTCCCTGTGACAAAATATTTCATAAGAATCGTATTTCAGTTATCAGTAATACTAAAATGATCATGGCCTAGTTTGGATAAACTTCTAGATAAATACTTATAGGAGAAGAAATAAAGGAATAATGTGAATAGAACATTTTTCATAAGTTAAAAATAACTTCTAATCTTGAAGTTTTAGAGAAGTTAAATAATAGAACTTCTAAAAAATTTGGAAAATACAAGTTGATTTTAACTTACGGGAGAGATTTAGTTTATTTTACTTCTTTATTTTTGTATCCTATAAGTACTTATTGAGAAGTTTATCGAAATTCAAAACAATAATAACCTGATATCCTTGCCAAGGTAGCCGACCACGAAGAAGGAAGACAAGTGTGTAAGCAAGAGATTCCAAGTCATCTCTCCTGCTACCTGTTCTACCCAGGTGAGCATGCACACTAGCATATCGAACTGTGCCCCTGTTGTAAGATTGCAGTTTACAAATCATTCATACCCAAACATTGACTACAGTTTATAAAAATTTAACAAACAATTTACCTGAATACATCAGGACGTTGATCATAGTCAACATGAAGGCCAGTCGAACTATCACGCCATCGAGTTGCTGCATAATAAATATGCAGTGGGATGAAAAGCAAAATTATGAGAAATTAGGTATATCTTCATTGACAAGGAACAAATCAAAGCTTCAAGAATATGTGTAGCATATTTACCTAAACCAAGATCAACCAGAAACAACTTCTTCTCATCAGGAGTTCCAGGGGGTCCAAGCAAAAAGTTCTCAGGTTTTACGTCACCATGCACATATCTACAATAAACACAATAATGATGAAATGTTCTTTACAACAAAATGTGATCAATAAAAACTAAAACCCATGTCGTAAAATAATTCAAAATTTATACATGCTGATGACAGGTACCCATTCTAACTTACACTGGTACGGAATGATAAAGCATTAATTTCTATGTAAGTATTTATTAATTTAAAACTTATATGTGATGATGATACCATTCTAACTTACACTGGCATGTTATGATAGAGCAACTATGTTAGTACCTATTAATAAACAATTATGGGCAAGGGCATAACAATGAATTTCCTTCCAGGGGTGCAGGTTATACAAGATACACCATACTCTCCTTTTTTCTGACTGGATACATGATCCACTAACAGTAACCTCAAAATGATATAACTACATACTCAAGATATACAAAATTATTAATGAATAAATTTTAAAAAGGGCTCTATGTGTGTTATACTTAAGATGGAATCCCACAGGTTTGTCCCATTGGTCATAATAAGTGAAAATCTGGATTCATTCCCTAACTTGTAGTCTGGACTAACGTGAAAATTTGGGGAGGTCCGAGTCTGACTAACAAAAGTGATGAGCTTTAGTATTTAAAATAAAATCCAGAGAGCCAAATCATACAGAAGAATAGCGTCAGATTTAAAAGTTCCCACTTCCCAATTCATTTTATATAAATAAATGTCGCTCAACCCAAGGAATAAAATACTTTTTCCTTCATCATGCCCCCGAAGGGTAATGAGAAATGATTGACGGTGTTCCTCTGACATGATAAATAAAGAGAACACACAAATATATCATATGGTGAGAACATTCAGGAAGTAGTCTGAACCATAACCAATCCGACCGAAAATAAAATACAGAAATAAGTTATAAATATTATCACGAAGATGAGTATCACCCTCTAGAATGCATCTTCTCCAATATGGAGATAGCCTCAATTGCTATACAGGCCACCATTTCTGTAGACATCCTGAAACGAAAAAGGAAGAAGTAAAGGTTAGCTATTCAATATTCACTACAATGTTAACAAAAATAAAATGCATGACATTTCAATAACATTTCAGAGGTACTCACGTGTGTGAGTTGTTATTCCAAACATCCCACAGGCTAGGGCCAAGCATATCCATGACCTGCATGTAACGTTACATTACAAAAACATCCAGAGACAACCACAAGTCCCCATCCATCTATTAAAAAACTCATGAGCACATACCATTATATAGTAGTCACCTTGCCGTCCCTTGAAGTGAACTCGTGGAACACCATGACTACCACCAAGAGCACTACAACATGACCATGGCCAAAGTCAACACTTAACATCATCAAGTAAGACCTCAGCAGACCAACTCCATCCTAAGGAAATAAAAGACAGCAAACTCACTTGTAAACCTGCCACTCATATGGAGGTCCATAATTGCACCCCTTGCTACTTCTATGTTCAAATTTTAAGGCTACCTGCAATAAGGGCAACAAATGGATAATGAGGAATGCAATATGAATCCTTTGAACCAAAAATCAACCCACGAACACCATACCTCAATTGCCCCAGAACCAGACCGTTCACTAGAATTTGTAGCCCCTACACGCCGACCAACATAAACTTGCCCAAATCCTCCCTTCCCAAGTTTTCTCTCTATTCTGTACAACGGAGAACCACCAACTTGGACCTGTTGTCAACAACTACACAATAGATTAAATTTCCAACATAGTACAAAAATCATTTTACATGAACAACCTTAGTATATAACCTCTGACTCATCTAACACTAGAAACGCCAAGTTCTTGACTGAAGAATAAAAGAAGCGATTTTCGTGCATTTCCTCAGAACTCAAACAAGAAAGAAAACACGAGAAGTAGAAGCTCACGAGACGAAAACCACCTTCTCAGGAAGCGGAGCGGTGGTGCCTTCGTCTTCAGCTCCCGGAGCCTTATCTGCGCTACGGCCACCACTATCGTACTCATCCATGGCTTCCTCCTCCAAAATCCTAACGGGAGGCTTCTTCTTATTCTTCTCTCCTTCCTCTTCCTTCAACTTCCTGGCCGTGTTTTCACGAACGGCACCGGCGTTGTCGTTGTTCACGACGTTGCCGATTTCATTGACGGCGATCGCGTTCTTCTGCTTCCGATTCCTCCTGGCCGGAGTTTCGTCGGCGGTTCTCTTCCTCCGACGAGTTCCGGCTGCGGCCGGCGAGTCTGGTTGGGTAATCGAGTTCGGGTTAACGTTATCTACAAAGCGGTTTCTGCGTGGTCGGGTACGGAGCTCAGGCATGGTAAGAGTGGTGTTGGCCCATGAAGAAGAGGGAGAATCATGAAGGTTCCAGAATCATCTATGAGTACAGATGATGAAGTATAAATAAAATAAATAAATAACAAAAAATGAAGAGAAAACGAGTTGATACGATCAAGCGAAGGTTAGGGTTTGGATGAGAGGGAAGTTTAGAAATCTATGGAGGGAAACGAAAGAGAAACGGATTCTTACAAGTCTTAAGATTTTTAGTACAGAGACGGAGAAAGTTAGAGAAAGAGAAAGACAGAAAGAAGCGATGCTTCGTTTTTTCCTTACTCTAATTTTTGAAAAACAAGTATTTTATACGCAGCGCATTACCTGACATTGTTTTATGGACTTGTATGGTTATGGAAATTGGTGAGAATATAATAATGATAATAATAATAAATTGTGGATTTGTCTGGTTGTGAGTTGTATAGAGTGCTTTTATCTTTCCTCTTTTGGGTGGGGGGCATTTCATTTTAATTTTATTTCTTTTTCAAATGTTTCAACACAAATTATTCTTCATTTTCTTGCTCCCCAACCCTACCGTGAAAGTTATGGTCTTATGGAATCACATCTAAAGTGTTTTTCATAAATGGTGAATATTTCTCGTGGATTTTCATGGTTTAAAACTGTAACATTGATCTCCAAGTTTTATATATCAGTCGAATTTACAATTTACTTATCCGTTCTATTTTCAGGAAAAACTGTGTGTCCTCGTGTATTAGTCTCTGAAAATAAATATCATGCCAAAAGAAATAAGAAATACATCCCCAAAAATACTACTGTTACCAAATTCTTGAAGTGGGTCTTCGAGCTTAAAATATTTTTTTTTTTCAATGCAAACGAGTGCATTCAATGAAATTCAGATACTTAGTTGATAAATACAATTTTATTGTGAGCCCATCATTTTAAGTGGGTTAAACGGGCCGATATGTCGGGCCAGACCCATTTTAATATCCCACTGAAAAGACCAAGAGACATTGAATAATGGCTTAAGGCATAGCTCTACGAGTCAACTATAAAACACGAGTCAGTGACTTTGTCCAGACAAATAACCAAGTGTTGGCCAAAAATTAAAGGTAAAAACAAAGCGCATTAGATATAATGGCTTAAAAAATGTTTGGAATTTTATTGTTGACTCGATTCCTTGTGTTTTTTTTATCTCGCATGAAGTCCTATTTTTATGTTAACTTGTTGTTGTATATATATTTTTTAATTAATAATTATAATATTTTAATATTTTAAAAACTACAAATTATTTATATTTTTCAAAATAAACTACTAAATTTACTGTCTGTTAATATAAATTTAATCGTTAATAATTATTTCATATAAAATGTTATATAAAACCTTAAATTACCGTAAGCTAATACAATTCTCCCATTAAAGCTATTTGTTTGGGATGTTTCCAAAATCTGTTTTATAAAATATTAAAAAAATAATGAAAAAAACATAAATACTTGATTAAACCATTTTTTTTAACCTCCTCGTACCATTATCCCGTTAAGCCCACTTCATCATTTTTAAAAAATTTGTTTTACCTTATCAAACTATTATAAACATGTTATTGCTTTCCAGTCTTTAATAATAGAAATCTGAAACTTGCTTTTTGTTGATTTTATATTTAAAGCAAATATAGTAATTATTTTACAATAACTTGTGCAAGTTACTATCCATTTAAGCTCGAATTCACGCAAGCTCAAGATGAATTAACTCTCACGGGTTGTTCACATTGCACAATTTATTTATTTTTGTAAGCTAGAATATTTTTTAGATAATATTTATAGATAAGTCTTATTATTATAACATAAAACAACTAATATTGTATTTGATACCATATATAATTATTTATATTTTCTTATAGTACATTTGAATACATTAAAGGTCCATAAATTTTATATTGAACGAAAAATCAAACAGTCACTGAAAAAAATTTCCCCCTCTTTTAAGAAAATGCATATAACCTTTTAGTTCAAGCCGCAATTAACTAGCTAGCAATAGTGCGCTCATGAAGTCAAGATTACAATCTCGTTATGAAAAAGAAAAATGATTACAACAAATTATTTATATTATTACCGAAAGATGTAAATTCATCATATCAACTTTATTGTTTTGTATTTGACTTTCATGTTTCTAGTTCATCATATGCGCGACCTTCTGTTGCTTTTGTAGTGCTTCTGTCTTTACCATAAAGTTTGGCAAAATTATTATTTATGAAATGGGTGGATGCACGAGAAATATGAAAAAAAAGTAAAAATACAATCAATAACATGAAAATTAAATAAATATAATGCAAACACTGTAAAAATATAAGAACGTACTGTTTGAAGAGTTCCCTACCCACTAGGCATAATTAGGCATAAAAATATAAGAACGTACTGTAAAAATTAATGAATCTAATTAGGCATAATTATTGACCACTGGAACAGGTTTTTGTGCACTTTGGGACAGGTACGCCATAAAACGAATGTTTCTAATGGACTTTTAAATTGAATTATAACGAATAGGTCAAGAGTAAATTATTGAATTAGTTTAGAAAAAACGATTAAAACAACATATTCAAAATATTTATTTAATTTATTTTGAAAATAAATGTTATTTATTTGATGATTATTTTTTATGAAAAATATATAATAAATCCATTTTTAAAAACAGTGCAGATGTTTTTTTAAAGGTTTATATCGTTACAGTTTTTTTCTCTGATCTAAAATAATATTTTTGAAGTTTCTCTTAGTTCAAAATAATAAGTTTAGGTGGGGATGTTCATCAGAAGAAAATTTTTATTTTATTTTAGTCTATAGGGTTAATTATTTGAATACAAGGCGAATATAGACAAAACCCGCTAACACAGTATACTCTATTAATCTGATCTGTTGACATAATTAATATATTTATCTTAACATTTTGTGCAATTAAAGAAGACCATAACTAAATTTTAAATATATTTATAATATTTTAAATTAAATAATACGGATGTAATATAAAGTCTTGTTATACAATATATTATTTATCCACTAAATCAAGAAGCCTTATTATTAATACATGTTTGTTAAAAAATATATATACTTTTTAAAAAAATACAAAATATCGAGGAAAGTTAGAAATTTTGAATTATAAACGTGTCATTAAAACAAGTCTAAAATTAAAAATTTTGAACTTATAAAAATTATAAACCAAAATAGAGCATTTAGAATAGGTTAGTTCATAAACTCTCCTCTCTCTCTCTCTCTCTCTCTCTCTCTCTCTATATATATATATATATATATATATATATATATAAGTAAAAGAGCTATACAACAATTAATATTGACATATAATTGATGAGTTGATGTCAAGATTAGTAATTTTGAACGTCTGTGTTTAGTTCAACTTGTCTTACAATTATGAAAATTAACTTAAAAAAAAAATAAAAATTATGCAAACAAACACTAATACCAAAACTGTAGATCAACCACATCTGGTAATTACTCATTTTATTATAGTAATTTGTGTGATTAATATTTTTCTTAAAAAATATACGTTATTTTAAAAGACAAATATTACGAACTGAATTAAATATATATATTCGACTGATTATTAGTAAGATCCAAAACACGAGAGCCTGAATTTCCAAATGTTAAGAAAACGAAAGGTGAAAGAAAACACAAAATGCATGTGTTCTCCTTCTTGAGGTTCAAACAAGAAAATCATAAGGACAAGAAAAAAAAAAAAGCAAGACAATCATATCATCTATCAATAAATGATGACTCAATGATTTAAGAAATATCAATATTGTTCAATGCCTTTTCTTAGAATACTAATTAATGAATTATAAATATTTTGTAAATGTATATAAAGTACACATTCTTCTCATATCTTTAATATATTTTTAACATAAGTTCAAAAAAATATTATTTATTAACATTTTAAAGTTTTAACAATACCGTTTAGAAAACAGGTTAGAACCATCCAATATTAACTTATTTATCTGATTTAATTATTAATTTATAATTTTATAATTAGAGAGATTAATTAGATCTAGACATGAATGAATTGAATTGTGCAGTAATTAAATTAATGTACGTCACCCTTAGGACTGGGAATTCATTTAATAAAGGATATAAAATTTAATGCAACGATACAGAACGGTCTGAGTTTTTAAACACTAAACCCTAAAGCCTTTAGATTTCACCAATATAAACAAACGCACAGAGCTCTTTCACAAAACGTGTTGCAGCTCAAGAACACACTCCTGTAAACTAACGTTTTTCGGAGAGAGATTAATTACCTAATTAAGAATAATGGTTTCAATCTAGAAAGAAAAGTTAAAAGAAACAACTTGTAATTGTTGATAACATTCCAAGATCGAACATCCATTGCCAAGTAATTAACAGTAACCTAAAAGTAACATACATATGGAAAACTAAGTGCAGTTACAATTACAAAGCCACACATAACTATTCTATACACGTGACGTCAGCAATAATGATCTAACCATTTCTGCAACCTCAAATCTCTGTAGAACCTCGCTATGAACTCCTCCGCCGCCTCATCCACGTGGAAATCCTTCTCCGTCTCCTTCAACATCGATGCAGCGGAGCCCGTGATCTTCACGCGCCTCTGTATTGTCCCCGTCAGCTCGTCATCTCCGGCTCCGCGACACAGCCTGGGCGCTCTGTGTCGTTGAGCGGTGGCCGGAGAGAGCTTCCTCCGGGAGGCGTAGGAGGGGCGCGGAGGACTGCCGCTGCAGCTGAACTGGTACTCCAACGGGGACACGAACGACATGTGGG
Organism: Abrus precatorius; assembly: GCF_003935025.1. Classification (NCBI taxonomy): domain Eukaryota; kingdom Viridiplantae; phylum Streptophyta; class Magnoliopsida; order Fabales; family Fabaceae; genus Abrus; species Abrus precatorius. The sequence continues at coordinate 15,514,776 of NW_020874384.1, forward strand.
CATCACGTGAGCGACACGTGATGGCCTCGTGGTGCCGCACCATGACGTTGTTCAAAGCCTTCCCTATGTTCTTCCCTCGCTTCATCACGTCTAGCATGTCGTGCACCACTTTGCTTTTGGCGACGCCGTTTTGTATAAAGAAGGTTAGCAAACGCACCGTTTTGCAGACTTTCTCTGTGACGACCGTGGGCCGGGCCGGGTCCATGCACGTAATGTCTACGACATTTGGGAGAGGGAAGTGTGTGTCTGAGTGTGGTTTCATGGGTTATAATTAGCAATTGTACGAGAGTTAGAGGGGTCCAAATAGTGAAGACTGAAGAGGGTTGGTTTGTGTGGGAAAAGCAATTTAAAGGAAAGGAAAAAGGTAGGATAAGGGCAGAGAAGGAGAAGTTGGTTTGATGTTGCTGTTACGGATAGTGAACTCTAATCATTACAGTTTTATTGTTCTTTCCTTTTTATTGGATGTTTCTTTTGTAATTATTGTGTTATTATAACGCCTATACACATATTCCTTTTCCCTTTTATTTTTTTTGTTTTGTTTATGTTAATAGTTTATTGTCATTGCTCAAGTCCTCTCTTTTGGTGCTAAAGGTTTCGGTCGAGCATCAAATTAAATATATACATATATAGAAAGCCTCAACACTCACTTTGGGCCAACTTGAAAATTGTTAGATGGGAATTGATTTAAGTTTAACATATATGCCACCAACCCAAACGGGTGGCGATCGACTTTTTGACCTCTCAGTGACCCTCTTCTGGGTTGTGGACCCATGGCGTGTGTTGATATCCACCTTTAGTAGTAGCCTAGTAGAGTGAGATTTTTCTTTTTATATGTACGTTTATAATAAATTTATTTCACATTTCATTGAGAGGTATAAAATGAGTAAAAAAATATCAATATATAAAGACAATGACAGAAAAGGAAAAAATAAAAATAATATAAAAAATTTTAAACTTGATGCTTATATGCACCAAGAAAAAGCAATAGTAGTACTGAGTCACAGATTACGCACGCAAATATATTTTAGTAATGCATGACAGGGGAGGGGGTCCAAATGACAACTTTTGGTTAGGCGTAAGTTTTCCTTTAGCCCTACATTATCCATATTTAATTTCCAACTTACATGTAAAAGATGTATACTAGCCTATATATATCGCACACTTTGGTTATTTTATTTCATCGTGGGCCTACGGTCATGATGATAGTATCAAATTATCAGGAATCCTATAGAACTTTTGTTTAGACGGTGATGTATAGAATTATGTATTGATAAGTAACTGACAATTCAATTATTTAAACTAAAAATCCTTTTTCTGTACTTATCGAAAGTAGCCATATATAAATTTTTGTTGAGATATTTAATTAACTTTGTAATTGATGCTAATATTTTAATATCTCCACAGTGTCTTTTTTCTTTTCCAGTGAATTGCGTTTTAGTGTTGGAAAATTCTGGATCATCCTCAACTTTTTACCCCCTCCAAAACTACAGGCTGGAAATAATTGGAAGCATTTACTCGTGAATTTTGTTATCGTATATAATGTTAAAAATGTGTATAGTAAATGTGATATATTAATAAGATCAGGTGTATTAAAAAATAGGACCTATCATAAGTGTGTGAGCAGACGGTTTGTTTCAATTCTACTTGCAGACCACATGTATATATGATCCTTGCAGAAAACCAGAACAACGATGTGATGGCATGTCATTTTCGGTTGGTCAGGATCATGATTTCATTCAGCTAATTCTTTCATTCATCAACTCCAATTATTTTTCTCAGTTTCTCACAGCATGCAACTATTATCTCTAGAGTAAAGCCTCTGGGAAGAGGTAAGCTATCGATCAACTTCTTTACACAAATATACCTTTTTACATGTGCAAAGATACGGTGATGTTTAAATATGCTTTTCTAAATTTTACAATTTAAATATTTTCTCCTTCACAACTTATATTTACAAATGTAGAAAAATAATAGGGACAACGAAAATTGAGATTCTCTTGCAGTTTTAACGTGAACTTTGCTTTATAGTTAGTATATTTTTACACTTTCTCTTGAACAAAATTTTGCTTAAACAAAAATGCAAGTGAAGTTGACTCACCATTAAACAGTGTATACCACAATAATGCCCACTTATGTGCATGTGCCCATCTGTTATTGTTAGTGCCTCGTCATAATACAATTGCTTTGTGACTGTTTCCACAAATGTTCAAACTTCAAATCCTTAGAGGCTGACAGTTTGTCCGTGCACTACATTATGCATGACATTAAATGTTCAAACTTTTTCTATTATTTAAATTACTCAAAGTAAATATTAACAAACATTTTCTCATAAATTATACTGTTGCTTTTACTATTTAGGTATGATCACTTTGAAGTTTACTAAAATTAAATATATAATCACATGAACGACTGGTTCATGTAATTGATTCACAAATTCACTTGATTCACGAAATTTTTATCTTGTTATAAATACACCTCTCTTGTTGTTCTTTGAATAATTTGCAGGTCCTACGAGTTTTATCAATATCATATTAGTAGTCCTACGGCTTACTATTCCAAATCCCAAGTAAAGGGAGGAAAATTATATGCAAAATTATCATTTATTTTCTATTTAATCAAGAAAATTATATTATCATAAACCTTATGTCTCTTTACATGCGCGTGTAATGAAATATACAGTTGTTTACAATATTTTTCAAAAGATCACAAAAATTGTTCCACAAAAAACAAGTAATCATTGTATAATCAATGTGACTGTTTAAATTATTTTACAGTTTTAATTAGAATATTTAGTTTTAAAAAATTAAGTAAGTTATCTCTTTTATAAAATTATGTATCTTTTAAATTAACAAAAATGTTGGTAGGATACATAAGAGTAAAATCATTTTAGTATAAAATATTTGATTGTTAATATTATTTGGGTTTAGGAATATATTTAGATTATAATTTACTTTATATAGTATATAAAATAATGTTTTATTTGATTCGTTTAAAGTACTCTATATTACTAGAATCCTTCAACTACTAAAAAATAATAACACAAAAAATGAAAAAGTAACAGAGAAATTAGAGAGATAAAAAAAATTGACTTGGATAAATATTTCTCGAAGAATGAAGTGTGTATATTTAAAATAAATATAGATTATTTGAATCCTTCAACTAATAAAAATATCTCTAATTTAAAGTTTTTAAAAGTATATAATTAAACTTAGAGTTAATGTTTCATTTAACCATGAGAGTTATATCATTCAAAATTTTAATTGTCTTTAATTTTAAAAAAAATGTTTTTTTAATTTGCGTTGTCTCGATGAAATAATATTTTTATGAAAATCAATGAAAAAGGGTAAAAGATAAAATAAAATATAAGATAACTTATTCATCATGATTTAAAAATGATAAATCCAACTTTTCATTCTTTCTCAGATTTTTTTATGAAAAATTTAAAAAAAGTAAGATATTTTGGCTTGCTCTTTTTTGAATTATTAAATTAAACAATATAAAATAAAATATATATACTATTTTTGTCTTAGTTTTAATAAACACGAGCTCGTTTTCATATACATCTAGAACGTGGACTGAGAGTGAGTAATTGATCTTAAGTTTGAATAATTTATTTATTTAAAACGTTTCAGACAATTTTAATTTATCAATGTAAAAATTTTGTTGTTATACACCTCTCCTTAAGTTAAATTAGCTTAAATTTAATCGTAACTTGAATTTTTAAACAATTTATTTTTGTTCGAGCTTATATCTCTTTTTAAAAATACTGAATATTTCATTTTTTTTTTATTTTGACTCTAATATTATATTAGGATTTTGATATAAACTCAATTTAAGAGAAGGAATGAGTGATTGAGGAATTTCTTTACTTATTTATTTAAATTTTAAAAATAATTTAAACACAAAATTCTTTTATTTATATATCCGTTGATTTTTTTTCTTAACTCATCTATGCAGGACTTATATTGGATCATAATTAATTGCTATATTTTCTTCTATACTTATTTATTGTGAGATTTGCATTAACTAAGTATCTATATTTTATTAATAAAAAATGGATACATTTATCTATTTAATATATAAGACACTAATTTAACTATTTAATACTACTTAAATTTATGATATATAATTAATTTTTATGAATTTTAATGAAATAAACATTTTTTTTATAAATAAGATAAGATATAATAATTTTTGTAACCGTTACAATAAAATACACACAATAGCAACTTATATACAATATATTTATTAAATATCACAGTATTTAATAAAAAAAAATGAATTAAATAACATTAAATTTCATATTTTCAATAAAATATCATATATACTGTAAATAACGTTGTACATATTAAAAAAAACAAATAAAATAAATACCCCACATGCTTTTTTGATTCCCTATTAATACCCCACATGCTTTTCTTAAAATAATTGTTGAAGTAGATGCACCACAAGTTTCCGTCCCCACATTGCCCACAGTACAACACTCTCGCAGAGAATCATGGCAGAGGAATCTTCAGCAAAATGGGAAGGTAAAGCGATGGTTGAGCTTGCAGGAACGGATGCAGAATCGGTATGGCCCGCGATAGAGGATTTCTGCAACATACACAAGTGGATCCCCATAGACACATCTTACCGTGTAGAGGGCATTCCAGGCCAACCAGGTCTCATCCGCTACTGTGCTGCAGCCGTTAAGGGCGGCGATAGTGGAGGCGATGCACAGACGGTAACACCAACCGTCAACTGGGCCAAAGAGAAGCTTCTCACTATCGATCCCCTCCAACGCTCTCTGTCCTACCAAGTTCTCGACAACAACTTGGGATTTAAGTCCTATGTTGCCACTGTCAGAGTGTTCCCAATCAACGAGGATCCTAAACTTGGCTGCAAGATCGAGTGGGGGTTTGTCTGTGACCCAGTTGAGGGGTTCACCTTACAAGCTCTTCAATATCTCGTCGAGTCCTATGTGCAGTCCTTGGCCAAGAAGATTGAGCTTGCTCGCTCTGTAACTGCTTAATCGACGCTTCATGATTCTTGTGTCTGTGTTTTTCTCTCAGTTACTGCACTTTTTAATAAGTATAGAAGGGAGGGTGTGTTTGTTTCCATCTCCATCTGGTTTTTGTCGCTTTCTTTTTCGATTTCTTCGGAACATGTACCTCTGTGATTTCTTTTGTATTGCAGCAGTAATAGTAAAGTTAATGTAAAATTGCAGTAACCGTAATATGTGAAGCTAGAGATGTCCTAATTATAGTTTCTGGGATTGCAGTAGTAACGATTAAAGAGAGGTTTAAATAATTTGAATGGGATTATTATATCTTCGAATCTAATTGCCATGGTTTGCAAACCTTTTTTTTTTTTTTGTCCCTTGTCTTTTCTTTTCGAGCACTCGCAAATCTCAATTAACAGATAAGAAAATAGAAAAGCCATGATTTAAGGACGTGATTAGTTTTTTATTTTATTTTTTATTGGGTTCTTCAAAAAACACATTATAGAGAATAAGCTATAAAATTTTTGAAGAATAAACTATTCCCAACCCAGTGTTTAACATTATTATGGTTATTTTAATACAAAATGATAAGATAATTTCCCTTGGGGTAACAATTAATAAATAAAAGAAAATTTAGCATCTTTATATGTTTTTATTGTTATTTATTGAATGCTCATATAAAATCCCAGAGTAAATGGTGAATTCAGATTATTTAACATAATTTTATGAAAAATTGTCAATAATAAAAATATTATTACATTATTATGAACTTTTTTCTCAATTAATTTACTAATCCTCCCATAAGAGAAAAAGAGTATCCTAAAACTTCTCCGTTCGCAGACGTACAATCAAAATTGTGATGGGAAGCTGAAGCCTCAATTGTAAGTGGGCCAATATGCTACTCATGATGGATCCCGTCCAATGCTGTCCCAAAAGAATGTTCACGTCTTCCTTTTTCACTTTCAATTTCTTTCCCCTAATAACAAAAAAATTGTCATATTTGCTCACAATCTAAGTATTGCCTATTTATAAGTTAACCTAAACTTACAAATTGTAAGGGTGAATGTTTGAAGGTTTCTTCTCTTTGGTCCAGTCTTTTATCCAATTCATGGCAAAGAACGTGGAGCTAGCATGCATGCTTTCAGGATAAATCCTTGTGACTTAATTTCATATGAATCTGAATTCAAATTATGTGAGTTTTGTGTAGTATTAATATAAGAGATCTGAATTTCCTATAATTTTGACGAGAACTGTAAGTTGCAGTTTTCTATTTGCTTAAGTCAAAAAAATTTGTTTAAACGAATTTAGTTTAGGCTAAAAAAAAAGTGACAAAAAATTAAAAGAAAGAGAGAAAAAAGAAGGCTAAAAGGAAGATGAGACGGAGAGCACAAGGGAGAGGAAAAGCGAAAAAGGCTAATAAACTAATAGGGGAAAGGAAAAATGGCCGGATGAAAAAAGAAGGAGAAGAGGATGAGTGGGGTGAAGGAAGGGGGAGGGGAGGAAAGCTAGACGAAGAAAGAGGAAGAAAGAAACTTAGCAAGGCTGAAGGAAGAAGAGACCGAGAAGAAAAGGAAAGAAAGAGACTGAGTGAGAGAGGAAAGAAAAGAGAGGAGAGGATGAGGGGCTAAGTGGGTGGATGAAAGAGAGAAAACTGAAAGAATGGAAGAAAAAGAAACATTTTCTTTTTATTATATATTTTTGTTTAAACAAATCTAAATTTGCTTAAACAAAAATAAGAAAATAGAAAAAGATGCTGCAGTTTCATTTTTGCTTAAGCAAATTCATATTAACTTAAGTAGAAATAGAATTAAAGATTGTAATTCTTGCGCAAACTGCAAGAGATCCGTTTCCTAATATAAGTCAATATTATGTATGACATATAGTCAGAGAGTATGCTACATTATTAAACTATCTAGTTATGTTTTTTTTTAACATTTATTTATTTCAAAAAATTTGTGTTTATAGTAATCACGTATTGCTTCATGTTATGTCTTACATGTTTCTTTTCGATTATTATTTGCAACATCAATTTCATTATTTAAATATAAAAAATAAATAAATATTATATAATATTTTAATATATTTTATAATTCATCCATTTTTAAAATGTATTTTAAAATATTTTTTTACATCTCACGTTTTTAATGTAAATTATAAATATCTTCCGCTAAAGATAATACTATTTGAACATTATCGTACCGGTAAGGTGATTTTATATCTCATTTTAATGATAAAACAATATTTCTCTTCAAAGATTTTTTTTTCAGAAGAATGACGTCACATGCACTTAAATCAATTCTAGCTGAATGATTCATACAAGTAAGTATTACCCGTGCACGTTACTTTGAAATATTTAGACCGTTTGCTAAGAATGAGAAGCGAGAATACTTTTTTTTCTTACAAAAGGGCGGAGAATATGCTTTATTGCAATGAAACATTTATTTTACTTTAAATATTTGAAAATTTTTAAAATGATAGGTATAAATGGAGAGATGACTCGGGTGGGACAATCTTTTCAGCAAACACCTGTCCAAGAACTTTTTTGAGAAACACTAAATTAGTTTTTTTATATAAATTAAAATTAAGTTAGTAAGTAAACTTTTTAGAAAAGGAGATGTATAAATTAATTTTAATTTTAAAAAAGTTTATTAATTTAATTTACGTATATAATTCATCTCGTTTTTTTAGTAAATATTTATTTTAAAAAACTTGTTCAAACCAAATTGATATTGTATAAATTTTTTATTTTTCTAAAATATTTTCATTCTTATTTTAAAAATAAATAATTAACTCTCGTCTCTGTTATACAAACACCTTTAAAACAATTCAAAAAGAACTAAAATTGGAAAACCTTGATATTGCAGACCACATAGGCACATACCGATTAAACTAGCGGAGAAGTTAAGAGCTATTTTTTTTTTAAAAAAAAAGCTTTCCTAGAAACTCATTTTTCATAAGCTATTACTTTAATTTTAAATAAATTTTTGTTTTAAAATATCTTAATATTACTTTATGCACACAATTAAGGAATCTTAAATTATAATATGGGGGATGCATCTCTTCATAAACTTTAAGTGAAAGTTACATAAAAAAACTTATGGGAACGAAAAAATGAGATGACAATAATGTGGTAATAGCTCAAATGCGTAATAATTACATGGATTACAATTAATAATGAGACCAAAATAATCTTTCCAAGAAATAGAGACTAACCAAACAAAGAATCTAACTAAAACCAAATTCTGAAATATTTATAAGGAGTAATTAGAGTTGTTTTTGTATCCGTTTAACTCACGACGCTTTGGAAACAAACACCACATATAGATACTGCAGGAATTGAAGTCGTGCAAAAAACTAAAATTAAAATTTCGCGAACATGACGTGCACTAAACGGATAACCAATTAAAAGAATGCTGGAAATAGGGAGTTGAAAACGCTACTGAAATTTAAAACTATATAATTTACAGTTTCTCGATGAAACAACGATCGTCACACATTTCATATAAATATATCCAACACCTAAAAATAAACTATCTGCTTCCGCCACCCCCTTTCCCAGGGCGACTTCAATTTTCTACACTTAACCAACCTTGAACCTTGGCATTCCTTTTTCCACCTTGTGTCTTTCCTTCCTACTGACTTTTTCAAATAGTAAATAATCTCTTTTCCATCCAGTTGATAATGTCCAGAGCTATCTCTTCACGCTCAGGTTCAAACAAAAGGTCGTGCAAGAATCCATCATAAAGCTTTATGTCTTTGAACTCCGAAGCTGCCTCATTGTAGAGATCTTGTGAGGCCAGTGGATCAGTTACCTTATCAGCAGTTCCGTGGAGGACAAAGAATGGCACTGTCACAGACTTGAAGTTTCGCATTAAGTACGAGGATATCCGCAATATTTCATGACCAGTTCTGACCCTTATAGGTCCTGTGTAGACCAAAGGATCAGAGTACTTTGCCAACAAAGCTGCTGGGTCCCTTGAAACTGGAATGCCCCTTTTGTTTGCTCCTTTAAATTGGAATTTAGGAGCTACCAGAGAAAAAAATGGAGCAACAGCCTGGATCAAAGATCAACACATCAAACAGATCCCCTTAACATGTAGACAAAAATCATGAAACACATTCAAAGCATGGTCCATAATTAGAAACATAATGCAATGCAGCATTGTATACTCTTGAGATTCTAGAAGTCAATGAAAAAGCTTATATACTATCTCAATATCAGGATTCAGGAAAGTTCCTCCCCTTCAAAGAAAATCATGATCAATGCTTAAATGCAAAGGAGAGGTAAAAGAGGGCACAAGACCATATTAAAAAATTAGATGCCATATTCCACTGGGTTTAGCACCGTTTCTGCTGACTGTGTTCTGAAACCGAATGATTAGATGCAGAGGAAGTGGAAGCAAAGTATTACTAAGAAAGAATTCATCACTCTTTTTTTATACACTTCTTACAATAAGGGTGCAAATTGAAAGTCAGAAAGGCTTAAAAGCGTAGTGTTAATTCTATCCGATTGACAAACATCTAATCGGCCAAGCACTATATGTAGCTAGATATCATATCGTACTGACTTTTGTGCAATTGGCGGAGTCAGAATTGACGTTAATAGTTGAGAAAAGAGGAGGGATGCTACTTTTGTCATAAATTCATACATTACAACATTTTTTTATAGCAAGCTTAAGAAATAAGTCCAAATATACCGAACATAGCTACCACTGAAGTAACAAATGAAAACACATTAATTTTGAACATCATGTACAATCTACAAATGCAATACTTACACCAACAATAGGATGAGCTGGCTTCACACGCAAAGCTGGCGAGGTTAATATAATTCCCTCCGCCATTACTTCAATATGAGGATGGGAGGCTGCCTACACAAAAATTGTAGAAATTAAATTTCAAAATTCAATGAAGACGAATTTAATCGCGCAAGATATGCAGAAGATTCAACCCTTACTTTCAACACCACAGCCCCTCCAGTGGAGTGACCAAAGAGAAAGCTCGGTATCCCAGGATTATCTGATTTAATCTTTTCTAAGAAAGCCCCCTGTTTAGCATTACCATCAATATGCAAAGAACATCGTCAAAATCACCGACTGACATTTGAAATGCAATAATATTGCAATATATCTCCAAAGGAAAACAAGCTAAAAGAAAAAAGAAAACAGCACAAACATTTGGAATTGTTGATAACAAAATTTTCAAATAGCAATGAAAGTGAGCAGAGATAACAATTACACATACATAAATTAAATGATGGATGTAACACTTGCAATTTAAAGTGCGTAGTCAAAATAAAGGGTAAAAACTTTATACAACAAACTTATTTCACTACTTCTGTAGCAATGTTTAAAATGGTAGAATAACTATTGACACCTAATACTTATTTCCATTGTAAGAACTATTATCATAAAAAAGAACATATGTCACAAGTCTATTTACACAAACAGAAGAAAGTAGAAATATACTTACTGTGTCTGCAACCACATGATCAAGAGAAGGAACATAACCATGCAATCCATCACTACCTCCATGACCTGTAACAATAAAAACAAAATTACTCCAAACCTATTACAAAATGATAAGGATAGGAAAAAAATTTAAAATAAAATAGAAATAAGGATAAAAATATATGCATTATTAAAATGACAAAACCATGCATATTAGTATTACCACAAAATCCAGTAACAGGAGTTTTACTTCTATTAAGGCAAAGGTAGATATGTTAGAGTGGGAAAAAAAGCTTTGTCTAGCAGCAAGGATCTTAAGGGACCAAATGGAAAAAGAATTCTTAAATTACCTATCCAGTCCATTGCGTAGACACCAAAGTTGCGAGATGTTAATTGCCTTGCAAAGTCCGCATATCTTCCACTGAAAAATGAGTACTAAGTCAGAAGTGAGGGGAGGGGAATAAATCTAATAATATTGTATTAGAACCAATTTCAAACAACCTTCGGAAAGATTTAAATGTATTGACAATCACTTGTATAAACAAATTTTGGAAAACCAAAAGGCAGATCAGACCAGCTCCACATGAGAAACAAACGTGAAGCACTGACAAAATGTTCTTTTTTGTTTAATAAACAAAGCAAGATTACCTGTGTTCATTAAGCCCATGAATGATGATCAGAATGCCCCTGAAAGAACAAAAGATAAAAGAACTTGAGCCAAATGTTATACAAAGCAGGACAACTGCAGGGAACAGAAAAGCTAGCTAGCTAGCTATAGATGCCAACAATAAAAGTGGCTGGAAATGAAAACCAAGAATACGAAGCACGGGTACTAAAGAGGAGCTTTCTAAATATCCATTCGTCAGACGATGTCTCATCCATCATTTCAGAAAGAGAGAGAGAAAGAGAAAAATCCTTAAGAAAAGGACATAAAACAACCGAATCCTGTCACCTGTTCAATAATAAACCAGCCAGCAACCGATATAGCACACCAATAATAAATTAATGCATAATTCATCCCATTTTTCTTTTCTTTTCTTTTCAGTATAGCAATTTCAATCACATGCATTTTCTTTCATTTCGATTACTCTATCCCCTGTAGAGGACTCAATTCTAGACATACTAAATTCTCCCGAGTCCAAATTCCAAGTTCAGGTCCCAGAACGGCCGAAAAACTAAAGCATCCCCCAAATCAAAGCACAAAACTCGTTTGCAAACATTCCTCTTTTACAGAAGTAGCGCCAATTATTCCAATCAAGCTACAGTGAACAAAAATCAGTTGCAAATTATTGCTTTCTAAAAGCTCATTCACTGTTTCCCCTGAAAAGAAAATTACCATTTTACCTTATCCTCTTCAAAATTCCACCGTATCGAGCTCAATTTCTATCTCTACGTGTTAGAGGCAGAAAAACTTCGACATATAAACGGATACAAGTTTGTTTACCAACAGAATTAGCAAAAATCCGACAAAAAAACGTGTTGAAGTTTGAAAACACAAACCCAAAATAATAATAATAATAAGAAGAAGAAGAAGAAGAAGAAGAAAAGAAAACCGTACTTAACATGACCGGTGACCGGGAACCACGATCGGCAAAACAGAGCGTTGTTTCTAACACCGTAGAAAATAGAAGTGTTCCACCGGCAACATCCATCGTCGCGACCCATTCCCACGTCTTGCGCCAACGCTCTTCTCCTGAACGTGTCTTCCTCCTCCCGAACCAGCCACCGCCGCTTCAAATGCTTCTTCGGCGACGGTGGTCCCGCCAAAGACGGCGTCGAGGAGAAGCGGCGGCGCCGGGGGAGAACGAACAACAGGAACGAGAGGAAGTAGGTGTAGACGAATATCAGCGAAGACCTCAGGGCTTTGAGAAGCGGAATTATGCGATTGCTTGCACCGGACGTGAGAGGCTCCATCTCCGTCTCGGCGGAAGACATCGCTTTATGCGGCGGAGGACGGAGACTCAACGGGAAATGAATTCCGACGCAGACACAACACAAAAACTGCACAATACAATGCAAGAAACGCAATCTAGTTGCACGCGGTTGGGCGTATATTTATACTTGTTTGTTGATGGGTCTTAACCGTTCATTTTGTTGGCCTGGGGGATCCAACGGATGACAATGAATAATGAAGATGCTGTCTGCTTTAAAAAAAAAGTAAAAGACGTTGTTCGCATCAGAACTCGGAATGGTGAACGAACGGTGATGTCTGGAGTACAGCCAATACTCGTTGCGGTCATGAGCTCATCGCCAGCATCGGTTGCAATCGCCACGTGTCTTCTTTTGATTTGTTAGGCCGGCGGGTCAAAAAGGGTTAGTTGTTGACTATGGTTCGTTTATGCCAGCAAATGCAGAAAATCACGCGAGCTATCGCATACTTTTTCTTTTTTAACTTTGTTTCCTCGTTATTCTGAAATTCATGTGATCAAGTATTACCGTCTTAAGGATATTTATTAGTTAAACAATTTACAATTTTTTATTAAAACTATGTTATAATATGTTAAAAATACGAGGGTATATATATTTTTATTTTTAAGCAATATTTTAAAAAATATACAGTATTTTAATTTTAATTTTATTTAAAATTAAATTACATTATCATTTTTTCTCATTTTACAAGATACATTTAATTAAGTACCTTACAACTATTATTTTATGAAGGTGCTAATTGTTATGTTTAAACAATAAATAATGCCAGTTTTTTATTAAAAATTTTTATTCTACTTTTATAATTTTAATGAAATAATTATTATTTTTATATACTTAAAATTCAACCTTATTAAAAGTTATAGAATTAATTTTTTTATCTCTTATTTTTAATAAAAATATATGATACATATGTTGTTATTGTGTGTAATATACATATTAGTTTTTTTTTTAATTTCTACTTCCTTTGGTCATTTTCTCGTAATCAAAGTTAAATTTGATTATTATATTAATTATTAAAAATTTAGAAATGACATTATGTTCAGAAGTAGCGAAAAGAATATTTATAAATTATATTAATTATTAAATGGATAAACTACTAATACTTTTTATATTTAAATAATAATAAAATCACTTACTTTTTTTATTTAATATATACTTTATAAAGTATGAAGAGGAGGCGAAGATTTGGATTCAAATAAATTGGAGCTTTGCGAAATGCACGACGTGTACCTTTGTTTACCAGATACGACATGGTTTAGTGACATGAACTCAACTTCTTCGTCATTTCGTGTGTGGCTTCAGTTTTTCTTCCTGTTCCTCACTACGCCTCTCAAATACATTGTAGATTTTCCAAGCTCATATGCTCACAAATGTAAGGGTTTGTATTGTTTAGAGTTAAAAAAATTATTTCTTAATAAACAGTTTTTATTATGCATTTAAGAGTATATATTAAGATATTAAATACAAAAAGTTACTGAAAAAATATTTTTTCTCTTAAAATTATAAAAAAAACTTTGAATGTGTATTATTTTTATTAAATTTAATTCTTAATTATTAGGTTAATTTTTTTACTTTTTATAGTAATTAAAAATACTCTACTTAGTAAACTGTATTTTAATGATTCTTAACAAGTCTAACACATAAGAAATTTTGTTTAACAAAATATGCACATTTTCATAAAAATTTACGATTTAAATTCATTTATACACGCATCTCAATCATATTTAATGATCTAAATTTAATTCAACCAAAATTTAATTTAATTATTATTATTTTATTGTTACTATTATTATTATATTTCTAAATTATATATTTAATTTCTATTAACATACTTATTGTAAATTCATTAATCTTACGTTATTAATTTTTGAGTGACATGATATTTTTGGACTGGTAATCTATTAATAGACTCACATTTCATTCTATTTAAAATTGTCCGTTTAATAAATTGTAGTTCTGCTTTGACTTTCGTATTCGCATGTGACGGTGCGTTTGGGTGACAAATTTAAGAATCCGTGTTAACGGAGACGGTGACCCATTTTTTATCTTAAAAGGAAGATGTGAATGTGAATAAGAATAACCACAATCATTAATCTAATAGATAATTATTAGGTTGATTGTCCTTTGGGAGGCAAAGCAAAATAAACATTATTATTCAATTTGGTTTCAATTAGGCCAACATATTTCAACAATATCATAGCTTTCAGAATGGAGAATCATATAAACAATATAAAAATACAATATCATAGAAAAAGACAAACGGGTGCATATAATTTCCTTTCCACAACTTTCATAAAGACTACTTCTGTAATGTACATAATGAGATAAAAAATAAAATAATACAGATATTACCATCATAACTCCCTCGCCTCCTCGCCATGCATTTCTTTTGGACCACACATCAAACTCCCAATCAAGGCTTTGAGTACTCATGCATGAATTTTTTATAATAAATATTTTTTAAATATAAAAATATATAAAAATATTTAATTTTTTTATAAAAGATTGTTTATATGTTACTCATCTCAGATTATAGAAACATCTATTTTATTATAATGGATTAATTCGGGTTTCATATATTATAGAACTGTTGATGTTATAGTTAATAATGATAATAGAGAAAAGTATACCTTATCTTAAATAGCGTGGACAATAGAGTACAATAATAGTGGTTGCAATTAGTCTTGGTGCCTGTTTGTTTACCCTCAAAAATTGATTATGAGAGGTTGAAAAAAGTTATTAAGGTTGAATATATCTTACCTAGTCAATTCTTTTAGCATTTTTATTTGTAAAGTAGAGAATCAAAGAGCTCTTCGTTTTCTTTAATATGTCTGTATCCAAAAAAGATAATAACGGGATGATAGGAACCACACTTCATTTCTTTTTAATATAAAAAAAGTACATTTTCTGTCATGGCAAGTTAAATCTAATTTCTGTGGTTTGAAAAAGATCTACACATTCCACCCACCCTTCATCATTCGCGGTTCTTTAAGAAGTAGAGAAAGAGACCAATAATATCGTAAATTTAGCTTATCTAATTTTCTTTTCATTAAGAAAGCTTTTATTTGTAACAGCTTTTATCAAATACATTGTAGATTTTCCAAGGTCATATGCTCACAAATTTATGGGTTTGTTTTGTTTAGAGTTAAAAAAATTTATTTCAAGCTCATAAAGGCTTGGACTGAGACATTTAAATAATTAAATCTAACTTTACTTAAATTTATTTATTTCACTAAAACAATAATTACTTATATCTGAATCCTCATTAATTAAATTACTTAGAGGTATCCATTTAAGAAAAAAAAAAAAGTTGGGCGAAAATTTTATTTATTCAGTTTGACCAGTTAATTGGGCTGGTTTTACTAATTCGTTATTTGATTAGTGGCCCACATGTAGTTTGGTTAAAAATTAATACACCTAAGGAAAATGGTCAAAATTTCTTTTGGACCGGTTTATGGAATAAACGCATCATATTAAATAAACAATTATGATTTATGAGAACTTCGGCCATGTCAATATTTATTTAATATTCTTTCATCTTTCTCTCTCTCTCTGTTCTATCATATTATATTATTTATCACATTTATCTCTTTTTTTTTCTTTCTTTTTTTCTAGATGCATATACCGAATAAGGTCTCCACTCTCCCAGTAACATTTTCCTTAGACAATAGAAACCGAAAAAAAAATATAATTCTTGATTGGGCCACGTAGGCTAATGTTAATTACAAATTCAGCTATGGCCCAAAAGATCCTCGTTCCGACCCAAAAGAAGTCCAAGACCGCTGTTGGGCCCCTAGTCCTTACAAAAACACAACCTCGATCGTAGAATTCACATATTTAGGAGATAATATTTGTTCAAAAAGCAAAAAGAGATAATATTAATCCTTTGCTATAATTGTGTATTGAATATATTACATTAGACGATAAAATATTATTTATTTTAATTAATTTTTGGATATAATTTATAAAAAAAAAAAATTAACCAAATGAACCATAATCTAACTTCATCTATCATGGGACCTCTCATTTCTTTATAAAATTATGATAATTTTTATAGCAATGTTTTCTTTAATATCCTTTGACCACATCACTCTTTTTTTTTTTTTTTTAAATCTCTCTCTCTCTCTCTCTACACACACACACACATATATAATTTGTATACGCTTTTTTATTAGATCATTTGGATCTAAAACTTCTATATAAAAATTAGACGAGTCATTTAATAAGTAAAAATATTAATTTAAAGGTGTAATATTTTAAATTCTAAAGATTCAAATCCTCCATATAAGAATTAGACAAGTCATTAAAAAGGTAAAAATATTGATTTAAAGATGTAATAAAAATTTAAGAGAAAATAATTTTTAAACTAATATAAAATATCATGTTATATATTTTACATGAATAACAATAATAATAATTTAATTATATAAATATATATAAACACTTACATTTTATTATTGAATATTTATTCATTTAAAAAAAATTAAAATATAAAAACCGACTAGTTTAAACTGGCCTGTTCCGATCAATATTACCAATTTTTACATAATCTCATTGATTCAATAATAAGTGCCATGTTTACTTGACCCGTTGGACTTATTAGAGCAGTTTGTTTTTTTTTTTTTTTAATTTAAAACATTTAATTTAGGGCTGCATTATCGTTAAATTTTATTATTTTTATAAAAAAAATTAAAATTCAAGATTCACTTAAGTCATGTAAAAGTCGGTTAAGTAAAAAAATAAAATTTTGAAGATTTACTTAAGCGAGGTATAAACGAGTTTAAACTAAAATAAGATAGAAAAGTAAGAATTTCATTTACTAAATTTGATTAAATGATAAAATTTTGGCTTAAACAAAAATTAAATAAAATGGTAAAAAGTTATCATTAAGAATTTGCTTATTTAAGCATAAAAAAATCACTTAAGTAAATTAATTTCAAATTTTTGAAACAAACGATCTGCTTAAACGAATATAATTGTACTTAAACAAGTTTAAAATATATTATTGGAATATAATTACCAAATTTGCTTTGAAGAAAGGTTGTTTTTTGGTTCTTTTGAAAATTGAAACAACTAATGCCATCTTTGTAGAAGTTTCAGTATATTATTACCATTATTGTTGTTGAAAATCTTATCTTCGAAACTTACAATGAATTGGTGAATATGATTGTACATAGAGTTATGTGGAATAAATCAATAATACGGCGATTCATTAAACATATTATAAGTTATCGTGAAATAGAGAACCATTTAAATATTGGGTACACTTATCAAAACACAAACATTGAACTGATTTTTAAAATTAAAAAATTAGATGGGTGATTGATTTGAATTTTTAACCGGTCAAACCGATTAGTCTGAATATTAAAATGACGGTAAGAGCACCTCGTGATTTTTGTTCTTCAAGTAACTAATTTTCATCCCAAAGTGATATGGATATATAAATATAACCCAAAACTAAAAATATTTTCTTTATTTAAATCTTCAAGAAACTCGTGAAAGTTATTTACCTTTATTTTCCCTTCCATAAATTTAACTCCCTCTCTCTTCACATGGCCGTGTGTGGATCTTTTTTCTCACGTGATTTCAGATTTCATGAGTTATATGTGCTGATTTTTCGGGCGACAGGATATACTTTCTGCTTGTCGAGCAATTAGTCATTTTCTCTTAATGTACTCTTTTTTCAATAAAATAAAAGAAGTGACGTTGGTTTTTTTGAGTACCCACAGTTTCCACGTTGTAGTTTGGTTTTTCTTACCAATCTTAGTTGTTTACATAATTGGATAGTTAATATAATTAAAGATTAGTGCTGCTTAAATCTAATTTAAATATTTATTTATAATTATATTGTTAAGATCATATGTTAACATAATCCTTGTTGATGGTAATTAACATTAGTTCACGTTAATAATATGATATATTATATGAACTTATAACATGCATGATATATTTATAGTGTATATTAAATTTTTGGACAAGATTTATGTATTATTTCTTCAAGTGTTGTAAATATTTTTTTATTAATTAAAATTTTATTTTGATAAAAATATATTATATTATTACATATTATAAGACAAAATTTTAATTTTAATTAATAAATAACACTAAAAAAAGCAACAACATCTACAGTTTATCGTAATTTTTTATACATACATACACACACAAAAAATATATACGCTAACAGAAAAACCAAGTTAAGAGTTTGCTTCTATCACTATAAATTTCATTTAATTTATATATATTATTGCTTTAGTAGCTTCCTCCTTGTTTTGATTGAAGTTGTCGTGCTTTATATGGAATTAATACATGCTGTATAGTTACGTGAACCTGTCAGGCGTGTTGAAATTTGAGAAGTCGAAATTAAATTAACAGAAAGGTGATCACGTCTGAGAATATTGGGAAGATTTGATTGAAAAAATTGAAGTCGTTATCTGGGCATGCCACCTTGATCCTGAAATATCTGATTAACCATTCAGGCCCTTTTTCTCGTTCGATTCTTTTCATCGTTAATTAGACACAACAATTGGAGTCCACATTCATCTCCTCTTAGGTTTCCAAAGAAATATAACATTGATCACAGTATAAATTGACTTGAGTTCCATTCCTCAAACCCAACCAAGATTGAGAAATCCTTCCTTGGTCCTAGATTCTAGGTACTAGGTATCATAAGAACATCGATGGAGCCATGCAATGCAAACAAGGTGGTTGGCTCCTCCACCACCAACAAGATTAGTGGTCTGCAAAGAACGGTATCTGACATAAGCGTAACCTTCGAACGAAACAAAGAAGCAGCACAGTTTGGAAGCATGTCGGAGTTAGACAATGCCAAATGTGAGTGTTGCGGAATGTGTGAGGAATGCACACGCGAGTACATAAAGCGCGTGCGTGAGATGTTCTCAGGGAAGTTAATATGCGGGTTGTGTGCTGAAGCGGTGAAGGTGGAGATGGAGAAGAATGGTGGAGAGCGAGAGAAAGCTGTGAATGTGCATATGAGCGTTTGCGTGAAGTTCAATAGGCTTGGTAGGTCATATCCTGCTTTGTATCTTGTTCAGGATGTCAAAGAGATATTGAAGAAGATTTCAAGAAAAACTTCTAACTTCTAAGGTAAGGATGGTCGAAGGTTACACTGCATGGGACAGGGAAAAAGCGTGGAGCTTCCACTTCATTAATGTTCATCAACTTTTGGTTTAATCTGAGATTCTCTGCTACCGTAGTTCGCATTAGAATTATTATTTGATATATACATGTAAAAAAATAATTTTAAAAATCTATATTTTAAAAAAGTATTTTCATTTTGTATCACCTAGGTTTTCTCTACATGTATTTTAGAGTATTATGTGTATTTAAACACATGAGATGCTATTTGGATGAAAATATTTAATTATTATAAGAAATAAAATAATGAATGCTGATGATTATATTTTGTACATGTTTAATTTAAGCGTTAAAATATTATTTTGAACCTTAAATTTTTCACTCAAGCTTTGTTACTGGTGTGCATATAAAAATAAAAAAGAAAGTAAAATATTAAATTATTTTATATGATATTATATACGATATTAAGTTTTAATAATTTAAATAATAAAATTGATAAAAAAAAATTGTACAAATGAGTATGTGTTAACTATTTTTTTAAAATTAGTCCACTAAATCTTCCATTTTATTTTCTTTTGGTCTTAAATTTATCTATCATAAGCTAATTATCCTAAAAGCTTAAATTATTAGGTAAAAACATATGCATAAATTTATGCTTTATTTCTAACACGCTCATGTATCCACCACATAGCCCCTTGAACTTAAAGCATGAGCAATGCATAAATCCATCTATCTTATCTTGAAATTAAACCGATTTTTTAATTAAAAGAACAAAGGTGGTAAGAATCAAACTCTCTAGATTACTTAGTTATATAGGCTTTACTATTATATAAAAAATGAATTGGTCTACCTTTTTTTAAAAGTTAATTCAAAGAAAGGAAGTTATCTAAATTTTATAAAAGGTACTTTAATATCATATCATGAACAAACGATACCCAAAACTTAAGCTGCTAGACAGACCCATAAATGATCTTAAACTTTAAGTTTAACAATATCATTTTCGTAATTCATTATATATGCTTAGGAATAGTGAATGCAGAAAATTGGGCTAATTGGTAGGTCCGTTAATTATTTGAGTTGTTGCATATCAGTGAACATGACTCATCTAAGCTTGTTGAAAAAAAAAACGAAACCTCATTTAAGTTTGTTTAGGCACGGCAAAAAACAATTGTTAGTTTTGGACGCATTTATAGTTGGGAAAAATATTTCTGCATTTTGTTTTATTTTTAATATTTCTCATAGTTACACTTATTTGAAAAATGAAGAGGAAACTATATAATGAAAAGCATATTGCTACTCGTATTTTATCACATTAAAAATAAATGATATGAAAATAACCAAATCCACTTTTTTTTTTACTTTGTTCTGTGTTGTGCTAATTTCCTTTATAGTTTTATTCACAACAAGTATGCATACTACAATAGGAATTATTTATTCCCTTTTTTCTTGTCTCTCAAATTAAAAAATTGACACTTTAACGAAAAGAAAAAAAGAGATCAACATTATCACATGTGATTTCAATCCATTATAGTGCTAGCATATACATACATAGAATGAAGTCATCTGTCTCTTTTAGATAGAAAAAAAAGAAACCTGTCCTTTTATGTGTCTTGTTCCCTACCCATGAATTAAAAATAAAACACATTAACAAAAAATAAAAATAAAAAGTAATGAATTTCTATCCCACATATATAATACATGTTTGTGTCCTATTAATACTAATTTTGTGATTATAAAAAATAAAAAAAATAAAAAAATAAAAAAATAAAAATAAATATATATATATATATATATATATATATATATATATATATGTTTGTGCAATTGAATTAGATTTATACCGTCGTGATGCCTGTAATTATTTTTAAAAAATAAAATATTGAATTATATATTAGAACATTAATAGGTTATTTTCACACAAAAAAGGATAAATTTAAATTAAATTTTCACTTATTTGTAACAAAATAAGAAAAAAATTTAAATTATATTTTTACAATAATTTGTTCAACATATGACCCAAGAAAATTATAACAAATAGAAGAATTTGGACAAGGCATTAGCGTCGCAAGCTGAAAGAGATCACTTGACCGAATCTTAAAAAATCATATTGATTTGTTAAATATGTTGGCTTTCTTCTCATGCTGGATATATCTTAGTTTAGCAGTTTTCAGCCTTAATCGCATGCAAAGAGTTCGCTTGACATAATCTTAAAAAATCATATTTATTATAATGCGGGTGCCATATTTGTATTCATCAAATTTTATGTAAATTTATCCATCCCTAACCAGATGTTAATCCTTTCTGTATTTGCATGTTTTTTTTCTTACATAGATTAATTTTATATTCCTTCATTTGGAGTAATGAAATAAGAAAGAAAAAAAAACAGTTTTCAATGGGTGTAAAATAAATAATTCCACAAGTAATTATTTTTAAAGTTTTTTGCATAATCATTTTTATAAAATGCAAAATTTAACAAATTCAACATTTCAATATATTACATGTTGATTTTAAATATTAAGTTTTAGATGAATTAAATATATTTTATAATTAATAATAATTTTAAAAAGTGTATTATATATTAAAATAAAATTATTTGATAAAATGCTAACAAAATTTTAAATAAATTTTTTAACATGTGCTCAAAGGCACACAGTAAAAATTTATAAATATTAATTTTTATTATAAATTATATCATTTAATATTATTAATGCATATTTCTGTATTTTTAATAAACATATTTTATATTTAAATATTTATTATGTATCCTTAAATATACGTTAAATAAACTGATTTTTATATTACAAAACGTTTAATTCAATAATTTAATGGATAAATTTTAATATTTATTAAATATGTCAAATGGAAAAACTTTATTAAAAATTATTTTCTATAATATTTCGACAACATATTTCTACAATAAATTTTCACAACAATATATATATATTTTTCCATCACATGACCCATTTTAATATTAATTTTTTTGTTCTTATTTCTCTACATCGTGACAAAATTAGTTAAAAAATATTTGCAGAAATAACATTTTTCTTATTTGAGTAACTTGATCACAAACGACAGAGAGAGCGAGGGATATGTAAAAAAAAAAGGAGTTGATATTAGAAAAGGTTGATGCTTTAGTGTGAGCTACAACCTCCTACAGCTCCTAGCTTTAGGTGGTCCTTAACGTTAACTTAACTAGCATATCCCTTGGGGTGTCCAAATCACATTCTGGATGGGGATAATGTACATAAACCAAGTGCCTCAATTCTCCTTCATCGACTACGTGCACTAAATATCCTTTAAAATTTATTGTTACATCCGACATATAGTCGATTAACTCCATCCATGTCGTTGTTTATTGTAAATGCAAGGTAAGAAAATATGTAAATTTTGTAGCTCATAGTCTCAAATAATCCTGAAAACGTCTTTTGTTTTTCTCTCGCACTAGCTAGTTCAAAGATAATTCAGTATAAATCAATATATACACTCACATATACAAACTGCTCTTTTGTTTCAAACTAGTCCGAAAATAAGTCATATATACTGGCATTATATATAATATGAAACTTCAGGGGATGCATCATGCGTTATAGTGAATTTTCTCAGAGGGTATGCGAAAATGTAGCACATATTATGTGTACGCTGCAATAAAAATCATATACGAAAAAAGATGTTAATATTCTTTGGCATTGCAAGATTCAGCTCTTGCAGATGTTAAATCTTCCAAAGCTATATTTGGGGTTTTGTTGTTTATTTATATTTTGTGTGCCGCTGTTTTGTTTCATCAACTACGTAACTGTGATAGAGCTGTTTTTCTATTTCCTTAATTAGAGTGCTTCTTTATTTACATTTCAACGATAGACAGCTGTCCACGTATACGTAAAGTTGGGTATGGCAGTACCACTTGGTCTTAATACATGCAACATTTCTGAATCTTCACGAGTTGAAGCTAGAGACAAAAGATTAGAATTAGCTCAAGATTTCTTCACAAACAGGGAATAGCTTGCTTGGTATCATCTATAAGGGTGTGAAGTGCAATAGATTTATTGCTCAACATGTAGATGTAACATTTCTTTATTAGGAGTTTCCAAGAGCATATCAATAGCAAGCTTGTTGCAGGACTAGTGGACTAATTAATAAGTACTGATAGCGGACTTTATATGTACAAATACAGTTACCTTAGTCTGTAAAGGCATTCCTGTGTTGTCACTTGTCAATCAAATGCATCGCTACTAAAAAATCTTATCTAACTTCACTTTATGTAATTACTCTCAGCCACACCTTATGTATAAATATGCACATGCAGCCTTTGCAATACGTAACAAAGCAGGCTCATATATATCAAATCAAGCTTGTTAATTTCTTACATGGTGCTCTTGCTAGCCAATACTCTCTAATTAACCACTTTATGTTAATTTATTTATTGCTTCTTGTTTTGTTGTTAATTAATTAACATACATAGTTTGACACTTTCTATGTGTTTCCATATATAGGAGGAGATCAATCAGCAAAAGCTTCGAAAGGTGGTCTCGGATGTGTCCAATGAAATAGACAAATACTATAATAGCTTGGAGCTGGAGAGACAATTTGCTGCCATTGAAGAAGTGGAACAAGCTGAATGCCAGTGTTGTGGGTTAAAGGAGGAGTGTACCACAGTTTATATCACAGAGGTTAAAAAATGTTATAGTGGAAAGTGGGTGTGTGGGCTTTGTTCTGAAGCTGTTAAAGAAAGAGTAGGGCAAAGTCCTAAAGTAGCCATGCAAGATGCTTTGAACTCTCACAGGGAATTCTGCCAAGAATATAACGCCACGACTAGACTTAATCCCAAACTCTCATTAACTCATTGTATGAGGGAAATAGCCAAAAGAAGTTTGGAGAATAGGAAAACTAAGGGGTTAAGCATATCAAAGCTCAATCGAACCACTAGTTACCCCTGAAATCATATTCAGATACTGTTATAGTCAGAAGACTATTGATGATGACTGACCTTATATGCTTTCCTAACATTTTTTTTGTACAACATAATAGCATTCTTGTTAACAAATTATACTGCAGTTGTTAATACGTAGTAAAACCTCAATTAAATAAAAAAGTAGAAATTCTAACGTACTCTCTCTATCTTTATTTTTTTAGATGTTACATAGTATTGATTTGGAAATAACAAAATTTCAATTTTCCTCGTCTGTGTATCTAGTTCTCTTGCACCGTAGATTTTACCCTGACAATTAGAATTCTATATGCTTTTACATAGTTGGTGATTATTTTAATTTCATTGCCAATATATCTATGAAGATTTTTTTAGCATTATATAATTGCGCATAAAAATAAAATTTGTTGATGGAGAAGGTATAAAAGAGAGGGCGCCAGTAAAGAAGTATGAAGCATGCATGTCTTGCGATGCTATTTGCGGTTCAGTTATGTGTGGCGCTAGTGAAGGAATTAGAAAGCATGTTATGCCAACTTGCGCTTGCTCAAACATCATAAAACTCGAAGTAGAAAAGGTGAATGTCATAAAAAATTGTTGTAAAATTGATTTAATAAGATACTCAATGATACATGGAAGCTCCCAGGTTACTGGAACTAAGCCACTGCATCATCAGAACTAAGACATTTATGCTAACTAACTACACGTTAACTAACAGAAATTTATCACAATTCAATTACAAATGCAGTATGAGTGTGGTT
Organism: Abrus precatorius; assembly: GCF_003935025.1. NCBI lineage: Eukaryota > Viridiplantae > Streptophyta > Magnoliopsida > Fabales > Fabaceae > Abrus > Abrus precatorius. The sequence goes on from NW_020874384.1 coordinate 15,539,913, forward strand.
GGAATTATATATATATATATAGTCTTTATAATTGACATTTTTTGTTAATTAATTTTTGTTTTAAAAAGCTATTTTTAATTCTTATACAAATGTTTTTATTAAATTTTAGTTCACGTTATACTTTATTCTTAAAAAACTGGGCGTGATGGAAATTTGCTGGAGCGCACAAGCATTGCAACAGAAGAAGGATGGTTACGTGGTTTTATAACCTTCTCAATTAGTTGAACTACAATAGCTAGGTAACCATAATATTTCTCTATTTACTTTTTTTTACACATTTTTATTTTTATATGATATTATTTATCGTGTTTTTATTTTGTTTTTCCTCCACTCACCAAGTGAGTATAAAATGATCATTTTCTTATAAGTAATCACACATGGCAAGGCAGGGACATGGAGAATTCTCCACGTGTGGTGGTGCAAGAGCACCACGTGTCATACCAAAAGAGACTTACGAAGAACCATCCGTATTCAATATTCATCCATCAGCATATACGTTCCAGAATTATTTTTAGATGATGCGAGAGCAAGAGTTAGGTAATAGCCCATAGGTGGTAGGTAATGTTCTTCTGCAAAATGTTCTTAAAATATTTAAATTAGATACTTTTGGCTGTTCTTTATATCTTATGGTGTATTTTTAAGATGAAATTTGTCTTTTTAATGAAAAGAAATTTTGATGTGAATTTAAATATTTTATAAACATATACTTTAAATTAAGTGTGGATAGATCTTCACTTTACACTTCTTATTACTTTAGAGAAATTAAATTATTTTAAAATTTGTATATAAATAATATTAAATATCAGTAAAAAACTCATTTTATATTTGTATATGAATTTAAATGAGTTTTTTTTTTTATATTTTTAACTTTTTTAAGTAACTCAAAAAATAGTAATTATAACTAATTTTCACTATATCAATTACACACAAAATTTAAAAAGTAAATTTTGTTTTATATATAATTACTTTAAAAAAAGTAAATGAACACTATTTTATTATTTTCCTAGAAAATCGTTGAAAATAAAAAATATAGTTGTTTAAATTTTTATTTTTTTTTCTGAAACAAGGATTTTGTGTTTTATTTTTTTTTGGGTCAAAAGTATGGTATATTAACCACTCTTTTTGTTTTTCCTTAAAAATAAAAATGTTCGAGGTTTGTGTCCTGAAATATGAATGATAGCCTGAAAAACAAGCAGCGGCCTGGTAGTATTTTTACCAATGTCATCCTTAAAGTCCATTCAGATCCATTAGGGGAGGAGCTTGTCCACCCTTACCCTGCACCAAAGCCCATCCACTAGAATCAATTCGTAAAATAAACATTAAATCTTTTAAAAATATTTCATATTAATTAAAATTACGGTCAAAATATTTTTTATGAAACTTAAATAATTTTCTTATTTAAAGTTAGTTTTTGAAAGAAATCCATTTTTCTTATATGAAATACAGAAGAACAAAGTCCTCGAAAACACTCCAATGATAAGCAAGGGTGCCCATATAGTTAACCTATGTGATTTAAACTATATTATTTTTAGAGAAATCATGTCAAATGAAGACGTTTTAAAAAAATATTTTTTATTATGTTATACTAATTTTTTTCTTGCATTGAAATATTTGGTTTTTTAAAATAATTTATGAACTGTTGAAATAAAATTCAAAATTTGATTAAAAATAAAAAATAGAAAACACGTATAATAGCATACTTAAATTTTGCTAAGATGCAAAACGACAGATTTTGCTAGCGTAGAACAGAGAAGAGGCAATAGAAGGGAATGTGTGGCAAGATAATATTAATTAGTAAAAATCTCAATCAGCATTGATATTTAATTATTTAAATGTTTGGGGATCCTTGCCAGCTTAAATCCCAATAGGAGGTGGAGGTGTTGCTAAATGGGTTTCATGTGAATTATTAACAAAGGAATTGACTATAATTCAGCACTTTTCAGCGAGGAATCTACGGAGTTTTGACATCATGACTCGGCTTAACACCAAGTGATGCTCAATTTGGTTCATCCTTGCGCTAGTTCATCTTAGTGAGTTAGTCACCATCGTAGTGGACCTTTTAGTTCAATATTAATATTTTACAGTGCCCTTCATGAAAAGAAAAATCAGATATATATATTTATTTTCTCTACAGGTTACTTCAATTTATTCCCTTTCAAAGTGCATTAAAACTTTTTCTACCGCATAATAGTGCTTAATCTATCAAAGAATTATTAAAGTATAGCTGAGTGATTGAACTGGACCACTAAATGAGAACATGAAAACCCTACAAATTTTAAAGAGATTCAGACCCTCATCAAAGCAAAATGGATCGCGTCATGCATGCCTCATTTTATTCAATAAACAATCAAATTAGAGTAAGTTTATATACATACGGCTCAAAAGTGTGTCATATTAATCCATATAAGTACAAATGAAAGCACTAAACCAAGAAGCTACTGCTCTTTACAGCATGTAGGCATAAATTCACTTTTGCACATGACATAAGTGTATGTATAAAATGATCAATTATTCATAAAAAAAAATGGATCAGTTGTTGAATCAGCACCTAATCCTTTACTGTGTTTTTTTTTTTTTTTTTCAATTATGAGTTTACCTATTCAATTTTTTTCACAGAAATTAACCTCCCGTTTATCATTTTAACAATTCATTTTCTTTTTTTGCCTCTTTTGCTTTTCCCAACCATTCACGAGCCAGCATCTTTGATTTTCTGTGTGATCGATCACTGTGGGAAGACATCGATGTCTGAATTAAAAATCATTTACATACTTATAAAAGCTCCGGAATAAGAGATGAAAAGTACTCAAATTTAATATTCTGCGCGGCGGTTGAGATTAATCCTAGGAGCAAATGTTAACCTTAAATTTTTAACATAAAATTGAAAATATATAACTTCAGGATATTATAGAAAAATACAAATCATACTAGAATTTATTAGTTTACTCCTATGCATAATATAAACTATATTTATCATAATGTTTCATATTTTTTACTTGTTAAGTCATCTATCTTATATAACAATTTAAAGATAATAAATTGTTTTAATATAGTAAGGTATTTTTTTTTTAAAAAAAATCTTTAGACTAGAATCTTATTGTTGCAGTTCCTATTCATTTATTTAGAAGGAGAAGAACTTTATTCTTATTCATGTAGAAGTTTAAGACAAAAGTAATTATTATTTTTCTATTAATACATTTCATTCATAAAAAAAAATTAAATTAAATATGACAATGGAAAGAGAGACACACTAATTGTTTTTCTGTTTTTTTTTCTCTTTTAAAAAAAAGACCTACTAATAAAAAGAAAATTAAAAAAATTATTAGTTTTAATAAAATAATTCAATTTATTCATCTATCTAATTTTTGTTATAGTTTTTGTAACTATATTTTTTTTATGATAAATCAATCAATGGGGCAAATTAAATTCTATTATTACCATTCAAGAACCTTAATTTAAGTAAAATATAATTTCATGAATAAAAATATTAAATAACTTAATGTATAAAACATTTTAGATAATATAAAAAAAAATACAACCATGTATAACTACAGGTTGTTTTTAAAATGGTGAAAAGTTATTAATATAATTTGAATGAAATTGAATTATTTAATTGGTACATTTTCAAGGATGAAGTCTTTATTTAAAGTTAATGCTGTTTTACAAACCTTTTGTATTTAATTATTTTTTATTAATATGATAATTCATGTTTGAATAATAATATTATTTTACATTTATAGTATATTTTAATTAAATTCTAATTTTAATATTTCAAATTTAATAATTAATATAATGTATAAAATGAGAAAATGAAGATATATTAAACCTTGAGTTGAATTAAAATATTCATAGTAAAACTTAAGATCTATTTTAAATTAAGGATTGATATGTTATTTTTCTTTAACTTTATACGCTTGTCCACTTTAAAAGAACCATTTAAAATAATCTCAGAAGCTAAATTTATTTTATTTCATTTTTATTTAAATTACAGATATTTTCTATAAAAAATAATTTTATTTGCATCGCAGACATACATAACATGTTAGGATCGATTCTTCCATCAAAGATTGATTTTTTACATATACCAAATTAAAACTTGATACATTTTTTTATAGAAAAATTAAGGTTGAACTAGTTTGTGTGTACTTTTAAAAGAGAAAGTTTTTTCTCTTCAAAAAATGCATTGACATTATTATGATAATCTGATAAGATTTTTATTTAAAAAAGAAAAAAAACTCCTAAAATTAAAACAAAAAACATATATGACATTGAACTATCGTTTTCTTGATACTACACATTTTGAGTACTTCATATATATATGTGTGTGTGTTCTAAAGTGGCTTTTGTTTCGTACTGGAGTGAGCATAGAAAAAGTCATAGTAATTCTCTTGAAATTTTTTTTAAAGAAAAAGATCTAAAAAAATTATATTACAAACGTTTTTTATTTTTTTTAAGCTTATCGAAAGACACCCATAACAATATATCATTAAAAAATAATATAAAATTATTTTAGATTTGCAATTAATCAAATTCAAATTTAAATCCCCAAGATGCTATACTATGAAACAAACTTAGAGTACAATTTATAGTCGTTACTGCCCCATGACCACCATCATAAACATTACTTTTGTTAGGTATCACATTCCCGGCCACCACCATTATTGCTGTAAAACAATATCTCTACTCTAGCTACTATCGTTATCATCACTAATAGATATGTCAAAATGAGTTCAGCCTCATAGGATGGTTTTAACACCAACGTGTGACCTCGTTTTGATATCTCTCTTACCAACTATATTAACGAAGTTAACAATGTGATCTCTACTTCAATTAGGTTGCTTCCGCCACCGCATATTCTTGATTAGATATAGAATCGAAAATAATACACTGAACATGCACGATCAGATTTAAAATAATGTATCACCTATGCTTTAAAGTTTGTGCAAGTGCTAACGGCATCATACCAACAAAATCTTAAGAAATATATATATACACACACAATTTGCCATACTATATGCATGAGAGTATATCCACCAAATAAAATATACATATGAATGCCGATATTCTCTCTGTATGTAGAGAGTGCTATAACATTAATATATTATAAATGGTAAAGTCCAGATTTTTATTATAATGAATGAAACTAGTGGGAATGAACGACAACAAAAAAGGGAAAAGAAAATGGGCCGGCGTGGAGCTAGAGTATGAGATACGAGATTGGTGAATTGAGAATTTGGAGTGTAAAACCCTAGAAAATGGAGATGGGCAAAGCATGCCGGGTGTGACAAAGACCACACACTGTATATTCCTTCGAGAAAGACAATGTGGGTCCATTACTGCTCAAAGCACACAGGGATAGATGCATAGGGTGAAGACTACTGAATGAAAAAGAAGAATGAAAAAGAAAGAAAGAATTTTTTTTTATTATTATTATAAAGTGAATGTGCCCACGAGCTAAGTAGTAATCAGTGTGTGTAACGTAAAAGACTCGCAACTTTTTTCTTTACATTCTCCTACTTTGTGCCTCTTTTTATTTTTATTTTTTAAAATTTTTCACTATTTCTCTTTCTGCTTTCCTTGCCCATGGCTCTGCTCCTTCCTCTTTGCCTCACTTGTAACTCCTATTTGTTTTACTTTGTACATGTACTCTTTCCCTTTTCTCTCCCTCAAAGTTTATTTTCTTTCTCTCTGGCCTCTGCACCCCTTTCCACTGTGTGAGAGCGAGAATACAAGTTAAGAAAATAAAGTCCAAGCAAAAGTGGTTCAAGAATCTTGCTTTTCAACATGCCAAGGGAAAGCTGTATATCCTGCGCTCCACTTTCGTTTGCCCTTCATTCATATGAAAATTACACCACCACCCCTTCAATTTTTATCTACAGCCATGAATATGTGGCCTTTCCAGTTATATAGTTTAGAGTGAGCCATGAAGGATAATCTGAATCAATGATTTGTTATGAATGCATCTGAAAGATAACAATAAGCCACCAATCAATATTAGTCCAGGGGAATTTCCATGATGTAATGCAAACGCCATGTAAGCCACGAGGACAAAACTTAAAGATTGGTAAACTTTGATTTTGACTAAAAGATAATCTTGTTCGTAATGAATTTCAAATTGTATAAGCCAGGATAGTAATTCATGTAGAGAAAGATGAGTCGCGTTTTTAGAATCATGTTTAAATAGTCATATATATATATATATATATATATATTAAAACATTAGACTTATCTCACAGAAATTAACTTGGAGGAGGAAATTAAATTCAAGTTTTTTACTATATTCTTTACTGAACATGGAATATCTTAATAATATCTACGTAGTTGTTTCTCAACATGTTTCAACGACACACTTGGTTAAAAAAACAACAATTCTATAACGTGGGAAACATTATTGTTCGGCGAAAACTAAAATTGGCGTGAAAATTTGTTTCTACTTGTTTCTCTTTGCATTTCCAACAGTACATCTCGTCAAGGAACAAGTCATTAAGAAGAGTGGCATGCATGGACGTGTTGTCGTTGTCTCCAGAATAGAATTCGTCCAGCTATTCTGTTCAAACATTACTGCTTAATCTTTGCATGGAAGCCTTTTCCAAACAGAAATGATCATCTCTAAATTTCGCAGTCTTCATAATTAAACTTGATTATAATGTTCAAATCCTTCCAAAAACAAAATCCCCATTTCCGTATCTTTGTTCTTTTCTGTCCAGAAGACACAATATTAGAATGAAACATCAAATAAAAACCACACATATAAGGTTCTGACAACATTAAACAAGCGCAAAGCTACTAAGATTACCAAAAGCTAACCAACCCCTCCGCGGCAACCTCCACATTATATATATATATATATATATAATTCGAATTATGACTATACTCTAATTAACCAATTAATTAATGCATCAAAACAAAATGAAAAAGCATATATACACGTCAGTCCACATATAATTAAGCATATGAATCTCATATACCGAAATTATAACAACTAATTAATAGGACATGAAGCTGATATGGTATATGATCATTCACCAAATTACATTTTATGAATTCCATTGTGTGTTTTGCATCTTTCCACCAATTTTTGTTTGTAATATAATAATAGCTAGAGTTTGTTTTCAACGGTTACAGAAATTCTTTGTCACTTTCCCAAGTGCTCTCTGCCAGTGAGTCAGTCAAAAAAGAGCATTTTGGTAACAATCCGACAAAATCAGAGCCCTTTTCCAACATCTGTCCCTGTTACCCTTTCAACCGTTTGTGTTCAAACATCAATCTCAAAGAAGTCAAGGTGCATTTTCGTAATTATCTTCCAACCCTGAGCCCAACATCATGCCTTCAAGCATCCCATCTATTTAAGCACGCACAAATCCCTCTCTCTCTCGTCCAACCCATCCCCTTCAAATAGTATTTCCAAGAATTCACCCCTTCTTACTCCTATCTCTTCCTTTCCTTTCAATTCAAGTTCTTCTCTTTACTCAATTCATTTTGACCCAGAGCATATCCACAATATAAAAAACTAAGTACTCCTCCAATTATGATAGTTAGGTACGTGATAATATACCTTTTCATCATCTATGCTACTTTTGCCAATTCTCTTCTAAGTTCACATTCTGGCGCATGCATGTTCCTTAACACGAGCTGATTCATATGAAATCAATGCTACCTAGAAGTCAAATTCATCACTCATTCACAGCCACCTGCAAAAGTTATACGATTTTCATTTTTATTACAAATAGATATATAATTATATTTATTCCTTTGTTTTTTTAAAACGTTGGCATAAAAAAGAATTCATAGTACTTTGTATATATATATATATATATATTCTTTCTGTCCATGATTTTTTTTTAATTGGCATACTATTGAACTTTGGTCACTGATGACAAACATTATTAAAAAGCTACGTTAATCATTTTACGCACTTTTTACAGCTTGGGATCCGAGGAGTTCAATCCAAGGCAGATAGAAAACTGATTTTGTGTGAAGAAATTAAAACTCAACAATCAGGAAGCAAGACATGGCCAAAGGCGCTTCAAATTCTTCAAAGACAAAGTCACTGACATTTATATGCCTCTTCATGTTCATGCTCAATTTCCACTCATCCCATGGTGAAGAAGAGCTTCAGCTTCTGTTATCCTTCAAAGCTTCCATCCACGACCCACTTCACTTTCTCTCCAACTGGGTCACTTCCTCTGCCACTGCCACAGCCACCACTCTTTGCAAGTGGCCCGGCATAACCTGCGACAACAACACTTCCCACGTTAACACTGTTGTGATATCAGGAAAAAACATCACTGGCGAGGTTCCTTCCTCCATTTTTCAACTCCCACACGTTTCAAGCCTCGATCTTTCCAACAATCAGCTTGTTGGGGAAATCACCCTCAATTATTCTCTTTCTTCTCTGTTTCCACTTCGTTACCTTAACCTCAGCAACAACAACCTCACGGGTTCTTTGCCTCGAACCTTGTTTTCCGTGTCATTTTCCAACCTCGAAACTCTGGATCTCTCCAACAACATGTTCTCTGGCAACATACCCGACCAAATTGCATTGCTTTTCAGCCTAAGGTATCTTGATCTTGGAGGAAACGTTTTGGTTGGAAAGATTCCAAATTCCATCACCAACATCACCACTTTACAGTATCTTACGTTGGCTTCAAACCAGTTAGTGGGTGAAATTCCAAAAGATATTGGCCTAATGAAGAACTTGAAGTGGATTTACTTGGGCTACAACAACCTTTCAGGTGAGATACCAAGTAGCATTGGAAACTTATTTTCTTTGAATCACCTTGATCTTGTTTACAACAATCTCACTGGACCAATTCCTCAATCTCTTGGACACCTCACCCAGCTTCAATATCTCTTTCTCTATCAAAACAAGCTAACTGGTCCAATTCCTTCATCCATTTATGAACTGAAAAAGCTCATTTCACTTGATCTAAGTGATAATTCTCTTTTTGGCGAGATTTCTGAGCTTATAGCGCAGCTCCAAAGACTAGAGATTCTTCACCTTTTCTCAAACAACTTCACAGGGGAGATTCCGAAGGCAATTGGATCTTTGCCTCACCTTCAGGTTCTTCAGCTTTGGTCAAACCAATTAACGGGTGGGATTCCAGAAGATCTAGGAAAGCATAGCAACCTCACTGTTTTGGACCTTTCCAGCAACAACCTCGCAGGGAAGATCCCAGAAAACTTATGTAACTCTTCCAATCTCTACAAACTCATCCTCTTCTCAAACTTTCTCCAAGGACAAATCCCACATAGCTTAACCTTTTGCCAAAGCCTACGCAGAGTGCGCCTCCAAAACAACAAGCTCTATGGAAAATTACCATCTGAATTGACCAAACTGCCTCAGATATACTTCTTGGATATCTCTGGCAACGAACTTTCTGGAAGGATCAATGACAGAAAATGGGACATGCCATCGCTTCAAATGCTAAGTTTAGCTAACAACAACTTCTCAGGAGAAATTCCTAACTCTTTCGGGAGTGACAAACTCGAAGGTTTGGACTTATCCAATAACCAATTTTCAGGTTCCATTCCTTCTGGTTTCAGAAACTTATCAGAACTCGTGCAATTGAAGCTAAGCAACAACGAACTCTTTGGGAACATCCCAGAAGAACTCTGTTCGTGCAAGAAGCTTGTGGCATTAGACCTCAGTCACAATCATCTCAGTGGTCAAATTCCGGTCAAACTCTCCGACATGCCGGTTCTTGGCCTCCTCGACTTGTCGGAAAACCAATTATCCGGCGAGATTCCACAGAACTTGGGAAGCGTGGAATCTCTCGTTCAGGTGAATATATCATACAACAACTTTCATGGAAGTTTACCTTCAACCGGTGCTTTCCTTGCCATCAATGCAAGTGCGGTAACCGGCAACGACCTTTGTGACCGTGACGGTGACACATCTAGTCGCTTGCCACCGTGCAAAACCGGTAACCAAAACCCAACTTGGCTTTTCATCATGCTGTGTTTTCTCTCAGCTTTGGTTGCGTTCGCGGCAGCTTCTTTTCTGGTGTTTTTCGTTCGTAGAAGGAAGAGTTTTTCGGAGGTGCGAAGAGTGGAGAATGAAGATGGCACGTGGGAATTGCAGTCTTTTGACTCAAAAGCTTCGAGGGTGATGAAAATGGAGGATGTTTTATCGTCGGTGAAAGAAGGGAAAGTGGTTTCGAAAGGAAAGAACTGGGTTTCCTACGAAGGGAAGTGCATGGGGAATGATGGTGACATGCAATTCGTGGTGGAGGAAATCAGTGACTTGAATTCGCTTCCGTTGAGTTTTTGGGAGGAGATGGTGAAGGTTGGGAAACTTGGGCACCCTAATATTGTTAAGCTTATTGGAATGTGTAGGTCTGGGAAGAGAGGGTACTTATTGTATGAAAACGTGGAGGGGAAGAAATTAAGCGAAGTTGTGAACGGTTTGAGTTGGCAAAGGAGAATGAAAATTGCTGTGGGCGTTGCAAAAGCACTTAAGTTCTTGCATTGTCATGCTTCATCCATGGTTTTGATTGGAGAGGTGTCACCAGAATCGGTTTGGGTGGACAACAATGGCGTTCCTCGCGTCAAACTCAGCCCTCTCGGAATGCCATTTTTGGATGTCAAAGGTTTCGTTTCTTCGCCCTACGTTGCCCAAGGTACTTAAATTACTATTTTGTCCCTTTGTTTTTTGGCTTTTCTTTTGATTGTGTGGCTTAGTAAGTAGTAGCTAGCTTTTATATTACATGAAAGTGATGAGCAATACAAGAGTGACAACGATGAAGTTGCTAGACATTAAGAACTATACTCAAATGAAAAACAAATTATGGTTTTGCATGATAACGGTATAATATAAAATCATTCATATATATTAACTTTATATTTTGTGACTGTTGGTTTGGTAAATTAATTGCTTTTGTCATGACTTTTAAATTTTGATCGTCACCTTTTCATAGGGTGCATCATAGAGTTCAATCACAAGTTCATGCACATGAACAAAATTTCACTGCCTTCGTAACAATCTAATAAATGTCTTATGATAAGTCTATGGTATGTCATCCCAAAACTTAATTTTCTATGATAATTCGACAATTTCAGAGGCAAGAAAGAGAAAGGACATGACAGAGAAGAGTGAAATATATGGCTTGGGAGTTATGCTGATTGAATTATTGACGGGAAGAAGGTCCATGGACATAGAAGCAGGTAATGGCATGCACAAGACCATTGTGGAGTGGGCCCGCTACTGCTACTCAGACTGTCATCTTGACACGTGGATAGATCCTGTGATGAAGGGTGGAGATGCATTGACCTATCAGAACGACGTCGTTGAGACACTGAATCTGGCCTTGCGTTGTACCACCACTGATCCCACAGCAAGGCCATGCGCAAGAGACGTACTCAAAGCCCTAGAGTCTGTTCACAGCAACACAGCCACTTTTTGCTGAGTTTTCAGTGCTCAATACAAAACCTCAGCTATGATTTTCCATATATCTCATGAGCATTCTCTGACCTTTGTTATAGTTTTTGTTTTCTATTGTTTTTTTTTTTTTTCTCTTTTGAGTTTTCACTTTTGTTTTCTTTTTTATCCTTAATTTGTTTAAAGTTTTTAGTTTAGCATAAGTAAGTTGTTGATGAAGGGATTGCTAGGGAAATGTTTGCTGGATATTTTATATGGGCATGCTTGACATACTGCTGATGAGTGTAAAAGTAAATGTAAATAAATTGAATGTGATTAATAAATTAATTATATGAAATCAATGCAATCTATGTAATTAGAATTTCTCGTGAGATCAACATTTTTTTTAAGCCAGTTGCATATGCTCATGTTCTTTTGCGAGAGCTATTGCCTCTGCCTTTTCCCCAACAGCTAGAAATCTCATTTTTAGTGGCCTATTTTTTTTTCCACTTTTGTTCGGATATGTGCACTTCTCTAACGCTATTAGCTGTTAATTACCTGGTTTGCATACCAACTAGTGGGAGCTGTAAGTCATGTATCAAAATAGGGAATTGTTTTTATAAGAAGTAATGAGAAGGATAAATATTAATACATGAAAGGAAAAATATATTAATAATTTAATTTTATCATTAAGATTAAAAAATATATCTTTACAAAATTTACAACTTTTTAAAATAGTTATATGATATTAAATAACCTTTAATTTTAACTATTTAGACATATAATTGTATAGTTAAAATGTATTATTTTCACGTACTCCTATTTTATTTTATTTTCATTTGGTACATTTCTAGAAATTGTATATATATATATATAGAATCCATTCACGCCCCCTTTCTTTTACCACAAATATCATTCGGCTCTGGATTTTTATTTTTTGGAAGTTAGAATAATAATATTTTTATACCCTTTTTTTACATATAACTTTTATCCAATTTTACTTCTCTTTTTTTTTATTATATTACTCATCATATTTTTTTCTTTTTTCTTTATTTCTCTTTTTTTACATCCAAATAACACCCTTTTATTGAATGCCAAAGTATCACCAAACTTTGGCAACTAGAGTAGTTATTATAATTATTTTATATAAGAAAAATATTCTTTACTTTTGATAATCTATCGGTAATGTACCTCTGGTCTTAATTTACAAAGTAACCAAATCACATATACTTTGCCAATCCATATGGAATGAGAGCAAAGAGTTTGCAGTACCATGATCGTGGAAGTGGGAAAATGAATGTTCCCTGATCTTTTATATCAGAGTGGAAGCATAACAACAGCATATATTTTTATGGGGGACCACATTTTATTTAGGGATAATTACACTAGCTTTTCTTAAAATTAGAGTAACATACTTGAACTTCACTTGTTTTGAAAATTATACTTCTTTTACAAGCCTCTTGCTTTATGATTTTTAAGGTTATGATATATATGATCCATAAATAAAAGTAAAGAAAGTATGTGTACATCACACAACTCAAAGCTGCATGCAGAAACTATTTGACAGCGGAAGAAGCAATGTCAAGGAACACTTCGATCCACTTATATGCTTTTTTCAACTCATTCCATATCTCAAAAACAAAGCACTTTTTTTTTATTGCTAATAAAAACGAAGAGCGTTTTGTTTACATATTAAATGATAAAATACACAATACATCGGTAACATACTAAATATACTCCTTTTCTGCTTTCTATTTTTCATCTTAATTTCCATCAATTCAACCTTGATGTTAGGTATAATCAATCGGAGGAAGTGATAAAGGTTTCAAATGCTTCAGTATTCGTTAAACCTAATTCAATTTCAAAAGAAAGGAGAATTGTCCAAAACTTCCAAGTCCCTGATGCCCTGGACATTTGGACTAAACTTCATCCCAAAATTTACCTCAGGATATAGAAGATTGCACAAAGCTTTTATAAGGAGTCATATTTTTAACTAACCAGAACATCTTAACAATAAACATTTAAAAATTAATGGGTTATTCTAAAATATATTTGTTAAACTTGGTATTGTCTCAACCTAATCATGCCAATCGCGTTCAACATTCCGATTGTCATAATAATACAATCACAAAATCAAACCCGCAGACAGACATTCAACAGAAACTTTTCATGTTAAATATGATAAGGCGACGCATATTTTCTTTTTTGGTTTGAATGCAAACTGTAAATGATACCTTTAGAGAGGCTATGATTATAGGACTGATAAAAGACAGTGATTAGATTTCTTCCTTCTGAGAGACTCCTTTTCTTTTTTCTGTTCATGATGCAAATTTGAATCTATGATGATGAATGTACATTCACAATCACTGTTGATGGGCGTCTGGTCTCCTTTCATACGTAACAAACTTAAATCATCAAACAAATGGATTTTGATTTTATGAGAATTGAGTCTCACTACGAGAGTCGAGTATGAATTCACTTCTTCTTCAACCTTATTGATTATAAAATATGTTAAAATATATGTTTACAGATTTTTTAACATTAGTCATAAGCATGGACGTAGAAGTATATAAATCCCGTATTTGACTATCCAAATTACTCTGTACTCTGTATTATTGTATTATATATAAAGTGACTTGTCAACAAAAATAATTAATAACAATCAATAATGTGTTACTTTTTTTTATTAGGAGAACATGAGATGAGAATTGGTGATCTAATCGCGTAACTACGTACCCTAAGCCAAAAATACGTTTCTTGAGATTTCTTTCTTTCTCGTCATATGGTAAGTTGCTAAATACATAATATGGACTCAAAATAATCCTTATCTTGACTTGGGTTAGTGCATGATTAAGCACTAAATGCATTCCACTTACTAGATAAAAGTAGTAGTAGTAGTACATTGGGGATCTTCCCAGCCAGGCCAGAGACCACAAACTTTCTTGTGACCCACCTTCCTTCCATGTTATGATGATAGTGCTGAGATTTCCCTTTCTTTTTAATAAAAATTCCCTTCTTTTTTCCTCCTTTTCATATAAACAATTTTTTTTTCTCATGTTATGGCCTCCAAGTAATGATGGTTGTGCAAGAATCCTTTTTTTCTTTTCTTCAATCAGAACTCTTGGAGGGTTTCCACAGTTAGAAGATTCCATCAGTAAAGATGAGTCTAAGCATAAAAAAATAAACTAGCTGACATTATGAGGAGCAAACCAGCTAAGTCTGGCTGGCATGGATATGATCTACTGCGATGGTTGTTCTTCTCAAAAGCCCCCCAAGATTTCAATTATAGCCCTCGGAGACCATGCAAAAGGTTCTTTGGCTTCATTGTTTCAAGTCAAAAAAGCCCCTTTTTCCTTTGATTTTTTTTGTAAAGTCATCTTCTTTGGTTATCTTTGTTAGTAGAAGTGTTTGAATTGTTAATGTCTTCACATTTTTCTCTTCTTTTCTCACTTTGTAGGTCACAACAAAAACAATTTTCATGTATGCTTCTTTCATAAAAGACAGCTGGCTTTTGTTTTCGGACTTCAATGTACTTAAAATGATAATATTGGATCCACGTGCAACCCATTGGATATTGCACACACCTACCCACTTTGACACAATTTATGGAATTCAAAGTGGAGAAAAAGGGTTACCTAGTGCTATTGACCCATCACCCATGCATTAGCATAGTTCTAGTATGAAAGCTATTTTTCATTCTTTGAGCGTGAAACCAAGCATGGTATGCAACAGGAAAAAGGGATACATAGGTACTGTAGAATGTACTTAAGAAGCAAAAACTGGACATTGAATTAGACAAAGGTGCTAACAAAAAATGCTGCAATATATATGCATGAAAAATTTCACAAAATTCTCAGTTGTGTATTAGGCTAAGTAGAAGTGTAAATATTTTATATGTTATAAAGGGATGATAAGTTAGAAAAAGAATGTGTTGATAAATGAATATTGAAAGATTTGGAAATTGACTTTGAGTATGTAAGCAGCACTCTTGCTTAGCCGAAAATGCATATTGATACGCCAATTATTGTAGCTTTCGCTTAATCCGATGAAGCGAATCGAATGGTTACACAAATCTTGCTTTGTTTAAATCTAGTCAATTGAAAGTAGTGATGTAGTCATCCTATAGTAGTGAATCTAAAAGATGCTTTACTTTTGTCTGTAATTTAAACTTTATTCCATAAGACTTTGGATTTGTCTCTCATTTGTTAATGTGCTTGGTCAAAGATCACATCAACCCCCCTACCACTTCAAAAACTAAAGAAAGACACTTTCAGAAACTCTCGGGTCGATTTCCCTTTCAATTGACAGTAACTCTGGTAAAGTAAAAGACAAACTAGTGTCCTTTTGTTATGCCGTGTTATCCTAACCTGCTCTTCAGGCCAACCAGGCATTGTTTCTTACATGTATATGCCTAACCAACCTAACTGTACGTGGAGGGATAACTTTGGAAAACCACAAGTACCCTTTTTTTATATCAATTAAGCAATTTAGAATTTTTACATTTTTTTAAAATTTAGACCATATATATCTCTTGTAAAGAGGGGTCATATTTGAGTTTCGGAAGATTAATGTGAACAGTAAAATTTTGTCTCAATATTTAACACTTACTAGAAACTACTTCTAGTTTGTACATGTTAATTTCAGAGCAAGTTATAGTTTCTTTACTACTTCTAGTTTTAGGTACATCAACACAAGTTATACTTCAATCAATGTTGTACATAACATAAGTTAAATTCTGCTTATATCACCACAAAATAAGAAAGTTTTGCTTGGTAGACGTTATTATTAATTACAGGTGGTGAAAAAGTCATGGTTTATAGAGATGGTCAAAACTTGCATTGAAATATTGAGACTAGTTTTTATTAGTTTGGCCAGAATAATAGACTCAAGGGGAAAATAATTGGTGGAAGGAAAGAAATGGAATCAATGAATGTGAAACATATCGCTCTCAATTCTCAATTCTCAATTCTTCATCTTTCATGGTGCTTGCTTGATAAGAACCCACCTTGTGTTAAGATCTTTAGGAAAAGAATCATACACAGAAGGGCAATTCTGAGGCTATTAATTACCAACCAAGTGTCATTTTTAAGTACGTGTCAAAATTTTGTGCAGGAAGAAGCATGTAAATTTAGAACCCATATCAAATTCAAACATGCATCGAAGTGCTTGAGTTTTTAATCATCTATGACCACTCATGGTTTGCTTGAAATGGAATCCGAGAGATTCAAAACTGTGGAATGCATTCTACTGGGCTAATGGACACAAGTGGGTAACACAACGAGGAAGGTGAGCCCCCCCTTGTCTTTCGATTCCATCAAGAGTTGTTGTAAACTTGTAATGTAGTGGGAAAAGATAAGTGTCAGGTCAAATTCTGAACGAGCAAAGCTATATGTATCATCTTGTGTCATCCTAATTAATTAAAACATTAAACATTAAGTGAAATTAAGAAGTAAAACTATTCAATATTTTAGGAATTTTAAGCTACTTGAATTGAAAAATACTCATGCATGTGTATAAGATACTTATAGCATATTGATTTTCTTTACTCCTCAAAAGGATGGAAATTAGAAGTAAAAAATTGATTACCAACGGTTAGAAAAAAACTTGCCTTCTTTATTGGCTCCTTTTTTATATGAAAATGACCATCACACCAATTAGGAGGCACCTTTAAAGATTAAAAATTTTGTTTGCCCCAAAACAAAAAGGATTAAACACTATATGTGGCCAGTAAAGGTCCCCTTCTAATTACCCAGAATACCACTTTTCGTCTTCTATTCTTCGCCTTTTACTTTGTCCATATATATGTGAATATGGATATGAATTTTTGATTGGGACACAGCACGTTTGCCACCCCAGGAATAGTTTTCTTTTCCTTTTAAAGGGGTATGAGTTATCTTAAAGATTTTCATCATTTCACAATTCTAACCATTTCGAGCAAATTTGAAGGGAATGGTTTTCTCCATAGCAATTGAATAAGTGCGCGACATATATTGATAAAGATTCCTTCATTGAATACGAAATTGATGACAATGGTACACCCATATTCAAGGCCAGATTTTTTTTTTTTTTCTGAATCATGATTATCACACAAATCTCCATCAAATATTCATCATAGATAGTCACAGATATTTATATTTGAAGTTTTTTAATAGCAATTTATAAGGTGCTTTATAATATCTTCTTATACATAAAATAATTATGATCGTTAATTTTATATTAATAAATAATAAAATTAATAACTTATTTAAAAATATAAATATCTTTTAAACTTTTGAAACCAACAACCCAAACAATAATATTCATTCATTAAGGTGGCCGTACATATTCAAATTAATTGAAGTTGAAACAAAACGTATTTACAAAAATATATAATTGTGTTTTAATATAGTTAAAAAGTTATTAAATATGTATTAAAAATGAAAATATAATTATATAAATACCATGATGAGCTAACCTGATATAAATTTAATCGAAGTTATTTGACTTAAATTAATTAAAATAAGTTTACAAATCCAATTTAATTCAACATGAAATCAATTAATTAGTTTTCAAAATTTTTAATTTAATTCAATCCAAAGAGATAGGAAGCAAATCCACACCATGTTCTACGCTCAGCAATGCAATATTTTTTTGTTAGCTTTGGTGCCTAACAAGAAGGAAGTTGATGGATCTCCTTCCATCGACTGCTCCGCTTTCTTTGGGCTTCTGTGGGGCTCTCAGGCCCAATTAGATTTGTTCCAAAAAATGAAACGCCAAATTTTAATAAATTAAAATTAATTATGTAGCAAAAAAATATAATTTAGGATCATGCATGGTTTGCCAAACAAAAAACAATATCAAAGAAAATTTGACCTTCGCTAGTCAAATGGGCTCAAAAATTTTAAAAAACTTGACCAGCCACCTTTAGTTGAAGTATTAATTGCAAAATTGGGATTGGACAAGGAGGTTCATCTCCTCCAACCATGAAACAATGTTTTTAATCCTCCGAATCCATGAGTAAGCGTCCACCATTTTTATCCTAACTAAACATTTAATATACTATGTAACGTACAAGTATTTAATTAAATTCATATAATATAAAATATGCTATAGATATTTATATATATAACTGTTATAGTTGGATTATAATTATAATTAAAATAATAAATCATAAATTTGACTATTGTCAAGTTTTTTATATTTATTTTATATACGCGCTAGATCACAAATATAATTCTATTTAAATCGAATGTGATTATTATAAATAACAAAACATTTTCTTAAAATATTTAATAAATAGACAGTACTGTTTTCCAAACATAAATATCATTCATAATTGTTTTGGTTGATAAAGTTATTTTCAATTTTGTTTTAAACTAAGCATAAAATTATGACTTTTATTATTATTTAATGTCACTTCAAATATCGTCTCTCAAAAATAAATAAATAATACCTAGGCATACATACAGTCACTGTAGGCGTAGTGGATTATGATGGATAAGCAGCATTACACTTTTGATTAACCTTTAAACACATGATAAAAAGTTTGCTCCGATGAAAAATAAATAAGTTGTGTGAAAAAGTTGTGATATTTTAAAATTAAATAAAAAGATATTAATGGAAGAATAAAATAATGAAAAGGGATATGCAGGAATATCAAAGACCCAAGAAGCATGAAGGAGTAATAGAAAAGTATAATAGCATATAGCATATAGCAAATTAGCATTCTAGGGATTCTCCAAAGTTAAAAAGATACGGAACTGTTGTACTCTACTTTCCTACATCCTACACTGTTTAAACTATCAAACAAAAGACCAATTGATGAACATAAAACATATGCAATGAGCTGATTCTTCTTCGTTTAATACTTTCCATGCAACTGCTCTCTCATAGGATACTGGCCTTCCCATGCTTGATAAACAGATCCCACCTTGAATACACATGAAACCCTGCACCAACATTATACTTACATGTTTATTTCACAATTTTAACCTATTGTAGTGTTAAAATAAATTAAAAATAATTAATTAAATCAATTTGTTTGGAAGATAAACATTATAAATGGAGTAGCCAGGAATAAGCTCTTGGTTTTGGCAAAAACTATGGAAAATTAATTTTCTTTAGCCTTGCAAAAATTTATTAAAATTTATACCTGCTGCATTATCTGGGGGAATTCAGAGCACAGCGTTTTCTTTCCGTTGTCATCGAAAATTTTTTCTAGGGTGATGTCTTGAAGTGCAACCAAGGTTGTCTCAAGCATGTCAAGTCCAGCTTGATTTGCAAACGTAAAAACAGGTAATGCCTGGCAAAACAATATATGAAGTTAGAGCACTTTCTTAAATGTTATCATTTAGGAAGAAGAAAGGATCAATTTATCACACATAGGACAGTAAATAAAGATATATAGTTGACTCATGACTATGAAAGGAAATCATGATAACCAAAGCAAAAAAATTTCTTATGTCATGTGGGTAGTCCTTGCTTTTGTCATTATTGCATGTTTCAACATACTAAATTTATTCACTTCAATTGTAATAATTGAACATTTTAGAGTTTATAAGGCAACATCAAGCAAGAGAACAGAATTCCGATCAGAATAAAGATATAAAAGAAATTAATTACCTTTAAAGAGCAGCACAAAACAGCATCCGAGTGATGCCAAAGGGATTTGAGAATGGACTCACTTCCTTCACTCTTTAGTAGCTCTACCCCTAAATAGAACCTGCACAGAATGTCAGCATTTAAAATACATTGGACACTTCTCTTACACACTTAGAAATTGGAATGAAATCATGTTGCTATAACATGTTATTCCAACATGATTGATGTCATTAGATCATGAATATAGCAGTTACGTATAGTGAAGGTATTAAGTGACACACCTATAGCTGTTACAGATCCATCTAGCGAGTGTCTGTGCCTCAGGAGTGCCAGGTGGTAAGTGAAAAGCATTGTGAGCACCAAAACGCGAAGGAGAAAGTGCTAATGAAACCCTCTGAACAGATGCAATAATACTACGAACATATTGACGGGCCATAGTAGCAATGTTATCTTGAAGGTGAACTTCAAATGCAAACTGGAATGCTATTGTCATCACAGACTTTGTGCTCCCTGAATGACCTGAGTTCTCACCAGCTGTTTTATTTGCTGCGGTTGTTCCGACCTCAAGTGCAGAAGCAAGATCAAGTGTACGGTTTGGACTAGCAGCATCCTGCATTCATATACGAGAGATGTCAAAATCCTTGCTCAAACAAGAAAGGTAAGTAAGAAAACAAATTTCAAAAAATTGTGGGTCAAGCTGAAGACTTGCCGTGCCAGAATCAAGAGGGATGATGCGAAAACCAGAAGGCAAAATGGGTGCATCATCAGAGAAAGATGCATCTATTGGAGCAAAAACAAGTTCTGCACTGGTGCCAACTGCATGTTCATCCACTCCACTGCAAAGCTGTGGACAGTTGCAACCAGAAGGACTGTTAGCTATGAACTTGAGGTTAGCAGCAACCTTCTGAACTATATACAGATATCATTGTTACAGATATTCATTCAATTAAAATACTTGTTAACACGTGTTCTTATTTCAAACATCGATCAATAGTTCCTTACTCTAAATACTTGTATAACTAAGCGCAAATCCCATTCCAGACGTGTTTTTTGTCTCAATAACCAAGTGAAAATAAATTAATTAACAAAGAGTGAAATACAGAAGGATAAAGTTTTTGTTTCCATGATTGCAATATGGTCAAGAAATGGAAATAGATACGTTGAAAATAATGGAAGTGTAAAACAAATTACTTACTTGCAAGAGGAAAACATCACCGGGTATAGTCATGTCGTCCCTATAGTAGCCCATGTTTTCAAGCTTAATAACCTCCATGAACTGTTTTAGAGATCAAATTGTCAACAAGTACGCAAAAGTTCAAAACACTCAGAGAAAACCCCTACAATGTTAATCCACAAGCAGAAGGCAAAAAGTGTGTGTTTAATTTGATCTTGAAAGAAACAACGCTAAATTATAAATGGAAATGTTTAATGCAAGAGACTATAAGCTTAGGAGCAAATAACTTGCCTCTTCATGCTCAATTGTGTGAGCAAGTGGAAGAATAACCTGACCCCCAAAACCTCCTGCTCTAGCCCCTGGCAAGCTACAGGGACCCGCTTTAATTGCAGCAGCTGAGTAAGCATCAATACTACTATCTGCCCATTCTGATCGGTGCTCCCTCAAGAATCTAAGAAGAATTGCTGGAGGAACATTCTGAAAGGACATAAAGAGAGAATGAGATAACTGAATACATGGAAAATCAAATATTTGAAGCTGGTCTATGACTCTATGAGCATTAATCCACATTGATGAATGAGTATTAAGATGTATACCTGTAGCAACATGGATGCTTTGGCACATAGCACAGAACTGCTCATGGAAGGAAATCCATTGTTATAGCCAACATTTACTCCCATCATCTTGCTAGGAGATGAATTCACAAGAAGGGTTACATCATCAATGCCATCACTCTCTAACATGGACCACCCATCATCTGCAAAACCATTGACAGCTTCGTTAAAGCCCCTGCAAAAAAGGAAATTCAAGTTAGAATTTTGTAACTTGTCAAAATATGTCAAGGATTGGAACACTTTGAAGGATATTGGCACAAACTTGCTCAATCTCTGGCTAAGAGCACGTAGAGCAGCAGGCCTTCTTCCCCATCCTGTGACACTTGGCTGAGAAACCTCTTGAGAAATCTGCCTCAAATGACGCAAAGCCTGAATGACAATAACAAGGTTACAAAACAGCTAATCCAAATTTCATCTCTTTATATAAGGAACTACAGTCCTTAGCCTGTGAAAATACAAGGCTTATAAAACGTATTACATTTATGGTTTAAAAACTGAAAATTAAGGAGCAAAAACAATGGTCTTACAGCCATAGTTGTCCTCTGAGCAAGCAGCATTGATGACTCATATAGTGGGCGCAAAACTTCAGGTACACTCCAGGGCTGATTTCAAAGAGCAGCAAGTCAATTGTAAGTTATGAAAAAGGAGGGACATTTGTATCATTTTATAAACGTATATAATATAAGATACCTCTAGAACCATATGATCAACAATATGAATAATGGATCCCCCTCCTTCACAAGGTCTAATCAGATACCCACTTGGCAGCATGTCAGCTCTAACAAAATGCTGAACTGGGGGCATAGCAGGACCATTCTGAGTGTTGTTGAGTGATCTTTCACAGACCTGACATTGTTAAAGTCACAATTGCACCACCCCACATGAGCTTTTGAGTTACACCACATAATGAGAAGAATAAAGAAACATATATAGTGGCATACCACAAGACTGCCATCCTCCAAGAGTGAAGTGTAACGCAGCAACCAGAAGTCACGACCAGGTGCCAAAGTTGTAGGGGCATACAACTAACCAAGATACCATACATTGAAACATGCAATTAACAAGGCTTCTAAATATACTAATTCAATGAGACTTAGAAAGTATATCACTATATAGACTATAGTATACCTGCATGTAAAGCAGCTCAATGGTTCCTCCATTTCCTGTGGACATGACATTTAGAACATCCACAGTTCGGCAATCACGAAACCATGAGTGCCTATCTTTGAGGATTTCGGCAACCTGCACACAACATTTTCATTTTTCAATCAATGGTTTTTCACTTACTTCATGGGACTAAACCTGTTAACAACAAAGAAGAAGGAACTTACCCTGGCAGGTTCTAGACCCACAAGGCCGCAAGCACGTGCAGCCACTCCAGGGCAACCGTGAGAAATAGCAACGATTCCAATGGAATCCGGACCAGGCTACAAACATTCAAAACAAAACAAAAACCGTGAGATAACGTGTTTAAATTAATAACAAGTTGGTTTGGTCAATCAATTAAGGTGCATGTACTTGAGTACACAGTTAACAAAGTGAAGAAATGAAATAAAAAAACATTGAAAAGAAAAGTGTGGTAACCTTCATCCCAGGCATTTGGACCCACTCCACAGCAGTTCCAGTGGCCTTTGAAAGAAACTCTGCTAAAGTCTCCTCTGCAATGGACAAAAGTCTGCAGAATATAGACAAAGACAACACAAAGCACGAGAACAATTATATTCCATGAGTACAATCCACAAGGACAGAGAAAAAACATAGGATCCAACAAGAAGCAGGCTTTTCAGTTTCACAGTTCATGATCACTAACCCAGCAGGGCTTGCATCCCTTGGTGGATGCTGGGGTGTCAAGTGCCGCTGACCACTCGTTACCACTGACTCACAGCTTGTGTCCGTAGTGGCAAGACTCGCCTGTTCAAATAAATCAATTAATTTTAATGCAATAAATGTAAATCTATGCTTATTTTAATATAAATTCAAACATGTTACAAAATCATTCAAATGCCTAGATAGTAGATATCCTCTATTCTAATTTGAGGAAATTTGCTTTAAGGAGTTAGGCCTCTTCATCCATGTATATTCAAATTAAAGCAAAATAAATAAGTAGTACGGCATAAAGAAAGGATTAAAGGAGAATAGTTATTATTTATATATAGTAGTGTTACATTTTGTGTCTGTTGGCGGAAAAAGCTGTTCTCATACACCAGCTGTGACACCTGTTTCTGCAATCTGTCGTTTTCCTCCATCAGTAACTTATTCATTGCTGTTAGCTTCCTGTTCACAGCTTGCAGCCGTGACGCTTCTTTCCGCTGCTTCTCTCTGCACCTGCAAGAACAAGCAACCCAAAACAAAAAAAGACACCATATTTAGCCGCTGGAATAATTGCAAAACTAAGGCCTTAAAATACAGCAACTGGGAATGATTAATGAAGGGAGAAAAGAAGAGAGAAACAAGAAAAACAATAACTTTGGTTTTCTTTTGGGGTAGGTGGGTTGTGAAAAATGAAAAATTTACACCAATCTTTTAATTATTTGTGAAAGAAAAATAGAGAACAAAACCGTGGTTAAAGAGAATGATGCGAGAAAATACCAAAAAAAGCAAGAAAGTCAGATTTACACAATTCAAGCAACCTTTCTGATCAAATGAAATAAGTCATGGAAAGAAAAAAATGTTTTTGAATGTTAAAGTATAGTGAAGCTGATTATAGGAATGAAAAGAGTTGAAGAGAAGCACTAACAATTACCTTCGGTTCTGGAACCAAACCTTGATCTGCTTGGGCTCGATGTTGGAGAGAATGGGGCACTCTCTGATGAGTTGTTGGCGGCGAAGAGAACTTGGTTTGGGGCATTCATGGTAGAGCCTTTCAAGTGCTTCCACTTGTTCAGGTGTGTACCTCACGTACTTGCCGTTGTCCATTGCCACCTTGCTCCCATCTTTGCAGGCCGAACTCACCGCCATCATCCCTTTTAAATCAAACCAAAGTTATGATTTTTACAATCACAAAAACGAAAAAATAAAAACTTCGATAAAGGGTAGGGGTGAAAATTAAAATAGAGGTTGATTGGAATAGATGAATCACCACCTATGAGTGACTATGGTAGTGCTTTCAGTTGAAGGTTAAAAGCAGAGAAGCATGAGATCAGTTGAACATGAAAGAGAAGAGATTAAAAGAGGAAGCACTCAGAGTTTGTCTCTGTGACAGTTGTTGTTGAGTTATATTGGATGATATATGGCAGAGGAGAGAGGATGAAGGAGAGAGAGAGATGTGAAGTGAATGGAAAACGTAGTTTTTCTTTATTTGTTTGTCTGTATAAAGAATGGAAAAGGACTAGTGGGGGGTATGTTGGGATTGGGACAGAGATGGGGTTGCTTATAAGAGAATAACCCCAAATATCAGACAGAATAAGCGAACATTTTTTTGTTTTCACATCATTCTCACTCTGCTTTCTGTTCTTCTTTAGCTGTTTTGCCTGTTGCTTTTGCTGTTGCTTTTCTTGCACTACTTCATTTTGGCACTTTCCATTTTCCAACAGTTAGAAACCCCTCTCTCTCTCTCTCATCACAAGAGGCTGGGACTTGTGAGATGCAAATGCGACCCACACTCTCACTCACGACGCGTGCACTGTAAAACTGTAGAGTATTGAACGTTAGACAAAACCCAATACCGTTTCATCTTCATGTATGCCACTGCCACTCTCAAAAATGTGCCATGTCCCGATTCCTTCATTATAATTTATACCATATTATATGGTCCACACTCCACAATTAGCTTTTCTGTGGGTTTTCTTAAGGACAAGTTTTTTAATGTGATAAGTTTACAAGCGTGAATATAACAACTTACCACAAACTATTAGCAATTCAGGATGCTTGTATTCACAATTAATGGGTAATAAAATTACATTTAATTTAATAATATTAATTTTAACTTTTCAATTAAATTTATATTTATAAGATTTTTAACTTATTTCTAAATCATACTGTGACGAGTTTGCTATCAAATTACAATGTACTTGATGAGTTGACATGCCGGAATATCCTCACAAGTATATAAACCTTAAACTGATGCAATGATCGTCATAGATCACGTGAACTTAACAGACGACCCTTTTTTTTGTTGTTGTTGTCTTCTAATTATGCTTATTAATGAAAAGAAAAACAGGGGGAAAAAAAAAACTGAAGTTAGTCATGCATCTCAATATGTATATATTAAAACTGTCCAAGTTCAAAATATGCCAAAAGCTGTGCAATTTTTTCCCATCTGAACTATTTTTGCTGCATTATTGTTTGATTGCGTTGAACCATTGGTTCATATTCATTTGATTTTTTCACCGTGCATGTATGTATATAAACGAGTTCCGCTTCTAGCTCACTATAAAGCTATTAATATATTAGGACTCGTTTTGATTATTCAAAATAGCCCTGATTAATTTAGCTAATCGACATGGGAATCTCTATTTTCGTGCTTATGTATGTATGAGAGGAGAGAGAACAATGGTTTGTTGAGACGTGAAAGGTGTGTCAAGAAATATTCATTAATTCATAGTTATATAGAAACAAGCTCATCATTTTTCTTGACTCCATAATTATGTCTGTGTCGCCTCAATATGATATATGGAGAGTTAGAGGAGCTGTTGATGTATGGGCATCACTGAGACAGCATAATTAGGGTTTTTTGCATGCGGACGAGCTAGGTTTAATTTCTTGTGAATCCCCAGTTTACCCAGTAACTGTATATTTTGACAATTTCTTCCTACATCAAACCATGGCATAAATATGCATAATATATTAATATGTAACACGCACTTATTTATCACCATGACAAAGTCATATATACACATAAAGTATATGTATATCTTTCTACGTTGGAAAAACTTTTTTTTCACTATTATACGCGAACTCAATACGGTTTCTTAATGGAAAAAAAAAGGGGTAGTGGAGTATACAAAAATTCCTATCAGTGCTTATTTTTCCTATCCTGATTTTATGATCATTTTGGTCAAAATTATTACGCTGAAGTCTAAACTGGTTGCTTTATTTCATGTATTTCAATTTCAAATTTCTTGTTTCTGACTGAAAATACATTCGTGGTAGTTATGTTAAACGCGAATCCCGACTTATACGCTTCGTAATCGTAGACTAGCTTCAAAGTTGACATTAGTGGTGCAAGAAAATACACAATTATAATAAGGTAAGAAACTAAAAGTACATTCTTCGGCCGAAAAAATAATAGTAATAGCTACTTGTCCCCCCTCCAGCACGGGTTTATACTTTATACATGTATCTTTTCTTTTTCTTTTTTTTCTAAAGCTATTTTTTCCTTTGTTCGTGTGAAGTGTTTGGGTGTGGAAAGATAAATTCTTGTTTAACCTTAGCCATTGAATTGAAATTAACATTATATCATTGTTTTGAAAAAGAAATTAGAAGGCGCTCAATCTCTTCAATAAAAAATAAATAAAATTGATTGAGTTCAAAATTGGTAAGAATTAGTTGAATCAGTCTAAAACTAGTCAAAAATCATTTGTGAAAATTAAGTTTGAAACGATGATGTTTTAATTTTAAATTTTTTGAATTATTTGTAAGTCTAAATGTATTTTTTGGATTACAATTAAACTATTATAGAACTTTTAAATCATCAATTAATGTTTTTTTTTTAAGTTTAATAATCGATCTAAGTGTTAAAATACACGTATAAATATCCAAAATTGTTTGAAATATGCAAATTATGTGTATTTTTAACATGACCTACGTAATTTTACATATGTGTGTTAAATACTTATGGAATAATTTTATTGATAAGAATCTCTCAGGTTAGTTTCGATCGTGTTGTGAGATAAAAAGATTCAAAATAATTATAACAAAATCTAGCACTGAATTGAAAATTGTTTGTAGCTTGAAAAAAACAATAATTAAGGTACCTAAGACCCAATTGGTAGATCTTTTCTTTTATATAGTAGTAAAGTTATTATTTTCTACAATATTCTTGTAGGTTCAAATCTCTAACAATAAAGAGATTTCTACTGATCATTGAATTGAATTTTTTATTATTTTTTAATGTAGCAGTGATATTTTGTAGTCGATAAATAGGAATTAATTTTTTTAGTCAAACAAATTATTGAAGTAAACTAATATGTTTAGGAGATACCATCATCTAACTATTTTGTTAGCTTTGTTGATGAATTGAATTTCGTTTATCACTTGGGTTACATTATATTGCATATTTACATGTTTAAAACTTTATAATACATATAAGGTAATATTTGAATTACTTGAAGAGTTAATATTGATTATATAATCTATTGAACGCGAAATTTGTTTCTTAACATAACTTTTGAATAGTTTTGAACAAGGCTGGTGTGGTTTTCAGATTGATCTGTGCCCCACTTCAGTTCATGAAGCTTTTTGTTTGACTAGCTTGATTGACATAGTTGCATTTGTATTAGGTTGGATTATCCTTCTACTCCTTTAATAAATATCTTTTATTTATATATAAAAAATATTTTGTTAAGGATTGAGTTTAAGTGTGTGTGTGTGTGTGTGTATATATATATATATATATATATATATATATATATATATAGAGAGAGAGAGAGAGAGAGAGAGAGAGAGATTCACAGGAGGGAAACAAAAAAAACTTGCTTTGGAAATTTTAGCGTAAATGGATTCGTCAACACGCTCTTACCAAACAAATTGAGTCTCTAATTGCAACTAACATGTATGACATTTTGATAATTGCCGCTCAACATGAATATTGCGCACTAATTACATGTTATCGAACAAATGAAAGACACGCGGCTAAGAAAAATAAGTAAATTAAAACAGGTTTTTTAAGAGAATATTAACTCGGTCATTTCAGTTAGGTTGATAAGGCTTGTTACGCGTTTAATGTTAATGGCTGCGTAACCAAAACATTTAAATATTGAGTAATGCTATACCCAGGATAAAACTTAATAGAATTTCACAAGAATTTATAAAAAAATTAAACTAATTATTGAATAAGTCAAAGCAATAATAAGAACCACGCACTCATCTAATTATCAATAATAATTCCGGTTTAATAACAAAAATTTTTGCAAAGGAATTCTGAATTTCGATATCTTTCCTAATTATTTGCTGTACTCTTTCTGGGTAGGAGGCCCATCTCTTTCATTTTCATGAACATGATCAACTCCGTCAATCCTAATTACTTCGATTCTCTAACAGGTCTTTCTTGGTTGAATTTTGTGCAAAGATCTTGGTTGTTTGAGAATCAAAATAAAGCATCTTTCAGCACGGTTGAGGGCCAATTATAACTTGCTTTACAACCCCAATTACAAACATAAACACACACCTTTTTTTTCCCTGGCCATGTTGTTTTATTATATTATATGATAGGATATAAAAGGTGCCACTCCTTTTTCTCGTAAATTTTCTTAGAACAAAAGAAGACCGCCAAGTCAATGTTATTCGCCGAAAATGAATCTGTAAAGTCAATAAAAAAGTTAATGGCTGTATGTATATATATATAAGACCTTCCTTCTTTATCAAACTTGTCCACCATGGGTAAAATAAATCACTCAAATGCAGAGTTCGCATAAATAATTGGCTAAAGAGAAGAGAAAATAATGGCAGATCAGTGGAAGTGGAGTTTGATTCTTGAACATTCCGCATTCTAAGACAAAATAAAATAACGCGTATCCTCAATAGATCTTCCGCACATTCTGCTCCAATTGTAGCAATGGATTAGCTTATAGAGCACCAATAAAAAGCTATTTATCCTTGGGGATTTTTCATATTTCTTAAAGAGAGAGAGAGAGAGAGACTAATATTGCTTTGATTTGGGTAATGGAATCAATCAAAGTAACAAAGTCTTAATCACCATATAGCTTAAAAGAGAAGCAGCAGTACGAACACATGTCCCACCAAAGGCAAGGAACGCCAACCTCATCACAAATATCCAAACTTTTTTATTTTATTTTATTAACATGTGTATTAATCATAAGCCTAAACAGATATTAATTACAAGAGGTAGAACAAAATATACCAATGCATATGATTTGACAATGAAGCTAAGGTAAAACAGAAAGAGGGTGACACTGAAGAGGACAATAATAGATATGTTATTTTATTTAGCTTTATATATTAAGATATACGGTATTGATGTAGCATTGTGTGTCTTCTTTCGTATATAGTAACAATAACAAGTTGGTGATAGTTATTTTTGTGATTAAAAATTAGAATTATTTAGGAATGTGTGGCGTGTGATTGACGAGAGCAGAAGAAAGCATAGGTGGGAGTGGCCCACAGGCCCAAGCAAGAAAGGGAAGAAATGAATGTGGCCCCGCACGCGTGAAGGCCATTGTCGCTTTTCTCGGCACTGCGTGCAAAATACTCTTTCTCCCACACTCCCACGTATTCTTCTGTTTCCTTTTTAACATTGCTTCCAAACCCCACAATCACGTAACAAACAAATATTTGTAAGCTTGTAATTTCACTGCAAAAAGAAATCCCCAAATCTCTATTATAACTTGTTTTACGTGGATTCTGCTCAAAGCTCTTGACATTATTAAATGTGATTTTTAACTGATTCAGAATATATTTTTTGTATTAGTAGATGTTTGATGAATAATTGGACTTATGACTAAGTTAGCAATCAAGAACATGTTGAGATGGTTCCTAGTATGAGGCTAGAATACCATATCTTAACCAACATAGCGATTGTCATAGGAGAATCAAGAGGGGAAGACCCTTCCTTTTACAAGTGTTGTTGCAAAAAATAAGGGACCAAGTCCAGAAGTAGAACCATGATCAATGTTATGCATGTATCCACGTGGTTAATTTGACATCATAAAAATTGTTTGTAATAAGGTTGTTCAAAAGGATATCACCCAATTTCCCATTCAATTGTTTTCTTGTCTCAAATATTTCAATGCTCTATGATTATCCTGTGCCCTTCATTTTTCCAGTCTTCAATTTCATTGCTTTTATTTTCCTCACTAGATAGATATTTGTATGGGAAATTAATTAGCCACATGAAAATTGCTCAAACAATATTATCTAGTTTACATTTGAATATCTTGTGTTCATCGTACAAAAAAGACAAGATATAAAAGAATATCAAAATAAAAATTTATTTTAATTTAATTTAAAATTTTAATACACTACATCAAATCAAATATATTTTTAATAAAATATGTTAATAAATATTATTTTAAGTTTAATTTATAAATTTTGACATACCATATTAATAATGATAAAAATAAATAAATGCAATCTTGATTTGAACCGTAAGTTTTGTATTCTTTATAAATAAATTTTAATTTTAAAAACATTATCTCTTTAATTTACATCTATTTATCATAATAAAATATTTAATAATACTCCTACAGTGCATAGAAAAAATTACTAATTGTAAGAAATATGGCGATATAGTGATGAATAGGTACATAACGTGATCGGAGTATGAATCAATGCATCTGAGAGAAAGTTGGACTGTTGGACACAACTATTTATAAATTAAACTGACTTTAAGCGGCAAAGTTATGTATTGGACATGTAAAAATTTCAATTAAGAAAGTATATCAAATGAAAAGTAGTTCAATCGCTATAGAGATAAAAGATGTATTAAAATAACTATAAATGAAACTATTAAAAATGATTTCATGAATAATATTTTGTTCATAAATATAATTTACAATTAAATATCATAACATTATTTGATTGATGCAAGATATCCTCATTAAAAAATTATGGTTGCCATTGCTATTGCATAAAACTTTTAAAAACCAGATAAATTATTGTTTATAACTAATTGCACCATAGTGATTTAAATTAATTTTAAAAATAATTAAATTTATGTTTAATAAACTATATAAGATATTAAATTTAAATTAATATCATTTTTATTATTTTATATTATATATTTAATCCAGACAAAATCAGGTTTAAATTTAGATATAACTAAAGGTTTAAATAAATTAAAATAAAGAACACTTGTTTTTATATCACTAATAATTTCTTATTAAATAATTTTATTTTAAAATTTATTATTATATATATTATATCCATAGAATATTAGATTATTTTTTAATTAATTGACGTCACATTTATATACAATAATTTATATATATATATATATATATATAATGTATAAAAATAAAATTCTTCAAATTATTTTTAATGAAGTATAGCATAAATGATAAAAATAACACATAATTATAATTTAATATTTAATTTGCGACAACCATATTTAGATAAATTTATGAATTCTATTGATTATAATTCTTAAAAATGAGGTTAAATATCTAAAATAATAAAATTTTATTATTAATAATCAGTATTAAAAATTATGAAAGGAATATATAATATTTTTGAATAAGTATTTTACAAGTACTTGTTAGGAATGAGTAAATAAGTTGAGCATGTGATTTAAATAAAGAAAGATTATTGCGAGTATTGTCTAGAAGTGTGGGGAAAGGAAGGAGGGACCAAAAGGGGGCCATAGCAGACATGAGATGTATGAAGAAGAAGGGACACTCTCCATTCAATGGGACCACTCCCAACTCTTTCGGCGTTTTCTCTCAGACGCACTTCTCATTCCTCCACTCACCTTTCAACATTTCATTTTTCTTTTCTCTTCTTATTCAATGCTGTGGGAGGCAATCACGCATGAAGATGTGAGACCATGTAATTCACACAATTTGAGTTAAACAAAGGAATCACACACCCAACGCAGTTGTGGGTTAAGTTTCTTTGCTTTAACCCTACATCCCAAAGCACGAGTTTAAGTTATTGGGGATTGGGATTTGGTACACAGTAAATAATAAATATGAATACTGCAATACCCATCACTTCTCCTCAACCTTGGCGTGGGAACACAATTGCATACCACTGGCCCTACCCCTCCCTCCCTCATCATTCTCATTTAAATGCTTATACCACCTCAACAACACTACCAATCACATAAGGTCCAATAATACATGTGAATTAAATAATTGCCATTTAATTAATTTGAGTAAATAAGTGACTATATTAGTCCATGTAAAAAGAGAAAAAAATCATCCAATAGTTTGAACAATATAAACACTTAATTTTAAAAAAAAACATCTAAATTATTGTGGCCACAAATATCAAGAATAAGAAGGCATACACAATTATTAATTAAAATCATTCTCGGGGAGCGTATTCTCGTGTATTTTAATACCGCGACTTCATAGTTAAGAAGTAAATGGGCCCAAGAAAAAGATTCAAACCTAGTATTTGTGAAACAAATTTAGTGTAGCCCAATATTATGGCATAAACCCACTTCAACCATTACCTATTTTTATTTGAAAATGGGTCGGTCTAGACCAAAAACATATGGGTGGGCCTTTCTTCCTCTGTAAACAATGTTTTCTTTATAATTTAACGGTACCCCTTCTTCAAGAGTAGATTTTACTTTTTATTTTTTGGTGAATTGAGAAGTACAACACTAGAATCATTGCTACTTTAATATGTTTGTTCCCTTGTTCTTATTTTAAATATTTATATCTTTAAATTTTCATTTTTTTTCTAAAATCGCGTCAATATTTTTTATAAATGAAAGACAATATTTTCCCAAACTGATTTTATAAAACATTCAATAAATATAATGCTTAGTTAACAGGCATGCTATTCAATAAAAAAACGTAATTATTTTATTTTGTTTGTGGGTAAGTTTAAATACGTACTTTTTAATTTTATTTTAAAAAATAAAAAAGTTGAAAAATAAAATATTTATAGGTAATATATCAGTACCAATAGATAATAAACCATCCCTCCTCAATCGTGACGTGCTCTCTCGTTTTCTCTTAATATCTTAAATTAAATTGTACATGTTACAAGTCGCCAGGTTGTGGTTGAACAAATGATTGACTGTGAAAAAGATCCATGATCCGATCGAGAAGCAATTAAAAAATATATCAATAGGGATAAAATTCACTTGGATAATTTTTATGTCTTAATTAATAAAGATTAATCATTAACTGAATGGTAAGCAAATTGTAGTAAGGGTGGGTTGCTTTAAAGATTAGAAATGGTAAACCATTGAGGGTGGAACAATAAATGTCACTAGCATTTGCATGTCCATGTAACATAATAACTGAGGCAAGCTTTTGGTGGGTTTGCAAAGGGTGGTGTGTGGGGGCAAGCAAAAATAATGCAACATATTATAGGTTTAGAAAAATTGTGCATTGCATGCAGCATCTCACCAAATGGTGGTGCCTATATTCACCAAAGGATCTTCATATAAGATAAATAAGTAAAAATGAAGGTATGGTATCAAAAGGCCTTGCCATTCCATAATGGCTGTTTCATGTTGTTTAGGTTTAAATGATGGCATGCACGAGTGTGTGTGTGTGTATATATTACTTTAGTATATTTAAATACAATAAAAGTTAACTTAATATAACAAAATAATTGACATATATAAAAGCATATCAAAAGAAGTCTACATAATCTGTAAAATAAATATATTTATAAAGATAAAGAATATAAATTTTGTTATTAAAAATGATATGTGTAGTTTTTTTTTTGTTGTTGTTGTGAGTATTGTCAATTTAATGTGCTCCACAAATTATAACGTGACACTTGTCACTTTTATTGCAAGATTAATATATTTTTTAGTTAATTCATTTTAATTAATATTATTTTAGTACTTTTTTAAAATTATATTGCTTTAATAAAAAAAAGAAAAAAGACCCACCAAATTAATTACTATTTTTGCTTTTATAATCAGTTTCAAGAGTAATGCTTCCTCCTGTAAGCATCATATATACGATCTTGTGATATAGACATGGTAGATATAGTTAACTGAAAAATAATTTTAAAAAATAAATTT
Organism: Abrus precatorius; assembly: GCF_003935025.1. Taxonomy (NCBI): domain Eukaryota; kingdom Viridiplantae; phylum Streptophyta; class Magnoliopsida; order Fabales; family Fabaceae; genus Abrus; species Abrus precatorius. The sequence goes on from NW_020874384.1 coordinate 15,574,469, forward strand.
AGGAAAATTAAATATATTTTATAACATATTGTTAAATATTTGTATAAATATAAAAGAAACAAGTGAGATGTATCTTCTCATGTAATTAATAGTTTTTTAAAGAATATTTGTTAATCAGTGTTCTAAAAACATCAGTTAAGAAATTAATAAATATTAATTTTTATTAAAATTATATTAAAATACATTCAAAATTAAAGTGAGTGTTTTTTTCCTGTTTTTTTAATAAAAAAAATCTAATATTTTTAAAAGCACTAATTAGCATTTAAAAATTTTTTAACATGTGTTTGACACGATTTTAAAAAACTAAGCATGCACTTTTAACGCTAATGGCTTTTTAAAAAAGTCAGTAACTCCGAAAGATACTTCTAGGTGTGATTGGTTCGTAACATTACAAATTAAAATAATATATTAACAGTTTGATGTTTAATGTAAAAAATATGAATATTTACATTAATAATATGATAAATTATACTAATAAATAAATGTATTAATATAATATATTATTGTATTAAATATTCACATAATAGATGTTGTTAATAACAGAGACCATTATTATTTATATTAAAAAAATAATTTTTGTTAGATAAAGAATATACTAATGAGTAATGAAGACAATCCTTGCTTAATAAATAATAAATTTTGTAGTATAAGATTACGTAGAAGAAAAAATGAGAGAAATATTGCCTGTAACAAATATAGAAATACATTAATAGTCTGCTGGAAGTTCCGATACAAGTCAACTTCATATATTTGATTCATCATTGTTAAATGGAGAGAAACACTAAGTTTTCACTTGCGTCATACCAAACAATTGCCTCTACAAAATTGAAACTAAACCGTTATTTCAAAGTTAATTACTTAATTATGCAAACACACAACATTTTCAACCTTGTCATTACGCATCTCTTTCTTTCCGTTGACATGTGCATGACATGAGAATCATCTCCATCTTTCTACTGTCGATCCCTTTGTTTATTTTTTTTTATTGACGTTTCATTTTAATTGCTGTTTTATAATATTAATTAATGATTTAATACTTTTTAAAAATTTACTATTAATATATATATAAATAAAAAGTATATTGATAATTTTTTAAGAATTACAATTAATGTTATTTATATTCTTTGATTCTTATGTGATAATCTAACGCCAAATAAAAGAGCAAGATAATCCATGAATCTTTTAATACATCTATCTGTATGTAACTACTAACTAGTTTCAGAAAAAAGCAAGAGCACCCACAACTCACGTGGCAGATAGGCACGTGGTTTCACGTTTAATAGCCTAAGCCTCGCATAGGATATTTAAAACTCCCGCGAAGCATCGTAAGAAAAAAGTAATGGCGAATAGATTCTTGCCACGTGTCATTGACCACCGTCAGTTTTGGCTTTTGACACGAGCGGAGCACTCACATGCTCGCTGACAGGGTGACACAGTACCCATCCCTTCTCAATCACGTGCACCTTGTGGCCCCACCACTAAAATAATCTATCGTGTAAAATAATGATAAATATATAATATCATCGATACTCGACCATATACATTATGGTACGTAAACGATAGCTTATAATTTAACACTTTTTGAAATTTTTTTTTTAAATTCAAATCCAAATATATACACTGACGTGAGCGTGTGTTAAATTATTTTAAATTATTATTGTTTAATAGTTTTTTACTTACATGACAGTAAGTTACGGATTATATTATTGGCCTCAACTCGTTAACAAGTCCTCATTACTCTTATTTATTTATTTTTACACAAACAACTTAATTAGTGTTCTTAAAGAAACTTATCTCGTAAGCTCACCCTTTCGCATGCATTATAATTATAAGTAATGTTGAGACGTTGGATACGGGCTGGGCTCAATTAGCTAGAGCAATTTTCACACATTTTAGTGTTAGGTTTGATTCAATTAGCTTTCACTTCTCGTACATTTCTCACTTATATTATTATCGTGTTTGAATTAGTGTTAGATTAATTTAAATGTAAATTTAAAGTACATCTATTTAGCATAATTTTATGAGTTTCGAAAACATTCATTATACAATTTAATTAAGAGTGATACAAATAATTTTTTCACACGTTTTTAACTACATTTTGTTTAGAGATTATTGTTTTAAATATTCTTATTAAAATTATAAACTTCAAAATGATTCATTTTATATTTGAAATCCTCATACGTGGAATCAAGCAAGAATAAATGTGGTATGAACTTATTAGTTTGGTCGTTACATTTACAATTTTTTAATATTTATTATGAAATCTGTAGTAAATCGATATCAAAATAACTCACCAAATTAAGTACCGTAACCATGAAGACATCTACATAGCAAGGTTTCCCTTTCTTTACAAGGGAGGAGCCAGAGAAAATCAAGGGCTTACTGCAATATATATTATTAATACATCAAATATTAATATAATATATCAAATATATTATTAATATAAACTCATAATATTCATATTAATAAGTTTATTCTAATTCAATTAAATATTAATTAAAATGGTTTAATATTATATAGCTTTTATCTGTTATGAATAAATGAGTTTTGTATTGTGACTTAAGATTTTAAATTTGGTGATTTTATTTACTTTCTTTTGTACTGTACATATTGTTTGTCTTTATTTTAATTAAGCTATGGTTAATTTTATAATTTTAAACCATGTAAATAGTTATTTTAAAATACATTCTAATTACGATTGAGACACTTAAACACAATTGTACAAAATATTCAAATTTATTTTTCTATACAGTATCCGGCGCTATTTATCAACAGTAACTTCAATAGAGCTATTAAATTTATATAGAAATCTGGTATAATTTGTGTTTATTTATGATTGATTAAATTTAAAAGTAAGTTCCGCGCTACTTTTAATTATAAAAAATAAAATACTATCTTGCTTTTTCTAAAACGAATAATTAGGAACGATCATGATGATAATAATTTTGAAAAGGTGATAAATTATTATTTGTCATTTACCTTTCTAAAACCATGTGTTAAAATTAAAAGTTGGAAGTTACGTGGCAAATGTTAATGTGTGTACTCTTTTAAATTATATATAAATAGATACCAACTCACAATTATATGATTTTTTATAATTATTTATTGTAATGGGTATTATTATATTTTTTACATATTTATAGTTTAATTTAATAATATAAGGAATGGGAGAGATAAAGTGACTTAGAGGAAATATAATGCTTTTCCTTTTGAAATGATGAGGCTTTCCTTACAATTGAAGCAATAAAGTAATTAACACCTTATCCATTTTACATTTATATGAGGATTTAGAAATTTGCATAGGGATTGGGATCATGCCAACCCAAGTTTTCTCACCCTTTCAACTTGTCGGTGCATGCCACGTGGCAGAGTGCACCGGATAGATCCATGCTCTCGTCCACAATCACATCACATGCATGCTCTCTTTCTATTATATTGAGCGTTACAACATTTATTTTTTCATGACAAATGTTTAAGTTTTAAAATTGTTGATTAAAAAAATTATTCTTTTAAAAAAAATTATTAATATATTTATTATAATTTTAAATATGTTCACGTTATAACTTTTAATTATAAATTATTGTTATTATTAACTAATAGTCTAAGACTTGTCTAAATTATAACTATAAATTGAAAGATTGAAGAGAGAAGTCGTTTCTGATTGGAGAAGGAGCAACGAAATGATTATATACAATTAATATATGACGATGAAATAGTCATGCACTAATTAACTTGCTCAACACTTCTCCATTTTAGAAACAGTCAAATGATTATAAAGTTGTTAATGACTCTGTTAGCTTTAGTAACTTGTGTTAGTAAACCGATACATGATTTGTTTAATTACTAAAGCTTGTCAAAGAGAATCATATCATATGCTTTTTCCTTTATAATTTTTTTCTCCTTGTCTCTAGTGTTTATAGTTTTCTCTCCCACCACTCCCCCGGAGAGGGGGTGTTGCTGTTGTTAATATAAGCTAGCTTGAAGAGGGTGACATGCTTGCCACGATTGCTACTTGCTGCATGTTTAATTTTAATACAATAATAAATATTAAATACACTTTATTATATTTTAAATTATTATAAAAATTATGTGGTAAATGTTTTTATATAAATTTAAAACAAAAAATTATAGTTCTAACTTTGTAACGTAAAGAACCGCATTATTATTAGTTTATGTGTGTTGAAGAAAACAAAAACAATATAAAAAACCCGGGTCCCGAGAAACAAAGGAAAAAATGCAAAAGAAAAAGCAGAGGAATCGAGTCGTAAACTTCGACGTTAATGTTGTATCTCAGCGATAAACCTGCAAAGTGATTCCCAAAGGCAAATGAGTTGAATTTAACTGGAAGTAACTATTATATCCCTTTACCGTTTCATTAGCCACTTATTAACAAGTCAACTAGCTCTCACTTTTGAACTCAGCATTTAAACCTTGTATTTATAATGTCCAAACTATCAAAACCAAACATTTAGGGTTGAAATTAAGATTCAATAAATAACTAATAAAAAAAGCCTTACAATCAATAATATTTTTATTCATTAAACAAGTTTAACTAGTTCCCTAACAAAATTTTGCAATTTGAATTGTTATAATTCCTAAAAAGTTCATAAGCTCTCATGTGCGCATTCGCACATGATTATATATATTTATTATTAAAATTTTAAGTCTTTAATTTTTTTAATTAAATTACACGTTGTACATTTAATCATTATTATATACCAATTAATTTAGTATCTGCATGCATACTAAAATTATTATTCAGGCGTAAATGTAGTAATACTTTTTCTTAAATATGACAAGACACCTTATTATCATATATCCCTAAAAATATTCTGAGCATTCTCTTAAAGTACTTGGTGAGGTACTGCAAAACAACAACAATCGTTATCTTTATCCTAAATATAACTTATTTTTAATTATTTTATAAGAAATTTAAAATATATTCAATTTTATTAATGACATTAAATTAATTATTAATTTAATATTTTATACAATATTATTATTAAATTTATTAAGATTTTTTATTTAATTAATTACTTTATTTTCATAAAAAATATATGTTTATAACAAAATAATTAATAAAATAATAACTTGTAAAGAGTCTTGTAAAAAGACTATATGACAAATTCTTTTAAAAAAATTCTTATATTTAAAACCAGATGTAGTGCATAATTGTGCTACGTCCCGCGATCACTTGTGCTGTTTCTTTGCACAACTCGTGATCGACAACCACATTGAACAACCTGGGTGCTGATTTTTCATTGCATTGGGTCCAAATATATACACATCTTATGCTGTTGAGTGTGTGGAAATTTTCAAATTTCATTAGATTATGGGAGTGCATTGTAAAAGAAAGAACCATAATTGAATAACCTCAGCCTTAATTTTGATGGAGAGAAACAAGTTGTGGTGCATATTATCAAAGAAAATGAGATATCATCTGCTAACTTGTATTAATGAATACTGTCATCTGTAATAATGTAAAAGGGTCGTCATTGATGTATATACCTGAACTCGGAACATAATATATACTCCAATATTGTAATATTTTAAAGCGTTTGTATACCTTATATTTATTTATTTAATGTTTGAGTAACGCCAGGACAGAGGATGAGGTAAGAATCCTACGTTACGAAAACGAGAGAAAACCAAGTGGGAGAAAAGAAAAAAAAAGGCAGCACTATGAAATTCTTGTGGTTTCTTTCTAATGAATTAAAGTCTTTTTATATTATTTATAGTTTACGCTTTTAGTGTTACTTAGAGGACAGAAGGACTTCATTTTCACCTTGGCTAAAAAAAGAGATATAAAAATAATAATAATAATAATAATAATAATAATAATAAAAGAGTAGTCCAACGCCAATATAGGTGTCCGCTTGTCCCCTTTAAACGCAAATAAACCCTCTTCTGCTTTTCTCTCTCACCACTAAAAACCACAACTTTGAGTCTTCAACTCCCTATACTTTCTCACTTCATCTTCCACCGTAGCGCTCTCTGCTTCAACTCGTAACTCGTAATCCCAGCCATGGAAGCACACGAGTTTTTCCAGACCACCTTCTGTCCCCAATTCCCCTCCGACAACAACCTCAACGCCTCCTCCGCCGACCACTTCATCGTCGAGGACCTCTTCGACTTCTCCAACGACGACGCTGCTATCACCGACACCACCTTCCACTCCGTTCCCCAAGACGATTCCCCCACCGAAACCCCAGTTGACAGCACCAGCAACTCCAGTTTCCCAGTCACCGACGGGCATTTCTCCGGTGACCTCTCCGTCCCGGTACACACGTGTCCTAACATTACATGTGTTAGCTAATTTATCAACTAACCAACACGATTCACGGCCATGTGTAACGTCCACACTCTCCCATCCTTCTCAATTACGTCCAATACATACAACAATTCCCTTTGTCTTTATTACCCTCCTCGCCTTTGTTCTCTTCCCATGAATTTCAGCAAAACAAAACTACCCCACTCGGTCACGCGTTTTTTACCCTCCCAATTTCGTTTTTCTGTTTCTCATGCACTTTATTACTTTTTTAAGGCAATCAAATAAAATAAATAATTAATTTTTTTTTTTTTGGAGAACAGTACGATGATCTAGCCGAATTGGAATGGCTATCAAAATTTGCAGAGGAATCGTTTTCCAGCGAGGACTTGCAAAAGCTGCAGCTGATATCCGGAATCAAAGTGCCAAACGACGCCGTCTCTCAGCCCCGTGAGCAAAACCCGGTGCTCAACCCGCAAGTGTCGGTTCCGGCAAAGGCCCGCAGCAAGAGGTCTCGTGGGCCCCCATGCAATTGGACCTCTCGACTTGTCGTGCTCTCTCCCACGACCACCACGTCGGAGTCTTCGCACTTCGACGCAGGGAAGAAGCCCGCGCCGAGGAGGAGGGACGCCGCCGACGGAGGAGAGGGGCGCAAGTGCCTGCATTGCGCCACGGATAAGACGCCGCAGTGGCGGACTGGGCCCATGGGCCCAAAGACCCTGTGCAATGCGTGTGGCGTGAGGTATAAGTCGGGAAGGCTGGTGCCCGAGTACAGGCCCGCGGCTAGCCCAACGTTCGTGCTGACGAAGCACTCGAATTCGCACCGCAAGGTGCTGGAGCTCCGGCGCCAGAAGGAAATGATGAGGGCCCAGCAACAGCAGTTACTCCAACTGCAGCATCAACAGAACGTGATGTTTGATGTCTCATCCAACGGTGACGATTACTTGATTCATCAACATGTGGGCCCTGATTTCACGCACTTGATCTAGTAAGCTGCTAGAGCAGGAACTTCGGGTGGAGCCAAGGGGTGTTTTGTAGCTACACTTCCTTTTCTTTTCCTACCTAATTTTTCTAGGGATTTATTTTATTTAATTTCTTACTCCGTAACCTCCAAATTTTGAGTTTATGTTTCATTTAGACTGCTCTAATGTTTTATTCAAGTCATTTTGACAGACTTGAAATCTCACAAACTCAAAATTTTCCCAATGCAGTTTTTTTTTTTTAATTTTTAGTTGCTAGTAAATTTTGTCATATATATGTAGTCTCATAATTAAAGAATGACTTTTATCAATGGTGTTACTATAGAAGCAACTTTAAAATTACTCCATTTTTGTTAATCTGTTATATTGTAAGTTTAATTCCTGGTAGAAGAGAATTTTTAATGTGTACGTACGTAGATTTTGTTTGGTGCTCCAATCCCTATAAAAATTAGTACAGAAATTACAAAATGAAAGTGATTAATTTCCTTATCTCATATATATATATATATATATATATATATTATGGTGGAGAAAATCCTTCACTAAAATGATTGAAGTGCTTCACAGTTAATAAGCAGTGGCTATTGCATGGAACACTTCAACCAAGTCTTGTTCATTCTTAATTCCGGCAAAATAACTGCGTACGTTGTTGCTATAACGATATTCAAGCAATTAAAGACTTGAGCTACCACGGCACCGCCCGAAACCTCGTAAACTTGGAATCGTAGAAAAAGAAAAACTAAAATTGTATATTGTATGTTTCATTTGATAAAGGATAATTGTCCCAAAAAGAGAAAAAAATATGATAACAGGATAAGCATTAGAACGAGGTAGAAGATATGACGACATTTTTATTGATAAAATTCGCATGCATAGCTTCCCGCATCCATTCATGTCAGCGCATTATTGGTGGTAAATCTACATACCAGTCATGTTCCTGAGTAGTCAGCGTAAATTTTTCAGTTTTAGGTAAATGTTCCTTTCTCTTATCTTATTTTTCTCCTTGTCTTCTTTCAAATACATTGCCTCGTAAATTTGTCATTGTTGGTATACCTTCGCGTGTTTTTTTCACATATGATAATTCAAGTTAGTTGTCGAGTATTTTTTTTATTAATAATTAAATTTAGTATAATTTTAATTGTTTTTTTACTAATAGTATTCATTAAATAGTTATGACTCGAGTACTACTCACATAACTATTCAAACTGGATTTGGCACAGTGAAAATATATATTACTTACTTCTACATAATTGTTCCTTTAATTTCTCGTATTTTTATTTTCTTCTTTGTCTTCTTTTAAATACATCATTATATTGAGTATGCATTTAAATTGAGCAGTTAAATATTGTTAATTAATTTTAAACATAAAAAACTAATAATTAGCTTGTCTGATGCTTATGAAAATATCCAATACAATGAATAGGGTTTAAGCTGCGACGTAGAAAATAGCTGTAATTACAGGTTAGTCCGTTAAAATTACAGAGATAATTAATGTGGGGAGAAGCAGGAAGGAGGACCCCATTTTAAAACGATATGAGATATCTGATACTATCACACATCGTTTCTAAAACTAGATGAGTAAAAATATAATTGATTGTTATTATACACATGTGGATTCCACGGCGTCTAGGTGGCCTCTGAAAACTGAGAAGGTATATGTAAGAGTAGACAATTTTTTGTTCTCAAAGTTTGAAGTAGCATAGCATGATTTTTCATGCACGTGAAGGAATTTGTTCTTGCCTCCTCTCAATCAAGTTAACAATGCATGTGACGGGGGATAGAAAAAGGGAAACTTCACAGCCATTTCTCCATTCCCATGTGATCCAAGGATTTTTTTTTCAACTAATTAGCTCATTGGGTCAGTGATTAGTAATGCAAAGGAAGCAACGGAGAGAGTGAAGGAATTTCATACATACATTTTATATTATAGTGGACCTGTATGTACTATCTCAGGCAACACAAATCCAGAGGACTATTATATCATCACTTAATAAATATCACGTCTTTTTATATTAATTCTATTACCATTGTTAAATTAATCATTTAATTGTAAGCAGCTAAATATGAATCTTCTGTCTTTTTCTTTTTCTTTTGTTAGAAATTATATCTTGCGTGTCTCTTGTTCAGTCAATATAATATAAAAAGTCTAAAAGAATATGCAGAGAATAAAGTAAAAAAAAAGAAAAGGGTAGGGACTGGATTTAATCTACCCAAATCTTATTATAAACAAATGGTAAAGTATATTATATTAAGAAGGGATGCATTATTAGAGTGAGAGGAAGCTAGAATTGCGGTGATCACATGACACTCTTCCATGGCCTCATGCAATAGCCATTGTTAGTCAGTGTAGTGGGTGTATATGAGTGAACGAATGAATACTCATTTGTTATATATCACCGCTCACTAGTAAGGAGTAATTGCCCAAGCACACCACTCTGACTGCAACAGGTACATATATGGCACATAATTTTACTCACAAGTCACTCTACTCACTACCTAGCTATATGCATTAATTTTTGGCCATCACTCGATGCTCTTTTGTACTCCTCCCCCGAATTGGGTTATTTTTCTTATGATGTTAATCTATCAAAATATGTCGGTAGATAACTTGTTATTTTTACACTTTATAAACTAGTTCATTTTAAAATATTGCAATGACTGGTCTAGCTTATTCTTGACTTCGACGCGAGAGAGAACAAATTTACGAAAGAGGTTAATTAATTAAGTGATATAAGATAATAGCAAGGTCAGATAAAGATTCTTTGACAAAGCATTTTAGTGAAAAAATAAAGTCAGCAGTTGACAGGGGACCAATGAAAACAATCAGGGTTTGCAATAAACATAAACTTCAATTTCTTTGATTGAGGTGCATATGTCTGTTACAATTTTTCATGTCGAGGCCCAAATTTGTAAAACTATCGGTCATTCTTCTTTTTCGCTGCCAAGCTTAATTATCCAAATGTCTTCAGAATGATAATATATTATTTATAATAATAATAAAAATTACAGAGCTAGACCTATATTATTTACAGTGACAGATGTTAAAAAAACTGGCCATCGTAAGAGTGCTCATGAACAACTCCAATCCAAAGAGCACTTGCGGAACAAAGTAAATTAGGTTGGATCAGATGACCAAAAATATTAGGTTGGATTCGGGTAATAGAAATTGCACTTCAACAATTTTAGGTGAGGCTTTAAAAATTTCTGGTCTCTATAAATACTTTTCTATTAAAATTAGTTCTTATAAAAAAAAGTATTTGTTCCTTAATCTTTATATAAAAAATGTAACAATAAAGACCAATTTTTTTGTCTTTGAAAATATAAAACACTGTATATTAAAAAAAATTTTAGAACTTAATTCTAAAAATAAAAATATTTATAAGAGCTATGGGTCAAACATTAGGTTCCCATTTAACTTAAAAAATTGGGTATAATTTATTTTAATTAAATTATTTTTTAGTTTTTAATATAATTAAAATATGTATAAATTATAATATGAATCATACACTTTTATTAAAACTAGAGATGACAATTTTTATCGGTGAATACCCAAAAAAGAAAAATACTTGCAAAATTGTACAAGTATGAATCGTCTATGTACTCATTGTCTTTTTTATCTTTTACTCTAAAAATAAAATAAAAATATTATAATATGAAATTAAACGATCGTAAAATTTTGGAGGCTCAAATTAAGATAAGGAGAAAATTTTATTTATTTATATTAATTTTATTTTACAATATATAATAATTAAAGTATATATATATATATATATATATATATATATATTAACCCTAAAAAGTGATAGTAAATAACATGCAACTCAATAAAAGTAACTATTGAAAGTTTGTAACATATTTATTGTAATTTTGGATTATGTTTAATGTTTTTTAAAATGATGTTCTATATTAGCCTGTAAAAAAGTGTGAAAAATATTTTTTAAGTTATAGTTCATATATATTTTAGTTAACTGAATTGCAGATTATGAAGATAATACAAAAATTTAGGTACATAAAAAAAATATAAGGATGTAGATCAAAGTTGTTATCTATCAAACATAAAGATGGAGATGAGTCTTTTTTGAAACACAAATATAGAAATAAGTACTAACTACTATAATATTTTAGCAAACCTTACTTAGTGTCATCTTTAATTAAATAATATATTAAAATGAATAAATAAATTATTTTTTAATTTTTTTAACAAACTCTAAATTAATAAATTCAAGTAGATTTTTTTAAGAAAAAAATAATAAAATTACAATATTAAATATTAGATTTTTCTAATATAAATAAATTTAGAAGTTCTTTTAAGTTAATTTTTATCTTTATTTCTAATAAAAACAATGAAACCAGCTCATATTAAATTCTTATGAGTACTTTCATCAGTATTGAGAATGAATTTAAATTTTTGATCAACCTTTCAATAAATTTAAGTAACTTTAATATGTAGTCTTAAATTTATTATTATTATTTTTTGCTAAAAATATGTAGTCTTAAAATTTGTTGACTTAAATTAATACCTTTTGAATTATATGATACACTTTCCATTTATTTATTTATTTATTTTAATTTTGAAAAAAATATTTATATACTTTTTAAATTTTAAGACTACCTTAGTTGCTATTTTTCAAAATGTATCATTATTTCCATGAAATTGTTAAGTATTGGACACACTCGTAATAATTTAGAAAGAATATTAAGGGATGTCATATTAAGAAGTTTAAAATAATTTTTATTGTAATTAAAAATATTAATTACATTATTAACTTGTGTATTATCTTTTAAAGTAAATACAAATGGATACTATTTTGTATTGATATAATTTATGTTAAAATGCATGTACTAAAAATAGTTTTTAATTTAAAATTCTTACATTTGGAAATTTTGTCTTAATTATAATTTTGTACTTTTTATTCAAAAGTCGAGTTGGCCAGATCTTAACTTATCTGGTTAAGGGCAGGGTTATAACATATTTAAGTTAAAAAATTAGTAGAATCAAAATATTAAATTGGCTTGAAACCTAGTTTAACTTAGGGGTGGTGACAGATGCAACATGATTTGCAAGAATCAGAACATAAAAAATATCGGTGCTTAAACATGATAATATAAAGAAAGGAGAAACCATGGCTATATAAAGAAAGCAAGGAAAGTTAGATATTAAGTAAGCCATACACATATCTTTGACCAACCCGCAAAATATACAGTATTAGGATTATGGGCAATCGTACTCAGACTTAATGAAAGCCTCTAATGTCACTCTTATGTAAGGAATTTTAATATTTTATTTATTATTAATATAGTTGTAAGAGGAAAAAAAAAGTATGTTAAACAAAAATTTCTTAAATGAAAATAAAAATAGATGCTCAAGAATAACAATAGAGGCTTATTTATTTATTTTAATATTTTTAAAAGTATGTTTTCTGTTTAAAGTTTTTTTTACCACATCCATGCGAGTTTTGCATCTAACATATGCGAAACTTTGATTTATTTATTTTTTACCCGAGTTTTGCTCCAATTGCAAAAGAAACTTTAGAATAACAACACATGTCAAAATTTTATCAAGTTTTGTATGCAATAAAAATGATTTTTTTTTAATTTAAATTTGAATAGATAGAAATGAGTGAAGATACATAGTATAATTTAAGAAAGTTCTATTTCTTCTATGTTTAAAAAAAAAACTCTTTCAAACTATGTTACACATTATAAAATTATGATACGTGTCAAAATTATAAATAATTTCTTCTCTATAAAGTAATAAAAATAATTTCACGTCTCATATAAGGATAAAATTATCCAAAATTTTAACATACATCATACTATCTAAATTTCATCTACAAAAACAAAACTTACAACGACATAGTAAGAAGACTTAACACAAATAAATTGATTTTAAAAAAAAATTTATTTTAATAAATTTTTTAAAAAAATATTAAAAAAAAGGGGGCAATAAACACACCGAAACTTAAAATGTATTCTTCAAAAATAATTACAATGAGGATAAATTTTACTTATCAAATGAGTCTAAATTGAAATGTGGATAATTGTTCATACAATTTTACATATATATGCGCGAATGTAAGTATTATAATACCTAACTGTATGATATATTTATTAAATTTTATAATTCAAAAATAAAACAATTCCAGTTTTTAAATTATGTTAATTAATTTCATTTGTAATATTTTATAATTAAGAAATGCATTTCCTTGACATACTTTTTTCAATTAAATTATGTTAGATTAATTAATACTAAAAAAAATTCATCGTAAGAGTTACCATTATAATAATATTCAAGTTTTGTTAATTTACTAAATAATAAAATTATGAGATATCATATTCAAGTCAAACAAAATGCAGATAATGAATTATACATCAGCATTTAATGAATAAGGATACAAATATTAAAATTATTATCCAAAAGAGTAATGAGTTTAAATACGGACATTTTTGAGAGGTACGAGTATAGACCCTAACGTGACTGAGCTTTGAACAAAGTAATAGCATTCAGCATAGGGTACTAATTCAAGTGTTTGCCATGTTCATTAAAAGTTAATGCTCCACATTACAATCCAATGAATCAACCTCCACCTCATTTGGATGATCATAGGAATTGCAAGTAATACTAAAGACTCTCTGATTTTTTTATAATTATAAAAATGTTACTTTATTTTTTAAAAAAGAATTGTATAAAAAATGCTATTTTCATACAAATTTTTAAAATACTTTTAGTAGTTAAATAAAAGCAAAAAAAGTTAAAAAAATGACTCGTGTTTATTTATAAATCTCATACTAATCTTCTTCATAAAAATATTAACAATAAATACAATTAATAAATAAAATGATTAAAAAACACATTGCAAGAGAATTTAAAACTATTATCTATGTAATTAAAAAGTTTAACAGATATATTTATTATAAATGTGGTAGTACTTGCAGAAATCTTGAAGAGAAAGTGAGAACACTTGGCATCTATTCTTAGGCATTTGGACAAATAAAGTTGCAGAGGCAAAGAGGTACAAAGGAGTGAGGCTCCCATATGCTTATGTATCATTATCATGGAGACATAGTCTCTTTCGTCAAGGCTGTTTACAGAGACATTGTCATTGTTTGTCTACCATCCCCACTTTTTTACCTGCACATCATGTCACCAAAAAAGTATACTCAACGTAATTTGGTAACTAATGGGTACTCCTCAGTTCACAAGGTGCCCACATGCCTCCTCGTGCGAAATATTTTCTCACATGTACGTGTGCGTGCGTGCCCAGTGTGTAGTAAGGAAATATAAAAACCCCTAACTACACTTTCAGATGATGGAAGCAAATACCCTGATTATAATGCTAACGTATTCAGGAACATGCATGAGCAGAGATGATAGTGAAGTGAATCACCAATTTTTTGTTTTTTATTCACCATGTGATGGTGGCATAGATTGATCTTCAAAACAATTAACACTGTAATGATCAAACATTTTATGGGAACCATTGCAACAGTAACCAGAAGATCAAAAGATTCTGCCAACTATGTACCCGTTACAGTGAACTGTCAAGAAAGCTTAAAAGTAATTAATGGTAGAGAATCACAGTACAGCAAATAATGACTCTAACCCACCGATCAATAGCCTTCAAAATCTCTTATCGCGGTGTGCTGAGACCCATTTCTGAGGAAAATTGAAAAACATAAATATTATATAAGTACTGGCTTACGCCAGAAAGATTATTTTACAAGAAAATGACATATTTAACACACAATCATTAGCACGGTAAAACTACAGAATGACACTCACCACAGTTTATGAAAAAGGTGTACAAGTACAAGTAAAGGGATATAGGTAATAGACACTGATATATATAGACCAAAGATATCAAGAGTATAAAAGCTAGGAACAAGACGAGGCAATGAATTGAGCTGGAATATATACACTAATGTGTTGCATCCTTTGCTTTTACTAGGAAATTGAAAAATCAGAATTATAGAAGTGTTGCTTAATCACATGGACGAAACCAATGAATCACAATCATGTCTTCTAGGTCTATTCCATCAGTCCTTTGGTGCAGCAGATTCCACATTCTGACACAGGTCTTGCAAGTTTCATCTTTCTCTACTGCAGGTGTCACTTTCTACCATTTTTTTAATCTCTAACTCGGGTTAAAATATTTAGCATTTGTATATGTATAAATATAACTTTTTATATCTCAAAATCATACCAGCAATTTCACAGTAGCGGCCATCCCCCTATAGTGTTTTCAGAGCTATCCAGGATTGATAACTAGACAGAGTACTTCTTTATTTAGTGTGCACTATCAAAAGTGAAGTGTTTAGAAGGTTTTCATAACGGCAGAAAAGTGAGCATTGATTAAAATAAGGGCTACCAATTCAAAAGTTCTACCCAAAAATATGGATGATCAAATACATATGCATAACAATTTTCTAGATAGAAAAATATTGAATGCAATAACATCAATTTAAGTTCTGATCTCGGGCTAACAAGTAATACTTTATTACTGCATCAAATGTGATCTACTCTACCTCTTTTAATACCATTTAGGTACAGATAATGTTCTTATGAAACCTAAGTAATCAGTTTTTAGTCAAATCCAAGAGCAACAATGAAGGTTTTGAAGGGTAAGTTGGTGAGCATGTGTGCACCGTACAACGGGATAAATCATTTAATCATAATGAAAATCAAGGCTTTCCTAATTCCTATGCATGGCCTTCAAAAGTGACAGACAATCAACATAACAAGTAAGCACAAACAACTTAGAGCGTGTTTGGTTTGGTATTGGAGAGGCCAAACCTTGGTTTTAACCCCACAACCCCCCCCCCCCCAAAAAAAAAAAAAAAAAAAAAAACTAAAAGGGTGTTGCTTTTACATTGAGTAAAACCACATTCGTGTTTGTCAATAAAAGAATTAAAAATATCCTCTTGACTTAATAGTATATTACAATTTTAATAATATCAAATAAGGAAATTCATATCCTTGCTAGTAATTATAGATATTTTTGTCAACATTATCCAAACAACATACCGTATGCCAAACTCACTTCTCAAATAAATGTTTCCAAACAAAAATCAATTCACACGACCCACTTTTAAGTTTTAACCAACCAAAATACAGTTTGCAAACACTAACCCAAACACAAACTTGGAATTATACTACAATCCCATTGTGAGACATTTAGATTCACTATTAAAAAAGAAAAATTACGGCAAAAAATTACACACTTAAAAGGACCTAATAGACACAAAGAATGAACCATTACAATTTCTAACTCTTACAACTTCTCTTCTCAATATAAATTTCACAGCTGCTTATACTGTACGTACATGCAGAATGTATCTTTATTCCCCTCTGATTATCAGCTGTTCACAATGACTATGGACAACAATAGTCCACAGGCCATTTCCTAAGAAAAACTCTAATCTCACATCGCAAAAATGTACAAACTGCAATCAGTATAATCTTGAATAAAACAAAACAAGCATTGAGATTATGACGCATAATAGATAAGGAATTGGGATTACTTGTGTTATGTTTAATCAATGGCTTTGATGATAATTACGTCATACTTATAACCACAACTCAGAATTATCCTAACAGAACCGAGACTTTCGGTAAAACTTAGGATGTTATTAAGATTCAAAGAGTGGAAGTTGCAAGGCTTACAGATAGGAAAGGTAAAAAAGAATTGGAGAAATCAAACTCCGGGGTTGGCACTGCAGAGCATACCCTGAGACAGCGACCTCGAACTCCTTGAATCGATGCCGAGACAAGAAGTGAGTCGTGCTGATGACACCGCCGAGTGCAGGGGAAGCAATGATTGCACGCAACCCAACTCACTCACCCACCTGAACACACAAACATAACATTCAATTGGGTACAAGAAAAAGTATTACTTTATCCCTAACGTGGACGAAACAGACTTGCCTCGCCGTAACGGAAGAACGGGTTTTCAGGAGAAAAGTTGAGGGGTTAGGGTTCGTAGCTGGTTTGGTAATGGTGGATTTTATTAGGGATAGTGCTGGTCGTGAAACGGATCTATAACGAGAAGCCATTGCAGCAACAAATCGCCACCTCCCAAATTTCACGCAGTTAGAGCTTCCAAGACTCACCTGAAAACTAAAGGGAAAAGGGTTTTGCTGAGGTTTTTATCCTTTTCACTCTTCTTGTTTTTCCTGGCCTTCGTTCTTTCTTTTACTTTTTTTTAATGAAAAAAGAAAAGGGATTCATAGGAATTTCAAATTCGTAGAGGAGTAAAACAAAAGTATAAATTATGTAGTTCATAAATATCCTTAATTTAAATGCTTAAGTTTAATAATTTTATTTAACTGTTATAAAAATAAAATATAGTAATAATTAGATTTTTTTCTCTTTACTTACAAATTAAATAAAAATATTTTCTTTCTCCTTATCTCATTTCAACCCAAAAAAAGTTTTTTTTTATATTGAGATAAAAACTTTAATTTAATTTTTTTTCTTTCATTTTTTTTATCTCGCCCTTCTAATATTAGAGAAAATTAAAGGGAAAACAGTTTTTATTCATATGAAAACTCATACGGAGTGCATTCTTTGTTATAAATTATTAACAAATTTGACTTTTTTAAAAGTGAAAGATTCACTTTAAGGAAAAATTAAGAGTTATAATCATTCATTATAAATTAATTCTTAAAATAAGCATTTATAATATATTGTGTAATTATATAAAATCTTAACTATCAATTTTACAATTAATAAAAATAACTCTTTATTCTTCAATAAAAAACAAACAGTAGCAATAGGAAAGAATTCAATAAAATTGTTTATTTATCTTCAAATAACATTGCACGAAACGGTACACTCATCAGGAGTTAATCCTTGGTTTTCATGGTTCAACAATTTCCATAGGTTTTTATCTGATTCAAATTTAACAAAGTTCCTGGAAAATAGAGAACATCTAATATAGGCCATTGATCTCAATTACTTATATCGAATAACTTTCATGTTTTTATATAATAAATATTCTTTCGAAAAAACATTTTCAACTTTTACGACCTTAACCAATAACAACTACCACTGGTTAACACATATCTTCTAATATTCTATCTTTAAGGTTAATGAACTTATACAGCATGCAATCATGCAGACGCGTGACAAAAGGAATGCACGCAATAGATAAATATGAAAGTGTTGCATTCAACCCCAGGAGCCAGGATAGTGAAATTCATGCAATTAGAAGTATAAAAAGGAAACGGGTTCCAATTAAGAATTAGTCCTATTGAACACAATGAACTACAAAACCACCTTAACCTTGTTACATAGGCCGGAATTAGGATACACTAATCGGCCAATAAATTATAAATTCCAGATAACACGCCAGAACAAAGATCAAGGGCTAAGGAATAACAAGCTTGGGAGGTGATTCATCATATTAGAACACTCTGCTTGAATGCTGTCAAAGCAGGGCTAACCTCCCAGTCACAGAATCCACAGAAGATTTTGGTCCTGACACAAATCCAGTAATATGTATAGGCATTCAATCAGAAAGCAGCAGATTCTTTGTCAAGTACTTAACACAAAAACAACTCAAGTACAAGTACATGAAATACTTTTGGTATTTTGATTCAACTGTTCAGTTAACTGCATAAGTATTTTGATTTTCTTGCACACGTTTTGGATCATACAGGAAATAATACCAACAACAAAAACAACTCAAGGACAAGTGCAAAGCATCAGGGAGCTTACCAGGTCCAACAGCAAGTACAGTCTTTGATCCTGCCAAAACCTGAAGAAATAAAAGCCTTAACAATAATACTACAGGCACCAACCATGAAAGGGTGTGAGGAGATGGAAGCCAGCCCTTCTACTTCAACACTTTTACATTGCTAAGACGTTACTAATGAAAATTTCACGAGTTTGTCACTAAGTACTGATTCTGTGCTGGTTTTTAAGGTGCTATTCTATATATTGAGCCACATCTCAAGTATTACCTGTGTTCGTCCAGCATCAGCAACGACAAAAGTAGGAAGACCAATACTTTCAGCTGTTTCCTTTAGTTTATTCCTGATAAAAAGTAAAGTCATGGATGTGGGTCTCTGAGCAAGAACTAAATTTACAGTATGCAGAATAAAATCACCTGCTTACATTTCCTGTTGATTCCTGCAAGTCACAACAATTTTGGGCTGGCCACACTGTTCCCATCGTCTCAAAAGAGAACGATCGCTGCAAAAGGACATGGTACTGGAGTTAAATACATCAACAAGGATAACAACCAAATATATATTGCCTGAATGAGCTATGCCATCAATGATACAGCATGGCTATGAAGCATAGCAAAACCACTGGTGTTGAAGAATCATCAATTCATCATTTTCATGTTCAATACTGAACTTTTTAAAACTAAACATGTAAAATTCCCATTTTCCTTTGCTTTAGAGGTAAAGGAAGTTACTTCCTTCAGCACAATCAACTCTGCAATGTGTGTCTAAAAGTGTGAATAAGTCCCCTACCTCAAAAAATAAATTGACAACCAAGTCACCCCAGCATAGGATTATGTAAACCTATAACCAAAAAGGCCACCATCCAGTGCCTAAAAAAATTGACTAGAAAGTTTAACAACATGGACAGATTCTTTAAACATTATGTTAGTGGTCTTGTTTTTTCATTAAGGAGATGCAGAAGGGTGGATTGGCAGGAGGGCCACCAATACAGAACTAGAAGAGATTCAAATGCTATACGAAGACTTATCAGAACAAAAGTACCTTTGCATTAATTCTGCGTACATGCCAGTGGCAGCGTCTGCAGCAAAAGGTGAATGTAAAGGCATAAAAATTTGAATAATAACGAATTTGTAATGGATGAAAAGAGATCCTTAACAAATTTGAAATGAAAAACAGATAAAAAATTAACAACGGTTTCATATCTTACGAGCACATTGGGATGCAATCTTTCCAGATTTCATCTTTAGGTCTTGCCTAACAACCAGAACCTGACACAAAACAGCTATCATTTAAACCAGAAATTTCTAAACACACGATGGAAGATGTTCCACACAATTAAAAGTAATGCACGTTACATCTATTTACCCTGCCCATAAATTTTCTGAAACAGAAGAGGAGTTCAATTAAACTAATTATTAAATAATAAAAAGCATTGATATAGTCAGTCTTTGTATTTCAACGGCTTCAGATTACTTTTAAAGAAACTAAAGAAAAAAATACAGAAGTTATGGAGTAATACCAGTGTTTTGTTCAGTTATTTGAGTTATTCTGCGTATCAAATAGTATTTTGTCTCCTTAAAAGTTCATTTGTTAGGAACAAAAGTTGAAGACATAACTGTTGATTGTTGAGATTTATTTTGTGTAAATGTGATCATCGAATGAGTTCACTATGCAAACTTTCCTTCTAAATGAGCAAAATACAGGTTGGTCAGTAAAGGCAACACCTCAATCAAGTATATCCTTCGAACAAACTAGAAGAAATTGTATACATAATGTGCAAATAATCAACTATCACAGATTGACAAACATTGAATAACCATTGACAGGTAAAGCTCCCATAATGAGTGATGAATATGATGAAATGAACTAACCATTTTAAGTTCTTGACCGCCACTGCTTGAGACTGAGAGTTGCTGCTGATGCTTGCTAGATGAGAAAGATTTCTTGGGCAAGTGATTTCCATGGCGCTTTGATAAATCTAACAGCAACCCAAAAATGAAACCTACAACAAGACCTGGAATGAAGTTCTCTGGCTTGAAACTTCCTGCTAACCATTCTCCATTTTGTTTCTGTTGTTGCTGCGTTTACACGCAAACAACATCAATAATAATAACTTAGGCAAACAAATTGCATATTCAAGGTAGACATCTTATATAAACTTACAATATAGAATTGATATGGTTCCCAATATGAGTAAAAAGAAGCAACTTAAAAATATGAATTTTGGACTAGCCCTTATTCTGGGAGAGAGGTGCATGATTATAGGAGAGGCGGGCGAAACCATTTGTGAAAAAAGAAAGCACTTTGTATGTCAAATATGCATTAAAAATATGAATTTCCCTAAATATTCATTCATGGGGATATAGTAAAAGAGGCCAATACCCGTTTTGTTCTTCCAGATTTTGTAATTGTTGGAACAAAGAACACAAAGGAGGAGAGAAGTAGAGAGTGAAAGACATAAACAAACCTGGTTCCGAGGTTGATTAGATTTAAGGTTGGAAAAGAACATTGGGTGTCTCTACTCTACACTGAATGAAGAGAAAGGGCATGGATGGCCAAGCAAAGGTTGAATTTTTGAAGTTGAATTGCTACTTTCTTCTTATTGTAAGCACGAAAGGGTAATCAGATATCGAGAGTGGAGAAACCGAATAAGATTGATTACTCGTTTCTGCTTTGGCCGTTGGGCAGAACAAATTTAGGATTAAGTTTTTTTTTTTTTTAAATTATATAAGTACTTTTTCTCGATTTATACCTTTCAAATGTCTTGTTAAAATTATGAAACTTTGTACGTGTTCCTGCATTTACGATTTAATATAAACTCAAATTCATGTAATTTTTACGTAAATAATAATAATAACTATTATATATCATATATTGAATGAGTTATATAAGCAATTTTGTCATGTATATTCGAACATTTTCCATATAAATTCTGATTTTAATATTTAATAATAATTGACATATTTTTTTAAAATGTATTATTGATATTTTTTAGATTCTTTAAGTATAATTTGCCAGATTTATTATTCTTTATCTTTTTTTATATGCATTTATTTATTTTTATTCTTTTTCTGCTTTTTTTCTCTCAAGTATACTTTAAAAATAAAAAAATAAATATATTTCTAACATTTATTTAGAACACCAACGTGTTTTTTTTTTAAATGTATTAATGGTTACATATTTCTTTATATAATAAACATAACCTTGTATTTAAATAATTTAAATATAATTCAAGAATATAATAACATATTCATCTTCAATTACAATAAATATTTATTGCGTTAAAAAATCATTTTCTTTTTCATTTTCATTAAATTACAATTAGATGTATTATTTTTTTCTATTTTTTAGTAATAATTTTGAAACATTTCTGAAATAAAAATATATATATATATGTGCATCCATACAAATAAAAAGTATATAATATAAATTTTTTGGAGTAATTAGCATTTTTTATATAATATAATATTTATAAATTTTACTACCTTAATCTTATTGTTATGAAATTTTAAATATTTAATTAAGTTTAAATTATTTTACTAATTTTTTCAAAGAAATCAAAATATTAAAATTTAAAGTTTGTTAAACTATAATTTATAAAAAAAATTAAATTAATACAATAAAAAATTAACTTGACTAGTAAGATTTAAATGCAATAATTTATAACCTATTACTTAAAATTATAAACAAGTGAAAGGAATTACTAATTAAAGCTAAATGTACTGTTTAAATTAAGAAATAATCATATGTGGTCGTACCAAAAAAACATTTTGACTACATACATGGAGAAAGAGAAAAACAATTATTAAAAATAACAATAATTAAATTCATTAAAGGAAAAAATATATTTATTCCACATTCTCTTTTGGTCACTTTGATAGAAATTTTGTTACTAAATTACACGTATTAAAAAAAATTAATGATTTTGGTAAGGTGAAACTTTACTATTATGTGAATCGTTGAGAAATTAAAAAAATTAATGACAAGAATAAATATATAAAAGAATAATTAAATATTTATAAAATTTTGTGGAAAGTCTTATAATAGGCCAAATTTAAGTGTAGCATTGTGAATATTTTCTGTGTTGTTCTTAATTAAGATTAAAAATTTGCTCAAGTAATGTATTCTGACGTTTAACGTTAATTTTTATTATGTGATTTATAAAAGAAAATTTTTAATTTTAATTAGATAATATTGCTAGTAGAATCTATGATATTTCACTTAAATTTTATTTCTTATAAATATTGTTTCGATTCAATTTATTTATTATTTCTATGGGATACATTTTATGCACAAGAGAAATAACATTAAATACACACTTTTAACACTGTTAAATTGCTTTAAAATTAATATTAAATAAATGTTTTATTTAAGATACATGAAACTTTTATAAAATTCCTTTTAAAAAGTATTTATTTTCCTAAAATATAAATTTAGCGTATAAGATATATAAAATTTTAATAAACTTTGTTTAATAAAGGTAACTAGAAAGTGTATTTTAATAATTAGTCATTTCAATTCAATTCAGTCATTATTTTTATTGAATACATTTTATGAACGAGAGAAATAATATTAAATACACACTTTCAAATCCTTTAAAATTAACATTAAATAAATGTTTTGTTTAAAATATACTAAATTTTTATAAGTTTATCTTAAAAGAAAAATAATTATTTTCTTAACATATAAATTTGATGTATAAAATATATAATTGTTAATATACTTTATTTACGATACAATTGAAAAAAATTAAATTATTTATAAAAAGTGTTATAACTGTTTGATATTAAAACATATATGAAATATTCATTATAAAGTAAATAATAGTTATAATGTTTTTAATATGTGTTATAATTAATAATATCGTTATATTGTACCTTAATTATATCAGTATTGATAGTAAAATGTAAAAAAAAATAAAAAATGAAGATCGTGTAAATAAAAGAGTGAAAATGGAAAATGTTAACCTAATTAGTAATTTTTTTAAAAAAGAAAAATTACTATATTTTTAATATAATAAAATATCTACGCAGTGGCAGAGTATCGGAGACATTTACGAGTTTGAATGTTGATGGGAAACCGCTTTTCCGTTCATGCGTTTCTGGGGTTGAGTTTTCTTTTCCTCTGAACTTGTTACCCTCTTTTTCTGTGTCGTTTTGAAGATCCCGTGTGCTGCTACCCCGTCATAGAACAACCTGTCTAGTGTAAGGTACTTCTCTGTCAAATGGTTTTGTCCAAATTTGCTTCCTTGAGTGCTTTGATTGAATGTTTTATGAACACCCATTTTGCCTTGGGGTTATTGATGATAAAGAGTGGTTTGGAGTTAATTTGTTATATTAGATTATGTGCACTCTTCCTGCATTAGTTTAGGACCCCCTTTGTTCTGCCCTTAGGGTCCCATGAATGTTGTAGTACACTGGTGGATGAATCCATTTCTTGCTGGTGTTATTTTTTAAATTGCTAGTTTGCTATTTAGTACTTTATGTTAAAAAGTTTCTGTGATTGTTATTATTATAATAATTTTATCACATATATATATCTTTATGTTGGTTCCAGATTTTATTTGGCGGGCAAAGAGAATACAAACACGAGACAGTATCAATTTACAAGGTATGCAATATCCAAATGTAAATTGTTGGGTTATTCTTGTTGTCCGGTTTAGTGTGGAACCTAATAATTATTAAATCATGTAGAACTAAAATATTAATGGCTTGAATAATTAAGAAACGCTCAGGTGCTCTTGCTGCGTTAATACTGTTCCAAAATTGTTAACTTGGTTATATTACCCTCTGTCAACCTATAAAGAACGTAAACTACGTTCTTGATTGTGTGAGTAATTTGTAATTAAACTTTAATTATTTTCTGTTTCAAATGCATTAACGTTTTGATTTGAATTTGAAACAGATTCATCCAATAATGATTTAAAAGAAATGGATTGAGAAACCTATTAGTCAGAATTGAATTGGGTTTTTTGGCGGGTATATATATACACACACTACAGTTCATCTTATACGTAGGTATTTGATTCAATATGAGGCAAAAACGCAAGAATAGTAATGGGAGTGAATAGGAGTTGGTTCACAAATAATTTACGCGAGTTTAAATCAGAAGTTTTTATATTGATAAATCATAAGAACCATAACTGATATTGTTGGTTTATTCTGATAGAATATTTAACATAGGTTGCTTAAGCAACAATATCAAACTAATTAATTGCTCCATATATACAGTTATATATCCTTTTAAGAATAATTCAACCACTTATTCTATTCTATTTACTTTCCTTTAATGCTAGCAACTGGAAAAATTAAGCCAACGTGAAAAGAATTATAATTTAGAAATTTTTAGGTGAGTCATACATCTACTACATTAAACAGCTCAATTTGCATTCTTTTATTAGCTTATTATTATGTTTAGATTAGGAAGGACTCTATCATTACAGTGAAGTCCAAGGGATATCCACCAAAGAGTCTAAGGAGGAGGAAAAGATAGGAGGAATGAAAAAATGTTCCATCATGAGATGTTAAACGTTTTACTGTCGACTTTATTTATTAGTGCACAAGTAATCTGTTCTTACACTTTAATCCAACGTACATAAGAACTCCTTATAGCAAGTCAATACCCAATAAAGTAAAAAAAAATTCCAATTTTAAGTCCTCATAAAAAATCTCGAAATCATAAAACACATTCATTTATTACAAAGGCATCCATGAAGAATAATACGCTAATTCTTATTAAGATATCAAAATTCCTCGTGTGTGCGTATATATATATATAACAAACTTGACAGTGTCCAATTTGAGAGGTTGGAGAGAACTGGTAAAACATAACAAAGAAAAGTAGATAAGAAAACTTGGGCTGCGATACAAGGTATAGCAAATATCAATGTGTGCATTTTACGTATCAATGACAGGTTTTTGGGCCTCTTGCTAAAGCGTGCTGCATGGTTTACCACCATTCCACAAAAACACTAGCGAAGTTGGCAAGTTAAGGTTTGGAATTCTCCACCCTACAAAATTCCCTCACCCATCATCCATCCATATTCCTTCACGTGTCCCCCAAAGCCACACAAGGAATCCCATCCACATTCCAACTACATAACCCACAACCAACAACATATTCTCCTAAATCCTAAATTCTAAATTCAACCACCAACTACCTTCCCAACTGTCCTAATAACCACCTTAATTTCCCCCATCCCATAATGGACTCTCTTGCCTCAAGTTCTAATTCTCCATTAAACCACAACAATCACCGCCACAACCACCACCACCATTACCCTCGGCTCAAACCGAGCCAACCCATTTCAGACCGAATAGTTCGCGCCCTCCGCCACCACCTCCGTCTCCTCCACCGTTCTGGCTCCACCTTCTTCATATTCGGTGCCACCGGAAACGTGTACACAGTAACCTTATCAAGCAGCCCTTCATGCACGTGCCCTGACCGCACCACCCCATGCAAACACATCCTTTTCGTTTTGATTCGAGTTTTGGGTGTGTCCCTCGATGATGTGTGTCTCAGGAGAAGAACCCTTCGTCCCTGCCAGCTTCAACGTCTTCTCAACATGCCCACGTTGGGAGAGGCAGTGGCAGGGGGCAACCTGCGACAAAGGTTTCACCAATTGTTCTTTGACAAAGGGTCAACGAGCGCAACAATAGAGATGGAGGATGGTGCCACGTGTCCTATTTGTCTTGAGGAAATGGGTAGGGAAGAGAAGTTGGTGGCATGTGGAACATGCCGTAACCCTATTCATGAAGAGTGTTTGATGAGGTGGAAGAGAAGCAAGGGAAGAAGAACAGCTAGTTGTGTGATTTGTAGAGCGAGATGGAGGGATAGAGCGGAGCAAGATAAGTATCTGAATCTCTCTGCATATGTTAGCGAAGATGACGTGGCACATCTTGGTGGGGGTCTCTGCACTGGTTAAGTCTAATGTAGATATATATATATATTTGAATGTTTCCTGTGTTAAAGAATCAAAATCAATGTTTAACTATCTAGATGTTTGTAAAGAAGGGTCGGAAATTGTTAATGTTGCAAGTAGTTAGAATATTGTCGATGTAGTTGTTACGTTTTGTTGCCAGATTTTTTGTGGTTTGTTAACGTTGCAAGTAATTGCGGCTTTTAGTAATTGCTTAATTACTTGTTTTGTTGCCAGGTGTTTTATGATTTACATGCAGCAGGAGCAGCACAGCCCAAACTTTGTTATATGGTGCTCAAACTAAATCTAGAAAAATGCTAGGGAAAGCCTTTTAATATATTTTATGTGTTATTCTGTTTTTTAACAAGTATAAATTAATTTTTTTAAAATTACACTTACTTTTACACAGTTTAATAATAGGTTTTAAATTTTTTGTATGAGTAGAATTGTTTTCAAGTCCAAGATCATAAGACTTGAAAAATATCTTATTTTAAGAAGACTAGTAAAATATTTTTTAAATTTTAAAAATGATTTTTTAAAATTAATTATATTTGATTTTACTGAGCTAAGATGGAGCCAATGATAAGTTGGTTCAAGCTAGACAATATGATAAAGACAACCTCAATTGTGATATGTGGGTTTATGACGATGATAGAACTGTACAAAGACACTCTAATACTTTAAATTAATGTTCATATTAGTAAAATAACAGAAATATAATATTGTTTATATTTGGTGTGTTGGTGTTGGCATTAACTTATTATAGAAGTCATTCCTCATCATGCAATCCAGCTTGGTGTAACCTATAAGATGAGAAACATGACTTGTTAACTGTCATCTCCTAAGCTAAGTGCATACAAGCATTTAAGGTTGCAAGTATTGGTAAATGGGTCATGAATTAAATATCAGACTTGGTAGTAATTTAGGTTGCTAAAAGTTGAAAGTAACCAATAATTTAAGTTTTTAAGCAAGAGTAATAGATATCACACTATTTTTTTATTATAAAATATATTATTCAATTTATTTAATTGTGTACGGTTAAAATATATTTAATTTAATATTTACATGTATTATATTGTTTTCAATTTATTTTTTATTGCCAACTTTTTATCTGTATGTTATAATTCTTTAAATATTTTTATATTCAAATTATAAATTATCTATAGTTTATATATTTTATTAATTCTGATAAAATGTTTAACTTTATTTTTATGATTTAATATCAAGATAAAATTTTAAAACTCTTATAATAACAATAAGTCCTTACTCTTTCTTAAATAATATATGAAATTGTTCATTTTTTTAAAAAAAATTAAAAATATAAATTTATTTTAAAAATTATTCTGCTAAAAAATATGTTAAAAAATATTCAACAGTATTTTTAAAAAAATTAAATTATAAAACATTTTAATTCTTTAAAAGAAAAACTTATAATATGTTAAAGTAAAATAAAAAATAATATATTTATATTTTTAATGGAGGAGAATATAATTTACTTTTTAAATAAAATTTTATAATAAAAATAGTAATAATAATATATGTTAACTTTATGGTTTAATTGACTCCATTTTATTTTGTTTCATTCCACTGTTACTTAATTTCAGAAGATTTTTTCAATGACTTAAAATCAAACATTTTAATTGATTAAATGTTTGTTCAAATAATTTATTTTATAAATAAGTATAATCTTAACCTAATGCGACATTCTCCACATTATTATCACACAACTATGTTTTAGGGAGACAGTCAGAAAATATATTGTAAGATCTATTTTGTATTTTATAATTTTTAATAAAATTGTACAAAAGTAATGGCTTAATGACCTTAATAATAATATTTTAATTACTTATTATCAAAATAAGATAAAATAAAAATTATTTTTTTGTCTAAGACAAATTTTTGTCATGTCAATATCTGTTTCGTATAAAAGTCAAATAAAATTAATTTTTTATTTTTTTAATTAATACAATTCATCTAAAAGATGGACGAAATAACACAAATATGATAGGTGTTTGCAATTTTGTATACGAGAAAGGCGAAAAAGGAGAAAATTTTGAAATTTGATTTTGCTGCTAAGACCACGTGGACCAATAAGGGACTTATTGGTCCTAATTCAGATGAAATCACTATTTCGTCTGAGTCAGGGACGAAAGTCTCTCATTAGTCGACGTGGCCCTGAAGCAAACGGTCACTGTGAAAGCCTCTTTCTCCCTTTCCCCTCTCTAGTTCGAAAACAGCCATAGCCAAATTTCTCCTTCAGCATTTTATCTTGTTTGTTTTCAGTATTTTTGAGTGAGCAAGGTCATTTTGTTCTTAATCCGTTGCAGAACTGTGATTTGGTTCACTTCTATTGCCGGTTGCCTATGTTCCTGGACTGGACGGTTGAGGATTTTGGCAAAACTGACATCCTGTTTTACCGTCATCCACAACGAAGAAGAAAGGTAGAGGTGGTCACTGGAGCCACGCCACACACTGCAGAGTCTACCACTGTGACTGAAGTCTTCCATCGCCGAAAAAACTACACTAGGTACCTTCATTTTAATCTTGTTGGGAAAGTGTGTTTGTCGGAAAAGTGTGCACAACCAAATGATTATAATAAACAAACAACCTTAAGAAATGAATTTAAATTTATTTTAGTAATTTTATAGATATATAAAATTAATTTTAATTTGTAAAAAAAAAAGTTTGCATGTAAAATTACTATAGTAATTTAAGGTGTAAATTTAAAATCAAATTAAAATAAATTAGATAAATTAAACACAATAATAAATTGTTAAATAATATTTAGAATAGAAAAATTATAATAGTTATATAACATTAGATGATTAATAATTAGAAAATATATAAATATGAAAATGAAAATTTCGTATTTAATATTAGAAAATAATCTGATGAGCTGTCTAACGGAATATATCATTCATCAACATCATCACCATCACTGTTGACTTCTTCATCTTCATCCTCATCCTCATCTTCATCTTCATAATTGCATAAATTTGCACATCCTTCAAAATATATACACTTATTCAATATATTTTGCTGGTAAAAATAAATCAATATTCATAATAATAATTTAATTTATATCTTCTGTATCATTTATATTGACTATGTCCATAAGGTTAGGCGGTGATATTAATAAACTTAAATCCAACATATTTGAGCAAATTCTTGAACTTTCATCAAATGCAATATCTACATATAATTCAATAACAGTTATAATACTTTGATACGCACTAATCATACAATCAATATCTTCATCATCACTTATATCCAATGCAGTGTATTGTTTAGCGCTTGAATCAAACATAAAACAAGAAATTATTCTAGATATGAAACAATTATTACTAAGATTCAACTTGTCATGAATCTTTTTTTTCAAATTTATAAAACTTATTCTTCTTCTTATCTTTATCATTTTTTTGTTACTTTCAAATGTCACACCTTCATTTCTAATAACAATTTTTCCATTCCAATATATAATAACAATAATCTCACTCATCCTGCATTTATAACAAAATATATAATATTAATAAACAATTACAACTATACTTATTTATATAAATAATTAAATTAAATTATTATTAAAACATACAAACATCCTACTCATTTCACATATGTATTCTACATATATAAAATAAAAATTCACAACAAATATAACATCAATTTTAACATCATAATAATATTAAACATTTACTAATATATTTTTTTATTTTTTAACAATATCTAAAAAATTATTTTTTAATTCCAACATATACAAAAATATATTTACTAAATATTTATCAATTTTAACTAATAAATTATTTCAATTTTAATCAATTATAAAAAATACAAAATTTTCAACAAATTTTTCAAAATTTATAACTAACCTTATAATTTTTTTTGGAAGTCTTCCAAGTCTTGATTTCAAGCTTTTCTTCGTTCTAATTTTAATCCAGCGATAGTAGGATTATATAACCAAATTTTTATGGATATTAGGGTGTAGTCACCGATAATTGTTCAGGGAATAATATGATTTTTGTCTTCTATAAAGGCAAAATTAATAGGATTTATACATGTGTCGACATATTTCTATTTCGTCTTAAATGAAGATGAAATAATGGTTTCGTTTGAATAAGGGATGAAAGTCCCTCATTGGTCCATATGGCCCTAAAGCAGCAAAATCAAAATTTTTCCCATTTTTGCCTTTCTCATGTACAAAATTTTAGACACTTGTCATATTCATGCTATTTCGTCCTTTTTTTAAACGAATTGCATTAATTAAAAAAATAAAAAATTAATTATGTCTGACTTTTATATGAAACAGGTATTTATGTGGCAAAAATTTGCCTTAGACAGAAAAAAAATTTCTTTTTATTTTATTTTAGTAATAAGTAATTAAAATAGTATTATTAAGGTCATTAAGCCTAAAAGTAATTTCCTTTTTTCACAATTCTTTGATAGTTTATGCAAATTAGATAATATTTAAAATTTTAAAATAATTATTTTTTGAAAGTTTTTTTAAAAAGCTGATAAAACAATTGTTTTTTACAATAAAATAAATAAAAATCGTACTTTTTATCTAAAAAATAAGAATGAAAAATTCTTTGAAAATTTATTTATATGTTTTATTTATTAATTTTTAACTTTGGATTCATTTATTTTGTACTGAAATTTATTAGTCAAATAATTTTTTCAACTTGTCCTTGAGACAAATTTCTAGTACATAAATTTTCATATATTTGACAAGTATTTTGGTAAATCGTGCGATTATTTTAAAATTCTATATCATAAGATTAATTCATCAAAATATTTTAAATTATAGATTATACATAATTAATTTATTAAAAATTCAAAAAAATTATTAAAAAATGCTTATAATTTTAAAAATATAAATAATCAAATTTTGTAAAAGATATAATTTAAATTAACATTTGTTATGTTTTAAAAAGTGTATGTATTAAAATATTAAATCATTCTTAAATTATACATTTTAATTTAATATATAAAAGTAAGAATATAATTTATTAATTTAATAATTAAGTTGTTATGGTTAAAGAAAATAAAAAAATAATTAATCTAAGGCAAATTATTAAAACTAAAAGAAAAACTCTTTAACAATGAAATCACGTTAAGAATATAAGCTATCAACTTAATATTCAACTAAATATGACATTAATCATCTAAAATTTTATTTTATTTTCCCTTGTCTTGTGTAGTATTATTTTTCTTTTACTTGTTTGGATAAAGAGAGTTTGTTTTCTGGCTGTGTTGCAGTCGGAAGCAATGGAAGACGCCGGGAAATATCTGAACTCCGGCGACCTATCGCGTAAGGTCGTCGACGTGGATGCGGGGGAAGCACACACTCTCCTTCTTACTGGTAAGGCAAATTCAACACACACCAAATTTCTCCTCAATTAATGGAAATTGATATCTGAGACTACATCTTTGAAAAGTTTGTGTCTTTGCTGAATTTTGTGACATGAAGGGGATGGCAGTGTTTATTGTTGGGGTAGAGGAATGTTTGGTCGGCTTGGGATTGGGTCAGAAAAAGACGAGCTTTTTCCAGTACAAGTCAAGTTTGGAAACCCTAATGGAACCGAAGAAGACACTGTCAAAATAGTGGGAATTGCTGCCGGTGCTTATCATAGTCTTGCTCTTGCAGGTTATGGAACACTTCAATGTTTATACCTTCCAATTAGAATAAAAAAGTGAATAAAACCTGCATTATAATGTTGTAATTTGTTTGCTTGGTTTATGCTTCATCAAATCAAATGAGAAACAGTTGAATTATACATGCTATTGGCAGCAGTGATAATGGTTAAGATAAATCTATGAAAATAGGCAAAACGAAATAATTTGAAGTCATCCGATAAAATTTCTGCACTTCTCAATTGCAGTGGATATTTAATGAAGTGAATGAATATACATGTTATATCTTTTATTTCTTTTCCTCCTTGTCTGAGAAAGCTAGAAATTGCTAACCAGGGAAAGGGATATTTGGATACAAATCTCCCTTTCCCATGATGTGCACTTAAGCTAAAGTGGCCTAGTTATTATTAACCTTGC
This sequence comes from Abrus precatorius, assembly GCF_003935025.1. Classification (NCBI taxonomy): domain Eukaryota; kingdom Viridiplantae; phylum Streptophyta; class Magnoliopsida; order Fabales; family Fabaceae; genus Abrus; species Abrus precatorius. Next base: position 15,607,374 of record NW_020874384.1, read on the forward strand.
TACTAAACTTTCGTAGGAGTTATTAACATGTGCGCTTTTAGATTTATCAACCAGATATGAAACATTATCAATTATCTACGGCAAACTTAGGCTGGTTCAGCTGATTTGAATCTGAAGGTTATTCCCATATCTAATTCTTCATTCTGCGTGTTAACAGATGATGGAGCTGTTTGGTGTTGGGGTTACAATATCTGTATCCTCAATATGCATGGAGTCCCCCATTACCTTAGTGGATCTTGGTTACAGATATTACCGATTTACTTCTAGAATTTGTTGATTTTATACTATGTACTGGTATCTACACCCTTGACTACTGTATAGATGGTCAACTTGGTATAAATGGAGAGGACTTGCATGATGATAAATATGCTGTTGGAGACAATTCTCTAGTTCCCGTCGTACTGAACAAATTTCTTGAATTGCACCCCCCAGATTCCTCAACAGCTGTGTCTGAAGAAGAAGGTAAAACATCACTTAAGGTATAACATGAATCGTATTGATTTTTTAATCTAAAACATTAGCCAAGGTGACTGCACAATTGATGTGTTCTCAACTGTTCTACTTTCTCAGATATGTGCTGTCAAAGCTGGAGGAATGACATCTCTGGCCATTGATAATGGTGGGATGCTGTGGATGTGGGGAAACTGCCCACAACAAAGCAAAGAAGGTGGGTTATCTTTTGTTAGCAGTTTCACTCCAACACCAGTTTGGGATTTTCATGGTCACACTGTTGTCAAGGTTGCATGTGGAAATGAGCATATTGTAGCACTGGTTAGTGCTGGAGAATTGTATAGTGGTGAAGATCTAGTGTGCTACTCTTGGGGTTATAACAGCCATGGCCAATTAGGCTTGGGGGATAGGGAGAGCAGGCTGCATCCAGAAGCGGTTAAAACATTTGATAAGGAATCCCTGTCGACAATTTATGGTGTAGCATGTGGTGCCTTTCACACTGCTTTGCTCACTCACAAAAAGAACCCTGGTGACACATTAGAAAGCACGTGCTGGACATTTGGTCTTGGAAATAATGGCCAACTTGGGCATGGAACAACTCAAAGCACATCATTTCCCACACTTGTTAAAGAATTGCCACAAAATGTAGATCTTATTAGTGTCGACTGTGGCTTGTTTCATACAAGTGTTGTTTCCTCTGCTGGGGATGTGTGGTCTTGGGGAATGGAGAAGGGCCTTGGCTTATGCCCTGATGCTAGTCGTGCTGAAACAGATTCTGGTGATGCACTCTCTCCCCGTCTTATGTCATGCAAGCCTTATCAACCTAAATTTCCTGATCCAATTAAAGTCGCGTGTGGGGCTGCACATACTGTTATTGTTGCACAGGAGGGATATAGAATATGGTCTTGGGGTAGAGGAAAGAGTGGCGTTCTTGGAAATGGTAAAGGAGTAGACTGTTACACTCCCACCATTGTGCTATGGCCTCCAATGATGGAGGATTTCAAAGATGAGGAAGTAAAAAGCTCTGTTGAGAAAGATAAGGTCAGAGAAAAGGAGACTGAAAAAATAACAGAAACAGATGAGAAATTATCCTCGGTATTGAATGAGCTGAAGCTGCTTCAAACAAAACAGTCTATAATGGAAAAATATGCGAGTATACTTCATGGTTCTATTTTTGGAAAACCTTTTGATGAGCAAGATATCCCTGCTTCGTTGCGGAATTCAGGTTCATTTGACATTGCAATAGAATGGGAGAAGATGTTAGAGGCAGCAGATCATAGGAAGCTAGTTAGGTTGGAAATGTTTTACCGTGACATGCTTGCTGGAGTGAAAGATGAACTAATGAAGAGAAGGATCAAGGAAATTATAAAGGAGTGTCTCCAATCTACTTCAGGGGCGAAAAATTAGTATCCATACATACAAGATGCATCCCGTTCCGAAACAAAGGATTTCACATAAAAAGCAATATGCTATTTATTATTCCATTTGCATGTTGGTATTTCTCTTTATTTGTCACTTTATCTGATCATTTATTTCATTTTGCATTCATTGAATCGGATAACGCTTAGTCTGCCTGGTAGAGTTCTCCACCCGGAAAATTGTTTTGTACATCTAAAATAGGATATATATATATATATATATATATATATATATGCGCGCGAGAAAGATTAAAAAAAAGATGATTTTTTAGAATATAGACAATATCAATCTTAAAATGTTCGGTAACACAAGTGTTTCCACTCAAACCTCATTTCACTTTTTTTTTTTAGGTCGTGATTTCGCTTCCTTTTCAAACTATGACTTCGCACGTGAATGATGTGCATTAGGTGTCCCAGTGGAACCCGCGGAAACAAACTAATAATGAAAACAATGATTATTTGCATTTATCGATTTTACTGCTTTATTCTTACTCTTTTAGTAATAAAACAAAATACATTATCGCACACATTTCATTTTCTTTTTCTCAAATAAACAAATAGTATATTGGGTAACAGTTGTCAGCAATTATCAAATAAAATTGTAGATATATCCTGGCCAATTGTTTGTGCCAAAACAGCAAGGTAACACGTTTGGAAAACGTGCTACTAACCTACGAATGGTGGATCACGAAATAGTAAATTTTTTCACGTTTGTAAATTAAATTCGTAACCTCAATCCAAGGAAGTAGTACAAGAGCAATCAATTACCCTGGTGACACCAGATAATGTGTATTCAGTCTTGGCGTTTTCCATAATCAAGCAGCCAAGGGTTTTTCTAGCTGTCCACACATGGCACGTCTCGTCACTCCCGACCAGAAGCTTCGTTTGGATATATTCAAAAAACAAACATCTCTGACTAAAGAAAGATATGTATAGCATAAAAGAGTAGTGAATTAGCATATATACAATGTTAATCCCAACTTACAATCATCGCCGGCATTTTCATTCATAACTAATAAATAATGGTATAAACTTCTTCAATCAACAAATGGGCTATTATACAATGCCTGCATTTCATACTGGTAAAAAAGGGGACAACCCAATCCAAAGGAATTTAACAAAAGAATAATGAGAACATAGATACCATTTTCATATAATATATATAGAAACTCTCAAACGGTAAAACAAAAATTAAGCTAAACACAGAATAAACCACCGTGAGATATCTCTAATCTTCCAATAATTAATGAATCAGAAAGAATATTCAACTACCTTCACAAATAAGCCTGCCATACTCATGGCCGACATTTACGCTGCCTCAGTTTGGGTCTTAAGAGAATATGCCAGTAGCACTGAGCCTTCGGCCAATTACTCCCATTGTCCTACAGGACAGCCGCATCCTTAAATAAATCTTGCTCAACAATGCAGATAAATACCTGAGAGGCAACGTTGTACTAAATACAAGCAGAACCAGAAAGTTATATAGAATGCACATCCGATCCAAGTATTATCCCAGTTTGGCATTCCATTAGTTGGTTCTCACGGCTGTTAAAGTTTCTTGGGTAGATCATATGCCTTTTTAAGAAACTTAGAAGCTGATTCATCATTTCTATAACATAAAACACGTAACAATGTGTTTGGCTCAGAAGGATTCCACTGTCCAGAAGTTGGAGGTAATGGAAGTTTAGACCTGGCAGAGGATTTATATGTCTCCAACGTCAGCCGTCTAAACTGCTCAATGAGACTCTCTGTGTCAGCTCTGAAAAGGGGGAGGATAGACCTCACAGTAGATGAAAACTTATCTATTAATTCAGAAGGCAAGCCATCCCCGTTGGCCCAAAACAGTTCCTTAAGAAATTTGAAATCATCCTCTATAATCTGAGAGTCCTTACGGGAGAAAGCTCGGGAGGGCCCTCCAGCAAGCAATACAAGCAAGAATCCATCAAAGGAAGCTCTCATTATTTCAGTAATAATACGTGTGCGAATTCTTTCATGAACAGTGTCTGAAATGAACATCAACTTCTGCTCAAGTTCCTGAAGAAATGGCTCAATCCTGGAAGACGATGGATCCCCAACATACAAACCATCCCATAAAACATGGTTTAGATCATGGAAGATAATTCTATATGCTGCAGCTTCACAGAGTTGCTGAATTCCTTCAAGACATGCGGCTGGAGAAAGTTCAAATTTCTTTGCTAATCCATTTGAAAAATCTTCTTCATGAGCAGATTCAGAGTTTCGTAAAAGGGTAATTATTCTTTTTTCCAGAACATCAAATTCACCCAAGATCCACTGCAAAGTATTTATGCGAACACAAAGTTGTGGTATTCCAAAAGAGCTATCCCCATGTGTTGCAACCTGAGAGTTTCTCTTCTGAGAATTTGGAGATTTATCTTTTTTCTTCCCAAAGCCTTGAAACTTTGAGCCAATAGCACACCTGGTCAATGCCGGCATTGTTGGAACAAATGTGTTTCGTGATCCTGAATATTAGAACAAAGAACAGTTATTTCAGATACCAAATATCAGAGCTAAACAATAAATTTTCAACATCATTTACCACAGCCAGATTTTGCTTTGGTAACATAGTACTGAAGGCATCTGTCAAGGCCATTCATCACGTCGGGAAGTAATGCAGGATGCATCGGTATTGGAAGCTGGAAAAATGCATCCAAAGTTTCATTTATGATTCGCAACACTTCAACAGCAGATGGAGCATATCCTTCCTTATTTGCTTGAGAACTCCAAAGCTAGGATATTACAGTAAACTAGGTTAATTCAAAATAAGGCAATCAATTAATGCATAAAGTCGGCCCACACAAAAATTAATCACATGCATAGTTATCAACATTTTATCACCTATCAATTAAAAGAATCTCATGAAGTAAATACATACACTCAGCTAAAAAATGTTTAGCGGTGACTTTATGATGATCATTAATAGGCTATAAATTCCCAGTCTAAGAATGCATTTAGGTAAACATATATATTAAGCAATTATTTAACAAGTTCTTATCACACAGGAATTTGTCATATTGGCCATAAAATTGTTGAAATAAACTAAAAAAGACTTATATAAGAGTCATAAGTTATGATCACAAACTAAAATAAAGTCCACAAAACCTCTTTAAACACCTAATTCTATCAAAATATCCATCCCCAACATTCTTTATAGGCAATGAAGTCACAGTGAAAATCATCAACTGGTAACAAAAGAAATATGATGAATGCGAACCTCTTGGTGCAAATTTCTATCAACCCATTCCTTCAGTCTGTCTATTCTAGTCTTAATCCATATTTTCACAAGATTGGCAATTGCACCTTCAGCCTCATAAGGAGGCATCTCACGGATAATTGCTTTGCCACCATCATCACTTTCCACAGAATCCTCAACTGCTATCTGCACAAGGTCTTTCTCCAACTGATCTGCAGCTCTTAACACTTGGACAGCATCGGGTGTCAATTCTGTGATACCAGAAATGAATTGCTTCAATTCGTTTCCATAGCATGCATGAAGGGTGGCCACGGCAAGACCTGCTGCCAAAGGATGCCATCTCTTAAGTATTGGACTGAACACTTGCTTTTCTTGGACTGCCAGGCTACCTACATCCTTTGCAAGGATGGCAAGGCCAGGGAGAGCATTTGGCTGGTTTTTGGATGCTCTCCTGCTGGAGTCAGCTTTCTCCATTATCTATGCAGCAGCAACACAAGTTTATTTCAGCCCATGTGTCTATCAGAAAATATAGAGAGAGGCAAATAGATGAAGAATTAAACACAACAACTAAAGTGATGCATGTAATTATGATAGCAATATATTACCATAATCAAACTATTCATTAGACATCATACGGATATCCAAGCTTTCGTGCCTTAAAGACTTGGTTGGTATATTTAATCAGCATGTTTTGGATATGTAATCTCGGGTTTCCCACTTGCTCACAACCACAAAGAATTCAAGTTTGCATACAAATACAATCTGACACTGATTTTATAGATTTTATAAGTGAAAAATGGGCAAGTATTATATTGTCAAACACAACCAACCTGAAAGTTGAAGTGTTGCTCTAAAACCCAAAAAAAGAAAATCCAATTCTCTCCCATGAGGCACTATTGCCATTCCAATAGATGATAAACGTCAAGTCTATCACCTTTTAACAAGGGAAAAGCCAACAGAAGACAGTAAGAACTTGCCTGGGCAAAAGCAGTACGCAGCGATGACCTGATGTAAGTTTCAATTCTTTCACGTGCCACATTGACTTCATTTCTTCTCCTCCGGCGATACTCATTTGATATATCTTCAACCAAAATCTTAGCTGCTGCTACCCCTAAAGAGACAATGCCCTGCATGGTTTCAACATTTCCACGGTCAAAAGTTTCATGATAAGCAAGGAGCCTTTTCTCAGCCCACCCCAATATTGAAGTCAACGTAGAACTCAAAATTTTGGAATATTCTGCATCTTTTGTTGTCTTTGCATCTTTTGCAACTTCCGCTAGCTGACCGTCAGCAGCAGATAGCAGGTCCAAATCCACCTGGCCAGTTGCAACAAACCGGTGAAACAAAACCCAAGTAAAACAGAGATTATGAAGCGTTTGGTTCAATCCAAGAATTCCCCAGGTCTTCTTGATCTGTTCCATGAGCTCATCAAATTCATCAATAATTGAGGATTCATCATTAGCATCAAAGCACGATTGTAAAAGCATTTCATAAAGCCGGAGATTCAGAGGAATCCCATCTGCCCAATGGCACGAATCAGTGAGAGATCCATCATATGACCTACTAGCAAGAGACGTGACAGCACTACGAAGAACCTGCATAGACTCATTATTCTTCCCGGTTTCTATAGGCCTATCCAAAGCGGCATGAATAATCTGCCGCAGACGCTGCGCAGCAGAATTCGATTTATCTAACGGCATATGAGGGTGCAAAATTAGACCCGCCTCCAGAACCTTCAGGGTTCTCTTCTGCCATTCTTCATACTCTTGCTGATCAGTAAAATCCGAAGCCTTGAGTTGCTGCAACAGCTCAAGGGGAACCACCACAGACTCAATCCGTCTTCCAACCTGCAATTAAGTCCACAAGACAAAACAAACTACGATCAATTAAACACTAACAACACGTTCCACCTTTTCAATTCAAACATGAAATTAAACAATCCATACATACGTGCAACACCTCATGGAACACACAATCCAACATTTGATATCATTGGATCAAAATGACATCACGCTACTTTTACAAAATTAGAAGAATCCAATAGCAGATCAAAAGCGAAAACCAATAAACCAACTAAAACCTAAAATAAAAACAGCTTGCAAGGCCAGATCAAACTCCACTCTCTACATGCATTGCAACACAGACGAAAAACGAGAACAAGCGCGAAGTGCAATTGCCAAAAACGGAGAGTGATATTAACACAAAAGCGACCTGTCCAGCAGAAATCCTAAGCAGTGCTCGCCTCACGCGCGAATCCATGGCTTCCGAAACCCTCATCTGGTTCCTCATGAGTTCTCCAACCGTCAGTGGCCGCTTCAGCTTTCCCTGGCCCGAACCGGAACCGGAACCTGAGCCAGGACTCTTTCTGGAACCCGAACCCGGCGATTTCAAGCCGAATGCCTTCTTGACCTTGCTGGCGGCGGTGGAGGTGAGAGATCGCTGATACGCAGGAGAGTTCGGCGAGTTGTTACTTGGAGAGTTAGAGTGGTTGGAGGACGAGTTAGAAACAGAACTCAAAGGCTTCCCGGAGGAGGTGCGGCAAGCGGCGACGAAGATCTCGTAGGCAGTTAGGGCGAGTTCGGAATCGGAGAGGTTGGCGGCGAGTTGCCCGAGCGGAGAGGGGAGGTCATCGGCAACAGCGGCGGGTTTGGGAGGCATTATCATCGGCGGTAGCGGCGGCGTTGTCTCTCTCTTTGAGTGGCCCAATGAGAGGTCTCTGAAGAGATGAGCCATTGCGAGAACAGAGAGAAAGAGGAGCAAAGAGAGTCAATAGTGTGGTCTACATACATACACGGTAAAAGTGTTATCAGATCGGAAAGAGACACTCTCTCTTCTTTCTTTCTTTCTCTTTTACTTTTCCTTCCATTTTCTTTTACCAATTTTAAATATACTAAATAATATTCTTCAATACTCTTCTCTCATAAAATATAATTTTAATTAATAGTCAATTATTAGTCTTTTTTTCTTAATTTTTGTTCCCAGGATTTTGATATTTCCATCTCTGACTTTCTAAAAATATTCAGTCTATCTCGTCGCAGAGAGGGAATTTGAAATCGTTGAGATATTTCATTGCATGTATTACCAACATCTCTTGTAAAACCAATAAATGATAATAATAATCCCAAAGAATCATTGGTTCAGTGATAACCAATACGCAACGAGTTCGTAAAACTTTAATCTCATATTACTTGCTTCACAGTGATTGTTACTTTATGTAATATTTCTTTTTCCTTTTAACTTGTCCTCATTTTTATATAGTTCGAACTTAATCTACCATATTGTATACGTTTGAAATTTAATTTATATACACAGATGATTTAAATATTTTCTACGCCGTTAACCTTTTGTTAAATCAGCAAAAGAAGAAAAAGAAAGCTGTAATATATATGCTTTAAATTTACAATTCTCACATTTTAAAATAAAAATTTATAATTATATATCTCTTCGTATATAAGGATATCCAAAGCTAAATCAATTCATTTAATTTCAAATTGCATAATAAATAAAATAATTAAATCAAAATTCAATTAAATTGAAATTGCAAAAAAAAATAAAATCCATAATCCAGGTTGATTTTTTTTCTCTTATTTTTCTAAATTGAATTACAGCTATAACATGCACATATTATTTATTTTATTATATTTTCACATAAAAAAAACTTTGTCTGATGCACTCCTTTTATTTACATTAGACTTTCATTTCTTTTAACTATTTTTTTTTCTCTTTTCTATCAATAAATTTATCATTTTTTTTACAATTTTGTTCTTCTAATTATAGTCTAATTTATCTTTTTTTTAAATAAAATCATCTTAATTTGTAGACTTCTTTTTAGTCTAAATTAAATATTAGAATGAAATTTATATTAAAATAAATAATATATACATTATAAAATAAAAATACCTAAATCAATTTAAAAATATATTAGTTTGACCTTAGTTCAATCTTGATATTATATTTAAACTAAATAAAATATTATATATTATTTTATATTCTAGTAGGGTGCTTATTTATTTAAAAGCCAAAATAGATTAAACTCTCAATATATCTATTATATTTTTTATTTAATTTTTTTAGTTTTTTTTTCTTTTGAAAGTATTTTTTTCATGAATCTTTTATTTAATTTTTCATCTCAGTTTTTTTACAAAATTTATGAATCTTTTTCTTATAGATTATACAACCGAGTTGTTGAAGTTAATTTTAATTATAGTAAATAAATGAAATATTAATTAATGTGTAAATAGAATACTTTTTTTTATGTTGTATGTATTTATATTGTAAAAATATCAATCACAAGTTTTATATTTTAATATATCTTTTACTCCGATTTGCTAAGTATAAGCTGAGTCAGTTTATACGTCCATAGTCCTTATTTTTAAGGGATAGGTTAACCATTAATTTTAGTGTAAAAAATTAAAACAGAGTTATACTAAGGTGGTTATTATGAGAATTGTTTCACTTATAACAGGGGATATCAAACTTTCTTTGTAAAAACTACTGTAGATTTTATCTTGTATTAATTGTGTTAACATTGATTTTTAAATATTTTATTTAATCTAAATTAAAAGCGTATGTAAATAACACTGTAAAAATCCTTTAAATCATAAAATTTATGGACCAACAACAACTATCAACACCTAACATTATGTGTGCAATCTGTTTAAGTAGATACGTTATTTATTTATTGAAAATATCGTAAAGGTAACATTAAATTCTAAATGATGTTGACATCAATCATAGGATCAGCACAATTATATTTGATCATCGCAATTAAAAAAAAAGTTTGCAACTTATAAAAAATTTGTACCATGTTATATATATATATATATATATATATATATATATATATATAAATTATGGTTGCATGCATAGGTGACATGCTAAAACGTGCTTTATTTAACTTGGTTCTTGTAAGCTTGCATCGAGTGCAATGCAAGCTTTAGAGTTAAGTTCATACCGTGCATACATAGGCATTACGTTTATATTATACAAAGTATATATACATCATAATTCACCAGTTTAATTTGATATATTTTTAATGTAAAATTTTATACATTATCAATTAATTAAAAAATTTATAAATATGACTTTTAAAACAATCATGACCAAAATTAATAAATTTAACTAATTATAATTATTTATAATTAGTTGGCAATATATGTTTTTTACCCTATCAATTAAATTCGTGTTTTTATAACACAATATTTATTCTATTTTAGACACTGTATACTGTTTTTTAATGGAACCAAAAAGTTCAATCTTAGCAAAATCACAATAATTAAACATTCCATAATTATCTTTTAAACTTCGAAAAGTTTATATTATTATCATAATAATTTTTATTTAATTTCATACTTTAAAACTAGTTTAAATAAAATGAAATCATTAGCTTTCTTTAGTTTTATGAATTTCATATTAATATATGGAATCTTTTTTTCACCTGCAAAAGAAATTAGCTATGTCAAATGTCTCAAAATGAAAATTATAATATCTATAAAATTATAAAATTGTAGATAGTAATTGATTGTTGTAATTAAAATGATAATTCTGAAAAATTATAATTATAAAAAAATTGAATTTTTATCTCATTTGTTTTCAAATGTCTTGTATTCTTCCTTACATATTATTATTATTATTACTATTATTGCCTGAACATATGATTTGAATTCTTCATCTACGCAACAAGTTGCTGTTAGGAATTACCACAGGACAAAAATTGAATGGTCCTATTAAAATTAGGTCAAATTTTTATCAATATTATATAGTAGTTGGAGCAAGTAAAAGTATAAACGTTGATTTGAATGCGAGGCCAAAATGACGTGTTCTCCCCAAACAAAAATAAAGTGAAAAGTCAATTACATTTGCATGTGAATTTGTATATATAATAGGGTTTTAATAGTGTTTGTTGACCCAGCAACTACTATAATTTTTATAATGCATGGCTAAAATAAAATAATGAACATTGAGTAGCAATTCTTACAATATATACATTTGCCGTTTCAATGAATAATCGATATACCACTTTAGGTTGTACTACCAATTTCTTTAATAAAAATTTTATATTTTTAAAAAAATTATCGTAGAATATTTATCTTGTTCTGTCAAGTAAAAGATTACCATATTTGACACTGTATGGTTTGTGTTTGAGAGTATTTGTTTTAAAGTAATGTAAATGTTTGATTTTAATTTTGTAAATTTAGTTTATACCCTTAATATGGTTTTCAGTCTTAATCTTTACATGATAAAATTTTATTATATTTTTTATATAAAAAAATTTTACATGCCAATTTTTGTTGTTTATTAAAGTTAAAAATATCAACTTTGGTTTATTTATTTGGCATCATTTTTGTTTTAATTTCCATACTTGTACTTTGTTTCATTCATTTATATATATATATAATATTTCATAATCCTGTATACGATATATTAGTTTTTATTTTCATCCTTACAGAAACAACTACTAATATTATTATAACTTCAATAAATAATGAGAACTAGTTTATAATTTATATATATATATATATATATATATATATATATATATATAGAGAGAGAGAGAGAGAGAGAGAGAGAGAAATGAAACCAAAAAACAGCTAGATATAGGAATTAAATTATAATTTAATATAATATAAAAATAGTTATATTTAAATGAAAGTAAGTGCATTTTCTTGAGGAAGGAATAACCAACAAAAAATATATTCCATTTTTTTTTTCTTCAAATACGTGATTTGAAAATAAAATTTTTTGTTTCAAAATGCATTTTGTAAAAAATATTATTTTTGTTCTCAGAACCATCCAGATACTATGTCATTTCTAAAGACTAAACTCGAGTAACGAAATTAATTATTAGTAGAATTAAGACCGTGTTTGGTGAAATTGTATCCCCCAGCAACTCAAACTTGAACTACGTGGAAATGCAATCATAAACACAACAGGGAATAATTTTTCAAAAGAGTTCTAGACCCTAATTTAATATAAAAAGAAACACTTTGAAATGTTTGAGAGTTCTTGAGTCTATTTATATTCAAGTTACAACAAAAAATTTTAAAGCCACAAAGTATCTTCATTCATGTTTGATTTAGTTTTTTAAAGCCATTTCTTTTCATTTTCTTTAAAAATTCGTAAAATAAACGGCCTTAAAATTAATTGACCTATATACGTAATTGTATATTATTTGTATAATATTTAATAAATGTTTAATACAACGAAGTATTCAATGTTATACCGTGTAAGACACCACATTTTATATAATTAAATTACCATATATTTGGCAAAACACTTCTTAACATCACAAGGGATTAAAAATATTATTTTCTTTAGACATGTTTATTTATCTAAATGTATTATGTTATATATTTTTTTAAAATAAACTCTTTAAAATCGGAAAAACTCATTGCCGCTGCATATATTTATTAAAAAAACTCAAACCCTAAATCTATATCGAATAACAGTGATAATAGTTAAGTCTTAACAAATTATAAATCCTCAAGATGGTTTAAATTCATAACCATGCATGTATGTAGTGGTTTTTCAGAATAGTTACGCGTGTGTTTTTCTTTTACTGTCTCAAATAATATATTTAATAGTATAAGATTGTATCATTTAGAAAAAAGTAACCTTGTTTGAGTTAAATAATAAAAATTAGCACGATGAAAATTACTCCCCTGTGAATGTAAAAATTATTATTATGAAATTTAATTATTTTTATTTACATAATAATTTATAATTATATAATCATATAAAAAATCATATTATCAATATATTTTGATATACATGAATATCAAAATTCATAATTCAAGACTAATTTATTTATAGTGTGTGACTGTCATCAACCCAAGAAAATTTGACACACAATGAAATTTAAATACATAATCTTTTACTAAACAAATCAATCATACAAACACAATAAAATCTTATATCACTAATTTAACCCTTCAAACTAAACTAATAAAAATTTATGTTGGCTTTCTCTTTACAAATACAAAAGCCCATCTATCATCTATAATTAGGTAATGAGTTACATGCTTGTATTAACGATTAAAAAAGCCGTTTCTGTAAATGTAATTCACACGAGATTTAGATTTATATATATATATATATATATATATATATATATAGAGAGAGAGAGAGAGAGAGAGAGAAGTGTTATATTTCTAAATACATTTATTGTGATTAATCTATTGTTAAAAAAACAAAACACTTATTTTATAAACTAGTTATCTTTTAAAAAATTTTCAATAATTTAAAAGTAACTAATTATAAAAACTAGATTGAAAAGAGTGTCTCGCTGTCATTCTTCCTTTCGGCAATGGCCATAATCTCATGATCAAATTAAAGTGAATGGGATTTTCAACATGACATAACTTTATTATTAAAAAATAATAAAAATAAAGATCAAAGTGAATGGGATTGCGTGTGCTCTGTGTTGTCGACCAGTGGGGCAGTAACGCGTAAGAGAAGTGGCAAGTCAAAATGAACCATCAGCCAGCTATTGCCTTTATCTTTTTTCTTTCTTTTCTTCTATTTTTCATTCTTCACATTTATCCATTTATTAGTATATACTCATCTATTATTGCGTGTTATTCACAAGTCTAACAACAATATGAATCATCACTTTTATGATTACGAATATTTGTGATATCTGTATTACTCAACTTTATCATAGCTCCTCCAAACTTCATGAGGAATATTGTATCATTTTTAATGGTTGATATATTTTTTTGCAAAACTCATGTAAATTACTTGTAATGAGTAACTAATCTCACTTAATGAGATAATATTTAACTACTGTTGTTATCTATTTATATAATCGATCTTAAAATATGTATTGACTTTTTTATACATAAGACATGTATTGATTTAAAAGACTTTTAGTTGTCATTTAAAAAACATGTTTTTTAAACATGATTATTATTTCATTTTTAAAAACAATAAAGTTTAAGTATTTTATTGAAGATCATTTAATTAAATTTATTATTAATCTTTATATAAAAGCTTTAAATAACTCGTAATTTGAAACTAATTATCATGTGCGAAAAAATCATCGTCATCCTATTAAATATTATTTTTTAATTTTATATTAAAAGAATTATATATTATTTAAAATGACAAATATATTATTAATACATTAATTTTTTGTTATTATATTAATTTATATCTTTTATTTTTAAAATTTATTAATTTTAAATATATTTATTTAAAATATAAAAATAAGTCCTTCCCTTTCTTTCCCTCTAAAAGCTCTCTCCCAAACATGGTCTAAATTGTATTGCTAAAATTCTATTAAATACATACATTTTACACGCATGTTACAAAAAGAAAAAAAAAATTATAAACAAAATTTTGCTAAATATTAAGATGATTTTCATCTTACAAAAAATTGAATTATCAATTAACAAAGACTTTTATGGTCTATATTAACAAATAGAATAATATATTTTACTAATCAAATTATTTATTAATGAATACGTGATATTATTATTCCTTTATACTAATAATTTAATTGTTATTTGAAAAACATATATTAATGAAGACTAACTCAATTAGAAAAAATTATAAAATAATTTTTTTTTATAAAGATCAGTAGTAAACAAAATTAAAGAACTTCACACGTTAACATAAAAAATTAAGTCATTAAACTAATAATTATTAATATAAAACTTATCTAAAGATAGTCAATTTATTTTTGGTTGAGAAATTTTTATAGAAAAAGGGGGTTTGCATAAAATTTATATTTACCTCACTTAAAAAAGGAAAGTAAAGGTTTAAAGACGTAATCTAATCAAATGTGAACTTATGTTTTACTTCATTCAATCAATTATTTAGAGTTTTAAAAAACTAATCTATTAATACAAGTATTAAAAGTTAATGTTAATGATATGATGTATTAATTAATAATATACACCATTTTTTTTATATCAACATATAGTATATGTACTAATAAATGTAAGCTTGAAGGAATTAATAAATAGAAATATTAAGACATTTATGAAAAAAAAAAAGAGCATGGGAGGTAAAAGTGCTTCTTAAAAGAGCGAACTCTTGTGCAGATTTGACTTGCCAAAAACGGAGCACACAACAAGGCTATAAAAATATTGGAAAGATGGTTCTACTATCATACACTTGTGTTAGTAGCTGATAAGACGGGTACAAATCATTTGAGACTGTCAACGGTTTTATTGATTATTTTTATGATTTTATTAATATATACAATTGATACACACACACATTATTGATGCATTATATAATTGACAGATACCTATAATATTTATATTAATAAAGACTATTGCTTTTAGTTAGTTCGTCTCATTTAAGTTAAAAAAATACATTAAGATTGATAAATTTTTAGGATTGAAGTTTGAAGCATTAATATTTTGAAATTGATTAAATAATGCAACAATATATTACTCCTCCGTCCTTTTTACAAAAAACAAAATAAAGCATTTTTTATCTTTATTATAAAAAATAAATGATAAATTCAATATATATTAATTCTTAATTTTTTTATATTTTTTTATTAGTATCATTAAATATATAAATTATTAATTACACCGTTTAATATCATAAGTATTTTAAAATAAAATTTATTTTTATAAAAAATATAATATACTTAATTATTTTTCTTAATTCTAATGATTTAGTCTTTTTGTTTCTTATAAAAAAGACTTAAGAGAGTATTAAATGTTAATTTATTTTATACTTACTCCACGTCAAATTTAATGTAACCAACAATAATTTACCGAGTTCATTATTCACTAATTATAGATCGACTAAAGCCCGTAAATAATTTTATCCTTGTATATTTTCTTTCTTTTTTTAGAAATTGAGTTATAATATATACTGTATTTCAATTGTCAAAAATATTTTCAGCAAATACTACTAGATGGTTTTTTTGTCTTCACTATAAGAAAAATTTAGGGCATGTCATACGTTTTAACGAAAGATGAATTAAACTTATAACTTTTTACCTTCTATGATAAAATTATTTAATAAAGAAGGCATAAACAATAAAGAATTCTAGAAGTAAGGTGAAGGTTAGAATGTAGTGTAAGCGGGAAAAAGATACAACACCAATTTTTGTTGTGTGTTGTTTAGTATTTTATGAACAAACAAGGAACGAAAGTTACGTGTTATAATTATGGGACGTGTGAACGAAGAAAGACGCGTAATATAGAGACAATCAAGCATGATCACATGCATGAATTTTTCAAAACTTAGAGAAAAATAATAATAAGTATATATTAAAGTTGGAAGATGCTAGGAAAGACAAGATACTCATGCAATGTGCTGTTTAATTTCTGGAATAGGTGGCTGGTGGGACCCTTTCATGTGGGCATTCATCTCTATAATATACACTGTTGTTTAATCCTTTGTCTTGTAGGTGTTTCTGAGTTAATATGGATTAAAGGTGTTGCATAGGGAGATTCCTAAAACTTAGGTGCTGATAGTTAGGATCATGAATAGAAGTAGATGAATATATAATAATTGCATAACTGGCACAAAATCTTATTGGCATTTTTTAACTACTGCATCATTGTTTGCTTCAACCATGCCAACCACCAGCTGCCAATCCACTTGAACACAAAAACTTGTATTGATGGCTTTTTTTAACCATTCTTCGTTGTTGGACTTTTTCCTCATGGACTATGTTTATGAACAGTTTATTATTTGATATAATTTAACTGCTTAACTATTTGTATAATGGATAATACACACATGGTTATAGAAAAGTGAGCATGCATGGTTTCTTGTAGAATTAGATTGTTATTTTCTATCTGTATACAGAAGGTGGAAAAAAACTTGGTTTATTAATTAAATAGAGACTATAGATTTTAAATATACTTAATTAAATTGTCTTATGTTAAGATAATCAAAATATTATAGTTTAATCAGTGATTTCTAAACAAAGGAAAAAGTTATTGGAAAGATTAAACGAATATTTTAAAAATAATGGTAATGTTTTATGAAAAATAAAATAAAATAAAAATCATACCGAAAATCTTTTGGGCAAATCTGAGCCAATTTAATGTAACGTATGCTTAGATTGATTTTAGGTCCGGCAAAAATGTTAAGAATGAATTTTATATAAATAGGTAAAAAAATACTAAGAGTATATTTGATTTCTATTTTAAAAAAAGTTTTTTATTTTAAAAAATAAAATATAGTACAAATATATATTATATTTTTAAAAACAAAAATTGTTTTTAAAATAGAAATTAAACATGTTCTAAATCATATTTTTTTAATGTCGACTATTTTTTTAACTTAAGTTAAACAGATAAAATTTATAATATGTATCACGTAAGTTTTTCACTTTTGTTTTTTAATTACACGTGGCTTAAAATTTAACATGTAGTTTTGTTTTGAATACCTCAATTCCAAAGTTTCTTTATTTCTTTATTTTGGTCTGAAACTGTGAAAAAGGAAAACAAAAAGAGACAAATAAAAGTTAGATAAAATTAATAATTTAATTATCTAATTTTTTATTTGTTTTTATTTAATTTTAATCTTGTTTTATAATTATTTTAAGTAAATACTTATAAGTAAAAAATAAAAAATATATTTTTATAAATTCAAATTAATATATATTCCTTTATTTTTTAATAGGTCTTTTATTTATGTAACTTAATGTGTTAATTTAGTTATTGAAAAATATTTTTTTACAAATACTTCTTTAGAAGTTTACTTGTAATTTGTGCTGGAATGATAAATAACGGGATAATAAAAATTAAAAGGTAAAACTCAATAAAAGAATAATAGAATTAAAGTATTAAATTTGCTTAAAATTTATCATAATATATATTTTTTGGTCATGTCGGAATTTGATTTACGACATGGTAGGCTGTTCATTTTCATATTGACGACCGAAAATATAAACCCAACGAAAAGCAAAAATCATACTCACATATTAAAGCCCATTAGTCTACGAGCTATGTGGATTTGGATCCACTCGGCTAAGTGGATAATCTTTTAACAAACAAATTCTTTTAAATAAGATATATATAATTATATATTAGTCACTAATTTCTTATTAAAAGGTACGTATACTTTTATAAAAAAAATAAATTAAGAAGTTTATATAATTTAAATTTTTTAATGACTAACATTTTTCAATAAATATTATGAGATATCAATAAATAAATTGACTACTATTAATTAGTGGGGCTCTTATTATCACACACAAGTAATGTGAAACTTCAATATATAAAATTTCTCTTATTATTATTTTAACTTTTCAAGTAAGATGATTTTACCGTCTATCGATTTTTTTAATCTACATTTTAATATTTTCTTTTGACATAGTGTAGGACCATTTTTTTTTCAATCAAATCGAATTTTTTTTTGCAATTTATATTTTAGTTTTTATTTTAATATTTAATCATAATAAGTTAATAACTCAATCTTTAATTACGTTACTTATTTTGTAATAACTGTATTTATTTAATATTATACTTTAAAATTATTTGATTCTTTTTATAATGATTTTTTTATAAGTCTTATTTTTTTAGAAATATATTAATCTTTATATAAATAAAAACAAAGTAGTCTAAAGACTTTTTCCTTACTCAAATTGAGAATATTTCATAATCTACATTTTGCATTTCATTCACTATAAATTAACGATATAATTGTTAATTAAATTAATTGATTTTTAATTATCATAGGTTCTCAATATTATACCTTAATACACATTTCAAGTTTGAAACCTTTTTAAAACTACAGTTTTTACAATTCTTTTATTTTGTAAGTATTTTATGTATTAAAATATAAACGTGATATAATATAATAATATTTGTTTGCAGTTTAATTAAAGTAGACATCGAAATCCCTTCAATTAAAGAAGTATGGTAGGATTTTCCTATTCTTAACTTTTTGTTTTACCAAGTTAAAAAACGACTAATGAGTGTTTTTGATGAACTTATTAATCATTTGAATAAAGAAGAAAAATTCAAAATTATTTTTTATTACTTTTTTAATTCCTAAAAAGAAAGTCTTACAAATTTAGGGTCAGCATCACATATTCTGATGGTTTATGAGGAAAAGGTAAATTGACTGATTGTAATTACCATCACACTCATATTTAATATATTAATATCTCTCTCTCAATCTTTTATTCCTTTTGAAAATATTACTTTTGATTGCACTGTGAATCCATTTGTCGGTTTATGGTCCCTGTTAAATTGGAAACAGAAACTAAAGGCATTTGAGAAAGACAAGGAATAGGAACTCATTCTCCCAAGGCTGCATGCACTCTAAGATGAATTTAGATGGATTAAAGATTATCATTGAAGTAAATGCAACCACCTTTAATATATAATGTTTTTTAACAGTATATTTTTCATACATAAAGCTAGGAATCACACGTTGATGAAAGGGGCAATTCTGTTGCTAACATATGATTTTATTTTTAATAAGCAAGAGGGAACTAAATATAAATTGCAGTTGCAGTAACACGGTTTTAGGGCGGGAAATAAAACGATGAGAGCGTTAAGAGCAGTGCTTCAGCTTCATACTTTTACAACTCGGGTTTCGCTATCATCTTCTCTCTTTCTTCGCGGTACTCTCTCTCTCTCTCTCTCTCTCTCTCTATTGCAATTGCATTTTGGTAATTCATGACGAGTTTCTGATTCAGGGAATTATACTACTTCGCTGCTCAAGAGCTTATCGTTGGATACAAATAGAACCTTCGCTGATAAGTGTCGAGTGAGAAAAATATGGACTTCCACTCCTCTTTGTATGGGAAGGCGTTCCAGCAAAATTGCTGGGAGAAAGGTCATTCTTAATTTCTCTTTTAATTTGTTTGGGTATGCATTGCATGCTACCTATTTGATGAAAGTTTTGTGACATGTTTCATTTATTCTAACCCCATATCTCAAATATCCCAACTACTGCTCTAGTTAGTTTGATATTAACTGTTATTGGAACAGGAAGCCCAAGATGCAAAGAAGGCAAAACTATACTCAAGGATTGGAAAGGAAGTTGTGTCTGCGTATGTTCTTCCTTATCTAACAAGTAGCTTTTATGTTGCATCGGTTATATCACTGTTACTAATGGTACAAAGTTATTTTGAGGTGACAAGGGTATTTAGAAATTCAAACTTCTAATGCCCAAGCTTTAATGATGCAAATAAATTGCGTGCTCATCCTTTATCTTTTTTAGGTTTTTCTTTACTGCGTGCAGGATTGATGCCTGATTTTCCTGAAATTTAACATTTATCTATTCTGTAATCCATATTGGTTCAAACTAGAGGAGTTTGTTAACATCTTCATTTTCTTTATTAAAGAAACTTAATGTGCATGACATTCATCATGCTGAATGGCAGTGTAAAGAAAGGTGGTCCAAATATTACATCCAATTCAGTTTTGGCTGCTGTACTTGAGAAAGCCAAGGAGCTTGATGTGCCTAAAGATATTGTTGAGCGCAACATCAAGAGAGCTTCTGAAAAAGGACAAGAGGCTTACATCGAGAAAATCTATGAGGTTGGTAGAAAACTACTTATAATTTGATTGCTAAAGGGAAACATATGTTTGTGATGTAGAACTTCATTGTGGACAGATTTTGATTATCTCCTCTTTCTAAAGAACAATGCAGTGTCATGTTTTGAGAGAGAAACATAAACATTCTTGTGTAGATACACACCATTACTAGGAGTTCACCAATGTTACATAGAAGTAGTTTGTTTTTCCTCTATTTAAAATGACACTGGCATGCTTTGAAGGTAAAGGAAAGAAACCAAATCCATTCTGGACAATTGGATATTGCAAATAACTTTCAGGTTCCACTGCCATTATTAATTATGGTACCTTAACATCTCAAATATCTGTTTGGGCTGAGTGTAAGTAATTTTATTACTTTTGTACATGGATGTATGGGCAAAATCAGTTTACAACCGATCCTCACTTGTAATCATAAATTAAAATCTTTACCTGTTTTAGAAAAGGATTAGCTACTAAGAAAACAATTTTACTTGTTGCATTTTTTCTCACAAAGTTAATTTTGGCCAACATTCCTGAAAATAATAATCAATCTTCCACAAATTATTACTTCATTACTAATTATTCCAGAATACATTTTTCTTAAAATGATTCATCCTGGTTATCCAAACAATCATTATATTTGGCAGATTGAGATATTTAACGGTTTTAAGGACAAAATTTGTTTGCTATTATTATTTGCTCAATTCTTAGCTGTAAGATTTAAACAGGAATTAGGTAAAACAGTTTTGGGTGCAGGGGAAAAAATGGATTCAATTGGGTAAATGGTTCTAGTTAATAGATGGGACCCAGCCCAGCTGCCTGGGAATGGATCACTTATTTGTTTGGGCCTATCCTTGGGTGCTAAGTACCTCTCTCACCCAGTGGTTTTTTCCTGTTGATTTATATTTAATTCTTGTCCTACTGCATTTACCCCTCAGGTTTATGGTTATGGTGGAGTTAGTATGGTGGTTGAGGTATCGACTGATAAGGTACATCGTTCTGTGGCAAAGATTAGAGAAGTGTTAAAAGACTATGGTGGAAAGATGGCGGATTCTGGATCTGTAACGTTTAAGTTTAGACGTGTTCGGGTAGTAAATGTTAAAGTCACCAATGCTGACAAAGATCAGCTGCTTACCATTGCTTTAGATGCTGGAGCTGAGGATGTAATTGAACCTCCAACTTATGAAGATGACACTGAAGAGGATAGGTCAGAAAGGTAATGCTCTGATTTTTATTATTGTGTTTCTTAGTTTCAATCAAATTTCTTGTCTTCATATGAAAAGATTTATGACATTTTTATTCTTGTCTCTTTCCTCTGTCTTCAAAATAGTAGTCCCGGCCTTCTGGGGCATTTACTTGGTCTTGGTGCAGGAAACCTGGAACCAAATATGATGAAATCATATATTTTACTAAAAAAAAATAAAAATAAAATCAAAACCACTCTTACCAATTATTGAAGAATACAATGCTAGTCTGAGCAAAAGCATTACTGCATAATGTAGCTGACTTGAGTGGTCTGTTGTACAATCTTAGATTGAATTTATGTGTGGTCCACAATCAACATACATGGACGAAACACATTATCTATAATTGAGAGAGCTCCAACACCAACCCAAGCTTCATAATACCCTTTGATTTGAGTAATGAACTTTATGCATAACTGTGGAAGTTGATTATCTGCATTGAAACCCAAACTTTTGGTAGCTGTAACATATTCCAACCTTTACTGTTCTATTCGGTTACAGCTTCACAACAATGAGTGGAGGGCAAAACATTGTAGTTTGCCTACTAGAATTGATTTTATTTCATTTTGTCAGGTATTATAAAATTGTAGGTTCTTCAGATAACTATTCATCTATACTATCTAAGCTGCGGGAGGAGGGCATAGATTTTGAGCCTGACAATGGTTCTGAGCTTCTTCCAACTACCACTGTTCAGGTTTGTTTCTGTTGGCTATTGCATATGCTGTTTCATTTCTTGGATTTTCGTTTTTCTTTTCTTCCTTCTCTCCTTTTGGTTTTACATAGCATACAAATTTCATCAAGCAAGCCTGCTAAAGGTGTAAGTACAATTTTGTAAAATGACATTGGGAATTGTCTTTTCATGACTCACTTTTATGTTTTTCTGGATGTATTGCATTTTTACAGCTTTCCATTTGTAGACACACATTTCCTTTTCAGGAAGCTTTCTTGAACTCTTGAAGAGTATGAATAGTGTTTCTAACAATTGTTTCTGGATTCACGTTATATAAACCACCCCTATTTTTGTCCTGGGCCTTCATTTCTGATCTGTTTGGATAGAGGGAAAGAAAAATTTAAATCTTTACATTCATCTCCCCTGCCCCCAACTATTAGCCAACTGGAGCATTAGTGATGGTACATTCTTGAGTTGAGGATTAGCCAAAAGGTTATCAAAGTTTCATTTTATGAGAAGTTCAGAATTTAATTGAAAATAGTAAAGAACTATTTGGATTTCCTGAATATTTTTTAAAGAAAGAAATGGTGATGTAAATTGCTTACCGCCCTAATCCTCTGAATTGGCTGTAGATGGCACAGCCTTTGCATTTTTGGCATGTGTAAACTAACTAATGCATCTAAACAACAGTGCTACTCTATCCTTTAATTCAAGTTTGTGGAGGCAGGGAAAATGGCCGACTCCATGGATACCAATATTATGCTTCTCCATGGATACCAATATTATGCTTGCATTGTAGCTTTTATTTGTTCATGATTATTAGTTATCTACATTCTCTGGTCAAATGGAAGTCGTTCCACTTGAGGCTTGAGAAATCTGCATTCTCTTTCTCTTGTCCAGTTTCAGAATTCATTACTTGTAGCCTTGAACTCATGTTGTGAATAGACAAATCCCAAGGCAATCAAATCAACCTCAAGCCCTTTTCATACTTTGTGAGGATGAGATTGTTCATCCCATCAACTGTTTGAGCATGTCTTTGTTGTATGTTGATGATGATTATAAAAGTATTTAACGTCTACATTCTACTTTGGAAAGTTATTCTACTACTTTTTCTATATAAAAAGGGATTGCCTATTCCTTCTTTTTAATTAGAAAACAATGGGGCCAGGAGAAACCTGTTTGAGTTACTCTTGATTTTCCAGGTAGACGATGAGGCTATGGACTTGAACAAGGAACTCATGAGCAAATTACTTGAGCTTGACGATGTTGATGCTGTTTATAT
Source organism: Abrus precatorius (assembly GCF_003935025.1). Lineage (NCBI taxonomy): Eukaryota > Viridiplantae > Streptophyta > Magnoliopsida > Fabales > Fabaceae > Abrus > Abrus precatorius. Next base: position 15,631,122 of record NW_020874384.1, read on the forward strand.
TGATCAGAAATAGTCATCTATATATCTTTAAATGCTATTCAGCGGACAACTCAAGGTTATTCTTCGACACTGGGAGTTTACATCACATTATGTACCTGATCTATTTGCAAAATTCATAGGGGGTTCAAAAAATAATTGGGGATTCCTCAGCTGAGAAAGTTTGTAGATCTGACACATGCACGGTCGTGTCTGATTTTTTATTTTATTTTTTGGTGAGGGTGGCCAGAGGCATCTTTCTGGGAGGTCGTCTTACAAGACAAACAGACAAAGTCCAATAATAATAAGTTTTGTTAAGATGCGTCTTTTATACGAAAGCAACCTAGGAAGGCAATAACCATTACAAGTCAGACCATGCAGAAGAGTTGGTTTCTAGTTATAAATATGGCGCATTCTGGATGTTTCTTTGAAATGACAAAACTGTCCAATTGCTAAAACCAAATTGGTTTGTCTTGAATCTGGGTATCAAGTTTCGTGAGATGCCTTATCCGAGTAGTCCAGAAAACTCTTATGTTCCAAACATCATTCCCTGGCTGATTTATGTTCTTACTAATAAAACATGGTCAGGTGATGGCGCAGCACTTAATGTTTTAACAATATACTTTTGGATTATGTGTAAAACGATCTTATTTTGAATAAGGATGGTAGTCATAGATCTGAGAAGAATTGAAATTACTCATTGATTAATACATAAGTACAGTGTACGAATGCTGAAGGAAAGACGAAGTCCGTAATTGCTACGTAATTTATCATTCACGTACGTACATCATGGATCACTATCTACGTGAGCTCATAGTATTTTGTTGCATAATATATTGTACAGGTGTAATGCTTGAGTAGTTTCTTTTGAGAAGATTTGGTTTTATAGCACAGTCATTAGCCATACTGTTACTCTTTTGGTACCCAGCATCCATGCAACCCATATGGAAGTCCATAAGGGAACTTGGCCCTAGCAATCTCTTCAAAGGTGGAACCATCTAACAACAAAGCAAATCCTTCTCCATTTTTCTCACTGACTATGGAAATAACCACGCCTGCCATGAGAGAAAGTAAGGTTAGAAGCTATATATAGACCAAATGTAATGAACAAGAAGGAGCTGACAAAAGGCTAGCACAGGCTTGAATTATAAGAGTTCTAACCATCATCTTCCTCTGTTGCTCCTGGTCGTGCCACAAAGAGTGGTTCTGAGGGCACAGAACCTTCTTCATGCCAGTTCTTTGCCTTTTTCAATTCAAAATCAATCTGCATATTGCATATCAAACCACCTTTAACCAAATATATATATAGGTAACCAAAGATATTCCGGACATAAATTTATAAAACTTGAAATATAAATAAAACCTTGGTGAGGGTGTTGGGAAAGTTACAAGGGCGCTTTGCTCCACAAGCATAGGCATATCTGTATTTCTTTCCTAAATAATTAGGGTTTATGCTGCACATATCTGTCCCTCTACCATGTTCATTTGGGTCCAATGCTGCTTCTAATGTTCCATATGGACTTCCATCTAGTGGTATTCTGAACCGACCAACCCTGTTGATCAAAATATTCAACAAACTATGCTTTTAGATTATTTTCATTCACATATATAAATGACCTTTCCGGAGGAAATACTAAGATAATGTAAATATCAAATACCTAGCATCTGGTAGAACATCCTCGCCATTAAATGAGCGAAGGTTCTGCAACCTAAGCTTATCAAGAATGGCAGTATCTGAATTGTGCTCACAACAGTCAGCAATAATTGCCTTCACCCTCCCATCTTCATCTTCCTCCTCATATGCATTTATGAAATGGAAAGTAACAAAGAGAGGCACTTCCACACTTGCCACCTTCCAAATCACACAACCAAAAATCAATTATACACACATCTATCACTGATTAACAAAATCATTAAAGTTCACACACACAGAAAATTAATCACCAAAACACAGCATATCAATATATCATATATAGATAAATCTCAAATACAATATTAGATATTATTAGTACCATTCTTTGGTGAGTGTCGATGTCTAATGCCAACCTATAATATATTAGTTATCGAAGTAATACTCAAATTTTAAACACAGAATAACACACAAAAAAATGATATTAAAGATATAAGCAACTAGGTTACTTACAATCTTTCCACTAGTCTTGCACATAACATGCATAAACGCTTTGGACTGAGGGTGCCACTCAAACTTGTACAAGGGTGTGGGTTCAGCCTTGAGCAAATTCTGAGCACAGTACCTCAACGGCATTTCAGGCACAATAACATAATGTTGAGTAACGGGGAAAGAATGGACCCAACCGGGTGCTGGGCCGCCCCGACAATTGACCCGCCCAATAACCCTTCTCTCATTGGTGCCAGGTTCCATCCTCACCACCAAATACCCTGGTTTCACTAAATCAGGTAACAAAGTCAAAAACTCCTTATCCGTCACAATGGGGTGTGCAGAGTGAATAAGACCCCCCAACGAATCACTATACTCAAATTTCCCAATCGTGTCCAACGTCTCAGGCTCTATCAGTATCGACCCTTTTTGAGTCTCCGTCAAACAAACCACCCTCCCGTCGCCGAGCTTCACCACGCCGGTGTTCGCATTGTCGGTGAGTGAAGCGCCGGAGAACAAGCTTGCAAGTTCTCCCACGTAGGCCAAGAAGTTCGCTGCCTTAGGCACTTCGGAGAATTCACGGTAACAGATTTTCTGGTTCTTCTTTGCGGCTTGGTAGGCCTGAGATTCGACTTGCCGGTGGCCGGCGATCAATCGGCCGTTCTCGAAGTGGAGCTTGACGAGGGTGGCGTAACCGTCGAAGAGGTGCCTGAAGTTGTAGTTACCTATGTGCCACATGCCTGGCCCATTCCTTAGGTACGTTCCTTTCTGCATGTAATTATTCATATTTATTTGTTTTTGTTTATTTATTCAGATGATCTAGCTGTACATTTTAATTATGCAGATCTATACATGTTATATATAAATATTTATCGTAGCAAACGAAAATGATGGACTTGATGACGCACGTCGTGTGTATCTGGTATCGTAGAATATACCAATTCATGATGAGTATAAATATTCAAAGATTAAAATTAAAATGATTTTGACACCGACTTTATTATTTTTTTAATTAGTTAAAATATACCTTATTGGTTTTTCATTCTGACACGTGATAGGGGGTACGATATATTTCGCGAAGGATATCAATAGCTTTATTATTTTATTTTATTTGTATTTTACAATGAACGGTGTAGCCCCAAGAGGAAAAATAAAATAAAATAAAACAGGTTTTTCTTTTGCGAAAAGAAGATTTCCTCTTGTTTTTCACTTTGTTTTGTAGTTTATACGAGAGTGAAGTGCAAGGTTATAAGATTTAAGTAATGATTATTGCATGTTAATCTTTATAATTATGCATAAACATGTGTATATGATAGATAATTCATGACCATTAAATATGATCATGAGGACTTACCAGCCATAGTGGTATTTGTCCCTGAACAAGCAACTCTCCTTCCCATCTCTCTTGTTGAATACTAGTCCATGCAACATGGTGGTGGCGGCCGCCGGTGGTCCCTGGCCGTTCCTCCGGTGGTGGTGGAGCAATCATAGGTAATGGACTTGCAACATTTGCAAGAGTTAAGTCTCTAATATTGCGCTGGCCTATGAAGATGCTTTTGTTTTGAAATGAAAACCTGTCTTTGATGTTATCAGAAGCAACCATAGTTGGCCATGAAATGGAATTTCTTATAGAAGGTGAGGCTGTGAAAGCCATGGAAATGGAGTCTTGTGGATTTGGAGAGAGAGGAGAGCGTAGAAATAAGAGGAAAATGGAAGGTGTGTTTGGTTTGAAGTGATGAGTGATGAGTGATGCAATATTTATAGGAGAGTGTTGGGACATGAATTGATCTGTGAACATGTAATTTTAGATGCTGTGCTTGCTTTGTGGGAATCTTGGATTGGTGGAAATCCTTTTCACTACGAGACATGGCTTGTTCTTTTCTCCAGCCCTTACTCCTATAAATTTAATTATGATTAATCTTTTATTAATTTCATCAAGAACAGAGAGAGGGAAAAGTTAGGAAAAATATTATTTATATTTATTTTTCAGGTTTAAAATAGGTCAAGAGAAGAAATTAAAGCAAAAATGTGAGATGAATAAAGTGTTAGAAAAAAAGAGATAAAAAGAAAAAAAAGTTGTAAAAATATAAATTAAAATTTTAATATATTATAAAGAGTTATATAATTTACATAAAAATTTGTATAATATTTTTTATAATATTATTTGTTCTTTAAACTAGTTTTCAATTTGAACAACAAAGGTATTTTCAACTTAGTAATGAGCTTCAGATTTTCTAAACTTACAAAAAAGGTAATAATTTTCTTTTACTATTTTGAATAAGTTCATTTACATTAACTTCATAGTTAGGATTTATTGTAGATTTTAGGTACCCGAGATCTACAAATTTTAAAAGTTTATAATAGGCAGTTTCTAAAGAATATAAACCTTTTTTATTAGATCGAACCCTAATTGATAAAACGTGAATTGCGTGAATAAATAATCAAGAGTGGGCATTCATGATTCTGTTTAAATAATCGGTTTTAAGTAATATATATATATATATATCCAATTTAAATATAAAATAAGAGTTTCACGTGGAAGGGGATTATAAAGTTATTGTTACCTTTATTCAGAAATTTAGTTCTTAGTACGATAATTTTCTTTAATTAGAAGTATTAAAAAGATTCTTTGTGAGAATAAAAGTTTTAAACCACTCTTTGTCTATTAAATTTTATACCACATTGATTTAGTTAGAAATGGCTTTCAAAGAGTTTTTTTCTCTCTCTCGTAGAATGTTATTAAATAGGTCTTTATTTAATTTTTTTTTGCTCCATTGTAAATACAAAACTAAAATAATTTTTGATTTAGTTAATATCTAATCGGACTCTATCTACATTGATTAAAAACATTTTAGCTTAGAATAATGAATGGCTAATAAAGTCATAAAATATTAAAATAATAAAACGTAATTTAGATGATAGGATAATAAATTAAAAATGGTATCATAATTTTATAAAATCTATTTATATAAATATAGGTAATATGATAATTTCATAAAAAATGATACATGGATGTATGAATTTAATTTGGATTGAGGGTCAATTTTAAAATTAAATCTAAACTCCAATTTAATATAATGAAAATTATTTTTTATATTTATTTTTTAATATTTTTTATTTTTATCTTTTTAATTTAATTTTTATAATTTACATTAATTAGATTGATTTACGAACATCTTTAACCAGTTAATAGATTAACTTCTTAATCTATATGATATCGTTTTTCGAAAAATTTATGAGACATAATAAAAGTAACTATTATGATTCATTATAGATTATACATGCCTTTGGTTTCTATTAGTTTCTTGTTTTTCGTATTTAGTGGAATATAGCCTTTTAAAAAAGAACAAAATAAACACTTAACAACTTCTTGATTATTGGCTATATATTCTTTTTTATTTATTTTCAATCCTTTAAAATTATATGATTTTAATCACTAATTGGAGTTTACAAATATTTTTTTAAATTATAAAAATAAAACTCAAATAGAAAAAAATCACATATTAAATATAATTAAATGATTTATAATTTCTTATTATTGCAAACAAAAATTTAGGAAAAAGATTATGAAACTTGTACGCAAGAGGATAATAAATTATAAGTTCTATATTTGTAAGTTTGTTGGACAAATATTTCTATGATTATTAAACTAAAGTAATTAGCGGCGATTATTATTATTATTATTTTGAAGTCATCCATTTTGTATACAAATTTAATAAAATAAGTACATGTTTGTTTGAGTTTATTTTTGAAATTTTTATATTTTTTAATTAATAAAAATAAGATTTTGTTTCCTTAAAATTATGTGAATCAAACACAAAATTTATTAACTTTTTATGATTCAAATAAGCTTAGAAACGCATAAAAGATTCTTACATGGAAATTAAAAAATTTTATTCTTAATTATACATGTAGTCTTCAGTTTTCGGGCCTAATTTTTTTTGGATCTATCACGAAATAGGTAACCCATATTCATATAAGATTGTACTGTTTTCTAAAATAGAGGCAATAATCAACATTGGAACGATTCATGACAAAAATTCATAGGAATTTGATATATAAGAAAGAGATGGAAAATAAAATGAAAGGGGGCAAATTGCATTAGAATTTACACTCACGCAATGTTCTTATTCATACTAAGCTTTACCCTATTAAGAATTGGGTGAGCTATTTTAATCAAGTCTCAAACGTCAAATTAATGGGTAAAGAGGCCTTATTCCATATATGATCCCTCTTCATAGCCACTCGTAAGTTATGTAAATTTATTTAGATAAGGGGAAGTATCAACTTAATTGCTACAAATCACCTGAGTTGATTAGTAGTAAATGCACTTAGGGATTATAGGTCGAGTTTTGTGGGTGATATGAAAATTGATGAGATTTTGGCCCAAGACTGGATTGAGCAAAAAATATGGCTGAGTCGTCCTATAATTTAGGATAAAATTTAATAAAAGTATTGTAGATATTTTTTAATTAAAATTAAAATTTTATTTTGATAATTTACGGATTAAAATTTGATATATTATCAAAATAAAACTTTAATTTTAATTAAAAATAACATTAAAAAGAACTTAAGTTTTATCTTAGAATTTACCAACTAAATTAACTCAAGTAACTATAACAGTACTTTACATAAATCTAGGAAATTGTTTTTATTTGTTATTTTTTAAGTAAAAAACATTGAAAACAAAAAGTAATGAAAGTAGACGGTGGATTACAAATCAAACACCTCAGTAATGTTTCTTAAAATAAATTTAGACAAAAATCATACACAAGAAAAGATAGCATATATATGATATACGAGACTTGTATTTTTTCAAAAACTAGAATATAAAATGTTGTATTTTGATCGAGGGGAGAAAAAGTGTATTTTCCCAGTTGGAGGATTAAGAAATCAACGCTTGAAGCATAGAAGGAGGAATGAACTAATTGTAAGATATACTGTGTTTTCTACCAGTTAAGTGAAATAAGTATTCAAATAATAATTAACGTGGTGCTTCTGGAGTACTTATTTTGGGATTTACTGGTTAATTCACAGCTAATGATTCCTTCTCCATAATCAAATCGATAGTTTGTGATCGTAGGATGGCATGTCACCTTCAGATCGTGCATGTTATGCAAAGTGCATCAATTCCTTCCTTGACCTTAAAATTTGATCGTACCAAAACCCACCACGTTTGTCTTTATGCATAATTAACATAGAATCTAATCGTTTCAAAATCAAACATGTAATTATGTTTGTGCTGTTCGTAATTAAAGAAAATTTGACATCTTTACAACTCTAATTACTTTGACACCTATTTATTTGTATAGTGATAGGCTATAGATTTCAGCTGGGTATTCCGTTAGACAAGGTAGCTATAGGAAACATTATCATATCCATTGCTGTCTTGGCTAATTTGATTGATAGAGATATTACATTCAAATAACTATGCAAAAAACACTCTTAAACTCATTTCGAATTAATCTTACAAATTTAATGATTTAATTGTTGTAATTAAAACAAAAATGTGAAATCATATAAGAAACAAGAAAATAAGTTGACAGCTAAAGAAAGAGAGATGAAGAAATAATAGCACAACACGATGATCATGAATTGGGAAACGGAATATATATATTGCCGTCCAAAGTGGAGGTGAAATAACTTAAGAGGTGCACCGGTCGTTGGGGCATTTCAATAGCAGAGGAAATAATGATGTTTTCCATGAATGATGTATAATACACACCACTTTTTCATTATCTGAATATTTTGTTCTATTATTTAGTGTTGATGACCAATGTTAATTTGTTACATAGTTCATACCCCTTTAGGAAAGTGGAAACTCTCATTTGCCACTCGCCATTTAGTACAAAAATATATTTAGTTTATAGGTTGACCTGCATGGTTGTGCAATCTGGGTCCGCATGTTGGCCACTCAATCTTCTTTCATGTCAACAATCCTTAAATCAATTAACACTTTGCATCGCACAAAACAAACTAAAGTGCATCTTAATTCTACCATATTTCATTAACTTGCCATTTTTATAATCATTATATATGCTTAGGCTAAACGTTTTCATAAGGGGGCAATTCTATACGCGATGCAATGTTGTTGTTTATAATCCAGTTTATTATGTAAGTCTAAAAACTCTTAAATTTAATCTGAACTTTTTACTTAATTTATATTTAATAGTTATTGAAATAAACTCTTTGATTTTATATGCCGTTGAGCTTTTATTTTAATATATTTCAGTCTATATGAAACATATTTCAGCTGGTAACATATTATAAAAAGAAACTCTTGTACGATAAAAGATTAATGAAAAATTATGCGTAATTTGCTATAGGTTAATTTGGTAACTATGGTTGGGTAAGAATAATATAATATTTAAACATAAAGTTAGGAATACTGAGATAGTCTTTGGGAAGATTCAATTGAGGTTTTATTTTTAATTGAGAACTAAAGTGCTGGGCTTTAATTTCTCTTTCTATGATTAGATGAAAGGAACTTTTATATTATTTATTTGAAGGCTTTGTTATAAGTTTTTGAACCATGTGCAAGTGACTTTGGTATCTGTAGTAACTAATATATGTTATTCATTACTTAACAAAATGAAAAAATAATCTTAATAAATTAATTTGATGATTAACTTGTTTTCTTTTTCACATCATTTAATAAACAGCTATAATAGTGAGTCAAATGACCCCATTTTTTTTTAAGGTACAATAAATTTGACCCATTTGATTTGATTTATGCGCAGTACAAGTTTTCTTACCCTCAAACAATGTCTGTAATTACATGAGACCCATTGATGAACTCTAAGAATACTACGTTGTTACTCGCCCTACACTCGTTTAAGGCTATAGGAAAGTGTGAAATCATCAAAATTTGAAAATCTATATTGAATTCGATATTTATCTCGTTCATACAAATATATGAAATGGAAATCATGATAAAGGAAGAAATCATACTTTCTAAAATTTTCAATAATGTGAAGTTATAATAATAATGACTAAAACTCGACGTATTCATTGTACTTCAATAAATTTTCATTATCTTATCATGTCATTTCAAATATATATTGAATTTTTTTTACATATACCAACAAAGTATAAAACGATTTTAATTTTGAATAACATGATTTTTATAATAAAACCTTTGACCTAACAATAAACTTGTCCAACGTCGTCTAACAAAAAATAGATCAAGATTTTTTTTACTATAATTTTTGTTATATTCAAGAGAAAAAGATACATAAAAAAATTATATAGGACATGCTATTAATTGGGTGGGTTTATTATAATTTTTTTATCTTTTTATTCCATGTTATAATTTTTTTAAGCATAATTTTTTTTGTTAAAAATAAAATTAAAATACAGGATATTTTAATCTACTCATCTCTAAAAAGAATTAACAATGTTAAGAATTATTAATTTAATTTACATATATAATTAAGCTTTCATAAGCCATTTTTAATAATGATATTTAATACTAACATTTAATATATTATTATTAAAAAAATATTAATCTTTTAAAATTAAATTATCGAATAAATCATACAATTACAGCTTCTTTTTATTTATTTTTTTCATATTAGATTTCACACATATTCAATAATGTTTCAAATAAATTTTTAAGATAAGAACTAAATCATTTGAAAATACAATCTCATAAAAATATTATAATACAAAAAAGATATATTATGTTGTTATACAAAACTCATATATATTATCTATGTTTGATCAAATTTTTCTACATCAAAACTGAATGTAATAATAAACAAATTAAAACAATATATTTTTATTACTATTACACTTTCACGTTAACATATTATTTATATTTTTTTTAACTTTTTATTTATTGTAGTTTCTTATAATTGCTGTTATAAATCTTTCTCTTTCTTTAATAAAAACAATTATTTTTTCTAATAAAATTTTCATGCTTATTGCATCTTAAATTATTTATTATCTAACACTAGTACATCTGTATTAGTCGCGATTTGAAAATAGTTTTTAGTATGAATTCTCTTTTAACATAGGTCGATATAGTTAAGAGAATCGAAATTTTTGATGGGTATGGTTATTATTGATAGATAATTTCACAACAATGAGGACAGGATTCAATACTGGTAAAAGGGAAAAAAAAAATTCATAAATTTAAATAATAGTTATATTTGCATTGAAATTCTTCGTCCATAATCTAGAGTGGGGGGATAAATGAGTAAGTTACATCAGCTTGACCCACTTTATGTAATGGTCATACTTAAATGTCTTACTCTGGTTTGCAATTGGTGGAATACTTGTTCAGTTGAGAGAATATCAAGACCTCTGTAATTGCTGGGGTCTCTTCATGCCCTGTTTGATTCCACAACACTCATTCACACAATGTACAATTTATGCTCAAAGTGTATGTGGCAGACACAATTAGGATTTCCCACAAAGAACAGTTAAGTTGTATTATTATTACACCATCAAATATCTAGATCATTTAATAAAATTATTTTAATTTAATTCATAAATTAAATTTAAATATAAATAAATATAATTATGTTAAATATTCAAAACAAAAAGTTTATTCTGTGTAATAGTTTTACTCGACTTACATATAATTATTTTTAATAAAAAAATACATATAATGTAAAAAAAAAAAAAAATAATAATAATAAAAACCACCTCGTGGGTGACCTCCAAAAACAACAATCAAATAAATGTGGGCGGTGCTGATGCGCGCTGACGCACCCAACACAAGCCCGTTGTGCAATATCAACTTGTCTAATTAGACCTAATCAAACATGATTTTGTGATGGGCAACCTAATTAACAAAATAATTTTAGTTATGATATGAATACATTTTTCCCTGTTTAACTCTCTTTTCATTATTAAAAGTCAAACCCAAGGTTTAATTTGTGGGAATATCTTTCCCAATTACACTAATTGAGTTAAACTAGATACGATCAACAAAGCAACTCATGTGGTTCATTCCATTCCAAAATTAATTGAGTGGGTAGAGAGGAAAATTAATTCTTAAACAAAACAAAAGCACCCTGATTTTGGTGTACTGAAGCTTAGGATATTTCCTTTTTTATTTTTAAAAGAGAAGCTATCACCTACCTAATCGCAGAGATGCCACGCTCCCATACTCTCGATGTACTCTTTGATTCTTTTTGGCATCTTTCTGGTTGATATCTTCTGGATTCGATAATGACCCGTTTAACATATAATCAATTTTTATTGAAAATGTAAAATTTTTACATTAATAATATTAAACTTTGTCTCTTTGCTTTAATAGCTGTGATTAATTACTAATTTTAAGTTAATTAGCTGTTCATTCACGACTCTTACAAAGTTGACAGTCATATTGCTACGTTGTTGCCGTTTGAGTAGTGCGTAGGACGTACTCACCAATTGAATTACATTCATTTTCAGCAGAAAGTTTCGCATATTCAATTTAATTGATTTTCTCATGTGGTTATTTAATTAATTTTATTCAAAACATTCAACAGGTCATTTTAGATTGAATTAGTTTTTCCGATAAAAAAAATAATACACAAGTTTATCATACTTCATTAAAATAAACAAAATTTAATATTCAGAACTAAATCCAAATATGCATTTTTAAATATAAGCCTTCTAAAACGTAAACCCCTAACACGTGTCTAAATCTAATATCCACGGTGGAACGTGATGAATTTTGAATATTTAACATTAATTCTTGAGAATTGAGAAGAACAATTCACATAAGAAAATGTTGACTTGACTAAAGATATAATTGTAAAATTTATATATTTTGGCTGTTAAGTGTTTGTCCCAATCATTTATTTTGAATTTCTCTTCTATTTAAAAAACAAAAGTTGAGTGAAACAATTTTTTTTTGGAAAAAGAAGCTTTTAAATAAACATTTATTTTATCAGAAAATATTAAAAATAGAGCTTCTACTTCCTTTTTTTTCCCTTTATTTTAAATCCCAAAATCTAAGAATGTATTATCCATAAAAAAGCATAAAATTAACTTTCAAACTGAAAAAATCAATAGAATGATCAACTGACTTTAATTAATTGGTTATGCTTGTGAAAGGCTAGGAGCTATTATTATGGATTATTTTATAGCATTGCAATCGAAATGTAGAAGAAGAAATTTGGTTGGCATGCTTTGAATTAGATAAGATTAAAAAATCAAATACTCGTAGAGGCTCTTTCTTATCTTTTGACAGATAAACCTACTTTTAATCAAGGGTTGAAATTAAATATGTTTTGATGTATAAATGGTATTGTAAGAATAAACTTGAGCATTTAGATTCTCCTCCACAATTTTATAAACATGAAACCTATTTTCAAAGACATTGCGTGGGCATTAATTATTTTACTAAGCAATTACGTGAGCATTTGATAGTGAGTGCATTACCTTAGGAGGATCGACGTTGACACTTGGGCAGTTTCTACGTGTCGGAGATTAATGTCTATATGAACAAATTCTTTGATAAGCTAATTATTTCGGATTAATGATAAGTTATGTTCTTTAAAAATTTATAATTATAAATAATATACTATAGTAACATTTAATATAATAATAGTATACATTATAAACAAAACATTTATTAGTATAATATATCGTAGTCAGTATAAATTCATGCTAGTAATTTATTTTTTTTATAACAGCCAGGATAATAATGATAATAATTTAACATGAAATTATTAATAAATATTATTTTTAATAATGTTTTAACGCAAACATTTACAAATAATATAATATCTTACTCAAATCTGCACGAGTATTGTCCCTCTTGATCATCTTTCACTTCAGCTATATTTTTAATGTTATAATGATGATATGTACTGTATATATTTAACACTCAGTTCAACACAAAATGTTTCTTTTTATATTCTAGCGTACTTAAAAACATCTCATAATTGTGAAATTATCAAGTGGGCCTTATTTTGTTGGGCTTCAGGTTTTTTTACTACTCTCTTTTGCATGTTAAACAAGAGAAAACGATTTTTTTTCTGGAACATGATTTTGGGCTTCAACTAGGCTCTTCAGTTTACTTTCTTCGTGCTATTCGGAGCCCAAAAACAAACTTAAAAACATCTCAATAATGTTTGCGTATAGATTAGGTGTTTCAAACGAAATGATTCTTTGTGTGTGTTTTATATGTATGGCATGAAAACTTCTGAACTTTGTTTGGCCCTTTTTCTCTGCAAATCTGACATTAATCGTTATGGATAATATATAGCATTGATGATATTATAAATGAAAAGAAAAAGAAAATGATGGGTCGCAAGCAAACATCATCCGTGTCCTTTGGCTCACTTTCACAGCACGTACACACACACACACACACATATGAAGACATTCATTTTTGGAAGCAGTTGTTAAAGCTTTGCCGTTTGTTCTGGGTCTACAAATCTGCCACCTGTTAATAGGATACAAACAATTTCAAACAATTAAACCAATTTTAAAAAATAAAAAACCTAATAAATACAAAATTGAACATAAATTGAAAAAATTATTTTTTATGCAGTGTAGTTCGATTTTTTATTCATATTCAAAATTGAATTGAATTACAAACATCCTAAATTTATATTAATTTTTTATTTTATCATTATATATACATTATATTAGAACTTGTGATTTATATTTTATTTTTAAAAAAAATTAAATTTATTTTAACTTGTGATTTGTAAGTTAGATAAAATTACGATTTAATACTCTTAACAGTTTATTTTCACTTTGATTGTGCGTGTTCATTTAATAAGTATTGTATCTTAAATTAGTACTTAAAAAATTATATATTGAAATATGACTCAATTTATATTCTAATTAGTTAAATTTTATTTATTTGCTAATAAAAATTTAAATATTATTACTTACAAAGTTGGCAAAAATCTGAATAATTGATCCAATATAAATTACAAAAGATTTATTTGGTTTGTATGAATTTTTACCTCCAAATCGATTTAAGTCTAACTACAAACACCCCAAAAAATTTATATATTAATGTATGACTATCTCTCTTTTGTCACATTTATTTAAGTGATTATTTACATACTTTTTTTTATAATCGCATCAACAATAATGATATTTTATACAATAAATGTAATAAATTCTAATACTAACGTGCCATACACTTTTTGGGTTAAATAAAAGAATTTAGTGAAAAGTAATATTAACTATTCTGTATAATATATTGAAAACGAGTTCTACTATTCGGTACGAAAAGTAACAGTTTGAATATTCACAAACACATGGGTACAGCTTTTATCGACCGTGCGAAAGCTAAAACAATAAAATGCTAAAGTCCTGTGTTTGAAGGAAATCACCAAAATGGATATCTTGCGTGCAAATTTTTCTGGTATCAAACAGTAATGCACGTTGAAAATTAGAGAAAATTCAAGGGTTGTTTTATAGGTATTTATAGTATTTTTTTTACCAATAAATTAGAATTTTATTTTTATAAAATATTTATATTAATATCATCACAAATTACTAAAATAAAACTTTAAATTTAATTGATAAAGAAGGTCAACAACACATACCTAAAATTTGTTCTTAAAAATGGGAAGACCCCAATACTATTATGCCTTAAATTTATCATATTGATTTACATTGGTATTTGGTATGACAAATAGAAAATACGTCACCTAAAAAAGATCTAAAAGAATACATGACTTCAAAATATTTGGTGATAATAGTGGGCGTAGGCGTACGAAGGCATTGTCTTTAATCTGCATCAATTTTGTTAAGTTACTAAAAAAATAGCTAATATAGGAATGCAGAAGGGATCTTAACCTTTACGATTTCAGTATGCAGAACTACACCATTGGAAGAGTTTTATACACTCTATGGAATTTATACACCAATCATTAAAGAAGAAAATAATAGGTCTATTTGATTTTGATCTGCATCATAACCAAGAGCTAATCTTTATAGGATTTAACAACCTAACCTAATCAAAAGACAGAACTTGAATATGATAGCAATTATCAGTAGCCATAAAGGCTATATACTACATGTCAAAACAATTATCCCTACTTTTTTGGCTCTTATCCTTAAAACAGACCTCAATTTTGAAGGTTATGGTCACAGGAATTTTGAAGTGAAAAGTATGTGACCACCCAATCATGCTACGAACATAACCAAACTTGGTGGGCATATCTACAATTAAACAAGAGATGAAAGGTATCTTCAGCTTGATTAGAACAAAAGGCACTAACTAATCTTGTTTGATAGTAAGCACCCTTTTCTTTCTTTCTTTCTTTCTTTATTTGCAAGTTCAGCCTTGTCAGAATTTGACCCAACAGTACTGCCATGAGAATGCTAATTAACTACACATTACCAAAAAAAATATCTTAAAAATAGCTAGATCAAAGGGTGATAATTAAATTCCCAATTGCTAGAGAAGATTGTAGTAAGCATACATGTTGATTCAGGATAAAAGCATCATAAGCTATCAAAATTTCATATCCACATATCTTTCTTTCCTTTAACCAGGTCACTTTTAAAAAAAATAAATTGACCAGATCAGTTTCTTCTTCCCAAGAAAACAAGCTCTTGTTCACACCATTTAAGTATCCAAATTCATCTACCTTTTTCTCATGTTTCCCAATTCCATAATTAGCTTGTTTCTATCCTCAGAAATTCTAAATTCTAATTAGCTTTGGAAAGAAGATTATCAAGGCTAATATTTCCAGGCCAACTTATTCCCCAAAACAAAACAACCCCAGCTAATCCTTTTCTTTAAACTACAAAATCAGTATGCGTTTGATCTATAATTAACTCCTATATATCTTGCAAATGTTCCTCCACCATGATGAACACTTCCTCTTTTTTGTTATTCTTGTGATTCAGTCCATCTAATTAGAATAAAGCAAGACGGCATTGAACTGTCATATATTGATCTACGACTTTTACCCACAATCTATCACCTTCTGTAACTAGCCTCCCTTCTCCATATACTAAACAAGTTAAGGTTAAACGTTTAACCCATCAATTTTTTTACACCGTGAACTCTTTCATGTTTTGTTTTGCGAACAACTTTTCCATCTGACCCATGTTATCTTCCTTTTGTCTTCATTTCCCCTCCACAAAAATTCTCTTTGAATCCCAGCCATGAATTTTAAAATTTTATTAGAAATTATGAGAAATAACAAATTATCAAACAGTAATAGTATATTTGGTTGCACACATACTCAGCCTAGTTTTAATTTAGAAAATGCACATAAATTGAATTTCATAATCAAATAAATATGCTTAACACTGAATTATGTTTGAATATAATTTTGACCTCAAATTATATTTTGAATAAAAGTGAGAAAATATTCAATCTCAAATCATGGTTTAGGAATCAGAATTCAGACGTATTTTATGTTGCTTGAAAAAAGAAACCCTTTTTTTTTATTCGAACAAGTGCTTGGTCTTCAAGCTCAATTTCCAAGCAAACCATATTATTGTTCACCCTTTTCTAGAATTCGAAGCTTCAATTTTCTAACCCATCAGACAAACGAAACATCCAATCACATCAAAACCGACCAATCAAAAGGGGCCACACCCTGACTACTGATTCCTCATATAATTTTCTTGATCGGACGGATAGCAATTGTCGGATTATAGAAGGTGTTGAATCTGGTTATGGACATGCACCATCACCATCATGATTCATGAACCAGACCCACCATGCATTCTCATCATATAGTGGAACCCAGATGGAGTCTGCGCCCTATATCGTTTTCCAAGTCTCTTTCAAGAAAAAGTTGAAAGTAAATTTCTCTCTTAGTTGATGTTTGTGCTGTTATTTGATAAACAAAGTTATATACAGAATTCAATAATACTTCTGCTTTTATCAATGTAGCTTTTAAATTGATAATAAAGTTAAACTAAACTCATTAACATTCCTTTGTGCTTCTAATGCTTTTTGCACAATTTTGGAAGTGGTAAGGTGGGGTTGGAGAAAACAAAAAAAAATTCATAAGATTTTGGTGAACAACATTCATTAATGAATTTGTCTTTTGGTTCCAGAGGCTTGTCTATCTGAGTAATTCAGAGGTGAGCCAGGCTGGCACGTGCATTTACTCCTGGATCTAGATTCTGTACCTAGTCTGCAACTGGGGCCCATTGGGCTTTCAAGCCCATAAAACCAATTTCAACAACAGTTAATATTAGTCAACTGCATTATTGACTCAAAAAAATAAAAATAAAAAATCTACCGTGCTTTATAAATTAAAAAGAAATAAAATATTATAAATATTTTTTAATTTTTAAGATATTAAAAGAATTACAATTATCAATCTAAATTAAAAAAAAGTATATAATATCTTTTTAAATTTACGGATACTGCAACAAATATAAAGAATAATTTTTATGGTAGAAATTTATAATAAAAAAATCATTTCAACTTAATCTGTAATTTTAGATTTAAGTTCTACTAAATATAATGAAATTACTAGATTTATAATTTTATTTAACTTTAATTCAACGTTAAATATAAATTTATTCTCTTATTTTATATAATTATTTACTTTAAATGAATATAATTTCTTTGTCAAATGTTGTAAATATTTACTGTGTAAGTAGCTGTTTAGTTGGAGAATTTATTCTCAGCTGCATATCTTATCCAAGATACTAGCAAGATTGATTATATTATGCTGTCCCCGATAAGATAATTTGATATTTTTCTCTTCATATCCTAGAAATTAACTGAGACAGAATCTTTATATGTCGTTATTTACTGTAAATAAATATAACGTGGAAAACTAATAAATCATAAATGTTCAACGAGAGCCTCAAGAATGAAAAAAGCTTTCACTCTAATTTGTATAAAAAATATTATCTAGTTTTCAACTTTACCTTTCTTTTCTACATTTGATTAAATTTGTAAAGGGTAACAGTGTAAAAAGGAAAAAATAATAAATATTTTAATGAATTTTAAAAGTGAGCAATAATAACATTTTATTGACACCTACTCTATATTCTCCAGTGTAGGCACTCCAATTGAATGCAAAGCTATTTAATGAACTTTGGTCTGATTATGGTACAAAAACAGGTGGTGGGGGGTTTTGATGGTGATAGATGGATGTAAAAGCCAGACAGTATGGGCTTGGATTAATGATAAATGCATCGACAGAATGAATTTTTTTTATTTTTTATAATTGTTTTCATTCATGGAATAAAAAATATTTTACATTTTTAATATACTTAAAATAACATTATATTTATTTTTTTATTTACTACATGTTTTATAAAATAGTAAAAAAATTGTCAGATGACTTATTAATAATATTGTTGCTTAGCTAAATAAATTAATAAATAAAAAATTATTTAAAATTTCAAAATAAATTAATTATTAACAAACTAATGAACTAAATTCAAATTTCAAAATTTTATTATTATTCAAATTTAAAAATTAAATTTTTATTTAAATAAAGAATTTCAGTTGAATTTTTTTTTTTTTTATAAATCAAACATAAATTTTAAGTATTCAACATGATTCATTTATCCCCACATACGAATGAATCTTGCATAAGTACAATTTGTTCTCACTTATTTTCCCCTGTGATTCATATACCATAACTTACGTGTATTTTAATGGCTCTAGTTTTAATTATTTAAATTTATACTTTATAGTTTTATAATTTTTTAAATCAAATATTTCATTCTAATTTTTTATTTAATATTTGATAAAAATATAATGAATGTGTGATATATTATTGATTTATATAACTTAATAAAAAGTATTTAGATAATTTATTTTATTTTATTATGTTTTTTATAATTTATTTAAATCAATAATATATTATATATTTTTATTAATTATAAATAAAATTTAGAGCAAAAGGTTTAATTTAATAATTAAAAATATTAAATATGGGTAAATAAAATTTGAGTGACTAAATTATACATTAGTCAAAATATAGAGACAAATGTTAATCAATACAAAGTTAATATATTGGTTAAAAAAAAGTTTTTTTTTAAAATGTTTATTAGTCCTTCGAGGACTTAAAAGTATTTAAAAATAAAATAAAAACACATTCACTCAATTTTAAATATATACAAATATAATTTTTAATAATTAAAAATATTATTTACCAACTCGTTAGCATGTGCTTAATAAGATTTAAAATCATGTTAATGTACTTTTCTTATGATCTTTAATATATTTCTACATTAATTTTAAAAAATGTTATTTTAAATTTTTAATTACCATCCTAAGAGTACTAATTAGTAAATTTTTTAAAATATATTTTAAGTTCTTATATATATATATATATATATATATATATATATATTACAAGTTTTATTTGTTTATTTTTATAATTACAGTGTTTTATTTTTTTTAAAAATAAAGTATTATCTCTATGGACCATTAAAGTATGTCTTCTTTAATAAATAAATTGTTGTGCATGAATTGTATATACCATCGTCTACAAAAGAGATCAAAATATTAAATTTATATAACTAAGGATCAAAATCATAAAATAAATTAAAAATTAAGATAAAATATTTAAAATTTGCCTTAAATACAATAGTTAAATGGACGTGCTAGTTACGAAGCACCACCACCTTCAGTTTTCCTACGTTTCTTACACTCAAAGTAACGATAGAGTTTCCATTTTTGTTTAGTTTTTAACGATTAGCAAGAGATGTTATATACGTCATTTTCGTATGTACATAAGATACAAACAAAAAAGAATTAATATCGAAATGACAAAAATGGAATAAAGTTTGAATGTAGATCATCGTTACACAAAGGGGATAGAAAAACCTTCTATTATAAGACAAAAGCTAAGTAAAGGTAATCGTGGGCAAGCTAGAGTCCTCCATAAGAATTACCAATAAAACTTAATAATATTTATGGAGGATGCTACCACTACTCATTTATACAAATTTCTTGTTAAAAGCAACTTCGTTAAAGTGTGATTTTCGTTTCAGACAGTGATATCGTACCAACTAAACTACTAAGATCACATGTTGCCTCTGTAAAATGTAAACCAAATGCTACTCTAATGTTATGGAGGAGAATCGAATGAAAACACTTGTCTATAATTAATATGATTAAATTATGTTGAATACATACATTTCCTGTAATTTTCTTTTAAAATAATAGTATTTTCATTATTTCCGAGAAAGGGGTAACTTTTAAAACAAGTTAGAGAAGAAAGGGTGATCTTTTATGCTTCAATTTATTCTAATAAGTTGTGGATGGATTACAGGTCCTGCAATGCCTTTATTGAAGGGAAAGAAGATAATGATTAATTGAAGAACTCATGTTTTTCCTTGTTTTATATATAAGATGAAATCAAAATGGACCATTACATCATCATTTCGAATTTCTAATGATTAATTGATGGACTCTTATTTAGCAACACAATTTTCTAATCAACTAGTGTTTATTTTTTATGAACTATTTGCACAAATAATTAACTATATTCAATCTTTCTTTTGTTCGGTCTTCTAATTCTAGACAAAGAAAGGCGAAAGAGAACAATGTTTATTCATTGCTTTGAACATTAATATAAGCTGTATTAGTAATCCATGCATTCATCTCGTAAATTAGTGACAACATCAAGCTATTGTTTATATCTAAATAGCCCGTGTATTACTATTTAACATGTACATGACCATGGTCGAAACATTATTTTGAACTGTGGTATTGTTGAACGTTGAAGCACCTATGAACAAGTTTGACTTGTCTTCTATTCCTTTCCAATGGGTGATTTATTAACAAGATACTAAAATTAAGGTTTGATTTCTATTTTATCATGAAATACTTTAAAATTGATGTAAGTTATATTTAATTATTGACAGACTAAAATATATTGATCATCTATTAGAAATTAGATCAACAGTTCATTAAATTTAAATTATTTCAGCATTAACTTGCTGCTAAAGAAGTACATTTTATTTTTATAGAACTTGAAACCTTGTATTTTTAAATAACGTATGCTGAAAAGAAAAAAGTATAACTTTTATGAAATAAAAATATACTCTAATTAATTATAAAATTTATTAATTAAATTTAATACAAATGATAACATATTATTTAATAAAGATGCAAAACCTTTTTATAAATCCAACATGCTTTAGAGGAGTGGGCTAGCCTTGGGCTTCCTTTTCAACTTTCTTTTGACCCCCACCAATTTGGTTTTCGTTTGTCTAAGATGTCAAATAATTGCAACGTACTATTATCGTAAGTTATCTTTTGGTTAGTCAATAGATGCATCAATTCTAACGGCCGTGACATGGACTGTTAATATGTATCATGAAAGATTATTGGCTACCTTTTAAATTTCCTTGGACTATTTGTTTAAAAGTTACGATAAATGTACATTAAAAAATATTATTTCTAATTTATAAATATTTTAAAAATGTAATATTTAATATTACTAATGTATTAAATTCAGTGACATACAGTTTTTAATAAAAATTATTATATATGTACATAATAGCAATGGAATGTCTATAAATTATTTATGAAAAATAACTGTCTCCTCGAACTAGCCGAAAACATTATCTACACTTGAAAAGACTGGTGTTGATAAGCAATAAGGATTTGTCATCATAATAATGGCAGCATGAAAACTCAATTAACAGTGTGATTTTATGCAAAATAGCAAACCCTGAAAAGTATCTAATCCTCCTTGATCATTGATTGTGGCCAAAGTTAGATACGATAACGTAAATATTGTTTATATTGTTTTTAAACTGGAATTAACATTTTATCTTTGTACACTATCATTATATGCTAATTGT
The DNA here is from genome assembly GCF_003935025.1 of Abrus precatorius. Classification (NCBI taxonomy): domain Eukaryota; kingdom Viridiplantae; phylum Streptophyta; class Magnoliopsida; order Fabales; family Fabaceae; genus Abrus; species Abrus precatorius. The sequence goes on from NW_020874384.1 coordinate 15,652,939, forward strand.
GCAACCATGCATGTGAAATCACTTCTTTGAACCTTCAAAGTTATTTTAAACATCCTAAAAAAATGTTATGATGAACGTAATCTTACAAAATTGAAGTCAAAGATTCAGGCTATATGAAACTTGTGATTATGATGATTTTCTCTGGTGCATGTGTTTAAGTTAATTGTCCACTATCAAGTTGTGGCACGAAAACGATTATTATGGTTTCACGTGGCCATGGCGTCTGGTGCTATGGAATCACGATTATGCCCAGTTTTTGTTGATATGTTCACTGGTTGAAACGTTTTTATTGTCGCACCTGTCACTTAACGTTTTTAGCTGATATCTACAAAGCCTATTGAAATTTTGGAACTGATAAAAATTGAGTTATATTTGAAATTAATATATATCACTTAAAATTTTAATATAGGCGACGTTATTTTTAAGGAGTGATGAAAGTATCAATCATCTTATTTATTATATCATCCTATAAACAGTGCACAGCTAGCACACCAGGAAAGAGAAAACAGATCACTTACAGCATCTTGATTTCGGTACCAATTAACGTTGTCTCCTTCAATATCACTATCGTTATTATACGTTTCTACTTTCTAACGTTATATAGGATTTTCTTAGTTAATTGCGAAAAAACTGTTTTCTTCACTATTATTCTCGTCTAAGCAAACAATTTTTTTCAACTAGTTACATGTATTTAATAATATGCATAATTATAATGAATGATTATTAATAAAAAATTGATATTAATGATGCTCGATTCTCTGTCTTTATGTTTTGTCGTTAGGAACAATTGAATAACTAAGTTTCTTTTTCAGATTATACCAAAATCGATTATAGATTTTAACCAATCATGCCCTCTGTGTGTGTGTGTGTAATATTAGTGTGTGTACAATATATTAATTTAAGTACATAAATTTATTTTATACTATCATAGTTTGTTGTATTTACAAGAAATATTAATTTGTATACTAATTAATATAAAAATTATATTTAAAATAAATTATAATTAATTAACGATATAAAAATATTTATATTAAAAATACATCAGAATAAAAATTATTTGAATATTTGATTAGTTTTGTTTATTAATAAATAATAATTCTTTTAATAAGGATATACTTCAACTAATTTGATATATAGTAAATGTATTTCAACTGATTTCTAATAAACGGTCTTCTTTCATAATATTAATAATAAACAAAAAAAGGTTCATTATCGTGGTTCTAGTTAAAACAGAGGAAGATCAACAAGCTAAATTAAGCTGATACTTGATCAGTTTTTCTTTTCACTTTAATAACTCATTCAAAAATAGTAACACTTGTACATGTTACAAATAAAAACCATGCTATATTAATGACAAGGGTAACAGGCATAAAAAAATGAAAATAATGTTTTTTAATATACTTTATAATTAATTTAAATTGTACCGGGAACCAACTTAGTGGGTGATGATGACAAATACGTGTGGCTTTAGAAGAATGCCGACAGTCACTGTCAAAGAAAATGTGGCCACGGAGACAGAGATTGTGACCCGATGACAATTTCATGGCCGGTGGTACTCATAAAATATCCTCTCAATGTTTTTCTTATTACTCCTAAGATATTTTCCACTTCCACAGCGAAACTGCCATTCTTTTTTTCTTTTTTAAGAATATGTTCCCATTGCCATTCATTGTTTCATTTTCACCACATGAAGTGGATTGGGTGCCTATGTTGCCCATAGCCTTTTAGGTTCCATCATGCAGACAACACCTATTCTCTCCATCTCTTTTCAATTCTTACGCACAAATGTTAATCTACTCTTTTAAAAACACTAATTAAGAATTATCATATTTAATAAGAAGATAGATGATTTAATACTTTATTTTAATTTAAATCACCAACTATATTTTTGTCAAGTAGTCATAATCATATTTATTATATATTATATGAATACGTGTATAAAGGCTTTTAGTTACAAAAGAATTTATTGTAATTAAGTGGCATAGTATTATTTGTCCTGTTCGAAACTCTTTTTGCCGTATGCAAACCAATGATTAACCGACAATTTCCACTGTTCCTCTGGCGTCTGTCTTCGAGATGATGGAAACTAAAATATGGATTTTGTGGGTGTGGCTTAGGTAACGACTTGAAATTGAAATACCAAATTTATGGTATTTATGAATCACTCAATATAATTTATTTTATCTGTTGCTTTCACTCATCTTTTATTAAACATACAAAATTTTCGTCAAACATTAAATTCTTGTCAAAAAACTGTTTAATTGTTACAGCTCTATTCAAAATATGACCCATCTTTTTGTCAATTAAATAAGAATGGAAATAAATGTAATAGAGTTGATAGATGGTACGTTTTATAAAATATATTATCTATATATAGATGAAATTCTCTTCATATGTAAATTATATTCAGCATTAGTAGAATGAGCGAGCTATAAATATATAATTGATGTCGATGATGTTAAGATCTCAAGTCATCTAGGCATATGGACATATAGATACTTTATATAAGGACATCCCGTGTTACCAATTGGCCATTAGTTTCAATGTCAAATAATGTACTGCTAGTGCTAATCAAGTTCTTGTTTCAAGCGACAGTGAATTTTTTAAAAAATTATATTTTAAAAAAAATACGATTAATAAGACTCTAGTTTATGATTTAATTTTTTACTTGTTTTAAAATACATTGACTTCATTTTAAAATAAAAATACAGTTTTAAGTTTTAGTTTTTAATTATAAAAAATTATTCAAAATTTTTATATATTTTTATTATTATTACTGTCATTATTATTTGTTATTGATGCTATCTCCATCTATATGTCATTGCTATTCTCATCGTAACCTATAACTATTACTATTAATGTTATTATTATCATTATTATTATTGACTTTTTTTCTTTATAATAATTGATTAATAGCAGAGTTGTTAAAACAGAAAGAATTTTGTTAAAGAGACGTAAGTAAACGAGAAAGTGAGAAATAGATATTATGGTTTAGGTTTAATATTTAATACATTAAAATTTTAAAATCAAAAAGACTAAAATTGAAAATTAATATATATTTTAAGAAATTTAAAGTACACACGAAAGTCAAAAATTTGAAATTTTGATTGAACTATACTAAGGATTTGTGAAAGAATAATAGTATTTTATGGGTTAATTTGTCATAATAATACTTAATTTAAAGGCAGAAATGGAAAGAGAATAAAAGAAAGTATGACATAAAATCAACAATATCATGAAGTGAGATAAAAAAATATTGTAGAAAATAATATAAAATAGTATTATATTCTATGAAAACTTCAAAAGCGCTTTGAGAAATGGAAATCCCTAATGACGAAGCTTTTCCTTGATAATGACTCGGTAGCTAATTTCCCTCTAACGCTTCCTTTGCATGGGTCTTTACAATTTGCATATCAACAATAGCTGGAGTGAGGTGGGTAATGTTCGAAAATATTCTCTTTGGTTTCTTGTCCTGTTTATTTTGACTTTTTAAGATTTTGTTGGATATATGGCTTAACAAAAGTATGTAATATACATATAATGTAATATACAAGCATGTCGCCAAGCATCTTATTGAAGTTTAATTGTGATTGACTTTTTATTTAATATGTACATGGTAACTTTGTTGTAAATGTGCATACTTATATGAACATAGATATTGGCATCCTCTCAACAAGTGACATATTTTCGGTGGAGATGTCAAGTTTCAAATTTAACCATTAAAGTATATAAAAATATATTATTTAATTAAATTTATTACTATATTAATATAATTTGAATACATGAGATCCATTGAAGTAAAAATATTCCTGGAGGTGATCCATTTCCATGAACACAGAGTGACATGTATCTCTATATTCCTAAGTAGTACTTAAAATGAATTTTATAAAAATTGCATTTGATCATGATCAAGAAGAGACTAAGTAGAGGTGATATTATTGCTAATAATTTTTTTTACTGTTAATATGTGATATTTGTAAGGAAAATTAAATTGTTATATTTGGAGATATGAAGAAATATCCTTACACATTAGAAAACAATATTTACTGTCATGAAAATAAACATTATAAACTGAATCACCATAGTCAAGTCATCCGATTTTCCAAAGTGGGTTGGAAGAATAACCTCCCCTAATTTAAGATGGGCAGGAGATTGATCTCCTTAATAATTTTAAAAAAATAATTAAACAGAAAAAATTCAAAAAATAAAAACAAGAGAAAAATGAAAGTTTTATGTCTAAATACGATAAATTGATTAATAATGATTAAATTTATAAAACAATCATAAAAGTTACATATTTTTAAAAATTTGTCAATTTTTTTTAAATTACTTGCTCAATCCTATTTGAATGATGGGTTGAGCAGAAAGGATTATGCAAGTTAATGCCCTATCCCATTCGAATAACGGGTTGAGTGTAATGGATTATGTAGCTTAATGGGTTTTAAATCTCAATCTACGCCTATTATAAAAAAGAAGTTAGATATGTGGGATATAATTTTGTGTGTATTAGTTGAAAATTTCGTTAGTTGGAATCGATTTTGTTTTTATTAGATGAGTTTTGTAATTCGTGCATAACAAATTTGAATGATAAATCATGCTCCCTTCTGCAAATATTATTCCAAATAGGAGTTAGACCAACCTTGTCATCCTTAGATCCAGTGTGGAACTATCTCTCACCAGGTAACTATTTAAGATGTAGCAACCAAAATTGACGCGGTAATGCAGTGCATGCATCATGTTCAAACTTGACCACTGAAATTGACAGTAGGAACAAGGATCCAGCAATGTTTTTAAACAATTAATTTCACCCATATCCTATTCGTTCGAGCGTTGTTATATTCTTCGTATGTATGTGTAATCAAGACTAGTTTGGATTGTTTTTTTTTTTAATTATTATTAAATATTTGTAAAAGTATATTTAATTTTTTTATAAATTAAAATCAACTTATTTATGCAGGTTTTTAGCAAAGTTAGATAAAAAAGCTTCAGAGATGTATAGCATGATATAGGAAATTTTTTATATAAAAGATATTATTAAAAAGATATATAGCATGATATAAGATTTTTTTTTCAAAAGCGAGCATCAATGAGTTCTCTTAACATGATGATTATCAAGATTTCTTTTCATACAGTGTTAACTTTGACTTCAATTGAATTTATGTATCTCGACCGGTATCTATTCCTAAATCCTAAAGATAGAGTTTTTCAGTTAAATGAAGGCAAGTGAAAAGTAAAATATAAGAAATGTTCAACTCCTAAGGCCGTCCCCTAGCTAGATTTGGTTCCTAATTACATTATTATCTCATTTCATGGGCAATCTCAATGGTAAGAGAATGAATCATTTGAGCAGATTCTATGACTCAGTGAAGAGATCACTGAGTTGGGATGGGGTGTGGGGCTTGGGTGAAGGGACTTTTGTTCTCCCAAGGTTGCAGGCTACGTATGATTCAGTGATGATTTGATGACATTGTCTGAGCTTTGCTGAATATGGATGGAGGATTTTCAGTTGATACTCAGAGTCGTTGGAAAAAGAAACGCCAGTGGTTTCAAATGAATTACAACACTTCACCGCGTTAAAGGGGTACTTAGGAGTTTAACAATTTTAAAATTAAAATGTTTTACTTTTATAATTTTTTAATTGCTAAAACTTCAAATAAATGTGTAACTATTCTCCGAAAATATCATTATTTTAATATTACGGGGCAAACTCCGTACTGTCATATGTTTTAATATTATTTCTTTAACCACACACAAAATTTGTAAAGACAGCTTTCAATATTTGAAAAATATACATCTTACTAGCTAGATCAAGCATTTAACAGTAATATGTTATGTTTATAATATTATAGATTTATGTTAATGTACTATTGTGATAAGAAAAAATAAAGTGAAAGTGAGACAAAAAATACTGTATATAAATATACGAATATAAGTGTTATATGTTCCATGATCATAGACTACGTATAATAAATAAAGTTAATCCTTGTTGCTGTTAGTGGTCGGTCATGCAAGTAGGGAATACGTCAACTTGAATAGGATGATGAAAATGGAGTATTATCTTTCATTCCCCCGGGGAACGCTTCCTGTGCTTAAAACAGTGAACCCCAAAAAAGCAAACAAAAATGGAATGGCTCTTGCCCTAAAGAAATTTCGCTTTCAATTATTTTGATAAGATTGATTCTTGTGTCTGTCTGCACATAAATACAATTTCATGCTGGATGGTATTGAATAATTGAGGTTGTCACTCCTCTTTCTTAGTGTGTATATATATATATATAAAATATGCTGAGACAATAACAAGTGAAAAGTGTTGACCAATGAATGTAAATGAAAACCCACAAAGGAAAATTTTATATTTAAATAATTAATTTTTATTAGCCTAAACTATTCTAAGTTCGATCTATGTATAGAAAAATAATAAAAATTTTAAAAATAAAAATTTATTATTTTTAAATATTGAAATTTAATCTAGACACACACATGTTAATAAAACTGTTAAATAAGTATCAAGCAGTAGGGGACTCATTGGACTCATTCATTCAATTGATTAGCATCAAGGGACCATACAAGACCTTTATATATTCAATGATAAAATTGAATGACAAAGTTGTGGCGGACACTGATTGTGATATATATTGACCTCTCTGCACCATGGTTTGTAGCTCAGCAAACCATGTGTGAAGGACTGAAACTACCCGTCAGAGGTACAAACGCGAGAGAAAATCATTTTCGGCGACGAGGTTCTATGAAATATAAACTCAACCAAAGTGTTAATTAATATCAGACTATTAATTTGTTTAATCATTGATAATGAGTTTGTTAAACAATAAATGTCTCTTCATAAAATGACAAAGTCTTATAATAAAAGTTGTTCTTTTGCTTCTGCGTGTGAGCAATGTAAATTGGGAGGCAGGTGAGGGGTGAAGATGAAAAGCAGAATAGAATTTGTTGACCCTAGGGTAATCAGTCTAGGATAAACTTATATTTTTAATTTTTTTTAAATAGTAAATTTTATCAATTTAATAGTTAAATTAAAAAGTTTTGTGAAGTAATAAATTATATATATATATATATATATATAATCTAATTTAACAATTAAATAATATTTTATTATATCACTTTATTTTATACATAAGATGTTATTGAAAATTAATTTATATAATTAAAAAATAATATACATAATTCAATAATAAAATTAATAATATTTATTATTTATGAAAATTATTAAAGATATAAGTTTATCAAAACCTATGATTGATGTTATCAAACCCTATCCCTATATACATAATCATAGATTCATTGTAATGGCGGTAGTGAGCATTTTATGGGCTAGCTCATTAGCTATTAGAGCAAGTTTAACGAGGTTGCTTCCCCTGTTCCTTCTCTTGATAGTGTTGCTTTATAGCATAGTACTAATTTCAAATGTAGATATTATTTCATGTACAAGCAAGTTTGCTTACTGAAAAACTGAGACTCACTATATTTTTATTGTTGTTCTGGGTGAGATGGACAATGAGAGAGAAAAATATCAAGTATTGGGGGATAAGTTTGTTCTTGAAGTTGGGAAATATATAGTTCTTCAAATCAGTATGATTTAACTTTGTAATATCATTCCTCAAAAATAAATAAACTTTTTAATAATATCAGAGCAACAGCTGAAATTTTTTTTCTGTTATAATATTAAAAAACATGAAAAACGAAGAAACAGTTTAGAGAATTGGCTAAAGTTAAAACAAATGGATTAAGATAAAATTGACTCAATAACACTTGAGTTAAACATTCTTTAGTCAATAGTTTTCGTTTTATCATAGAAGAAATATTGATTTGTTGATATGCGAAAAAGAAACAAATTTATGAAATAAATAAAACATCCCTATTATAAGGAGTGTAAGGTGAGTATTTAGACAGGAGAAAAGAGTAAAAAAAATGACTCCAAAATAATCATTATGTTCCAATCTTAAACTTATGAGTTCCTTTCGTATTCAGTTCTTTTCCTTTTTTTGTTTAAGAAAAGTAGGATTGGGGGTGGGAAGTGGGCATGGAAATAATGGTGTCTGCTGCTGTTTGATTATGGTTGTATAGATCATTATATCGAAAAGGGAGTTTGATTGACGAAAATGGACACTAGCTAGGCAATAATATATCTTCAGCATCTCATAAGATTTCAAAGGAATGTGAAATTACGATTCGTCATAAAAGTTTACTTTTATATTAAATTTATCCAATAAAAAATAAACAGTGTGAAAAAAAGTGTAACTTTTACTACATGATCCTCTTATATATATATATATAACCGTGAACAGCCGTGAAAGCGCCATGGAAAGAGAGGTCTCTAGTGTGGTGTGGTGTGGTTTGTGGTGAAAACTAAATGAGATTGCGATGAAAAGGCGAGGTTGAGTATTTATCTATCACCATGAAATGCAGTCAAGTCGTCGCCTTTCTCTAACACTGTTTCGATGGAAATATCATAAAGAAAAAAGGCGAAGGATGTGTGTTAGGTAAAGGGAAATAAAAGAGAGGAAATTTTGTTTGACGTGGAACCTATAAAAGAAAATCATCTTTCCAGTTCACAAAAAACGGGGGTGCTGGCCATGGCTACAAATGTTGGATTTTTTTAAAATATTTTTTACATAATGAAAAAATATTAAAAGATTGAAAACATTAAGCAGTCTGTTTTATTTTTCATTCTACACCTAAATAAACTAAAAATAAAGAGTGTATTATTATTATTATTATTATTATTATTATTATTATTATTATGTTATGAGATAATAATAACAATAAAAAATTTTATATGAGAAAAAATATTCACCATTTGATTATTTATGTCTAGTTGTATGTTTTAATTTCTTTTTTTACTTTAGTATAAAAATAGATTTTTTATTATGAAAATTTACTTGAAATGTAAATAGTGTAATTTTTTTTATATTGCTATTTAATCATAAGTCACTATATGAATAAGAATAGTTAATTTTTATAATAATTAATTTAAAAATTATTGCTATAAACTAATTTAATTAGTTCATAGCAGAAATATTTTTATGTAAATAATATAAAATTTTATATTTTAACTATTTGAATAAATTTCTAGAAAAATTCTTATAAAAAAATAGTAAAATATTTTTCATAAATTAAAAACAACTCATTTTCTCAAATTTTAAAAAAGTTAAATAATAAAATTTATATAAAAAAGAAAAATATAAATTATTTTTAGTTAAAAAAATTATTTATTTTTTTATTACTGAAATTTTTTTAAAAATTTACTCATAGTCCCTATAATTTTTTTAGAATATAATTTATATATATATATATATATATATATATTTTATAAATTATTATTTTTAGTTTCTATAGTTGATATGGTCCATTGAGATAAATTTTTAGTATTAGCTAAATAAACTAAAAATAAAAATTATAAAAAATAAGGACTATATATTACTAATTATAGAAAATAATTTTAATTTATGCAACTTTTATAAAAATAAAACATTTAATCAAATTTTATTTAATAAATTTTCATAAAAAATATAAAACTAATTAATTAAATTGTTGAATTAAAAATTCTTATTAAGTATATTAACTTTATAATAATTTATATGATTTTATTTTAACGTATAAAATATTTTAAACTATAAATAAATATTAAATTTTATATAATACTAATAAATGTTTAAATTAAATTAATCACGGAGACAATATAAAATAATTTAAGAGGTGGATTGATTAATTTAATATTTTATATATAAAAATATTAAATGTTAATAAATTCTTTTATATATATAATAAACGTAATTTTGATGACAGTAACGGTAGAAAAGGAATGATGGTTGGCGTACCTGACGATTAATTAAGTAGCTACGTAGCTTGATTAAATAAACAAACACCAAACGGCATAATGTCTTTGCACGGATTAACTCTTTGCCTGTTATGCTAATCATATTAATTGAAATGATGAAACAGAATCAGCTAAATTAAGAAAGGGACAACGTGCTTCAACCCTTCCATATCATCTATTAATTGCTTTTTTAGTTTTTTTTCGCTTTTATTTAGATACATTATTACTTGCATGGAGCTTGTTGATGTTTAAATAATATTTTTCTTTAGATTTTGTGTTATCACATTGCTCCTTTTATTACACATTCTCTCTCTTATCTCTTTTATGATATAATGTTAGTGTTGGCATACTTGAATTCTTAAAATAATTTTCTATTGATTTTATGCTTATTAAATTTTGGATGAGTATATAAAGAATGTAAAGCATTGGAAGTTTACCTTCATGCATGCTTCTACATGTTTTGATTTTGAAACACATAAAAAATTATCATCTTCTAAACTTTTTTTTCCTTCGTTTTTCAGAATATGAGGGATGAATTCATGTTGAACTATAACACAACTTTGATTACTATTGTTGTCTTAAATTTAATAATTAATGCTATATAATAGTTTATGAAGAAAAAAAATTAATAATAATTACAATGACGTGTGAAATTTATTTACATTCATACATGTATGAAAATTGCTAGGAAACAATGTTTACATTCATGCACTCTGTTTTCTCCCTACCTATTTCATCAGTACAAAATTTATACAAATTTTTTTAAAGCATTTTAATGCTATTCTTTAAATAAAATTCAATTTAATTTATAAAATATGATCATCTAATATCATCACAGATTACTAACATAAAACTGTAATTTTATTTAAAAAATAACCAAAAATAAACTAAAAAAACTAAGCCTAATTTTCGTAGATTTCATTGTCGCCCCCCAAAATAAAGCACCCAGTTGGCTGTTGCCACATTAATAGTGATCTTGACGAACATTAATGTAATGTGGGCTAAGAGAGGTGTTCAGATGTCCACGTACTGCATATAGCAACCGTAGTTCCATACAGTAATGTAAAAGTTAATAATAATTTTTCAAGTGTTTTTTCTGCACTAACACTCAAATAATTTCTGTAATATGCAGAATCAGATTATATCCAATTCCATATTACGTAAAACTTATTTTGAAATACATATCTATCAATTTATAATGATTGTAAAATTAAAATGAAAATATGATGCACGAAATTATCTTAAGAGTTTGCATTATTCATCTCAATTTTCATTTGTTTTGGTTCAAAGTGAAACCCTGAACTATATTTTCCCTGTAATAAAGCAGGTGACGTTGGCCTTGACTTTTGTGGAGAGAAGGTTGTTGATTACCATTGTGGATCCTTTTTAAGAGGAAAACCCCTATCCCTTCAAACCATACCCCATTTTCGTTGGTGCAATTTGTGGCCATAATGGCATCTAAAGTCTACCATACCAGATTTTTCAATCATTTTGATAGCTCACTTTACATTACAATATATTATGTACCTGGAAATGCCCACGGTTTGGAGATCACTACCTTAAGAAAACTATCTTACTTATTTTGATAATGCTATAACAATTCGTATTTTCGTTACGCAATTCGCTGGGAATCTTCTATCATATTCATTTTACTTGCATGTGGTGGTATCATCTTTCAGGCAACTTAATGACACTTGGAAGGATAATTATCTACCCAACAATTATCCACATCCCTTTTTTTCACATATCATTTGGATTTTAAATTTATATTAATTAAAAAAAGTTCACACATGCAAGTTACATCCAAATGAGATACCAACAAAATTTAACATGGTTATATTAACAAAAGTTTAATTTTTGGCCTTATGCATAAACAAGACTTTGTTGATTCTCAGAAATTTAATTACATTCCTTCAAACCAGACCCCTTTGCATCTGAGGAAATTGGGATGGAATGATGTGGCTAGGGTACGTTACCCGTTTGGATATGTACATGACGTCGATTGTGTCTTTTTTTTTTTTTTATGAAAATGAATTGACTAATGTTACGTCATTTTATTCAATCTTTTTTATTATTATTTTTAAAAATATTTTATAAAGTAAGTATTAAATAATAATTAATAAAAAAATTGTAAGAGAATTTAAAATTATTGCTATGAATTAGTCACTGTCACATGCACACATCTCACCGGGTGGCACCAATGACAGTCTTCCATTTGCAAAAAGAAAAGCAGAAACTTTAATGGGTGATCATCCCTCAGAATTGAGAGAGCGTTGCACAGATCCTTCAATATCCGTTCTTTTAAAGGCAAAAATCTCCCTGCCAACGATAAACCACGATTGGAACTCCGAAGATAGCGTGTGGTCAATAACATCGTCATCAATATCCCCCTTTGGCCCTTTCTATCTTCTTCTTTCACCCTTTGTACGGTTCTTTCAGGCCAACAATAAAAAATCTTTTACTTTATAAAAATAATTTATCACTATTCTTTTAACCTTATTCTAATAACACTTATGATCAAAATTATCTAATAAACATTCATATTAATAAAACCCACCCATCTCATCAAGCATGCATGAAGCAGGTTGTCGAATAAAGCTAAAAAAGAAAATATTTTGTACCAAAACAGGGTGCTTTCAATTTATTTCTAGCAATTTACAACTAAAATGAGAGGGAAGGGAAACAAAAACACCAGAAAAATGAAGAAGTTATTACAAGATGAGGAAGTGGCAGCCACTGAAAGAAGAACCACAAGTGGCTGCATAGCACAGCTTAGCTTAGACACACCAAAACGAAGAGTAAGAAAAATGAAATGAGAAAAAGAAATATGCTAATATTTTTATACAACACAAGACACAGAGATTCAATAATTATTCCAAATCAAACTCTGAAAACCAAACTCTTCTTCTTCTTGAGGGGTGTTTAGCCACGGTGGCTGATACATCCACGCATCAACAGAGTCCATCAAGACAACCTCCTTTTCAGACCCATCACTTTCCAACGAGGGAAGCTCTATTATCTGGCTCAACTCATCAGAAGAAGAGAATGTTGAAGAGAGCGAGTCGAAACTGTCCATGTGCGCGGCTTTTGTTGCGGCGGCTTGGACATCGCGTGGCGCGAGCGAAGCCGGTCGAGGGAGGGAGTTAGCCAGCTCGGGGAAGTTGAGGATTGCGTTGGCACCTTTGATGCTGAGTGCTGCCACGTCATGAGCTCTTGCAGCCATTTCAGGCGTCGGAAATGTGCCTAACCATATGCGCGATTTCTTCCTGGGTTCACGAATTTCAGAGACCCATTTACCCCAGTTTCGCATGCGCACTCCACGGTACACTGGGTGTTTGTTAGTGTCTCGAATGCGTTTTATTTTCTTTGATTGTGGAGATGAGTTTGAGGTACACTCTGTCTCTGAGTTTTGCGGGGAAGAAATGCCCATTGTTAATGGGAGTTGGAGGAAGTTTAATTAAAGCGCCACGGCATGGAAAGTGAAGTTGGAGGGAGTTTAATTAAAGCGCCACGGCATGGAAAGTGAAGTGAAATTTGATAATGTGAGTTGTGTTTGTTTTGCATTGTAACTTCTCAGTGGCTCGTATATATAACACTTATAAAGGTTAACTGAGGAGTAAAGGACCCACAAGAGAAAAATGAGCCAGCCGGCATAGGTTCAGTGACTAGTTGTGTACATTGGGTCACCCTTTTTATGCCACGCAACCTTCTTTGTACTTCTTTTTTATTTTAAAAGATGTTTTGTAGACACTAGTCAAAGTGTTAATATCTATGAATAGGAAGAGAGAAATATAAAGAGATAAAATGTGTTAAATAAGTGTTGATATTGTTTGGGTGTTTATAAATTATAACTTTTTTTTTATCAGCCTCCTCTTTTACCCATGTTACACTGTTCGTCTACCCCTTATCCTTTTGTATTGGTTCAACATGTATCACAGCTCTTCTGTTTTGCTTCATTGTCACTTCTCTTAATTCGCTATCACCAATTTGGCCTTTTGTTTTCGTACAACTTAGTATTTTACACTGTCAAAGTACATAAGTGGCAGCGGCAGGTTTGGCTAGTGGAGACTCTCAAGGTTCATGACTTGACGCGCTATTAATTAGAATAGAAAATCACTTCCAATAAAAATAATAAGGATGCATTAAAAATTTAACAAAAACTTATAAAGAATAATCTGATGATATTCTAAACTAAATACTGTAAAACAATTTAGCGGGATGAGTAAAATTGTGCGACTTGGAAGATTTTGATTTGAGGGTCTCAATTCTTTGGTCGGAGTTTCAAGTAGAAGGCAATCGTTGCATTCAATTCTCTGTGTTCTAACTCATTTACGCTGGGTTGTTATGCAGTTCATTGATTACTTGATTAGAAATAGTTAATTTGTTAAGTATAAGTTGGATCATGGATGGGGTTTGATAAGTTGATTTTCTTCTCCATGCTAGCTATTCTAGTGATTTTGTAGCCAACCGATGCATGTGAGAGCTTTTAAAACTATATAGTCAGGGCCAGCAATGATTTAGGTTTTTGGACCCTTCTTTGATTTCTTCCCTTTTATTTACCAAGTATTATTTGCCACTCCTAGAAGATGCAATAATTTCTCTACTTCTTTTCGGTTTACTACTATGCGATTAGATCCTTCTTAAATCGATGGGGTCTGCTAGTGTTCCACGGCCACATTGTCTACAATCTCGTCATCACTCGTCACTCACATTTTCAGAGACCAAACGGTATATATAATCTTATCGTACCCTTTTTCTTTTATTCATTGTTGTAAAGTTGTTTTCAAAAATAGTGAAAATACCATCATCGATTGCTTTGTTTAAAAAGATAAAATTTATATTAAAAAAAGAAAGACACTAAAATTTATAGTACTCCTATTGTCCTATGCGTCCCAACCGCGTTACGCCTGTGTTCCAAATGGTGCTCCTGGTTATGGTGCGTTATAGGTGTTTCCAATCTTGCCACGTGCGGTTTGTCAACAGCGATTTAACTATAATAAATGGACTAACCCCACACTTCAAAGTGACATTGCTGTGTCAAACTTATTAAAGGGCCCCTTTTTCCTATTATTAAGATTTGACACGTTACAAATCCTTATAATTTACAGCGCCATTATTGCATTATCGTGCAAGTGAAAAAGCCCACCAAGTCTATGGCAATGCAAAGATGGTTCATAACTTAACTTTATAGCTTTGGGCACCCCTAGGGGCTCTCCATTTTTTGCTTTGCCTCAATAACGACGAAAACAATTGTTTTATAGGCGCGTTTCCATATTTTCCTTAGTATGAGTACCATAGACGATGGTATATTGTACCTCCAAAATGAGCTGTTACCTTTTTATGAATACCTGTTTTGGACCCATAAAATGAATCTTTTTTCTGCAATCTAAAGTGGCATGGTAACACATAAAGATCCATGTAAACAGTAACAAGTACGAATGAAAACTCTTGGAACGAAATCGCTGCCACACATTTCTATTTTTCTCCCTTTGATTGATAAAAAACGATTAAAACCATAGCAATGAGACATATGGGCCACATTAAGGCATGGATCAGCCTAAGGCCCGACAAGGCCACTCCAGATAAGATCTTTGAGTTGATGAATGATTTTGAATTCTGTTCAAGGATTCCTGTGGTTGTATTGGAAGGTGAACAAGAATAGAGGGCACATTATTGTTTTGACTTTTGAGTTTACTATACTATTTTGGGTGATTCACAATGGACACATTCTATTCTCAACCTCTGTGGAGTATGCATTCTAGCGTAAGGGAGGTAATTAGCAAAGTCTTTTTCAGATTGAGGATTTATTGATGGTAATAAAAGACATAAAAGTTAGAGAATACGCAGAGAAATATGTAAAGAATAAAGGAAAAAAATGTAGAAAAACAATGCACAATATGAAGCAAGAAAAAGGGATACAAAATTAAGACACCAACGTTTACATGGTTCATTTAACGTAGATTACATTCATGAGCAGTGATAATCTACAGTCACTATGATTTATTAAGAATATATAAAGCTAGATTGAGACCCAACAAAGCCCCCTTAGAGCTCTTTTCATAGAAGACGAAGAATAATTCTTGAAAAAACAAAAAACTTACAATTTAATTTTTTCTCACAAGAAAGCAATTAACGGATTGCTCATCTATTCTGATAAGAATGGGTCACTTTTGATACGGCATGTCAATGCTTAATAACAAGCTTTCCATCCTAATACACGAAAAGATTTCAATCAGCAAGGTATGACCATATTTAACACCGAGTTTTTTTTTTTTATCTTAACACGACACCCAACGTCGAGTTTATAATCTTAATACGACATAAGATCTCTATCAATTAATAGGTTATGCCCATACCTAATTGCACAATGTCTAAACTAATGCAACATATGTTCTCAAAAGATTAGGCATGCCTACTTCAACAGAGTGCTCCATTCTCACTTTTATATAGTTTTCATAAAAGTGACTACAACTTTACTCAATGTGTTTGATACCGCGTTCACTGAAGCGTAGGCATGAATGTTGGGGCTTGTAGCTTGTTGACGGACTCGTGTATTTTGCTTTTTAGACGTGGTTCCAAACTCACTCTTCAAAAACATTTGTCATGTATGCATAAGAGATTCTTTTAGAACTTGAGCTTATAACTTTATACTCAGTCCCTACCCCATCTCAATCATTTCAACTACCCCAAGTGGCCAAGGCTGAGGATTTTTAGATCGAGTCTTCAAAACATATAATTTCTCTTTATTTTCAAGGACTTGATTATGATGTGCATTTATTGAGAGCATGATCGAACCAAGATTAGCGTGTTAAAATAAGTATAATACACGAATAAGTATATCATAGTTAGAAAAATGTTGAAAGAATAAAAAGCACTAGTTAAAGAATCAAAAGTAATTTTTTTATATTAAAATATACACCCATTCTTATAATTTTTAATAAAAATTTATTATTTATTTAGAGTGGAGACAGTCAATCCTAATTGGGAATCCTATATAAACAGAAAAGAGAAAAAATATTGAAATGACATAAAAAAAAGCTAAAAGGGGAAAACAAGTGTAACCAAAGAATTCTGGGCTAGGAAATTAAGGACCCCTAAACTTGGATTCCACCCCGGATCAAGGCTTTGGAAAGAGTAGCTTTTAAATTATTCGGGTTCAAAAACTGTGTACTTAATAATGGGTTGCCTGTTTGGACTTCTAAATCTAAAAATCAGCTTACTTTTCATACAAATGCTTCCTAATTTCCTATCACTATATATGTAACTTAATTGTACCTTGTGGCGTCTGAATTTGTATTGTAATTAACGAGCTTCTACCCTGTAGTCAAAGATATTGACAATTATCTACAAGTCATAAAAGAGAAGGCATCAATGGTGCATCCAATGTGGGTAGGTCTTCTAATGCATTTATCTGTTGCAAAAATGCAGTTCAATCTTGGGGACTGCATCATGTGTATTAAATCACAAATATAAAAGAAATGATTGCAATGGTGTAATCCTATCTCCATTTCTATTTATTTGCTTGCAGAGAGAAAAATTATACAAACAAAAAATTTAATTATTTTACTGAAATTAATTGCTAAATTTACTAATTTATCCTTTACTCATTAGTTAATTTTTTACTCTTAAACTACTCAATATTATATAAACAAAAGAACACTAAAGAAAGAATAACAATTAATATTGTTTAAATTCTCTATGGATAGATAAATAGAAACAATTTTTTCTTTTATCTAAACAAAAAAAATAGGAACATATGTAATATTTCATTTCTGGTGGTAGTATGTTTTTGAAAATATTTTTTTAAATTTCTTTTCACATATCTTAATTTTTTTTTATTTCCTATCACATCAGTTATTACATTACGACGATGATTAAATCAATAAAAGAACATAAAATTGAGAGAAAGAAGAATAATGGAATATATGTGTGCCGCGTGGAGATGTACTTACCGAGAATGCTATTTCTATATGAAAATAAGAAAGATAAATTTAAATTATTCAATCATAAATAAATTGTCAAGATTTTAGATTAAACAAAATCATGTAATTAATTAAAAAAGTCACTTTCGTAGTAAGTTCTAATAGTTGAATTATTATCGAATTCTCATTTAAAAAGAATATTATTGCTTCGATTTATTATGCAAATTGTAAAATGGTTACACTTTATGTGGAGATTGGCCAAGATAATAGACAAATGTTAGTTCTTACCAGTGCAAAAATTTCTCCCTTTTAAGGAGAATTGCATTAAGATAAAGACATCTTCATTCTTCATTTTCACATATCCTAGCCGTTGATGCAATACAAATATTTGGTATGTGTATGGATCATATCTAATATGTTATCATTTTTCACAAATTATGCAGAGAGCCCATCAAAGCTGCTCATGCTAATCAGAAAGCTCAACCAGATTATTAGGCACTAGGGAGAAGGAACCAACCAAAGACATAAAATAAAAGGGTAATGTTATATATTTAAATGTAAGAAGAAAGAAGAGCTAGTCAAACTGTGATGTAAAATATGTTTGTCAATCTCAAGGTACTAAGGTAACAGAGGGAAGCAGTTTCCGTATCATAATGTAGATTGCCAGAGACACGTAAATTGCATGTACCTTATTGTTTCTATAAATTAAAACATGAAGAATGTTTTAATCTAACAATTGTTGTGTTGTCTTGCAACGTTTCTTCCTCTTTTATTCTTTACCCTTTTCTGTTTTTCCCCATGTTAAATTAACACCATGAGGCTTTCCTTCTTACTATTTTCTTCTTTTATGACTTAAAACAAAATCATCATCGTCGTCGTCGTCATCACTCTCATGGACAATTCTTTTCTTGGCTTTGATATCACCGTTCTTTGATGTCTGTTTCTGTGAAGTTTCAGTCTTAGTAGGTGGCTTTGATACCTTAACAGGAGTCGGAGTTCCTGTCCGAAGCTCCTTTTGCTTCCTATACTTCTTCTCAAATGCTTTCTTAGCTCTTTCAGGAGACAGCAAACCATGGTCCATTAACCTGCACATTTGAGGTATGTATATGCATTACTTTGCTGTTTCTGACAAAGATTTAATCCACAACAAAATTCAGAAAATGGCAGTAGAAGACTACAATTAAATACACTGATTCTAGAGTAAGTTGTATATTGAAAACGACTTGGTCAGCTCAAGACTCATACACTGATTCTATTGCTTAAATCGGTAATGCTGAAAGAATCAAACTGGCCCCTGCTACTAGTACTATAAAAAACAACTGACAAATACTATACCTGCCGAAGCATTGGAGAAGATGAGATCAATATTTCCCTGAAAATTTTGCTATGGGAGATTAAATCAAAATACTAACAAGTTATAGATGCTTTCTACAATACTCAGACTCAGTTTTTAAAAAGAATAGGTCGTCAAATTATAATTTTGGATTTGTTAAAATACTTTTAAAGTTGTTGCTTACTAAAATATCCTTAAATAAGGAGTAGGAGTATATAGGCAATAAAGGCGTCGCATGATGAAGTGAAGATTTTTCAGAATATATTGATCAATTGTACAAAGAAAGTTATTGAAATAAGTTAAAAATAACTTATGATATTTTTAAGTTATTTTCGTTAGTTCTTTTAAATACTCGCTTAATCATCCTCAAATACTGTAAAAAACTCATTTTCAGAAGAATTATCCAAACTTCAACTAATTCTGAGTATACAATAACAATTATATGTCTGTTTGTATCTCTAATGGTTGAAAGCGATTTTTTAACTTTAGGAAAACGTCATTGCAGAACTAAGAATATTGTGAAACTAAGTTTCCTGCCTCGCACACATCGGCTCAGGGCATGTTTGAATTGGCATTCACGCACCTACAATCAATTTTGGATATGATAATTAACAACTTTCATTTTATTTTTAAAATAACTTAAGTACGTTGGACGGAATCGAAAAAATTTTAGTTCTAGCATAATCGATTTCGATTGAAGTACAGACAGACAATCAATATTGGTTCCTTGGTCAAATATATAGATAACCCTCCCAGTTCTTCAAGGCATGTCAATCCCTTTTGGTTTGGAAAAATAGGAATTGTCCAACGGAGAAAACATTTTTGTAAATGTCATAAACCAACATTTTCAAAAGCAGAAAATATTAGATAAAAATAGATGAATGATTTTATAATACATCTCTGACATAGCCCTCAAGTAAGGGTCTTTTGGGCTTGAAGTGTGGAAAATGCACAAGCCCAAATTACCTTGTCTTGAAATTCAACTTTTTGTTTAAAAAATGAAGGTGGCAAAGATCAGCCTCTAGATCATTTGGTTTCCAAAAGCTTAATGTTCTGGGAGGTATTTCAAAGAAACTATTTGACCTTATGGAAGTGACCAATGACCTTTCTATAACTCTTTTTAGTTTGTTTGGATACGTTTCCAAGTTAAGCTTATGAGTAACCTTTGTACTTAGAAGAATTTATTGAATAAGTGTTTAACAAGTTATTTACATATCAAGACATGAGAATGTATTTATATTAATTACTTCTCTAATGATAATATTTTTCAATCTAAGGAAACAAATTTGTCATGTAAACAGATGCTTGTGGTTCTTCTACAACAAATGTTGATCTTTATGAAATGAAGAGGAACAAAGAAGTGGCAAATGTGCCAACTTCCAACATACTTTATTACCATGCAGCAAATATTAAACATGAATGGGGGAAGTAATGAGCTACTGATACAAATGGAGACCATAGCATTTTTTAAAACCAAAGTCACTTATCAATTTACAGTACAAGCTTATTTATAAAGCAATTAAAGCAACTTGGTGTCAATGATACAAAATATTAATTGGATTAATTAAAACAGAACATTTGTAATGAAGCCTAAATCTAAGAATTTTTTCTTGAATAAAAGTAAAACATAATATATGCATTGCAAGTTTAATGAGAAACAAGATGATAATTATGTCCTAAAAGTTAAAATTGTAGATAATGTAATACCACGTATTTCTAAGTTCAATTACTTAGAATCAATTCTAGAAAATAATGAAAAAATTATTGAAGATGTTATTCATTGAATACAAATTTTTGTATTCAATGGTTAAACTAGAGAAAACATCAAGAGTTGTTTGTGATTATAAATCAATTGTGTATGGCAATTGCTTTTACAAATATTTGGAATATTGAATCAGAACTGTCCAGAGAATGGTTCAAGCGACATGGCTCATAAAACCCCAAAATATAAGATAGCTTGAAATGGATATGACTTCAAAATAAAACCTAACCAGAATGAATGAATGAATGAATTTACAGCAAACTTTTTAGACGTTATTAAGATTTAAGACTTGTTTATAGAGCTATGTATGCTCATTTTGTAGAAGTGAAAATGGATGGTTAACAACTGCAAGGTTGAAAGAAAACTCACCAAAATTCTGCCATTTCACTTGTTGGTATCTGTTTTGACAATGACTCGTAGAAAACCCTTAGGGGTTCTTTCTGTCAACAAAACGCATTAAGGAAAAAATCACAAGCTGATTACCATATGTAGATACAGGTTAGTGAGTTCCAGGAATCAACTGAGATATATTCAGAACCTGTTCGGGAGGATCATGTTTCTGACCAGGCAGACTATAGACTTTCTTCTCTCTTATTTTGATAGTAGTTGTTGTCTTTGTTACTGCTTTGGATGACGATGTCGATGTCGGTTTTGATTTAACCTTCAAGTTTATGCAAAGTAGAATAAAATAACAAGTTACAACCCTCATAACTGAAACAAACACATTTAAATTGAGCTAAGAAATGC
Source organism: Abrus precatorius (assembly GCF_003935025.1). Lineage (NCBI taxonomy): Eukaryota > Viridiplantae > Streptophyta > Magnoliopsida > Fabales > Fabaceae > Abrus > Abrus precatorius. Next base: position 15,674,538 of record NW_020874384.1, read on the forward strand.
TTGATGACTCCATAGTTTTCTTAAGGAAAATAAAAACAATTGAATACTAATGTAAGGAAAATCAATGCAAGTTCTCCTATCAAATCAGCAAGAATTTATCCATTGGAAACTATCCGGGAAGTCTGAACCCGATTCCCTTAAGAAGCAGCAGTGTTGGTAAAAATTAAAATTAACAGTCAACGCAAATCAGCAGATGAATTAAGAACCCCAGAAGTCAAAGTTCAAACCACCCAATCAGCCAATAAGGATTCAATCCAATAATTCAGAAAGTTGGGGTTTTTATTTATGATACCTCAGATTTGGTGACAGTGGTAACGGGTTTCATCTTAGAATCAGGTGGGTGTCTGGTTGAGGTGTCCACCTTCTTCTTGAGAGCCAAAGATTCAATCTTGGGTTTGGAAGAGACATCTTGGGCACTTGGCTTGAGCCTCACCGTAGAGCTTTTGGTCTCTGTTGCCATAACAGAACTGAACAATCCTTAACCAGTTATCTTCTAAAGCCTATAAATTAGATCCGAATCCGATTGACCCAATTCATTTGATACTCAATTACATGTTCATTTCATCAACTTTGCCTTTGTGAAGATTACCCAAAGAGAAAAAGATGGTAAATTCGAAAGTAAAAGCAAAAGGGGGCGCGATGTGAGAAATCAGATGAACACAAGGTCCTGCTGGGTTTGGATCTTGGAAAGAAGGTGAAGTTTTTTTAGGGAACAGAGAGTGATGCTTGGGTGGGGACCACATCTTGTTAGGATGTTCTTTACTTCCTCAAACATTGTTTGTTTTCACTGATTTTCACGTACGGTGGTCCGAACACGTGTGGCGTGTGACCCAAAACCTGTATAGTAAGAAAATGATCCAATTCGCGTGTGTAAATTTTAAGTATGTGATTAAGTGGGTTAAAGTAACATGTATATAATTAATTGAGATAATTCTTAACTAGTTAAAGAAAAATATTAATAAATTCTCTTCGGATACTCATTAAAAAAATTTAAAGCCACTTTTTTTTTATTAAAACTGTAATAATATTTTTAACTTTGTAATTTGATATACATTTCAATGCGATTTTTAATTAAAAGGTTATTTTTTATGTTTAATCCTTTTTCTTAAAATGTTAGTTAACAAAATTCTCATTTAAAACAGTTAATCGTAAATAGTAGTAATATATTTATAATTTATTACTCTAATGATTCTATCATGCACAAAAACTTTAAAAATTAATGGCTGAAAAAGTTGAGTCTCGGATAAAATTTATCAGCATATAACAAATTTAGTTTTTATTCTTGAAGGTAGAATAAATTTTATATACATTCTCCTTCAGCTGTAATTATGTGCCTTTTTCTTTGGTGAACATGTATTCTTAGTTTTTATATCAAATTACACAATTTTTTAAATACTTTTTTACTTGAAAGATATCTCTATTTTCTTTAATATTTGTAATAAATGATTAAAATTCTTCAATTAATATTAAACATAGCAGTATGTTTATAAAACAATATTTTATTAAGTAACTTTTGAGATTGAAAGATTCAGATATATGTATTTTTATACTTTAATTTCATTTTTATTTTTGAATAAGTCCTAAATATTTTTAGTTCATATTTTTATATTTTAGCTATATTTGAATGTTTTTTTTTTATAGAATGCGCATAGTACTTACAGATAAATGAAAATTTCATTCATTAATTTAAAACTCATAAAACTTCTGCATCTGACAGTTAAATGCATCGCATTAAATTGGAAAAAAAAAAAAGAAAAGAAACTAACGAGTTTCATGTGCATTACACATATTTTTAAATCTTTGAATGGAGAAAGTTTTCAAAACATCAAAGCCATTATTTAAGCAGTAAAAGTGCTTATAAAAGGAGCATTTTGTCACCTTTTGTAAATCAGCGAGAACAGGGGGAATATCAGCTTCATTTATTATACAACAATTTTGCCAAACGCTCTTGCTCTTGCTCTTGCTTCTGCTTCCCATAAGGAGGGCCAATTTCTTGCCTTTTTTTAAATAAGTGATTTTCTCTTCTGAATTCTGATGTCACATGATAAGCACTTCTACACTTTGGTCAATTTCCTCAACAAGTTTTGAAGACAAAGATCATCACGATTTCACAACACAACCAAACAATTATATGCTTATGCTTTCTTTTTTCAAGGGATAGATATGACCCTCTAGAATCAATAAACTTTTTCTTTAATCATATTGTTAACTCATGCAATCTAACTAACATCATCAAGTTATCAATTCTACAAAATAAGTTTTCTACAAAATTGATACATGATCATGTCTGGCTTATTTGGAAAAGTCTATTGTACCAAATTGAATGAAGAAGCATATGAAACAAGTCATACTTTACAGGCTCAGCATGCCACAGAAAATGCTCCTGTACCTTTTTCACCCTCTTATGCATCTCTAAGTACCTTTCTTCAGAGATTGAAAGCAGTATGTTCCTCAAATTAGGGATGTCTCTTTCCATCAGAAACACAGCAAAAGATTCCCAGTTCAAAACTTCAAAGAGAGGAGGAATAAAATTGTCAGATATGATAACAGGAATGCACTGATAGAATATAGCCTCTACCACACGCGGACTATTAACTTCATGACCTCTTGCACAGATACAGTATCTGCTGCTCTTCATGAGCTCAAGATAGTTTGCATTACCCCTGACATGTGGCAAAGGACCAGATATTTTCATGTCAGGTTCTTTGTTCTCCCAATGTTTCAACAGAATAGGCCGAACATAACCGTGCAATCCGCCTGCAAAAAAGGCCAGGATAGGCCTCTGAGAAGGAGGGTTGCCCCCTATATTTTTGACAGGATTCTCAATTGACCTTATATATGTTTCTGGAAGAGAAACATCCTTGCCTATCTTGAATCCTACTTCAATGTCAGCATTGCAGAGGGCTCTGATGCAGTTAAGCATGCGCCCTCTTGTTTCTGCAGGAGCCTGAGAAAGTGTGCTTGTTAAATACTCTTCCACTCAATTACTGGTGAGACTGCTTCCACAGAAATTAATGATTCAATCATAATGGTATACTATAGTCCATGATTAACAATTTATGAACAGCAGGAATTTCTATTTGCCACAACTCAATAATGCAAATAGTTATATTTTACAGTTTACATCAAGGGAGGTTTCCCATTATAAGAGTGAAACAACGTTACAGATTGCAATCTCATAGCATATTTCAATTCACGTTTAGTTCCTCACGGATTACCAAATTTTTAACATGAATCCAAATACATACTAAGAAAATAAGGACAAGGAACACAAACACATACCATATTCTTCATCATAAATTGCTCCAAGACAATTGGGGGAAGTTTGTTATAAGGACAGGAGAAGAGGCAGAAAATGCATTGATGATAATTTGCATGAACATAAAGAATCATACCCAATCATGGCAAGCAACAACAAAGTGATCTGCTCCAGAAGTTCTGTTCCAGAAAGGATACTTTCCAGCAATCATGTCCACATAATTTTTCATGTACTCAATTAAGTTTGAACGTTTGTGTGAATTACGTACATAGAGAGTTTGCTGCAACAATCTTGAACTGAAAGGTATGTAAAACAAGTGAGCCTTCGCAGGGTCTTCAGTGACAAACTGTTTGTTTGCTTCCATTGATTTCATAAACCATCCTTCAGATGCATATATTCCATCCAGTAAGGGCTCATGGAAGATTGGTCTGTCTCCATCCTGGTAGATGTAGACTTTGAGCATCTTCTCCATTAGTTCATAACTCCTGTAGACATGATTAGTTGGATATCTTTTAGGAAGGATATGCACACAAGATTTAAGATACTCAAACTTACAGGGGGCAGAGAAATACATACATAATAATTAAAGAATATGTAAACAGAATCTTCGTATCTAAGTTTGGTTTTATATGCTCTTTCCAAAGAATAGCATGATAGACCCACGGAAGGCCATAATATTTTGAAAATATGCCAGTAGTTAATTTTATTAGACTAAATTATGTTTTTGATCCCTGAAAATATCATGATTTTTTCATTTGGTCTCTCATTTTTAAAAATTTGTTAAATTGTTCTAAAAAATTTTTGTTGCCATGTATCCCCCTGTTAAGCTTCATTTATTTTGCCCATTTAGTGCTTATGTAGCTCTAAAAAATGAGGGATCAAATGGAAGACTGGTGATATTTAGAGGCACTACAATGTAAAAAAAAATTATAAGGATTCAATTATAAATGTCTAGAAAATGAGGGATTAAAGAAAAAATTATGATATTTATAAGGGAACAAAAACATAATTTAACCTTTTATTATTTTTGTGCTGAACACTTATGTGTGGTTTATTTGGAAGTTATTTCTATCACTTGTGGGTTGGACGGTAATTGCGTTATGGTTATGTGTATACTAAGCATGGGGGTGGATTATTCAGAATGTGGTTTGTTATTTGCTGTTTATTGAAGAGAATACTTCTTGTATGGGGAAACTCTTGTACTGAGTGCTTGTACTGCAAATCTAGTAATTAAACCAAATTGTTTCTGTAATACAGTCATTGTTTTGTGTTTCTAATTCCTGAGTCCAACAAAACACGATGTTTACATATCTTTGTATATGCCATATATTCTGTTATTTAATTTAATTTGTTGAATATGACATGGAAAAACACCTAGCTCAGTAATGACACGGTTTTTTTTTTTTTAATAACTATTATTTCACAGAAACCAAATACGACCAAGTGAAAACTCCAAATGCTTAATTATCTAACTCAGCTCTATACAGGTGAAGAACCCATTGGAAATGGTGCACGTAAATCAGAATCATCATTTATAAAACTTTGTGTCTATACAGTTGTATTTGAACTTTAATCATACTATTAGATTCAGTTCCCTCCTTAGAAATAAGCAGTTGATAAGTCAGAATAATAAAATAATTCAATCAGAATCTTGGCAATTCAACCATACTGCAGTGGTTTGGATCAAGAGTAGAATCCATGCATTGAAAAATAATTATTATTATCATACCTTCTGAACATGGAGACATTCCTGTATAAAGCTGAGTAAAGTCTAGAATCATTCATAATTATAGGTGCATTTAAAATCTCTGATTTTACATGCAATACTTCCAGATCAACAGCTGAAGACCTAGTTGGCTTCTACAAAATTATCAACATAATGAGTTAGAAATCTAATCATGTAATTCAATCTGTACTTGCACATATGATCCATCATCTAAAACATACCACTTGCTGGGAAGAAGCATGATTATGCTGCAAAAGTAAGTTCATCTCGGATATTGAAACTACTTTAGAAGGCTTCTTTTTGGGATTCTTTGTAGTCACTGGCTTATCATTATGGAATGTCAAGTTACTTCCTTGCAAAGGACCAAAGTTTCCATCCTTGTAAACTGGATCAGTTGTATCTGATTTCAATGAAGTTGCATTGGGAGTGACAGATATCATGGGACTTCTCGAATCCGTTTCTGAATCTAAGGATGTTCTGTACGGCAATGGCGCCATAGGCTGAGGTGAAAGCACGGAAGAAGCAGATTCTTGTGATGCCAAATTAACCACAACACTGTCAAGTCCTTTAGCTTTCTTTGGTGCAGAGGCAGTGATTGAATCTCTTCCATTGTGAACTACTACACCATGTTCTAAGAGGGAAGCCTGAGGACTAATAGCTATCTCTTCATGTGCACGAGTAGAACTTGAATTTGAACCATTTAGGTGCATATTATTATTATTATTATTTCTTTCCACTTTAGAATTAGCCAAAGATGTATCCATTGTGAAACTAGTAATTGTAGCAGTAAGAGAAGATAGGAATTTACTATTTGGAAGTTCCGAATACTGAACCACTAAAACTATAGCCACTGTTATCCCCAAGATTGAAATTAACCTCCTTGTTTCTGCTTGACACAGAAATCTAAATCCTGGATCCATGTCACAACCTCAGAAACGTGACCAACACTTAACTGGGGGAACCAGAGACATAAACTTCATTGAACACCCATCATCAAACGCTTCAAAACAACAATTTCCCAAGTATAACCGACACCTTTGTGAAGCAAATTCATGATCAAGATTCAATCTTTATTATAGGGAGTGACCATCGTTACAAAAGATCGCCGAATGCAGCAGCTAACACGCTAAATTCTCACCTCTAGAGAGATCAGGAGAAGTAATTGAAGCAAACCCATTGAGATGAACCAAGAAAAGTCAATAAATTTTGTGTGGGTTTTCAATGGGAAGATAAAAGAGACAATTTTACGATAAGGAGAGGCATTGGGTGGTTCATTTGGTTAGGAAAACAGAGAAGTAAGGTGTAACGGAATCATAGGACAAACTAATGTACCGACAAAGGACATACGTAGGTATTGAGATTTGCGTCTGTGACGGTCTCTTTCTTAACTTATCGAACAGGGAAAGGATCTAACATGTCAGTGAAATGGAAGGAAGGAACAGAGTAATCGAAGATTGGAGTAAATTTAGGAACCGGCCAACGAATAAGTCCAAGACTATCCGAACTTTATAACGTGAAATTGCACACTTTTTAAATCTCTAATGGACCGCTGTGTTTTTTACATTATGGTTTTATTAACAAATAATTGAGTAAATATTGAAATTAGTTTTTAAAATATTTAACAAGAGTTAATTTGGTCACTAAATAGTTTTTTTTTTTTCATGAGAAAGATTAATTTCTCGATTGAAAATTGCATATCTTTTATAAGGTATTACTTAGTTAAGATGACATATGCAATTTTCATTTTATGAAATATTTTTAAAAAACTAAATTAGTTCTTTAAACAAAAATTATTGAAGTCAGCTTACATATTTCTAAATATTAAAGTTAACTTTTAGAGATAATCTGACTAAAACAAAATAAGTTTCTAAAAATTATTTTATTGAATAAAAATTAATAATGTCATCTCAACTGTTTAGTAACTCAAATAAAGAGTTTTATTAAGTTAAACATGAGTATTTTAATAGAAGAATTAACATGTTCTGAAGATTAAATTTTTAAGAACTATTTGATGATTTTTATTTTTTCGAAGACAAAATTAGGTCTGTAAAAATTTTTCAGGGGCCATTTAGGCCATTTACGATATTCACTGTAAATAATTTAAGCAGCGTTTTTCCGTAATTTGTGCGTTTTGAAAATGCCTTTGCCGAAGTCCAAACTCTAAAGAGCACAAGGTAGGGTTCGATACATGGACTAAAAAAATGTACACTACTTAAAATTACACAAATTTATTCAAGACAAAGTGAGAATAAATATACATACAGATTAAATTTACACCAAAAGCTCAAAAAATGTACACATAAAATAATCTAATAAACTTCATTCTTATTTATTCTCTCTGTCTATCCCCAAAAAAATGTGTTTTTTTTTCTTTAACAAAAATAAAAGGCTCTTTCAATCAATTCTGGCCATCCGTGTCTCCAAAGTTTTCTATCTAGTTCTTGCGGTGAACACTCTGTTGTACCAAATAGAATGAAGTATCATGTGAAATATATCATACTTGACAGGGCTCCTATGCCAAAGGAAATGCTGCTGCACTTTTTTCACCATCATCTGCATTTGAAGATACCTTTTTTGAGGGATGGAAAGGAGTATACTCTTTAGATTTGGAATATCCTTCTCCAAAACAAAAACAGCAAAGGACTCCCAATTCAAAACGTCAAAAAATGGAGGCACAAAATTGTCTGATATAATAACTGGAACACATTCATAGAATATGGCCTCCACAACTCTTGGACTGTTCACTTCATAGCCCTTTGCACAAATGCAGTACTTGCTGCTCTTCATGTACTGGATGTAGTTTCTATTGCCCTTAGACTTTGGCAGTATCCCAAAGATTTTCATGTCAGGATCTTTATTTTCCCAGTGCTGTAACAGGATTGGCCTAACATAACCATGCATGCCCCCTGCAAAAAAGGCTAGGGTGTTCCTCTGCGAAGCTGGTTTTCCACCAAGGTTTCTAGTGGGATTCTGAGAACTGCGGACATAAGTTTCGGGAAGAGACGTGTCTTTTCCCAAGACAAAACCAACTTTGACATCAGAATTGCATAGGGATCTTATGCACTTAGCCATGTGTTGCTTTGTTTCTGTAGGGGCCTGCATAGTGTAGTTTAGAGGCATATTTTATGAGAAGATACAATGAAGGAGACTAATGTGATAAAAGAATATTTACCAATGCATGCTTTTATTTCATAACACAAAAGTGTTAGTAGCATTAAGTGTTAAGGCTTGTCTGAAAGAACTAATGAATATTTTATGAAAAACAGTTTATGACTCTGGTAAGTTGTTTTCAGTTTATTTCAATAAATTTATTGGTATAATTTTATCAAAATAAGTTATTTTCACCTTAGCCAGATAAGTTTCATCATTAAATTTATAACATAAGTCCCTGTTTAAATAAAAAGAGCTTACTAAATAAGCACTTAAAAAGTTGCGTGTCCAAATGCATTCTAAATGAGAAGCAATTATGGCTTGTGCTCCTAGCAAATTGACACAGAAAAGACACATTCATAGAACTAGGAAAAGCAATACCCAGTCATGGCAAGCAACAAGAAAGTGATCGGCACCTCCTGTTCTGTTCCAGAAACGATGTTTTGTGGCAATCATGTCTACATAATTATTCAGATACTGAATCAGATTCCTGTGACTATGTGAATTTTGTACGTATAAGGTTTCCTCTAACATCCGAGAACTGAAAGGTAAGTAAAACAGATGGGCCTTCTTTGGGTCATTAGTAACAAATTCTTTATTAGCTTCCATCAGTCTCATGAACCATCCCTCGGAAGCATAAATTCCCAAAAGATATGGTGAATGCATTATGGGCTTAGCTCCTTCTTTATATACATACACTTTAAGAGTCTTTTCCATCAATTCATAGCTCCTGACAATTAGAAAGTCAGAGGATAATATTAAGGTGAAATGAAAACTCAGCAGTATTAAAAAGAACCTTTCTACATATATTGTTGTTGCATGCTCAAATCTGTCATTTTCTTAAAATTTTGTTTCAATGAATAGCGAAAAGACTCTTCAACATCAAGAAATCTGAGCATTTTTTTATAAATTATACTAAATTCTATATGAGTTGATCAACACTATGATATTTATGTAAAGGAACATTTGTTGTTACAAACCAGAAAACCAAAGAGCCTGAGCTTACATGTTATCAGTATGATAAATAGCAAATGTCTCTCACTGTCCATAAAAAATTGAGTTCATATTGTCATTACAAAGATATCCATACATTTGTAAATTTCAAGTAAGAATTTTCTTCTAGGCGGTACTTCTGGAACATTTATCAAAACTAAAAATAAAGCCACAATAATCAAATGATACCTCTTGAATGTGGAAATGTTTCGAAAAAGGGGAGTGTAAAGATTTTCAACATCATTTACAATTGGTGCATTTTCAATCTCTGATCTGGCGTGCAGTAGCTCTTGATCAACAGCGGAAGACCACCTTGGCCTCTAGAAACAAGTTAAAAACATAAGAACAGAACAAAAGAATATGCTAGAATCTGCAAGTAATAAAATGAAAAGAAAAAATAAATTAAATTACCATGGAACGATATGAGGCATGGTTTTGCAGCAATATCTTGGTCATTTCAGAAATTGTTATTACTTCCGAAACTGCTATTTGAGTTTCTTTAGTATCCATAGGCACGCTGTTAATAGGAAAATTCTTGCCTTGTATATTGACATTTTCATGTGATGGCCTGAAACTCTCATCCTTCTCAGAATCATTTTCCTTAGAATCATTTGATACCGCTCGAGGTAGAATATTTGGGCTCACTTCTGTTGGATGACTTATAGGTGGAGTTAAATATGTCTGTGTTGTTGCATGAGTAGGGAAATGAGATTTAACATATGAACTTCCTGACTTATGTTCTGATGCAGATATAATATTAACATCTTTTGTCAAATTTATAGCCATAGTATTGTTATAACTGCTCAGTTCAAGATTTCCTGCCAGTCCTGTTGCAGGACCATTGTCTGATATCCAATTAGTTTCTTCCATGGAACTTTCACGACTTTCATTGAATCCTAAAGATTCATCATTTTCATCAAATCCTAAAAATTCGTCCAATACCTTTCCTGGGTCAGAGATGAAACCAGTAATTGAAATAGTGTCCTTTTCTTCAGACATCCTAGTTTTATTAACTATCTCAAGGGCATTTTCATCAGCGGAGTTTGCTTGATTCAAACTTGTCAAATTGTTAAATGTTTGAGACTCAGATATTGGATCTGCAACTTGGAATCTAACACTATCCAATGCTGGTGTAGTGTCAGCAGAGTATACAGAGGGTTGAAAGCTACCATAAGGAAGCTCAAAATAGTGGAATGAAAAAATCATTGCAAACGTAATGCCAATAAGCCAAAACAATCTCTTTTTTTCCAGCTGAAATAAGGACAACATTTCTTGATCCATTTTGCTAAATTTACTGAACAACCGTCACTGCCCAATTACCATATCAACTCTGTGAATTATACCAAAATAACCCAGAATGAGTAAGAACTAAGAAAGAGGCAACTACTTTGTAACATTAAAGAAAATGGTTAATTTTTGTTGTTTCACAACCCAAATTCACCCAATTGAAACGCATGGCCTCGGAAAAGAAATGGCAACAGCAAGAAGGTAAAGTAAACCAGACTCATTTTGCCAAGTTCAGACATACCAATGGAATAAACCATGATGGAGAGTTCCACACATGAATCAATTCTGCGAAACAAGAATACGTTACACACAAATCTAACTTGGGCATGTCTAGTACTCAAATTTCAAATACAAGTGTGATGGTTTTTGGAAAGTAATTGTAGAAATTCATAAAAGCAAAAGGGCTACCTAACAAATTCTGGGAAAAGAAAAGAAAAGAAGAAAAAAAGGAAATTAACGCAAAAAATTAAAATCCACAGAACAAAATATCTAGTTTCCTAAGTCACGGTCAAACCTCAAAACCCATGTCTTAATCCTGATGCTACCCACACAGCATAAAAAATTCAGTTCCAAATTACATCAATTCCTTCTTATTCTTTTTCAGAAGTCATGAAAACAACGAAGAAAAACAAAGAATCAAGACAGGAAAAACAATATGAGAATTGATAAAAAAGCATGTCAGGAACCGATAACTTTACCAACAAACAATCAGCATTCAACAAAGACTACACAAGATGAAGTGATTCCTGTGAGTTACTTCAAGTTCTAGTTAACTAATAAGTCTGAAACCTCAGTTGTAAAATTGAATTCCGATATTATGTTAATTGCCCTCTCTCTCTCTCATTTTTCAGCCCAACCAAACACAAAACAAGCCAGCTTCTTCTGTATTATCAAAATTTTATCTTTACATGTTGAAGCTCTATTTATAGATAGTCAAAAATATATTTTTATTTAATTTTATTAGGAACATAAAGAAAATAAAATATCTTTCACGTTGGACATAGAAAATGGAAGTAAAATAACGTCAAATACCTGGTTGGCATCGAAAGAGTTTGTTTTATGTTGATGTTTGAGGTGACGAAGCAAAAGAGAAGGTGTGTTGTTGGGACAGAAAGAACAAGTGGATGAGGAGGGATCCCTATGTTACGCTGAACGGCATCAGCAACAACATCAGCACCCAAATTTGACAGTTTTTTTTCTCTTTCTCGTAAAAATTAAGAACAGTAAAAACATTAACTCTACTTTTCAAAATCAAAGACAACTATGAGGCGCCTTTACACGCTGTCATTCAACTCTTGACGGATATCATAAATTCGAAGTTTATTACGCCCTTTTTATTTTTCCTTTAGCTAAGTACAAAATATTTATTACTATCTATTTTTATTTTACCCTGTTTTTTCTTTCCATCCAAAAACAAAACCTTCAATTCTTGTGTGGGTTGTTCCCGTGCGCAGCAGTATTAAAGTTATTGCTAAAAAAAGTATTTGTTTAGAATAATAACAAACTTATTATAATAATTAGTTGGTAATTTTTTAATAAATAAGAATTAAAAATAATGAACATTTTTTAATATTTAAAATATAAGTATTTAGACAAATAAGATTTTTTAAATAATATTTAATACAAGACAAAATTACTATTTTTTATTGGTTTTCTTATTACTTTATAACATAAATATTAAATGTAAAGCACGGGAATTAAATTTATAAAAATATTAGTTATTTTTTATTTATTTGTTTAAAAATATTAATTTTTTTAGATATAGAAGTTTAAGATTATTATTATCATTATTATTCTTTCATTAATAGCATTTTGTTCATATAAAATATTTATATTATTTAAATAGTTTAAAAGTTAAAAAAAATACTGATTAATTAAGAGTAAATTAGTAACTTAAATAATTATTTTTAAATCAATTATTAAATTCCTTGATATGTGAAATTGTTTTTCTTTAAATAAATAAATAAAAACAAAGATAGTATTTAGTTGTTTCTTCAGTTAATAATATTTATCAGCACAAAAAGTAAAAATATTTAAAATATTAAAAAATATTTATTAATGATGATTTTTGTCAACTAACTATTAAAATAATTTTAAAATTAGTTACCACGTAATTAGTGCAATAACTTCAACACTTTTAGAAGAAGCATTTTAGTGAAATCGATTTATAATTTTATCATATTTATTGATAAAGTTAATTGTGTTTTTAAAATATGTGTATATATATTAATTGACATTTAATATAAGACAAAAATATATTTATTATTAAAAAAATATATAAAATAATTTTTTATTTTAGATTTAAGAAGATTTGTAAATAGAAAAATAAGAAAATTTAGATTTATTCTTAAAATATATGTTAAATAATTAATGGCTATACAAGTGGTTATAAATATATAAAAACATTAATTATTACCGTTAAAATATTAAAAAAATTGTTACAATAATTTGTAAGAAGGTATAATAAAGTTTAATTAATTAAAAGTATTATTAATACACTTTCATCATTTTTATATATTATTAACAGACTTTTAAAAAATTTAATTTGTTAATTAGTACTTTAAAAGTACAAGTTTAACAAGACTCATAAATGCAAATATAAAAAATTTTAATTTTTTTGTTACCATATTTTATAAATAAAAAATAAGTAAAATATATGCCTTCAAAAAACTTTAAGAATATTTTAATTGATAGAATGTGGTGTTAATGATGATTCACAAATATTTTATTATATTTAGTTTTAATTAAAATTTAATAAAATTAATAATCCTTTAATTAAATAAATAATTGAAGTAAAAATTATTTTAAATTGATTAAAAAATTATATCACAAAAATGAAGAAACAAGTAATCATGTGAGAAAAATATGCATAAAAATTAATAGTTAAAAATGGAAATTGAATTTATTATGTTACAATGAATAGTTAAAGTCTCAGCTAAAGTTTTGAAAATTGGTGTTGTTATTAGTCTCAGCAAAAACTGAAATTAAAAGAAGAAGTCCTTATTAGTCATAATTGGGAGGTATTCTTAAACTTGGCTTGTGAATTGTTGCGCAAGAAATTTGAAATGCACTGAACCCTATCTTTTGTATGGTCTTTTGATTATGGTACTTGTTTAATTGTTTAGAGAGGCATATTCTAATGAGTTAAAAGCTAAAACACATTAATTTTGGTGGTACTTGCTAATTATTTTTAAGTAAAGTTTTTAATCAGCTTAAATTTTGTATTTTAAAAAAAAGTCATAAAAAATAGTTTAATTATATTATGGATATTTTTGCACAACACTAATAACTGTAATTTAAATTACTAATTAGTATAATTTTGTATTTGGTTGAAGAAGCAACCGAAAGAAAAAAGAAGAAAAAATATTTTTTGTAAATAAAAAATTAAAAGTTTTTAATTTTTTTATTCAAAGTTTTATATTAAAATACTAAGTAGTAAATATTTAATCACACCATCAATAGTGTAGATCGGTAAGTAATAGATCATTCTAACTTAACTAATAATTTTAAATTTGAGTTCTGAAAACGTAGTTGCTTTAGAATTTGATAAATAAAACTTTATTATCTTTTACAGTTTTGCCTTTGCTTGACTTTGAGCAAAATTAATAGATACTTAACCATACCAAATCTATAAATCAAATAATTAGAATGAAAATTTAAGATCTAAATAAATTAAAATAATCTTAAACATTGATAACTGTATAATCAAGATTAAATTCTTAAAATATACTAATATTTAAAACATTAAATTAGTTGAGAAGTTAAATTAATAAAGAGAAACAGAAAGTGCTTAAAGAGGCATTTTCTAATCGGTAATGGTTTTTAAACATCCAAACGCGACTTTTAGGTATCTCTCTGTAAAGAGGCGTATTTCAATCGGTTATAGATTTTAAATACCAAAAGGAAATACTTTTAGGTATTTTGTGTGTGTTTAGAGTGTAGTTTTAGAATTCAATCAGGTAAAAATGATAAATAAAAAAAAATAATTTTAGTATATTAATATTATCAATATAAAAAATTTTACACTATCAATTAGTAAGAATACATTATAAATATATTTTTAATATTTCTTATTTAAAACTTAATAATTCTTATTAATATAATAATTTATAATTGTATACTAAATTATATATAATATCACCTAAAATAATTTATTTTTTTTGTGATTTAAATAACGTAAATCTGAATTGGCCCATGCCAGATCTAAGCAGGGTTTGACCTACCAGTGGATCTATGCCTGGACAACGCTTCTAGGTATCAAACATGAAAAAAGACAAAAGATTCCTAGACACTAAATTCTAAACTAAAATGGCAATAATTGCTTTTTTAATACGAGAAATTTATTATATATACTCAACGTACATAAATTCTCTACAAAGAAAACCAAGTAGTATTAATTGATTATATAAATATTCGCAAGTTATAATTATTTTATATTTAAAAGAAATAAAAATCATTTAAACCACCATCCAAGATGGGTTTGTTTATGTATATATTTATAAACTAATAAAGATATTAGTTGTTTTGTTCTCCCACTCTTTTTAGTTCTCAAAGAACCTAACTTCTCCTATTCAACTTTGTAAGAACTAGTTTTGATACATTATATATTTGAATTTCCATGCCATTTTAGTAAAGTTCATGACCTTACTCCAAGCAATACCTATGGCCACTTCATATAATGCATTCCTAGTGAATTGCTCCATTCAGGAAAGACCCTCTCATGTTTCAGACAATTCTCGACCTAACAACCTTCCACCCTTCCATGCCTTAAAGGTAAACACACATCTATCTCAAATTTTACTTTGTTTTTGCTTTTCTTCACTTTTGCTTGCAAAGTGAAACTATTTGAACGTGTGATTCATTGGACAGCCAATCAAGAAAGTTCTGGCTATAGTCCCTTGGCAAATTGATGTTCCCAAAGCTATGACAAATACTGCAGCTAAATTACTTGACGCTTTTGTTGATTCCTTCTTTGAATTCATTGACCAACCATTGCTTCCATCTCAGGTAAGGTACCCTATATACATATAATGAGTAATTTAATTTAATGCTCATCTAGATTCTGACTTGCACAGAGCACCCAACTCATGCATACATATACACTCAAACTTACGTTCTTTCATACCTTCAACTAATTGTGTTCCATTACTTTGTGTAGAGTAACTTTGCTCCAGCGGAGGAATTGGGGGAAGCCATACTTGTGAGCAGCATTCAAGGACAAATTCCATATAATTTTCCAGAAGGTGTCTACGTTAGAAACGGTGGGGATATTCCTTTGAATATATTTTGTATTCATGCAACAATATATGATAATATAAACTAACTTCCTATGTGGCATCTTTAGCGCATAAGCATTTGTCCTTCCTTGATGATCCCATAATACAATGTTATGTATAAAACAGTGAAAACGACGCAAGCCACGCCGCAGGTTGCAAGGTACAGTAATATACTAAACAAAATTCATCAAGCCATAGATAAGTATACTGTACCCAACCCAGGCCCAAGAAAGTTTTATCCAATTCAAGCAAGACTACAAAGAATACGTGTAATTTACAATTTCACACAATTTTTTTGAAAAAATTGAGCATATTACACTGTTATATATATTGTCACTGTTTGATGCGATCAATTAATTAATCTAAGAGTATGCTAAAATCTCAATTACCGTCAGATAAGGATGGTTGCTACTTATTCAAAGATACGTATAGGTATTGTGCTAATGGGTACGTATTTTACAGGACCAAATCCACTTTTTGGAGGACTGAAATCAACAAATTCCATGTTTGGGAGGTCAAGACACATTTGGGTGGAAGGAGAGGGAATGATTCATGCATTGTATTTTGAAAAATCAAGTAATGGGAATTGGACAGTTCTCTACAACAAGAAGCACGTTGAAACCGAAACATATAAACTTGAGAAACAACGAAGCAAACCATCGTTTCTACCGGCCATAGAAGGCGATTCACTGGCCATTTTGTCTGCTTATCTGCTAAACTGGGTTAACTTACTAATCTGTTCCTATTTATTAAATTTGAGTCTTCATTTTTTAAACAAAAATATTGTTAAGAGTTATTTTAAATAAGATTGTTTTTAAGAGTTTTTTTTTTCTGCTTATGTAATTCAATTTTAATTTTTCATAATTTTTTTATTTTAATCATATTTAATGTAAGAAAATATTTATTTTTTAATTTATAAAATTGGTTAAATTTAACAATAATCATGTAATTTATTTTTAATTTTATTAATTTATTATAATAATATTTTCCCTGTGTACAATATGATTCATACAACATTTAAAATAAGTAGCGATCAAATGATTAAATTTAATGGACAGTAACGCACATTTTAACAGGGCTTAAGTCTCCAAATCAAGAAAAGATAGTACGATCTAGCTTGTTAGAATTAGCAAGTAAACATACAAAATTAAATAGAATGATGCTTCTTCTCACGATTCCCGCATTTATATGGCTAACAATCAAACTCACATGTGAAATATGAATCAACTATTAGACGATATTTTGGACTCATTCCTAGCTAGCTAAAGGAGTTAATATGACTTGGCATGCCTCATTTAGTTACATCTTGTGGAATTAATAGTTGAGATTTGGCAAAGTAAACAAGTACATCAGCAACACAAATGTCTTTGAGCATTCAGGGAAGTTTTATTCGGTTGCTGAAAATCACATCCCTCAAGAGATTGATATCTTTACCCTGAAAACTTCAAAAAATTGGGATGTCAACGGAGCCTGGAATCGACCATTTACCAGCCATCCAAAGGTTTTTCTTTATATGTATATTTGCAAATCAATGCTTATTCTCTTTTAGCACTCTATTGTTCTCACTCACTTTTTCAAAGTACTATCACAGAAAGCTCCAGGTACAGAAGAGCTAGTTACATTGGGGGTTGCAGCAACAAAACCTTTTGCCGTTGTTGGAATTATTTCTGGTATGCTCTATATTGTAAAAGTAAAAAAAAAAAATATTAAAAAAATAAATGTACTAATTATTTGCTTCCAGTAGTGCATGATAAATATGCTTCTTTTCCTATCCTTTTTCAGCTGATGGAAAGAAATTGGTTCATAAAGTTGATCTCAAATTAAACAGGTGCAGTCTATGCCATGAAATAGGTGTTACAAAGAGGTAACAATGTTAATAATTTTGCTGCTTTGGAGTTATTATTTGAACCCTGCATCATTGTAAAATATGTATTTTGTGGGATATTGTTTTGCAGGTACAATGTGATATTGGATTTTCCACTAACCATTGATCTAAACAGACTTCTTAAAGGAGGCTCGTGAGTGCATATCCTTTGTATGAGAGAGCACGCATTCAATTTAATCTATGATACGGTTAAGGAAAAATTCTGTTAATTAGTTAGCATCTCTTGTCTACATGTAGCTTAATAAAGTTTAGTAAGGAGGAATACGCGAGGATTGGAGTAATGCCACGCTATGGTGATGCCAACTCAATCAAATGGTTTGAGGTGGAACCTAATTGCACTTTTCACATCATCAATTCTTTTGAGGATGGTCACGAGGTAAGCTAAATAGAAGTAATATATAAGATTCTATACAAATTTGTCAGATATATGAACATAAGGGCTGCACTTAAATTTTGAAAATGTATTTGACGTGTATCAACAGGTTGTAGTAAGGGGCTGCAGATCTCTTGATTCACTAATTCCTAGACCTGACCCGAGCTTGGAGGAATTTGAGTGGTTATCTCGTTGTTATGAATGGAGATTAAATATGCATACAGGAGAAGTTAAGGAGAGAGATCTATGTGGAACGAACGTTGTTTATATGGATTTTCCCATGATCAATGGAAACTTGATAGGTATTAAAAATAAATATGCATACACACAAGTAGTTGATCCCATTGCAAGCTCTACTCAAGGTAACAATAGAGAATAATTTTTTAATTTTTTCTTCTCAAGAATAATAAGTAGCGTTTCATATTTCATAATCATATATAAAAATTACATAACATAGCCTTGTCATTGGGTTATTTAGGTGTGCCAAAATATGGAGGTTTAGCGAAGCTCTATTTTGAGGAATCATGTGCAGAGTTCTCAATGGTAAAAAATGCTTTGACTATATGTTTTACTAAAAAAAATTTCCAATTCCATGGTTGCAACTATCATCATAACTTGGATTTTGTGAAGCAGAAAGACAAAGAGCAACCTGTAAGGGTGAAATGTCATACATTTGAGAAGAATACATTTTGCAGTGGAGCTGCCTTTGTCCCTAAAGATGGGGGTGTTGAAGAAGATGATGGTTGGATCATAACTTTTGTTCACAATGAAGATACTAGCACATCTGAAGTGGGTTGAATTTGACATTAATTACTGTGTGGTCTTGCTAAATTATAACAGTATTATACATACACAAATTACTAATTAGCTCCTATTTATTTTTGTTTAAGGTTCATATAATCGACACAAAGAAGTTTTCTGATGAGACGGTTGCCAAAATTACAATGCCTCGCAGAGTGCCATATGGGTTTCATGGAGCTTTCATGCCAATCTCATTTCAGTCACAGTAGCACTGTTATTTGTATCACCATATATGCCTTACGTGAAAGCATAGGTTATAATAATATTACTCCCCCTTATCATTCATTAATATTTCGTGTATATTAATCTTACATCCCGTTAATATTTATTCTATTTTTTATTCTCTCATTATATCACCTCTCAGATTTCTTTCTTTCTTCCTTTTCTACTCTCCCTTTTCCCCTTTCATCTCACACCTCTGACAAAAATCATTAATCAACATAAGAAAAAATTGTCAATTTGGGCAACAGGGTTTAAGTACCATAGATTTTTTAATTGCACTAACCAAATTCACAATATCTGTGAGGTTGTTTGACAGCTTTAAGTTGTCATGGTAAATTTGAATTTTTAAAACCCATATATCATGGCAGACCAAGAAAAAGGAAACCGAACACCATGAAGAAGCATTTGTAGACAGTTGTAATCAAATCTTATTCTCACTTGAATGACCCCACCTACGTATTGTTGTTCATGATGCATCTGAAACTGAAACACAACCATTTTAAGAAGGTTCTGATCTTTATTTCCATCACAATCCCACCACATTCAGCAACATAGGCGGCATTCACTTGAATGAAAACATTAGCCATTTAACTAGAGGGATTAGGAGATTAGGACTACTGGTACAAAGTTTACCATGAAAAGAATACGCTAAAATATGCTGCACAAAGACAACCACCCATCATCATGATCGCAACATTATTTTTTTAAAATAAAATAAAATAATTTTATTTTAATATGATATCAGCGGTTGGGTTGAAGGAGAAGGAATGCTTCATATGTTTTGTATTTCGAAAAGCAAAGTGATGGGTGCTGCGTTGTGCTCTGCTCTACAATAATAGACACGTTGAAACTGCTATATTCAAACTTGAGGAGATTCATTGGCTATTTTGTCATCTCTTCTTCTAAACCAGGTTAGCATGTTTTAGCACATTAATTCTAATAACTAGCCCTTTTCAAAACCACTAATTAACAAACGCAAATTGTTAATTTAAGTTTTTTTTTATATATATATAGTGACTTATTATTAAAGAGTTAACCTAATGTGAATACATCATCTCCCAAAACACATACATATTAATCAGCTAGCTAAGAATAGTAATATTAAATATTTCACAAGCTAGATACATTAAATAGAAATCATTTAAGTCTTCTTACAATATCCTCCTATTAATTCAACAAATAAATTATTGAAACATTTTTTTATATTTTAAGATATTAATCTTCTGTTTATTTTACTATCAGGAAATATATTTTTTTTAACAAAAAAGTAAACATTCCAATATAATTTTATAACTCAGACTAATTTATACATACATCTCAATGGAATTTAATGGTTCAAAATTATTTTTATGAAAATCACTTCTATCAATTTTAAAACAAACAAACATTAACTATATTTGCCTTTTTATTTAATTCTTCTTTTATATAAAATAAGGCCTTGCTCTTTTTTTTAAAAAAATTATCTGGGAGAATTTTTGTATTTAATTATTTATAAAATGAGTTTTCTTTTTCAAAAGCACTGCCACAGAACTTTTAATTTAAATTGTTTAATGCAAAAAATAATAATAATTCGAACCCATAATATTTGGCAATACTTCTCTTAGTAACAATATCAGTACCCGGCGCATCTCATGAAATAATAGGAATCTTTAACGAAGGTTGTAACCTGAATATATTGTTCTCGCCATAGAATCATTGGCAGCATATTCAACTCCCATTGCCAACGAACTCAGGCATTACACACAAGATGTTTCAAGCTAATTAACCATTGCGTCTTGGAAACACTTCAGGGCACAGTGATTATTGTTGCAGAAAATTAAGAATAAAGAAATTAGGGATTTTTAATTTAAAATTAGTGATGCATTTCATTAATTTTTTCATTTGTTATCAAACAAGATTTCACTTATTGCAGGCAATTTCAAATGTTATTTTTTTATGGAACTTTTATTTACCCAGAATAAAAATCAATAACAATAAGGTGAGAAATATGATTCATAAGCCTATTTATCATTGCAACCAAATTATGATCATGTTAATGCTTGTATCTAAAATTTGATGATACCAATATGCCACCCTTCAGTTTTGGTTGTTGAGTCACTTGTTAGTTGAAGATCATATGGGGAGTCACGAATTTTCTTCTTGTGGATTTCACAGTTTAGATTTGGAAAAAACTATAAATATTATCGTGACACAAATGTGTTCGAGCATTCAGGCAAATTCTACTCAGTTGCTGAGAGTCACATCCCCCAAGAGATTGACATATTCACACTGAGCACTTTACTGGATTGGGATGTCAATGGAGCCTGGAATCGCCTTTTGGGGATCACCCAAAGGTTTTATTTATCACTCCTAACCTTATTATTATTAGTATTATTATTATTATTATTATATTTTTATTTTAACTTCTAGTGATATATTTTCTAGAAAGTTCCAGGTACAAGGGAGCTGGTTATATTTGGGGTAGATGCTATTAAACCTTTTCTTGAAGTTGGAATAGTTTCTGGTATGCAATATTGAAGAAATATTAATTAATGTGCTCATAATTGATTTTGACATAGAGTGGTTGTAAATGCATGCTGATATGTAATTAATATCTATAACATGTCCTTCATTAACCATTTTCAGCCAATGGAGAGGAATTGGTTCATAAAGTGGATGTAAAACTAGAGAGGTGCTGTCTTTGCCATGAGATAGGGGTCACACTCAGGTAACATTCGTTACCAAACCAAACCAAACCATCACACGGAATTATAAGCCAGGAATATCAACAATAATGAGACCTCACATATGTAAACTAATGCATCTATTTCTGGGTTAATTTTTGGTTTTCAGGTACATTGCAATATTACATTATTTTCCATTGATTATAGATTTAAACAGACTACTTAGAAATGGCCCGTGAGTGCATATATCCTTTCTACCAAAGAATTGTGCACTTAAATATATTTATATTTATTTAGGCTATGATGGAATCACAGAAAATCCATGTAGTTTAATAATTAGCTTAATTTCCATATTCTTACATGTAGATTAATCAAATATGGCAACAAGAAATATGCGAGGATTGGGATAATGCCGATATATGGCGATGCAGACTCAACCAAATGGTTTGAAGTGGAACCTAATACCACATTTCATCTCATCAATTCTTTCAAGGATGGTCATGAGGTAACTTATCCATTGTAGTTTTTTAAACTGTGCAATAAGCACTTCACTTACCCGAACCGAGTTAATTGGCTGCATAATTAAGATTTATTTATTTTTCATGTTGTAGTATGTAGGTGATGTTGTGGGGTTGCAGAGCGCTAGATTCAATAATTCCAGGACCTGGAGATGGTCTGAACGAATTCAAGTGGTTCTCTCGTTGATTGAACATGCAAATTGGAGAGTTTAAAGAGAAATATCTCACATTAATTAGTATTTCATTATTATAAACATATAATTAATTTATATTTTATAATATATTTTTTTTTTATCATTTAGACATTCCTATGTACGGAGCTCTAGCAAAGCTATACTTTGAAGAATCATGTTCAGAGTTCCATGTGGTAAAAGATTCCATGTGTTTAGAGATTAATGTTGTGTATTAAGTTTATCTTTATTAATATAGACTTTATTTAATAAAAATAAAATTGCTGGTGTAAATATTATAAATTTATACCAACAAAATGATAGATCATGCTAACAGATATTTGTTGCTATAATAAATTGATATATATCATTGATGTATCATACTATTTATATAATATATATATATATATATATATATATATATATATATTTAGTTTAGACAAATAATGTTTATTGGGAGAGATAAAATTACATTAAATATCGCTATATTTTGAAAAAAAATAACTATTAACTAAATAATATTTTTAGTATAAAAAAATATAGACAAATCAAATGAGTAATAGTTAGTAAATGAATTTTTTAGTAATATAATAAATGGTAACATGTAAGATCAGATCTTCAATCAATTTCAAACCATATAAAAATCTTAAGTTTGTGCTTTCTCTTTGATGACAGATAGATATATATAGACAAGCAGTGCTATTTTAACACTTAAAATGAGTGTTTACATCATACACTCAGTATTTTTTAATGTTGAAATATTTTTTTGAAATCATTTTATGTATAAAAGAGTTTAAATAATACTAATATAATAAAAAAAATTAAAAAAATTAACAACAAAAGAAAATGGGTGTCCGGTGTTGAAATGAGTGTTAAAATAACATTTGTATGTATAGAAAAGAGGGAAGGAGATTGTTAATTAAGGAATCTTGCAGCTAACACCGGTCTAAATGTTCACGAGAGGAATATGCCAAACCAATGGAACCTCCACATGAAATCGGATAAGTACAAGCAATAACTATTTGGTTAATATCAAATATTTGAAACATGATCTTCTTGTATTATCTAAAAATTCTTACATTTTGACCCTTTTATTTAATTTATATTTAATAAGTTATAATTTATTAATTCATTGACAATTAGATATAAATTAAATAAAAAACTCAAATTAAATATAAAATTTTTTAAATTTACACTAGTGAAAGAAAATTCTTCATAAAATATTTATTTTCATTTGCTACATATATATATGTATAAATATTAATTATCAAGGTATGGTACATCTATAATGTTGCATCCAAACGCAATCAATTATTGGAAACACATATGGCAACTTCATACATACCTCCTGCAGCTAAATATTACTCCCTTCAGAAACGCCTTCCACATCAATCCATTACTTTAGGACTTTCCTCAGCCTTCAAGGTAATAAATCAATCTATGTCTTATTTAAAACCTTACTTTAAGTGGCTTGTCTATTAATGTTGCTCATTACTTCAATTTATGAGCAGCCAATGTTAACAGCGTTACCGCAGATTCCGCTGCAAATCAATGCTTCCAAAACCATGACAGACATTAAAACTAAATTTCTTAACGCTGTTGTAGATTCAGTATTTCAGTATGTCGAGCAGCCACTGCTTCCTTCTCAGGTCCGGTAGCTACTAACTCTTTTATCTCAGTTATTGGATCTTGTTAATTACTACTAAAAGAATATTAGTTCAAAAAAAATCATAAAAGAATGTTTTTATTTGCATTTTTAAATTTTAAATTTCGTAAACAAAGTTTTAAAAATAATTTGTTAATTAGGATAGTGTTTTGTAGAGAAACTTTGCTCCCGTGGAGGAGTTATGCGAAGCCGTGTCTATCAGCAACATTGAAGGCGAAATACCAGATCACTTTCCAGAGGGTGTCTTCATCAGAAATGGTCAATCCTATGCACTTTCAAACCTAATATTTTGATGAGCTTTACAATAAGAGTGTGCATCGACGAGTTTTACTTTTGTTCTTTCGATGTCTGAAATTTTTATTGGCTCGTTTTTTTAACCCGTTCTAATTAAGGCTGGACTAACCCACTTTACAAACAAAATATATTAATATTAATATTATATAACATCTAAAAATAATATTTTTATTAAAAAGATAATATTTATTACATTTTTGGATTCTAAAGATGATAAATACTTTATTAGCCAAACTTTGCTACTTTTAGTTATTTATTTTCAGCTCTATGTATTGAGATTAACGTTTTTTAAAATTTAAATTTTATTATTAATATAGAATTTATATATAAATGCATAACAAGTATAATTTTTGAAAGGAAAAAAAAAAAAACCAAACCGGATTAAGATAACCCAAACTATATTATAAACTGGCTTCAAAATATATCTTATCCAATTTAAAAAATTTAAACTCATCAAATTTAACAATAAGTTGAATCTTGTACATCCCAAATTAACATGAATGTTTTATCACTTTCTTATAAAGCTTTCAACTTTTCTCAATCACTTTTTGCATAATTTTCTTTTAATTTTTTTGTATGATAATTATTTTAATTGCATAAATTGAAATATATTTTTATCCTTATATTTTAATAATTTTAAATGTTAGTTTCTTTAAATAATTTTTTATTTTGATTATTATATTTTGTAATGATAGAGTGTATGCATTTTTTTTTATTGTATTACTGAGATCTAATAAATAAAAGGAGTTGAACTAGAAGAATAGTTTAAGTTTACAATTTTTATAATTTTAAATGAAAAACTATTTAATATTTAATATTTATAAAATAATAAATATATATACTATTTATTTAATATTTATTTTACGTAATAGTACAAAAATTATTAAAAAGATATAAAAAATATAATACAGTTATTTAAAAATTATTAGCAATACAATTTTTTAAATATATATATATATATTCTTTATTATTAATTAAATTATATTAAAAAATTATTATTTTTATTATTTTTAATAAATCACAATCAATAAATTTTTTTAAAAATATTATATTCCTTTCATTAAAAAAATAGTGACTTTTGCAAATTCTATTTCTTTTAAAATAATAGTTAGTTTATGATTTTAATAAAGAATTAATTATTTTTTAATTTATTCTTAAATAAAAATTATAGAAATAAACTAAAATATATATATATATATATATAAATTACATAAATATACAATAATTTTTAAAAATAATTACAATACTATTAAATATATTTCTTAATTTTTGAACCGTAACTTTGAAAGACTATTATTTTAAATCGGAAGGTTACTAACCCTCCTCGTACATTTAATGCTATCCACGTTTTAATTTTTGAGTAATTCATTTTCACACACGATTATGAGAAGAGAAATAATTAATGTTAAACACGTGTTTTCATTTAATACCTTCACTCCGCCACCAAACACAAACCAAAAAATAAATAAGTTGTCTGAGCAATGAATTCAATCTTTTCAATATTTAATGAGGAGAGAAGCAGCATAAGAAATGTATCAGTAAAAAAAATGTTAACCAATATTTTGAGATATTAGTCTAGAATTTAAAATAAAACTCTTTTATAAAATCTAAAAATATTTTTTTATCAGACAAAAATTAGACTAAGATAATATTTACATCTAATGCATTTGTTTATTTATGAATGATTTTTTTTTCTAGTGTGTGGCACTAATTTGTTTATATCATCTTATGTGTTGCCCATATACAGGAGCAAACCCAGTATTTGCTGAATTGAAATCATCAAAGTCTATCTTTGGGATGACAAATAGCGCTTGGGTGGAAGGAGAAGGAATGCTTCATGCCTTGTATTTCGAAAAGCAAAGTGATGGAAGCTGCACCATTGTCTACCACAACAGATACGTTGAAACTGCAACATACAAGCTTGAGAAACAAAGTAACAAGCCTTTGTTTCTCCCTGCCTTAAATGGAGATTCGTTGGCTATTTTGTCTTCTTTTTTTCTAAATGGGGTAAACATTTTGTACCATATTCAAAACAATTATCCTTTGTTCCAGAGATAACAAACTTAATTGAAGATTACAAAATATGATAAAATTAACTTATTTTATATCGATCTTGTTAATTAATTAGTGTGAATCAAAATATTTTTAAAAAAATTGTGTTAGAAATGTATTAAAAATTATGTTTTCATTAATGACATTTTAATAATTTTTGAAATAAAATATGCACACTAACTCAATATTGAATTAGTTAAGATCATCAAGTAGATTTCTAATGGTTAGGCCCAAAGTTATCTCTCACGAGTCATGAATTTCCTTCTTGTGGATTTGGCAGTGGAGATTTGGAAAACTAAATAAAGAATATAGCAACACCAATGTAATTGAGCATTCAGGCAAGTTCTACTCGGTTTCGGATAATCATGTCCCTCATGAGATTGATATCTTCACACAGTACTTTGAAGGAATGGAATCTCGACGGAGCTTGGAATCGTCCTTTTGCCAGCCACCCCAAGGTTTCTGTCTCTATATACATTATTTTTATTTATGCAACATTATACAGAATAATATATATATAATTTGCATTAAAATTATAGTATTTAATAATATTAATACATTAAATCATATAATTTTTAATGTATTTTGCTTGTATACGTTTGACGTACAATGTTTGCACGTGTGTGTGTATATATATATAAATCACATTTTTGGTTTGAAGTGCAGCACTTAATTTGTTAATTTCCTTGATTCAAACTACTAGTGATTTGTTTAATACAGAAAGTTCCAGGCACTGGAGAGCTGGTTATTTTTGGGATAGATGCAACTAAACCTTATCTTGAAATCGGAATAGTTTCTGGTAAGTGTGGTTTAAATTCCTAAATACTAATTATATTAAAGAAATTACTGATTGATTCTGTAAAACGGTTGTGCTGGTGTGTAATATCGATAACAAACCATTTATTATTAACCATTTTCAGATGATGGAAAGGAATTGATTCATAAAGTAGACATAAAACTAGACAGGTGCTCTTTTACCCATGAGATAGGTATCACAAGCAGGTATATATATATATAATGTTTCATTATATATATAGTACCCACCAAATGGAATTATAAGCCAGGCTATATCGATTAGAATGAGAACTGAGAATTTTTAATACATCACTTTCTATGTTTTTTTGTTAGCAGATATATTGTGATATTGGATTTTCCACTGACTTTAGATTTCAGCAGACTACTTAGAAATGGCTCGTGAGTACAACACATACATATATAGACTTATGTCACTATGATATATGACCACAGAAAATCTCTGTAGATGAATAATAAGCCATCCATGTTTATGCGTGCATGCATGTAGGTTAATCAAATATGACAATGAAAAATATGCGAGGATTGGGATAATGCCGCTTTATGGTGATGCTGGCTCAATCAAGTGGTTTGAGGTGGAACCTAATTGCACATTTCATATCATCAATTCTTTTGAGGATGATGATGAGGTAATATATCCACAAATTTTTAATACTTGAAACTGTCGAAGAACTCTTTTCAAACACGCTAATTGAGAAATTTTGTACATGTTGTACTAGGTTGTCCTGTGGGGTTCCAGCGCACTGGATGCAATAATTCCAGGACCTGATGATGGTCGTCTAAATGAATCTAAGTGGTTCTCTCGTTGTTATGAATGGCGATTAAACATGAAAAGTGGGGAGGTTAATGAGAAATATCTCACTGGACCAGAATAGTTTATGGATTTTCCAGTAATTAATCCAAGCTTTTTAGGAATTAAGAATAAATATGGATACACTCAAGTGGTTGATACCCTTGCCAGTTATGCTTCAGGTATTAGTTCTTTAAAACAGTTTCACCATTCAATAATTATTTAACAATTACAACAACCCTTAATTATCATAAAACTATTTTTTATATATAATTGATAATTTATACGTGTTTCTTGATTGACTATTTAAATATGCCTAAATACGGAGCTCTAGCAAAGCTATACTTTGATGGACCATGTTCGGAGTTCCCTGGGGTAAAGTGGCATGAAACATAGATTATGCTATATATATATATTCATAAAAGTGTTGATATATTGTCAAATGTGTAATTAGGGAAGCATACAACAAGAAGATCCTATAAAGGTGGAATACCATTGGTTTGAAAAGAATGTATTTTGCACTGGATCTGCCTTTGTCCCCAAAGAAGGTGGTCTTGAAGAAGATGATGGTTGGATAATCACTTTTGTTCACAATGAAGACACTGACATATCTCAAGTAGGTTAATCAATATTCTTGGATATGTTAAGAAGTTACTTGATCTTTCAATCGCAAGTTACATATCCTTTTTGCTCTTTCTTTCAGGTTCATATAATTGACACAAAGAAGTTTTCAAGCGAGGCAGTTGCCAAAATTACTATGCCTTGCAGAGTTCCATATGGATTTGACGGAGCTTTCATGCCAATCTCATTTTAATTTGCAATTAATCTTCAGCATTGTGTTGTTTAGTTCTTTGTTTATTGCTGATTGGCCAACACGAATAAGGAACTCATGGTAGTGGCATGCTTTAGGTCATTGAGGCTATTGTCTAGATCTAAGACTCTCCAATTATCTAAAGCTTCCAAAAAAACAAATTATATCCTTAATAAATTTTACTTATTGTTGATTACCTTCTTTTTTTAGTGATTTATATTATGTTTTATTTTAATGAGAAGAAAGAAAACATTGAAAAGAATAAGTAAAAAAGTAATTTTTTAAAATCAAAATTCAATTTTTTCTTCTAATTTTTCTTTAATTTTAATTTTTTTCTCACGTCCATTTTTTAGTTAACCAAACAGATAATTTTCTAGAATATGTAAAATTACCTAGGTATTTAGCCTTTATCATTTAAAAAAAAAAATAGACAAGAAACAGAACTACATTAGCCTTGTGACATTAGAGAAAAGGGTGTATAATTGGTGCACGGCAATAATTAGCCGGTAAATTCTTTGGTATCCATAAAAAAATTTTAAGATAGTGTAGATAATAAATTTTAACTAATAATATTTAGATCTATGTTTAAATAATAAATTTATTTAATAATAAATTATTATATTAATATATTTTTTATATTCTTAATTTTATCATTATTAATATTTAATTATTAACTTAATATATTATTTATAATTCTTTTTATTTATAATAAATATAAATTATATTTTATTTAAAACTAAAATTTATAAATAAAATAAAATAAAAAATTTAATATATATATATATATATATAACATGCTCATGTAACAACTAATATAATTTTAAATAAATTATATATAAATAATATTTTTTAACTTGATATATGTTTTTTTTATTGGTATAAATTTTTTGAGTACGGTCCTTATAAAAAAAAATTAAAGTACTATAACACACGTCTAATTAACAACATAAACATAAATTGAAAATACACTAGTGTGTCACTACTGTATTACATAAAAAATTTAAATAACAATAAAAAAAATATAAACATATGTTAATTTTAATATTTTAAACTTAAAAAGAGTTAGAAATGATAAAAGGATTTAACATTGAATCGTGCATATTATTCTCAGCTTTAAATATACAAAACGATTGGTAATAATTTGAGAATAAATCCCTATAATTATGCTTATAATCAGTCATACAACATTAAGATATTATGTATATAATTAGTTATACAATGGGATGATCACGATATGATTTGCATTGAGTTAAAAATAGAAACTCCGAAAAACAGAAAATGTATTAATTTACAATGACAGCTAAATACACCTTATCTCTAATCAGAAGAAAAGATATTATTAAAAAATTAAGGAAAATGATAGATGTAGTATAAACCAAGAAAATCAGATTCGATTGGTTTGTACTTGATATTATTTTCAAACTAATTCAAGTTGAATCAAAAAAAAATTATGATCGGATAAAAAAAATTACCATAAAACTGATCCGGACGAACTGCCAAAACCCTATACATGTAGCTTGAGAGCAAAGGAAGACATTGATATTACCCATAAGAAATGATCTTTACACACTTTTAGCGAAACCAGAAAATGTTAAAAACACGAGAGGTTGCCCCATTCTAAGGGTGTAGGCACAAGTCTTAATCTGATAATTACATGTGACCTATTTACAAAACAAAATAAGAAGTCACTAGTCAATTTGTCAATGCATAATGCATTCGATCTTATATGTTTAGGTAATCGTCGTTGTCAATGCATAACATATTCTAATTTTGAATTATGTTCATGTTATTTATAATGGTCCAAGCTTGTCCGTGCCCATACGCAACTTGAGGGACCCAACAACATGGTCCAAAATTATAAGCCTAAACTCCTCTATTGCCTTTGAGTCTTCACATATTTCGCAGCTCAAGCTTATAGACTCGAGTGTTATCTATATCCTATTAAATAAATAAATGTTTCAGTATAATAAGGTAAAAAATATAGATTCAATAAGTTTCAACTAGGACAATGTTTAACATAAACGGACCGTGCTAATCACATTACTATGATTATGTCAATCATAAAGAACGTCTTTTGGTCAGGGACAGAGCTCCCAGCTGATGCATGCTTTTGTCTTCATAGACCACAAGATATTCTTAATTAATTGTCAAGTCAAGCACTACATAAACCAACAAAAAGATAAAGCATGCTGGGTGGGGACTAGGTAAAATAAAAGACAAGATTGAAAGCATTTGAAGTTGAGTGTCAATTATCAATAAGTTCAAAAGGAATACAAGTATAAAAATTATTAGGTTAAATAAGTCACTCAAATTTAAAATGTGATTAAATAATAGTTTAATTAAACACTTATTCAATAGGCTTTTTTTTTTTTAAGAAATTTATATCATAAATCATACAATTTATAATATAAATTTAAAATAACTTATTGAAATAAAATTTAAAAAAACATATAAAAATTATAAATTATTTTCATAAAATTTCCTAAACGCCCCTTAAACTGATTCTCTATTACTGTCTTAGATTGGCTCGAACTAAAATTCTAATTAGTATCTACTTTTTTATTTCAACACATAAATGCTTATTTAGGAAGAATTGAGACCGAGAGAAGCAAAATCTTGTAGGATCTTCATAACCATAACATGAGTAATATCTTCAACCCCTTTAAGAACCGTTTGCTAATGTTGATGATGCTTCTTTCTCTCCCCTTCAACGCTGAAGCTCAAGATAGAGAAGATCAGAACCTGCCACAGTTGCCTCAAACTGTTCATCCAAGCAAGGGGATTGTAATAGCAGTGCTCTCCACAATGTTTGCCATAACACTTCTCTTACTTTTCTACGTCAAGTTCTGTCGAGTTAGCCCTCACCGACTTCTCAACCCAAACCAAGGTCTCCAAAACTTTCACAGTCTCACTCGATCAAGGTCTAGAGTTTCGGGGATAGACAAACAAGTAATCCAGACACTCCCTTTCTTCAATTTTTCTTCCCTTAAGGGATCCAAACAAGGCCTAGAATGCACCGTTTGCCTATCCAAATTCGAAGAAACAGAGATTCTAAGACTGCTTCCAAAGTGCAAACATGCTTTCCACATGGATTGCATTGACAAGTGGCTTGAAAGCCACTCTACATGCCCTCTTTGCAGGCAAAGGGTTGAAGCAGGGGACATCAAAAACCTCAACTTTTCCCTGAGCACAAGTTTCCTACGAGTTCCTTCTAATTTAACTGAGGACCCAAGTCTTGAAATCTTTGTCCAGAGAGAACCATCTCATAGAGGGTTTAACAATGGAAGTGGGTTTTGGGAGAAGAGGGTCATCAACCATAGAATAGTTATCTCTGATGTTGTGGCGAGAAGCAGGTGGAGTGATCTTAATTCTTCGGACATGTTATCGTTGAACTGTGAGATGCTAAATGATATGTGCAGTGCGAGATTCTCTCCTTTAGAATCCACCAACAGTGAAGACTTTCAAGGAACTTTAAGCCTTCTCTCTAGTTCCAATGAGAGAGAGAAGAGGTCCATGTCAGAGATTGCTAAGGTTCCAAGGTTTGCAGAAATCAGAGAGAGTGAAAGTGAAGAGAGGTTGTGGAAAATTTGGTTGCCAATTGCGAGAAGAACAGTGCAGCGGTTTGCAAGACAAGAAGGGAATTCAATTGAATTAGAACATAAACCTTTGCCTTCCAACGTTCGATCTCTGTAAAGGGACTAATTTGTAGGTACTGTGTAAGTTTGAGCAATGTTAATAGTCGGTGCATTCAGATAACATATATGTTTCTTCAATAATTATCGGATAATCTTTAGTTGTCCCTTTAAATTTTAGGTGTAGTTTTAAAATGTGTGTATATAAAAAAATAATTTAAAACAATATCGGTATCAATTTTTAATTATTGAAATCGAATAACTGTTCATATAGTATATGTTCTTAATAAAGGATTCCAACCCCACAAAGCATAAAAAGTTTGTTCTTGAAGAAGAAAAGATAGTAGGCCCGTTTGTGTATTATCTGCAATGGAATGAGTTAGTTTGTAGGAGAAATAACTTTATTTTAGATAGATGGATAAAAGTTTATTTATAAAAATAAAATAAAAGAGTAACGTAATTTTAATATAATTTTATTAATTTGTTTAGAATTAAATTTTTTATCTTATGAAGTATAAATGCTAACATAACTATACTAAAATTGAACACTTTTCCTTTTTAAAAAATTTCTCAAAGAATGAAAATTTTATACAGGGAATCGTGTAAATTATGTTTTCAAAAGCAAGCAAATAGGCATAGTATCAATATTATTCCATGGATTTTATTTTTATAATCGTATTTTTTTCTTTTTCTTTTTTATCATATCTTCTTTTATTTATTTATTTATCTCTTTTATCTACTCACTTTAAACCTATTTATAAATATATATAAAAAAATAACACATCTTATTAGCTGAAACAATAGATGATAATTTTTTTTTATTTCTATAAATAAGTATTTAAAATTCACTATAAAATTAAAGAAATAACATTTTTTTAATTTATGTTTAGAAAACATTTTTCAATAAATGATAAAGCAATGAACTATACACCGCTATATAAACATTTTTACGTTTGTTTTTTTAAAATTAAAGTTATGATTTTATTTTCAAAATCAACTTTGGTAACATCTGACATGTGAATTACGAAATTAAAAGCCAAATTTTAATTAAAATTAATATTTTAAACGTCTAACATTTTATTCTTCAACAAGACATCAAGACAAAATATGATCCTCATATCTTATCTTAAGTAATCATACGATCTAAAATAATGAAACAATAGTGTGACAAAAAAATTCTTCTCATCATTGAGTCAAGGTAAATCATAAACATTTGTCAACATCAACGTTAAAATGACAAATTACTAACCCCTGGATTCAAACTTAAGTTATACGTAAGATAGTAAAGATTTGTATTAGTAGATTAATTATAAATTAAATAATATATAAATAAGATATTGTAATTTTAAATCATTTAAAGAATTTTAGATGAATAATCCTCTTAAAGCTTATAACTCAATTTCTATTCTCTAATCTTGATTTGGGCGTTCATTTAAAATATTAATATAGTATTTGAATTTAAGTTAAAAAATAAATAAAATAAAAAGTCAAAAACAATTTTTAAAAGTCAAGAAAAAATAGCTTGCAACATTAAAATTTAATATAAAAGCTTATAAAACATATGTTATAATAAGTGTTCAAAAATCAATTCATTTCAAAATGAACCACAAAAAATTAAAATTTAATTAACTGAAAATTTAAAAAAAAACTTATAAAATATATAATAAGATGAGTGATCTAATTGAAAAAAATAAGAAGACAAATATTATTATAAAAATTATTGTAAAAGTAATATAACTCAATTTACAATAATTAACGCCTACAATTTTATATCTAATATGAGAAAAAATAAGTATTTTTATAATATTATAAAATTTAATTAAAATATGAGGATATATAAAGATAATTTTTGTTTGGTAAGTATGAGTATTTTATAACTTTTGTGAAAGGCTTTCATAATATATTCTTATTACTCAATTTACAATAATTAACGCCTACAATTTTATATCTAATATGACAAAAAAAGGTATTTTTACAATATTAAAAAAATTTAATTAAAATATGAGGATATATAAAGATGATTTTTGTTTGGTAAATATGAATAACTTTTATGATGGGTATGAAAGACTCTCATATTCCAGCTTGTTCAAAATGTGAGTGAAACATGTTAAATTTGATGTTTTCTATTACAAGTAAAATTTAGTTTCAAAGAATATACACTTATTCTAGCAATATTATCTCCTTCAATGTAAAAAAAGAAGAAGAAGAAGTTAAAATTGCCGAAATAATGTAAGTATAAATTAATTTGTTTTAAATTAAATATATTAAACAATATACTGATATCAAATAAAATAAATAATCTAATATTCATGTCTATATTTATTCTTGTAAATTTTTATAAACAAACATCTGTATTTAAATTCAAACTCATTTCACACCTATTTGTATTTATTGTAACGAATATGATTTATAAACATAAATAATCACTAAATTCAAGAACATTTGTCAAGCAAAAACTCTTGCTATCTTGCTAATGTATCACTGGTTTTTTCACTTTGCATGTCTACACAAAGTACAAACAACCTGGCCTGATTTATGTTATTATTATTATTATTCTGTAACTGTATACTAAACCACTCAAACACATCTACTTCGATTCGTTTTTAAAATAACATACCAGCATCAGTTAATTTGTATAGTCAATGTCTTACAACTCAATTGAAACTGGCCTCATGATATAAATTTTTTTATAATTTTGTTATGAAATTTAGATTGTTTGATGTACCACAATTTTAATTGATGCTCCACTGCATCAAATGCTGCCAGCTGTTATAGGACGCAATAACCACAGTTGTAAGTGAACCACCCAACTCAAACTAGGATTTAGCAGTAACAGAACTTGCTCTGTAATTGGTTCTTACTGTGTTTGACTTGCAGCCACACCAGAGTTACTATTCTTCTTCATACGATACTATAATCTCAGTAAGTTAATTAAACCAATCTGCTGCTAATCAGAGTCAACTCCATAAACCCTTTTAGCACTTCCATTTTCTGAACTGTTTAATAACTTTTTATTGAAAAATATAATATTTAATGTTATCAGTATAATAAATTTTACGATATCATATTATTTTTAGCACTTGAATAGTTTAATTTGCCGGTGACACTTGTATTCCAACTTCCCAAGGTATAACTATTCAAATTACAACAATTATTTCAATTTAGACTTAAAGGGAGAAGAAGTTACATATTGTAACCAATAAGTCTATAAAATTCAATACTGAACATTAAAATTCTACCGGCCATACTAATAGAAATTAGAAAGTTGCACTCTAAGTCGGTCCCCTTGCTGATAATGATCAGAACCACCCTATTGACACTTAGACGTTTGTCCTCTGTAGGCCAAACAAATGAGTGGATAGCTAGCTGAACAAGCCAGCGAAGACATCAAATAATAGAGCACGATCCTAAATTTTAAATTAGTCCCTTAAGTACATATAAGGAACATGCATCTTTATGAAAAAAAATATGAAACACCAAGAATTTATTTGATTTAAGACAATATGTCTTTTTCTTTTGACTTGATTACATTTCTAACCCCTTTATTATAATCAATAATTTGTGTCTGCATGTTATCCCGTACTTCAATTTGTCCTCTTTAACTTATTGGGTAATCCCTTCTGCTGCCTTATAAAGTAGCTTCGGAAAGGTAAAGGGAAATTGATTATTTACGTTAAGAAAGTATTTATTTTTTAATTTTTAATTCATTTTTAATTACAAAAACACCATCTTATTTTTATTTTTTTAAATTTATATAAAAAAATGTAAATAATAATAATGGTTTTCTTAAACTTAACAGCCAAACCTATTTGATTTTAAAAAAAGAAACATATTTTTATTTTTAATCACACAAAAAAAAAAGTTAGATGATATCATGATGTCTTTATATAATTAAAACAAAAAGAAAATATTTGTCCTCTTAATTAAAGTAATAAGCTGAAGCCTGATGACTTGATTCCATTCATGCAGATTGGGGCAGCACTAGATGGGAAGAGGCTGATGACTTGATTGCACAGTTGAGACACATTTATACCTTAATAAATACACCACCCATCTGTTCCAAACCCTTATTACATTTGTTTATAGCTCAACGACCAAGGATAAATGAAAGGTCCAAATTACTATCTATCAAGCCAGAGAGATCTCTTTCATATAATTTTAAGCACCCATTGTTCTGATTTAATGATGGATTTCTATGGCAAGAGAACTCTCCTGAGCTTGATGGACACCGAAAAGCCAGAACCCCCACAATCCCCCATTCACCTTCGTGTCCAAACCCACAGAGAAATAAGCGAACAAGATGTTCAGTTTAGTCCTCCAAGACCTTCAAGTTCCGATAGCACAATGTTCCCAATGATGCCACCTCCATGCCCAGACTCTCCATGGACTCTTTCCCCTCTTCCAACTCCTTCTCCTTCTCTTCTTTATCATTGCATCGCTTCACTCCACCGCCACGAAGGTAACATCTATGCCATTGCAGCTTCAAAGGGTTTAGTCTTCACTGGCTCAAACAGCTGCAGGATTCGTGTTTGGAAGCAACCAGATTGCATGGATAGAGGGTACCTCAAAGCGAGTTCTGGTGAGGTAAGAGCCATTTTGGCTTATAGCAACATGCTTTTCTCCACGCATAAGGATCACAAGATTAGGATATGGACCTTTACTGTTTCGGATAACTTCAAGTCCAAGAAAGTTGGTACTCTTCCTAGAAAAACCTCCATTCTAATGTTCCCTTCTAGAGGAAAGAACACGCCTAAGCACAAAGACTCGGTATCTTGCATGGCTTATTACCACTCAGAAGGGCTCTTATACACTGGCTCTCATGACAGAACCGTGAAGGCTTGGCGTGTTTCTGATAGAAAATGCGTGGACTCGTTTGTAGCACATGAAGATAATGTGAATGCCATCTTGGTGAACCAAGATGATGGTTGTCTTTTCACTGGTTCCTCTGATGGGTCAGTGAAAATATGGAGAAGGGTGTACACCGAAGACTCACACACTCTCACAATGACTCTGAAGTTTCAACCTTCACCCGTTAATGCTCTAGCATTGAGTTGCTCCTTTAACCATTGTTTCCTCTATTCAGCGTCTTCTGATGGGATGATAAATTTTTGGGAGAAGGAGAGACTTTGTTATAGGTTCAACCATGGAGGGTTCTTGCAGGGTCACCGTTTTGCGATTCTTTGTTTAGCAACCGTTGGGAACATGATATTCAGTGGATCAGAGGACACAACTATAAGGGTTTGGAGAAGAGAAGAAGGAAGTTGCTACCATGAATGTTTGACGGTTTTGGATGGGCATAGAGGACCAGTGAGGTGTTTAGCTGCATGCCTTGAGATGGAGAAAGTTGTGATGGGGTTTTTGGTGTATAGTGCTAGTTTGGATCAAACGTTTAAGGTGTGGAGGATTAAGGTTTTGCCTGATGAAAAGATGTGCTTGGACTACAGTAGCAATCAGTGTGAGGCAAGAGTGAAGATTAGAGACTATGATATGAGCCCGGTTTTGTCGCCTTCATGGGTAGAGAAGAAACTTCAAGGTAGCTACTTTCAGTAGGAATGTACGTATAGTTAATACTACTAATTAATCATTAATAAGTCCTCCCTGTATACGATAAATGATCGTAGAAAGGATAACCCGAAGCAAGCATCGTGTCTCATTTTGCTTGTGATATCTTTTAGCTGTTCTTTTCTTACACTTAGATATAGGAAAATATACGGAACTTTTCATATCTGCAAGTATCACTTTACTTTAAATAGTTTTATAATAAATAAAAACAGTAGATTATTACTCATAGAATGAATGAGTTACGATGTAAATAGCGTGTAGGAAAAAATATAAAATCCCTGCGAAGATAAATGGTTATTCCAACCAAAAATAACACAATAAAATTAAAAGCAGGATAAAGGACCAGAATAAATAATGTATTTTTTTATATGATTAACTTCCTGAATTTTTACCGAATGAATGAATTTTAGATTTAAAATCTAATTTTAATTTATATATATATATATATATATTAGGATTAGGTAAGAAAATCAACTCCCAACTAATTTCTTTTATTATTTATTTTTATTTATGAAGTAAAACAAAAGACGAAACATAATTCATCAATTAAATTTTCTTGGAGACTATGCTTAAAAATAAGAAAGAAAAATCTTATGTAAATACTATAAAATAAGGTTTGGTCCTATTCATGAAGATTATGTAAATATTTGATTCCAAAAAGAGAAAATCCAATTATTTATGAACAATTACGTACCAAAGCTTCTCCAAGGTGACTGTGAGGTAGCGAGGAATGCAACAAATTGATGCAGATGTAGCAGTAATGGAACACGTTGTGACAGCAAGCTTGGCCAATGTACGTAACACATTCAAAAACAGAGGAATTTGATGAATGAGATCATTTGTTATGAGAGCAATTTCTGGCCATGGCTTTTCTAGGTCCTCCTTAACGAGGTAAGGTCACTTCTCATCACTCTTCTTAAGTGGGTGAAGGCGTGGAGCCACTGGCTTGGATTTTGGTTGAATCATTTATTATATGACAACGTAGTAACGTAGCCTATCATATGCCAATTTTAGCTATCATCCCGTGGTTGGTCGTTGTCACATATATTATAAATAAATAAAAATCCTAGTATTTTCACATATAAAATTTTTAACTTATTTCACTTTATTTTGGAAAAATAAAAAACTCTATTAATAGTTTGGAATATGTTTTTTAATTTTAATCGCAGCTTGACAATGTTCTCTAGTTCTACCTAATACTGTCAGATTAATTTATACAAAATAGAATAGTTCAACGTACTATAATCATCTTTTTTATGTTATTGTTAGGTAATCGATGCATATTTAGTTTCATCCGCGTTAATGAGGTTGTAAGAGTTTGAGAAATATTAGAAATATATTTAATATAAATATTTTTTTATTAGTTAACATTTCTATAAACTCAAGGAATGACTGGGTTGTACTTTCTTTTTAACGAGTATCTTTATTAATAAATTTAATGAATAATAAAAACTATATTTAAAGATTATATTATTTAAAAATATATATATTACTATCACTTCTTAATTATCATAATATTCAATGTATTTTTATTAATGTAGTAAAATTTTATATAAATTTTTGGACGAATTGTGGTATATGTTGTTCCAAGTCTTTTCGATTTCCTCTTAGTACTTTTCCAAAAGTTATTTAAATTTTTAAAATATCAACCTACTGGTGAAGGCTATAAATGAGATTTAGCACTTCAAATTTAAAGTAATATATGGATTCACTTAAAAAAATAAAATGAAGAATTATAATTATCGATTAATATTAAAAAATAACAGTATAAAATTAAAATAATTAATAATTTATTGCATATATATTTAATCATAATTTCAACCTTTAATTTTTAAATTATAATTATAATGTTTTACTATATTTTTAAATTAAATATTTTAATCTAAAGAAGCCAAATACCCGTAGTGAAAATTAAGTTTCCAACTAGTCATTCCTAGTTTTTGCTATGCTAAAAATTGCCAACTATTCATGGATTACATTCATACTTAACATGTCAAGTTGATGGTTCTATTTGCAAAATAGTGTCCAACTCAAATCAAGGACTAACTTGTTAATTAACAAACTAAATTTCGATCACTTAGTTCGTCGAACTTTAAGTATTCGTAGACTAATGAAAAATAAGTCAAGTGTTTCAAGAATCAAAATTAATATTTCAAAAATCCGTTCTTATATTTTAAAAACCAAAAAAATTAATACAAAATAAGTAATTTTTCTTTTTAAAAAAAGTTAATGTTTTACAATTTAAAAGATTGACAAGAGTGAAACTAATCACCGGTTAGCACCTCCGTTTCCAATAACTAATTAAATTTATTGTTTCAAATTGAACTAAGTTAATGTACATTTAAGTCAATTAATTTTAAAATATAAAATCATTTTCCATAACATAATTGAAGAAAAATATTTATTTTAAAAAAAAATTTGCGATCATATGTCTATGCATGTTATGATTTAATTATAATATCTGTTGATAATAGGCAATTGATGTGCACCAATATATATATATATGGTAATTCAAAGATTGTATGTAATATAAGAATATTAGTAAGTCTAACAACTAACTGTGCTGTGAAGTGAAAGCATGCATCACCTTACAAGTATGACAATGTAATCCATGAATAATTAATGTTAATTTCACTGTCTTTTAATCAACAAGAGATATAAAAGAAAATAATTGGACTATTCTTGTGCGTAGATGAAGCATTTACTTAATTAATTACTTGAGTTTGAAATATTAATACATAAGTTAATTATGTCATTTCAATTGAGCCCCCTCGGAGAAGTAAGGGCAATGTAAATGCTCCTCCTGTCCACGAAGTTTACAAAACTAAACGTTACATATGCATTGAATTATTGGGGGGAAAGATCCCTAACATGTTATACATAAAGAGACATTTTCAAACACAGAAAACAAAGATGACTAGATATGCTTAGGAAAATACAATTAAGTTGCTAATGCATGCTATTAATTACTGATTAAGATTCTTCATCTGGAGAAAGAGGAACATGGGATCGGTCAATGAAGAAAGTCTCGTAGGTGAAACCAGCAAGAGCACCACCAATGAGGGGTCCAACCCAGTAAACCCAATGATCAGTCCAATTGCCAGTAACCAAGGCAGGACCAAAAGACCTTGCTGGGTTCATAGAAGCAGCTGAATATGCCCCACCAGCAAGGATGTTAGCCCCAACTACAAACCCAACCAACGTTGGTCCAATTCCAGCAAGTGCTCCTTTCTTTGGATCAACCATTGTAGCATACACAGTGAACAGCAATGAGAATGTCAACACAATCTCCCAAATCACTCCTTGACCATACCCCACTCCACTGCCCAGCGTATGAACTGGAGTTGTCTGCAATCAGTAAGTATTTTATGTGAATAATTATCACATTTATTGTTTAAATATATATATATATATATATATATATATATAGATTGATAAACTAATTTTATATAGATATATAATAATGTATATAAATGACAGTGCTACTCATTCATTAAATTTATATACCAAATTTCACAAATAAAGAAAAATTGAACATAAAAATATTAAATAAAATGAGCAATGTAAAAAAATTAAAGAAAGATTATTTATAAAAAGTTATTATAAATGTATATATATCATTCCCTATATAAATAAGAGAAAATATGAGCTTGATGATGAATATAATGTGAGTGACTTTTACCAGCTTTAATATTATTATTGATTAGAATGTATTTAATTTGGAAAAAAAAAATATTTTGATTCATTTATTTTCATAGATGAATTTTTAAAATGACACATTCTATTGCATAATTTGTATAATTACCTGTCCTCCTGTGAGGTAGTAAAGCAGATAAGAAGCAGCTGCTGATGCTACTAATTGGTCAATCCAATAAAGGATGGAACGGAAGAGGGTTATATGACCGCCGGCGAGGAGGCCGAGGGTGACGGAGGGATTGAGGTGGCCACCGGAAATGTGGGCGGCGGAGATCATTACAGCCACCACAAGTGCATGTGCCACGGCCACAGCAAACAACCCCACAAGTGCATCCCCACCTAGCTTATCTAATTGTCAAAAAAAAATAAAAGAAGTGAGCAAAAATCAAAATATATATTATCTTAGTCCAGCAACAAATTTTGAACACAAATTACAAGTAACAAGGTTATTATAATGAGTGATGTGTTAGTACATACCAACAACCATGGAAGAACCAACGCCAACAAAGACAAATAGAAAGGTGGCTATGAATTCAACGACGAGAGCCTGAATGCAATCTGGCTGAGTGACCTCTCGGGTAGTTCCAATGGCGAATTTGGCCATGGCTTATTCACAATTGCAGAATCAAACTATGTGATACAATGCTAAGTGCCAATTATATATATATAAACAAAAGCATATTCGTAATTACGTCCAATCTTTAACAACTTACCAATGCAGGTGGACAATAATTGCACTACATGTTTAATTATATTCCCCCTTTGACTATTACCAATTATTGTTATTATAATTATCATTTCGTGGCCAACGCCGCCGCCGACTACTAAGTTAATCACTTCATCTTAGTTTGATATCTAGTTCTAAGAAAACTGTAAATTCAACTATTAAAAACATCCATAAGACTTTGTTCATATGTATTTGTTAAATAAAAATCATTCATATCTTTTAATATATACTATATAGTGTATATATTAACTACTTCAACGATCTATTACTCTACCAAAAAATATACTGCATGTTTAGTAATAAATAAAATTATTAAATGTTGTAATTGTCTTTATTAATATCTTTTCTTGTTTGACAAAAATTAAATTTTTAATTTTTAAAGAAAATTGCATCAATTAATTTGTAAATATAGAAAATAATAGATTATTATACACACGCATATCATTAAACCTTACTATAGGTTTGGTATTTATTACTTGCATTTTGTTAAAGTTTTATTTGACAGCCAAAAATATTTATATTTGAAAACTCAATGATAAAATTGATATGTGATTGAAATAATAGTTTTATTTTCATACATTTAAATTTATTACATTTTAAATTAATTTAATTCAAAAGTAATACATTTTATCCTCTTATTTAAATTTTTTCTTTTATTCAATGATAAATTTAATACATTGAATATTAAATATAATTCAAAGTGAATAATTATTATATTTAAAATTAAAATAATTAAATCATACTTTTAATCTCAAAAATGAAAAAAAAAACAAATTATTATAAATCTTTTTTATATTTAATATTAACCAGTATAACTACTAATTAGTGATTTAAGATATAAAAGTGACAATAAATTACAAATAAAGAATTTAACTCTTCTAAAGCGAAAAAATGTGCAAAATGAGAGTAAGAATTTATCAACCTTTTAATTAAAAGTAATTTAAGAAGATAAAGATATAAATGGTTTAAGAAATAACAATAGATAATAAGGAATAATAATAAAAATTTCCTGCATTTAATTCTAGTATAAACTTAAATATTATTATTTATATTTTAAATGAATAAAATTCAATGTTAAATATTAGCCAAGAATTAGTAATTAAACTGTTACTTACAAAAGAAAGGGTACTAGTATATGAGAAATACTATATTCATGCAACAAAATTAAATAATAATGTATATAACTTTTTAATTATTCTTCATGATTTAATTTATTTATATTTTTTAATCGCTCGTATTTACATGAACTATTCTACATATGTATATGTAAATATAAAGATAATAACAAAAGAGGGTACCTCTTTTCATCCGCAGTAACGCATTGCCCCGCATAAGCATTCCACCAATTCAAGCTTTAATTATTTTATTTTGTCCGATACCATAAAAAGCCTGACATTTTTTTTTCTAAGACGACAGAAATATGAAAAAGAGAGAGAGAAAGAAGTAAAAAAATGTGTAATATAATAAATAATAGAAAGAAATAAAAAAGAAAAAAACAGAGAATGAATATGAAAATATGAATAATCTTGAATTTATATAACAGTGTTTATCTTATGAGATGTAAAATAAGTAAAAGAAAAAGGGAAATAAAAAAGTATATAAAAAAAAATCCTTCATTTTAATTCCTTGGCATAAGAATGTGAGGTCCTCAGCGCTTTAATTTTTAATTTTCATGATGATGATGACGGTGGTGCCATGCCACTACTTTCCCTTCTGTTCTGTCAAAACATGTTCACTGTACTTGCGTCAATTTTAATAGCTTAGACTTTTCTTTAAAAAGTGAAAGAAAATTTCCTAAATATCATGATTGGGTCAACGAAATAATAAGCAAAGCAAAGGACATTTCAGGTATTAGAAAGGTTTCTCTGTTCATAATTCCTATAGTGACTTCAATAAATTAACTTACGAATGAATATGAACTCTCCTTATCTACTCTGTGGGGTTATAATGAGTAATTTTTTTAAGAATTTTGTAATGATAGTAAAATTTTACTGAAAAGATAAATATTTATTATATTTTTATAACTTTAATGTAATAAATATTTATCTATTCATGAATATTTAAAGTCAATCCTAAAAGTTGAGGTTAGAAAAATTTATTTCTTTAATTTATTTTTCTTCCTAAGTATAATTTATTTATAAATTTTATTCATTTCTTAAAATTAATTATTCTAATTTCTCTTATGATTTAATAATTTGTATTTTATATTATATTTTAAAGTGCTACTTACATGAAAAAAAATAATACTTGTATGCAAAACTCTTACTGATATTTAAGTGAATTTTGTTTTACTTTTACTAAATAATTTAGATTTTTAATTAATAAAGTCAGCGCATAATTTCACTAAACGGAGGATAGCCTCACCTTGTTCAAATTACAAATCCTTCAATCCACATAATGTATTAAAAATAAAA
Source organism: Abrus precatorius (assembly GCF_003935025.1). NCBI lineage: Eukaryota > Viridiplantae > Streptophyta > Magnoliopsida > Fabales > Fabaceae > Abrus > Abrus precatorius. Next base: position 15,719,318 of record NW_020874384.1, read on the forward strand.
CACTATTGGGTCACTTTAATTTTACCAGCCCAGTAAATAAAAAGGGTAGGCCCAACCCAGTAGACCCTTTAAGCCTATAGCTGCAATGAATGAAATTATTCGATTTTATTAAACAAAACGACAAGGCCATTACACACACACCTACACATGACATGCTTGGATTTGGATATAGCAATAGCCAATAGGAATATAGTACACTATATTGCAACTTTAACGTAAGAGAGACACATGTTGGTTGGAGTATGAGCGTTACTAACTGAGAAGAAGGAAACAAGTTATCACATCATTTGCATGGCAATGGCTTCATCCTTAATGTTACCAGCTGCAGCTATAGTGCTACCTTATACCACATCATCATCATCATCATCTACTTCAAGAAGATTTGCTCTCTTTCACCTTGTCACCACTGGTGCTATTGGTAATCTTTGTGCCTTTGTCAATTCTACTCACAAAGCCTTATAGTACTTGTTATAACTTGGTTCTCTGATTCTTCATTTGGTTATTCAGTTCTCCCAAAATCTCAGTTATTTGGTGCAAAAGAATCAGAGCTGTTTAAAGTAGCAGAGGCTAATGCTGTAGAAAAGCTAGAACAACCAGAACAAAATTTGTTTGACTGGGTCAAAAATGACAACCGAAGATTTCTCCATGCTGTGTACCGTGTTGGAGACTTGGATAAGACTATAAAGTATACTATGTTTGAATTTGTGAATGATGCTTGAATGTGAATGTGTGTGTGAAATTTGATTACATTGTTGGCATGCAGGTTCTACAATGAATGCCTTGGCATGAAGCTACTTAGAAAACGTGACATACCAGAAGACAGATATACTAATGCTTTTCTTGGATATGGACCTGAAAATTCCAATTTTACCGTTGAAATTACTTATAGTGAGTTGAGACTTGAATGCTACACTTTTTTGTATAATCAATATGTTTATATGTGGTTTACACGTTATAGTTAAACACCAAAAGGCTATTCATAATACTTGCTATTTCTTGGTCATCGCAGATTATGGAGTGGATAACTACGATATTGGAAATGGTTTTGGTCATTTTGGTGTTGCAGTTGAAGATGTAAGCTCTTGGATTAGATGATATAGCATAATGGTTTACAACAGCTACATCTGCAATGCAAAACGTAGAAACAGTTTGATTTCCATTAATCCATCCTGGGTTATTTTTTACTTGAATATGGAGGACCAACTTATATCTGACTGCTATTTTGGATTCAAATTCCTTGAAGTTTTTTCCTTTTTGTTGTTACTGGTAGGACAAATGCATAACCAAGAGCATTGTGCACCTGCAATTAGACACTTTAATGTTATATGACTCCAATTAATGAATTCTTTAGTCAAGGCGTGTTGTTAAAATGATTTTGTGCCGTCACATTATGAATTTCGTAAAGGAATTTAAAAACTAAATGACCTTTATGCATTAAGAGTGCCTCAAAATCTCCATTTCTTGGTGCTCTATGTTCATTTGTGCTGTATGATCTTTCTGAGGCAACTAAGATTATTGTGGTTTCTTTGCAATTTTGTAGGTTGCAAAGACCATAGATCTAATAAAAGCAAAAGGGGGAAAGGTTACGAGGGAACCAGGGCCTAGTACAGATGGCAGTACAGTAATTGCTTTCATTGAAGATCCGGATGGTTATAAGTTTGAGCTTTTGGAGAGAAAACCCGGTCCTGAGCCACTATGCCAAGTGATGCTTCAAGTAGGTGATCTTGATCGTGCCATAGCCTTCTATCAAAAAGTGAGTGGTTTTACTGCTCTTATTTTAAAGTTCCCTTCATGAAGAAATTTTCAGTTTTGCTTATATGTAAACTCACAAGTAACTTGATGTTTTTCCTTGTCTTTGTTTGATTTCAAAGGCTGTTGGCATGAAACTTCTCCGTGAGAGAGACAACCCCGAGAACAAGGTGCCTCTACCTTCGGCTATTTATCATATGCATGCCATTAGTGTTCCCGAAATAGCTGTTTGGATTTATGTTTATAATTTCTACGTAAGCAAACTTAATGAGATATGCTGATTATAAAGTTGTGAATTCTATCTAATTAACCTGCCTAATCTTGAACATGACATATTCTCCTCCAAGAAAGTGGTTTTTGAATAGCTTTTAAGACTAGTACTCACTTAAGCAAAACTAAGTTTGCCACCTAGGGTGATCACTGAATGTATTAGGTAGGAGTTTCTGGAAGGCTCTATACATTTCCCATGGTAATATAGTTCCTTCAACCGTTGATACGTTTGAAAACTATCCCCTATTTTGGAAGGGTAGGTGTTAATGATTTCCATTTAACCGAAAATCTAATAAGCTTCAGAAATTTAATACCAGTTCTGACTACTATGCTAATGCTATTTTTGAATTGTTGTGAAATGCTTGTCATGATAACTCTGCTATGTTTTCCATGTCTACCTACATCTGTTGTTTATCATTGATTATGATGGTTTTCCAGAACACAGTAGCCATCATGGGCTATGGTCCTGAAGATAAGAATACTGTTCTAGAACTGACATATAACTATGGCGTCACTAATTATGACAAAGGAAATGGTTATGAACAGGTAGATTCTATTCTTTTTCTGTTTTAAAAAAACTTAATCACTTTTGTATGGTCTCAGTGACTCTTTGCTGCATTTCATTGTAAGAATGCTACTCAGTTTTCTGTTTGAACAGGTTGCAATAGGCACAAATGATGTCTACAAGACTGCAGAAGCAATCAAATTATGTGGAGGGAAAATTATCCGTGAACCTGGGCCCTTGCCAGGTATCAACACCAAGATCGTAGCTTGCTTGGACCCTGATGGTTTGAAATTGGTATGACCTTTTAATTTGTTTGCTTGTATGTGTTTTAAACTTTAACCTTGTCCCTAATAAAATTGACTTACATGCACTGATAAGTATTAAGCACTTAGTTGATGAATTGATGTGTGAATGTGTAATGCATAATAGATAGTTTGACTCGTTTATTACTTCATGCAGGCGTTTGTTGATAATGTTGATTTTCTGAAGGAACTAGAGTGACTATTGCACGGTTCTTGATCCTACTCATCTTCCATGAAATCATGGTAGTTCAACAATTATGTTGGTGAAATCTTATAGTATAGTGGTAACTGTCAAATCTACACCTTCATAAAGTAACCCCTCCAATCACTGTGAGTGGAAAAAGGAAAGAAAAATAAAAACATATATACACAAATTGTTGCCAATGCAAACCCATTATTTTTTGCTTATGTTACTTTGACACGGCAATTCAACATATACTGGATCCCCTCAAGCCAAAGCTGTTTGTCTCCTTTACTTGCACATTCAAATTCTATTATTCTGTCTATTGTTTTAATTCCAAAATATGCCCTCTTGTCATTGATGTTTTCCTTGTCCCTCCCGGGCCAAGCTAGGATATCACTGCAAACTCCAGTGACTATATCTGCCATTTCAAGCCATACCTTAACATTGTTGACAGAGAGTGTGACAACAATAAAATAAGTAGGTGTTGTGTAGAAATTTTACTTACATTTCTTCTTTTTTGTGAATGTTCCTGCCATATGCTTGCTTTTCATTTTGACTACAACCTGTTGTCAGTTTTAGTTGAATAGATAGTCCAATAACCATTTAAAGGAGATAGTCACATAACCAATAATTATGATTTTCAGAATTATTAGTGGATACTCTGTCAGTGTATAAAAGTAGAATTACATATGCGACATTATTCCCGTAATGTCATTTCTCAATTCTCACAAGCCTCCCACCATTGTGGGAATCTGGAGAGTTTCACATAAATCAGCCTTACCCAGTGGACTGAGGAGGCTATTCGGGCAGCAATCTTTACAAAAAAATGTTTCATTAAATAATATAAAGAAACTTACATATAACATGCAATACGAGTATTTTAGACATAAATGAGCACATACTTCGGTGTAGAACTTTATAGTCATTATCAGAAAATTATTAACTGATTGGCACCTTGAACTTTACGAATACTATAGTTAAAATATGCTGAGACTTGAAACAAATGTATAATTGAGTGATATAATGAGAATAGAGTAAGATGTCCATACTTAGTTTCTATATGTTATTTCCAATAATAATTTTAGAGCTGCTACAGCATTCATTTCTATATATTGACAATGCATCCAACATTAAATTTTTCTCAAAATTAGTAACCTGCTCTGGTCAGATATGCTCTTGTATCTAACTCATAAATTATTGGACCCTCATGCCTATGATTTGTTGATAGATATACGAAATGTCTTCTATCAATTACCTGCAAATTTGAGTTTATATTGAAGGACACTTGCTTCCAGTGAAGAGCTCCTGTTATTGACAGTTAAAATAGCATGGTTACTTATGCTATAGGTGTAAATTTCTTTCAACATTTGGAATTATTCTTTTATTATTTCCAATTTCAATGAAGCCGTTATTGCAACCATGTTAGTGACCATACCTTTTCTTGTACGTTTGAGAAGTTCTCCACCTCTAAAAACATAGTCCAGTGCGGTCAAGATGTTTGCCTCCTTGCCTTCATCACAGTTGTCCTCAACTAGAGGTATTGTAGCGGCTCCAAGCCCCTTTTGCAGCCTTGCCTTTAGAGTAGCAGCTCCTCGCAAGGCTGCCAACCAAGCGTTTAGTTCATTAGATCTTCTCTTATTTCATGTTAGTATTTAATTAAGAAACGAATTCATAGATTGCAGGTTTTAGCCCAGCTTTTCATACCATTATGTTGGTCACTAAGTATATTTATTGTTCTTTTCATTTGAGCTCAGGTTAATTTATGGAGCTAGATGACTTCGTAAAAATTGCAGATTTTGCAAGAAGATTAAAATTCGCTTTGTGTAGGTCTTTTACATGGATCGAACATATATCAGTACCAACTGAAGATGTTTAAAAGCATAGTTCATTTTGGTCTGAGATTGAGAAATGAACTTTAAATTCAGATACCAGTGGCTGCTCCAGCTGTAAGAGTCATTATATCTCCATTGGTTTTTGCATTAATGGCAGAGTTGACCACTGCTAAGATTTGGTCGTGTTCAGCTCCCATATCTTCAGCAATCTCAATGCAGTGAGAGGCTACTAGAGCTGCTGCAGATGCAATAGCAGCGGAAGTCATGGGAGGGTTCTTTTGGTTGGCATTAGGCATTTCAGGTGATGCTGTTGAAGCTGCAACTGCTGCAATAGCGGCAGCAACACCAGCCACAGATACTGCAGCATGCAACTGAGCATTATGGGTCCTAATTTCTTGTTTTTTTCTCTCCTTTTGATCTTTCAACCACCTACCCATTGTCCTCCCTCTTATCAAGCTCCTGTAAAGCTGGTAAGCAATAAATTGCACCAATAATAAAGTAAATGAAACAAATACTGAGTAGTAACAGATTGAGTTGTTATTTGAGTATAATTGATGGAGATAATCATGTGATTGACTGCACGATACCCCATTTCTGAGTAAATTTTGACTTGAAAGGAATTCTGGACTGAGTGCTTGATGGAGTAAAAGTAAATCCTGTACATTGGGGATTACCATGTTATTAATTTATACACACTAAAGATTTACAAGGTATGCAAAATATGTTTTTGTAGTTGTGGCCTGTGAGTGTTTGTAATTGAAGGTTCAAAGCTATTGACAAGAGGAAACTAAAACAACTTCACATGATGATTGAGTTGTCTGAATTTCCCGCGGGTTAGTAAATGATTTTAATGTGAAAGAAAAGTGAAGCTCATTTAGCCGCCAACAAAAAGCAGTTAGTCATGAAAGCATGCTAAGGCCAAATGATAGGCTTCAAATTCTTAATTGAAACTGAAAAATGGGCCAAATTGTTGCATGTACATTATGATCATATTTCTCACTATATAGGTTAACATTAAGCAGTAAGGTACCTTTTTTTCGTTACTGTCTTTTGGCAAAATTGGACGGCAACACCCGTTAGATAACTGCACAAAAAACTTACATCAGTTCAGAAATAATATTAACATACAGAAGCAACAAACACATACAACAATATTGTATGCTTCTTAATATTGAAGGATCCCAGGACCAGAAAAAAAAAGGTCCAGCTTATGGAAAATTTCTTTCCTTTGAAATTCCCATTTTGAAGGACTTAGAATCTCCTTTTTCCTTTTCTTTCCCCCATCAGGTGTGTGTTTCACAGAAAGTTTGGATAATTGTCAGTTTACATGCTGCATTGTCAACTAAAAAGGAAATATCTAAAAGTAGTGTTAACGGCTAATTTGAATAACCCTTTTAAATTCTCAAACAAAATCAGAAACAATATCCTTACAGAATCCTTTGAAGCAGTGGAACTCTTGGTATCAAGTTGGTTGCCAGAAGGGCATGTAAGTGGCATCTCAATACCATTGCCAGTTGTGATATTAGTGCTGTGCAATGCTTTGGAGAGTTCCATAGCGGAAAGACTCCATGATCTAGCAAGGAACTCCATAGATTCAGTTGGAGTATCAGGTGGAGCACAAGATGATGCAGGCCAATCTGCAGGAGCATTCTCATCTATGTTCTCCAGCTGGTGAGCTGAGCACTTAGAGAAAGGGGCATTGGAGCTCACTGACATTGAAAAGGAGTCAAGTGCTTTCATCAAAATGAAGCTTAATCATAAAAATTAAAAGAAACATGCATTTGTTTTTGTCATATTCTGTCAAGTAGGTATATACTCATATGATAACTTTTAATGCCTGAAGAAGAAAACTCAGTAGTTGTATTGAAATAAAATGTTTTTTCATTGTACCAACCAAAGAATGTTACCACTCACTTGTTAATGATATACCCTGAGGTCTCAGTAAATGAAAGATATCATGGTAAGAGTAAGAATTGAGAAAGCAAGAAGAAGATGATGAGAGGACTGGTGATCAACAGTTTGATATTTAAGAAGAAAGTGTGACGTGGTTTCCAAGTGTTTTTTATTGAGGAAAATGAAAATAATATGAAAGATTCTTAGTGCTGAACGAAAGGACCCAATTTAAAGGTCACTCATTCTTGTCTCCAACTTAAAATTGTTGCTTTTGATTTCCACCTCTTAGTGGTTTATGCATAAAGAGCTAAAGACCTGTTTTTATGGCAGCGGAGTTCATCATTACTCAGATTCTGCTTTGTCACCACTACCACTTTCTAAAGTAGAGTTTGGGGACCCATCTGTATGCTATTCCTTTATTTTGATAACTTAATAAACTTTGGTTTATCACTGCCAATTGGTTCCAGGTACAAGTTTATCTCATACACGTCTGTGTTTGCTGTTTTCACAGTTTGCATAGCCATGGAGACAAAGTCATTCTTTTGGTTACAGTGTTCCCGCGTGGCCCTTTTGTCTTTTGTCAATTAAACCAAACGACAAAGGGTACTTTCTTTACCTTCCTTTACTTCATATTTTCTTTAATTTTGTTGTTTATTACTGATATGTATATAAAGTTATTAGATGGTGATTCGTCAGGGAACCATTACATGACAAAGAAATTGTGAAGTGCGCAAATTGGCAATTTAAAGATACAAGCCATCAAAGTTAACTCTCATTCCTTTATTGAAGTATTAGTAGTTATTACTTCTTATCATTTTATCAAATTTGAAAAACACATGCACCAACATTTGCAGGGTCCAGTATTTGACAAGGATGCTGAATATTTGCTTGCAGTCAAACTTCTTTTAATTCGAGCCACCATTGAAAGAAGGTTCACTAGACATTAGAATACTAACCTCAAGTCCAAAACTGAACAGCTTAAGTTGGATACTAACACGAAATTCAACAAAAACAAATGGAAGCGAATAGTTTCAATAAACAATGAATTGAATTGACTTATGAAACACTTGTTGCTTTGTAGGGGATGAGATACAATGTGATTATATTCATATGCTGAAAAAGCTAACTGTACAAAAGGAAACACCTATCAAATTTGTGTACTGAATGGAAGAAAAATAAAAGGTGAGAATAGTTGAAGACTGGGACAAAGAGAAGGATTGTGGCTTCCCCTCACCCATACATGTTTGACTCATCATAATTAGAAAAAATTAACGCCGCCAAACCCCCCTCTTACATTGACACTGAGCCTCGTGTGCGCATCCACCAGCATACCACATTCTTCAAAATAGTTCAACCTTGATACTCTCCCTTTTACTAACTCTTATAATGGGGGCATACTCTCCACTTAACATGATATATCCATTAAAGCATGATGATGTTATGTGCAGGAAGCTTGTCATGTCATGGTATCTTGCTTCTCAAAAAAAGTCTATTGTTCCTCTCCAGTAAAGTGAGTGACATCACATTTGCAACAATGAAAACAAGCTCCAAGTGACCTTCAAAATCCTGTATGCCTGTATGAGAAACAACCATGCCAGTGGCTCAGCAGTTAGTAACTACAGAAAACTCGATAATTATATAGCAATATAGCAGAGTTACATGTTCTAGATAAGCGATTTTCTTACCTACTACTTGGCTGAAGAAATTCGGCGTAGTGAAGGAATCCAGCTGCTTGAAACACGTGAATTGCTCCCAAATACACGACCCAGGTTAGAGGTTCCTGTCGGCCTGTCCAGTTTTGAGACATTTTCTGTAGAGGATCTGGGCACAGCTGATGCAGATGGACTATTGTTCACACACTGCAAAAAATTATCTTAATCAAATGAATTTTTTCATCCAAATAAAAACTTAATTTAAATATCAGTATAATTGGAAACTAACATGCAAAGGGGAGCAAGGGCACCATATGTTAGAAATTCAGAAGGAATACTCTTTTATTTTTAAAAGATGGAAGACATAAAACCCAATGGCATAAATTGTATTGAGGTGACTTACATGTTTCTCAGTCTGATTCTTGGCATTCATATTCTGAACATTAGATGGCTGAGAGTGCACACGTGCACTTGGTCGTCCAGGATTGGCTGACAGTTTAGTTACAGTAATTTGAGCTGAATCATTGCGTCCTGAAAAGGGAATGTAAGGCATTGGTATCAGGAATGTGATATATATAGAAAGCATTACTACATTATAGTGCAATCTTGTGAAGTAAAATCAGTTCAACATTATTACAGCAAGCAAAAATGCTACATAAAAAAAGAAGAAAAAAAGAATCAATGAATTGGGAAATATCTATCCATATTGACCACTATCTTAGCATACCGGCAGCTATCATGTTTAGTTTTTAGACACAGCAAAGTTCCATGAAAAATAACCCACATAAAGTATAACTGGTGATTATTTCTTTTTATTTTAACTCTTTTTACAATAAGCATTGAAATTTTACTTTAAATTTAAACTCATTCTACAGGTATATACAAATCTCAGTAAAGCAAATCACATTAGTTAGTAGAATATTACTTTTCAAGGAGAATTTTCTCTATAATAAATTAAAGATTCCTTGAATTGAATCACACGATACAAGATTAAAGTTACCTTTATGCTTTTCCATAACTACTGGTTCTAGACTGCTAGGTACAGCGGCTGAGGGCTGCAAATTGTCACATACTCAAGTATGAGAATAAAATTAGGGAACTATCAGAAAATCTATGTATCTCGAGCATTCCAACAAAAGCAAGCTTGACCCATAAATCCATAATAAAAGAATGTTTAGAAGAGTTGATACCAATACCCAATGTTTTGATATGAATATCAGAAAAGAAATAGGTTGCAGACCGAGAGAGAGAGAGAGAGGAAGTTAGGCTTTGATGAAGATTTTCAAACACTCTATTGTGCTGGGACGGGGGGGGACGCATACTATAAAGCAATTTCAAATCACAATTGAAAAAAAAAATAGTCCCAGAAAGTACTAACAGATGATTGATTTAGTCTGGGTGTCTGTTGAATCTGCTGATGTTTTAGGATGGTCCAGTCAAATAAATAATCAGAATCAAATCCTGCTCATCAAATTCAGCCAAACATATTCTTGTTATATCAAGGGAGAAGATAAATATAACACAAGACCAGCAGATCATTGAAAAATGACTTTGAAACCCTAAGATTGGTAATGCATGATACAGCTAAAATTATTTATTCCCCAACATTGACAAACATTAAGAATTAAATGAAATAATTCATAAATTTCACACAACCTGAAATCTTGAATCTATGCTTTTCGGGGGAAAAAGGAAGAAGGAAAAAATCATCAAATACTTTATAAATGGCTTTGTACTCAAGTAGGTTCAATCTCCAACCTATAGCTTTGTACTCTAGGAAGAATAATTATGTGCCAACTCAGTGATACTTTTTGGCACAATTCTAGTATAACTAGAGGAAATAGGAAGAAAGTAAAATACTTGGTGATATTCATTTAAGGGTCCTGCTAACCAATACCAGACTCAGATGGTTAAAGAGCATTAAATATATCTCATTAAATACCACAATTTACTTAAAAGAAAACAAGTGTTAAATGACTTTTGTATTACTGATATATAAATGTTGTCTTTTTCTAATAAAAGAAAGCTTATACTTTGGTTTTGTTTATTTAACTAGTACACTAAGGACACTTGTTAACGTTTGCCTTCATCTAAATGTCATACTTTTATAGCTAACGCAAAACCACTAAGCAAATTGTCATCTTTGAGAAACAATCAGATACAAATGTACAATTCCATTCAGCAGAGAAATATTATTTCAAATCATGTATGTGGCAGAAAAAACGGCCAATACCTTCACGAGTAAACAAATCATGAAACATACGCTTCAAGAATCCATAATCTGGGTGTTGATCGAATGTCAAAGATTGGCAATAATGAAAGTAAGAAGCGAACTCCACAGGATATGACTGGCAAAGTATCTAATAAAAGGAAATCAGGAATCAGTAAATTATGAGAGACAAAAAAACCTTTTGACAAGAAATTCTGCCCAGAGAGATAAGTTTAAAGTTGATTAATGCAGTAATAGAAAACTTTAAAAAAACCCTTAATTTAATTGTTTAGTCAAGGATTCAAGTACTCAAACATAAGTTTAAGATCGCATGTGTTCCATCCTGGTTTTCATAATTCTAATTGCCTTTCTTCTTTCTTAACACAAAAAATAGTAATGAATACCCTAATCAAAATCAAAATCTATTCCAGTTGCAACTGTAGGCCACAGTACAAGGGTCAGAAGAAAATAAAATTGAAAATGATATTGAGAACAAGGGGATCAATCATTTTATGAAATTGAAAAATACACATACCTCAATGGGAGTAGATAATTTCTTCTGACAAATATTGTCATATTTTTCCTTTTTGTCAACAGCTTTTAGACCCTGCCAAGGCAGGCTAAAATGCAAGAAACAGATAGTCAAGCCCTATATTTACCAGAAAAACCTGTGCATTTGATACTCACATCACAGGCACTATTTTGTTTATTAAATCAGGATACCTGGAGAATTACAATGAACAGAAAGAACCATACCTTCCTCTTAAAAAGTACATAAGAACATAGCCAAGAGACTCCAAATCATCGCGACGGCTTTGTTCTAACAAAATAAAAAACAAATTTGTCGGCAATTTGTTGGTTATGAGCTGTAATTGTATAGAAGAAAAATTTCATTCTGCTCACCAATTCCCATGTGAGTATTGCAACTTGCATAACGTGCAGTCCCTGTTAAGTTTTTATTGTCTCTGGATAAGTTTGTAGAGGTTAAAACAAATATTAGGCAATGATACCTTGGCTAATTAAGCTAAAACCAGTAAAGCAGAAGTAACACTGACAATGAATCAGTCAGAAGAATTCAGAAAAAGAAATATTTCAGATTCCACAGATCATAGGTTGGAAGAGTTCCCATTGATAAACAATGAAGTATATTTCTTTAGAAAGAATATCTCCTTTATCAAAATACACTGCAAGGATGGTTAGGCAATGGTTCTACCAGTTACATAACCAGCCTTGGTGATATAAGATACTAACAAAAAAAAAAACTTGAACAAAGAACATTTTGTAGCATGGTATCCAATAATGAACGTCCACTTTAATTTATCTTCTGTTTGGTCTTATCTTCTTGTTTTTAGTATTTTCACATCATTACAAATCAAGCCTAAGATGACATTAAAACAATATTTCATTCAGTCCCACCTCTAGAACTTCCGTAAAGCATTAAAAATGAAGAAACAAGAAAAATTGTACCAACTTAGCATCTTATCATGAAAATAGGCTTCTTAAATATAATCTGCAGAAGAATTGTATAGTCTTTTCAAATATAAGCTTCTTCATATAAGAACTATATAATCTACATAAGAAAGATTTCCCATCTCACCATTTAACTATTATTGAAAATCAAAAGGAAAGCATCTTGGTAGATGGAAAAGTAATCAATTAGATTTCGGAGTTGTGACACTAAAACCTTATAATTTATAACACATATATGCTAGACCAGGGAAAACATGATTCATAACGTGAAGAGATTAAAAATACAAAATAAAACTAAACAGAACAAAATATACCTATAAGGAATATGCTTGTTTGTGTTAGGGTCCCTATATCTTTTCGCTAGTCCAAAATCAATCATATAAACCTGCAATTGTGAATGTAATAAATTGCACAAAACATATATAAGAAACTGTAAGCATAAAAGGAATTATCAGATAAAAAAATTATCCACCTATGTTAACCACTAAAGAAAATGAATTTTGATGATATTACCTGACTTGATTTCCTCCCGAGACCCATGAGGAAATTATCTGGTTTGATATCTCTATGCAGAAATCCCTTGGAATGCAAGTACTCAATTCTCGTAAGCTGTAGTCAAGTGAATGCAACAGACTTAATTTTCTATTATGTTCTATTATTGAAAACTCCCATGGAGGTGAGAATCAAACAGAAGAGATAAATTTTAAAAGCAAAACTGCTACACATCTAACTAGTAGGAAACATGGCAACATCCAAAAGCCAAATTAAAAATCAGTAGGAACAATTGTCGCTTCCTCGAAAACTTAAGCAAGCAATCCAGACATGAATAAGTGGTTACCATTTGATCGGCCAACATCAAAACTGTTTTCAGTGAAAACTTCCTCCCACAATAGACAAAAAGGTCTTCGAGACTCCGTCCCAGAAGATCAATAACTAGAACATTATTGTCTGCATCAGTACCGCACCACTTCATATTTGGAATACCACCTAAAATCCAAAGAATAAGAGTAATAAAAAACATTAACATTACCCTTCAACAAGTTCTGAGAGCATTTAAATTAATGACACGCTACTTTTATAACTTACTTGCTCCTTGAAACATACTGTATAACTTAGCCTCGTACAACAGTTGCGGATGTTTGGTCTTCTTGCTTTCCTACAACATAGGAATACAGCTGCTATGAAATCACAATAGCTCTTGAATAATTGAATGGGAAGGTACGCAAAACATTAGCAAAATAAGCGCAAACATTTAACGATTATATTTCTCTTCATAGAAATTTGATCAAAATTTTCATTACATATTAACAGCCGCGTTTATCCAACTACAAAATTTTATCCAAAGAGAAATTATCTTTTATTCTATTCTGTATAAAAATCCGCCCATATAGACGCACATAAGAATAACGATCGTTAACATACACAACAAGGCACGATCATGCAGAAGGACCACACATGAAAAACCAAAATGAGATTAAAATAAAATAAAAAATAAATAAAATCCAACGCAAACTTACCATCTTGACGGCCACAATTTCAGATGTGTCGATATTTGAAGCTGAAAAAAAAAATTAAAATAAGTCTCAGGGAGAAGAAAATACATATAGAACAACAACGAGTCAATAACCATGTTTATAATATACACCTACATGCTCGACTCAAGAAACGTTAAAAAGTTGCATACCAATATAAATTTCACCGAATGAACCGCTTCCGATTTTCCGACCAAGCTTAAACTTGCCCCCAACGATCCTGTCCATGTTTGGCGGTCCGAAAAGGGAGAATCGCGATTTAGCCTTAACCTTGGATTCGACGATGACGAGGGTGTTGTCGTGTGTGAGGAACTTAACAATAAGGAATAGATTTGGCGGAGACAGAATGCAGAAACTGAACGAGGAAGAATGAAGTAAGGTTAGTGTTGGAATTATAGGGTTTGGATTTTTTGTTTTTTAAAAGTCAGTTGCTGACCTGTCAAATACAAGCTCAACATTCCTGTTCTGTTACCTAGCCCAATCAATCCTAGTAATAGTTGCAACCATGTGCAAATTGAAAAACACGGTTTGCATAATGCCAAACGAAGACCATAAACAATTAACTAATTAACCCACCGCTATTTTGTTTCTCTCGTTAACGATAATATATTATTACTTTTATTTGGATTTAGATTTAGATATACATAATCTGAGTCAGCAAGATCTAACAATTCAATGCGTTCCTACTTGCTAATTCCTTTTATTATTTATTAATTAATGGGGAAAATACCACTTTTATGCTTTGCGTGTTTTTAGGATTCGTTGTTTTGTCGTATGGATTATACGACAGCTACGGAAATTTTGTAACAATTGCGAATTCAACTGGATAATGCTGTCAATCACCTTAGGCTCCATCTTCACACCTGATTCCAGACATGTCTTAAAAATACATTCAGGAAACAAATTTTAACAAAAAACAGTTATCCACTTTCTTTTGGTTCATCAAACAATTACCCATTTTTAATACAGTTAAAGAAAGTGTTTAAGAGGACATAATTTTGCTATTCGAAGAATAGGGTACGATTAATAGTTACGGATAACGTTCCAATAAAATATTTACTTTAAAAATTAAGTAGGTATAGTTATTAATTATCAGTAATTGAATTTAAAATAGTTAATTTTCTTATTAATCTTTTTTCTACTTTAATTTTTTAAAATAACTGCCGACAAAAAAAAAACTATTATTTGATAACTTCAGGTGTTAAAATAATATTTTTATTGTTAAAATAAATAAACCAACGCCATGGCTCTTTCCAAGTTGAAACCTACATTATCCCAAAATAAACAACATTATCATAATCACCAAACCAACCATTCAAAGGAATGAATTGATCAAATCTTTTCCAAAGTCTCACTAAATAAAACTCCATGTATATTTATAACAGCTTTCAGGCATTTAGGATTATAATTTAAACTTATTTCCTTAAAATTTTAACTTTCTTACCATTTAAATAGCATTTTTATAATCTTATGGACAAAACACAAGAAGCACCTGTAATATACTTTTTTTATTCTTGTTTATCTGATTAAATTTTATTTTTTTTCATCATAGAGTCAAAGAGAATATTAAATATTTTTTTTACTAATATAAACAACAAGTATACAATAAATCAAACATTGAGTCTGATTGAGTTGTATAAAGGTTAAAAAAAAAGGATAAATTTTAAAAAATTCAAATAAAATGATTACATTTGTTAATATGTATAATTTTTCTATAAACAAATAAATAAAAAATAAAGATTATATATTCCACATATTCTAAGAATAAATGTAATTCACATAAATTTATCAACTAATAAAAAACATTAAAGAATAAATTAGTAATATTTTATTAAAACATATTCAAACTAAATTAATGGTTCGCTAAAAATGCTTATTTCTACAGCATGTTCATAATTTTTTTTTAAAACTAATTTATCAAACACATAGTATAAATATTTTACTGGCATAAATATAACGATTTTGTTCGCACTATTTGTTACAATTTATTTTAAGTAAATAAAATAATATATTTTTATTAAAATTTAAGATATCTGTTATATTTGGTTATTTTAATCCAATTTAAATAATATTATTATTTTTAAATGTAATTCAAACATTAATGAATTAATAATTTTATTAAAAATATAAATTTATTATATTTTTATCATAATTTATTTTTACTTTCATTATTTATTTATTTCCTATTTCACACCTTTTCGGAAAGAAGTGTGAAAACAACGTTACCTCAACGAACCAGCGAAAAAGAGAGTTTTGTGAGTGGTCAAACAAAGTCGCTCTCTTGTTTTCTGATTAGATGAGTACTGCGGCAATATTAAAAAAATAAAATCCTAATTTTAATATTTAACGGACGAGAAACTTACTTTTTTTAGAAATAAGTTAATGTAATTTTCGGAAATTTATTGTAAATATCTTTAAAAATTATTTTTTAAAATTAATTTTGTAAATTTTAGAAACTAAAATAAATAAACAAATTAGATTTTAGAGAGTGGCATGACCTGGTCTCTAGAGAGTGGATAAGATAAAATGCTATAAAATTATAATAATTATTGTTGAGGTTGCCTCTGGCCAAGTTGAAATTTCTTGGGCATCAACTTCGCATCCTACTTCTATATCCTTATTATCATTATTTATTTATTTGTTTGTTTTTAAAACTAAGTTTGAGCATTAAAAATATTATTACACTTTTATATTTTAATGTAGTAAATATTTTAAAATTAATAAAATCTACAACATAAATATGTTTTTCGCTTTCTCGTAAAATATGTACTTTTGCTGCTAACAATTCTAAATGGATATTGAGGAGTTTTACTTTTTCCTCTGATTTAAAAAATGTGACCTCGTGTTCCTCGAGGCATAAACTGATATATACATAAAAACGTGGAACTCAATTATTAATGCAAAATTTTAGCATTTGTCGTGATCTCAATCAAAGTACTTTCTTCCCACCCTCTTTCACACACCCTATTCCTCTTCCATCTACAACTTTGAGTATTATAATGTGTTCATTTTTTTGTCAACATTATAATATGATAGTTATGTGGCTACTTTCTCCAATTTCTGAGTGCAACACCCCTTTGCAATTGGCAGCGAGCAAGATATTTGAAAAAAGAATGATGAGTTCTGGGCTAATGATGAACACAATTTTCTGCTGGATAATAGATTACGCCATAGAGGGTGTGATTGTGCTCCTGAGTTCAGCATCCATGAATTTATTAACGGTTGTTTTTTATGCTTTTATTGCTCATTCCGGTAGCTGTTTGGATCAGCTCATGCCCTGTGAACACAATCCCTTGCTACCCTGTTCTTCTTGTTCATGCCAAGTAAGTAGTAATTACCATCATTTTCTTCTTCAATTTCTTTACTTCAAATTATAGTATATGGTCTGTGTTTAAGGATAGAAATTTATGAAAACAATTACTTTTAGGGTGTTGTTCCTGTTTTAAGATGTTGTAAGGAAGAACTGAAAACGTAATTCGTGAGGGAGAAGACATAATTAGATTAGTAATTTGCCCTGTTCAATGGAATCTCTTTTCATGATTGCGGGAAAGAATGTGAATGAATCAAGTGGAGCATTGCGAACTTATTGTAAAGGATTTGTAATTTTTTCACATGCTCATCCTGATGCCCATATGTTTGATAAAATGTAAATAGAATGTTTTATTCTATCTAGGGAGTGAATGAGAGCTGTGAGGTTACAGTTCTGAGTACGCGCGCGAGTGAAATTTTAGTATAACGTCATATGAAACGTTATAATAGATATAATTTATTAGTACGTTTGCTCACATGAAACGTTGTAAATCTTAAACGATATAAATATTATTATTTATTACAACATTTCTAAAAGTGTTTTAATATACTTTATAACATTTATTTATATAAACATTTTAATATTATTTTATTATTTTATATAATATACACTATTCTATCTCAAATCAATTAATTAAAATATCAATTCAACCTAAACTAAAAAACTTTCAAATTTATCTTTTTTTTATAAAACACGGATTATTAGATAATTTTATTTAAATAAATGAGATCACTGTAAATACCGAAACTTGAATTCCAGATCACTGATTAAATTATCATAATTTTGTATTAATTGATTAGTGATTAATGATAAATTTCTCTTCTTCTAACACTAATATTACACATTATATTTTTAAAATTTTATTATTTTTACCAAATATTGTAATTTAAAAATTATATCATATTTCTATTTCATTATAAATTCCTCAAAAATGTAAAGAAAAAATATAAATATGAGAAATTTAAATTAAAAATACTAACTTTACATTTCTTAAAAAATTTAAAAACTAAAATTGCGCATAATCTACACTATTAAAATTGAAAATACAATTTACATTTTTTTTTCCTGTCAATACCAGAACATCGTTACTGTGTTTCCTGCATTGTCTCCGTTAGAGGATATCCTTAACTTAAAAAAAACAAAAAAACAAACCACATCACTGGTGTTCTTTGGAAGTGATCTTAAACCCCATCGTTTTTTTGTTCCTTTTTTATGATTACTTCGCTCAAAATTTTGAAAAGTAACTTCAAGTACAGTATGTACAGACTACAAATGGGTTAAGTCGGTTGTTATCATAGATTTATATTATTTTATAAATAATTTTTATAATATTGTATATAACATTTTTCTTATAATAATAATAATAGTTTTATTTTATTAGATAAAATCAATTACATTCATCATATAATATTATTCAACTCAATAAAAGTTAAATTTTTTAGAGATATTATTTATGATAGAATTTTTAACACTTATCCTTAAAACAATTTAACATTAAATTAGTTATTGTTTGTATAATTTTTAGATTAAATTTAATTAAACTATATATATATATATTAGAAATATTAATTTAACATTTGATACTATTTATTTGTTCACAAATTTTAATATCTATTACCTATTTTGTCTTATATTTATTACATTTCTCTTTCTATCTATGTCATGCTCATAATTTTTTTTCACAAAGTTATCCATAAAAATGATTTGTCATAAATATATGATTCGATTGTAGCCATATATCATATGATGCATTCCACACATTTAAATATTTTCTTTTAATATTCAGGCTAAGATTTTGCATGCCGCTTCCACTGTCCAACTTGTAAATGCTCAAGCATCGATAGATTAATAAAGGAAAGAACAAATTAGGAATGACGGGTGAATAATATCACCAGAGATATTATTATGATTTTGTTGGGTATAATTTTTTAAAATTATTTTACAAAAAAAGTTAACAATATTTACAAATAATAAAGTTATTAATTAAACATATTAATTATATTAGACTATAAAATGTTTATTTAATTTTTATACGCTCAAAATTCAATTCTAAAAATTAATATTAAAAAAGTTGTTTTGTTACAAGCAAACATAGATATGGTTGATTAATTTCTAAATAAAACATATACATTTATTTCAAACTTCAAAGATAAACTAGTATACTACACAAGTAAGAACAATAAAAAAGGTAATTCTGACAGTGCAATTGTTTTGCGTCAGTGTCAGAACTCAGAAGGGCCCAAACCTCAATTGCCTAATAGTCCATGTTGGGTTGAGTGTCCCAATCCCATTTGGACTCGACCCAAAATTGAACCCTTCATGCACTCGTAATGAATGAGATTACAGTCAAGGATCACGTTTTTGGGTGAAGGGTCTTACAACCTTATATTAGTTAAACCCATGTTATCTTGTATCACGTCCACATGCTTCTATATGTTGGCCATGTCTCACTTGCATTCAAGCATTAAATATACCTTATATTCCCTTTGCTACTTTATGTTCACATCTATCAACATCTAATTATAGTAAAATGAAGTTATTCGAACTCAGCAATCGTAACATAAGGAGAAATGATCACATCATAATCATAGAAGTCCTAAAAGAGCATTAGAACTTGTTAGACTAAATAGAGACAAGTTATTCATTCATCCAGAAGCTTTATAATAACAAAGAGAATAGTATCTATTACGCTATAGAAAATCATTTCGTTTAGAAAAGTTCTGTATGAATGATTGCTTCTTCTTCTTTTAATTAATTATCCTATACTTTTTGGTAGGTACATTTATTATCCTATATTAATATAAAAATACCTGAAACTAACTGTGAATTGTTTTCGGTACGAAGCAAGGAATAAAATCACCAGGATAAAAAAAACAACGTTTCAAAATATCGGGAGAGCATAGCAGAAGTGTATTCCTTAAGCATGCTTACAAACGGTGGAAAGGATGTTTCTTGCACCATTAGGTTACCTTTGTGTCAGACAAATGACTAGCGTAGATCCACAGTCCATGTATTAGATATTTAGATTTTATTTAGTTTTATTTATTAAATAAATTAAATTAAAAGTCGAAGAACTTTTATAAAAATGTAATTTTTTAAATATTTTCAATTAAAATTAGACTTCTATTTTCATAACATGTTCATGTTGGAGTATGATGAAGATTAATGTTGATGGACAGTAACTTTTAGCGATGTAAAACTTGAACCTAAAGCGGCGTATTTTAACCTTGCAGAAGATATTTACACGTTACACGTGTATGATTCTTCCGGAAACACCTAAACCGGTGGAGGCATTTATGTTTTTGACAGCGTGTCGGGTTTAGGATATGGTACTCGCTGTGGTGCATTCTTCAGTTCACCACAACACAACATCGTACTATAGTGTATCTGCCAATGGAAAGCCTCCCAGAACTGGAGAGTGTGATGGAAGAACCACTTCTGAGCAAGAACAGGACTAATGCCAAGGGTGGCTTCAGAACCTTACCTTTCATTATAGGTAATGAGGTGATAATGATTAATGAATTTGTAGTGTTCTCCATTTGTTAAAAAAACTTATGAATTTAATGTTAATGTGGCAGCTATTCAGGCATTTGATAGACTGGCTAGTCTTGCATTGATGCCTAACATGATATTGTACTTGACTAGAGAGTTTGGAATGGAAACTGCAGGAGCCACTAATTTTCTCTTACTCTGGTCTGCTGCCACCAATTTCACTCCCTTCATTGCTGCTCTCCTTGCAGATTCCTATGTGGGTCGTTATCCAGTTATTGCTTTTGGATCCATTGCTAGCCTACTGGTACTTTTTTCTCTTTTCTTTCACTTTTCAGCTTAGAAGCTCTTTTGTTGTTTTTTGGCAATTTAAACTCAACATTTTTTGCCTATAGATAGTTTAATTTGTTATTACTCTACTAACTTGGACATTTTTTTTTTTATTATCTACTATTCTTCTTCAAATTTAATTTTTTTTATTTTTAGGACTAAGCTTTGATACTGTATTAAAATTTGAGTATGCGTCTGATGTAAGAGTGTGGACTTTAGTTCAAGTGACATGCTTGTCTAAAATTTTTTGACAATTTAGACTCATAGCCTCTTGCCTATATACTTTAATTTTGTTACTAATTCACTGATGTGAGACTTTTCTATTATCTAACACCAGTATCATTCATTGTGCTAGTGAGTGTCTTTATTAAAATTGATTTTTGACACTTGTTTGTGTTGGGTTTGTGCAGGGAATGGTTCTTCTGTGGTTAACAACTATGATTCCATTGTCAAAGCCAGTTTGTGACCAATTTGCCAAGGGCTGCAATAACTCCCCTACAACAATTCAACTTTTGATCTTGCATTCTTCTTTTGCCCTCATGTCCATTGGAGGTGGAGGCATAAGATCATCCTCCTTGGCCTTTGGTGTTGATCAGTTGAGTATGAGGTACGAAGATGCGGGAATCCAAGAGAGTTACTTCAGCTGGAGCTATGCATCTGTCACAGTAGCATCAATGCTTGGTTTAACTGTTTTTGTCTATATTCAAGAAAACATGGGGTGGACAGTGGGGTTTGGAATACCTGTTATCCTAATGTTTATAGCCACTCTAGCATTTTTCTTAGCTTCGCCATTTTATGTAATGCTGAAAGTTGAAAGAAACATGCTAAGTGGGTTAGTTCAAGTCCTTGTAGCCTCTTACAGAAATAGACTTATGGAGTTACCCCTGGAGGACGAGAATGGTATTGGTATCTACCACCATGAGAAGGATTCTGATCTCCTAAAGCCAACTGAAAAATTAAGGTATGATTTGTTTCTTTTGTCCTGTTTATCATGCTTTGGTTATCATCAGATTATCATGAGATGTTCACTGTTGTTGTTGTTACCATAGTAACTAATTGCATCAAAATCAGATTGTTTTTAATGGTTAAGTGCTGAAATACCCCTTTTTGACAAGAAGTACAGTTGATAATTAACTTGTAAGGTTGAAAGTCCACTAATTTTTAGAATTTCTATAAGTTGTAATTTTTTTTTTTCAAAACTCTGAACAGAGTGTTTACAATATTGTTCCAATGGATCATGTGCCACGTAAAAACAATTAGTTGTTAGTTAATTGTAAAGATGTGCATCAAACGGAAACCTTAGCATATATATGCCATGTTCAGCTACTTCTCTTAAACTTAATATCTTGTAAATTTTTTTATTGAGAGGAAAGGCTTTAAGTGAGCAGTAATTTAAATGACTAGGTTTCTCAACAAAGCATGCATGATTAGAAATCCATTACAAGATCTAGCACCAGACGGAAAGGCTTTGAATCCATGGAATCTTTGCACAGTAGACCAAGTGGAAGAACTCAAGGCAATTGTCAAAATAGTCCCAATTTGGACAACAGGAATCATGATGGCAGTGAACCTCAGTCAAGGTACTTTTATGGTACTAGAGGCAGCCTCCATGGACCGCCACATTACTTCAAACTTCCAAGTTCCTTCGGGCTCCTTTGTGACATTTATGATTGTATCTTTGATACTATGGATTATAATCTATGACCGCATTTTAGTTCCTTTGGCATCAAAGATAAAAGGGCGCCGCGTATGCTTGGGAGCTAAACAAAAAATAGGAGTTGGTATTTTTACTAGTTGCATAGCAATTGCATCACTGGCAATTGTAGAGAGTATTAGACGCAAAATTGCAATTGAGCAAGGCTATCCAGAGCAACCACAAGCTGTGGTGAACATGTCTGCTATGTGGCTCTTGCCACGCCAAATCCTTGATGGATTGGCTGAGGGTTCATGTTTAATTGGACAAAATGAATTTTTTCTTACTGAGCTACCTCCATCTATGTCTAGCCTAGCATCCACTCTTAGTAGCCTTGGGTTCTCTGTTGCAAATTTGGTAGCAAGTTTCATTCTGAGCATTGTTGACACTGTTACTGGAGGCGGAGGAAATGTAAGTTGGATTTCAAGCAACATTAACAAGGGTCATTATGACTACTATTATGCTTTTATTGGAGCTTTGAGCTTTGTAAACTTTTTATATTTTCTTTACTGTAGTAAATCTTATGGTCCTTGTAAAGGTAGAGGAAATAAAAATTTAGAAGAGTGCAGAAAATGATTATACCTGGTTGGGATTGGTAGCGGACTTGTACTATTGATGCTAGGAAATGAACATTTGTTTCATGTGTTGGTGGTATTGTAAATGAACATTCATCACTTGCTTCTAGTAATTTTTTCAATTTTAATGATGAATTAGCGTTTCTGTTAAGTGGGCTGCTGTATATCTAACACATCTTTGGAATTTATATTATATTCAAGGAATTTTTGGGTTCTTTCAAGGCTTACAGAGATGATTGTACATAAGTTCTTATGCTGGCAGTGAAATTTAAATCTGCATCCTTATGAGATATGAATCCAATCTTTACCAACTGAACCAATATTTTCTGTCATATTGAATGAAATTTACAACGTACCTAAAAAATTAGGTGGATACATATTTTAACATTTTTATCATGCATCAAACGAAGCAGAGAGAGAACTAAGATTAAATTGCAGGTTTGATAGTAAAGGGGATCCTTGTCTGTGAATCTTCGTTGGGAAATTAGGGGCCAAGAGATGAAGTATTACCCTCACTGCAAAGGTTTGAGATAAATTAAAATTGTCTAATGATAAATACTTTTTATGGTTTCGCAAAATAGTTTATACATTAGGAACTGGAAGCTAAAAAGCTAATTTTGGCTTATATTTTTAGGTATATGTAATTTTAAATTTTTTAATTAATGTTAAACTTATTATTATTGTGACAAAACAATAAAATATTTCAGTAAAAAATTAAAATAAATAATGTAATAATAATTAAAATAAATGGTGTAACATTAAGTAAGGTTATAAACAAGAAATTTCATTATTGAGTGTAAAAAATGAAAACAATAATAAGTTATAAATTCAAATACTATTTCAAGTAGCATTTTAAAAAACTTATAAGTTTGTAGAGTAAATTTTTTTCATCATCACTAAACACGGGAATCAACTAGTAATAAGTTGTTCTAATTTAACTTGTTATCTTAAATTTATTTATCAATTGCTCGTTTGAGTTAAATAAATAAATTAATAGATAATTCAAATAATTTATAATATATGAAAATTTTAGCTCATTATAGAATATTAAAACAAAAAATGTAATTAAAAATTTTAAATTAGTCATATATTGTGATAAAATTAATATTTTTTATAAATAATAATATACTTTTTGCTTTTTTTTTTATAAAAACAAAGATTAAATTATTAAGATCAAGAAAAATAATAAAATTAATTATATTTTTATAATTATAAATTTTATTTCAAAAATATACATGATATTAAATGATATAGTTAATAGTTTGAATATTTAATGATACTAATAAAAAAATATTAAAATAATTTAATAATTAATATTTCTCAAATTTATAAGAAATTTATAGAAATAAAATATTTTAAATATAAAATTATGTATATGTCTTAAAAAAAATTTATATAAATGTCTTGATTTAAAATGCATAGAATTTGATTATAATCGACTTGACATAGGACTTGAATTTGATTATAATCATTTTCTGTAATACAATATGAAAGTCGATTATAATTGACTTTTATTTTAAAGGAAAGTCGATTATGAAAGTCGATTGTAATCGACTTTTGTTTTAAAGGAAAGTCGATTATAATCGACTTCTGTATCGTCATATAATTTATTTAGAATTTTTATCCAAATTAAAGAAAATTGATAATGTTAATTAAAAATTAATAATTTTAATTGATAATTTTAATTAATTTTGTTAATATTTTCGTATAATAATTTTATAAATTATTAAATAATATCAATGTAAAAAAAATATTTTAAAGGATAAATTCTAAAATGCATCAAAATTTAAATTTCAGAGTACATGAAATTAAATTTTCAAAGTACAGAAAATTAAAATTTTAAAATAGAGAAAATTAAATTTCAAAGTACATAGTGTATAAAATATTTAGATCACCATGAGCATATGTGACTATGGGCCACGCCTATTGAGTCTGGGTCCAGTAAGGTGACTCTCTATTGCACAATGACGATATACAATTTGTCGTACAAGTTTGCGGTGTGCATGTTCCTCCTCATGTTGTTGGACAGGTGTGTGATGCTCCTCCTCCTTCTCTCGGTGAACTATTAAAGGAGGGAGTTCGAATATGTGTTGGTGATGGTTGATATAGATTATCTAGTGGTGGCACATATCTACTTGTACTAGTCGGATTCAGCCAAGTTATAACCTCAGCATCTGACATGAAAGGTGAATTGAAAGATATATGTTGTGCAATATCATCTTGAGCTAGACCCGTGACAAAATGTTGCATAGGATTGGGAGTAACCTTAGAATGTGACATGAACTGATGACTAGGGTCTGCCATAAAATACTGATAGGGGTCATACATGGTTGGCTAGGGCCTGACATGAACTGGTGCTGAGAAGGACCAGCCATGTATTGTTGTTGGCTTGGTCCTGACATGAAGTGGTGGCTGGGGTATGTGGGTATCGGGTGGTATACATAGTGTGAGGTATGTTGTATAATTAGATTTGCATCAGGTTCTACATCGTGTAATGGGAGGTCGGCTGGTATATGTACCTTATCACGGTATTGACGTCTACTAGCACGTGTACCTGCACGCAAACGATGCATTAAAGAGTGTCTATCTAGAACGTCATCAGGGTGTGTGAGGGGGCATGTAGTGGTACACCATTAGGTAAGTCCTTAAGCTCTTTATCTTGTGGTCCTCCATCCAACGACAAAAATCTATTAACAACTGACAAGTACTACTGAAAGTACTCGACAGAGGAACGATCATCATCAGCTAGAGGAAATGGAACTCGTCAGTCCCTACGTGCTTCCCGTACAGCATGCCATGTCACATGATAATCAGGCTACCATATATCTAGATCACCTCTCTCATCCTTAGCGTGCAACCGATCAATATTTATTTGGTTGATTGGTATGTATTGTGCTCCACCAAATTGTTGAACTACGCGATCAACAAGATGTCACTCAATCACAATAAACTGTATAAGAGCAGTCACAAATGCCCAAACATCGGCCTCATCATACACGAAACGAGATGTAATGTTCCTGATCTCATTGTTGTTGTAGGACGTCCGCCTAAATTGAAATAATAAATAACAAATATTAGACCAAAAAATAAAAGTATTTAAAAGAAAATAATTTAGTAACATAAACTCTATTTGAACTTACCCAAGTAATGCCAATTGAATTGATGATCCTCCTATATCGCATTAACTTATCTGTATCTGATCTCGTCGATGACCTATAACTTTTCTACCTGAAATAGGCATAATTAGTTTTTACTTGCAACGTGAACATATATAAATAACCAAATATATATATATATATATATATATATATATATATATATATATATATATAATTTGTACCTCAATGCTAGTGGAGAAGTGAGAGGATGATGATTCCTAGGGGCTAACTAAGGTATTCTATACCATGTCCAAGACTGTAGAAGAGGCAAACAACTTGCAATCTCGGTGACATTGTATTTCAGCGCATGACAAAGCTCACGATAAAGGGATGCTAGAACAACAAAATCTCAACTATAGTTTGAAATCTCGGTAAAATTAGTTAAAAGAAATAGTCACTTCATATAAACCCTAAATCCTGATTTATTTGGAAACAATACTCCACCAAATATCATCATTATGTATGCTCTAGTGTAACGGATAATAGTCTGTCCATCAGCATTGTGAGATAATACTCCAAATGTATATATGAACCACTATAAATTTACGAAAAATCTTTTTACGTTACTCTTATCAGGAACTGCTCCAAGTAAATCTTTACACAATGCCCATATATTTCAATCATAAATTTCTCCCATGCTCCAATGCAACCACTCACAGGGACCCCATCTATACGTAATCCTAGCTGAAACACAACATCCTCCAAAGTAATCGTACATTCTCCGTATGAAAAATGAAATGTGTCTGACTCGGGTCTCCAGCATTCTACAAGTACACTTATGAGTATCTTATCATAATCAAATACTGGGACCATCTGTGCAACATGTCAAAAACCAGTCTTCCTAAAATTATTATAAATTATAAATTACTATAATACAAAACTAATTTATCATAACAATTAAAAATATATAATAGAATTTTAATTTACATTCCTTAGTATAATAATTATAATTATAACAAACAATTTAATCTAATTTACAATATAATAATTAACATTTACCATCTTTCTAAATAATAATTACACAATTAATAATACATTAAATTAATTATAAAAATAATTAATTATAATTTAACTAAATATCTTTAAAAATTAATTTACTTGTGTGTTAAGCTTACTTGTAATATGATCAACAAAATTGAACTGATATAGATCATTATCCATTTTTTATCACTGTATATGCTTTTTTTTTTATCTCACTTTCTTTAGTCTCCACTCTTTATGGTGGCTATTTTTTCCGATCTCCCTTTCTCTATGGTGGTTGTTGTCTATGGTGAGAAGAGGAATGATATATATGAAGTAGTTGATTATACTCATCTCCAGAATCACACTGAAGTCGATTTTAATAAACTTTTCTTTAACATGCAAGTCAACTTAAATCGACTTCTTTGGAAGCTGAAAGTTGATTGTAATCGTCTTTCTTGCAGAAATAAAGTTGACTTTAATCGACTTCTGTTGCAGCATCAATAACAAATGAGAGTCTGCTACAATCGACGTCTACAGGATAGATAAGTCGTTTTTAATCGATTTTAATATTTCAGATTTAGGACATTTGTGTAAAAAGAAATTTTTTGAGGACACATGCGTAATTTTGTTTTTGAAATATTTTATTCATGTAAAAAAATCCAAATTTATTATATATTTTTTTATAATTAAAATAAAAAAATTATTTTATTTCTGATAAAAAAAAAAGAGTGAATGATGTACTATTTAATAATTGAAAAGAAATTAATATTAATTTACAAATAAATAGTTAAACATGTACTAATATGCTTTATTTTAATAGTTGAAGATGAAAATGAAAATGGTAGGATAGGATAGACGCGTCATGTTACTCGAAATAGAACGACTAGACCTTGACAAAACAAAAGACGAGCATTGGACCATTGGCGAAATCAGACACCGTTGAGTGTCCGTTTTGTTGGGACCGCATGCCCAATTATTCAACGCTTGCTTTTACGCTTTCCCAGATTTACATTTCTCTCTCCATTTTTGGAGAGCGTGTTCGGTAGCTGTGAGATGGAGCCATTTTACTGTTACCAATAAGAAAATTCTTTTCCATATATATATAAATTAAAAGAATACACGTAAAACAATTATCATTTAATTTTATATTCAGAAACAGTGAGATTAATGATTTAATTAAAGAATTAATACTTTTTAATATCTAAAATATTAAAAAAATTATAATTATTAATCTAAAAAGGACATACCATGTTCTATCAAACTTATAGATATTGTAGCAAGTACTTTAAATTATATAGATTAAATGAATTGTTAGAAACAATTAATATATTATTTTTAAAATATTAATCATAATATTTGTAATTAAATTTTAAAAATTATATTAATAGTTTTTAAATTGAGTTTAAGTAATCAATAACAATAAAATATTATTAAATGTATTTTTGTATCTTTACATTTTTAATAAAACTATATCATCATTAATAAAGTTAGTTATTTTTTATATTAATAGTTAGGAAATTAGAAAGATTCACTAATAAATGATAAATATTAAAAAATTTATAGACATATAATAAAAATTAATTTACAGTGAAATTTTATTTAAAATTGTATAATTTAATATTAGTGTATGATTTTTATTGATTGGATCTTGTAATGTTTGTAAAATTTTATTTTTTATAAGTTCATATTATAAAAGATTAAATAATAACAATTTTTATATGAATGCATGGATAGACCCTGGAAGTTTATAAATGGGTGTTTATTCAATTTTAAAATATTTGTAGTTAAATAAAGATATATAACAATCGGTTTAAATCAATTTTCATTGATTTATTAGGCATTGCATCGGTTGGGTTAAATAGATTGAAAATTCTAAAATGCATTTTTAATTTTAAAAAAAAAAAGTATATCATCGAGCATATGAATTAATTAATGTAAATTTTTTTATTTAACTTCTAATTTCAAATTTAAATTTTATAAAATATAATTATATTTAATATTAAACAAATTACTATTCATAATAATTTTTAAAAAATATTATCTTTTATAAACAATGTTTATATCTATACTAAAAATAAATAAAAATGTGCACTTGTGTAATTACAAATAAATTCAATGTAATTAAAGCCCCCAATTATATTCATTACCCCGGTTACTTTTTTTTAATCGAATGAAAGAGTTTAAAAAGGTGAAATTAACTGCATTAAACGCTCACTTGCTTTCTTGTTGGAAAGTATAGAATTGATTTTGTTATTGATGAATATAATGACTAACATCTATGAAATTTATAAATATAATATAATTTAAATTTTATAATTAATAAAATAATTTTTTTAACTTTAACTTTTTAATAGTGAGTTTAAATATCTATAGATAAAATATTTTTATAAAAAATAAATATTTATTATATTAAAAATATAAACATATAACAAATACTCATTATCTTAATAAAAATTATTATTATTAGTTATTTATTTTTCACTTTTTAAAATTTATTTTTGTAGCTACTTGTGTGCTTACTGTGTTTCCACTATTGTCTCACAAAAAGAAAGTTTTATGCTATGTCCCACGATCAACGGTGTCGAAATTTTTAAAAAGATAAAATAAATTTTAATTTACCAATAAACTATTTAGATCATGATAAAATTTAATAATAATTATAAATACATTTTATCATCTAAAGTTTATTCTCTCACTTTCATGATGTGTGTGTATATATATAATATGCCCAAAGTCTAACCAATAATTCAGATAGTCCAAAGGGTAGTTATCCTAATAGATGTTCATGTATCATGCACAATTGTTGTATAAATTTTTGCATAAAAAATTACGTAACACATTACGTGAATTTAAAATATTATCATCAAATATGAAATCAATTTTTGACTATTAATAAGGTGTTTTAAAATAATACAAATGGGGACATTTTTTATCATATACATTTGTTTTCACTATTTATCCTTTTTATCGAAAATGATAAAGCGTTTTGCTTACAACGGATGTTTACCTGATTAAAAGTTAATTTTAAAACAGATAAATTTAAAATTCTAGTTTAAATAATTTGTTTATACGTATTGATAAAAAAAATTAAATAATAAAATAAATTAAACTCCTTAAAGTTACAATCAACATATTTATTTTTATCTAGATTTATTATCAAAATATAAAATATAATTTATTTTTAATTTATAAAATAAATTTTATTTAATATCATATTGTAGTCTAGATTGAGAAAATTTTTAGACAAATTTTAATAATAAAAAATATTTGTATGAGTCAAAAATAACTTATTTTCTTAAATTTTAAATAAATTTAATGAGAAAATATTGTAGAAATTTTTAAAAAATAAAAATAAAAATTATTTTTATATTAAAATTATATTTGAGTGAGATTGTGAATAATTTTTTTAAAAAATAATGTAAAGAAAAAGTTAAACGAGAGAATCTTTTAGAATTTCTTAAAAAATAAAAAAAAACATAAATTATCTGTAACTTATAAAAAAA
This sequence comes from Abrus precatorius, assembly GCF_003935025.1. Taxonomy (NCBI): domain Eukaryota; kingdom Viridiplantae; phylum Streptophyta; class Magnoliopsida; order Fabales; family Fabaceae; genus Abrus; species Abrus precatorius. The sequence continues at coordinate 15,749,937 of NW_020874384.1, forward strand.
TTATATTAAAATTATATTTGAGTAAACTTGTGAATAAGTATTTATAAAATAAAAAATATATAAATTTTTTTCTCATAAATTAAAACAAATGATCTTTTTATGTTTTAAAAAAATTAAATAAAAAGTAACTTCTTAAAAATACAAAAATATAATTTTTTTTCATATTATTAAGTAATTTTTATTCTAGTACGCATTGAAGTTTATCTAATTTAGAGCTATTTTTTTTCTCGTAAAAAAATTACTTTACAAATTTATTCAAACTAAAAGTTATTTATATTTTTGTATAAGAATTTATCCAAAAACTCATTTAAATGAATTCAAAATTTTGTTCAAAGTGATGATAAAACTTAAGTGCATTATTAGGAGAACTTTTAGTCTTAATACTTGATACAATAAAAGTGATTCCAAATTATGAAAGTAAAATTTGAATTTTAATTAAAGATTTTCATCCTAAGCTAGTTGACTCCAAAACAATGGTGAAGGAAAAATGATTTAGATTAATTAGGCGTTTAGATGAAGCACGGATTCTTTTTATTGGGAAAGTGTGAACAAGAGGAGAGCAGCAGCGTGCATGGAATTACAGAGACCACCACTTGGAGTGGAGTGATAAGAGTTTGACGAATTCAATGACTACAGTGACAGAGTTAGTGGCAGCGAGTGAGAGGAAGGTATCAGCCTCGTTGGACTCAGCAGAGCCACCACCGGCTAAGTCTGAGAGAGCCCTAATAGCGATGAATGGTATCCTCTGTTGTAAGCATATAAGTGCCACCGATGCACTCTCCATGTCCACTGGGCTCACATCGAATTTCTTGTGTATGAAACTCCTATATGCTGCATTGTCTAAGTAGATGCCTTGGCTTATTCCTCTGTTCACAAGCGCCACTTCTGGTTTCGTTGCCAAGCATGTCGTCGAGTTTATGCACCCTTCTAGCACCAAATCCTGACCATACATCACATTTTGTCGTTACCATAATATTTATATTGGATTAGTTCACCTAACCACTTTCATTTTTCTGCCACCCTGCAACCCTAGCTACTAAAATATCTTTTCTCCAATGCGAATGTCGTTTTCAGAGTAAATTAAAAAATATATCCATATATATAATACAAGTTGTAAAATAGGGTTACAAAATTGACCTTCAATTTGCTTGCAATAGAGTAGTACTTGGAATCAACAGGAACCCAAAAGGCATGTTGTCTTTCTTCGGGAGTGCCATCAATGGGGAAAATCTCCTCTGGTTGGTACCAGATGTTGTTGAGTTGATTGTCTACTGGACTGTCTGAACTCACGTTTGAGGTGAATTCTGCGAAATTTAAGAACCCTAATTCCCTCGTGTAGTCTCCATTATCTTCTAAAGGTAATACATCGTGAGGCCCTTGCCCATGCCTCTGCACAAGGTTAATGTGCCATCAGATATTCATATCCATCAAATAACTTCTTGGGAAAAAAACTAATCAATCGGTACTGATTTAAATATAATATTAAAACCCAAATAAATTCATATACATATACATATATATATATATTAAGAAAAAAAAATATTTCTTATATGTAAAGATAATAAAAAATTATATAATATATTATAATTTTATTTTCATTTATTTTATTCGATTTTAATAATAAAAAAGCAACAATGAATTGTAATATAAAATACTGTTTATTAAAAAATTAGATTTAATGAATTTTTAAATTTGTAGATCAAATTAACGATTTAAAAATAATTTAATTTGATTTTGAATTTTTTTTCTAGGAACCCCCCTACTTTATTTGAAGTTGAAAATGGTCACATCTAATTATATCGGTAAGAAAAGGAAGCTTTGTTTAGGCTTTACTTGATCTCCATAGATGTAGGCTTCTTAACCCAATATCTTACTCATAAATAAGTTTATATTATCATTTTAAATATTTTCAAATAAAATAAAAAATTATAAACTCAATCCTACATGATATACTAGTTCAAAATTACACTAGAAAAATATTACTACATACAAATAAGTTAAAAACCATCTTATTTACCTAGTAAAGTGTATTGATAAAAGAGGAAGAAAAAAAATAATGAGAATTCCTCTAATACCTGCCAACTCCAAAGAGCTAAATGAGCCCAAGATTCGGGAATGGCTACATCTCCAATATGCAAAGAGGGGTTAGCATTTCCAGCAATGCCGTAATGCACCACTCCATCTACGTTGAAAAAACTCAACAAAAGCTGAGTAGTGATAGCTGCATTTATCTGCATTAGGACGAAAAAAAAATCCAATTAATATACCAATAACATAATATCAGCAGAAAAATAAAAAGAAGCAAACAAAACAGGAAATTAAAAGTGAAATCATACCACGCTCAGTCCTGTCATAACCAGTATAACTGGCTTGTCGCCAATGGATCCAAAACGAAATCTTCTTCCTTCATTATTAACAATAAAAAAAATAGGAATTAATCATAAATAAAAGGATAGCTGTTTCATACAATATTTCATATACTAGATACCCAGGAAAAATTGTATATAATAACGGTGATCTAGAAATACATTTATTATTTACCATCGATGTCTATGATGGTGCCAGTAGCAGTGTAGCCTGGATTCTTAAGAAGAGGGTCAAGTTCAAAAGCATTTGGTATGATTAAACCAAGATAAGGTCCCTTTTGCTTTACTTTAGCGATTTTGCTATGCAACTCTGATGTCAAAGCACAGCTTACAAATGCATGTTGAGCATTTACCCACAGAAATGCCGCCAGAAACACGTATAACACTCTCTTAGCAGTTGCCATCTCAATATGGAGTGCAAGAACAACACCACTTGTGAAATGAAACACTTGAAGATGGTTGCTTTTTATAGAAAAATATGTGCTCCAAGCATCATTATTTTGGTCTTCATTTTCCCATTCTTTCTTTCGGGATAAAGATCACTGTACACCTTATTTGGTAATGATGTAATATTGAAAATAGAAAATTAGACTTTTTTTTTTTTAATATTTTCTTCTTTCTTTCATTATCTTTTTATTTTCAAAAATAATAAAAAGGAGAAGAAAAAATAATTTTTTTTGAAAGGTCAATTTATCTTTTTTTATTTTTTTAATTAAATAAAAAGTATATCGTATTATTATTATTATTATTATTATTATTATTATTATTTATTAAACTATTTTACCTCGTTCAAATAGATCTGGACTCTCTTGCCTTTCTTTCTTTCTTTTAGACCTTTCCGTTTGGTAGGGCAGTTAAGGACCTGAATGCTAGTAGACCTAGATCATAAATCAAACAAGGAATCAAACACTTTTATTAAATATTGTAAAGTTGATTATCTCAGTTTCTTTTATTAGGATTTAATTAAAATGTACTTATAATGTCAAAATATAACATCATTTTTTAATTATAAATTGTTAGATAAATAAAAATGATTTAAAATTTATATTTATTATATATTTTAATTAATTGATAATAGAAATTTTTTAATACTAACAATATATTAAAGTTAAACTCTTAATATTAATGCAACACTAGATATATAATTTTTTTTAAAAATAATTTAAACTAATAAATATCATTGATTCATTATAATAATTAATGTTGTTATATTAAAAAAATTATCCCAGCACAAAACATATTGATTAATTAGTCAATAGTTGTTTCAGTTTAACTTGTAATATTAAATTTGAATTTTATTAATTATAATTATGTTAAAAAATTTGAAAAAAGATTTTATTATTCATAACAGTTCTTCTTAACTCAAACAATATTATTTCTAGTTAGTAATATTTGTGATTCAGAAGAAAAAAAATATCTTTAAATAGTAAGTTTTAAAGACAATATTTTTAATTAATTTTGTCATAAAATTATTTTTTGATTGATTTTGATGTGCATCACAAAAATATTGTTAAAAATATCTTAAATTAGTTATGAATATCACTAGCATGTTTTTTAATTCTTTATAAAGCTTAAAAAATCTTTCTAATTTCATCTGTCATCATTTAAGAGTATGTTAGACTGTTAGTCTCATTTTATGTTTAAGATGATACCAGAAGTTATTTAATTTTAACATTATCTCATACGAATGTTCAATGAAGAACTTCTTAAGAATGAAAATAAACTAATATGCAGTTTATAATGTTTGAACAATTATTTTTTTAACTAATTTTAAGAAGTGAAGTTAAACTCGATTACTTTTTAGTAAATATTAAAACTGAAAGAACATGAAAAAATGTTTTATTTTCTATTTTTAAATTAATCATTTTCTAACATTAAGTAATCTTAATCTTTGACGTTTTTGTTTTATTTTAGTATTTTTTAATAACTAAACTTGGAACAGACCAATCGGATAAAAAATATTATTGTCAAATAAAATTATATTTGATAATTACTTTTTCATATGTAATCTTAAAATGTAAATCAGAAATAGAAAGTGGAAGCTACCCTAATACGTTTGGTACGGGACAAAATGCTAAGCACCCTCTGGATAATTTGTTTAGTGAGAGTGAGAAACACGCGTAAAGTAAATAAATAGCTTTTCAATAAACTATTTAACACGTTTTGAAATTATAATATTTAATACTTCTTATTTTAAGATGTCAAATCCTAATCAAAACGACTTGGGATTTCCAAGTTTGATAACTTAAAACAAACAAATAATTATCTAGCTTCTCATTTTTTATAAAAATAAAATAAACTTTGAATTTCTTTAATGTTTAATTATGAATATATATTAAAAAGTATTGTATACATTTTATTTAATATTTAAATTTATTTTAAAAATACATTAAAAAATTATAATTTTAAAATAATATTTTTTATTTTTATAAAGAAATATATTAAACAATTTAGCACGTGTCATAAAATATATTTTATTTTTTTTATAAAACTATTACTTTTCCGTCGGTAATTGACATGTGACTCAGCATATCTGTACAACAGTTTAATCCATGATACACTAATAAATTTACATCTTTCGTACTGTTAATTAATATAATACGAATATATAAACACATTGTGATTATATTTAGTTTATTAACGTTGCTCACTCTTCTTGTCTTTATGAAATATTTTAATTAAATTATAGTATTTTTATTTATATGTTTACATAAAAACTAAAGATAATATCAATTGTATTTTTAATAATATTATTTATTTATATAAAATATTTACAGTATTTTAATAGTTCAAGAATAAATGAAAAATGTTAATAAAGACTAAATTAGTGAATTTATCTATTTTTTTACAAAATAATCGATTTAATTAATCTTTGCAATTCATTCTCTCCATTAATAAATAAAAATAAAAGTAGTACAACTTAATAAAAATAAACATTTTATTTATTTTTAAAAAAAATTATAGTATATTAATTTTACTTTTATTTGATATTATTAACAATAATTATATTATTAATATTTATTTTTAAGAATCTTATTTTTTTAAAAAAATTATTTATTAAAGATGATAAAAAATAAAATAATAAATATTTTGTATTAATTATAAAATATCTTATAATAAATAATATTTTTTATAAAATAAGAATAATATTCTCTTATGCACTTTTTTTTTATCATTTTGATTACATTTATTTTTTTCTCTTTATTCTTTTTTTTTTCTTCTCTTTGTCTATTTCACACCCTATATGTGACATCCTTGTATCTGAATTCAAAGTAAATAATTTTTCATAAATTTAAGAATTTGATAAATACAAAGCTTACATTTTTTTTATGTGAATTTGTAAAGACTTCAAAATGTTAAAACTTTCAAAGAATAATTTCTAGATTTTAAAAATAATAAATAAACTTAAATTTATATCTGACAAATTAATTGTTATAATAAAAGTTCTAAACATTATAATTTCTATAGTCTGACATTTAAAATTCTTTACAAATCTTAGACAATAGAAAATGTAATTAGAATAAAAGATTATAAATTTTTTCAAATTACTCTAATCTCTACATAGCAGTCTTTCTTCTAATATCTTTGGATTATGATCTTAGGAGAGACTAGCATCTTTGTCTCTTCACTTTCATTATCTGAAAATATTAGTAAGGGTGAGTATTTCTCGTTCCACTAAATCTCTTGTTGAACATAAGCAAAATGATTATATATATATATATATATATATATATATATATATATATATATATATATATAGTACTAAAAATATTTTCTAACAGGGACTTAATTAGCAATGACACCTAAGTTGTACAACTTACTATCACAACAGAGTACACACAAGATAACAATCAATCACATATACAAACTTTCATAGCATGCGTCTTTCTACTAATCTGCACATTATAATACATGTATTATACAACGTCAATCAATATGTCACAATATATGTGTTCTAATCGCACCCGTCGATGTATTACAACACATATATTATAGCAACATCAACCGATATGTTACAATGCATATATCATAATCATACAATTTCTATACTACTTCATATACATCACACATTCACATTCATTTCACTTTCATATTCAATGCCCATGTAATCCCTTGAGGACTTCAAAGTTTAGATAGCCGCTAGATAGCTGCAACATCACATATACAAGTGTCCGCCTCTAGCCCCTTTTAGCAAAGGTATAGTCAGGAGTTTCGTCAGGAAATGAGTGTGTGGCCTGTGAATGCTTTCATTTTCAACAAATCAATGTGCACTCGTTCACACTGAGTATTCAACACCCTCATTTTCCTAAGATTTCTTAAATTTTCTCCGAATTCTATACTCCCAGTGTATCTCTGTAGCTATTTAAACTCACCACCAATATTTCTCATTCTTTTCCACACCCTTTTTATAGGACGTGTCATAATACGTGAATCTTAACCACATAACTTGGTGTATTACAATACATATATTAGGAGTGCACATTTTGGTCGTACCACAATACCTGTATTGCAATCACATCCATTTATCTATTCCAATTTTCGTATTATAATCACTTTTATTACAATTTCACCATCATATCACATTATTTCATTTCATACATCAACTGTATCTTTATTCAAGAATAACATACACTTTTTCTTTAACAATCAAATTCAATTAATATCAACATACCTCAACCATCAACAACATTAATCCAGCACAGAAAATCATTGAATGATTTTGCACAACACACAATCAATACAATCTACCAAAGGTCGGACACCTCCAGACTCAGCCCAATCGTACAATCCAACATTAATAAAATCATCTATCCTAAGGTTTAACATCACAAACATTCACAATATCTCTATTATTCCAAGACCTCTATATTTTAGATTTCAAGAAAATATTAGGGATCTATTAGAAAACTTAGTGTCTTCAATTAAAAGAAAATACAAGAGAAGAGTTAAGGTTTGGGATTACTTTCCCTTACCTCAAATGAAGACCCAACACGCTATAGTAGCAAAAAAATGTTCCCCACACGGTGCTTCGCCCCTAAAACATGAAAAATCTCCATGAGCAACAAATAAAACAGAGAAGGGTACGCAATACCAAAATCCTAGCTCACAAAACGTACCTCTAAACGTCTCAAACACCACCTCAACCTTCAATCTTGCTCACAAACGATTTTGGAGGCTATTTAAATGGCGAGATAAGGTTTTAAGTTGAGAGAATCAAAGAGATTTCAAAGGAAGAAATGTGAAATGAATTTCTCGAACCCTATATCTCGCTGTAGCGAGAATACAACAATTTCACCCCTTTCTCTCAAGATTTTCTCGCTACAGCGAGAACGCCACAGCAGCACAACTTAGCCTATATCTCAATCAATTACAATCCAATCACAAGTTCACATTACATATTTAAATACACATTCAAACATCAATTCATATTAATAATTAAATAATATTACATAATTCGGGACGTTACATTATAAAAATATTAGTATTATATATATATATATATATATATATATATATATATATATATATATATACAAAGTAAAATCTATGGTACCTTCATAATTGGAAGGGTCTGTATCCTATTTTTTACGTGAAATAATTTTGACAGTTAAAATAATAATCATATTTTATATCTTGTTAACTCCTACGTAGTTTAAAGAAAAAATAAAAATTTAATTTAAAAAATATAAATAGAACAAATTTTGGGTTTTTAAAACTAATATTTTTCACATTTATTTTTTGTCAATTACATATAAAAACACATCATTATCCACCTAATAAATGTACGAAGAAAATTTTCTTTTTAAATATGGCCTAAATTATGCAAATCACTGCAAGGAGGAGAAAAAAATATATATATATCTCTTCCCTTGTGGTGATAATTTCTCATATCTTTGACGAATACTGTACCCGTACAGAGGAGAGTAAGGAAACGGTGAAAAAAGGTGACAAATCCAATCAAGACCCAGTCCTCAAATTAATAATTTAGTATGATTTCGGATTCATTGTAAAAACATCATTTCAAAAACCATATGTGAAATTTTATTATAATTAACTATACAAAATCAATTTCATATTTTATAATAAAAAATATGAAATTGGTCACAATAAAATTTTATAATAAAAAAATATATGTATATAAAAAAATTATACTTTTTTATCTAAAGAAAAAATTAACAAATAAGAATTAACGATTTTTTTTATATTTTATATCTTTTCAAACATTTCTTTAATAGATTATAGTTGTGTTTGTAATACACATATTACACAGGAAAATATTATTTTAAATTGAGATATAAAAAATAATTTAAATATTATTAATAAATAATAAGTCTACGATAATAATATGTGATTGTAAAATTTATAAAATATTTATAATATATTTATTATTTATCATTTACTTTATGAATTAGATATCAATATGATTTTATTAACAAAAATATTTATGTGAAAAATATTTTATGTGTTATATATAAATAATTTTTAAAAAAAAGAGCCAATCTTATATAAGTATGTAATAATTAAATTATATTAGCCTAGTTAAACGATATAAAATAGTAAATAATTTTTTTTATTAAAAATATGAACCAAAATAAATTTTTTGGTTTACTTTATTATTGAATATATTTTTATATTAATCTTATATAATTTCACATAAGTAGTTTAATAATACAAAAATTCAATACATAGTTGTAGAATAAAGTTCAACTATAAATCGAAATTTACATAAGTAACACACACACACATATATATATATAGAGTTAGGATCCATTGACACTTGGGATAAGTCTTTTTAGACTTACACAAAATCTCAACCGTACAATTTAATAATCTAACAGTTGAAAAATTACCTAGTGTCAGTGGATCCTATCTTTTATATATATATATATATATATATATATATATGTGTGTGTGTGTGTATGTAACTATGTATGAGATAAATACCATATCCGTTGTGAATAAATTTTGCTGTGCCTATTGAATACTTTACTCATTATCATCCAGAATTCTGACACTTTGTCCAATTGATAGTCTTTGCCCTCTCACAAAATTATTGACAAATAGCACTATCATTCATGGTTATACATATGCATGTATATCAAAATTAAACTTACCAAAAAAAGAAAAAAGGAAAAGATGGGTTGACAAAGAAATATTTTTTTGACAGTAAGTTACTATAATTTTATGTTAAAATTTGCAAAAGAACATGATAAAAATATATTAAAAATATTTTTAATAAAAAATTTATTTTGACCAATAAAAATAAGTTAAATTTTATATAAATAAATATAATTTATTTAATAATTTTGAAGTCAAATTATTATATGTTATATGCTTCTTATTAATTTTAGTTTGATCTTTTTAAAAATATAAAATAATTTATTATCATTTTTTTAATGACTATTTGGTATTAAATCATCTAAATAGATATATATCTCTAAAGGTCATAAAATTTATATTTAAATAAGTTATAAAAAATTTGTTCAATTCTTAAATATTTATAATAAAATTACATATTTTTATTTATCACTTTTTAAATTACATATTTAATTTAAATAAGCAAATTATTAAACAATAAATATACATGTAAATCAATGTTACACATATAAAATAGATCAAATAATAATAACGTAAAATACTTTAATAAATGTCTCTTTATCTTAGAGAGTAGGTAGTAAAAGTAATTTCTAATTTTAACAAAAATGATTAGAATTTAAAATTTAAAATTTAATTTATTTAATATAATATTATATTATAATTTTTATATAAATTTGTTTAATATATTATTATAAATTTTATAAATCTTAAATAGATTATTTTATCAAGTTTACTAATTTTTTTAATTTAAAATTAACTTGTTGAATTAATTAAGTCTTTTAAAATACTTATATTAAATATATTGCTTAAATAAATCAGATCAAACAATACTTTAAAAAAGTGAAGTTATTGATATTTGTATAACAATTTATCCTATTTTTCTCTTTATTTATTAGTAATTGTTATAAAAAAAATTGTATAAATGTAATTTCTTTAAATAAATAGGTTAAAAGAATGTGATTGTCCTTCATACATTACACGCATACGAGGCTTTTTTTAAAAAGAATTCTATTCATATTTTTTATTATTAAAAAATTTTAAAACAAAATGAAAAGGAACGAAAAGGAAAGGAAAAATGGGTCGCAAAAGAAACTTAAAAAAATTAAATAACTCTTTGGAAGGAGACAGGGATATCCTATTTTATTTATCAGATGCTGAAAATAACTACGTACAATTAAAGTAGTCCAAAATGACTACCAAAAGGATATAGTACCGAATGATGATGATGTCCTTTCCTTTAGAAAAATAGTAATGGTAGTTGGGTTCCTTTGTTATAGGCATTTTTATATGAATTAAAAAATATTATTTAGAAGAGATAAAGTCGCCATCGGTGATATTACAATTTTTTTAAAATTAAAAACATTAAAAGTCGCTGTTAGTGACATTTCATTTTAAAAAAAAAAATTAAACTTTGCTATTGGTAATATTTAAATTTTAAAAATAATTAAAAAAATTAACAATCACTATTAATAATTTTAAATTGTTATGTTTATAAATATTGATTGAGATTTTTATTATCAGCAAATTGTGAGTGAGAGTAAGAGAAGTGTTATAGTATAATTTGAGTTTTTGAGAAAAATATGAGTGTTCTAATATAATATTTTTAATGATGAGATTCTTACAAATACTTGTTATTTAGGTGCAAATATTCAATATATCTATATATAGTAGATAATGTATCATTTAGAGGGTTGAAGTATTGGGTTAGTTAATATATTTATCAAGATAAATTTTCAAAAATAGCGACGTATAAGTGTCTAATATTCATTTTTTACAGTTTTATGTAATATCATACAATTTCAATAACGAACGATGATGATGTCCAATAAATATTTCAAATACATCAATAGTGTCGTGTACGTTATTTTTAAAGAAGATGATGAGGAAGTATATACAAGCACCATGACAAACAAAAAGATAGAATGAGAATAGAATAAAATGAAAGTGATGACGATTGTGAAGAACAATATAAAAATAATAAGAATAGTGAAAATGACACTATAAATTATGATGTTGATTATCAGGAGCCTTATTTGTTAAACGCAGTACTTGAACAACATCCATCTCGGGATCATGTGTTCGTTAGATCGTGATGTTATGCATGTATTTCAGTTTCAAAAGTATGCAAATGGTAAGTGTTATTTTTATTTATCTTGTTGATGATGTCTAGTTTAGTTTTTAAATCATTGTATGTTTGTCTTTGCATTTGTTAGGGAATTGTGATGTGGATGGAGAATTGTACATCGGAAAATAATTCAATGATAAAGAAACTGTTATGTGAACAATTAAAGGTTATAGCATATTGAAATGAGTGAACTACAAAGTGATCCAGTCAAAACCTAATACTCCAATGCATGAGGTATGGAATAAATTATAGATGAATACTTTGTGCTACTTTTAGAAAGAATGGATATATTTGAGAGATAAGAAGGTATAATGACCCGTGCACATGTATAAAGAGAAGGATTTCTCAAGATCATAAGAAATTGAATTCAGACACCATTGCAAAATGTATCTTGTTGACGGTAGAGTCTGATCCATCCTTTAAGATAAAACTTGTAATTAGTGAGATTCAATTTCGATATAAATAAATGACAACATATTGAAAAGCAAGGATAGAAAAGTAAAAGACAATTGAAAAAAATTTTGGTAAATGAAGAGTGTCATTTAAAGCTTTGTCATGACGGTGTGTTGCAATGTATGACACTGCTTAAGAATCAATTGTTTAGTTGGACACTTTACTGACCTACCACAACAATAATTTGGTTTCCAATATTCAAATATTTTGTTGATTAATCCAGAGTTTTAGTTTTTGTATTAGAATATTTAGACACTGCAAATAACTTATACAGGTTAATAAAATACATTTATATGACAAATAAAAGAGAATTTTATTGGTAGTTAATATACAATATAGTAGTTAAAATATATCATTAATTATTTTTCCTATTGTTGAAGATGAAACTCCCCATACTTGATTTTTTTTTTCCTAATAATTTACACAACCACGATGTCACCCAAAATAACATCAACATCATTTCTTACACAGTAGGAGACTTAGCTTCATGCATCTGAGTACAAGAATTGTATATTGTATTACCTACACATGCTCAATTGCTCATAGCCACAAATCAATGTCACTCTCGATTTCACCACCCTTTTCTTTCTATGGTGCATAAAAGTGTGTCTGTTTTAAAATTTGATAAGTTACTTTTGAAAATATGAACTTGAGAATGTAACATTCTTATATTTATTATAAGTTTTACTTTTTCCAGCACAAATTTAAATTTTAAGAATGATTTTTTTTTATATTGTAATTGACTTTCATTTTTATGAGAGGGGGTGAGAATTTTAAAAGTTATTATTGTGTATCCTAATTAGTAACGTTTATTCTGACTATTTAGAATTAGGATTTTTTTTTCATATTATTAACATTAAGTGTGCATTTTACAATATTTTAGTGCAAAGTTAACGTATTAATAGTTCAGTTATAAAAAATTGTGGTCAAGTGCAGCAACTTTTTCTTTTCAACTGGTGGTTACCATTAATTTTATATATATTTTTTTTAATATAAATTTTCTCGCTTTTTCTTTTCTTTTCTTGATTTCCTTGTCTCCATCACAGGAAATCTATTTTGCGGTTAAGAAATGATTCCTCAAGATATCTTATTAATTGAATTTTTATATTTTAATTTTAATTTATTTATTTTAATCAAGTGCTTACTTCTCTTATTCTTTCTATGAATTGATCAACTACATGTTAACATTAAATTCACTTTCACAACTAAAAAATTAGTTGATGGATTAGATTCATAGAATATTCACAAGAATGTTGATATCTAAAGGTGAGAATTGATGATTATTTGATTTTATCAATTATTAATCCAAATGCTCATTCCAATTAAAAAATTAAAATTTTTAATTTAAAAGAAGGGATTAGTTATCAAGAAATTAAAGTTAACCCTTTCTAATGAATTTTTTCTTTAATTAGATATTAAAATTTGAGTTAAGAATAATAATTTTTTTGTGTGCTTAGAATGAGACTTTAAAATTTTACTCCAATTCTCTAATATTCTTAAATATTTCTATTTCATTCTACGTTGTTCTATTTTTTCTCCTATCACTTCAAAAACTAAGTTCAAATTTCTACGAACAAAATTTTAATAAATGATTCATGTGACCTAAAAGAAAACTAAGTTGAAATATAATAACTTTATTAATCATAGTTAAATCTAATCTCTATAAAAATAATAAAAAATTATGTTTTATTATTTAACACAAATATGCACACTTAGGAATGACAATAGATAAAGTATTTGATGAACACCTGTAAGATTTACTCACAATAGGTAGAAACTTTACTTATTATATGGGCACGAGTATAGTATGAGTAAATACTCGCAAATTTTAATAGGAATAGGTGCGGATATAAGTATTTTTAAGTACCCATCCTGCTCCCATATCCAAATATATATATATATATATATATATATATATATATATATATATTATTCTACTTATGTAAATTTTATATATGTTTAAACTTTGTTCTATAATTATATATTGAATTTGTGTATTATTATACTACTTATGTGAAGTTATATAAGATTAATATAAAAATATATTTAATAATAAAGTAAACCAAAACAATTATTTAGATTCATATTTTTAATAAAAAAATTTATTTACTATTTTATATTGTTTAACTAAGCTAATATAATTTAATTATTACATAGTTGATATGAGATTGACTTTTTTTTTTATAAAATTATTTATATATGATATACATAAAATATTTTTCACACAAATATTTTTGTTAATTACATCATATTGATATTTAATTTATAAAGTAATAATAAATAATAAATATATTATAAATATTTTAAAAATTTTATAATCACCTACTATTATCGTAAGCTTATTATTTATTAATAATATTTATATTTTATATTTTATATTTCAATTTAAATAATATTTTCTTATGCATTACAAGTTCAACTATAATTTATTGAATTTAAATAATATTATTTTTACTATTTTATTTCCATTCAAAGAAATTTTTTGAAAAGATATAAAATTTTAAAAAATATCGTTAGTTCTTATTTATTAATTTTTTTAGATAAAAAAGTATAATTTTTTTAATATATACGTATTTTTTATTATAAAATTTTATTGTGATTATTTATCTTTTATTCAAGTTCTTTTTTTAAAATTTATATACATTATAAATATTTAATTCATCAAAATAATTTTGTCAAAAATTTTTAGTTTAAAAAATTGTTGTATTAAGATACATTTAACACTTGTGATCTTTGAATATTTATTTTTTATCTATGCTTGTATCTTGTTTGGTAACTACGTATCAAATTTTTGTATTATTATATTACTTATGTAAAGCTATATAAGCATTTTTTTTTTATAAATATTTTTTTCTCAAACGAGCGTGGATAATGGATACGAGTGTGAGTATGCATAGGCCCGGTTCTAAGGGTAGTTTAAAGGTGCGATTGTTTAGGGTCCAAGCTTAAAAGAGGGTCTAAAGTAAAAATTATATCTTACTTTGACTTGAAAAAAATTTCAGCTCTTACAGTTTGCAGTTGAAAAAAATAGAAAAACAAAAAAGACATTTTAATTTCTTGTACCTCACTCGCTATCAACATAGTCAACTCCTTGACTTTTGTAGATTCAAAACTTCATTTAATTCTAAAATTTTACTATTGTTAGCATTAAAACTCATGGAAAATTTGTTTTCTCCAAAAAATTAACCAGTTTTTAAGTTTGTCAAATTTGCAGATTGTTATCTAAATGTTTTAATCACTTATAATTTTTTTTTTACAATCTCGGTAACTATATCATCAACTGAAAGAAGCTTTTTAGAGTTAAAGTTAATCAAAACTTACATAAAGTTATCAATGTCACAAGAACTATTGAATGGTCTTGCAATTTTATCAATCGATAAAGAATTTTTAGAAAATATTAATGTTAATGTTATTATTAATGATTTTTCATCTTAGAATGCTTATAGAACTTATTTTTTATGTGTGTTTTTGTAGTTAATTATAACATAGGAGTTGTTTGAATAATAATATTTTTTTTATAATTTTATTAGAAAAATTATAGCCACTTAAAAAAATATATTATTTTAATAAAATTATTAATATATATGCTTTTATTTTATTTATTATATTTTATAATTTTTTTAAAGAGCCCTAATTTCCTATTTCACTTAGGGTCCAAAAAAGTCAAGAACAGCTCTGGATATGCAAGTATCCAGAGAGTATGAATACGATGATTTATGTTCATATCTATGTGCGTATAAGACTAGGTACGGGTATCTTTTTAAAATGCAGGTATAGACTTATTATTTCTATAGAATACTTATTATTATTATTATTATTATTTATATATATATATATATATTGTATATTATTTTTTTATTTTATAAATTTTTAGTTTTAAATAGAATATAATTTTTATTTATTATAAATAAAAAATTATAACATAATATATTAATATAATAATTAAATAATAATAATAGAATTAAGAATATAAAAAATATATTAATATAATATTTAATATTTTTATTTTATTTTTAAATTTTAGTTCTTTTAATTTTTCTATTGTATTCTTTTTTCAAGATTAATATTGACAACAATTCTTTTTTCAAAATAAATATTAATATCAGTGTCTCACAAATATAATCCGATTGTGAATAAATAGATCAATTTACTAACATTACATAAATTTTTTTTACTTCGTTAAATGGTGAATTCGTTGGATTTTCTAACGAACAAGAAGCTTTTTTAGAGATTATTCCTAAAAATATTAAATTTAACTAAACATATTTCTTAACTTACCCAAGAATAACTTTCTAGACCATTTCTCCAGCATCATGATTCTTTGATAACCATAAATGAATGTTACGTAAAGAATGCATGTTCACAATATTTAACAAACTTTTAATAGTTTTAGTTTTTAAAAAGTTTAGAATAATAAAAATTCAATTTAATTTTTTTACATGATAATAATTTAATTAACTTATTGATAGATCGATCTAAACTTTCTACGAGAACAATAAATATTAAATTTCATTTGAATATTTAAGGTTACTAAAAAAAAGCATTTTAAAAGGTTGAATGATTGTGACCATTAACACTTTTAATTTTCATTAAATATGTATCATCATATAGTCTATATCTGTAGTTCTAGCGTTCTTAAAATGAATAATGTTCTCACTATATATATGTCTACATACAGAGGATTATTTCCATTCGATATTTCTATCTCGGGATAGAGGCATTGTGCTTTTTCTTTTTAAAATAAATAATCCCTTTCTAAGTTTTGTCCTTGTGGTGAAGCTCTGAATAACATCCTCAAACCATGCCGCAAGATTAGATTAAAAACTAGAAAGGAACATTCTTAACCAATTGACTAGAGGCCAGGTGGTTTAAATAGAGGAACACGATTAAAAATGCCTTCTACGTCAATGGGCAATTGAAGGGCACGGCTAAGGACTTCCGGAGTTGATGTCTTCCCCTTCCAAGTGTTAAACCATGGCCCTCCTCCAACTTCTAGAGCTGCCATATTGCTTGAAACGTCCAATATGTTCTGCCATTTACCAAAGATTCATGAAAATGTCTTATCAAATAGTGTGTTTAAGTAAGCAAATTAATTTAAGTGCTTATTTAATAGGAGGCTCTTTTCACACCAGTTTTTAGAAAAATTTTGATCATAAAACTTACTAAAATATGTTGAGAAGAACCTATAAAAATTAACTATTTTTTCATAGGTTTTAAATCTAGAAACATTCTATGTGTGAATAAGAAGACACCTTTCCCTTGCTGCCATCATATCTTCGTTCCCACATTTGTAATTTTAGAATTCCAAAGCACGTATCTTTACAAGCTGGGGCAAGGCCAGCTTCTGCTGTTGGAGCACGCAATGGAGAACCAGGATCCTCAGTTGTTGCTTCCAATTCAACCTGCCAAAATGTAATATATTGGGCCAGTCTTAAGCCAAAAGGGCTACTCTGTTTCTCCTGGACTGAGAAGTTCAATCAAAGTTTTTCCTAAAGCAACCCACTTCCTAGTATTGATCCTATAGTCATTAACATGTTCAGATCATTCAATTGTTAACCCTCTTTTCACAGGCAAATCTCTTAGATTTCGTAGTTTTATATTTTATAGATCTCTTTAAATGGAAATGAGATGCAAAACTGGAATACCAACTACAACTAGTGTGGTGAGGGTAACAATTCATTTTTCCACCAACAAAAAAATAAATATAATTAGAAAGATATAATTACCACGTATCTGCCATTGTCTGCAGACATAAACCAATAACCCCAAGTAGTAACTTCCCAGTTCACAACACCATTCCATGGCACAAATTCATAAAACTGTCCATCATAATGAATTCCAATCTGCAGCATAGAAAATATTATAAAAAAATAAGAAAAAACAATAATTATATAATAATAAAATAGAAAGATTAATTGCTCATAGTGACTAAAAGAAGATGGAAAATAGAACCACAACTTTTTTTACCACAACTTGAAAATAATTGAAGTCTATCATTAGATATTGTAATTAGAACATTTCAAAAGAAATACCAACCTAATTAAACCACTTTACAAGAAATATTAACAATAGTCTCCATCACTCATGATTATAAGCTGAGGACATGCTTCCTTTAAGTGTCTGTAAAGGGATTAATGCATAATGGAAGATACAAAAAAGCTTGGTGTTTTCAACCTCATGCAAGAGTTTGTCAAATCATAGAGAATAACTAACATGAACAGAGACTGTTATTTTGACAAGATGGACAACACTCAAATTAGCTATTCGTTCTTGTCCTTTTTGGTCAATCCCATTGCGACCACCACTTATTTCAGAGGTAATCTTAATATTACGTAAAGTCAGTGAATTAAAATTTGAAATGTGCCAAATTGATAGACAAATGCTGTATAAAGTTACCAATGCAGCATTTTCATAGTTCTCGGTTATTCCAGGAATTAGCCTCAATCCACCAGCTGCTGTAAGTGCAATGTCTCCACTACCACCTTCAAAAACATTACACTGAACCTGCATGAGATCAATAGTTTGAGAAACTGAAAATATACAAACATTAATCATAATATTGGTGAAAATAATTGAATATCAATGTAACAACACAAAAGTATAATAACCCACAACATCTGCTGCAAAAATTCTAAGTACACATTTCACAAATCATGATAAAAATTCTCCTTTAAGCAAATTATATTTTGTGAAGTTTGATAGTCTTCTGGCCCTTCATGAATAATGACTACTGTTCTTGCATCTAGTTCTTGCTAAGAAAATAGACAATTTATATTCTATAACAGTATAAAAATGAAGAAATAAAGCATTCTAACCCTAATTTTCAAAAGACAAGAAGATTTGCAACTGATTACATACACCCAGTTATAGCAAGCCATGGAATTAATATGCTGATAACACTACAAGATATACTTCGATGAGGAATTATTTTTACCCAAAACCATTTTCTTGGGAATGCTCCACCCCAATTCTTTTCTGAATAAGACGGGGCATTGTCAAACTCAATCCTTTCGCCGTCCCATTCTATCCAACCTGAGATTCAATATTTATATAAGGAAAAAGAGAAAAGAGCATAAATATCATATCACAAACAAGAGTGATTAATTTTTGAAGAGCACGTGCACATTGTGAACTGATTACCAAACAGGATCCTAAAAATCCAGTCTTAAAACAAACATTGACCTTGTAAATGTGAATAACATCATACTCCCTCTCTTCTCTCCCAGGGTCAATATTGTAGCTATAACAACAATTATAACCTCCCAGCATTTCAATCCTCTTGATGTTTAATATTTTGTAGATAATAAGTAATTTCAATCACTTTGGAAAACTACATTAATGTTTTACTGCAATAATAAATTCATATCAATTGTTCACGTTTCAGTTTAGACATAACAAGTAGGATACTAGGCTACAAAATAAATAAAAAAGATTGAATAACCAACAGCTGAACAAGTAGCACATGCCTGTTGACAGTCCACCGGCCATGCATATTTGCCAATGCGGTTCAAAAACAGGAAATGCAGCAAGCCAGCCAGCAGTAGACTTCTGTGTAGACCCAACATCACCCCAACCATACACAGGGCGTGTGCTATACTCCCAGCGAGCCGTCTTCACTGTTTCTACATAATTTGACCTATAATTAAAATTTTGTGTCAAGAACAAATATAATCGGAGAAGGCAATGCTTAACAAGCGATCTAACTCCACCTTCCATCGTCGCGAATGAAACCTTGATGCCAAAGGGGTGTGACTTGAAAACCTTCCAGCACTGTATTATTAAATTCCTACTCAAAGTAACCAAATACAAAGCACAATAATAAGTGGCAATATAGAAAAGACCTGTTGCTGCAACCTACTCTTATGATTACCTTAGAAAGTGCATGCGAGTACACAACTTAATTAAGTAATCATTCAATAAGTTCTTTCTATACAAAACCTCATGCTGTAAATTTCACCATAAACTTTATTGGAACAACCAAAAAGAGCTTATCTTGAAAATCTACATATCAAGCGACTTATTGAAATAAGTTAAAAAGAACTTCTGACCTCTGAGTGTGCGTTTGGTTCAGCTTATTTTGAAAAAAAATAATCACTTATTTTTTCCAACTTCTTAACAAGTTCTAAAAAATAAGCAATCACTTCTTCAAGAAAGCACTAAAACCATTTTCTTGACTAGCTTAAAATTGTTGAAAGAAAGTCAAGGACTAAGAACTAAGAAAAACGACAATCCAGGCAATAAACAAAAGTAGTATTGAAAAAGAATCACCTAAAATCCAACAAACAAATATAAAAGAAACAGTGAACATAACAGTTGGGCACCGAAAATCATAAACATGCATGGCATGATCCTCCGAAAAAGACAAGGTTTTAGAGGTAACACAAAAATTTGCACATTAATTGTGTGGTACAGAACAGAGACCTGAGGAGGAACCTCCTTGTTTGGAGGTTTAAGATTTGGTTTGGGCACGAAAGTGTTCCCCAACATTAGTTCATGCCTGCCTAACCATTCAAATTAATTATCATAACAATCAGTCATTTTTAAATTTACATTAAAAAAAATAAAAACAAAGAAACTCTTACTTCCCCAGAAGTGTTCAGATTCAGGAGAGTATTGACAAATATACTTGTCATCAGCACCAAGAATTTGGGCCCCAACACCAGTGAATCTGGGCCCATATTGGGCCTGCTCTAACGGCGTCAATGGCTTACGAAATGCAGGACTCTCGACGGAATACATGAAGCAAAAGCTCTGCCTCCGTTGGGGAATGGAAACTTTGAAGTACCAACCCTCGAAGAATTTGCGGGTACTCCCATCAAAATGGTACCTATTAATAATTCATTAATAAAATATAAACATTTTAATTCAAAGATAAATGGGTAAATAAAATACCCGCTGTGAGGGGTTCGAAGGTCTCGATTGGGAGGCGTGGGGGAATAAGTGGGTTGGACAGAAAGCGCGTCTGAGAGGGAAGTGTGAGGTATGAGGCGCGTGGTTGATGACGGAGATGGATGTTTGAGAGAGAGAGGGACAGTGGAGAAAAGGGCTAACGATAAGGCTTCCATGGATGAGTTGTGAGTTTGATTGAGTGCATGCACAATCACAATTCACAAGTAGAAGATTGTAGTCAGCGACTACTACTAGTGTTATCTCCGTCGAAGGACGTGTGTTTATAGGTCTCACCAAAATTACTAATGAAAAATTGCAAATTACAATTATTGACCTGTCTTGCAATATTTTGGGTATAATGGTTCAAATATCAGGTAAAGACAAATGTTAGACAAGTAATTAGGATGCGGTTGCAATAACTTGTCGTGAACGTATGTAATAGTTTTTTAATTTCAAAAGCCTTTTTTCAAATTTGTTTTCATAATTTCTTTTTAGTTTATTCTAATAAATCTTATTATCAGACTTATAAGTTCTCAAATGAAATGAATTGCCTTATTGATTTTTTTAATATTTTAAAAAACTAATTATCAAAATAAATAAAATTGAAACCATCCACCTCATATTTAGAGGATGTTTTCAGTATAGGTTGTGTTAGTAAAATAAAAGTGTTCCAAATCTTGAGTTCAAGTTCCAATAAACGGAGTTATATATGATTTAGACAAAATAAAAAAAAGCAATTTGAAAATTTAAGGTTAGTAAAATCATTTCTTTTAAAAAAATGTAATTTTTATTCCAACTTAAAAATTGATGGTAAATATGATCATGGATTAGTTAAATGAGTAAAATATGTATTTTGAAAGATCAATTTTTGCTTCCTAAATGATAGTTTGGTTAAGAGATAATTTTCGTAGATGCTTAATTTTAACTCAGTTCTCATATTAAAAAGTTTTTTAAAATTTGTCTTCACAGGTGAAATCATTCTCAATTCAAAGTTTTGCAAATGTAAATGAGACAATGGCGTTTATGCTTGCACCTACCCCGGAGGATGCTCAACGGAGCTTAGGGTTGGCAAACGAGGCTTCTGGGTAACGCTGCTAGCTATGAGTGCATAAAGCTTGATTACTTTATTCTAATACTATATTAAAAAAATATTGTAATAAAACTTACATATTAGAATGTGTAATATTCATCATTTCATCACTAGCAAAATTCACTAGTTTTTTTTTTAATAAATAAACTAAAAATGTATTCTTCAGATACAAATATCCCTATTATATTTTCCTCAACTCAACCTCGTTTCATTAAATTTTTAGTGATGTGCCCCAATTTCCTAATCACAAATCAACAATACAGATTGATCATTTTAAACTAATTTGGGTAAAATTAAAGGTAATTGATTGTTGATTTCAAACCTTGGAATGATTTAATGATTCATTATGGTCTTAGAATTATCAAAACAACAGAGAATAACACTCAACATATGACAAGGGGAGCATTGCAGTGTTGTTTAGAGAGGAATCCAAATTTATTTTTATCACAACACTAACATTCAACGACTCCCATCCCTTCTTCCAATCAAAATTTAACGATGGTAGGTTTATAGTCAATCACAATGACTTTCTCCAAGCTGGGAAGGAGCAAATTTGCATATTCCACATGTGCAGGATGAGCTACATACTCTGCAACGCCTTCTGTGCTCTCAAAGGTTGA
The DNA here is from genome assembly GCF_003935025.1 of Abrus precatorius. Taxonomy (NCBI): domain Eukaryota; kingdom Viridiplantae; phylum Streptophyta; class Magnoliopsida; order Fabales; family Fabaceae; genus Abrus; species Abrus precatorius. The sequence continues at coordinate 15,772,578 of NW_020874384.1, forward strand.
TTCAAAGACATGAGTGAAACCCTGATGGAGGTTTTCAGCACTTACATCATTGCCCCTACAATACATAATGCATTATATGTGCATTAGATATACTGCTCTGAAATGTTTTGATCTTCACAATAAAGGGTTCAAGTGCAAATGTTTAGAAAGTAAGATGCAATGCGAAAGTTTAATACATTTCTCAATCCCCTGTTTAAGTTCCACCTTTTCTGGCATGATAACACATAATTCTTCAAGGAAAATGTTTGCTACACAATATTTAACACATTTCACATCATTGGTTTGTTTTTCGAAATGTGAAAACCCTTCCATAATAAATTAATCAATTTTTAAAATCTGTTTTGACCTTTTAAAAGACCAATTACAAGAAATGTATTGAATAGTGTGGTTTTACCATTCCTATTAGCTACAATCCTAACTTATATTCGATTAGACCTTACATTCAGATGAGAAATCTTTCATAACCAGGAGGAGGCATGCCAGATAGAGAAACTTGAATCTTCAAATGAGAAATCTTACTTTCCTCTTTAGGCTAGCTTTGACATATACAACAATAGATATGACAATTTCCAGGTTGGAGATCAAGAAAGCTAATACCATCATCATAATTTCACAACGACAAATCACCTCTCATTCATCCATTTTGCTAGTCTCTCACACAGTCACACTAATATCATACTCACCTGTACAAACAACAAATCACAAAAGACCCTAGGATGCAGAAGAAGCATAGATCTTGATCTGAAACCTTGCAATTTCACCTAAGGACTTCAAGAATCTCAGCAAAAATTGACTAGTAATAATTCTGAATACAGTATCCAGTAGATCAGGGTGTAGCTATAAACAAACTGGAAACAAACCCAATTAATTTTCCACTGATTCTGCCTATCTATACTTACTCATAAGCTATAACCTGATTAATCCCATTTTAATAAACTGATTAAAAATTCAATTTTTTTGTTCAAACGGGTCTAGTTTTTGCGGCACATTTTTGTATCATGTGAAAAAGTCACTGGTAATTGCCCTGATCCAAGTGGGTTATTGAATTGGAAGGATGAGAAAGAAAACAAAACAAACACATAAAAAAAGAGAGACGGAGAAAGAATGAATGGGGTACCATTGGAATGACTTCATGGGTGGGATGAGATTGACGAGATTGGCATAGGCCTTGATGAGTTCCTCAATTCGCTGTGGAGTGATGTCATCCTTGAATTTTCCGATGACTATGTGTTTCACTACTCCTTTTGCTTCCTCCATTTCTCTCCTTTCTCACCCTCTGTTTGTACAGTGTTCTTAATTCCTCTATGCGAAAAATATCACCGCATTAATTGAATTTATCGTAATCTGTAATCAAACGATCTTATCCGTTAAATCTTTTGACTTGTTTCTGGAATCGTAACGTTAGCTCAATTGGATCCCCAATCCGTACTACAGGCCTCGGAAGTTAAAATATTTATTAAAAAATATATTATTTACTATATTAAAGTATAAAAGTTAAAGAAATTACTTGTTTATATCAATAATTTTAACTATTTGTCACTCTGACTTATTTTTGTCTAAAATACTCTTATCAATCAATATAATTATAAGAAAAAAAAATTTTAAAACAAAGAATTACTTAAATAAAATTAATAATAAATACTTAAAAATAATAATAAACAGTTAAACACATTCATAATCTTATTAATTTCCTTTTTTATACGCTTTATACCACACACTATATGTTAAACGATGACAGCTGGTGAAAATTGAAAAATCAGAAATATAAATATAAGTTAAACAATCTAAATCCGATGGAACGTGTTCAACCCCCACAAGATGAAGACCTGGTTGTCCACAATAAAAGGAGAAAACACAAGTGAATCAGCGAAAAAGTGTCAATAGTTATATTTTTAGGAATAATTAGTATTGATATTCATGCAACATACAAAATAATTTATATTTAAAATTTAATATTTTAAGTGTAATTAATCAAAATTGAATATATAATTCTTTTCAATTTTTTTATCATAAAGATTTAGTATGAAATTAATATCGATGCATTTTAATAATATTGTTCAATTGTACATATTTTCTAGTTCAATTAAATTTTATAATAATACTTTTATCTAATAAATAAACATTTTATACATTATAATTAAAATATTTGAAATATAATGGTTAACTTTGGTAAATAGAAATGTTAAAGCTATAAAAGAAGTAATTTAAAATTTAACAATAACACGACTTAATTTTATATGGTTCATTTGTAACAACATTTAATTGCACATTTGAACTTCATGTACGTATAGATTGTTATGTTTAATTTAAATAGGATATTTATTATCAATATAAAATTGAATGGTCAAAAATAATTTTTCTCATATTATCACACAATACACTTTTTACGTGTACCCATCTCCCATGATTTTTAATTTGAATAAAGTCAACATCATTTTACTTCATAATTTGTTTATTAAGAAATATTTTATGAATAGTTGCTTTCAGATGTTGATAGCTAAGTAAAGCTAACTATCTAGGAATATTGATTTTAATAACTTTTTAACATTCTAATTTTGATGAATTTTAATTATTGATAAAAATATTATTTCTATCCAAAAACTAATTCACCCTCTTTTGAAAATTAAAATTTAAATAAAACTTTACCTCATCATAGACAATAGAAGATTTATATTCAATTTATTTCTTTTATATATTTATAAATGAAATTTATCTATAATAATTACTTATATTATATTAACAAATACTTCATTTTCTTTATTTCTAATCAATGTATGTATAAAGTACATATTTTATATGTAATGAGAATTAAATTACTTTCATTATTAGTTTTTACAATTTTTGAAAAAAATTATAGAAAATTTTGGAATGTTAAGGTCGAGACAACATATATGTGAAGCGCAAAAGTTGCGTAATGCTCACAACTAAAGGAAATATGAAGTGAAAAATTTATACGTGTAAGAACTAAGACGGAGACTTATTGACTTTTTTTTGTCTAAGGATCAAATTTAAAATCAATATCACAAGTAAAGACCACAAATTCAATTCGATACAGCTTGTCAAATATTAGCCGATGCCATGTTAGAATCTTTAATCACGTGGGATAAGCAAATGAGCATGTTATTATGGAGATAATATAAAAAGCAAAATAATAAATTATAATTAAGAAAATGATAGTTTCTTCATTCATTTTCCTTCCCTTTGCATTTCATTTTCAACATAGTGTAGGGAAGAAAACTTTTTTTATTGTAGGTTCCACCTTTCTTTATTATTATTATTATTTTTCTTCCAAGCAGAGGTAATTGCATTATATTATTAGATATTAGGTTTCCACTCTTGATATCTTCTTTACACAACCATAATATATTCTCATGACATGCTTGTTTGCCATCCAGATATTTATGGAAATACTTTATTCATTTTTCAAATATCACCACACTTTCTCCGTATCAAAGCTTTCTAATCCTTGCTTTACGTCACAAAAATGAAAAGTATATACTCAAACCTCTAAATCTCGCGCATGGAGAGCCAAAACCCATCAATTGTCAATTGTCATTACTTAAGCTACTAGCAAAAATCATATAATCTAGTCCATCAGACTCATATACACCTTACAAGCCTATTGGTTTTTCAACATTTTTCTGTTTGTAAAATAAGCTGACTCCTATTTTTCTAGAGCTAACAAGTCACCTTCTATGTTTAAGAAACTTAATTACTGTTAATTGAATTATACTGCTTCATTAACACAAGAAAAAGAGGAGAAAGAAAAAAGAAATAAAGCTTTGCTTAGGATTAAATATAATTTTTAACAGTAATGCTAACACATCTCCAAATGCAGTGAAACTTGTTAAATATCTTGACGTTCAAAATTCCTCCCAATTTTACAGGAGAAATATTGTTCAATTGTAACAAGTAGAGAGTAGCCAACTGAAACATACCTGCCTCTGCGTCGAACTCTAAGAAATTCAAGCCACAGGTGTGGATTGGATTACCTTAGAAACTGTATAATTATAATGTACAAGCTGTTAGAGAGGAAAATGCACTATTAACTAATGGACTTGTCACAACTATGGCATCATGTGAAGGAGTGCAATCAGTCACGGAATATAGAGCAGGAGAATGTTGAAATAATCCTCTCTGCAATGCAGAATGCTGAAAAAAGTTTTAAATCATATCAATTTAGGGAGATGGGGAAGTTTGAATTTAACAGAAGAAATGTATGAATGTACAAATTCTGGATTTGTTTGACATGTGACCACAAATTCAAAACTTGATTCTCCATTGATTTACAGTTATCCAGCATTCAAAATATATGCGTTTCAGATATAGAAGCAAAAGAAAGGGATATCAATTGCAAAATATAAATAGAAAATATTTCATAATAAAGTTACTATATCTTAGAATATCTCACATAGTGTAGGCAAAAGAAAGGGATTTTAATAACTTTTTCTTGTTTGGTTCAAGTTTTCAGTTTTTCTACATTCGACGATCAGATCTAACATTTGAAGGGTGAGGAAAAATGTTCGTCACATCATCATAGATGTAATTTGGACCTGTCTCCAGCCCTAGACACTGCACCAGTTTTCTAGCCCAATTTATGCCTCAGGGGGTTTATCATACCAGCAGCAACTTCTTTTTCCCATTTAAGGAAAATTTCTTTTTCCTTGGTCATGCAAGATTCTAACAAGCTCTTCAGCCTCATGATCGTTCCAATCATCTTGCTAAGTTATTTTTCCAGCAATGCTTATCTCTCTAACATCTACAGCATCCTTGAGTTGCTTTACAATCTATATTTTACGGAAACATTTGTATTTTAGTTTATTTTCTTTTATTGTGTTCAACTATAACAAGCTAAGTAAGCTTCAACTTGAGAGGGGAAGTATTAGAATATCTACAAATATCTCATAATATAATTATTGTATCTTAGAATATCGTGGATAAGAAAAAGAAAGATTTCCATATTATATTTCTGATTTCTCTCCTAGTCTAATTAGGATTAGGAGTCTAGAATTAATATAAATAGAGGTTAGGCTTTGACTTCAGTATCACATCCTGTCTATCAACTATACTTTCAGCTTAACTTCCACTTTTCTCTCTTTTCTTTCCAATGTAACCCTAATCTATAATCTACAATTCTTAACAATTTCATTTATTAAAGCAGGTAGAGTTCAAGCATTTTCTGGTCTCAAGTCCACAGGAGTTTGTGCTGAATCTAGTTTTTTTTCCCCCTATTTAATAGGAATTTAAAAAGAATGGTACAAATAAATAGGTGGTTTTATCCAAGACAGGTTGCTTGATATGGGCAGAAATAGCAAATCTTCGTACAAAAATAAATGAAGACTTAATTTCATCAGGATGTTTTTGCTGACAATCACTTCTCTTACTGAAAATTTAACATTGTCAGAAACATCTACAAAGTAAAACGTGAAATATAAACTTAAGTGTTTATTTTAAAACAAATCAAAATGGAACATAAAAGTATTAGAGATTAAAGATTTCACTTACAACCAGGATAATGAAAATTTGCTGCTCTCCACTTCATTGAGAATTTTCACACAAGTGGAAGATGAAGAATGACATTTAGTTTGTTCTTTACAATCCATTTCTGAGGGTAGAATGAATAAGATGATTCAAGATCAACATGCCAGACCATAACTCTTGAGCAGTTTTCCATTAAGCCCTCCATCTGACTTTCATCTTCAACCACCTGCTCAATCAATGAGCTAACCTGCATATACAAAAGCAAGTTCACAATTGATCGAGGCTTCATTTCATGTCGGATGGTTCTGGGCCACATTTTTCTCCCACCTTGTTGAATTGAAAAAAACAAGGAGAGGAGAGCCATTGCACGAGGGAATATAGAACAATGTCCAACCACACATTATTAATGTTATCTAATGTGATTAGATACGTTTTCAGAACTTGGTTTAGATACAGAAAGTTATATATTAATATTACACCACAGATAAAATCACCAAAATAAAAATAGATATATGAAGTTACTAACCCACAAACTCTCCTTGACTGAGTCAAGTTGCCTCATTGGTTCAAGAGTGGGGCGGTGCCACTTCTTTGGATCCCAGAGTATCGTACTATTGAATGCAAAACCCGGCATTTCAGCATGAAATCTTTTAGATTTATCATTTGATTCATTTATGTGCCATCCAATTACTCGGCTTCCATTACAAATGGGCCCTTGTAAGATAATGCTACTTTTATCCTCAGATAGTCTTGCTACAGTCCATGTTCCAAATCGCCTGCAATGAGAATATCTACCAACCAATAAAAAAAAAATTGAAAAAGGAAAAATATTATAGGAAAGAAGAATATGCAAGAACATTCTGGATAGTCCGATTTGGTTGAAGAGTGAGACAGACATTATCACACTGTCACTGATCATTACTGTTCACTTTTATACACACACATAAATACATACATATATTATATTATAAATTTTCATGGTGTTTTAGAATTCAAAATAACTATCTATTAAACAATAATTCTCTGCTTTGTGCTAATTAACCTAAAAGCTTGATGTAGCCAAACCATTCATTGAATACACAATGAACTCATATCCGTTCCTTTTATTTGGAATTACGATATATCTGTCCTCAGTGCCTTCATAAATTCCTCTGTATTCCCAAATTCCATTGTCCTTATTGATGAGAAAGGAATTTCATATGTAAAAATTGTACACTAAGAGAGTTGCAGAGCAGGGTTTCCCACCATTATGCAATTCTATTAAAATAAAGGTAAGTATGGTTGATAGAATTTGATTGCTAAGTTTGTATTAAACGAAGGGAAAGACTCCCAGTCTGACATCACTTTGCACTATGCCTAAGACCTTTGCAATGCAATTAAGTAGTCTCTATCTCCAAAATTGACAAAAGATAAAATATAACGCTAAGTCAATCAACAAAACTTACAATGACCCTCCCCATGCCCCTCCTTCAATAGGTTAGGCAGGCAAATTTAGAACCATGAGTCCTATCCTAGTAGAAGTGACAATCAGAAATTCATAATAAGTTAAATGCAAGTATAATTATTATTATCTTATCTATATTGCCTCAATAGACTACATGTCAGAAATATTTGACCATAACTTGCATCAAAGTAGCTATAGTGAAGGAGAAGGAGAAAGATTAAAACAAAATATTAATATCCTGGAAACTAGAAAGACCTTATTTCTCTCATTTGCTGAAAGAGCTCCACTGAGTAGATGTTATCCTCATCTGCAAAGTACACAATTCCATCAAGGCGATGAGTTTCAATGTGAGCCATTGCAACATTTCTTTGATGAATGTTCCTATGTCTTAGGTTGGTTAGATTCGTTTTGCAAATGAGATGCCTATACATAATGCCACTACTCCTTAAGATGTCAGCAGTTTCTTCGGATTGGGAAGTCGTCTCAACAACTATCCACAGCAAGGGAGGCGGGACCAATTTTAAAGACTGTGACAAACGATGTAAGTAATATGCTTGAAATTGATGACTGTAGGTCGGGGTCACAATTATGAGCAGCTTCTGAGACTCTAAGTATGGATCTTCACTGAATTGGCTATTGGAGACATTATATGCCAAGCCATCTATTGCTTCTTGCTCTGCTGATTTCAAGGTGGCATTAAACTTCACAGCCCCATCAATTGATGGTGTCATATTTATCTTCACATTTTCAAGTGGCTGGAGATTTCTAACTGTAGATATCACCTCAAAAGAGAAGGCTTGATGCTTTGGCATAAGACTCAAGGACATGTTAGTTGATACAGGTGGGATGAGTCCAATAGAAACACCAACCATGAAACAAATGAAGAAGTGGAAAAGCACCTTCCTCCAATGCTGGCCCCTTGGCTTTGATCTCTCAAAAGCCCTGAAAGATCTTGGGGAGAAAACACCAAGCACAAAAGCACGGTGGCCCAATCCAGCCGATGGTGAGCAGTTCTGAGGACTTGATGACGACTTAGACAAGGGAGAAGCTACTGAACAGACTTCTACATTGGCTATAGTTCCAGGTCTAGGCACTGGAGACAAGGCTCTTCTAATAGATGCCATTAACAGAAATCCAAGTCAACTTTTAGTAACTCCAAACGAACACTGTTAATAGAATTATGGCAGAAATGTATCCAAAGAAATCATAAACTTCTTGTCTTTCCCAGCCAAATACAGCAATTGTCATGATCTATTCATATTCACTAAGAACTTTTCCGTAACAATGTTACAGAGCCAAAGGTGAAAAATAAAGCTGGCACAAGAAAAGATTCAAAGGGAAAACCGTAAGTCCAACTCTCATTAGAAAGCCAAGCACATATCGGATTAAGGGTATGTTTAGATACACAATTTATTTAAGCCCTTATTCAATAAGAGTGTTTTTTTTTTTTTTTTAAATAACGACTTATGTCTTAATGATAAAACTTATTCGAATAAGATAAAAACAACTTATTTTTAATAAGATATATCACGAAGTTATTTTTCATAAGTTATTAATAAGGTCACCCGAAGAGACCTAAATACTTAAACAATACAAATCACAAGCAAGCATTCCAAAAAATTATCAAGAGGAAGCTCTATCAAATCTCTCAAAAGCTGCAAAGCACATTTCATAATGCAACTGCGATGGCATATAAAAAATAAAAATAAAAACCAATCTAGTGTATATAAAATCAATAACGAGCGGAACCACAGGAAACTGAGAAAATACACGTCAAATATCACGGTGTCTAACATATTAAAGATAACAGTTTTGAAAACTCAACAATTATTATCAGTAGAAAAGTTTAATTACCAAAACGACAGCGAAGTTGAATGTTGCGGCATGGTTGTTCCAAGTTTCCAAAAAAGTGGGGAACTATGGCACTGTTGGGTAATGCTCTTATGCGAAAACTGGGTCTGTGGTTGAGGATGAGTCAAACTAAGTGAGATTCAGGAATCTGTGTTTTTCTGAGATCTAAAGAGGGAGAAAGTTAAAACAAGAAAAGAATACAAAGCCTCTAATTATTAAAAAGAGAATGGAAAATAAAAAAGACACAGACGGCGATATGTTGCTTTCTCTGTCTCCCTATCCCAAACGAGATGACTAAGAAAGTTATTGCCTTTTTTCTCACGTGATTGACCACATCATTGGCCGTGGCGGGAAAATAAAAAATAAAAAAAGAGACGAATTTATCAAAAGAATCCTATAAGGATTTGCAAGAGAATGATTGAATTATTATCCATTTTAAGTGTTGAGGAATTGAATTAATATTGTCATCTTTAAAAAATAACTTTCATATTTTATAAAATATATTAATTTGAATTTTTTAATATAAGCATGTTGGTACTATATTCTAAATTATTAGCGTGATTTATAAATAAAACATTTTATTTACACGTGAGTTTGTGATATGTATTCCAAGTTATTAATGATTATTTTAAATAACGTGTTATAAATTTATACTAATATATATTACTAAGATAATAATTGATTGTCTATAATTTTTATGGTTTATAAGAAATAATTGTAATAAAATAATATATGCAAACTAAAATATTGCTTTGATTAATGATTTAATGAAATATATTTTTATTATAGTGTAGCAAAAACTTTAATTTTTTCATTATGAGTAAATATTTTTACAGTATTATTTTATTGAATCTATCTTTAATATTATAATTTTGTGATATTATCATAATAAATGTGTTTAAATATTAATTAAATGATGTATTATAATTAAAAAACAAAATAGAAATAACCTTAAAGACCAAAATTTACAAATTTAATATAGCATAAAAATTATATTTTGAAAATTTAATCAATTAACAACATAAAAAATATATATTATTAACATATCAAAATTAAATTCACCTATACAACTTTTCATCAAAAGTAATTTTGCAAGGTTACTTAATGTCTAGTGAGCTATTACAAAAGATGAAAAGAACAGGAGATAATGCCAAGAGTTGTAACAAACAACAAATGGTTAAAATGGCAAAAATAAAGTAATGTAAGGTTTAGAAATGAATAAACATGTATGCATAATTGCATATATAACAGATGTGGATACTATTAACTTGAAACACAGCCTTTGGCTCAGTGGAATTAAAATGCCTCGATTACTAGACAAAAGAGATAGAACCATTTTACTAATACATGATTAAAAAGAAGATGGAAGGTATCAACCAAACAACTATAATTATATGAATAGTTTATTAGTTGTACACCTGGCAACTCAGTCAACATGGGCACCAAAGAGATGATGTGTGAAACATTATTTCTCAATTCTTTACAACTTTCAACACCAATGCCCATCTTTTATTGAAATTTTATGTTTGTTTTGAAACTTTATTATATAAAACAATATAAATATAATTATATTATAGTTTTAATTGTTTTATATTATTCGTAGACTGCATTTAATAAGTGAGGGTATTAAGAGTTTCCGAAAAAAAAAAAAAAACAAAGGAGGGACTTTAATAAAATATTGAGAATAAAAAAAAAGTTAGGAGCTTTGAAGTCAAATAATACAAAAAAGGTAGTATTTTCAAAATATGCTACAAGTTCATCAAATAATGTTTTTATTGAATGTTTTTTTAATTAGATTGATTGAAAGTTTATGACGTATAATTTGTTGATTAAAATATTTTTATTTAGTAAATTTAACTATATAATTAGTTGAAGTATATTAAATGGTTTTTAAAAAATATTTTAGCTATTTTTTAGAGTATAAATTATTTAAAATAATTTTAAAATTTAGCTTTCAACCAGTTGAATATCATTTCAATTGGTTTTTTATGAGTTAGCTTTTTAAAAAAATATATGTTTATTTTCTTTTGTTTACGTAAAAAACTCTATTAACTTATTAATACCAAACATATTTTTAGGTTTTTGTTTAATAAAATTAATTATACAAATAGTTAAAACGTGTTAAGTGGCTAAAGGTAGAGTGTTCTGATTGTGTGAAACTGTGAATACAAATTGCTTAAAAGGTTAAAAATTATTATCTAAAAATATCGGGAGTTAACTTTTGATAAATCGAATGCTATTTAAGATAAGTTTTTATAAATTATATTTTAAAAGCTATAAACTCCAAAAAAAATAAAATTATCTAACAATATTACTCATATATTAAAAAATTACAAACTTTTAAATAGATTATAACTCTGTGTATTAACCACAATTTTTAGTTGAAATAACAATGATAAAAAAAATAATAACATGGATTTTTAAAAAATAAAACTAAATATATTGTTTATATAAAAAATAAAATTTATAATAACTTTTTATAGTTTAAAAAATATGTTAAATTATATTTAAAACATAATTAAAATTTAATTTAATTTAATTAAATGCATCTTAATTTAAAAAATACTTTAAAAAATTAATAATTAAAAACTTGTAACCACATCAAAGCGAAACTTAACGACCTTAATTTACATAATAGTCTCTTACTATGCTTTTAAACGGAGAATTTTACAATTTAATGAGAGAAAAGCTAACAGCATATTATCTTATTTTTATTATTAATAAATTTTATTAAGAGTTAAAAAATCATGCCAATCCCATTTTCTAATTAGTATGCGTTGCTTATGATTTTGTGAAATTTAACAAATAATAAAATATACGTTAAAAAGGTGTATTAAAATAATGAAGGAGTGACATTTATAATTTAAAAAGTAACAAGAAGTTTATTTCTTTTGGGCCAAAAACTTAATTTAATTACAAGTGAATTAGTATTTAGAAATTTTTTTTTCACAATTTTATGGATGAAATTAATTTCAAATGCATGATTTTTTTTTAAGATATACTTTTAACAAGTATTAATTTTGTTGTAAAAAGAAAATCTATACCTCCATGTCTCCTCTTTTTTCATAATCTCGTTAGCAGGGAATTGAAACTCTGCGTTTTGAGAGAAGGCGGCTCTTAAGCATCGTCTTTGGCCGTGAAGAACACCAACACAATCACTCTCTCACTCTTCAGATCCGTGCGTGTGGCTGAATCGCCATGGCCATGGCGATTAGGGTTTTTCTCATCCTTCTACTCTTTCTCTCATCTACTAATCTCAGCTCTTCGCTTTACGAAGATCAAGTTGGTCTCATGGACTGGTAAGTTCTACCACTCGTATTTATTCACACGGTCAAAGCTTTTTCCATCACTGTATAACACGTGCGATTATTCGATTTGATTTCGTCCCGTTCCCTCAATTCAATTCATTCTCCACTTGTAATTATCGTGCGGAACTTCGATCTAATTTCACCTACGAGTCGATACTCTCTATAATTTGAAACTTTTAAATTTCGTTACAAATACTTGTTACTTAATCTATGCTTAATTACTTTGTTGATCGATTATCATCTTAGGTAGAACCAAATTTATGTTTAGACAAGGAAAACTCTGATTCTAATTCCCGATTTGCCTTTTATGCCGTTTAAATATTACTAACTACGGATGATGTTTGGCTATTATTTGTAGGCATCAACAGTATATTGGGAAAGTAAAGCAAGCTGTGTTCCATACTCAAAAGACCGGAAGAAAGCGTGTTTTAGTGTCTACGGAAGAGAATGTAGTAGCTTCGCTTGATCTTCGTCATGGAGAGATTTGTAAGTCTGATTGTTTAATTGCTTTTGCAGTCTCTATTAAATTAGTTGTTAGAAATGTAATATCGTGTATGAAGCTCTAATAAAATATGAGCAATATTTAAGTTAATAACCTTGAACCGTTTTATAGATCGTACATCAAACCTTCCCAAGCAATAACCATTAGTTGCTTACCTAGCTATTTTTGTTCTCTGTTTAGAATCAGAAAATGCTGAACTGTGTTTTGTTGCTTGCAGTTTGGAGGCATATTCTTGGGACCAACGATGTTATTGACGGACTTGATATTGCCCTCGGAAAATGTATTATGCTAAATCCTTGACTGTGTAGAATGATACTTATGCTATTAAGTCTTCATTCCACTGCTGAAAAGTTATATGATAGTTTTAGAGTTGATTGTTGAAAATATCTAAAGGATGTGACAGTGTGACACTGACACTGATGTCCATGATTCTCCATGTTACTGTTATTCTTTGCCATTTTTTTTTGTACTCAGTTCAGTTATTGAAAACTGGATGCTGATTTCCTCTGCTTAGATATATGAACAATAGCAAGTTATCGACCAAAACTTTATAAATATATTTCCTCATAAATGCATAGTCATATGCAGTCCTATTGTTGATTTTCTATTATGATTCCCAACTGTGGAAACATGTGAAAATCTTGGGCTCAGAGATCTAGATTTTAAGTTTGTGAATTAGTGCTGGCATAACTCTAATTGTGGGAAGATATCAAAATTTAAACCGCTTTCTTGTGAAAGAATAAAGATAGCTTCAAATTAGTTATACTTCCTCTCCAGTTTCAAGTGTCTAATGTCCAAATTTGAAGGTGATAATATTGTGTTTGTTGTCCCATCCTTTTGAATGATGATATAAAATCAATTGAAGGATGTGTCAGCAGTATGCCTACACCATCATCACAGACTTTGTTGTGATTTCTTAGCCTTAAGTTTCATTTAATTATTCTTTACTTCTCTTCATGTTGAAACTTTATTAGAGTGAATTGTTTTTTGCATTTAAATGTTTAGCTTGTATCGATGACAAATTCTCACTTGTGCATTCTGATGTTTCAGATGTCATTACACTTTCATCGGATGGAAGTATATTGAGAGCATGGAACCTTCCTGACGGACAGATGGTTTGGGAGTCTTCCCTTCAGGGCTCAAAGGCATCAAAGTCATCAAAGTCCTTATTATACATTCAGGTGAGTGAATACTTGTCACTGTTTTTACTTTTTAAATACCATAATTTTTCTTGAATAAAATATATGAAATATGATGTTATTTTTTTATTGGAAAAAGTAAGAAAGTCTGAAAGTTAAAAAGATGGAGAAAATAGTATTTGATAAAGGCGACAATGTTCTCCAGAGTGCTGAAAAAGACTCATAGAGTGAAACACAAGTACTACAATAAGACCTAATTCTCTTGAATAGAATCGGAGAAACCCTCCTTGAAATATACATGAGCTGAATGCCAAGGAAAATAAAGTGGAATAACTTGATACTTCAAGATTCAAGCTTTCCATTTCTAGCTAAATTCACCATGCTAATGCTGACACATCCCCACAGTATTTTGCCTTCCATTTCAGCACTTATGAACACTTGGGTTTTTTTGACCAAACACATTCGTGTTGTATGGTACATGATTTCATGTAGGTGACCCCCCTCTGAGTGAGAAAATGTTGCTGCTGTTGTTGCACAGATGAAACCCACAAAACTAAATTACTTTCATTCAAAAGAATTGTTGTTAAAGTAATTTGGCCGAGTCCAACAAAATTATTTAGTCCCATGCCCCATGTCCAGTGAAATTTCCTCATGTACCCAATTCTCATGCTTCAGTATTTTCTGTGACCAACTGACTACTATCATGAACTTGCACTGGCTGCGCTCTTACTGATGTGAAGATGCCCTTGGCCTTGGTTTATTTAATTGTAACTGAACTTGAGACTGCATAGCTAATTTTCAAACAGATGCAGTTAACTTCTTATTTTATTTGTGTAGAAAAACTTGAAAGCTGAGAAGGATGATTTGATCCTTGTTTTTGGTAGAGGGTGCCTCCATGCTGTTTCCAGCATAGACGGTGAAGTTCTCTGGAGGAAAGATTTTGAGGGTGAAAGGTATGACAGATTTAGGGTTTAATGAACTAAATGTCCTTTTTGAAGCTTGATACTGCAACTAACATTGCTATGCTCATCATATTTGCAGCATTGAGGTCAGCCATATTATTCACTCAACTGATGTGATCTATGTATCTGGTTTTGTTGGTTCTTCAAAGTTTTATATGTATGAACTGAATGCTAAAAATGGAGAGTTATTAAAGAATGGTCATGCAACACTTCCCTGTGGTACTTTTGGGGAATTATTATCTGTGTCAGGTGATAAGTTTGTGGTATTGGATGATATGAGGTCAAAGATATTAACAATAATCATCAAGAGTGGAGAGATTAGCTACAACCAGAAGCAGATCTCAGATCTCACCAAGGATTCATCCGGACAGGCAGTAATATTACCAACAAAGCTTTCAGAATTGTTTGCATTAAATACCAATTCACATGTTCTTTTAATTAAAGTGACAAATGAAGGTGACTTAGTGTTGGTGGACAAAGTTCATAATGCAGCAGCTTTTAGTGATGCCCTGTCAATTTCAGAGGGGCAGCACGCTTTTGCATTTGTTCAACACGGAGACAACAAAATTCACCTCTTTGTAAAGGATGTTAATGATTGGAATGCCGATTTGCTTAAGGAAAGTATCGTAATAGACCGTCAAAGAGGGAATATTGATAAGATTTTTATAAACAATTATGTGAGGACAGATAGAACACATGGTTTTAGAGCATTGATGGTAATGGAGGATCATTCACTCTTGTTAGTACAACAAGGAGAAATTGTCTGGAGTAGAGAGGATGGTCTTGCATCAGTTGTGGATGTAACAACGTCAGAACTACCTGTGGAAAAGGAAGGTGTATCAGTGGCAAAAGTTGAACAGAACCTCTTTGAATGGCTTAAGGTATGCCCTTGATATTTTTAATTTGGTCACCCTGCATAATTTTTCATAGAGACATGTAAACATTAGCTTTTACTAAATTCATTGCATGCATTGAATGGGAAGGTATTGGTTTACACTGGCACAACTTTGAACTTTTATACAATTAAATAAGTTTCAATAGAATGTGTTTTTTTTTTTTACCAATATTATATTATAAATATTGTAAAATTGAGCAATGATAAAGTTATAGTCCAAAGTTTCTTTGCATATGTTGTAAAATTTTGATTTCTATCAATGAAGTATCAAATAATTTTGGAATAATCTAAACTTTTGTAGATATGATCTATATGATAGGAACTTGTTAGGTCCCATGAACCTAAGGGGACATGTCCAGTCCAGCTGAGTCATGGGCCTGGGATTTGGAAAACTTATAGTAGGAGAAATAAGAAGGGCCAGAATGGGAATTAAAGAGAAAAATTAGTTACGAAGAGTCGGTTGATGTGTAATGTTTCTTATAAGGGGAGAGAAGAGAGAGAAGGGGCAGTTATGCTTTTCTGCTGTTAGTAGTGGGCAAGGGTGTGCAAACCTTGTAGGAGCTGTGCTCTGGGTATTGCAGGAATCTTTTCTGCAGTATTTTCGTTTGTTAATAATATCTTTTACATCTTTGATTTGGTCTCTGACAGAACCTAAAATCTAATGGTGGGTTTTAGGATAGATTTATCTAGTAAAAAACTATTAAATGGTGTAAGAGTGACTTTGACTTACACTACTGGAAACCAATTCCTCATGTGTTTGACTGTTATCTGTTATTTTTAGAACTAGAACAGTGAGCCTGTGCACTGCACAAGAAAAAAGCCCAGGAACCATCAATTGAAAATGCCATTTGGAGTGAAGAAAGTTAGCTAAATGTTGACACGTATAATTCTTGTTGACATTTTTATTATATCTATATATTAGGGATTAGGAGTTTTATATGGATATCATTAACTACTACTCTAATGGTGGATTTTTTGTGCAATCATTAATTATTGAAAGGGACATGTGCTGAAGCTCAAAGGAACTTTAATGATTGCAAGCCCTGAGGATGTAGTAGCTATTCAAGCACTGAGGTTGAGGAGTTCTGAGAAAAGCAAGATGACCCGGGATCATAATGGCTTTCGTAAGTTGCTTATAGTACTTACAAGGGCAGGAAAGGTTTTTGCTTTGCACACCGGAGATGGACGTGTAGTTTGGTCTATTCTACTTCATACTCTACGCAGATCAGAAGTGTGTGAAAATCCTGTTGGGCTTAACATATATCAGTGGCAGGTTCCACATCATCATGCATTGGATGAGAATCCATCTATCCTTGTAGTTGGGCGATGTGGACCAAGTTTGGCTGCACCAGCTGCTCTTTCTTTTATTGATGCGTACACAGGGAAGGAACTCAATTCTTTGAATCTTGCTCATACTGTTGCTCAAGTCATTCCACTGCCTTATACTGATTCTACTGAACAGCGTCTGCATCTAATTATAGATGTTAACCAACATGCATATTTATACCCAAGAACACCTGAAGCTATTAACATTCTGCAACGTGAGTTTTCAAATATGTACTGGTACTCAGTTGAGGCTGATAATGGTGTTATCAGAGGTCATGCCTTGAAGAGCAAGTGCATTGGCGAAGTAGGGGATGAATACTGCTTTGACTTCAGGGATTTATGGTCTATTGTATTCCCATCTGAATCAGAAAAGATTATTACAACAGTGACAAGAAAATCAAATGAGGTATGTTGCCTTTGGCATTGAATAGTTTTTTAATTAAAATATTTTTTAAATGATAATGTTATATTCTACTTTATCAGTTATTGTCTTCTTAAGTTTTCAAAAATCAAAATATGAAATCTCATATCTCAGTAATATAAACCTGCATTATTTAAAATCCTGATTTCTTCTACTGAACATGTGCTTAAAGGTTGCCTTTTTCCTTGAGGTGGGATTTATTACAAATCAATAGTCTTAAATAATGAGTTAAAATTTGCAGGTATTTTACAAATTAATTTTTTATCTACTAGTAATAACAATTTTTGCCAATTTTAATGTCCAAATGTGATAATGCTCTCAAATCATATGCCTTTTAGTTATTTCTTATTAGATTGAGTTGTATCTATATCAGTTTTTTCAGTATATACAAATGATCACTAATAATATGACAATTACGGGTTTTCTCTTGTGTTTATACTTTATAATGACCTTTTTCTTTCATTGAGTCTTAGCCATTACTTTGCTTCTTTACTTTCTAAATTTTTTACTCTCTTTTTCCATCTAGGTTGTTCATACTCAAGCAAAGGTTATGACAGACTACGATGTTATGTATAAGTATATATCAAAGAATGTACTTTTTGTCGCAAATGCAGCACCAAAAGCCAAGGGAGAAATTGGAACAGCAAGCCCAGAAGAGGCATGGCTGGTCATCTATATCATTGATACCGTGACTGGTCGCATATTGCATCGCATGACTCATCATGGTTGCCAGGGTCCTGTCCATACTGTAAGTTTTGAAACTAAATTCTCATTTAAAAAAGTGTAACGCTAAAAAGTTGAAATTCTCTAACATGAATATTACTTTTGTATAGGTATTTAGTGAAAACTGGGTTGTCTACCATTATTTTAATCTCAGAGCACACAGATATGAGATGTCAGTTGTTGAGGTCTATGATCAGTCTCGAGGGGTATGTCTGTTGACATTGTTTATTTTCATTTCATGATCCTTTCCCCCTCCCCAGTTATGGGCTATGTTAATCTTTTTAATTTTGAGTATACGATCCTTGTGTTTATTCTTTCTTTTCTTTGGGGGTCCTAATCTGTCCTTGAATATAATTCACAGGATAATAAAGATGTTTGGAAGTTTGTTCTTGGGAAACATAATCTTACGTCGCCCATCTCCTCTTACTATCGACCAGAAGTCATAACAAAATCGCAGTCATACTTCTTTACCCATTCTGTGAAAGCAATTGCAGTGACTTCAACGGCGAAGGGTATAACGTCTAAGCAGCTTCTTATTGGAACAATCGGTGATCAGGTTGGAAATATTTGCACTATTATTTTTTTTTTCAATTTTTCTTCAATGAAATCTAGTGGTATTCGTACATTTTGAGGTGTAAACTGGGATTTTTTTTTCCAGGTTCTGGCACTTGACAAACGCTTTTTGGATCCCCGGCGCACACTTAATCCCTCACAAGCTGAGAAAGAAGAAGGGATTATTCCTCTTACTGATTCGTTGCCCATCATTTCTCAGGTATATGTTGTCTCTTTAAGTTTCCTTATTTCAATATAGGCCCAAAAAAAGTCCTTGTTCCTTTTCTTCATAATAGAAAATTGTTGTGTGTGAAATAAGGAAAATTTTGACAAGTGGTGCCACCATGCTCTATGGATGCGGTACATGTAGAATATGTTGAAAAGAGATGGGTTGAGGGGCTTATTTTGAATGACAAAAAAATAGTGAAGGGCTGTGGTCTTTTTTACCCTTAAGATAGTTCAAAGGCTAAGCAGATAACGTACACCTGTATATACATGCATGTGATGGTAAATTTCTGCTGCTAGGGGTTATGCATACAACTTCCCCTCCTTGGACTTCTGTGCAAACAAGGAATGTTTGTATTGCACTAGTTGCATGTTGAAGAGCCCATCCCGTGTACAATGTCAGAGGAGCCATTGTATTAGTAAATGAATCACAACTATATTAAGAATATAAGGGAGGAGAAATATGAATTAATCCCGGCTTTTACATGCTGCGGCCAGCATCACCCTCAATTAGGAAGCCTAGTAGGTCTGCTTGAGCAAATGCATATTAGTAAGATTAGCATTTATTACCAATTTTGAACTCACGTCTCTGAGCTTTACTTACTTCTTAACATATAATTCGTATTCATTCTGCTTGAATATCTGCAGTCCTATATTACCCATTCCCTTAAGGTGGAAGGTCTACGAGGTATAGTAACAGTACCTGCCAAGCTGGAGTCTACATCCCTCGTCTTTGCCTATGGAGTAGATCTATATTTTACCCAGATTGCTCCTTCTAGAACTTACGATTCACTAACTGAAGATTTCAGCTATGCTCTACTTCTTTTAACTATTGTTGCACTCGTAGCAGCAATATTTGTCACTTGGGTATTATCAGAGAGGAAAGATCTCCAAGAGAAATGGAGATGATCCCTCCTCCATTTTTGCCCTATAATTTCTCTAAATTTGAAGTTTTAAGTAGGTTTATCAGTTTTCTTTGTTAGTTAAGTTCGGAGGTCCACTGAATTCTTGTAGCTTGAATTGCAGAAGTAATGTAGAATACCATTACATTGCATTGTTTGAGGTTAAATGGAGGATTCTTTTAATTTTAATGATGTAAATTAAGGAGTACGAAAGAGAATCACAACTTTCGAGGCCAGTTGTGTCGTGAAATAAGTATCGCAGGCTTATGTTGACATATTTTGTTTTCCGTATTCTAAATGCAGTGTTTCATCTACAACTACGAGGTTTAAACAAATGTTGTAGATCTCCTTTCCAACCATTTTCCTTTTCTGATTAATTACAGATTCAGTTCTTAATTGTAGTTTTCTTTTAATTGCTTTGATATGAATATGCCGACGAACAATTTTTACGTCAACGTCATATTTGAAGCTTTTTGTGATTAGATTTGCCTCGAAGGTTTGCCTCAGCAATTATTTTGATACGTTGAAATTGCAATAATGGTTTAGTTGAACATGACAATGACATATCGAAAAGTAAAGACATAAGTAAAATTAACAGATTTTACACGATTGATGATAAATTTATTGTGATGTGTCTTTTATCTCATACAATGTCATGATAGTAACTAATATGAGAGAATTTTGATCCATTTAGCATAGCTTTAGTACCTGTTTATTTAATACACGTAGCTCCGTTTAGAAGAATCGAAATCTTGTAGCTTCTCACAAAATTAATTTTGGTAAATATGTAAACGGAGTTTGGTGTTTAATTCAAACAGGGTGCCAATTATGTAGATTCACGTCTTGCGTGCCAAAAGAAAATGAGTTTGTTTAGGAAAGATTTCTTAGAGTAGAATTCAGAGTGATATTATTTTTGTCTATTTTTAAATATTTTTATAACTATATTATTATTTAATTTCACATTTTACTCTTAATCATTAGATGCTATGCATAAGATCTTATGACCAAGTGTTTGGTTTTTATTAATGCTTTTAAAGTCGAATGTGTGACTGAATCAGCTTAGCGGTGAACAAACTCACGACTCATTAACCCAACGAATTATAGTTAAATATACAAATTCAAACTTAAGGTAATATATTAAATGTATAAAAAATTAACGTATTAATTGAGTAATATTAATTCATAATAAATTGATATGAGTATGATAATATATTCAAATTTGATAATAAATGAATATTTATAAATTAAGAATTCAATTTAAATATGTTGTAGTGTAAAACTTTTTACAACGCAACTTATTTATATTATATATTAACAAGAATCGTTATTTTTTAATAATTAATATAAAATTTATATATACACAATGTTTTTTAATTAGTTTATGATGTAATTTTTTTTTACTGAAAGTATATCAAAATAAATTTATAAATATCTTCTTTTTTTTTGCTAAGAATTTATAAATATCTTTAATGTCACGAAATTTAATTTAATATATCTTGATATATAATTTTAAATGTTTTCCTTTACAATAAAATTAGATTTTATAATATTTGATTGAAGTAAGTATTATACATATAAATCTTCCTAGGAAAAGTCAAAATGTAATAATAATAATAATAATAATATTTAACTTATACAAAACATTAAAATATATTTTAATACATCATTTTAAAAGATTAAATTTATCATAAATAACTTCTATTTTTTATTTGTTCTAAATTGTTTAATAGTTTTAACCTATTAAATAATTTAAAAGAAAATATGTTTATACTTATTTAACAAATTCATTTTGAAAGAACTCTATGCAAACATTTTATGAGTTATTGGATAAAAAGAGAAATGAATAAAAAATTAAAATTATTTTCGGAATCCACTTTTAAAATTAAAACCTTTAAAGGATATTGTAAATATAAAAATTAAAACACCTCTTAAAATATTAAATTTTATATAAAAAGGTAAATTATTTTTAAATACGTGATGTGATTACGAAATATTATTAACTATTCTTGTTACTATTACATTAATATATATATTTTTCAAAACTATAAGTAATAAAATTTATTTGCGTACAAATATATCTTGTGGAAAATTGAATAAATTAATTATTTTATCAATTTAATTTTTTTAAAACTTTATTATATGAAGTTAATCACTTGTTTTAAATCAAAAGTTTTAAAATATATAGTTTTATGTACGGTTCTGAATTGTCTACGATATATTTTTGAATCACTCAAATTATTATTATTAAGATCAGGCTCAAGTTGTTATTTATGACGAGTGACTTAAATTTAAAGATGAACGTGTGTCTTACAATTCAATTACTTTGATTGTGAGTGCGTTGTAAATTCAGAGTAAATTCATTCAATATGATAGAAAAGGATTGTTTTGCTAAATTTCATTAGAGTTATATTATTTATACAATAAATCCATACAATACTTTTATATACTCCTATTTATCACATTAATTATTCTATCTTATATTCTTATATATATAGTTTCTCATCTCATTATTCTTGTATATCGTGTGTGTGTATATATATATATAAAGAATGATTATAACAATCTTAAAACATTTTCTACAATGATTTGATGTCATGTGTACCTAACTAGTAATTGACGTAGGTTGAAATACTAGGGCAAGTTCTTTCTAATTTTATTTTTCAGTCTTGTTAACAAATGTCACAAGTATTAATTCGAATTTTGAGCAATAATATTTTTAATTAAAAATGTAAAATATATTAAAAATACAATAAAAATATACTAATTACATTTTTTATAACTTTTTTTAAACAAAAAAGTATTATTTTTAACCACATCCATAGCACAAACACAAACCCACCCCTAATCAGTGGAATGAAGATTGGAAAATAATTCATCGACACCCGCAATAGGAGGAAAGAAATAAAAATAAATAATAAATAAATCACTACATGATAATATTTTAGTTAGATATGTTATCATTAAGAATTAAAAGTGTTAATTTAAAAAGATTATAAAATTATTAAGATTAAAAATACATGTAAATGATAAAAGTACAAGGTTTGATGAAGATTTGATTCAGGGGATCTCAGTAAATGTGTAAAATGAAATGATAAGAGGAGGGAAGTCAGATTGACCCATTCTATCGTTTCTCACGAAGGTGACAGAACCCATTCTAAACGTGTAAGAGCCACGTAGTAACAGCAGAAGGAGTAACAGTAACAGTGTCCTTTTCTTCTTCTTCTTCTATTATTATTAATTTTGTTATTGTCACAAACACAAACACAAACCCCAAACGAATGTAATGTAATGTAGCAGAACAAAACACACAAACAGAGACACAATCCTCTTCACAGTTCTCAGTTCACAGTTGACACCACCATGAAAACCCATCATCAACCAAAGCTGAAAACCCAACTATTCTCATGTGGTTTCTTTCGCCACTGTACTCAAAGCGTTCATAGCCCCACAGGTAACACCCCACCCCCACCCCTTCCTCTCACTCCCCCTCGCTTCCAATGCGAATCTTCAACCTCTTCCTCTTCTTCCCAATCACAAAGCTTCACCCAGTGGCAGTGGAGATTCTCACCAACCAAAAACACAAACACTGTAACCACTCCACCACCACTACAAATCCATAACCTCCAAGAACTCTTTCACGTGTCAGAACTCCAACTGACCACAGACCCAAACAGCGCACTCCACCTTCTAGAACGTTCTCTCGTACCCAACCCTCCGCAAGAACAACCACCCTGCCCTCCCAATCTCATGCGAGCCCTTATCCGCAACCTCACCCACGCCACTAAGATTCTCTTTGCGCTTTGCTTGTCTCACACTAACCGCCGCGTCGCAGTTGAGGCCGGCGCGGTCGGCGCCGTTGTCGAGTCGGCGACCGAGCTCGATGGCGCGCCGGCTGAGAGGGCTCTGGCAGCGTTGGAGCTCATGTGCACGGTTCCCGAGGGTGCTGCGGAGGTTAGGGCCCACGCGCTTTCTGTGCCGGTGATGGTCACCATGATGGGAAAGACCGGGGCGCGCGGGAAGGAGTACGCCATCGGAGTGCTGGCGGTGATTTACGGCGGCTCGGTGACGGAACAGCTCACAGCGCCGCCGGAAGAGGTGGCGCGTGCGGTGGAGCTGGCGCTTCAAGGGGAGTGTAGCGCGAGGGGGAGGAGAAAAGGGGCACAGTTGTTGAAGAAGCTGAAGCAATTATCTGAGGCTGAAATTGAAGCTGAGGCTCACTCTCTGAACGCAAATTGAAGGTCTTAAAATAAAATAAAATAAAATTATACGTTCTTTGTTCTTTTCACCTTTTGTTTTTGGCATTGTATAGTGTTTTGATTTCTTGCTTTTTCGTTTGGGTTTGTGGAGTGGAACTATTAGGTATTAAATAATTTGTGCTTCCTTGTAGTATTATTATTATCTTACACTATCCCTAGTTGGTTTATTGTAAGGATTAAATGAATGGTTAATTTTTTAACTTAAACTGATCCTTATGTTTATGAAACGTGTGTGTTTTAATGATTGGATAATTTTCTTTTTATTGAAATAAAAAGGGTTAAAGTATAGTTTGTAGGAGGAATAGTTGGTTTAATGTCATTGAGATTCACTCTGTGGCTGAGTAATTAATATGTCATGTTTCAAAGTGTGAAATGAAAGCTGGTGATTCATTGTTGTCAACTTAAACAATAAAATCTTCATGTTATTGTGCTAAAATTCAAGCTTGTTCTCCGTTTTATTAAAGAGTTTTGTTATTCTCAGTTTTTAGCCCTAGTTTAAGCATCTTAACAATATTATTTTTTTATTAATTGTATAAAAAAGAAAAATACTATATCTTTCTACGATTTTAACTTATAAATCTTTATCTTCTAATAAATATTAATTATCTTTTAATTTTTTTCTCTTTCAAAAATATTTGTCACTTTTATGTGGGTTTGAGAATTTGTAAGATAAAATAGTAGTAAGATATAATATATTTTCATTGAAAATATAAAAATATAATAAATATTTTTTATTAAAAACTTATTACTTTTTAATGGCGTAGGGTGACGCATTCTTTAACGAGTTTCACATTTTGAGTAATTTTTGCAAAAAGTTAAACTCATTAAATGACGCATTGGTAAAAAAAAAAATAAAAAATTAAATAATAGTGTGGAGATATTTTACACCATTAAATTTGGAGGGAAAAAGGGCATACAATTGTTCACCAGTGTCTTTTATAAATATATATTAAAAATTTTATTTTAATAACTTCCTATTATTGTTAATACAAATTTAAGAATTAACTAGGATAATTTATGAAAGTTTAGAATGTTCTTTTTCTTACTAGAATTAAAAGTCTAAACTTATTTACTGTAAGTAATTTAATCTTAAATTAGTAGAGAGTTTAGGAATTATTTAACATGAAATAAAAAATTTAAAATTTTATTTTACAAAACTCACAAAGCTTAAGGTAGGTCTATGTTGTCTTTAAAAAGGTTAGTTCTACGTATTTTCCCTAAAGATGTTCTTCATCTGATAGTGAACTTAAATTACGTGGTAGAAACTTTTCGACCATAAATTAAAGCTATTCCAATGTATAGAAATTGGAAATGGTCAGTTTGGGTATTTTTTTTAAAATATTAGATAACAATAAAATTAAGAGAATAAATAAATAACTTTTTATAAATTAAATTAACTTATACACTTTAAATTTTAGAAACATTAAATAAAATGATTTTTTAAAAAGTAAAAGGACATAAATGAATTTTAACTAACAATTTTTTTTACTTATTTAATTTTTATCTTGTAGAAATACTCAATATAAATTAATTCAAACTGGGCCACTGTGGAGCTGGTATTTGTATTTGGCATTGGCTCTTTTAACTTGATTCTTTTAAATTTGAAAAGAGAGTGGAGAGGACAAGGAAATGCTGAGCTGGAACCTGAAGTGCAAACGACAAGCCTAACTCATCCATTCCATTTTGAGCCAGACCAATCTTTTGACCTAGAAAAGCCTAATTCAATAATTCCAAAACCAAAAATAAATAAAAACCAACTTCATGAGTTCATATGCATATTTTATCTCATGCTTTCTGGTCAATTTATCTCTGAGTAAAAAAGAACGACAAAATTCCATGTCCCAAAACTTTGTTGTGGCCAGAGATTTCAAGAACATGCATCTGTGTTGAGGGCAACGTAACGTTGTACAACAAAATTTGAAGATATTGGGGTGGAACAAATTAATGTAGAATGAGTTTATATCTATATCCTGAAATTAAGCATGTCAGATTCACGTGGAGTGGGGTTAAGTTTCAGAAATTGCTGAAAATGTGTGTTTGTTTCTGTAGGAAATATGTCAGATTTGGGAGAGAATAATGGTGCAACAGAGTGATGGCTCCATTCCTGAACCCTTTACACATGGTAGCATAATTGATGCAAAAATATATCTTGTGGGGCTAGTTAATTAATTACACTTGCGTTAATTGTTTTTCCTGAAACAGGTAAATCACTTCCATTTTCTTACAAAAAAAGAAAAAGTAGAGGTTGCATGTATTATATTTACTTTTTATTTTTCTTATAAATAATTAAGATTCTTTTTAAGTTCCGTAGGGGTAGGGCCTTCCATAATATCTTCCTTGACACTTCATGTGTTTCCTTTTCAAATCAATGAATTGTTAAGTCTTCTTTTATTCTTTCCTTATCACTTCATCAGTTAGCAAGAATGTTATTACTTTCATAGTCGATCTCATTGACATAAACCAAAATGATTTCTTCTTGTTGTAGAAAGTCTCTTGTATTAATGTTTACTCAATTATCCTTTCATAGCTTCTTAACATTAAAATGGTTTATGAGCTTATAATCCTCTTAAAATTTCAATAATTTTGCATATATTTTTATTCTAATAAATGGGGAACAAAATACTTCTTCTTCACTTGTCCAACATTATTTTTTAAAATAGATTTCACAATAACGTTGTTTAAACAACTTTGTAAACCAACTTTTTTCTCCTCTTATACCCTTACATAATGATATGTTATTTGGTGTAATTACTTATCCTTTTCGATATTTCTTTTTCTATTGGTTTCTGAACTCTAGATAGAAGATATAACTTTTACTCTTTTCTATGTAGTATTTACCCTATCATAAATGCAATAAAAAAAACGAGTCTTTTTTACAAAATAGATTTTGAAAGTAATTCTTTTATCTTACAATTGGTACCTTATTCTATGATCAAGACTTTACCTTCTTTTTTTCTTAATGCTCTTATATCTTTCGTTTTCTACCTTTTATTAGCAAAGGTCTAAACAAATATATTTTTAGGGCCAATAAATTATTATAACCCATTAAAACCTATAACTCGCTTCAATTATTACCTTCTTAAAGTTTGATTATTTAGTACCTTATATCCCCCCAAATTTCAACAATTTTACACGAAAAAAATTCATATTTTGCAATATTTCCTTTAATCTTGTACCGCCAACAATTAAATTATACTTCCAATGATATGGACCAACGCTTAAATGATGCTTTCAACAATTATGAAGAATGTTCAGTAGGCTCCTAATTCATTCATTTTACCTTCTCAATCGATGATGAGTTGATGACTTGAAAATGTTTTGACAATGTTGTTAATTTGGTTGGTTTACACACACACACACACACAACCCAGTCGTCTAGCAAAATTATTTAATTGATAATTAGTTAAAATAAAACTGTATTTTATGATTTTGAAAGACAAAGTAATTAAAGCAGTAACAACCACGTGTATTATTTACAATTAATCTTGCCACGATAGGTTTGACTTCTTTTATAGTCTTATGCTAAAATTAAATTTTAAAGAAAATGTTGTTTATATTAAAATGTACGTCTCGTATAAAACTTTCATATGTTGATAACTAAATTTTTATATCTAACCTACTTTGTACGCCTCATCTCATTTCTTATTCTGTTGTTGTGAAAAAAGAAGAAGATAAAATAACAATTATATTTAATTTTATGATTTGTAGTCGCGTAATATAAAATATATACTGCGAATATAGGGGTTTGATTGAAAAACAAAAGAGTAATTTATTTTTTCCCCTCTTATTTTAAAAATTATATATTTTTTCTTGAAAGATTAATGTGTTACAATTTAGTTTATTTTAATTTAAACCAACCTCTTTTCATCAAATTTCATTCTTATTTTATGACTCATAATATTATCAAAAATTAATTTTGAACCTCTAGCTACAATAAACGTTGAGACTATAATAAATGAAACGAAAAATCAAAGTAAAATAAAAAACAAGTGTTTATAAAATAGTTGCATTACTAAGAGTTGGTAAGCTTAGGAGTTTAAGAGAAAACAAATAACATCTCTAACAAACTCATTAATATTAAAATGAACTAAAATGTAATACATATTAATCTTTCAAAAGCAAAGAGTGTAAATTTAAAATAAAATAGAAGACAATATAATTTAAGTATTTTTTTTTTCTTAAAAAAGTGTAATTAACTAAAGTTATTGTCAAACAGCCCTGTAAAGCAACGTCAAATATACGACAATATTGAACAATTAATTTTAGAAAAGTGAGGATAAAAATAAAACTTTAGATGACATAAACCTTTATAAGTATTTTTTTATTTTGGCCATTAATTAATCATTATCTCTTAATCTTAAAGCCTTTTCGGTTCATGATTTCTGAAAATATCATTTAGAACTGCCCATAATTTCGCAAATAGCAAAGATATGATTGGTATGCTTTCAGGAAAACAAAAAACTAAAAAGATTATTTGATTGACTCTATTACACACTATATCATGTATTATTTATGTTGTTAAAAAAACTTATCACCATAATGATTACCTAAAAAATTAATTTAGCTTTCTAATTATACGCTTTAAATGATAAAATAGCTTATGTACGAAAGACACTCGATACTAGAAAGTTTCTTTTATCGTCTGTAAGTCAGTACATCTATCTATTGATCCTGAATTAGAATGCAACAACATATAGATGAATGCAAACTCTCACACACACTTTTCTATTAAACATAAAATTAATTGGCAGAAAATGTGAGTAAATGTTTCCATATGCATTCATCAAGTTATTTTATATATTATCAGTTTCATGACTACAAACATAACTTTTTTCTTTTTATCAGAAAAAAAAAACATAAAAGAAAGTAAACAGCATACCTTTTATTTATTTTTATTTTTACAACAAACATCTTAATTGAGTTGCAATTCAAGAAACTTGAATACGTTTTTAATTTCTTCTTTCCCATTAAGGCTTTGCCTTTATTTATTGATAGAAATGCCCCCACCTAACCATAGCCATCCATTATCAATGGTGCCATCAACGCTAACCTCTCCACCATGGGCTCAAAACTGGCTCATCCTAACCATTCATAGCATGAGTACTCCACCACACAACTCCTACGCTTCTAAGGTGATTTAAATGAAGACCATCCTCTCAACATACTCACATATCTAACAACGGAAAAAGAAGCTTCCCTTTGGTCTGCCCATGATCATCTCTCTCTCTCTTTTTCTACGGGGGTTTGAAACACTGAATTCAATTTTGTGGCCGTGCTAATAAAAAATAACCATGAATTAAAGACGTTAATGTAGACGCCAACTCCTCACATATCATTCCTAAGTTGGTTTAATTGCTCCTAATAAGGGAATGAATGCATGCTTTGCTGATCAGCACATACCGCTAATATCGGTGTGGGACTTCGTCATTTCATTGAATAAGTTGAACAACCTCGCTCCGGTAGCTGCGCCTCATTGGGTAGGTGTCATGTTTATCTGTGTGTGGGTTGGAGGGTACTTGTTAATTTTAACATGGATATAAAGTGAGATTATGAATTACTTATTAACAAGAAAAAGATATTAAAACTTAAATCATACAGTTATCATAAGTATATATAATATATATAGTCAAAACATTGTAAGGTTGGCTCACCTGCCAGCTCATCACTGGGGGAAAACTGCAGTGGCGTTGTTCATGCTTCCATGGTCAAATGCTATAGGGCTTGTATTGCATTGGTGCTTCAAAATCTGAAGGGAATGCCAAGATCTTAATGCTGCCAAACTAAAACTCGGTAAAGGAAGGTGGCATCTTATGATATAACAATCCTCTAAGGCTCTAACTCCAATTATTTGAACATCTAAAAGTGTTTATCTCAAAAATAAACTTCAAAATTTAAGAAGGATAATTTTCAGTTGTCCCACATTTCATTCTCAACATAAAATATATTTTCCAAAAACTAATCAAAGTTGCTTCATCTCAGAGAAAAACGAATGTAGTAAATTCAGGACACCACGGGACCCATCAAGCTGAAAATTAAATCTGGGTTATAGAAATAGCGAATTCACGATGTATGAATTAATATATATCCGTTTATTTTCATATGAGAACATGCTTTCCAGTCACCACTTGTTCTTACTTTATCCATCCGTACAACATTGTGTACTTTAAGTTTTTCACTTGACACCGTTTAGTTGCCGAATTTTATCCAAAAAGAGAAAAATTGCGATGGAAGAAAAATGTTCCTACGTGTACGAACGCGAAACTAAACATGAAACCATGGTTTCCAGAGTACAAAGGAAAGAATATATAATACGTACAGTGAATAGTCTAGCCATTTTCTTCAAAGCATCTTTCAAAAGCCCTATTAAAGCTTCTTCAATACTCTCTGCATCTCTCTCACAAATGGAGAGGAGCGAAAGGGAAATTTTTCAGGGTGAAGTTTTTACTTTCGTTCGAGAAAGTATTGGGGTTGGGGGGCTTCGCCCAAAAATGGAAGGGAAAAATGTATAGGTGGCAGTTCATTATTCATTTTAATAAACACCGTCGAGATTTCAAGCACAGCACATCCTATAGTTTCTAGGAACTCTAAACGATTCTGATAATCCTCCGATCTAACCCTTCTGTCCATGTATGCAGAAGAGTAATGCTAAGCACAGTTTTTTTTTTTTTTTCCCACAATTCTTGCAATTTAAAAAATATGAAATAAAATTAATGATGTGATACAAAACATTATTTTAAGTGTATTATAAATATATTTACAGTCCAAACTGAAACGTGAAAACCCAGTATTTTAAGCTTCCTTGAGATTATTAATTCTTCCAAAGCTCGTCATGAATATCACTGTGTATTAATAGAACCATAACAAGTCGGAACCAAATTTATGATGTTTTTAATTAGTATGTCAAACAGCCAGCATTGTAATTTAATATATTT
The DNA here is from genome assembly GCF_003935025.1 of Abrus precatorius. Taxonomy (NCBI): domain Eukaryota; kingdom Viridiplantae; phylum Streptophyta; class Magnoliopsida; order Fabales; family Fabaceae; genus Abrus; species Abrus precatorius. Next base: position 15,803,497 of record NW_020874384.1, read on the forward strand.
TTTTTTTCTAGATTTTCACTTATCTCAACTATTTGAATACACGCGGCGTGGTAATGATTTATTTTGATAAAAACAAATGATTTTTTTACCGCAAAGAATATATCTTTTCCTTTTCTTTTCGATGCAAATATTCTGAATCAAATAAAGTGTCAAATTTGTTACTGTTGATCTATGATTGCATGATTTTATTCCAGCCCAAATATACCTTGTCTATATATCCCTGCACTTATTTCTATTTCTTTATTACCATCATAGAAATGTATAGTAACTAGCTAGCACGTAATCACAATGACAGCTAATGAGCACTATGTTATCATAAGTTTCCTGATTCATCAACGTTAACGTACATCTAAAGGTAAAATTATCTTTAGAGCATAGTGCCACAGGTTCAAGGGAGCATAACCTACAATTTCACGGGTGATGCTTCTGTTCAAGATGTGTACATAGAGCATGAAAAGCGGAACAATTTGCTGACATAACTTGGTAGCCATCAAGACACATGGCTGTGTGTAGAAATTATTCCAAGTTTCCTAAGAGGCCTCCTGTGCTGGAGTCTATGACTTCATTGGATATCAACCCAATTTTGTCTTAGGCTCTGAAATATATTATATCAGCTAGAGCATGGGATATAACAACTTTGAGCATACATTAACAAAGTCTAAAACTCTAATATATCTCATCATAAACATCAACTCAGATAAATGATAGAAAAATTTATAAAACCTGTTAACTGGAAAATGCATACAGCACACGGGTTGAAGGATAATGGCCTATGATCTGGCTAACATAAGGTGGGATACATGTCAAAGCAAACTGCATGCTGATTCATATATATAAAAAAATAATTGGTACTGTACGTGCTTTTGGATCTTAGAATCCAAGAAGTGAAGAACTATTCAGTTATTCTTCAAGAATACGGCTATATGACCTTTCCTGATTATAAAAAAAAAACACCTAAATTATGATATTTTCTTCTCTTTTGTGGCTGGATTTTATACATTTCTACAATGGATGTCTAATTATAAGCTTCATAAAGCTTCAAATATTGCATTCTTCAAATATGGAGGGGGATGCAGCATATGTATCCCAAGTTTAATCAAGTTAATTATTGCGTCCAAACAACAAATGGATCCTCAAAATGTGGTCACTAGTAAATGGTCTGAAGAGTTACTGTATGAGTGGGAATCAGAAAAGGCTGATGAGTGTGCACTAGACTCTAGAGGGACTAAGCACTACTTGTACCAAAGGCAGACATTGATGTTGTTATCTCATAAATGGGGGGTTACATGTATTTGATATTTCTGGATCCAAGGTCTTGTCAATAAGGTAGCTACTAGAGTTTGTAGGGATTTACTTTCTTCAATAACATGATGCCTTTTATGGTACATATCTTTTTTTCTTTTGCCCGTGCTCAGAGCATAATTTCTTGACTCTTTCTTGTTAATTTCCTCACAATGCCTGAAACCGGACCTTGTCATGGTTTACTAGTGATTGCATGTATATGCACCAATTTCTATTTCAATATCCAAACTAACTAATCATATTTTATTCTATTAAAGAAGAAACAGCTACCTACACTAACAGAAAATAAAAGGGTTCTTCTACTGCATACTCAAGCAAAAATAAATAAATTATTTTGCATGAAATTCTTACAAGAACAAGAATTTTATCATCGGGCATTAGGCATACAAACTTGGAAAGGAGTGGAAGTTTGTTTGTTTCTTTAGGGTTGGTATAAATTACTATAGGCAAACATGTCGACATAATGAAAATTTTCTCCTAGTTTCACAAACTGTACTCACACTTTAACTATTTCTTATTTTTTCGAAGGAAAATTATTTATGAATTGATCTATTATTATTATTTCATTCTAAAGAATCAACCAGTCGTACTTAATTATACTTAATATTTGCATCTCCATTGTAAGAATTTTTTTTTTTAACAATATTGACCTCTAATTCTACCTGTAAATGGTTATTCCCTATTTGAAGCAAGTAATCATTTTTACCTGGCCCTTTAAAAATATCATCATCAGTTTTCAATAAGATAAATGTTAGGATCATGAAGTATGTACCCCACTCACATATATTCTCTACATTTTAGTTGTTTAACATACTATTTAATAAATTTTGGTATTTGCAAATAATATAAACTTAATCGGCGCCTAAAATTCGGAGTAACAGTGCTTACAAAATCATATACACAAATGCATTTATGACTTCGTGTAGAGTTGAAATAATTTACTTTAAATTATTCATTTATTAATGTATAAATGGTATGGAACCAAAGTTATGTACAGTTGTACTTGTAGCATTTTTTCGTATAAGATACAAATGAGAGTAATTTCTACTTTGAGAGTACATACCACAATTAGCTAGTGGTAAATATAAATCTCAAAAAGAAAAAGAATTACCACGACCAATGGAAGAGACCAGTCCCTTGATGAACTACTTTTGGTGAGTTTAATTCATTACAAATCGAAAATGAGAGAAGAAAAAAGAGAGACTATAAGGAAATAATAAGAAAAACTCAAAAAAGAAACAGAGACTGCCTTTGCAGTGATTGCATGCATGCCAAATGGTCTGAACCCGAAGGTTCATAACCGCGTGTTATTTTGTATCTGGCAGTTCTTGCGCTACACCTCTAATCCGGCTAATGTACATTATCTAATTCCAATTATTATGATCTGGTGGTTACCATGTTACTCGTAACTTCTATATATAACATTGTTAGATTATATATATATATATATATTCCTGAAAGTTGAATCATTATACGGTGTCTAAGCAATACAGAATTTGAGTCCTTTTTGTGCTTATGAAATATAATGCATGGAATTTTTTATTTTATTTTTGGGTGCAATTTTTGTGATGTATGAATATAAGCCATGATTAAAGTAGTTGATTTGCAGAGGTCTGGGTAATTGGGGGAATTTGTATAATCTGACCTACTCGTTTCCCTCCAAAAGTTAAAGCTAATAAAAAGGAAAAGGGGGAAGCAAAACATGCAAAAGCTCATCCACCCTTTGTCGTATGGGTATAAATCCTGTCCCTCCTTTTCATCTTCTCTATTTCCAATTTTTCATAACACAATCTTTGTTGGTCTCTTATTTTGTTTGCCGAAAACCCGTTAACTCCCTTTCTATGCCCTCCTCTTGTTTCTTTCTTGCAATTTTGTTTAGCTCAAGTTCTATGTAAAAGGTTAATTGGAAGGAATATTACGATGTTTTGTGTCATATATATATATAAGTTAAATTTTAAATTAAAAATTTCTTATCCTTGTACTTTTATGTTTGTCATTATGAAGATATGCTCTTTGTTACGAAAATTTACATTAATTTTATAAATTAGACTGCCATAAATAAACAAAGCCGTAAAAAATTTACTTTCTAATAAAAAAAATACATGTTTTATTGCAAATGTGCAGTTTAAATTAATTTAGACATAAATTTTAATCACATTTAATTATTTAAAACTAATTTCATCAAAATCAACTTTATAGATTTCTAAAAACAAATACATATTTACAAAAATTATTTTAAAAATTCTTATATAAATTTCTTGCTTTAAAAACAATTGAAGGGATGGACAAAACCACCTTCGAGAAAAATCATATGTAAACTTTCATATTTTAAAAAATTGAGAGGCGAATGTCATCCTCAAAGTGTAACTCTTTGATTTCTTTAGCAAAATGTATCACTTAAATTCACTTGTTAAAAAAATTCATTTTGTATAATTAATTTTAAATAAATATATAATTTTATTCCTGAAAGTGACAATTTATATTGATTTGATCTTTAAAATTTGTATTTATATAATTTAATCCCCAAAATTGTCAATTTCATGATAAATTAGTTCTTTTTAAACATAAAGTTGCCAAATTTAAGAAGCTAAACTTGTTTTGAAATTGAAAAATCCAAAGGCTTAATTGATAGGAAAAAAAAATTCTATGATGAAGTTCACAAATTTTGAAACTAAATTATATACATGCTAACTCTCAAAGATCAAATTAACACGTCACTTTTCGAAGATGAAAGACTTGTTTTTATACTCACTAAAATGGGGTTACAAAAAAAAAGAAAAAAATTAAAAAAATTTCTGTAAAAAGCGTGTAAACTCTTATGACTTAACTAAATAAACTAAGTTGAAATTACATATTTAAGCTTAGTTTAAGTAAATTGTTAGAGAACAAAAAAAAAAAAAAAAGCTTCTCCATAAATTAAATTAAATTTTTTTTAATTTCCCATTTAACTTCTCTAAAATTTGAAAAAATAAGTTATTTTTAAGCTATAAAAGAAATTTTATTTATTTTTTAATCTAATTTTTTCTTTTATAAAAATTTATCGATCTTACCTTTGTTTATGCACAGCCATTTAATTGAGCATACTTTTTTACTCCACATATGAAGAAAAATAAGGGTAGAAATGTGAATTTACTACAGAACATTCATAAGCTAACAAGTAAATTTTGAATTTATCATTCCAAATTTTGTGACGTTTTTGTAATTACAGTATAGTTTGTGTAATTTCTCTCGAATTTTTGAAGCTATGGGAAATAGATACATACTACTAACGTTCACACACCCACATATATATTTTTTCTTGTTTTGCTCTGGATAATTAGGAGCATCGACAAGGAGGTACAAAAGAAACGTCGACCCCATTTGCTGAACTAAGGTCATGCATATTATAATTTGGCATACAAAGGGAGAACAAAATGACTAATTTTTTTTCTGCCCCTTCTAATCATCACTTGACATTACTGCAGAATAGATGCTTTTGATGAACGTGTAATGAATCCTACTACAATGACAGCGTATGAACTTCATAAGTATTGACAGAAAGAGATAGGAAGGGAGACAAGCAAGGAATATAAAATGTCAATCTCTAAATTATACTTTTTGGTTTTGTAGGAAGGAACTCACATATTAGCAACAAACTATATTTTTTTACCTTGGTTTTGGCACTTGTATGAATTGTAACCACAGTATTATAAGTCTATACGGGGCAATTTTGAGGCTTCCCCGTTTATGACACCAAACTGATACTTTAAAACTAAGGGGATATCGCGATGCTTCCCCATTTAAATTTTACGACACAAAACATAGGAGACAAAGAACATATTGTTTGCTCACATTAATACTAATTACAACTGGTTAATTAAATAGATGCATGATGGCCTTCTATTTCTGATTTATGAATCACTCAGCTTTTGGTATGGCATCTGAGCAACCCTCCCCGAGTCAAAGAATTTCAGTTTCCAAGTCGAAAATCTGCTTCTAGGCTGAGAATAAGAGTCATTTGCTATTCTCAGGTCGCATGTGAAGAAGTCCACCTGCTGAAATATTTAAGACAGGCGAAATAAGGTGTATCAAAAAAAAGTTGTATCATAAATTCATGACATTATAATGAAATTCAGGATATTCTGAAAACCTACCAGACTGTGGAATAATGAAGGGTGTCAATGCTTTGAATGTTCTTTCATTTTAGTTCCCTTCAAATTCCTCTGTTGTTTGTATCCATACGGAATAGCAATACGAGGCCTATTTTTAAGAGTACTCTTCTCAAATTTCAGATCTTCTCCTCTGATCATATAGATATTCCCTGTTTCTGGTATGGTGAAATCGGCGGGATTTCTGTTCACCATACATGAGTTTCCAGAAATGATTTTTAATGGCATTGAGGTTTCATGAGTACCATTAACATCTAAGTTGCGTTGCAGTGACGTTTCTGTTTCAAGACGAGGCCAGCTTAACTGCTTACTGACTCTATTCTGCAGTGTAGAGTTGGAGCTCTTCATCTTTTCTTTCCTTCCAGACTTTGTTGAATTTTGGCCATTGAAACCAGTGGTTCTCATAAATTTCTTATCATGCTGAGTTGATGAAGAAGCACCAAAGGATGGAGAACCAATAAAATAGCCATGCGGTTTATCTGATAAGTAACTTCTGCTGTAATAATCAGATGATGGCCTTTTCAGGGCACTGTGGGCCTTGGATGTACCAATCTCCAACTTAGTATTGCAATCACCAGGATAAGAGGGCCTTTTAAGCATTTGAGCACTGACACCTACATCATAGGGTGTACGTGACTGCATACCAGCATCCATTAGGCTGAGTAAATGCATGGCTGGTATTGTATCATTAGAATACAAATCAAGAGATCCCCTCAAATTTTGATGAGGCTCCATTCCATTATGTTTGCAAGGAAATGAGTATTCTCCATTCAACCTGCCGAAGGCTCCAGGACCTGTATTCCTACTAAGTTTTTCTAGCCCCGCAGCATTGAGATTCATGTAGTTAAGATCAATATCCCGCTTCATGTTCTGCTTATGAAATGGACCAGTTCGGAGTGAAGTTATATCCATGTTACTACTAGTATGTGGAGAAACAACCTTTTTGGGTAAATCATATCCTAGGGAAACATGGTTTGGGGTCAAGGATGCCCAGATGCGAGAAGCTTCATCATCCTGTTGTAAGATATTCTTGTGTAAGCTACATCCTCCTGGGGTTTGCAAAGTTGCATTAGAGGAACCCCGCTCTTCAAAACTCCCATTCAACCTACAATTTCGAGAACCACCAAGCTGGCTAGAACTCATTGGTGAAAACTGGAATCCACTTGATGACTTCTTTTGGGACTGGGGAACTTCAAATCCAAAGGGGGATTGAGGTGGACATAGATTATTCATACCCAAACTGTTTCCATCAAATGGAGAAAAGTAATGAACTGGCTTTCTTTTGCCAGGCTTCACATTATCTCCTCTCATGACCATGCTGTTTTTCTTATGTCTTCCCTGAGGTTTCTCCTTCTGACTCTCTTTTAACAAGCTCATCTCCCCTTTGCTGTGTACAGTAGAGTCACCTATCATCTGTGATTTCCTTCCCATAGTGGACTTTTCCAATATGGAGCTTCTATTTTCTGCATCAGGAAGACACCTCTCGTACTGATTCTTTGCCAATAGTTCCACAATTTCCATGGGTATATCATCTACCACAGCTTCAATAGTTTTTTGTGTGTTTCTTGCACCGTTAATTTCCTACAAAAGGAAAAAGATGATATTCTCAGAAATTAGTTTAAACAGGTCAAACTGGTTCACAATGGAAAATCAATAGAAATACATTACCAATTAAGATACTCCAATTCTTACAAATTAGGGTGAAAACATAATACCATTTGCTGATCACATAAACGAATCTCATCTTCATCCTAAGGTATACTTATTCCTCTAATTAAGAAAAAGCATTCTAGGGGGGCTTTTGTGGCAACTTACTTCACTATGAACTCCTTTTCCAGAAAGAGTATTTGTTGGGTGCTTGGAAGTAATGCTTGACCCTTCAAAAACATTGGCATCACTGTCTTTCCTATTAAGTTGTGGTACTTTTGAAGTTCCTTCTTGAAAAGGCAAAGAGAAAGGTAGATGATTTTCAATTTGATGGATACATTTTTTGTTGTAAACATGTGCCGCCAAATAACTGTTTAGAGAAAGGTGCAGTCCCTCTTCCAGTCCTTTTCCATTTAGCATCCCCTGGGCTGAAGGAATTGGAACGTTCACAGGCATACCAGACCTGTTTTTTTCCCCTGAATATGCAAAGGAATCTTGTACAAGCATGCTATTTTTTTGGCAGGATAAAGAATCCAGTTCCCCATCAGTTTGCAGCATTTTCCCCTTTTCTTTGGACAAATTGAAGTCATTTTCTATTCTTAGGGTGTGGATAGGAAAATTATCCATCCCTTTCCCAATGAATGAACGAGCAGCTAATTTTGAAGAAAAACTTTTAGATACACATGCCTTATCTGCAGCATCCATGGTGTCCTTATTTTCTCTTTGCTTTCCTTGTGGTGGCTTGGGAATCAGGCATTTCTCTACAACTTGAATCTTTTTGTTTTTCTTCTTACTCACAATATGGCTTCTTTGAATTTCAGGTTTACTCCAGTGGCCCTTTGAGGCATCTTGTAATCTTAGTCCTGCAGGTACATCTTTGGAAGTGGATTTATTATCCAAAACAGTGTCAGTGATTTTTGCATCTCCCTCTAAGTTCTGAACTTCATTTTCAACCCTCTGAAGACACATACTTGCAGGTCTCCGTACCTCATCCAGAAGAAACTTCCTTTTTCTACTCAGAGCTGTACTTGTCAAAGTCAATCCTCCTTGAATATCCATTTTTCCTGTTAAAATTGAGTGTGCTTGAGAAGTTGCAGAAACATTGGAAGTACCATGGGATGGAGATTCTTGCATGAAGATTTGTTCAGGCTTCATTTCACCATTGTCACTTAATAAGTCAGTCATCAAGCGCACCTTCCGAGGTCTCCTACGAGACAAACTAGTGGACTTCTCTAAATGATGATCCTGAAAATCATTTTCAACCATATTGTCCATACTTCCTGCAGGTGCAGTATAACAAGCAACTGATTCAGGAGGAGGTCCAGTTGTGCGATCATATATATTGCCTACCTCCATTACAGTGGCTCCTTCCCCCAAAATTGTACAAGTTTTTGTTAAATTTTTCTGACATTGGTTATCTGCTGGTGTGTCCCCATTACACATCTCAGTAGAACTCTTATTATCCATGTATTTGAGATTGCTAGCAAGCTCAACATAAGGAATTTCATTGCCTTCACATCCTGTCTCAGGAAAAAAAATTACTTAAAATGCACTCTAGAAAACAGGAACATACTAGTATAATATACAGAAATCTGTCACTTATATAATACATAAGAACCTACCTCTTTTACTTGTATGCATTTCTGGTGCAAGGTCTGGATAATTTTTAGGAGATGAAATACTAGTTACTTGGTGATTGAGATTATCCTCCAAGCCAATTTCAAGGTCTGCGGGAAAAACACAAAATCAAACAACATATTGATAAATAATGTAGATACTATAATATAACTGATATTGAAGTTACCCATTCTGCTAAGTACAACTCCAGATTTCTTATCTTTCTCATCACTAATTGGTAAGTAATCATTGACACAGCTCAGATTAGTATTAAGATCAATTTCTCTTCTCTCAAGAGTGTCAAGCATTGGATCTTGCTGAATACCAGACTTGACAGCGACAGCTGCATTACTGCAATTAGTACCAGATTTGCATCCGGTAATGCAACAATCAAATTCTTTTTGGTCATCCTTCTGGAAGTCCTTGGTGGCAATCTCTTGTGAGGAGTTTTGATGACACCGACATCTGTATTTTGGAACATCCAATGGCGGAAGTGATGATTGCTTGTCAGATTCATGTACAGGAAATGGCCAACCAATTTTCCAGTCTTTTTGGCGAATTTCAGACACATATCCACTGCATTGCAATAAATTAAGATAGTGTTAAGGATCTGAAAGAGAACCAAGAGATAGATTTTGATTTCAAATTAAAAAAAAAAAAACACTCTTCTGCAGATTGTTTTTAGTGGTGATGGAAGAGAAGGGGGGGAGAGAGAATGAGTTCGTTATATTCCCAATCAACTACAACTGGACACTTCTTGACATAATTCTGTAATATTCAGAACTTTCTATAGGCATCACCACCCATTTGATTGTTCATGAGACCTTATTGCCATGCATTGATGGATTGGCTTTCAACATTAATTAAGCTAGTAGTTGTAATCATTTATATGGCAGTGTTGTACGATAGAGAACAAAAATACATTAGGATCTCATGTTATAAGAACAATATCATCAACTTTAGATATCAATTACAAGATACTATACAGTATACACTACACGGAGCCAGACATTGCATGACACACTAAATGCTCCCCTCTCCTTAAAATTAATAGGATTGAAAGGATACGAAGCATTGAGGCATACGTACCGTATTGAGAAATGTTCACATTTTCCTGGATCTCTCTTACCAATAGAATTGCCAAGGTCTATAGAGATTGAATCAATCTGGATATACGATCCCATGAACTCAGTGACAGTGTTGAAATCCCCTCACAAACAGTTCTCCACAGCTATGCATGCACATCCACGCTGTACAAGTAACCACAGCTAGAAGCACAAAGAAAGTTTTTCCTATCCACACAAATTAAACTCAAATAAAAACTTGAAATGGAGAGAACGGAGCTAACAATTAAGTCAAACAATAGAAACAGATCTATAGAAACATAAGGAAAACATCATAAGCATGATAACACTTCAATCTAGCTTTGTAAAGCTGTTAGGGTTTATGTAAATCAACTAACAAATGAAAAGGAAAGACATGATAAACAAGGGCAAAGTCCAAGATGAAGTAATATAGAACCAACGCAAACTTCATACACAGTGATTAGTCACATAAAATGATAACCTCTAAGAATAAGAAAGTTCCTAAACCCTAGTTTCCCATTCAATAAAACCAACCAGCCATAAGTTCAAGTCAATAATTGAACATTTGAAACGCAACAACAGAAAAAAAAAAAAAAAACCAGCCCACCCATACAATTAGTTCAAAGATTGAAACATCCACACCGCTAACAAGACCCCGCATCCTACTAGGGTTTTTCAAAATTCAAGGCGAAACTAGTAATCTTGCACGAAACTGTCATCAGTACATGAATTGACGCGAGGGTAGAAAAAAACCCACCTGTGAAACGCATGCAAAGAGCTGAAACGACACGGGACAATCAACTAAGCAAAATTCCTAGGGTTCACCGACCTACATAAATTCACCACTTATCAAAGATAAACAAAAATTAACCCAGCTCGAATTAAAGAGCAACGAAAACGAGAGAGAAAAAAATTAAAAAAAAAGCGTGAAATGGCAGCAATAAAGCAAGACCCAGAAAAAAAAAAAAAAGAAACGCAAAGCAAAAGCTGAAGTGGACACACCATAAACAGTACAGCGACCTTAATATCTAAAACAAATCAAAACACGCTCGAGAGCATCCAAGAACCGGTCCCCGATCAACACGGAATCAATCACCGAGTTGAAAACCGAGGGCGAAAAAGAAAAATCTGAAGAAGAAGGCCCACCCGAACTCACCTGCGGACCACCACACACGATCTCTCCCACTTCCTCACCGATTCTCAACGGCTCCTCCAAAAAACCACACCCGAAGATAGCGCATTCGACGGAGAACCCACTCAGCTCAGCTTGGAGCTTCGATTCCCAGCTACGCCAGCATAATTTGAGTGCGAAAGACGCAGAAACCCTAGAGAGAGAGAGGGGTTTCGATTCTTTCGGGATGAGAGAGAGTAAGAGAGAGAGGGAGTGCGTGAGAGAGAGAGAATTTTTATCTTCTTGTCCTTGGAAGAAGGTGTGCTTGTTTTGTATATTAAAAAAAAACACCGTAGCAAGTCATGTCTATGTAGGATCCATATGCATAGAAATTGTAGATGTAGAGAGAGAGTGCGAGGAGAGAGAAAAAATAAACCAATAAATGATCACCACGTGGCGAGAATGTGCGGCTCTTATCGCTAACCATTTATAATGGGCTTTGTGGACGGCGAGGAAACCCTAGGCCGAAGGGTAAAAAGAAAAGTAAGTACAGTACTCGCGCGTATGTCTTACGCTCTCCCTTTTTCAGCGTTTCATTTATTAATTTGTGCCTATCGTGTCATCCAAGGTTAAAAGTGCTGCTCATGCCCTTTGCACATTAAATGATTCCCATTGGTGCGTTTCGTACACCGTCCCTATGGGAGGGTGGATCTAGGTAGAGACTGAGGCGTTATTTGAAACCCTAAGTTTTTTTTTTTTTTTTTTTTAATAGACGAAGTAACGGAGTGTTTTAACCCTAAATATTTTGCAGCACTCACCATCTCCACCCTGTCCCAAACCAGTGTGATGTTGGTAGATGTAACGTAAGAATTTGGCTTTTTGATTAAAAGAATGGCTTTCTCAACTCAAGTACTTAAATATGTAGAAATTTGAATTTTTGGCATTTACCAAGTATAATTTATAATTTGTACAATATATTGCTCATAAATCATAAATACATATGGATGACACGTTTAAAAACTCATTTATAAAAATGAATAAGACAACATACGTTTTTACTAAAAAGTTATCATTACATAGATAATAAATAGGTGAACAGTTTCAAACCCAGGAGAAATTCGTTTAATACCATAATGCCAACAGCACGTAGGTTAGATTTAGCAGAAAGGATTAATCTTTTATAAATTAAGTATAGTTTCAATTTTCACTGAGAAATAAATTAATAGTTAATACGTAATTATATATTGAATAATCATGTCTCGACAAGAATGATTTTTTTAAACTATTTATAGAAAACCTAAAATATAAAAGAGATATTAATTTCACATCCGAGGAGTGTATGATGTGTAAATAAATACATATATCATTTAGTTTTTTTAACGATGCCGTATCAACTGTTAAAGGTAAAGTTATAAGAAACATTCTTATAAATTCTTTAGCTTTAGCGTGAATATTTTGCCTTTTATCGAACAAGAATAATTAATTAGGCAATATGTGTGTAAGCCAATTTTAATATCACTGATCAAGATTTAAAAAAATAATTATTATTATCCCAACTAATTAAATCACACTACTAAAGATATTCCCGTACTTTTGGTTTTAGTTAAGTTTTGATTCTTGAAATGACATGTAGACGAGTTAAAAATAATAGAAACTATCAATCTTCAACCAAAAGTAACGTTTCCGAATTCTGGGCAATGCCGTCTATATACGTCTCACTTTTCTTCTGGGGTTTCATTAATATGGGCTGAATAGAGAAAACGATATTTCCTTAAGAAAGGCCTAGAACCAAGTCTAGCTAGATTACCATAATTAATTAAGTAAGCTATGTTTCATGTAATAGAAAAATGGTATTACTACACATAACACATATACCGGAGTTTACTTCATCCGAAAGTTTCTTGCTATGAGCCTTGTTTTGCCAAGAAAGGAGATAAGGAATAAATTCGTCTTAATTTATAGCGAAAGCTTATTATCTCCGTGTTACCCTTGCACATACGTATCATTAATTGGCATGTATAAAAAGCTATACGTGACATGTGCCCACGCACGTGTCACCTTAATTTTATCTGCTTCAAAATGGCCACTCAAAAAATAACACGCCCAGCAATAAAAAAACGTTTCTTTTCCTAAGAGAAGGAGTATTGAATTACATATATATTGATCTCAATCGTAAATTGTTCCAGCCGAGTATTTAGTGATTTTCTTTTAAGAGAAATCTTACGAGGAGAATATCTTCTATTAAGTCGAAAATGAAGTTTATCTTACACTTCCACATTTGCGTTTGCCCTTAGGATTCAGTACTGTATACAAAACCGCGCGAGAGGGATCGATGTGTTATGGTGAGAAGTGTGTTATATAAAAATAAATGGTAGGGATAGCTTGACCTTCTAATATTGGTAGAGGGCCCTATGTGCCACCATGAATGTATGTATGTGTATATATACCAAATATAAATAATGTTAATTAAGTACAGGGAAGTGTCTGCATGACCCATGTGGTCATATGAAATGAAACTAACGAAAAAAAAAGATGTAGAAAAACTCACTCTTTCAAACCCTCCACCCACCCCACGTACCATCATCTTATTATATCCAAACAAATCGACCCATCTATATAACCCAAAACTTTTTATTTCTCATTTAACCATTCCAATCGTATATATGACCTAAATAATTAACATAAACTAATTTAATCATATCTCAGTAATTATCCTCCTCAGAGTAAAAAAGCTGATCTTAATGAAATATTAATATCGTTCTTAAAACTGTGGCATTGATTATAACTAGTGATATACATTGTTTACGTAAGCATCTACATAGAGGTACAAAACCCTGATCCACACACTTTTGGCTATCTAAGACACGTACCGTTAGCTGATCCGCATATCTCACGCTAAGAAAGGCACATCTAATTTACCTTACTTTTGTGTACATGCATGCTGATTAATTTAATTATTAATAATTAAAGAAGAACCTCGAGTTTAATCAACACTTATATTTTACTAATCAAATTAATGATAATTAGCTGTTAGTTTGATTATGGACGGGATTGTGACGCAACCATTTTCCAGTATAGACCGTACGCGGGGACTCTCGTATAAATATAGCCGAAGAGATATTTGATGGGATGGCACCTTTATATTATTTCATGGTGTATATATACGCGGATGCAGTTACCATACCGTTTTTGCTCTGCAGATATATAACTATATCATAATTTATACATTCATTATTTACTTATTGATTGATTTATTCTCAGAACTGATTCGTTGTAATTCTTAGTAGTAGGTTGCTTCTGGTGTAATGATTCGGTTTATCTGTGCATCCGAGATTAGAGAATTGGAGACTTAGTCCCTACTTTATCTAATTGTCCCTTATTAAATTTTATTCCTAAACTACTAATATTTATCATAAAATTGTTCCGTGGAAATACTAACTGACAGTTAAGACTCATATATATACCCTAATTGTGCCAGCCTTACATCCATAGATCTATATATATACATACGTACAGAAAAGTCTGCAGGGTGGTGGGGGTAAGTAATAACTACCACATACAGAATAAACTGAGTACTCGTAATAACCGTTATTAGTTCATTAAACAAAATCATGTTTTTTAATTGAAATTAATGATTTTATACAAAATTGAATAATTAATTTATTAATCACCAGCTTAGAAAGGGAAGTTAATTAAGAAGGGGTGACATGAAGACCATATATATATATATAGCAGTGTTCAATCTGCTTTTTTCAATTTTCATTATCTGTCACGTCATTTTCATGTCTCTAATAATTCAGAAGCCTCTTATCAGATGAATTGCCAGTTTGTACCAGAGCTGAAGGGTACCTGTTTGACAACATAGACTTGTACACTTGGTTTTTATTGATCCTCATAGCTATTCGCTATGTTTGTAAGTTGGTGGCCAAACTTTTGTCAATAATTAAGATGTACATATATAATTTTAACGTCAAGATGTTAATTATTATTCAATCAAGTAAATTAAATGGACTATTAAATGGACTACGTCATTAATTAATTTGACCCTCTTTTTTTTTCTTTTAGAACAATTTGTCCAATTAGTTATGATAAGTGGATTTGTGTAGCGAGTAGCAAGCAGGGGAAGATGAAACAGTGATAAAATGGGTAAAAATCTTAATGTATGGCTAGCAACAAAAAATGGTGATGAGTCGTGACAGGCAAAACTGGCGTGAGTGTGTTCAGGCCAGGATGGGTGTGGGTGGCTCGATCGAAAGGACAGCACTACTCGTGTAAGTGTAATATTAAATATTTGCAAGTGCCCACGCCAACGCCGACTTAGTGCGCAATTTTAGGCTTTGAAAGGGTTGGTGTCCTAAGCCACTTAAATCGGTATATTTATGCGTTAATTAGTAGTATCATAGTAATTAGTAAGATTTTGGAACATTAATTTAATATTTTTAAATTTTAAATAATTTTATAAAAAATATTTATAATTTCAAATTTTATTAAATAATGATAGGTTATGTATCTTAAGAAAATTTAATCAAAAATTTATTTGATAAAAAAATATTTTCTATAATTAAATAAAAATTAATTGAAGAGAAAAAATTATAATTGAAATTATATTATGAAAAAAAATTAATGTCGGAAAAAGCATGTAAATTATATATAAAAAATAATTCTTAAAAGTTTTATCTTTCAAGATTTGGTACTAGGTAAGAATAAATTGTGATGATGCGATCAAGTGATTACGAATTTAACACGAAAACAAAACCGTGTTAAGCGCATCTAGTTGTACCCTGCTATTTATACCAATGGCTGATGTGATGCATTTGGCTTCCCGTTAATCATTGATGGTAGATTTATTTTCAAACCCTTTTTTCTTGCATTTTATTTAATCTTCTTGCCAAAACTAAGTTGTCGATAACGTTGGTTATGTATTCAAATATA
This sequence comes from Abrus precatorius, assembly GCF_003935025.1. NCBI lineage: Eukaryota > Viridiplantae > Streptophyta > Magnoliopsida > Fabales > Fabaceae > Abrus > Abrus precatorius. Next base: position 15,819,339 of record NW_020874384.1, read on the forward strand.
GATGATGATGTTAATAATAATTTTGGCGTGACATATAAGGTGTTATATTTACAAATAGAGATATTCTAATTTTATGATAAAATTATACAATTTTATTTATTTTTTAAATTTCTATGGTATTTATTTTGTTTTAAAAAAATATATCTCCTTTTATTTGTAAAAGTTATATAAAGTTATTGTATAAATAATTTCCTTCCTTTATAATTAATCAATGGAAATTGTTATACATTAATTCCAGTCACCACAAAAATATTATTTATTAAAAAAGTATTAAACATAAAAAATACTTCTATATATTAATATTTTTTTCCAACAAACATTAAATTATTAGTATAAATGTTAATTTAAGTCTACCTAATAACATGCTACATTATGCAATTATTTAATGTATCAATAATATATATTAAAATTTATTAGTTTTACACTAATAAAGTTATCTATTAATATAATATATTTAATAGTTAATATAAATTTATACTATCTAATTATACCAATAATTTAATTTTCCTTACTTGAAACCTTTATCAACGGGAATTAATATAACAATAATTTATTAATAAATGACATTGTTTAATAATGAGTGTTCTAAAAATTTTAAAATTAGAAAAATATGTTGGTAATTTCAAAATGCATAAATTGGCTAAAAGCCTCCAAACTCTCCAACAATGATTATTTTATAGCAGAGCCTTTAATAGATATACGAATACGAGTTTACAGATGGTCACAACTGGTGAATACCGACGAATATAGTTAAAGGAACATCAACCTTTTACCGTGACGTTGGTTTGATTCGGTTTGAAGGGTTAAATGTCTGGGCATTTAATGTACGAATAATTACGAGAGGTCAAACATGGGTAGGACAGAGCTGATAAAAAATAAAAACATGGGTAGGACAAGATCTCGTGTCCTTGAGCATGAGTACCAAATCCATATACTGTTCCTGTTACTAATATTTTAAAAACATCATTTTATAAGTAAATAAATAATGTAATCTTTCAACACTGTGATTAGAAAAAAGAAAGATGGAAGAAGTTCATAAATATTATTAACAAGCAATCAGTTTCTCATTAATCGATATCAAACGAGTTGAAACTATTCTAAAGAGTTTTATTTTGGTATTTCGGGGGATCGTTCATTGTCTTACTATATATGGCCACTCATTCTTTTAATGCAATTGGTTGAATAATTAGGCGTTGCAATAGTTGCCGTTGATTTATTCATAAGAAAGAAAAGACAAATATTTTAGTACTGGTTTAAAAAATTAAAATATATATTGTTTATTAATTTTTTATCTAGTTCAATCTATGTAAAGTGTAAGTCTATTGAATCAGTCTTTAAATTAGTACTGAAAATGGTAAATCTGAAATTATGGGTAAGAGGAGATGAACATACCCGTAGAGGCACTTTAAAGCTAAAATTAATGTATCTTGATAAAATAATAATACATGTTAAAAACTTATCTAATGAAACAATGCATGCTAGCTCCTCAAATAAAATCCTGAAGTAAATAAGTCACAATTAGGATGTCAAATATATTTAATAGGCCTTATTAAATAGCTCCCGATCTAATAATAGATAGTTGGCTCGCTAAAAATGACCCAGCCATATTGATTGTTTTCGTCTTAGGTCTAACTATATAAATCTAGATCAATTCCCTAACTAATACATTCAAAGTACTAATTAACAATACTCAAAAGAAAAAGATTGAGAATGGGCGCGGTTTATAAAGCTAATACGATCTTAAATCGAACTCATAATTCCCACGTCAATCCCAAGAGATGCTTATGTTTATGGTTGAATTAAACACGTTGGATACAAGTCATTAAAAATTAATTAACCCCATTACTTAATATACTAAACAAGATGAAATTGAAGATTTCAGAAAAAGAAAAACAATTATATATGATTGTGGAAAATCTAAGATATTTATACATTCTGCTCAAATTCAATAAATTAAATTTCATGCGTGGTTGTTACTCTAGCGGAAACAGTGGTCCATGCGATTTTGTGTTCAGAATTAAGACGGATTATCAAAATATGTCGATATCGGGTGACACATTTTTTAGGCCAAATAAATGAGACCCACCACCCTGCCAAGAGCTAACATCTATGCTCTTGATTTTAAAATGATCGTCAGTGTTTATCTTAATACAGTTTGAGTTTCTTTCATTATTTAAAATGTACCTTTTAAAAAAAAATAAAGCTTTACTTTAGACCCATGCATTAAGCGAATTGAAAAATATCAAATGTAATATATTCAAAAATATAACTATTTTAAAATTCAATTTTTTTATAAAATGTCTTAAATAATAATTATTTTAAAATAAATATAATACACTAGCACATGTATCTTACAGTTACGAAAACATACATGTAACTTGTTAAATGACACATGTATTTTTATTAGTTAACATATCGGCAATCCACATAATTCTACGTGCCTAAAAAATTAATGCTTGGGCCCTGAAGTAAAAGTGTCTATTTGATTCATTTATTTATTAATATAGTTACCTATCTCAAAACATAGCTAGACAACTTTTTGATTTAAACTGTAGCTATTTTTTAATGGGAAGTAACCTTATTTAAATATGAGAATATTCATGGTATAATAGAGTTTTTTTTTAGCGGATATTTTCTCATGCACAATACTCGATCGAATTTAACATATTACTTAGAGAAATTAAATATATATTACTTCAATTAATTACTCAATAATTTTCAAACAGACAATTGATCTACACTTTAGCATTAAAGCCAAAGAAAAATATTAAACGTATTTAAATTAATTTTATTATTTAAGGTTTTATATAAAATTAAAAAAATCATTAAATGTGATATTTAAATGCATCTACAAAGTTTCCCACCCCAAGAATTTTGCTAGTAAATACGAGTGAGAGGCTAATAAAAATACGAGTTGGATGCTCCCCCTGAGTCTGGCGCAAGTAGTCATTAGTATTTTTTTTTACTTACTAGAATAAAGGAACATGAAAGCGATCGATAAATCACTCAGCACTTCGAAGAGTAACAAGTATGAGTGACAGTGACATAGCATCCAACTTAATAAGTATAAGTTTGGAAGCATGATAAGTGAGCATGTACAATAGAACTTACTTTTCTTTTCTTTGGTTCGTTATAAACTTGTAATAGAAGATTTTGTTTTTTAAAAGGATAAAACATGAGAAATTTCACTTCATATTTCGAATTTTTCCTTTAGTCCATAACTCGTGACTCTTCTTTCAATATTCAAAGGGTTTAAAATATCCGAATAAAAAAAAAACCATTCATTAAGCACTAGTATTTTTTCCTTCCTTTATTTTATTTTTCTTATTCTTCCATTAATCAACCAAACTTCTCCAAAATATGTTAAGGAATTAGCTAGCCCGGCCACTCTGCAGGTGTCTGGATTCAGAAGTTCATACCCGAAGGTTTTTATATATATATATATATATATAATGTAATTTTCATTAGTAGTTGAACGTATTCTGATTAAAAAGTATTATTTATCAATAATTTAATTATTAATAGAAAATTTATTATTCCATACTAATAATGTAATATATTATACAAATGACTAATTTATTGATAAAAATATTAAATAGAAGTTATTTACTCACTCAATTTTTTTTTTTAAATATCATCAAATGTCATTAATTAAATTATTGAATCATAAAATATTATATTTTAAATCATATATTTTAAATAAATTAAATATTTATAAGTATATAATCTTATAACTGACATTTGTTTATATTTTAAAAAGTTATTCAATTAAGTGAAAAATAATTTCTAAATTTTGATAGGCTTTATCTACTTGGTATTTTTTTAATCAGTAATTAAATTAATAAAAAATATTTGTGAAAAGTTATTTAGTAAAATAGGTTAATCAATAAAAGGAAATTTGATTAGTGTTTCATTAACATGTATTTTACCTAACAAAAATCGCATTATTATAATAAATGTTAAGAGTATATATTAGCAATTAATTAATACATGGAAATTTCTGATGATCTCAACAAAATTATTTGTCAATATGAAATATGAACTCGTATATATGGTATTAATTAATAATCTAATTTGTATTTAAACAAAGCATATATCCATGTAGAGAAACTTAATAGTGTCACTCACTTGATAATATTAATTAGTGTGTTTTAATTTTCAAAGTTCATAACTCCAAGCACTCACTTGCATTCAACTTAATTTTGTCTTGAAAATCATATTCATAGAATGGACATTGACAAAAAAATATTTGTCCTGAATGAGATTTTTACCCATTAATAGGTTCTAGATCTACACAGAAATAATTATTCGTGATATTTTGTTTACTAACAGTTGTAATATAACTATTGCATTTATTAGTCTTTTATAACTAAATTTAAATATTAAAATAATGTTTTGTTTACTGATAAAAATTCGTAAAAAATACTTTTATTCAATTAAATAGGAATATGTGCACTGTATTCTCAAAACTGCACAAAATTTATTTATCTTAATGGTGCTTCAAAATAATTGGCAGATTTTAATCATGTTAAAATAAAAAGCAATTTCTAATATAAAACCGCTCATTATGATAATTAAGATATAAAACCGTTCAAAACAATTGCTAGATTTTAATTAAGACTCGCTTTTACCTCACACTTATTTTCATATAATCTTACGTGTGTTGTAAAGTGATCGGGAATGTTAATTAGTTTGTATCAATTCAATGAATTAAAAAACAAATCAAACTAAGTTCGTTCAGCTTTTACTAAATTAATAAAATCAAACCTTTTTTTTTTATCAGTTTTCTAACTTAATCGGGTTGATTTAACATACATAATAATTGCCAAATGAAATATACGAAATTAAACTAGTCATTCAGTCTTTTCCGTAAAATTGGATTAAATTGACCTATCGGTACTGTAAGTAAAATAATAATAATTTTCTCAAATTATTATCACGTGTATTCTCTCAGACATAAACAAGGCATGTAATTATGCATCCTAAATTATGTAAATAACAAAAGTTAAATTCTCAAGTTAATCTAACAAAACTTACGACAAATAATAAAGAGTAATTATTTTTTTAAAATACACAATATTTCAATAAATAAACACTATGGAACATATATAACATGCATATATCTGCTCACAAAACATATATAATGAAAAAACTTATTACTCTCTTTAGCAAAAATTGCTCTTTTTTTTAACCTTCATCTTGATCTATCCTACTAGGCTAAGGCACTGCAAATTAACATGTTCAAAAAAACAAGTGAAAAACTTATTCTTTGATCAACTTGTTGAAATTAAAATGTTGGCTATCAAGCAAATATTATTCCCCTTCTTCTTCTTGCTGCCTTCTTACTTTTCTATAGATCTATTGGCATCAAAACCACAAGGGGTGATTTCAATCGTAACATATAATGCTCTATCAATTGGCCTGAAGAAGGATATTGAGAAATAATTAAAAATAACAAGGGATGAATGAGGAACGATAGAGAGAGAGGAAGAGAAAGATGAGATGGCAGCTAGAAAAGGAGGGGTGTGAAAGACGAGACAAAAGAAAATGAAAATAAAAAACTACTGTATGTAACTATGTATGAGCAGAATGCCCTATAAAAGGAGTGACCCTCTTAGGAAGTTGAGGAAAAAGTAGGATGGAAAGAAGAATCAGCACTAATATATCTTTAAAAGTAGAAGAAAAAAAGATGACGTATCATGAGCACTAAGTGCATGACTTTAGATTTAGCTCAAAATTTATAATTTATTGATTTAGAAAAATATTTATTTACTTTTTTAAATTTTTTATAAGATTAATGTAAAATAATTATTTTTAAAAAAATGAACTAAATATTAACTTAATTAATTTTAAGATCTACACTTGTAAAAATATTATTAAGATGAATATCTATTTAAATAAACATAACTTTATTCATCCTTAATTAAATTCAAGCATTTTATAAATATAATTCATTTTAAATTAAAAATAAATAATTTTTTATTTTATGAAATTATATAATTCAAGTATGTCCACATTAAATATCAAAGACACTTATCTCACTTAATAATTATATATAAAATATGATATTAATTTGATATGAAATTTTTTATTAAGTAAATAAATTTTATTAATTTTTTAAAATTTAATTAATATTATTTTATTTTATTTTATTTTACTAAGTGGTATATTTTTAAAATATAAATAAACATTTAAATTTAAATAACATGTGTTATAAAAATTTAAATTATAAAATTTTTAATATATATTATTATAAAAATAATTTAACAATTAAATTAATTATTTTTATATTATATATAAATTATTAAATAGTATAAATCTTGAAGAAATATCAAATATGACACTTTTATTTTGCTGCATCCATTTGCTGTTAGATACACGTAAAAGTAGTAATTGAGAACTGATTAGCATGTTGTCCATAGGATAGGAACCTGATCAAAACGCAAGAATTAACGTAAACCTGAAATAATATATATAAAAACATAAAAAATTAAATATCATCAATGTTAAATAATGCTGAAATATTGTATATCAAGAAGAAAAGAAAAAGAATAATAATGTATGCCTGATTTATTGTTAATAAAAATTTTATTATTTAACATAAATAAAATTTTCTAAAGTCAACAAAAAATACATTGCAGCATTTTTATGTTTGTTAATTTAATATGATGTGTCAAATTTGAAATTATAAAAATATATTTTATTATTTTTTTAAAGTTATGTGTATTTTTTATTATATATAATTTTGTTTGAATCGAGTGAAACTATTATAAATTATACTCTTTTTTAATATTTAATATATGTTACAGTCAATAAAATTCATATTTAATATACCCCTGTTATTATTTACATGCTCAATAATAAATAATAATTAATATTTTAAATTTATAAAATACTAAAAATATTTAATACACACAAGAGAAGTTATATGATTTAGTTAAAAAAATAACAATTTCCGTAAAAGAAAGATATTTTCAAAAGTTTAGGTGTAATACACTAGTGTTTTATTTTAAAACATTTTATTTTGTTATAAAATAATAATATAAATGATTTTTTATTTAATTTTTTAATATTTTATATCTTATATACAATATATGCATTAAAGAATTTTTATTGTTGAATTTATTTGCACTACACAAATATTATTAATTTAAGATAATTTTTAGTAAAAACTAAAATTATACTATACAAATTTTTAAAATTTAATAAAATAAATATAATAATTAATATTTATTATATTAAATAAGTATAAATTATATAAATAATGTATTTAAAATTAATAAAAAATCATAAAATCTTTTAAATTAAAAATAATTATGTATTATATAGTTATTTCACTTTTTATTTAAAATGCAATATAAGTTTTATTATTATTACTCTAAATTTAGCAATATGCGCTTGAAATATTTCTAATCTTTGCAGTTAATAACTGTAATTAGTTTAACAAATTTTACACATGATAAATTTGAATATAGAATTTTTTCTTGCATAAATCAATTTTGCACCTGCAGCATTGTGTCAACTCTTTGTTTTTTTTTTATAAAATTTGTTTATAATAGATGAAAAAATTTAATGTAAAAAAAAATTATAAAACAATGAAATACATTGCATGTAACTGCCCCAAATTAACAAATAATGCGATTTACAAATTTGTTCCTGAATAATTTTAGAATTTACACCAAACTAGTAAAAGAAAAACTCATAATATAAGTGAGGAAAGGATATACTTTATCTAAAAATAATAATATAAAATTTACATTAAAAAATAATTTCACAAAATATCTTATTTTTAATAAATACCATTTCCATTTTTTTTTGGATGTTATTATTAAAATGTGAGTATTGAATTAAAAAAATGTTGATATTAATTTTTAACATTGTTTAAATATGTAAAAGTAATGTTTTTTATTAAAAAAATATTCATCATATTTTTATAAAATTAATGCAATAAGGTTATTTTTAATAAATAATTTTATTTTTAAATATTATGCTTAAATAAAATGAAAAAACCTGCTTACCGCTACAGGTAAATCAGCACAGAACAAGGATCAGACGTACACGAGTAGCATGCTCTCCGTTGGATTCAATTAGCGCCAAAATCCATCTCCGTCACTTTCCCAAAAAGTACCGGTACCTTTTTCCTAATCCAACGGGTACGGGACGCTTAATGCTCGTTCAGAAAATCTGGATCGTCAAATCAAACATTTCAACTTATTCAATTCAATTTTCAAAATCTCGAGAGGGAGAGAGAGGAGACACTCCCAGGCCAAGTCTTCCTCCCAGCCACCGTTCACCGGGGACACTGCTTCTGCTCGGTCAATGCATGCTTTCATTTCAGCAAAGAGTCAAAGACCAGAACTCTCTTTCCTAATCACCATTGATTCCTTCCTTTCTTCCGAGAATTGCAATCCGTAACGCACGGAAATTTATGGCACTAGTCTGAGGCTGACGCCACTCCGTTCCGTTACTATTAGCTTCGCTGAAGGTTTATCCGTATGTTTCGGGAACTCAGATCGAAACGGCTACTCGTTTAGAGTAACATTGCAATTTAGAAGAGAAATCGCTATTAAGTGAGATCGATTTCTGGTCAGCTTTTTAGAAGCTTTATTTTCTGGAAGAAAAGTAGATGGAGCAAAGCGAAAGGACGTTGGATTTAGCTCCGCGGAAATTGGCTAGGCAATTGGATTTCACGGCCGTTTGTGGAGCTCCCTCACACCTGAAACTGCAGCCAGCGACGCCTCAGTCACGGTCACAATCAATTCTGCAGCCGCCGTCTCAGCCGCTGCGTTCTCCGTCGCAATTACAATTGGACTTACAGTCATTCGGGCAACGAGCGTGGTTATCTTCACAGCCACATGTACAACAGCAGAGAACACCAGAGACTAAGGTAATGCCGCAATTGCAAGCGCCGCGGCCACAGCTAGTTTCACCGCTTCGTCGAATTCCTCATCCTGTGCAGAAACTTCCGGTGAAGATGATGCAAGTCGTGTAAGTATTCATAAATCTCGATAAAATAAAATAAACAAATAAAAGAAAAGAAAAAGGTAGCGTTCTGCTTTGCCTTATGCTTACTGCATGATAAGGAATTCTTGGATCATGTTAAAGTGTACCTAAATGAGTTAAGAATGTTGAATTGGATTGTGTACATGCTCTGAATTTTAGTGCGGTTAAGATAGTGTAAGAACAGGTGACATTTGCCCGAAGTTAGCTTCTGTTGAAGACCAGGGTTCTTGGCTAAAATAATTTGATTAGATACGCTGAAAATAATGTTCTTAGAGATTTATAAGTGCTAGATTAGAGAGAATTTTGTTTATTTTGTCAAAAAATGAAAGTACTATATCAATAATTAGGGGCTGGAAGCAAGGAATTCCTTCTAAGTGTAGTTAATAAATCATCACAGTAATCATATATATTTGTTTACTTGTTTTTACATTTTTCTTTCACATTGAAAAAAGTAAATTGGTTTGCTTGTATCTGCATGCAGTGTGAGGCTTGTTATTATCATTCTGTCTTCTGAGGTTGCTTATAATCATCTGAATTGTGGGTGAAAAATGGAAATATTATTGCATGCGTTTAAGGAAAATAAGTATCATAAATTTGGTGCTAAACTTGGAAACTACTCAAATGACCTACATTTGTTGTTAATGGAAACATTCCAAGTACTTCATCAGTCCATTTAAAGGGTCATATGGGAAATACTGTTTTATCTTTCACTCTCTATTAAATTTGTCTCACAGTCTTATACTAATTTGAATTTCATCATGGTTGGACACGTGTTTTCCTTCAGGAAGCAAGAGTCTCCAAGATCACAACCTCGATATAATGTGGAATTCAAGGAGATCACTCCAAAGAAACAAAAACAATGTAACTGCAAAAATTCTAGATGCCTCAAATTGTAAGTACTTTCGCTTTTCTGTAGAAAACCTTTCATCAAGACTACTTTATCACATGACCACGCTATATCTAAATATCTGACATGCTATTTTCCTGCTTTCTCTCTCTCTCTCTAACTAGCTAAACCTAACTTCGCAAATGCTAGGTACTGTGAGTGCTTTGCAGCTGGGATCTATTGTGATGGCTGCAACTGTGTAAATTGTCATAATAATGTGGATAATGAGGTTGCCAGACAGGAGGCAGTTGGAATAACATTGGAACGCAATCCAAATGCTTTCAGACCAAAAATTGCTAGCAGTCCGCAGGAACCAAGAGATTCCAAGGTTTGTAACTCAATTCAACTCCCTCAAGCATGTATAATTGGTTTTTGACACGAGCCTTTTTAGTCAAACTTTTGTGATGGTACTTACTGTTCTCAGTTTAGCTGACTTGGCGTGTTTAAATGTCCTGAACAAACTCAGGAAGATGTGTCTGAAATTCAAGTAGTAGGAAAGCACAATAAAGGATGTCACTGCAAGAAATCAGGTTGCCTTAAGAAGTATTGTGAGTGCTTCCAAGCCAATATCCTCTGCTCTGAAAATTGTAAATGCATGGACTGCAAGAATTTTGAGGGAAGTGAAGAAAGAAAGGCAATCTTTCATGAAGAGTATAATATAGTTAACATCAAACAGGCAGCAAAAGCATCCAGTAGTGGAATTTTTGGATCATCTGGCTATGGAATCCACATAACACCCAAGAGAAAAATTCAGGAAATATTTTCTGGAAAATCAGCCATGGATCAAACTGTTAACATGACTGCTCAATACCAACAGGTGCTCTCTTCTTTGCATTCTGGACAGGATTTATTTAGATTTATATAAGTAATCATTTACTTATTCTTTATGTGGTTGATTCATGTACCGGAAATCATATGAATTCAATAAGGCAATAACTTTGACATATAATTATAGCAGATCACGTGTATCAACATTTCAGTTATTGTTTTTAACCTTGGAACCTTTATTTCCTTGTTCTTTCCCTATTAGTTTAGTAAATAATTTCCTCCACCCTCTGCAAGACATCCAAACTTCATATAATGCCTTTTACATTATTCTGAATTTTTAATCAGGAAATTGATCCTATGGCTTCATCACTTTTATCTCTGTCAGCTTCCTTTGTTTCTGACAATGCAAGAATTTCAGGGTCTTCAAGATCTACATACCGGTATATGTTTTTTTTTTTCTTATCGTGGAATTTATCTAATGTTTTAAATATAAATATAATAGAGATTATAGCTAACAGTTAACTCATGCTGAAGGTCTGTAATGGCTGATGTCCTCCAGCTACAGAATGTGAAGAATCTCTGTTCACTCTTTGTTGTTCTCTCAGGAGTAGCTGCAAAGACAAATACAGGTTTTGACCAATGCATGGATTTATACTACAATTATCTTGTCTTTGTTTATGATAATTTGATTTATTGACTGTACGGTGAATGGTTTTTAATATTTTAGTTTTCATTTGCAAACTTTCCAAATTTCATGCTGGCAGGACATTTATTTAATGTAAGCATCAGTTTTTATTTTATTTTTCTACCTATTTTGTCTTCTTTGAATATATTGTCATATATGTGCTTGTAATTAGGAGATAAATTAGGGTAGGAAGTGGTGTTTTATGATATAACTTCATGGGGGCCACAAGGAAGTACCGAGGAATTAGGAATTGGTGTTATAATTTCTTGGGGACCATAAGGAAGTGCTAAGGAATTTATGAAAGTATTTTGGTTCTTGGGCAAAGGTTAACTAATGCATATCCAAAGTAAAGATTTTATTATTTTAAAGTATGGCTTTTTTTTGCATAAAACCTGAAGTATTGAATCTTTGGTATTGAAAGGATTGAGTTTGTAATGTTTGAAGGGTATTGAAATTTAACAAAATTAATGAAGGTTATTTTCAATGAAACTGGGGTCATTTAATAATAATTTAAATAAGAAGGGGTTTTGGTGAAAACCTTTAAGTTTTGTTTGGAAGTATTTAAGTTTTGTTTGGAAGTTCAGAGAGAAAAGGAAGGAAAATGTTTGAAGAGTAAAGGAGGGAGAAAAAGGTTTAAACCCCTCCCTTGTTTGGATGTTTAAAATTTGTAAAAAATCCTCCCAGTTTGGAGGAACTCCAAAAATTGAATTCAAGTGGACTTTGGAGAGTTTAAAAAATATTCCTAACCCTTTCTGTCATTTTTTCCTTAACTCCCAAACAAGGGTTAATTATAAATAAACCTTCCCTTCCTCTTCACTCTTCTCCTTAAAAAGGCATCCAAACAAATCCTTAGAGGTTTAGAGCTCTTCACTCTCCTCGTTAAAAAGACATCCAAACAAATCCTTAGAGACCTCCCATACACTAAATATTTTTCAGCCGCTTTTCACTTTTATAATTGGTTCAGTATTCATAAACACTTGTAAAACGTGGCTGAAATCTTTCATTTTTTGCCCTAAATATAATCTGGCCATGAGCGTCATTGAGCAGTTGCTTATCAATGTAAATATAGGTTTCAGAGTCTATATTTATGTTCACTTTTCACATACCTATCAATATTTTTGTCTTTCCTTCACTGTCTTCTAGATTTTCTCTCTTTCCATTTTTTCTTTACTTATTTCATTTGAACATAGTTGGCATTGCCATTGTTTTCAACTTTTCAGAAATGAGTGGCAAAGTAGACTGGCAAACAAAAACTGGGAATTTTGAGGCTTCAATGGTTTCATGTGCTCAATCACTGCAAAGCACTAGAGATGTCTACAAGCCTGTTTGTGATAATCATGTGAAAAAAGATGAAGCAGACACAGTTGATATTGCCAATTATAGTAAGCCATTGTCACCAGAAACACTAGCATTGATGTGTGATGAACAGGATGATATGATTTTTGGAAATAGTTCTGTAAATGGAGTTTCATGCAACAGCACTGATCAAAACATGATTCGAAAGTCATCTAATTCTAATGGATGCAGTGATGTTTATGGAGAGCAGGAAAGGCTTGTACTGACCAAGTTCTTGGATGTTCTTCGCAGACTTAGTACTCTTGGTAGTATTAAAGGTCAGGCTATAGTGTTATGATGTTAAAGTCTTCACACTCGCACAGCCTTGTTTGGGCAAAATTAATCTGGATTTTCCTGTCAATCAACTGCAATATTCTATGAATAGCCAACTAGGAAAACCTGAGTTGGCGTGGCTGACAAATATTTATTTTAACTATATTTTATAATGAAGGGGACAGGTAACCAATATGCTCACTTGCTTTATAGCAAAAGAGACCATCTGTTTGGGAACTCATACCATGTGACAGGAATATTTGACCTCTTCATGATGTTGCTTTTCTAGTTTCTGGCAATTTGTCTTACTCAGCTTACCTTTGTAGACAACTTGCTTCGTATAAGTAAAATTAAGAATGTCAGGCTGGAAAAGAAAAATGACAAAGCCATATATTCACCCATAGTGGGGTCACCTTGTTGTTGTGCTTACACTTGTATATCTGAATCAGGAAACAATTCTGGTCACCTTGGAAGGAAGTGGTGATAAATCTGGTTTTGTCAATGGTATGCTTATAGAAATTGGCAGAGGCGGAATATAAGTTTCCTTGATTTTAAAAATCAGGATGAAAGAACAAGGAATAGAATGCAAAATGTATAATGTAGAGAGTCCTAGGCCCATAGCAAGTCACAGAGAGCTGATAATGACATGTCGTATAGGTCAGACTTAATGGAAAGAAAAGAAATAATCAAATATTGTCATTTCCTCAGTTCATCTTTAGCTATATGTTTCTGATTGGATGTCAGAATTAGAGTAACCTAAACATAACATAGATAGTTTGTTTAATATTGGTAAGTGGTAACTTAAGCAATGGAAAGAATAAGAATCTGGAATGCCTGATCCATTCATTTCTTCAGCTTCTGTGACGTTTTATTAAGAATTTCACTGATGTTAAATTAATTAATATTAGTTATCTTTAACGTTGTAGAATCGGTATGCTCTTCGTTGGCCAACAAAGAGGTGGGAAACAAGAAAGAACCTGAAGGCAACAGTAATAATATTGATGCTGAAACCGATACTGGGAGTGAGAAGGGAATTCCCAACAACTGCATTGGAAATTATCCCATTCCATTGGTTTCTGGAATATATCAGACAGATTATGCAATAACTGATGGACATGGTAATAATGATCTTTCATCGACCTGAATAGTAATGAAAAATGTTCCCAGTGTCATGGTGCATCCGGGAATTTTTGCGCTGATGTGCATAGTTATTATACCCAAGTCTTGTTCCCTGCTGTTAAATTGGAGCTTGTCTAGAATTACAACTTGGAACCTCTTCTTTCCTAGCAGTGATATTTCAACTGAATTAAGTAATGATCTGAACACTGGCCAAATTTTGATCTTTACTGTATACAAAAGTGTGGATATGTTCGTAGGAATATTGACATAAGTTATGTCAATTGACATAATATACACCGGAGAAACTTATTGAATGCTTCCGCTTAACTGTACAAAGGAAGATCCATGTTCGGTCTCTGAAAAATACATCGATTTTCAATTTGGTCTTTATTCTTTCTTCTGGTTTTGCTTTAAAAGGAAATAAAGGTGCTTGGTAACAGAATAATGAGTATAGGAAAAGAAGTAACAGTAGCCACCTAGCAGCAGTTTTAATTGGTTCTTATCCGCGTTGAAGCCAAGGATTTGAAACGTAGAAACACATTGATCATTAAAGCTTCTTTGGCAAAGGAAACCGAGACTTTCCACCAGTTTCCAGATATTTTTGCACAGTTCGTATTTTAAATGGTTCAAACACCGATTTAAGACACGAAGTCATACAGCGGATGATGCGATTGTTTGAGTGATTTAACCACATCTCATTATAAAATGAGAGGAATTTGATCCCGCTGTATCCGGTCTATAGCCTGCTACCAATCTCCTTGTGACCAAAAAATATAGGAAGATATATTCAACAGTACGATTTATATCGTATGAAGAGAAGGTGCATTTTGAAGGGTAAAGTATGAAGTTAATAATCATTTGTTAGAAAATTAAAAAAAAATTAGTTTGACATTTTCATATTTTGGCATACATGTAAGCATTTTTCATTATATGTATACACTCTTATTCTCGATCGGCCGGAAGACTATTTGTTATCCAGAAGTGTAAACATCGGTAACTCTTCATTATGAAATAAAATCAACGAGCTTTAGCCCGTTTGCAATTGTATTTTCACGCCAATCATTTTGTAACCTTGTGAATGTTTCGAGGCATTTTCCTCTGGATCCGATTGTTCTTGAGTGTAAACAACACCCACTCAATTTCATTGTCGTAATGTTGTTAAACAATGTGTAGAATAATAATCGAGGAACTCACTGAGATCTGTATTTATTAAGTACACTGATAAAGTCAGGAACTGAAGCTTCCTTGCAACTCATTACTTTGGTCGTCCTTTCTCTATTTCCCCATCCATCCTGTCATATATTTAACAAACTACAAGATTTTATTTTGGCAACCTGTAACAAATTAACCTCTAAAGAGGATAAAATAATAAATAATATATCTTTCACGATCACAATGAATTTTATTCATAATTAGCTTAGATAATAACATTGAACAGAATCAACAAGATGATTATAAAGTCCTTTCAAAAGGTAAAACCCCAAATGAACCTAGACAAAACGCAAAACCATTCAATTAAATGAAGTGTTATTTATAACATATATAACATTCTTCTTCTTTTTTATAAGCATTCATTTAATTTTTATTTTTTTAAAATTTAGCAACAACAAAAGGATAAGGCAATCAATCAAGGCCACCAGTAAGTACCACCATAGCGGCTGGAAAGCAAGAGGGGTAAATGATGAAAGTTGCACCTGCGATCTCTTCTAAGCCACACGTGCGTTGAGCATCGTACAAATACCACCCACCCGCCAAAGTTACTTAATTATAAACGCAGAGCGCACAACACACAGGGAAGCAGAGCCATCGCTCAAGCTCGCACTCACAGTCAAACCCAAACCGAAATGGCAGAAAAAGAAGCCATCGAAGCAGCTCAGAGGAAGCTCCGATCAGAGTTCCTGAAAGTCCTGTGTAGTAGGCGACCCGCTCAAGGTATAACAATAATTCTACGATCTTGATATATATTCTGCAACGATTCTTATTCTTCTAGAATTGAAATTCGTTCGTCATATATGTTTCAGTTCCGCTAACTTTCAAAATCGCCGAGCCAGTGGAGAATCCTTTGCATCAGAACTCTGTTCCATCTGTCGAAGAGGTTTCACTTCAACATTCATAGCATCTTTTTTTTTTCGTTTTTTTGTTCAATATTTACTTCATTTGCTAGTTTCACTTGCCTGAGAACCTTATAGAAGGAGATTATGGAGTCTTGTCCAAAGGCGGACATTGATAACCTTGAAGATTCGCTCGTGGAGGAGAATCTCTACTTGACTATAGAGGTAGATAATTAATCAATTCGATTTTTCATGAGCTGAATTTTGAATCGATTTTTTTGTTATTTGGATTTGATTTTGAGCTCGAGAAAAAAAAATCGTGGAAACAATCGTTGTTTTTGGATTGTAGGAAGGAGAGCAAGGACGGTTGCCTCTGTTGATTTTGAAGTTGAAGGAAAGCGATAAGAATACAAAAAGGCCTGCAGTTGTTTTTCTTCACAGTACAAACAAATATAAAGAATTCGTGCGTCCGTTGCTTGAGGTTGCTGCTGCATCTTCTCTGCTTCACTCATCTGTCATTGCTCGTTTGCAAATTGCAATCGTTTTTTATTCCGCTTATCATATCCATAGAGGATAAAAGAACTAAACATAGAAAGATTATCGAAAAGAGAAAATGTTGTAATATCGATAATAGAAAATCTATTTATTATATTGAAACCTTCTTTTTTTACTCTCTATGTAATAGAAAAATCCATACTCATGAATTGTCTTTCTGTCTTTGTTTCTATTTTTCTTCTTTGTGTTTCAGGCATATGCTTCGCGAGGATACATAGCAATTTCCGTTGATTCTCGTTACCATGGTGAACGGGCCACCAGCACGACCACCTATAGCAATGTACGTGATTGCTTTGCTTTACTTAGGAAGTGCTGATCAATGAATTGCACAATGTTATTTCCGGAAATGTTTTAGTCTAAATTCATACTTAAATTTCTTTAATTGAAACGTCAAAATTTAGGAATGGATTTGATTTTGAATCATTTTGATTTGAGTTGTGTAACTGAAATTTGATTGGATTTGATAGCAATGTAGTTTATTTATTTAACTATTTTTCCCTGATTAATTTACTAATTTACATATTCAAAGTTATGGGAATCAAGTAAATTACTTTAATAAAATGAGTTGTAAGTTCCCACATAGAATTTGATTAGTAAATTAATTCCAATTCATTTTTTACAATGAGCTCCATAAATAATAATATGATTGCTAAATCAAATTAAATTCATATTTTGGTGATTCTGAACAGTGTATGTAACTTTCCCTGTAGAATATAAGCTTGTCTTAAAAATATATTGTTTTCTTGTTCACTTTGTCTTTATATAAAGAAGAAATGGACTCTCTTTTGCTTACATATTTACGCAAGATCCTTCGGAATGTGAAAAATAAGTCATATTTATAAAATTCTAAAACTGATCAAGATTTCTTTTACATTTGTTTTGGCTACAACCTTGCCCCCAAAAAATACACAGGCTCTTATTTCTGCATGGGAAACCGGCAAGACGATGCCATTCATATATGACACGGTACCTTCTTATTTATCATGCTACTTTATCATACAGTGATGGAGCCACTTTCTGCTCCCAATGATTTGTTTGAATCATAATTCATGGCATTGGGGCAGTTTAAACTTATGATTATATTGGCTCGGCAATGGTGTATTCTTTCTCGACATGGCAGGTGTGGGACTTGATTAAATTGGCAGATTATCTAACAACACAGAGAAAGGATATAGACCCTTCTAGGATAGGAATCACCGGAATATCACTCGGAGGTAGGTTGATGGAAGTTGAAAGGAATATCTCAGATGGTATATACATATGTGACTGGTTATTTATATAATTCCATAATGCAGGAATGCATGCGTGGTTTGCCGCAGCTGTTGATCCTCGCTATACTGTGGTTGTTCTTCTGATTGGGGTTCAGGTGGCATTGAACGACTGAATGAAGCTTTTATTTAATAAGATGTGCTTCTGAAACGGCAATTTGAAAACTTCTTGCAGGGGTTTCGATGGGCCATAGACAATGATAAGTGGCAGGGTCGAGTTGACAGTATAAAGCGCCTTTTCGAGAGTAAGATAATGAAAAAACAAATGAGTTTTTAAAATTTTTTTCATGTTTTACGTTTTCTTGTCTTTGCTCTAGTTACTTCTCCTCCTACTTCATTTTGGTTTATATATTATTAAGTTATTACAAATTCAGTAATCTTGTATGTAGCAGTTTATATATGCTCCACGTGGTTTATGATCTCAGAAGTAACGTCAAATAAATTCTTAAAATTGATGATGTCTTTTACAATTGGTCATTTATGATAGAATGCCATTGGATTAAATGACATGGTGAAATTGGATGGTGTTTGAGTCAGACTCAGACCTAGAAGGGAAAATATGATATGAATATTGGTCCTATTGGGTACTTATTGAAGCATGTTAACAGTTTACAACTGAACATATATTCCAGAGGTGCTTTGGTATATGCATCCCTTACGCTCTTAGGTTTATGGATGCAGAGGCTCGTGTTGACTTGGGTAAAGTTGCTATTGACAAAGAAATGGTGGAGAAGGTCGGCCTAGTTTTTATTAATCCAGCTATAATTCTTCTCCAAATGAATTGCTTTAGGCTTTGATATGTTTATTGCTTTAATAAAACATGATTGACATTGCTTGGTACAATAATGCGTATCTCATAATTGCGGAGTTATTCACCCATTGGTCAGAATTTTCTATAGAGCTTTGTTCGTTATTCTGAAGTGTTTGCAGTTGATACAAAATACTGATTTTAGTTTTATATTTCTGATCAGGTGTGGGACAGGATTGCTCCTGGTTTAGCCTCCCAGTTTGATTCACCCTACTCAATTCCAATTATTGCACCACGTCCTTTGCTTATTCTTAATGGTAAGACCTTGAATGTATTTTACATTTGACATTTTCAAATTGTATATGGCTCCCCTATACATTATCCAACTATATTTCCTGACAATAATTATGGTCACACTGCTGCAAACAGTGTTTTTGCTTCTTTAGGATATATTAGTAACATCGTAGACTTCTTCATCTAGGTGCGGAAGATCCTCGGTGCCCCCTTGCAGGCTTGGAAAATCCAGTGTCAAAGGCAATCCAGGCATATGGAAAGCTTCACTGTTTAGATAATTTCAAGGTATGAACTTGTATTGTTTGGTCAGTTTGGTGAGTAATCTTAAACATGCCAATGTGGTTTTCCGTTATCAGTTTAATAAGAATGGATTCAACAGTTGACTGCAACATGGAATTCTCCGATTTAAAAGAATACCATTTCGTTATGAACCTCTCATAATAAAAGTGAAAAGGAAGTCCCGAGTTTTGTGTGTGCTTTTCAAAGTATGGCAAACACATGTGAGTGCGTGTATGCTATTATTGGCTTTATTTGGTCAACCTGACTTCTAAGATTTGATGAAGTTAACATTTCAGGCAAAGCGCTGGTAAGCCTGTTAAGCTAGATATGATTATGAGAACCCTTGTGTGCCATATTATTTGGGAGGGGAGATTTGAAGAGGAAGGAGGAGTAGGGAATTTTTTTTAAGCGCTGGTTGTACTTCTCATTTTAGTTTTATCTTTTTTTACTTCATAGTTTGTCCTGAGCTATATTTTAACATAATCTTATATGAAAAAATATATATACTTTTTAAGCAGAACAGTTTAACTCTGTTTAAGTATATGTGAGCATATTTTTTTTTAGTTTTTTTGTCTAGATAAAAAATATTTATTTATCTGTTCATTAAAAAATTTCAGATAACGTTAATTATTATTTTTTCAATTCTACCCTTATTTCTACCTATTTTTAAACACTATACATCCATCATAAATGAGAGAAAAGTACAAATGGAGGTTATACTAGGAACTTTTGAAAAATTAATATAAACGAATATATTTACTAAGTTTCCTAATCTATGTTATCCTCTTAAATGGACAGACAATAAAATAGACTATACAGCTCAATTGATTAGTTCTCACAGTATACAACATTAATAAAAATAAAATGGGATTAACTAAGAGCACCTAACGGTATAGGATAAAAAATAGTAATTATTAAAAAAAAAAAAACTAAAGCATTCATATATTAAAATGTCAAGGTTTTATTTTTTATTCTTTTAACAAATGCGACACTTGTTCATAAAATCTTAATAAAATTATAAATTAATAAAATGAGTATGTTTTGACAAAGAAATGAAGGTGTGGTTGTAGCAACTTTATTTTAAAATTAAAGTACCGTCAACCTCAGGTAATGACTGTTCATTTATGATTGGTTATTTTGACATTGCAGTTTGTTGCTGAACCTGGAATTGGACACCAAATAACGAGGCTTCAGGTGAAAGAATCATCTGATTGGTTTGACAGGTTTTTAAAGCCTTAGGCCGTGTGCCTTCAGGTGTATTACTTAAAGCCCTGTGGGGTTGAAATAATTAAGCTTGCTCTGGCTCGTTTCACTTGTCTGTTTGATTGTGTGCATCATCATACAAATGATGCAAAATGCTTTACGGGTTGAACACAAACTCTAATCCAAGATATCGCTCTAAAATGTCCTACGCTAAGGGTGGTCGATTAGGAAATAAATAACTAAGTTATTCAGAAAAATGTTATACTATGTCATTATATATGTAAGCTTCGCTAAATGTGAGGCATTAGGAATGAATAAACGAACGGACAGTTTTTATATTCTTTCTGGAGTTTATGCAGGTAAAGTTGCACTCTTCCCATAAGAGAGTCATTATGTGGCGTTTTCCTTGAGTCATGATGGATCCTTTTATGGTTGCACTCTCCACTTAAAGGAACATATAACTAATTAGGATCACTAAACATTACTTATTTAATCATTAATCAATAATGCATCAATAATTGACGTAGTGCATCTTACGCAAGAATTTTTCCAATGTGTATATCGCGTACACGTATGTTATAATCAACGTGTCTTCCAATGTGCGAGTGTTTTAAATTAGTGTATGGTATCTCCCATCCTCTTAGATTGGGGAAAATTTCAGTGAGTGCTGATATACGCAGTGCCCTCCAAAAAGTTTCTTCCTCCGAGGAGATCACGACCATCATACATGGGAACCCCAGTCCCATTAATAATCAGATGGTTAGTCCTCATGGAAGAAGTAAAAAGCTTCCTCCAAAAGGAGCCAAGAATTAGACCGTGCATAAATTATGCATGAAGAATCAAACCATGAAAAGTAATTGGACTGCACAATATGCTGCTCCTGACTCAAATTATGGAATGCAAGCTCAAAACCTGACTTTCATACAAATAAAGCACAAGGATTATTTGAATATGTTGAGCTCAATTCTGGCATGAATCAAGATATGCGAAGTCACACCTACACTCTGTACAAGTCACTACTTCAATACATTTCAAATACATCAAACAATTATCATGTCTTAATGTGTATACATTTCAAGCAAATTAAGATTAGAAGAAAGACCTGTATCTACCGCTTCTTGTCACCTAAACAAACATAGGAAACAAGTTATCTGAAATCATTCAGCCTTTCTTTGGCATTGCTGCAAGCCTGGTGTACATTCTTGCCATGGACTGGTACCCTCTAACATCACCTGAACGCAGAAGATTGCCTGTACAACAAATCAAAATAAGTGGCAGAAAATGGGTCTCCTTACATAATTGGTCAGCAACATTACAAGTTTTCCAGCTGACCTTTGTTTATATTAAATAAATAAAGGAATGAAGACATAGATTTGGAATGAGTTGAGGGCTTAAGGATTTGAAGTTCTTCATTTTCCCAATAACACTGAATGTCATTCTAGATAGTTCTATAATCAACATAAAACATTTAGAAATGTACATGTAAATTCAAACATCACACACACTTAAGACGACCAAAAGGACAAGTATTTAAGTGAAACAACAGATTCTAGTCCACCAACTCCTCATCCATTCTCTCAAGCACAATCAATGAGCATGTGGATGTTTATAAATAGTTAACTGGGATAACTTTTGCATTTTCTCAATCCTTAAATCCAACGTCAATCTGGTCATCCACAATCAAGTATATTACAACATAATATTGTATGAATTCGAGTCTCCCTTTCCAGCAGTTCTTTCTTTTCCTTTAGGAATGGGAGGGAGGAGAATGAAGTGGAGAATTGAAAAATTGATATAAAATGGAGAAAGTTTGTTAACCTGAATCACAATTCAGTGGGCTGTCAGGTTCTGGATGAGCCATCAAAGCAATTATAGCCCTACAGACAGATTGAAGTGTCCAAGCTGGGCTCCAAGCATTTTTCAAGATATCTAGGCAAATCTCCCCGGTCTGGAAAATTACTAGTTGGTTAAATAAGAGTCTTGAAGAAATGTCAAGAACACCAAGTCCAATAGAAAAAAGTTATCCATCAACTTACAAAGAACAGAAGGAAAGCAAAATTAATATAACAGGTGATCAAATTCAATCAGAGGCCTTCAGTTTCCATTGAGTTCTTTATGAAACTGGCAGCGGTTAATAGTGCATAGAGCTTAGCCTTCTTTAACTTATCAGCCTCCCATAATTTGTTAAAAATATCAGTCTTTCCCACCAGAGAGAAGGTAATCAAGACAACCAAGACCAAGCACAAACACTCATCTTTATAAATATCATGCATTAGTGCCAAAGTATGTCTACGGTAAAAGTTGCAGAACTTTTACATTTATGGTTCATAGCAGGGCTACAAGGATAACCAATCCTATTCATTCTCCGTGCAAACAACTATCAGAGATTCTTTCAACTATACATTATTTGGAAAATTTCAGAAACCATTCATCAATGAAAATTGTGAAATAAATTAGGACAACCCAATTTTCCTTAGAAACCTCATAGTCACCTTATATGCTTGAAAAATGTACGAACAAGACAAAGTGATAATTAGTTATAGAGGGATCCATCTCACCTTAAAATGCACATTCGGGTGAAATATTTTAGTCAAAAACCGGACTTGAGGCGGTTGCAGAGGATACTGTTCCGGAACAGAAAAAGCAAGTTGGAATACACCCCCCTCAAAAGGAGTCTCAGAGGGTCCCTAATTGTAAACAAAACAAACCAGAGCACAGGTCAGAATCCTCACAGACATGTTAAAATTGAATATCTCATACAATCCTCTACAAGAGACTCAGTAAGCATACCTTAATGAGAGCCGTCCATTTAAAAATATTAGAATCATCACACACCAGTTGAATATCAGGATCAACCGCCTTCTCTCGCTGCACCTCTTTGTACTCCTTGAACAGCCTAGCCCGCGAAGCCTGTGTGAAAAACACAATTCAAAGACAAAAGGATTTTATTGAAGAATCAAGCTTATTACAAATTGCAAGAGAGAACAACAAATTCAGGTACAGAGGCACACAAATACAATTGTTTGAATTGCAACACATCCACCATCCTGCAAAGTTGATTCAAAACACCTAGTCCTAAACACAACCCACACCAAAACGATTACATCCATGCAGATTCATTATCCACAACAATTGCATCCATTAAATCAACTGTATCCAGGAAAATATAAAAAAGAAAATTAGTTAACGAACCTGCATGCTGGATAAGTACAAAGGAACGAATTCCTCGGAATGAATTTAACTGCAAGATTATTCACCAAAAAGAAAGAATCAATATGCGAGCCTATGAACAAAATTGAGAGATCGTGAATAAATATTAAGCAACAAAAATGGTACCAGGTGGCACGAAGTTATTGAATGATATCTTTGAATGTGGCGAATTGCAAAGAGGAAAGAACGGAAGAAATGATTTAATGTATTTGGATCAATTGTGGATCGGAAATGAAAAGTAAAATGGAAACTCTGCAAACCCTAAAACAGTGGACCCACCGCGTAGACGATTGATACCCACCCCGTTTACACTGTAGTCGCGATTCTTTGGCTTAATAAAGTTTCTTTTTTCTTTTCCGTTGAGATTAGTAAAGTTTTAACGAAAGCCGATTGGAACTGGTTAGTAATTATCATGAGTAAATTAATTTGGATTTGTCTAATAGATATTTCTCGTTAAAAAAATGAACATTTTAATATGTTAAAAATTTAATAGTTTATAGATTTTTTGATTCAATAGTTTTTTATTTTTATTCGTTAGCATCTTTTAAGACATTTATTAATAAAAACAACAGTAATATATCTACTCCAAATAAATTATAAAGCCTAAAATGTTTTACAAAATTTATTAATAATTGAATAAAATATTTATTTTTTTCAAAAACATTAATGAAATTTCTATTTTTTGTAGAGTTGTGCCAGACCATGGCACGTAATATTGAATTGAAGATAAATAAAAAGAAAGAGAGGATATGAAGCAAAATTTATAAAAATAATTTGCTAATTTAAAAGAGAAAATAGTTAAGAAAGTAAAATCTCTATTTTACAGTATTGCAAAATAAATTTAAAAAAAAGTCTAAGAACTTGTTGGATAACTAGTTTTAAATACAAGTTTTATGCTTTGTTTAGATAAATTTTGAATTTAAATAAATAGTTTAATTAAATGCATATTTTTACAAGTTATATCAATAATTTTATTAAAATAATTCAAAAGAATTCATGAAAATCATAAGTTGTTTTTATAAGTAGTATATTTCTGCTTTATTTTTATTTTTATTTATTTCTTTTACGTTTTATTTCATGCGAAATAAACATAAAGTTGAATTTTAATAAATGGAAAATTAAAAAAAAATGTTTAACAACGCAATTACTCTAAAAAGTAGAAAATATAAAGTATTTTTAAATTTTATAAACCATACTAATTAGACTTGTTTTTTTATTCATATATTCACTGTTAATAGCTTTTTGGTTTTTATTTGGTTATCAAAATGAAATAATAATACAATTTTAATTTTTTTTTAAAAACTAAATAAAGAGTTTATCTCTTTCTTTCTTTTTTCCTCTTCTCTCCATTTAACCAAAGACCGGTATTTTTAATTTTATTTTTCTTAATAAAATAAATAATCATCTCTATTATTATTAAAAAAATAATTTTAATAATTTTGCTTAGACAGACAGTACCAGGTAAGGTTAATTTTTCTTCTTCTTTTGCAGAAAGAAAATAATAAGTGTAAAGTTCGTCATTATTTTTTTTTCTTTATATACATTTTATTATTTTATAAAAGAAACAGAACAAAATTATTTTTATTAAGCTAACAAATAAGTTTAAAAGAGAAGGAAATTTTTCTTATCTCAGTTGGATAAACCACCAAAATTCGATAATATTCTATTTAGTAAATATAAAAACTCAAGTAGATAAACTGAGCAACTATTTATTAACAGTATGGAATTTTCAATTAGTTACACTTATTCTTACAATTTTACCCTACTTCTAACAAAAAGATAAGATCATTTGCTTATTATACATTACGATAATATACATAAGAGATCTAATAAATTTTAAGGAATGTATTTGATGATTAGATGGGTTGAAATAAAAAAAAAACATATATAAAAAATTTAACGTAAAATTTAATTTTTTTATTATAATAATTTAAAATATATATTTTATAATTCATTATATTATATTAATATTCATAAAAAAAAACTATTTAAAAAAGGAGCATCTCCCTGCCCCTCTCCCACTTTCTTCCAAAATGACTAGTTTTTTTTTCGACTAAAAAAGAAAAAAAATTCTCCTCTTCCCTCCTTTAAAGAACAACTTTACCTCTACTTCCTTTTCTTTTCTGTAATTTTTCAGCATCCAAACACAGTATTAATGAAAAATTGCATGAAATATATTTCATTAAATTTTACCCATTTAACGGAGTACCAAATTGACTTCAAAACATAAAAATTCCTATAATGAGTACAAATAGTATCTTTTTGGATGGATATAAATAAGAGACCAGGAAAAATAAAATAAAATCATCCACTTATTTGAGTGAAAAAAATAGAATAAAAAAATAAAATTATATATCATAAATCATTTTTAAAATATCTATAACAAAAAGAGTAAAGAATGTAGTTAATAGTTATATAATAATCATAAAAAGATTAAATTAGCCTAAAAAATTAAATTTTTATCATAATACATGTTTATGAATAAAAAATTAAGTTTTTATATTATATACAAATATTTTTAAAAAAACAGTTCAGTGTTTCCTCTAGAAAAATGTACATAATCTAGTGCCAATTGCAAGACAAGCAACACTATATGGGACAATAATAAAAAATATTTTTTTAATATACATATATTTAATTTGTATGGAAGTAGAATGAAAGAATGAAGAAAAAAAGAGAACAAGATTTAGCAAACAGGTGAAAAATGCAAACCCAATCACAGTTCTACATAGCTCGGTCTGGTGTAGATTTTGGATTTACTTTTGCCATATTAACAAGGTCCCCAAATAACTTATTCTCTGGCTTGTAAGGCTTCCCAGATGGCACATAAGATGAAGGAGAAACCTGGTAAGAATCTCTCAAAGCGCCATCATCTCTCACAGATAAACCATACATTTGCTGCTCAACATGTTGAACCCCTTGTTGCTGACCATAGCCATATCCTACGAATTGGTTGCCATACATCTGTTGAGGATACATGGAAGCCACGGAACCATTATGCATTTGATGGGAAACCATACCCATATAGGGACCAGCACCGCCCTGAATATGCTGAGGATGCAAGCCCAACTGATTGTTTTGAACATGGTTATTGATCATTGACATATGGCCAACATTCGGCTGCATATACATTCCAACAACCTGGTCATGCCCCATTGCTTGAGGTCCCTGACGATGTGCAGCACTTTGTATCTGTGTCACAACCATTTGAGTGACTTGCAGTGGTTGTGGATATTGACTGCCTGCTACTGGGCTCTCAATGTCTGTAGGTTGAGCTTCCCAGGGAGGTGGTGGAAATGATCCACCACTCTGCATACCTGTAAACCAAAAGAAAAGGTGAATTATGCAAAAATGAGAGCACAAATCCCGTCTCTCTCTAATCCATCCCAACAAATTACTGCCAGTAAGTTGGGAAAGAAAACATTAAAGAGCTTTGAGTTTGCCATGAACCAGTATAAAAGCAACGCAAAAGGAATCAGAAATCAAATTTTGCCACAGCAAAGAAAAGCATGCAATTGTGAAGGATTTGAGCCAAACAGGAATTAAATATAATAAAGAAGCATTAGTGCACCATAAACTGGTGAAGGTGGCTGTTGCTGCTGCCCAACCTGACCGTTCCAGGAAGGACCTGTACTTTGTATATATGGTGATTGCTCATAACGAGGTGAACCCACATTTGGCACACTTCCGTTGGGGTAAAATACACCTTGAGATATTAAAGTCTGCTGTTGGTGAAATTGGGGAGATAACGGACTGGTTTGGCCAGCAACATTAATTGGCGGGGTGTTAACAGAAGTAGGTGAATTGCTTCCATTAGTAAACATATCAAAAAGAACAAGGGCATTCTGCTGAGGAACAGGGATGGTTGGCTGCTGTTCTCCCAGAGGAACGAGAGCAAGTGAAGTCTCCGCTTTTGGTGAGTTATAGTCGTCACCACTGAGCAGGTCCACTTTGGGATCAACCATCGCAAGGGGAACTGATCCGTTTGATGTGGAGGGTGCAGGAAGCAATAACTGATTCAATGTTTCAGATCCTCCTTCGCCACTAGGAGACGATCTGAAAAGATATATTAAAATGAAAAACCACATAACTAGAAGACACCAGACAGGTTAAGTCAAAATTTCACACAATCTATTTCTGCATGTTAATACATGAACCAACTACATATGTAAATCTGCAGCCAAATCTCAGCTAACCTAATTCATCAAAGAAGAGATCGAGATTCAACAGTTACTCATGTATGAAGTAAAACACATAATGGAGAGTTCTGATAGAGGCATATAAAACTCCCAGGTGCAAATATGAAGAATGACAAACTAAAGTAGTAAAGTACCCAAAATAAAGTATCACAAAAATTCCGAAATCACAAAAATTCCGAAATCCTTAACTTTAAAGCCAACAGTAATAAACAAGTTTCTAGGATTCTGTTGACACATACAGTTTGAAATTTATTCAGAATTATAAAATTTAATGGGTCAAGAGAATAGCAAACAGTATTGAATTACATGGATTCCAATAAGGTAAAATAATGTATTATCTGAATTCTCATTGGTAAGACTGATAGGATCATATGTCAATGAATGCAGAGCAATAAAGGAGAGCAACAATAGCCACTGGACTACCTCCCATCAGTTTGTTTACTAGTATCTCCAATATCAATCAAAGGAACATCAACAGCTACAACTGCTTCAGTAGGTTCAGGCTTCGGTTTCTCAGTATGATTTTCAGCAGAAGTTTCCGAAGCAATGGATTCATGCTTAGCCAGTAAACACTGCAGATCGTCATTCAGAGCTAAGCCTTGGCATAGCAGGGACTCATCCCTGTAAAAGCAGTCAAAAGCAACCATAATTAATACTTGTTTTTTTTTTAATTTTGGATTTAAAGAAGAAAACTTACTAAGAATGGAGTTAACATGTAAAGAATATCATGAACCCCATCAGGCCTTACGAGGTTGAATTAACAAGGTGCACCACTCTCTGCTTGTATGTTCTACATTGCTCCACCAAATCCACAATAACTTCCTGCTGAAGCCCCTGAAAATAACTCATACATGAAATGCCATGTATTCAATAGAATCAGTAGCTTTATTCATAAAAGCCTTACGCTTCACAAAATTTTTGTCATTCATTTACATCATAATTTATAGCTTGCATTCAATAACTTACTTCTTTGTTACCAGGGTCTAATGCATTGAGCATTTCTGCAAGAACATCCATAATACCACGTGCATTCTGAATTTCAGTCAAACTGGCAATAGAAAATTCAAGTAAAACATATCAATGCATGATTATTGATGGTAGTTTGTACTTTGTACCATGTAGCATAAATTTTGTCATCATCATTGTAATAATTAAAGAAATGTTAACAACATACTCTTTATTATGAGTATATTTTGAGTCTCATGAAAAAACTAGGCCCCCTTCTCTAGTTTTTGTTTAGTGAGACCCATGTGAAATTCTCTAGTAATAAATAGTAGACTAAAACTTCAAATTAATTCTTGAAACTTGAGAGATAAGAAAACTTCAATTTAGCCTCTGGAAAAGAGGAATAATAAAAGCAGTCCCTAAATATGGGGTGTTCCTCTGTAAGAATCCGTTAGTTAACTATCATACAAATAGTGATATTTCTTGTTAAATACAATGTGACATATTAATGTATTTCTAATCACACCAATTGAGAATGTTATAACATAAGTTGACTAAAATACACTTCATTTTTTTGCGCATTCTTAATGATTATATGAAGGACAAATATGAAGTGTTCTTTTAGTTAGCTTGTGCTGTAATTTTCTAAATTGACATAATAATAATAATAAACTAAATCTTGCTTACTTACCAGGTTCCCCCCAAAAAACACCTTATTTTGCTTCATTCATTAGAAAAAAGATGATGTTGAGAAAATTCTAAAATTATCACACTGAGTTTATTTAGTAAATTCTGAGTCAAGGCTCATCTAAAATGTATTGCAAGAGACTTTTTGCTCTAAACTTCAGAATATTACACATTATAACTTCTAACCTCCTTCCTAACTTCTAAATTGTATAATACACCCTAAAAGTGGCATATTCCTTAACAATACTTGCCAACAATAACTGCCTTATAGCAGTTAGTGCACTCTACATTCTAAAAATTATTGTCAAAATAATTGTCATACTCCTAATGACTGCCTCATGGCAGTTGCAGCATTCTACATTCTAAAAGCACTATCATAAATTCATAATAACTACAATACTTCTAACAATCACTACATTATGGCAGTTATTGCACCCTATGCCCACGCCAAGAGTAAACTCTCCAAGTGGATGGTCTATAAGAAGTTGCACTCTCTCCTATTGAGCCCCAGTATCCATCAAATGCAACAACCATCTTAATTGGCAAGACCATTCCCATTATAAAAGAAAGCGTATATGGATCCAAAATGAGACATCTGAGCTGCAAAGAAAATCTAGACTGTTGAAGGATATGGTTATGATACTGAACTACGCTGGATTTATACATAATTAACGCATTCCATCAAAGGAAAATCTGAAGATAGCGAGTTGGACAACAAGAGATCAATATCCAAATTATCAACAATTAATTCAACTTTATACACCATAACAAGAAAAGAGATAGAAATGTACCTTAGGGTTGGAAACTCAGTCTCTGCTGAGGACTCAGCTGTGTCTTGTCGACCAACAGAATCTCGTATATTTTGCGGGTATGATGTCAAAGGTAATGTTTGTGGTGGTGTGAATACAGGTGCAGATTGGTCAGACCTCTGAGGGAATGTTACACCAGCATGCTGAAACAAACAAATCTTTTATAGAACAAAATAAACAGATAATGTTTATGAAAATATTCTGATTGTAAACCTTCACACTGAAAGTAAAAACCCATAAAAGCAATCAGATGAGAGCATTATGTCCAAAAGAAAAGTGGCAAATGCTTCCATTATGAACTGTGTCTCTTCCTGTTTTTAATGATAAGTGGAGATGTAGTACTTGGTAAGCAAATCTCAATACAATAACTTGATAAACATACCAGCAGTTCCTGGTATGCAGCATAATACTGTGGATATCTTGGCCTTGGCCCGTCTAAAGCTTCTTGCCAAGTATCTATAAGGATCAGTATCTTCTCTCTGACATGATAATCAGGCTACAATTGGCATGATAAATATCATAAACGTATTTTACATAGTGAAATCAGGTATAAAATAGGAAGGCTATAAAAACATCTAAGAGACACAGATACCTTCTTCTTTACTATTTTCACCATCTCATGAACAATATCTCTCTCGGCAATATGCATGTGGACAATGTCCCCACAATTCTTTACCATCGTCTCCAGCAGCTAAAATATAGCATACCAATGGAAAAACAAATGAGATTTTCTAGTTATTAAAGATTATAATGCAGACATTTTCATTATATACTGATTAGATGCAATCCTCCCTATCTGAACAAACCTAATTTATACAGCTCTAAGGGATTCTTAGAAACAACTAACATTAAGGCAATCTGAACAATGAAGAATCAAATTAAATCAACATCCTAACAACTTTCTATAAAATATTAAAGACCTAAAGCCGTGCTATTCCTGTCCAGTTATTTTTTATTTTTATGTATATTCATTATATTTAATTATTTTTAGGTTTAATTTAATTAAGAGTTTCCTTCAATCCAAATTTAGTTTCACCCAACTAGTTTTAATGCTTTAAATTAGTTATTGATAACTTTAATCCCTCTAGAAATGATACTCACATTTCCTCTTTATTACTACTTGCCTGATTTGGTAAACAAGCCAAAGTCAAAATCACTTTTCTTTCCCTATTTCCCAACTCAAGTCCTACAAATTTACCCCTACAAGCATATCCTACATCATTCATTCACATTAGAAAAATGATGACAACGAGGACATTGGAGTTTGTGAGTGAAGGAGATTGTATGACCAAGAGAAGTCACCAATTGAGAGGATGACTTTAACATGCTAAAGAAAAAACAGTCCTTTTCAACTGTTACTATAACTGAATAAACATCAAAAGCGTGACCTATGATAAATTTTCATTGTATTATTCTCACCAGATAATAGTCAACGGATAACAAAAGTTTTCCAGTTTCCACCAGTTATTTATCAATTAAAATGGAAATAATAAATCCAAGGAATCAAACTATTTGAAGGTTTTCTTCTCTTATAATATTTATTTTTCCTTTAATTTATAGGCATATGTGATCATCAGACGTGGTTTCATTGCAGGCTCTCACTTTGCTTATAGTTGTTTAAGGGTATGTCTATTTCAGACAAGCAGAGAGAAACATTAAATGCAACAAGTATGAGGTCAAAAAGGTAATCTGAAGCATTCTTTATGCCTATAAAATATATGAGCTTACAGTTAGTGCAAGAAGTTGAACTCTAGGAACTTTATTTCCAATCCGCTTCTTTATGCCTTTAACAACATCCTTTGTTTGCCTGATAAATCATAACCAAACTGAGTTATCAAACGCTGGAAGCACAAATCCGGAACCTAAACTATAATAATTTTAGACATAAAATTTTAGTTAAACATTTGTACCCATTAAAAAAAGCAAAATCCAGTTCCAAACTGCATAAAATCAGAAGAGTATATAAACAAAATACAAATTGAGATGTGCCACACGGCCACCCATTTCTCCCATTAGCAAAAGATAAAAATAACTCATAATCAGTGTAAAAACATGAGAAATGCTATATTCAGATATGGTATTTCCAAAGTTTTGAAACATAATCGAACGGGCACTAACACAAAAAAATTATCTCCTAGAAAGCTTATAATGTCCTGTAGAAGGGAATCGGCAACTTGTAGTGACCAGATGCAAAATAGACGTCACACAGCATATGCACGAAACAAGTGGATCATGTACAAATCAGCAGAATCCATAATAGCCACCTAGTATCCTTATTCCCTAATGATCAATGGAACAACAGCACTCAATCCCCAATCACCAATTCAAAAAGCGAAAACTCAAGCCAAACCTCTGGCTCGAATTTGAAAGTTCTCATTCCAAATTTTCGCTGTTCCATTGGTGTTACTGTTAAAACAATGCAAAAGTGTAATCACAACCATCATCGTCATGCAATAAATAAGAACAGAAGAAACATGGAAGAAAACACCAATCTCCATTCATCGACACAAATGCCACTCTATAACACATCCATCATTGTCATAATTCATTCATAACAGAAAACCAAAGAAATCTCGTCGTGCATTTTTGTACGTAATTCTGCCATGAGCCACAGCACAAAAACAGAGAACTATTTGATTAAAACAACGACGAGGAGAATGAAGAAGAAGAAGAAACTGCGCATAAGAACATATGTTTCCTGAATTACGTAGGAAAAGAAAAAAAAAACAAAAATCCAAAACTATGCGCACCCAGGTTCACGATTGAGTATGTCACAGATCTCCATGTTCAAAGCCCAATCAGGGCCCACGAGCATGCTGCTCGTGGCACGTTCAACCAAGGAATTTACCATGGCTTCTCGCCGGCGACGAGACGGACGATACTTTTCCGGTGCGAGAAAAGCGCAAATCCACTGACAGCACAGAGATATAAGTAACGGCCTCTCTCTCTCTCTGACTTTCTCCAACTAAGATTGCTATGCAGCTGAATTCCGTTAAGGAAAGCTAGGGGTAGACTTGGAAGTGAGAAAATCACGGACCAATAATAACAGTTAAGGCGTGCTTCGCCATGCCGACCGAGCTTAACCGAAGTAGTGCATAGAATATCGCAACTGATCCAAAAACAAGATTTGCATCACCTAGTCAGCCAAGATTTGAATATAAAGGCAAACGCTGTTTTCGCAAAACCGTAAAATACAGAAACTGAATCAAAACCAAAACATATTTTTACGATTATCAACTAAATATTCCTTTAACAATAGAATAATATCCTATTTTCAATTATATATTGATTGTCAATTATTAAAAGTTCTATCAAGTGAAATTTAAAATGTAACAAGTTATGTTACTAAATCTAAATGGAAATTGGCTGAATTACATTTTACCCCCTCTTAAATTAAGAGTTTGTGTAATTTTGATTCATCAAGTTTCTCTCATATTAAACAAGTCTCATTTTGTTTTCAAAATGTTTACAAATTAGATTATTCGGATATTTTTTATTTAAAATTAACTAATTAAAATATAAAATTTAATCAAAACTTAAAATTTCTTCAAACCTAAATCTTAAACTTTTTCCTAATGATATTAAAGACCTAATTTTAGCTAAAGATATTAAAGACACATTTAATTTAATTTAATCTTAAATTAAAAGTGAGAAGAAAATATATTTAAAATATTTTTTTTTGTGTTCAATGACTTGTTGTAAAAATTTGTTTATAATAATTTCATTAATAAATAATAAAATGTCATATAATTCAATGTATTAATAATATTGAATATTAAATTTTTAATGAAATATTCTTTATTTTTTTGTTATGTATGTTTAAATACACTTTAAAAATAATAAAAAATAAATATTATTATCTTTTTCAAAGTAAAACGACAAAAACCATATTGTATATGAAAATTTATGGTTGCGCATTATTAATTTTTAAGCGTAAAAAATAGAAGAAAATGAAAATATAAATAAATATTTTGATATGTAGTAATAGAATAAATAAATAAATAAAATATTATATACATATATTTTAAGGGTGTATTCTCTCATCATCAGAGAAACTTCCGTAGTAAATAAATTATTTTTATTGTTTAAATAAGATTACCATCCTTTAAAAATTTATAATTTTTTAATATAATCTCTTTTTTTTTAAATTAGTTTTTATTAATAATTTATTAATTTATTTTTATCTAATTACATAACATTCAAGTTGAATAATATAGTTAATCTGACACATGACCTGAACAAGATGTGTTACTAATAATATCATATTTTTGAATGATTAAATTTTAAAAATTTATAACAAATATTTAAAAGTATTAAAAAATAAAAATAATAAGAAATTATAAATATTTTTTAAATAAAAAATAAAATTTCTAACAAATATAATTTTTATTTTTATTTTTTTAAAATTAATTTTTAATTATTAAAAAATATAAATTTAAAAAATTAAAAATCAAAATAGAAACAAACAAGTCCTAAATCATTTAGACATAAGGTTCATATCGTGTTATATAAATTAAGTTAAATGTTACATAAATAGTTACTAAAAAATAAATTATTTTTAAAGCTACTGTATGAAAAATTTTAAATTAAACATTATGAATAAATATTTTTATGTCACTGCAAACAAATACACTAGTTAAATAAAATTTAGTTAAAATGTGATGTTATAAATATTTTATATTATCAAACAATTCTAAATTATTATATTATTAAAAATTGTAAATTTATATAATAATTATTTTAAAAGATAAATTTAAGATTTTTTAACTAATCAATAGCATAAACATTTTATGTTAATAATATACACTAAATTCTTCGCCAGAGAGGATAGTGGAGTGTGCATGAAATATAGACAAAATATAATATATTAAATTCAATAAATACTAGATATGTAAATAAACATATTGTATAAAATAAACAACTCTTCTACAAATATTGCTATAATATTTTTTAAACGATAAAGTATGCTTAGGAATTTCACAGAATTTTACCAAATTTTCAGATTATGTTGCATCGGAGGCTCCATCATGTCGCTATTGCCATCGTCATTTTGGTGACACGCAGCAAGGTAACCGACCGACTAAAGGAAAGGACGCCGCCACTTTAATTTTACGGTTTTTTTATTGTTTAATAAAGTGCTGGCTTCATCGGAAGCAATATTTTTATAAAAGTAAATTGTAGTTTATTAACTTATTTATAGACATTAAATAAAAATAATTTATAGTTTTTTAAAGTTAACTTTTAAAAATTATTTAAAATAAATTTTAATTTTTAAAGACTAACTATTAAAGTTTTTATGATATATATATATAGATAGATAATTTACTTGTTACATGATTAAAACTTTATATTAATTTTTGTTATTTATTATTCTGTTCACTTTTACAATAATTTTATCTTTTTTTATTTCTTATATATTTATATGCCTATTTTGTTTAAATATATTTTATATTAAAAATATATATTTTATAATATTTTATATTCAAATATATATATATATATATGTAATATTTTTTAAATAATTATGTAATTAATTGATATGCATAAATGAAATAAATAATAACTAATTTTAATATTATGTTAATATAATATTATTTGTCATTTAATATAAATTATCTAATTACATAATTAGTTTATCGAACAAGTTTAATTATGTAAATTATTTATTATGTTATAAACTTTTATTTATAAGTTTATAGTTTTTAATTAATTTTATAGCTAAATACTATAAACTTGCAATTTTTAACTTATTTATCAAAATATATAATAAATTTAGGAGTTAGTGCTGATTTTTTACTAAAAATATATTATTTAATGTTATTTGTATTTTTTTGGGCATTTTTAATAGTTGACAGAACTGTATATGATCTTATTATTTTTTTACTATTCAGGTCACATTAATGAACCCTCACATTTTGACTTTTTGTCCATTAATTTTATAATATGTTTAATAATATTTAATATATTTTTTAAATGTATCTCTAATGATATACATGACATGTTTATACATTTGTGTTTAACAAGTTTAAATAGTATTTTTGTTTTTATATTTGACTTATAAGTTAGTCTTAAAAAATTTGTAAAATAATTTATATATATATTAATTTGTGTCATACTTGTTATCTTATTACGCAATATATGTGTACTCTTTGAATTATAAAGGTTGTTGTTTAAAGTGTCAAAATTACAATAAATTATTTCATAAACATTAAAAGAGTGTATGTTAGACAATGAAGATGAAAGTTACTCAGTAATTGGTCTTTTGCAAGGCAATTCATAATAACTCATTTTTTTAGCTCTTTTTTAATGAGATGGCGTCATAAGCATATTTGGCTAATTAGTTAGCATATTTTATTTGAGATTGGATTTCATATTTTATAGACTTAAAATTGTTAGAATTTTTTTTAATTCTTTATGTAATTTCTATTATATAATAACTATTATGAAATTACATTTTTTTTTTGAGATATTGAATTACGTTACTCTCACAATATAGTTCTCACACAATTAAGAGTTTAGAGAGCACTAACCTGAATCCATTTTTTTTGTCGTTGATTCCTTGGTATTTTCCCCAACTCTTCCTTCCTCTTTCAGCTCCTCTCGGATGGTTGATAAAATAGGGAATACCGTAATCCTCATTTGGTAACCACTCATTAATTTATATGAAGGGAGAGAGGAGAATATCCTTATAATTGTATTTACAATTATACCTTCAATGACTCTATATTTTATATTTAACCATCGTCATATTAAATTATTAATTAGAGTCATGCTATAAGTTACATAAGTCACTATAACAAGATTATTAAAATAATCTAAAAAATATTACTTATTTAGATTGATTCAGTGAAAGTATTGTATTTGAGATTATAATTTTTTTTTTATTTCTTTGTTTTCTTCTATCAATAAATTTTTGAAATACGACTTAAAATGATAGTTTAAAATTTAATACTTTATTTTTTTAATGTTTTTAATTAACTTAAAAACTTATATTTTTGTCAAAGACACCATACCTCTTGTCATGTGCTTATCCTTGGGAATAAGTATATCAAATGAAGGACATGAATCTTCTGCAGTTTTGATGAAAAATTATTGCATGCAGTCTAAATTTATTTAAGTAAATTTGGTAAAATTTAATTATTGTTTAAATAAAAAATTAATTTAACTAAAAATACAGAAAAATTTAAAATTTTATCTTCTTAATTTACAAAATGAAAAACTTTTATACAAAATCATGTAGTTACACTTTATTATTAGTCATAAATGTACATATGATTTAATTTTCAAAAGCTCTCTCTAAAAAAAAAACAACAGAAACCATAAATATGTCAACTAGAAATTTCTCAATATTTTTAATTCTATTATATCTTTTAAAAAAAGATTATATTAGAGAAATTAAAGATGCAATACTACAATTGTTTATTAACTAATTTTTTTAAATCATTATTTTTATAATTTTTATTATTATTCTTAACAATATAACTCATTTCATAATTATTACATTCACCAATGTTTAGGACAAGCAATATACTAGATAATATATTTAAAATATTTTAAAAGATGATATATGTAAAAAGTTTTAATAACTAAATAGTCATCAAAGAAAAATAAAAATTCTTCAAATTTTTTTATAATTTTAATTTAAATAATTTTTTTAACGAAAATCACTTTTTTATCAAATTTATTTAAGTAAATTTTTTTCACTTAGATAAATTTAAACTACATTCTACATTTTTGTAACAAAACTGCAGATGACGTAAATACATTGTACGAGTCTGTTGTTATCCCACCAAAAATGCTAGAATACATGACACAGAATTGTTGCTTGCCCTTCAGCTTTTCTCATAAATATTTTAGTTTTCCAATGGCCTTGTGATTTCATAAATGCCATAAATAGAAAGAAACCATTAGCAACCTTGGACCACATATGTTCCTTCTTGAGAAACGACTGTCTTCAACCTTCGCTCTGGTGTCCTTCTGACAATTGCTGATGTAGGAAGGTACCTGCAAAAGGCACTCCGATGTTGAAGTTAGGATTCGGCTCAGAGCAATAAATGATATTAAATGATAAAGAGTCAACCCTTTACCTGCTCTTTCTACCTTTCTTTTATAGACACTGTAATGGGCTAATGGGCCTGAGTCAACTCTGACTTTTGGCCCTTTTCATGGTTTAGATAAAATTCTAATTATCATTTATCTTTGAATCTTAGAGGTACTGATTTAGACTAGCCGAATAGGTATTCAGTTTCCTTTCTTCTATATGTAGGGTCCATCAATTTCCCTATCCCGTACACTAGTCCCCCAAGCCCGAAGAGGTACGATTTGAGGGCTTTAAATTAGAGGTACGGTCGAACGAGGAGGGATTTCCGCATAGTGGACAACGCTGAGGATGGTATTCGGTTTAATGAACGGAAGGGAATACCGAAGGAGGTATTCGGTCCGATCAGTGATCAAGAATACCTGGGGGGTGTTCGGTTCGATCAGTGATTAAGAATACCTGGGGGGTATTCGATTCGATCAGTGATCAAGAATACCTAGGAGGTATTTGGTTCGATCAGTGATCAAGAGTACCTAGGGGGTATTCGGTTCGATCAGTGATCAGTCAGTGATCAAGAATACCTAGGGGGTATTCGGTTCAGTCAGTGATCAAGAATACCTAGGGGGTATTCGGTTCAATCAATGATCAAGAATACCTAAGGAGGGTATTCGGTTTTTTAATAAAGTCAATGTAATCCAAGGAATTTAATAAATGAATAATAATAAATGTTCATATAATACAAAATGGAAACGAATTCTTCTAGAATGTCAAGTACTTTTTAGGGTTTCCTCGATATGTGTGCGTGAAACGAAAGGGTAGTCGATCCTCACCGCTCGATCTGGGACAAATCTGTCGGTTGGAGAGGGATGTGACCTTTCGTATATCCGAGGGCCCTCTATAAATATGCGGTGGTCCAGGTGTTTTGTTCTCTACTTTGTCTCTATACCGAGAAGTATATGCTATTGCTCCAAACCGAAGGGTATTCAATCTTTCTTTTTCAAACCGACTTCTGTGAGGTACGCTTCATTCTTTCCCTTTTTTATCATGGCCAGATCCTTAGAATGGGAAGACTCGTTGTCCGAGTCGTCCACGCCGAGTAGTGTTGATAGTCAACATGCTGGGAAAACCGGAGGGGGGGTAGCACTTGGTTCAGGACCTAGTAAGGATGATGAAGGCGTGGAAATTTGCATTAGGGAGTGCAATGACGAAGCCGAATCGTCAGAGTCCACCAATTCTGATTCTTCTGAACCCCTACCGAGCATGAGCCCCCCTAGGGAGAGACCAGTACTTCCTCCTTGTATTATTCCTGGATACGAGTGGGTGCATGGTGAGGTAGCTGCCTACTTTTCTCGGTATAGGAGAAATAAAGATCTCCAATCTTTTGTTGACCATGTGGACATTTCATTGTGGGAGCCGTCCGATCCCTACCCTATATTCATTAATCCTTGTCGCGGGGACGAAACCGAAGACCCTGAGTTTGTTTTTCGAGGGAGTGCCGATATGGCCGACACCTTCTTCATGTACGAGTATATGTTTAGGGAGCTGAGTATAAAATTGCCTTTTAATGATTTTCAACTGGGGGTGTTGCGAGTTTTAAATGTAGCGCCGACACAACTCCACCCGAATGGATGGGCGGCTATCTAAGCTTTTAGAGTACTTTGTAAATTTCATTATATTGAACCTAGCGTAGGATTGTTTCTTCATTTTTTTGTACTCGTCCATCGGACCTTGCCAGATGGGTATCGTTAATAAGGCAACCAGATTTGCCTTTGTTCAAGCCTTATGCCTCGTCTTTTAAGGGTTTTAAAACCGGTTTCTTCAAAGTAACCGTCCATCCTGTAGGTAAAAAATTTTTCTTTGATAGTGAAAATAATCCTCTTTTTCCTTTCCATTGGACCCCGGGTGCCTCGCCGGTATGACTGGATTCCCGAGGATATGTTGTCGGCTAGGGAGTTAGCGGCATTGGAATATTTAAAGTCTCTTCCCCGAGACCTTCCTGCCTGACATATACTTTTAGTATTAAAATCTCCTCAACCTCGCCTGGACATGGATGGTATGTTACGTGATTGTGGTTTTTATTTTTGGGTTAAACGATATTAATTTGACTGGCTGCTTTTTATTGTAGGTTTAATGGCTCAACGGGGGGTTCATGTGGCGACATATCGGAAAACTTTGAAAGCTAGGGCCCCTGAGAACACGCCCACCGAAGAGTACCGACATCTTCCACTGGACCAGATTCCTGTTGCGACCGAGCTGCAACCTCCTCCCCGAGACCTTGTTATTGCCGAAAACCAACCGAAAAAACGAAAAGACAAGGGGAAGGAGAAAGAGAAGGGCAAAGAGGCGGACAGAGAGAAGAAAAGAAAGCACTCTCATTCAGGAAGGCCGAGTGGCTCGGATGGTAGCCGTCATCAGGGCCGGGGTGAGCTGGCCTCCGGCGCTGCCAGTTCCTCTAATAGCGTCTTCCCTTCTTTCTTTCTGACCGACGCCTTCTTCAACAATGGTGTTCATGCTGGCCGAGCAGTTGCGCCTGACCTGCTGTCGGATGCAGGAAAGGAGGCGGTTAACAATCTTGAGATTGAGTCCGTGTGGAAATACTTCTCGGAGTTTCAAATCCGAGCTATGATGATGCTCCGACGATTGGCTCTGGAGCCCACACGGGAGCTGAGAAAGGTTCAAAACGAGTATGCTGCCGCCCAACAAACCCTTGCAGAAAATGAGGAGATTCGGCAAAATCTGGCCGAAACCAATAAAGCTTTGGAAGCTGAGGTTATTCAATATAAAGAACATTATCATATAGTGAAAAACCGGCTCTAAGCTACTGAACAAGCATTGAAGGCGAGGGAAGAGGAGATGGAGGCTTGGAGGGTAAAGTCTGTAGGATTGGAGGAGTCCTTGAGGGCTAAATCTGCTGAAATGGAGGAGGCCGTGGCTGCTGAGAGGCACAGGGCGGATGATGAAATGAAAGCTTTTGCCGACAAGTGTTCAGCTCAAGTGGCTATTGAACACGAGTCGGGTTTTAATCATGCCGTTCGCCAGTGTTATGGTTTTTGCCAAGTGCCTCCTGACTTCCAGTTCGATCTTACTAGAGATTTTTTCGGCGGTCGGTTCCTAGCATATAATGACGTGGATGAAGATTTAGAGCCTGATGCCGAAGCCCCTCCACGAAGAAATATAAGCGACGATGCTACAGCCCCTGATGTAGAGGCGGCCGGTCCTGATACCTCTCGCCCAGAGAATTAGTTTAATTTATGTTCTATTCATGGGCCGAAGTGCCCCATTTTTTGTAATCTTTTTAACAGAAATAGAAATTCTCACTGGTGTTCACTTTTTGCTAGAGAAGTTAACCATTTTTCCTTCTACATAACGATATTTATTCTAAATAGCTTCTTCGTTAAATCGAGCAGGGGTAGATAAATAATTTTAATCGACTAGGTGCCATTTAAAATATCATTAAAGTTCCATTCTTATTCGAGTAAGGGTAATTGGTCCAGGAAAGTTCAACCTTGAATGGAAATATAATTGATTCACCCTAACCGAGTGGAGGTAGTTGGGAGGAAAAAATTCATTTTTTAACCGAGTGCGGTATTCGGGACGTAGAATAGTTAATTCATCCTTAACCGAGTGAGGTACTCGAGAGGTAAATAGCTGATTCGTCCTTAACCGAGTGGGGGTACTCGGGAGGGAATTAATTCATCATTAGCCAAGTCATACTTGGGAGGGAAATAGTTGATTCGTCCTTAACCGAATGGGGGTACTCGGGAGGGAATTAATTCATCCTCAGCCAAGTCATACTTGGGAGGGAAATAGTTGATTTGTCCTTAACCGAGTGGGGGTACTCGGGAGGGAATTAATTCATCCTCAGCCAAGTCATACTTGGGAGGGAAATAGTTGATTCGTCCTTAACCGAGTGAGGGTACTCGGGAGGGAATTAATTCATCCTCAGCCAAGTCATACTTGGGAGGGAAATAGTTGATTCGTCCTTAACCGAGTGGGGGGTACTCGGGAGGGAATTAATTCATCCTTAGCCAAGTCATACTTGGGAGGGAAATAGTTGATTCGTCCTTAACCGAGTGGGGGTACTCGGGAGGGAATTAATTCATCCTCAGCCAAGTCATACTTGGGAGGGAAACAATTCAACCTTGGCCAAGTGAAACTTGGGAGGGAATGGTGCTTGAAAGGTATGTAATGCGTAAAAAACCGTATAGGTGAAGAAAGAGAAATTTTATTGATTAGGTGCCTCGTTAAAAACCTTCTCAGGAAAACTCCTTTTCACTTTCTTTTAAGAGGATAAAACCTGGGATAGGAAAAGAGTGCACCTGTGCACGTATTACAAGGTTTTAGCTATAAAAATGCTTTAAATGAGTGACATTCCAGGTTCTTGGTATTAATTTTCCTGCCAGGGTTTCCAATTTGTATGCTCCATTATTTAATCTTGCTGCTACCCGAAAGGGGCCTTCCCAGTTGGCTGCCAACTTTCCTTCTTGTCGATCCTTGCGCGCGTCCCCGGTTACTCGCCATACCAGGTCGTTTTTGTAGAATTGTCGTGGACTTATTTTGGAGTTGAATTTTCTAGCCATCATTCTTTTACTAGCCTCAGTCATGATGGCAGCGTGGTCACGGATCTCATCTATCAAGTCCAGGTTGACGGCCAGAGCCTCTTCATTGGCCGATTCCTTGAAATTCTCTCTCCTGAATGACGGCTCTCCAATTTCTACCGGTACCATGGCATCAGTACCATAGGTAAGCCGAAAGGGGGTTTCTTTTGTTGTGGTCTGCGGCATGCACCGATAGGCCTATAAAATCTCAGGCAGCTTCTCTGCCCATTCTCCCTTTGCCGAACCCAACCTCATTTTTAATTCATGCAAGATCACTTTGTTGGCAGCCTCGGCTTGGCCATTCGTCTGCGGATGTTCAACAGATGTAACCCTATGTTTGATATGCAGGCCTGCCAAGAACTCG
The DNA here is from genome assembly GCF_003935025.1 of Abrus precatorius. Taxonomy (NCBI): domain Eukaryota; kingdom Viridiplantae; phylum Streptophyta; class Magnoliopsida; order Fabales; family Fabaceae; genus Abrus; species Abrus precatorius. Next base: position 15,862,656 of record NW_020874384.1, read on the forward strand.
TTGAATCGCCGATTTGCAAACTGAAGCCCATTATCTATAATTAGTGCATGAGGGAGACCGAACCGTGTTATGATGTTTTTCCAAGTGAATTTTTGTACATTATGGGCCGTGATTGATGCTAGGGGTTCGGCCTCAATCCATTTGGTAAAGTAGTCCACGGCGACGAGGAGGAATTTACATTGCCCTTTTGCCAAGGGAAATGGACCGAGGAGGTCCATTCCCCAAATAGCGAAGGGCCAAGGAGCGCTAATGTGCCGAAGGGTATCGACGTGTTGGCGCAGGTGAGGGCCATGTTGTTGACAGGGAATGCATCTTTTTACAAACAACTGACAGTCTTGAGTTATTGTTGGCCAGTAGTATCCGGCCCTGAGCACTTTGGCTGCCATAGTTCGTCTGCCCGAATGGGTTCCACAGATACCTTCATGGATTTCTCTCATCACGTACTTAGCTTGGTCGTCTTCTAGGCATTTAAGCATGGGGGTGGAAATTCCTCTTCGATACAATTCTTTGCCGAGAAGAAGGTATTTGGCTGCATGTGCTTTAATTTTCCTAGCTGCTGCTGCGTCCTGCGGGAGACTGCCATCAGTGAGGTATTGGGCCAGGGGGGTCATCCAATTATGAGATGAATTTTCTATGTCCATGCATTCTTGCTTGGTGATACTAGGTTGGAGGATTTGTTGGTGAACCATGCTCTGCAGCTGCCCTGGTTTCCGTTGGCTAGCCAGCCTAGCTAGCCTGTCGGCTCGTGCGTTCATGTTTCGGGGTGTGTACCGAATGCATACCTCCTCAAACTCGGTTTTTATTCTCTTAACCTCCTGGTAATATTTAAGCATGACCGAGTCCCTGATCTGATAGGTATCATTCACTTGTTCGGTTACAACTTTTGAATCACTCCAAGCAGTAATGCGTTTAACCCCCATTTCCCTGGCTAGTCTGAGACCGGCGAGTAAAGCTTCATATTCGGCTTGATTGTTGGATGCCTTAAATCCGAACCGGATAGACTGTTCAATGGCGAACGCATTCGGTCCTTCAAGAATTACCCTCGCTCCACTGTCTAATTGATTTGATGATCCATCAACATGCATATTCCACATGTCCGAAATGGTATCATGTTGTATAGTGAACTCATTGATGAAGTCGGCTAACACTTGGGCTTTAAGGGGGCGTCGGTTCTCGAAATGGATATCAAACTGAGATAATTCAATTGTCCATGCCACCAACCGACCAGCCAATTCTGGTTTCCTCAATATTTTGGCCATCGGACAATCTGTACGTACCACCATCCGATGGCTCTGAAAGTAGTGTCTTAACCGACGAGCTATATGGACTAGGGCAAGTACCACTTTCTCCATTAACTGGTACCGAGATTCAGGACCTTGGAGTGTCCTGCTAACAAAATATACGGGGTTCGGTTCAGGTGTTTCTTGAAGTAGAACTGAACTGACGGTGTGATCGGATACAGCCAAATAAACAATCATTTCCTGATTTGGTGTCGGTTTAATCAACACAGGTGGTGCCGCCAGCACATGCTTGTATTGTACAAAGGCGTCCTCACACTCCTTGGACCAAGCAAATTTTTGAGATTTTTTCAACAATTCGATGAAAGGCCGAGACCTTTCTGCCATTACTGGTAAGAATCTAGCAAGGGCTGCGATCCGCCCGGTGAGTCGTTGCACGTCCCTGACATTGCAAGGACTGGCCATGTCAAAGATGGCTCTACATTTGTCGGGGTTTGCCTCAATCCCCCTTTCTGACAACATGAAGCCCAAAAATTTACCGCCAGCTACACCAAACGTACATTTTTCAGGATTAAATCTCATACCATGTTTTCTGGCTTCTCCGAATACCTCATCTAAGTGGTCAAGATGTTGCTTCAATGCGAGGGATTTAATTACCATGTCGTCTACATACACCTCCATGCATTTACCCACTTGTTTTTCAAAAATTTTGTTCATGAGTCGCTGGTATGTTGCTCCTGCATTCTTCAGACCGAACGGCATCACTCGATAACAAAAATTTGCAGAATTTGTGATGAACGTTGTTTTTTCCTCATCCGGGGGGTACATTCGTATTTGATTATACCCAGAATAAGCATCCAAAAAGCTCAGTATTTTGTGACCGGCTGCACCATCGACCAAGATATCAATGTTTGGTAGTGGGTATGCGTCATTTGGGCATGCTTTATTGAGGTCCGTGAAGTCCGTGCACATTCGCCATTTGCCGCTGGCTTTTTTAACCATGACAATGTTGGCTAACCATGTTGAATACCTGACCTCTCGGATAAAGCCAGCTTGTATCAGTTTGCTGGTTTCTTCTTTTACTGCCTTTGCTCTACCACCACCAATTTTTCTCCTCTTTTGAGCTACCGGCTTGGCTCCTTTATAGACCGATAAGTGGTGACAAAGAAATGCTGGATCAATGCCAGGCATATCCGAGGCTGTCCAAGCAAACAAATTGGCGTTATTTACTAGCATCTTTTGGAGGACGGCTTTTTCTTGTTCGTTCAAACCGATCCCTAAATACGCAACTTGTTCTGGCTTTGCTCCTAGTTGGAAGGATTGTTTGTTTTCATTGGGCTCGACACGATATTCCGCATCCATTCTAGGATCAAGTTCAACATCCAACTCTTCTTCCAACCGAGGGAATACAATGTTGACATCCCGGTTATTCCCATGAAATGGTTTAAGGCGTAAACTTGCAAAGTAACATTCCCTGGCTGTTTTTTGATCAGCATGGACGGTAACAATTCGGCCTCTTTCAGACGGAAATTTCATGGCCAAGTGCGGAGTGGACACTATGGCCTTCAATTTGTTCAGGGATGGTCTGCCGAGTAGTATATTATAAGATGTGTTTGCGTGTACTAGAAGATAAGTGACTCTTATGCGTTTGCTCTCATGTTCTGATCCAAACGTGGTATACAAGTCAATACATTCCTTGGTCTCTACTCGTTTCCCGGAAAACCCAACCAATGGTTCATGGTATTCTTTGAGCTCTTGTTCTGCGATGCCTAATTGCTTGAATGTATTCCAGTATAGGATATCGGCCGAGCTCCCCTGGTGTTTTTCGAACAGTGCAGTTAAGAATGTCTACACTAATTACCATGGGATCATCCTGCACCGGATCGACTCCCTGAAAGTCGTCGTCAGTGAACGTAATAGGCGGGATCCGAATTCTGCTGCCTAATGAAACATTATTGACCGAACAGACATGCCGAAGATGCCTTTTTCTAGCCGAATGGGTAGGTCCTCCACCAGCGAACCCTCCGGCTATGGTGTTAATGACCCTTTTTGGGTACTTTTCTTCAAATCTTCTAGCTGGGGGCTCTTTGGACCTGCTCCTGTGTCGTTCAATTTTTTTGTGGTCGAATATCTTTGGTGAATCAGGGTGACGATCTCTTCCTCTATTAGATTGCTTTGTGGGATCTGTCTGTACAAAATCTTTTAGGTATCCACCTTTAATCAATTCTTCAATTTTATCTCTTAGTGCCGTACACTCTTCAGTAGTGTGACCCCTGTTCTGATGGTATCGGCAAGACTTGCTTTTATCTGCCCGAGGTGGAGTGTTAGCGCGTCTAGGCATTCTCAATATTTCTGTGGCCAATGCTTGATCAAGTATTCTGGCCTGATTAGTGTTGAGCGTCGTGTAGGACGGATACTTCGGTCGCCGAGGTGGTCGCTCAAGTTCATTTCCTCTGTCGTTCCCCCACCTTGCTTTAAAGGCCTCCTTTCCTTCTATATCTTTTGAGTTAGATCCTTGGTCCATCCATACCTGGCTCCGATATTCGGATAATTCTTCCATTTGCATGTACTTCGCAGCCCGACTCCTTAACTCATCTAGGTCGATCGGGGGCTTTTTGCAGAGGCTATTAACAAAGGGTCCCGGCTTTAATGCTGTTGTGAGGTGGTGCATAACTACTGCTGGTTCCAAGTTATGAATTGAGAGAGTCACTTTGCCAAAGCGTTTCATGAACGCTCTAAGTGATTCTCCTTTCTCTTGGCGAATATTGACTAGGGCCAAGGATGTTAGGGGATGGGGCCGGCTTGTGGCGAACTGCAAGTTGAAACGCCTTGTGAGAGTTGTAAACGAGTCGATGGAGAGAGGGGGGAGTCAGGTGAACCAACTGAGCGCAGGTCCTCGGAGTGAAGTAGGAAAAATTTTGCACCATAAGGCATCGCTTTCTGTGTACAGACCGACCTGCGTTGTAAAGATATCCACGTGTTCTCCGGGGTCGGATGTGCCATCGTATTTGTCTATTGCCAACCCTCTCCAATTATCGGGCAGCTTGGCTTCCAGAATGCGGTGAATGAACGGGCTCCGGTTCACAAGGTCGTCCCGGTCATCTCTGGTTGCCGATTGATAGACTTGCCTTGATTTGTCTTGCAGTGCTGAGGATTCCCCTTGATCTTGGATGAAAGGCGTCGTTTGGGAAGGGATGTGTGTCCTTATTTCTTCCCTTAAGCCAGCATTTTCCCTCCTTAGGGCCGAGAGCTCTAGTGCATCTCTTTCGCGTTCCTTCTTCATCTCCATCATTTCTGCCTTAAGCTGCCTCAGTGCAGCTAGAATGCTTTCCTCCGTTCCTCCCTGCATCACCACTTCAGGTACTGGTTCCTCTGGCGTGATGTCCTCCATTTGTTGCCGAGAGGTTCCTTCTTGCTGGCTTCTCGTCATTACCATGCTTAATCCTGAAGAATGAAGTCAATTCTGCCCCACGGTGGGCGCCAAAATGTTCCTTCTTGAGAAACGACTGTCTTCAACCTTCGCTCTGGTGTCCTTCTGACAATTGCTGATGTAGGAGGGTACCTGCAAAAGGCACTCCGATGTTGAAGTTAGGATTCGGCTCAGAGCAATAAATGATATTCAATGATAAAGAGTCAACCCTTTACCTGCTCTTTCTACCTTTCTTTTATAGACACTGTAATGGGCTAATGGGCCTGAGTCAACTCTGACTTTTGGCCCTTTTCATGGTTTAGATAAAATTCTAATTATCATTTATCTTTGAATCTTAGAGGTACTGATTTAGACTAGCCGAATAGGTATTCAGTTTCCTTTCTTCTATATGTAGGGTCCATCAATTTCCCTATCTCGTACAACATATGTGGCTAATTTTGTAAGGTAGACCTTGGAGCAAGACCACAATGGAACATGAGATATTTCAGTTTTAGAATCTGAAACATCAAACACAATTTGTTACGGAAACCAATATTTAAACCAATAAAGTTTGTCAGTGGAGTATTGTTGTATATATAATGGTACGTAATTAAGCTAGCAGCTTATTCATAAGAAAACTTAGAAGCCAAGCTTCCAAGATTGATTACAATTTGTCGCGGCCTTCATTTTTATAAAAAACACGAAGAGATTCTGCATACTTGTATTTGAAGATTTTTATCACTGGACGCTGGCTTTGTTTTATAGTAAAATATTAGAAGTATAAATATTGTCAAAGCTAGTATTTAATCATATAAAGGTACAGTTTCCTTTCTGTGCGAGATAAAAGCCGATTAAAACGACCAATTATTGTTTGTGGATTTGGGGAGCAGTATGTTGACTTCAGTTCTGATACTATACTTCCTAGTAAAGTATACTGTTTTTATATTATTTTCCATCCCTTTTCTTATGCCTCATTCAATCATTATTATTATGTATTAAAAAAAATCACGTATTAATTACGAATTTTTTTTAAAAAAATAAAAAATTATACTAATAAACTCAGTTCCCCTTTATTTATCAAGATAGACCTATTTCCTATAGCAATAAATACTTACTCAGAATTCGGTTTACCGGAACCGAATTCTTAGTAAGTTTTTTTTTTTGTTTTCAATTTATTTTTATGTTTTTATGTAATATATTATTATTTAAATTATATTTATATATTTATATTTTGTTAAAATAAATATTTATAATATATTTTTCAAATAAATATTTTGTTAATTATATATAATAAAATAATTTTTATTATTTAAATTATATTTATATTTTATATTATGTGAAAATGAATAAAAATAATAAATAATATTTATTTTACATGTTTATTAAAATATATTTTACATATTTATGATAGTAAATAATAATTTTGTTTTTTTATTATATTATTTCATATAATTTTGATTTTTTTAAAATGATGTTAATATTATATTTTAAAAAATTACAATAATATTATGTTGTGGGATACATATTAATGTTTGATCACATTCAAGCTAATCAGGTAAATCTTCATAACAAAAATTTGAATTCATATTTATTTTTTTATCTTTTACACATCATCTTAAGTAACAAAGTTAAATTTATTTATAGTTTTTATGGGTGTCATATCAAGACTTGCAAACATCAATACCCATTGAAACGTGTAGAAATGTCTAACTGTAGACTTTATGTACCGTCATCCTTTATTTTACAATTGTTGAATAATATCAAACAGATAGAGTCAAGTTACAGTTTCGTCTCTTCTACGAAATTCCTTATCCACCGAATAATTTGAATGACCTTCACAAATTTGACATAAGAGAAAGATAGGATGAAAATTGGGTTACAATACATGCTTAATGGATCAACATATGTAACGGGTTACACAGAGTAATACATGGAATGATACATTGTCAATTTCATTTATTTCCTATCAATGGCACCACTATTATAAGATCAAAGGAGGAGCCACCAATAACTAAGAACTACTAACACATTTAAAATCAGTACGACTTCCACACCGTCGTACCATGAAACTGCATCATTTCTTTCGAACATTACACCATATGCAAACATAATTAACACAAGACATTTGTTTGCAACAACATCAAAGTATTTTTTTACAAACTTATTTGGAGTTGATTTTACAACTCTATCTTTAGCAAAAAATTACATGCTGACTCTTTACCAACCATATTTTGCTAATGAACCTGGTAATTTATCAATTGTATTCTAACAACTAGACATTCATGATGATCCAAATCTTCTATAAGTTCATCTTGAAATCCCAAAGCAATAGTCACAACGATGAAATTCAACACATCACAGATGTCGCCTTTGTTGTGGAACTGGCCACCATTTTAAAAATTTAATTATTATTCTTTAAGTATAAATAATTTAAGCATTAATATTATTATCTAAAATAATATACTTATTATTTAACTATTTTAATTAGTTTTTAAAAATATAATTATTATTGTTATCTAAAAAAATTATTTATTATCATAAAATTGTAAAATAAATTTTAACAAATATGTAAAATAAATATTATTTATTATTTTTATTTATTTTCACGTAATATAAAAATATAAATATAATTCAAATAATAAAATTTATTTTATTTTATATAATTAACAAAATATTTATTAGAAAAATATATTATAAATATTCATTTAAACAAAATATAAATATATAAATATAATTTAAATAATAATATTTATTTTACTACATACAAACATAAAAAAAAATTGAAAACAAGAAAAAAAATAACTCAGAATTCGGTTCCCGAAAAACCAAATTCTGAGTGAGTATTTGTCGCTACTGAAAATAGGTCTATCTTAATAAATAAATGGGAGCTGGGTCTATTTGTGTATTTTTTTAATTTTTTAATATTTTTTTTTGTAAAAAACTATTAATTGCAGCATGCAAGTGTATAAAAATTAAGAGTATGTTTGTCTGCATTTTAATTTTTTTTTAAATACAAACAAAATATCCTAATTGTTTATATTTATGTTTTTTCAAAAAACAAATAAGCATTGCTTAGAACATCTTTATTTATTTATTTTTAAATTAAAACAAAAAAATGATTTTATTATTAACAAATATCGGTATTTATTCATTTTATTCTATAACTAAAATTTAATACAATTTTTAGAGTTAAATAGCTTTATTTACTTTGCAATTATACTCTGAATTATAGTATAATGTATCGTTGAATAACATAAAAACATGCAAAAGTTAAAATTGAAACATGTTATGTTTTTTCATGTTATGAACTAAACCGCCTCAATTACTTACGATATACATGGAACTAAAAATTCTACGAGTGTACTTAATGTCACAATCTACAGTGTCCTTAACATATCTCAGATTATTTAACAACTTGTAAATGGGCTTCATTTACTTATTACATGAATTTTGAAAGCATAACCACCACTAACATAATATCAAATTTAATTGCATCAAGACACACTGTGTATCTAATTAAAGTTTTATTATAATGTTTATCAACTTTATTTTTCTTAAATTCTCCTTTTATTCATTAGAGCAGTAATGTTTTTTCATTTTTCTATTTAATTTTTCTTTTATTTTATTTTTTACTTCTTTGGCATACAAAAACTCTATATTGTGATTACACTTTACCTCAATTATCGTAAAAAGGAACAGTAAATCAATACTCGTCATTTCAAATGTTTGAATGTTTCAACTTTAAACTCTTTTACTATCTTCTCATTGTTTTGTGTAATCAACAAATCATATATACAAAAATTATAATTAAATATACATTTATATTTTACACATGTAACCTACCTCCACTTGAATTTTTGACAAATCCAATATTTTTTTTTAACACAATCACATTTTATTATACCAAGCCATACAATTTTATTTAAGATCGTACAAAGTCTTATTTAGCTAACATACTTTCTCATTTTATCTATTGAGTTGATACTTTTTAGGTTGTTCTACAAATATTTCCTCTTACAATTTGATTTTTAAACTATATATAAATGATAAATCTTTTGTCTTTTATATGTAATTAAGACAAATATCATTCTCTTTGTATCAACCTAGTGACTCCTATAAGTTGATTACACTGAGGTTTGTCCATCAACTTTCAAGTGACAATTTTTTATTATCTTTAACTATTTCTTCGTAATTTATTAACCTTTTTAAATTTCACAAGCTTTTAAATAACTACACTACATCTTTCACAACAAATTATAATGTATCGTATTTTCACCAAAATATCATTTATATCGCATTTTTTTTTCTTTGCTATTTGAATTCCATTATTTATTTTTCATGAATTTCACATTTTTTATAAGATATTTTCTTCCATTTTGTGGTTCCAAAATTCCACAAACTTTAAAAATACCACTATACTTAATAAAAATTAAGAGATTTCACCTCCTTGTCAAGTTTGTCTCTTTTAACTTGTACTACAAAAGAAAAACAAACTTAATAAAAACTTTATATTATGTAAATTTGTAAGCAAACCAAGCTTCAAATTATTATTATTATTATTAAATGTTGAAGTGATTTTTTTTTTGTATATTTATAATTTAATAATATCAGAATCCCATAAACTATTTTGTACTTTTTTAATCGAAGTTGCAACGAGTACTCTTGTTTTGGGTTGCACCTCCATCCATATACGAGAAAAAAAACGTGTTAACTCCTCGCAGCTGGTGTACCAAATTCTGAAAGCAACTGGGCGTCGTCGCCTTAAAGAAAAGCGTATTTCAAGAAATTAAAGAATTTTGGAGAGCACCGAATCTATAATCATTACCATCTCCTTCACGTTTAGTTTCCACTTTCAACCTGTTAATTCACGATTCAAACCCTAACATCGCAATTACAAATCTCAATCGCAGTTACTATTCACAAGTTTCTATACCATCTTCGAAATTTCACTTCCTGGAAGCCCTATATTTCAGTAAATTGATTATCCGGAGCAGCATGTTAGGGTTTCGAAAAACCGATTTTGGAAGAAACTTGAAACCCTAAACTTAGATTCCACAAATCCATGTCTGCTTGATTTTTTGATGTTTTGAGCCCCTGGTGTTGTCGGGTTTGGGGCTACTTGCTGCTTCCGTCAATGGCGATCATTGGCGACGCGCTTCGCCAAGCGTTCATGCCGAAGCGCGAGTACGAGAGCCTCAGGGAAGAAGATAAAGCATGGGGCAAACTTCAGAGACCTGTGACTGTGGCTTTTGTGTCTGTCATCTGGCTCACAATCATCGTGTGCACGGTTATCAGTTTGAAAATTGTGTTTCCGGGTAGGGATGGGAAGAGACCGTTCTGCGTCGATCGCAGGCTTCAATCTATTCAGATAGGCATAAAAGGTGGCTCCGATTCGGATCTTTTTCCTGGCGCTTTTTATCTTACGGACCAAGAGATTGCTGATTATTACTGGATGGTTGTGTTCATTCCCTCGATGATCGTTTTCTTGATCTCGGTTGCGTATCTCATCGCTGGTAAGAAGTTTAATTTCGTTGTTGCTCTTGCTTAGGTCTTTTAATCTGATTATTGTCAAGAGATGGGATGCACAAAATTCTCTGTTTTTTCTTTAATTTTGCGTTGTTTGCTTAGAGAAAGATGCCTAAATATAGTTACCTAGATTATACGTATTATGTATTGTAATGTCACTTCGATGACCTCTTATCTCGATTCTATGTTTAATTTTATAATAGCTATAATTTAAGGATTGATAGAATATTATCAGAGTAACCCATTTGAGGAACAAAGGTTTTTAGCATTGAAGAAATTGAGGAATGGGGGCTGCTGGAAATCTTTTCCAGACCAACATTGTGGGAAGAGTTGCACTGTAGATATCCCTTTTATGATGGAAGTAGAATTCACGTTTCCCACCAAATCTGAAATCTCTGCGGGACGATGAGAAATAAATTTCTTACATTATAGCTCAAGAAGAAGTAATTTTATATTAAAAATTTAGAAAACAGAGCCAAGATGGTTGATGTCAATAAAAGATCAAAAGAGGTTTTTGAAACTGGATTGTCGTGCAAACTGAATCAATAACTAAAATGCTTTGAGTGCTCTTGGATTGTGTTCCTATTCTGATATTTAGAAGGCAAATTATTTTGATTTCTCCATGAACTTGTCTGGTTTATGATTGCTGAAATTTGAGGACTATCTATAGTTATAGATGTAGCATTTGGGTTGTTTTCAATATGTTTGATATCAGCAATGGGAGTGTAGAACTATCCTCCTAGATAACATGGTTCTAGAGGAGCATTGGAGAATTCAATCACTTGGTGTTTTTCCAAAGTGCTTTCTGGCATCTTGTTAATTTGCTAATTTGCATCACTTAATTTCTTTTCTAAGATGAGTCAAGATGTGACAATGTCTCTGCTATCTGAGTAGAGTGATTCTACATCCTCAAATATTGGATTCACAATCCTGCAAAATCTTACTGTTTGCATCATCTAACTCAGATGTTTCCCTGTTAAACTTAAGAAAAGCCTTCCTATGCAGCTGCACAAACTATTAAATCCTAGAGTTGGACACATGGCCATTACTCTACTCTGGTAGAGTATTTGTCATTTGTATTTTCAATCCAAGCCCCTGGCCTTTTTATTGTAATTATAGATCACACCACAGATCCAACCGTGGGGTTTCTTTTCTTTGATCTGCTAAATAATGTGAACCTAGGATTGTCAGCCACTTATTCTGAAATATTTTTAATTATATAGCTCAAGCTTTTGCAGAACATGTTATCCTTTGTTCCTGAATTCATGATGTTGAAGTTATGTAGGTCAATGGATTATGGTGTCAACTACTAACTGAGTGGCTCTAATCTCTATATCTTACATCATCCCTCTTAATCCAAAACTTTTTTTTAATTGTACTATTTGTTGTAACAATGGTAAGAAATACAGGGGGAGGGGATGAATGTATTTCTTAAACTTTCTTTTAAAACTTTTTTTCTAATATAATCAGCAACAAATATGTTCACAAGAATTTCATTCTTTAACCAAGAGTTGTTTTCCTTCTTTTAATTCAAGATAGATGTAAAACGAGAAACACAAAGGATTTATACTGATTAAACTAATCTTGGCTTACATCCAGTGTTAGTTTGACAACCCTAATCAAACTCTTTCCACTAAGAACAATTTTATTTTACAAACACTATACACATACAATTTTCTTAATTTTTTCTTGAACTCTACATGAAAATCATGACAAAAACCAAAATACTATGATTCTCTGATCTATGGAAAAACTATTTCCACACCAAACTAGAACAGAAGATAAATAAAGGATAAGGATTGATTACACCTTATTTGTGTATAAATCTTTCAACTTTGCTTTATAAATCCATTTGAATGATCAACGAATCTTGCTTGAGAAAATTCGCGTTTTCTTGAAGAGCAATAACCCTTTGATTCTCTCTTAAAGAGTATTTTAAAAACTTGGAGTGAAAATGAAAATTGGTATCCTTTAAGTTAGAAGGGGTAAGCTTTTCATAAACTTGATATCAATTATCTAATTCTGGTAATCAATTAAAGTGTTTAATAGCCTTTATGTTGCTCAGAATAACAATTTAATCGATTATATATTGTTGTAATCGATTAACCGGTGATTTTACTTTAACTTATTCAGTTTTGGTACTTTTGTAATCGATTAAATTTCTTGGTAACCGATTATTCCAGAGACCATGAATTTTGTTCAAATGAATTTTTAATGTGTAATTGATTACGAAAACCTGATAATTGATTAAATTAGAGATGTATAATTTTGCTAAAATGGCGCTGTAATCAATTACAAAACATTTGTAATCGATTAACTCGATATTTTCACGCAACTTTATTTGAAAAAAATCTATTAGTCTAAACTCTGTAGTAGATTCCAAATACATTGTAATCGATTATGAGTTAGATTTGCACTTGTACTTGTTTAAACCAAACTAGTTAAGTTGATTAAGATTTTATTGTTCATTTTTTTTTATTTAAGCTGCCTTACCACATACAGGCTTAATCTATAACAAACAATACAAAGCCACACCTATAAAAACATGTTTGGCTTAAAAACATTGTAAAAAACAAAACAAGAGATTTCCAAGGTTGTTTTTCATCAAACACCAACAAAATCTCCAACCCAAAAAAATTCAGCCTTTTTACTAATTCATCTATTGTGTAGTAATATTTAATTGTTATATAATCTCATATGTTGCATAAATACTCATTTGATTGTTCCTGGTTTACTATCTTGTCACATTGGAATCTCTGTTTTTTGGGTTAAAATAACGTTGTCCATTCATTCTAAAAGCTTTATACCATAATTATGGAGAATATATTTTTGCTTATGCTTGATGTTTTTGTTTTATATGATAACTATTTTGCAGGCATCATTGTAGCATATTCTGCTCCAACAAGGCATGGATGCTTGAAGGTGGTTGAAAATAATTATTGTGCTTCAAGACGGGGTACAATTTCTTCTCTATCAATGATTTTCCCCCTTTTGTGCTTTTTCTACACTTTCAAATTATGGCATCACTATTCTTCTGATACTTGAGCATTTTATGAGCACAAAATTGATTTAAGTTTTTGTTTTCTTTGGATAACCTACAGGTGGTGTTCGCTGTCTATCCATCTTAAATCTTATCTTTGCTATTATCTTTGGTCTTCTTGCCTTGTTTCTTGGTTCAAGCCTCTTGACATTAGTAAGCAACTGCTCTACACCTCTGTTTTGGTGCTATGAAGTTGCATCGTGGGGGCTGGTTATTCTCTATGGTGGCACTGCCTTCTTTCTGAGGAGAAAAGCAGCCACGATTCTCGATGAGGGAAATTTCAGTGGTCGAAATCTAGGGCTTGAAATGCTGGAAGCGAATCCCCTGGAAGTCACACCAGAGGTGGAAAGGAGGGTTAATGAAGGGTTTAAAGCATGGATGGGTTCATCCCTTCTTTCTTCTGATGAAGAAGATGAACCTGACAGTTATGATGAGGCACCTCATTTCACACACACTAACACAAACAAGCAAAGGCTCTGAACTGGATAAATTCAGTGTCAAGAGCTTCACTTCATCCTTTCCAGCCTTTTCATGCCTTAAAGAATGCTGTGATGGTATGGAAATCAGTTTTGGACGAAAAAGAGATTTGAAATGTATCATATAACAAATACAAATGTTGGTTAAAAGGAGTATGGATTTGATGGTTCATTGAACTGTGTTTCATCTGCTCCATTAAGTAATCTCTGTAGTCATGTTTGTGAATAATAATTAAATTGTGAATGACCAAGCTTTGACTTCCTAAGGTGACGGGAAAGCGTTCGCTGAACCGTTCTCGCCGTTCTTCTCCATCTAGTCTTGTTTTTATTTGTATTTTGGACATGGTTTGTGCACTTCATTTCAAAGTGCTTTCGACTAAAAAACTCGAGCTGCTTAATAGATAATGCCATTTTTGACTTGCTTCCTTGTCGACGTGAGAAGTTGATCATAGACGGGTTTTGAAACTTAAAAGGGGTCGTGATAGTTAAGTTTGAAAGCATGCTGCTGATCTCCTGGAAGGCAAGTAACCAAGCAGCAAGCATTCAAAAAGCTTCTTTCTTTTAATTTAAAAAACCCCAGGATACAGTAATACATTGTTTAATGTTGCCAGAGGAGATGGGAGAAAAAAAAAAAAACGAGGGAATGATTTTAAAAATCTGAGCAACTAAGTTTTATTATTATTATTTGGGCCTATTATAATACTGTTGTTTTCATAGTTCTTTTAACATAAATTTACTTAAATGTTGAAGTCCATTAACTTATTTATATGACTCCTTAGATTATTTAGAAGTAGGTAATTTTAACCTATTTAAAAGGTTAAATTATAAAATAGACTTCTAAAGTTATGCTAGACTTTTTGAAAAAGGATCGCCAAACAGTGTTTTTTAAAAGGTATTCCGGGTTTTTGAAAAAAGGCTTGTCAAATAGTTAAAAAATGACAGTAAATAAATACGTTTGGATCTCAAATTCGGGAATTAGATCAGGTTTAAACACTGATGTCATTGTAATTCATTTATCCACTAGCGAACTTAACTGTTTAAATTTAATTTTTTATACTTTTTAATTTAATATAATAAAATAATTATTATTAATAGTGGAGAGAAGCTTACTGATTTTTAAAAAATGTTCAACAAATTAAAATTTTCAAATTGATGCTGGGATAAACGAAAGCCCAATACTCTGTGGCGGGCCTAAACAGCGTTATACCTAGGTGCGGCACACTGTTCTCTCCTTCGGGTAAAGAGCGGTAACACATTCAGTTTCACTCGGACTAAAGAGTACCCAAAACCCTAATCTGGTTCTAGCTCTTCCCGTTCATCTCACTGAATCTCGAACCCCGTCACACCATGGCGAACCAGGATTACGAAGAGCGCCAGCAACCTCAGGAGCTAGGGTACGACCCTAACTTCGTACCAGACTCGGTGAAATCGTTCGTGGTGCACCTGTACCGTCACATCCGTGAGAAGAACGTGTACGAGATCCACCAGATGTACGAGAGTTCGTTCCAAACCCTATCGGAGCGTCTCTTCAAGGACACTCCCTGGCCCTCCGTCGACGCCGTGGCTCACTACGTCGACAACGACCACGTGTTCTGTCTCCTCTACCGCGAGATGTGGTTCCGCCACCTCTACGCGCGCCTCACCCCCACGCTCCGCCAGAGGATCGATTCATGGGACAACTATTGCAGCCTCTTCCAAGTCGTTTTACACGGCGTCGTCAACATGCAGCTTCCGAACCAGTGGCTCTGGGATATGGTCGACGAGTTCGTTTATCAGTTTCAGAGCTTCTGTCAATACCGTGCGAAGATGAAGAACAAGACCGAACAAGAGATTGCTCTACTGAGACAGTTCGACCAGGCTTGGAACGTTTATGGCGTTCTCAATTTCTTGCAAGCGCTTGTTGAGAAGTCCGCTATCATTCAGATTCTCGAGCAGGAGAAGGAGGGGCTTGAACAGTTCACGACTACTGATGGATATGATTATGATGGAGGGAGTAATGTGTTGAAGGTTTTGGGGTATTTCAGCATGGTTGGCTTGCTTAGGGTTCATTGCCTTTTGGGGGATTATCACACTGGTCTCAAGTGCTTGCTTCCTATTGATATTAGTCAACAGGGTGTTTACACCAGCGTTATTGGTAGCCACATTACCACCATTTATCACTATGGCTTTGCCAATCTTATGCTCCGCAGGTAATGATTTAATTGCTTCATATTTTATATGTGTATTTATATAACCACTTTGAATTCTTGAACTGAATCAATTTATAACTTTATATTGTTGTTAATGGTTCCTGTTTCCTCTGGAGGTAAGTTTTGTTTAGGTCCACGAAACAATGCTGGTTTGCCGTCTACTCCATAGTCCATGTGTTCCCCTTCCCCTTTGCCATTCATAATTAACGATTGTGATTATCTCTTGCCTTTGCTTATGAAAAGAAAACTGTTAGAAAATATTGGATTCTTAAATGGAAGTGTAAGGAAGGTGCGGGATCTTTAGGGGCAAGAAGATGAGAGGAAATTCTGTAGTATTTTTTTTATGTCACCCTTAGCAGCTCATATGTCATGTCATAGCGCCTTATTAATAGGAACTGGTACTCTGTTATAAATATTCACTTTGGCTCTAGAAATTTCATAATTAATTTCTAACAAAAACAACTAGTTAAACCATTTATTAATTTGAGGCAGGTTTGCCCTGTATGCATCACTTAATCTGGTTAAATGGTCTCCTTTTACTACTAATAATATAGATAGATTGATAGTGTTTATGCACCCAAAAGAAAGAGATTGGTAGCATTTGCTGTGGGTTGTTATAAAACCTGGTGTTGGACTTGATTAATTGCCCTTTTTCACTCAGAACTCGGTTTTGTTTTTGCAATTTTGTAATTGTCCAAATGCTTGTATGAATTGAAATAAATTCAATTTTTCTTGTTCTATCATAGAATAGCCTTTAACCTGAAACTGATTCGACTTTTATAAGCAGGCCTGGGGTTTTTACAGCTTTTAGTGGCTTTTCCCATAGTTCTGATTTTGGATAGTTCTCAAAATTCTTTGCTTTCCATTGTCACTTATTGAACTTTGATTCTTGTTCCACTTATTTCTAAATGTCTATGATCTGTTCATAAAACATGCAAAGTGGTATGTAATTTCTGTCTTTTGTCATTTTTTTTAGTTTATGAAGCACAGACGAGTCTAAAATTTAAATAAAAATAAGAATGGGCAAATAGAGTGCTATGCATTTTCAAGATTTTATCTGATCAGAAGAGCAGACCAATAATCCCATATTTCCTTGCCTTTATTATTTTGGATGATGTTCATTATGTATAGAATGTCATGTGTTGTTGGCTAGTATAATGTTCCAGTTTAAAAAGTATGTTTGATGGTTTAGTGTTTCAATTGAAAAATTCTATCCAAGATGGTGTTTTGTATTATATTTTTTCCTTATTTTTTCATTACAAGACCTAATCTGTGGCCCTCTCTACAGATATGTGGAAGCAATTCGTGAATTTAATAAAATTCTCTTGTACATCTATAAGACGAAGCAGTATCATCAGAAATCTCCACAATATGAACAAATACTGAAAAAGAATGAACAGATGTATGCCTTGCTGGCAATTTGTCTTTCACTCTGCCCCCAAAGCAGACTTGTTGATGAAACTGTGAACTCTCAGTTGCGAGAGAAGTATGGTGAGAAGATGGTTAGAATGCAGAGATATGATGATGAGGCATTCGCTATCTATGATGAGCTCTTCTCATACGCATGCCCCAAGTTCATTACTCCTTCAGCACCTAGTTTTGAGGAGCCTCTAGTAAATTACAACCAGGTATACCTCAGATTCAATCTGGATCAACAGAAAAGCATCTGGAGTGAGTGCATAGCCCCCCAAAAAACTTAAAATTTGAAGCCATCTCCACTTAACTCCAAATTTGAAGTTTTTCTGTTTCCCTTTATTGAACTTGTGAATAATTTTCTCTCCTTCCACAATCAATCTTGAAGGGTAAAATGTAATTTGGTTTGGAAAACCTAATCCCATCCCCAAATGCTTCATAAGGAGAAAGAGAAAATAATCTAATGAACTATAGTCAGTTGAGAAGTTAGTTAACTATGTTAAAGTGAATTTTGGCATTTTCTCATGAATTTCTTTAAAGGCTCATGATAGTCACCTTAATCTGTAGTGTGCATTTCCTGTAATTTTTATTTTTACAATGAATAGTTGGTATCTTTGTTGAAACTTTGTATTCATTTTCGTAATGTTGTTTTTAGACCTCTATTTACACCTCGAGCCTTCTATTTTTATGGATTGATTGAAGGCTTTTACTGATATTCTAGAGAATTGCTTGACTTGTTAGAAATGATTATTTGGACCCTCACATCTCCCCTTTTTTCCATGTCAATAACAAAATGCTATTTGTTCTGTCAGGATGCCTATAGACTTCAATTGAAATTGTTCCTTTATGAAGCAAAGCAACAACAGTTGTTATCTGGTGTGCGAACCTTCTTGAAAGTGTATTCAACAATCTCCCTTGCAAAACTTGCAAGTTACATGGAAGTGGATGAACCTACCTTAAGGTTGCAACCCAACCAATTACTTTAGCATTTCCCTTAGTCAAGATTTTTTGTTAATGGAATATAAATTTTAGGCATAAGCTTATTCTTGCATTTCCATTTTGATGCTTGGTAGGACTATCTTGATGACTTACAAGCATAAAACACATGCTGTTGATAGTGATGGAAAAATTATATCCAATGCTGATGTGGATTTCTATATTGATGATGTAAGTTTGCTCACTATTTTCTCTTCAATAATCCTTTTCTCACTAAGGATACTCTTATTTCAAATACTGTTTAGGAATGTTAAAAGATTTTCTGGGCCATATTGGTACCAGTGTCCTTTTCAGTTGAAATTGTTTCTTTGATAATAATAGCATTTTCTTACTCTCATAATCTTTGTTCAATTAATGATCAAGTCTCTTGGGATGGCAGTTTGTATCTTAAATGTTGCCTGCAAATTTTGAATTTCTTTTTCATTTGATGCAGGACATAATTCATGTCGTGGAGTCTAAGCCTGCGAAACGCTATGGGGATTACTTCTTGCGTCAGATTGTCAAGGTATGCTAACATCCGCGCTGTGCATGTTTTTCTTTTTACTAAGAAACTTTCGTCGTATTATTTGTAGGACCAATTTATTCTGCCTTGTTTTCAGCTTGAAGGGGTGATCAATGAGATGGACGGTATAAAGCTGGAGTGAGTTGTTACATGTCGGCGGCTAAATGGACGTCGTAATATATAGCGTTGTCGGTTTCACTCTCTACGGGGCTTGCCGGGCTAGGTAGTGTTTAACCTGAGGAGTATTCAATGTGTTGTTTTGAGGTGGAGGATATAGATAGATTTCTAGATTTATTTATTTCTCTCAACTTGATTTTATTTAATGAAATTACTTGTCCATTTATTGTTTCAAAAGAGGGCTTAAAGAATTTTACAATTCTTCCGGTGGGTTGCTCCTTTTATTCATGATTTATAGCTGAACACTTCGTCTTCTGCCCCCTGCAACAAAGTTATTTTGTATAGATCATGGAATGCTTTAGCGGCTGAATTAATTGACCGGTCAGCAAGATAATAACCCGCTTCGTTGCTATATCAAATTCATAACTTCTACAAACCAATTATCCTTGTGGTTTACTTGTTCACGCGAAATGAGGTTATTCAGAAAAAACGATGGTATACGACAAAAAGGAACGAACGATGGTAATATTCTCGTCATTGGTAACATATTGGGATGAATAAAACCAAAAGTTTCTACATCGAAGGATATTCTTGCAGTTTATCCGCCTTGGAATCATTCAAGGCAGAGACGCGGGGATGAGTCGTTTTGCGAAATTCAAATCCGTTAAGAGACTAACGCTACACAAATACGATGCATTACGTAATACAATCGGTTTGATGATTGGGACCCCTTTGACGTGAAGCTTGCTACGGTGACTTTCTCTCATTTTTATTTTTTGGGTCGTCCTGGGTGCCCATCTCTAACTCGCCAATCATCCAAAGGAAGCGTTGAGTGGTCTGTCCATCCTGTAGTTTGACATTTAATATTCGAGAAAGGATAAATGTTATGAATAGATTTTTCAAGAATTTAGCACAAAGTGACAAGGTTTTTTTTTTTCTTTGCGAAAACTAACATTTCTCTCTCAACTTGCCGATGTGTTATTAGCAGCTGATTAAGGTTTTTTGGTGCGATACAACATGCTTAATCTTTTGGTGACTTTTGCGTACTCTTTAGTAGAGCGGGTGTGTTGAGGAAAGGAGATATTTTAATGGCGGGGGGAGGGGTTTAGAGACAGCTTGATTTGGTTACAAAAGAGAGCGAAAGAAATATAAAGTAGTTTATTATTACACCTTTATAATAGTAAAAAAAATTAAAAAAATTAAAATTCAAGTGTTTTAAAAGAAATTAGTCATCATAGTTTAAAATTTTTAGACACATTCAAATTTTCTTGAAATTGGAGAAGTGGAAAAAATGGAAACGGAAAGATTTTGATCTTCTTTTCTTACCTCCCTTTTAAGTAGTAGAATTAAACAAGCTGTTTTTTTTTTTTTTTTTTTTATCATTTTCCTCTCTTCTGACCAAATTTTATGTTGTCATACACGATGCATATACATAAATACGAAATGATAAGATAAAAAAGAATGTTGTCTCACTTTACGTCAGGATAGGATGAAGAACAGTAAGATTTGAGCTCAATCTAGCTTTTTTCATCGGCGTGCTTAGATTCTAACAGTTGAATCAATTTTTGCCGGGCTACATACAAATTTCTTCATTACTATATATACTACTGTGAAATAAGATAAAACAATTAGTATTACAAAATTTATAAAATACAAAGCTATAGTAAAACACATCTAGATATGAATGATTGTGGTTTACCTAACTTATTCTAATGTATCACAATTTTTTAAATTACCTCTTTAACGGTTAAAGATGAATTATCAAATTTCTGGATTCAAATTAGTTTTTTGAACCAGGATTTTCATTTTTTTTATGCATTACATAATACGTTTAATATTGATATAAAATATGTTTGAGTATTTAACATTGATATAAAACTGGTTTTCAAAAAATTAAAATAAATAAATTTAAAATTCAATTCATATAATTAGATTTGAAATGTAATTGGATTGGTTTTGAACCAATCCAATCCATACACAAACCCAATTCGACGATATAAAATCCATTCACTTATAAGCTGTGTCATTAGTGAGAATTATTAACTTTTATAATAATTATTTTTAAAAGTTTAATTTTAATACCGTTAGTATACTGTTTTTTTCAGTGTTAATTAATTATAAAATAGTATAGACATATGATACTAATTATTTAGGCGTATTTTAATTAAATTATTAATTTTATATTATATCGATCATGTATTATGATTAATTAATAATGCAAAAAGTTTTACACTGACAATATATCACACATAAATTCAAACTAAACGAATAACTTTTTGATAATTTTTATAGAGTTTTTAAATAAAATAATATTCTTTCTAATTTTTAGAAAAATATTAAAATAATATTCTAGGTTTACGTCGTTATAGATTATTAAGCTAATTTGCTCCCAATGTGATAGTTATCGACAAACTTGATTAATGCTAAAAATAACTTGATTAAAATATTGGATCGTGAAGGTCAGTCCAGTCAAGTGATCACTGATACTATCATTCTTTTATGCTTTGTTTTGTTAAATGACGTGACAGAAATCTTATGTAACACTTACCCGCATTATTACGATGTACTTCTGTTTTGAGAGAAAATAAAATAAAATTTTATTTCTTTATTTAATATTAAAATTTAATTATAGTAAATAAAATATTAATATTTAATTGATTAATTTAAAGATTAAAATGATAAAAAATTATTTAAAAATAAAAATTATTAATTTGTATTTTTAAAGTTGAATTAAAAGTAATATATTTTATTAAAAATCATTTATTATATTAAAATTATAAATTTGTAATAATTTTTTAAAAGATAATAAATTAAATGAATTGTTTATATATATATATATATTTTTTTATTTTTTTTTCTTTACACAAATAAATAAGTACTAATAGAACGAAGAGTAAATAGTATAATACGTGTCGTCGTCTTGGTCGGTGTT
Source organism: Abrus precatorius (assembly GCF_003935025.1). Classification (NCBI taxonomy): domain Eukaryota; kingdom Viridiplantae; phylum Streptophyta; class Magnoliopsida; order Fabales; family Fabaceae; genus Abrus; species Abrus precatorius. Next base: position 15,884,494 of record NW_020874384.1, read on the forward strand.
AATTTCGGCAACTGCTTATAATAATGGTTTTTGGTAAGAAAGCTAGTATTTATCATGATTTTATTGCATCGAGAAAGTAGAAGCGAAGAACACGAATCAAGAAAGCGATAACGTGACCGTGAGCCAAAACTCCACGTTTCATGACATGACTTGTCCATCATCATCATCCACTCTACAGCATAGACAAATCAAAACCATATTCATTCTTCGTATAAAAGGGAGGAGAAATGTCAATGAAATAAACACGGATTCCAAGTTTGTTAGTAATTTGTGGAGGGAGCTACTTTAATACTTAATAGTGACCCACAAAACTAAAACCAAGAAAATACAATACATTATACAGCATGCGCCCACCGGTTAATCTCAAAACTACCACTCCCTCTGATTCTTATTATTCTTATTCTTCGTCTTCTTCTCCACCCAGCGATCGTAGACTCAACATTATCGCAAACCACTTTGTTCACGTTCGCGATCAAATGGATTCTCACGATAACATCTCTGTTTCGTCAACTGCAGCTTCTAATTCCATCTTCGCTCACCTTGTTCGTGCTCCTGAAGATCCTATCCTCGGGGTATTCCTTGCTTCTCTTCTCTCAACGCTATTTATTCGATTATCAGTATTATGATGCACGAGACGATATCGCGCTTTTGGCTTTTTTTTTTTTTTACGTTCTAGGAAATTGTAAGATCGCGCTCTCAACGATCTATTTGAGCGTTTTTTTTTTTTGGATAATTATTTGAGACTGATTTCATTTAATCTAGGTATATATTATGTAAATTTATTGTTTCATTGTGTGATCTTAGACTGTAATTATTACGTATGAATTCCGAAGCAGCACGGCACGTGATGCTGATGGCTTATTAGTTGTTGCGTTACGATTGAGAATTTGTTCACGCGAATTTGATACCGAGGCGTCTAATTCAAGCCGGTTTCATACGAAATTTTTGTTACTGATTGTTTTGTTTTATTACTTTTCTTTTGTGTGTGTTTGAAAAATAGGTGACTGTTGCTTATAACAAAGATCCAAGTCCAGTTAAGCTCAACTTGGGTGTTGGTGCTTACCGAACTGAGGTGAGTGTGGTTACACTTGTGGTTCTTAATTATTTGGGACAAGATTAAGGTTTCATTGCATGTGATTTGGCTACTGAAAATGCTTGTGGAAGAATGACCTGTAACTAACAATTACTGAATAATTTATTCAATTGGCAATACAAACCTTCAATTCTGCTTATTCGTAGTGAGTTTTACTAATGCTCTAGTCTTTATCAGGAAGGAAAACCTCTCGTTTTGAACGTAGTGAGGCGAGTTGAACAACAGCTATTGAATGAAGTGTTAGTACTTGATTATCCTCTCTTTCTCCTTATTTCCGATGAAATTGTGTTGAAAATTTTTAATAGAGGTTTGTTCTGCATTATTTTCAGGTCACGCAACAAGGAATATCTTCCAATTGTTGGGCTCGCTGATTTTAATAAATTGAGTGCTAAGCTTATTTTTGGTGCTGACAGGTTAATAATATAATTAGTGATTTTTTGTTTTGAAAGGTTTTTCCTGTTCAGTACCTAATCGTTTATTTGCTTACATTTTTGGATATAGCCCTGCTATCCAAGAAAACAGGGTTACCACTGTTCAAGGCTTGTCTGGGACTGGTTCATTAAGAGTTGGGGGAGAATTTTTGGCTAAACACTATCACCAAGTAAAGTGCTTTGTCCTTAACTTTTCTCCTCTCTTTGTCCTTTTGAACTGATATTAATTGCGTGGTCCTACATTAACATCATCTATTGCTCGTCTGTTCAGCGGACTATATACCTGCCAACACCAACTTGGGGCAATCACCCTAAGGTTTTCAACTTGGCAGGTTTATCTGTCAAAACATATCGCTACTATGCTCCAGCAACACGAGGGCTCGACTTTCAAGGTTAGAAGTTATTGTATCAAGCTGTGATGTGTCTGTTACTTATTTTCTAAATTGTATTGAATTTCATATGCATCATGATTAATGTTAGATGACTTCATTACATTTTATTCAATGTTAATTTCCCCTTGTTCCTTACAGGACTTCTGGAAGATCTTGGTTCTGCCCCATCTGGATCTATTGTTTTGCTACATGCATGTGCGCATAACCCTACTGGGGTTGATCCAACCCTTGAGCAATGGGAGCAGATTAGGCAGTTAATAAGATCAAAAGCTTTGTTACCTTTCTTTGACAGTGCTTATCAGGCAAGTCTTTTTGCATCTGACAAACTTCTAGCTTCCTACTTCTTACCTTTGAGAAGTTTTTGTGTGGACTTATTCTAACCTACTTTTATGCTAAAACTACAAAGCCTGCCACTTGAAACCCATTGAATCCTGAAGTTTTGCATGGGTAGAAAATTTGAACTTGGAAATGTTTGGCTTCCCATTTGGCATAGCTTGGTGAATCATGTCCACACTAGAATATATCCTTACCAAGTCTCAATGCCTATTCTTTGATTAAAAACTATTTTTTTAAGCTATATCTTTATTTGTTAAATAGGGTTTTGCTAGCGGAAGTCTAGATGCTGATGCACAGCCTGTTCGTTTGTTTGCTGCTGATGGGAGTGAATTGCTGGTTGCACAAAGTTATGCAAAGAACATGGGTCTTTATGGAGAACGTGTTGGTGCCTTGAGCATTGTAAGAATTTAAAAGCGTTAAATGGAAACAATGAGGTTTTCTGTTAGAAATGATTAGTCAATTGCGCATGTTTCATGTCCCATTACTTTTTGAATCTTTGTATTCTTTTAGTGCAGATGATGTAATTTTTATGTTTATTTTTCTTGTATAAAAAAGATGACCAATAGTTTCTTGTGTGTTTTGCTAAGTTGCCTGATCTTTTCTTTTTTTAAAAACAACTAACCTAGGTCTGCAAGTCAACTGATGTTGCAAGCAACGTTGAGAGCCAGCTGAAACTTGTGATTAGGCCCATGTACTCAAATCCTCCCATTCATGGAGCATCCATTGTGGCTGCCATTCTCAAGGACCGGTATTGGTCCTAGATACTTCTGCTTTCCTTCAACGAATTAGGCAAAGAAGAATTTGTGGTTGACTATCATGTTACTCTTTCCCATTGTTTTTTTTTATATGCTAATCTTGAAACGGCATAGTCAAGTGGTGATGAATTTTGTGCTTTTAAATGCCTTTGGTATTTATGAAGGCCATGATTCAACTATTTGTTTGATACCTCTAGAAAGGAGATTCTAGTAAACATGTTTTTATCTAAGGTGATGGTTTCCTTCTTTGTTAAATTTTTTTTTACCTGTTTTTGCTTCTCTTTCAGGGATTTATTCAATGAGTGGACTATTGAGTTGAAGGCAATGGCTGATCGAATTATCAATATGCGCCAGCAACTTTTTGATGCTTTACGTGCCAGAGGTCAGCCTCTACACAGTTCCTTTTACTATTCCTTCAGTTTTTTTCTATTTTGGATGGTTCTGTATCATCATTGTTGCACCAGCACGCAAGAAGTTTGTTCTGTTCTTTTCCATCTTTCTCTGCCTTCGCCTGTTCTGTTCTTTCTAAGGTTTTTGTATCTGCAAAACATTTATCGCAATCATACTTATTTCTCTGTTACTGATGAGCAGGCACACCTGGTGATTGGAGTCACATTATCAAACAGATCGGAATGTTTACTTTCACAGGATTGAATTCCGAGCAAGTTTCCTTCATGACTAAAGAGTATCATATATACATGACATCCGATGGGTAAGATGCTCTATTTATGATCATTAAAATGAGTTCAAATGAATATGTTACGCACTATCTTTTCTTTATGTTCCAGTCACGTGTGAACAAGGCAGCAAGTCCGCCAATTATCTTGTTTATCATGCCAAATTATTTCACTGTAAAATAAACATGAAGTTGAATATGCACCATGTTGGGGGTTACATTTTATAACCCTTTTTCCTCTGAGTCATGTCATACATGTCTATGTTTCTTGGCATCATGCTCGTGATATTTTTGCTGAAGGTATGTGTATGCAGAATTTATTTTTTCATCACCAAGTACGGTTTTAGAACTCCACGATAAATTCTTTTAATTGCACTAGGACCATGGATATTCAGGAGTACATTTTGTTTGCCAAACCGGTATTAACACTTGCCAGTTCTTTTGCTATGTCAAAACATTCAAAGATTTGCTGGATTTAGTTAATTTTTTATTTGAATGATATTATTTTGCATTCACGTTGTGTTTGATGGTGCACATTTTCAAAGAATTATGTTAGAGGCGATGCAAACTTGGTAAGGATTTGCTTATGCTATCTATTGCTATTAATCTCTGCCGGCAGCATGGACTTGTTCATTCAAACAACTCGTGTGTGTATAGTTATGCATTTATGCCGGAATTCCGGATGACTCAACATGCACTGTTTATTGCAGGAGGATTAGCATGGCTGGTTTGAGTTCCAAAACAGTGCCACATCTCGCGGATGCAATACATGCAGCTGTTACCCGAGCTGCCTAAATCATGTCAGTGACTGCAATTTTCAGTTTGCCCCCAATTGGATTGTAATAATTATGTACTTCAATTATGAAACCTTTTATTATATAACTGTTTTGCTTACCGGGCTTCTTAGATGTGGCATGATCAAATGTTCTTTTGGAGTTTTGTTTTGTTTTGTTTTTTTTGGGAAGGGGGGGGGGGGGGGGGGGTTTAAAGGTTAAATTAATATGCTTCCCTGGATTATTGAAAAAATTTCAATAAATTTTTAAATCCCAAAAAATCGCAATTTAGGTTTTGAACTTATTTGTAACTGGGTCTCGAGAGTAAGGTTTGGTCAATAGATTGTGAAGGTAGACAATATTTTAAAAATATAGAAACTTATTTGAAAATTTTTAACACGTTCAATGACTTAATCAGAATTAATTTTAATTATCTGAAAATTTTTAAATTGGCTTTGTGTTTAAATTTGATAATTGAGATTAAGAACATATTCTTTAATTTCGATAGCATCTTATGTCCTATGTAAATAATTTTAAAATCCATTTAAAATTTGTAAATAATTTAGAAACTTTAATTTAAATTTTATTGTAATACTTGCTGAAGCAAAAAAATGTTTATAAGCTTGTTTTGTGTATAAAAAAATTGTATTTTCATTTACTATAAAAGATATAATTTTATTTTTCTGAAGTTTATATAAGAAATAGTAAAATAGGATATTGTTTTCTGTAATATTCATATAAGTTTTAAAGCAAAAAATGATATTTTAAAATTATGATTTATAAAAATAGGAAATAAAAACCATTTTCTCAAATTAAGCACAAAATATTTGCTGGATGTGTTTTGTCTTTTAAATGTGGCAGTAATAGCGGAGTTGTTTGAAATATGAAATGATTAGAAAGTATGTATTGTACTCTTGTTTTAAGACCTTTTTTTTTATTCTAAATTGTAGACCGAAATAAAATTTGGCTTCTCCTATAGGATAAGTTATAAAGAATTAAAAAGGGTGATATATGATCTAGTGTCAGGAGGATGAAGATTATTTTTTCCCTCACCTTGTAACATTTATACTATATGCCCCCCCTACTTTTCCGTAGGGAGAGGAAGCTTCCATCTAGGTAAAAAAATCGAAGAGGTTTTGATGCCAAGCAATGAGCTTTGGGTTGTTCGCTTCTTAGTGTTTTGGCTAAACAAGGCGTTTTGAAGTTTAAGGTGTCCGACATTCTTGGGTTTTGATTCAATCGGCGACGCGGCAGGGCTTACCTCCTAAAGATTATTCTTGTATGCTTGCTACTTTTGCTGGTGGGAGTATAGAAGACCTGTTATGAATTGCTTATTCAAGCATAAGAAAAACCTAAATCCTTTGTGAAATTTGCTTACTATATAGAGGTGACAGATTATGAATCAAGAATCATCAAGTGAAATGAATTTTTTTTGTTACAATTACAAATTTAAGTCTCATCACTATAAGCTTAAATAATAAAAATAACATATTGAATACAAAACTATATATATAACATACACTTATATCACGACGAGCAGACCAACCGGAGGCTTTAGCCATGATAGTGTACGAGAGGCTATCTACAACCCTTCAACAAATACGAAGAAGGGCTTGAGAAGCTCATAGATGAGGATTTGCTATTATCACCTTTGCCCGGGGTTTCACATTCGCTAAAATCCAGGATCCGTCGCTCCACCTGCAAAAAAATAAATACTTTTAAGCTACAAGCTGTTGATAAAAATTAGAGAATGCAAGAATTCACAGCCAAAAGCCCGAGAGAGTTGAGCTGTATATTTCGGGTACATCATTTTAACATGAATATGGAAGAGTTATGCGAAAGGATACAATGAATATGTCTATACATGGGGGTAAGGTAAATCCAGCTTTACCAAAGCATTTGAAGCCAATTGAGACAATGGGGAATGGTTCCCATGCTGCTTATTTGGATCATCATTTTCCTGGTCTTCATCCCTGTGGTTTCCAGATGCATCCACCAGTAATGCCTTAGGAGTTTCATTTCCCAGAATCTCATGAATATTGGCATATTGAGCAGCAGTTTGTTCGCTGATTTGTTTCATCAACCCGATTGCATCATAGCTTTTGTCACCTGGGCTCAATAAGTACCCAAAATCCTGTATACGTGCTCTCTGTTTTTAGTACGGTGAAACTAAAATCTACTTCAAACAGTAATCATCCAACAGAACGTACAATACCTCAATTGTAATTTCAGTATCAATCCTGGGGCTAGACAAAAATGTGTTGATGAACCAAGGAGATTTCCAAGCTGAAGGCGATTCAAGGCTTTTCTTAAACGGTGTTCCACCAAATCTGAAACACAAACAAGCAGTAGTCAGAATCATTGACTCTGCCTAATTTTAAAATGAAAGGAGAGCATTGTGTAACAATTGTCATCAGACTATCACGTTGCAAAGAACAAAAACTAGATAAACGATAACAAAATAGATTAAGAAATTACATGCTACATGTTTCAAAACCACCATCCTTTCCAGCATGATCACCCGAATTCTCCCCTGGGCCTGATGAACTGACAGATTGTACACAAGTAACAGCGATTGAAAGTCTTTCATTCTCCTTTACCCGAATAGTAGGAGAGTTAACCCTTGAGCATGGGTTTTTTTGAGTTCTAGCACTTGAACTTAGAACTCTCTCTGATTTTAAATTAATTTGATCAGTCCCATACAATAATAGGTCATTCATATCATGTTCAACCAAAACTCCAGAAGGTTGTTGCACCTGACAAATAAAAATAACGAGATAGGTAAAAATTTAAAACTCTGGATAACAGCTTATTAAAAGAAAATAATACTTACAACATCAGCAGCTGTACGAACACCATTCATCTTAGAATCAACATCAAGAGGTTGCTGCATAATCTTATCCGGGGAATTACTGTCACCTAAACCTTTTTCTGACTTTTTGTCATCCAAAATTGCAGATTTGTTCTTCTCTACTTCCACCCTAAAAGATTGTCCATGATTTTCTTTACCATCCTCAGCAGAGAAGGCTTTCATGTTTTGCATTGAAGATGGAGAAAGCAAATCTGCTCCCTGAGTCTCATTGTCATCAAACATGACATCCAATCGGGAAAAGTCTTTAATCAAAGTTGATGTCATGTCAATCTCAAGTTTCTTGTCGATTCTTTTATCTGATAGTGGAGATAAAAGGTCTCGGTGTCGTTTCTTAATTATGGATGGTGTAGCCGTGAAGGTTTTAGCAGCACTTTTCAACAAGGCATCTGGACTATTGTCGTGAGAAGGTGAGTCCCACAATCTAAAAGGAGTTAGACAGTTCATCGATGACATCATTAACTGGCGGATACCTAGGGGACTAAATTCTTGTTGCATATCACCCCCAGATTGAATAAGATCACAACTTAAGAAAGGAATATCCAAGCTTGGAAAACGGGGCGGTTCATAACATAGACCTCCTATGTCCTCTTGTTTTGTATGCACATTTGGCGTTTCATTTGTTGGATAGGAAGTTTGCATAGCATCTGATTTAGATCCCAAACTATTTACAGGGACCAATTTTGAATTATCCTTCACAACATCTGATGGTTCTTGCATTTCTGCAGCGTCTATTCTGTCTATACAAGGAGAAGTGGATAATTCATTGGCATAAATTAAGTTATCATGTGCTCTGGAGACAAAATGCTGATCCTCAGACCCAACCAACCGATTAGCTTCAGTAGTATGCATCAACGTATCACCAGTAGAAGAAACTACTGGTTGGACAGACGGTAATAATGACCGACAAAGAAATGAGGTGCATCCAGACAAGTCAACCATGTTTATAGCTGTATTATAATCTCCAGAAGAAAAACATTCATCACTCATTGCTTCTGAAAATAGGATTCTGCAACATTCATCATCAGTTATCAACATATTATCTTGTTTAACAGAGTCCATTGATGTAGGTCCCATGGATGTCACAACACCTAACCCCACTAAAGTCTGATACGGAACATTCACCACCTCATGGCTTTCGCCATGAGCTATGCAATCATTTTGCAACTGTGACGATTCCTGGCCCAAGTCCAGCGAGGAATAATTGGTTAAGGCAAGTAAATCAAGCTGGCAATCCCCGTTTGTTGAATTGCTTGGTTCATGTGAGTATTTCTGGTCAATGAAATGAGAAGTGCAAACTTCTTGGCCAGCTATGTCTGAGAGGGATGCTGTAACTTCATCCAGAGACACGAAGTATGGCTCTGAACAGGATGCTTGACCAGGACTATAATCCTTTCCAAGATTAGATTCTTCGTTTAGCCTGTATTCGTCCGTGTTTTGTAAAACAACACTACTCATCTCTCCGGCTGAAGGAAAATGACTAGCATTTGCTGACTCCTGGCTACACTGCGAAACTTCCTCTCCTTCGTTCCCCCTAGGACCGTTATCATCTCCACTGTACGGCATCCTTGAAGAGGTTGAAGCGATAGGTTGATTCGGATTTCCAACAAGCGGTACATTTTGTAACTGAGCAAGCAAGCCGGATGCCAAGTAAGAATCCAATTTTTTTTTCACAGAACTGTTCCAGTGGTTTTTTATAGCATTGTCTGTCCTGTAAAGCACAAGTACATCAATACGCTAAATGCATTTTGTAACAGACGCTTAGCAACAAGTAGAGTCTCGTTCCCACATCTACGTTTTAAAAAATTATCGATATTCATCCTCATGCTCGCTGGATTACAAGTTTGATATCTATTTCCATTCCCACTCAGTACCCAAATTCTCATATTAATACATTTTTTTTATGAACTAATAAAGTACAAATATTTTTATAAAATATAAAAACATTTTTAAAAATACTTAAATAAAATGTCAATTATCATAGATGTACAAAATTATAGAAAAATCATTTATCTAAAATTTAGTTTTAATATGAATTTGCTTATAACATATATGTTTATATATATTTCCAAGAAATAAGTATAGGTATTATAATATTTGTACTCATTTTCAGACCCAAACTCATTAAGTGGATATTTATATTACCCATTAAAGATTTTGTTTCTTGCGAGTACCTAATACGTATGATAAATGAAACCAAACTGAACATGGAAAGCCTAGAAAACTGATGATAAAATTGGTTCCCCTGCAATACCGCAGTGCTCCTCTATGAAAGAGGAAGACAATAATTTTATTGATAAATGCTGGTCTTTCGTTTTCTGACTTTTTCTCTCCTACCATACCCCATTATTTTAGGATATCCTGAAGCCTGATGATATCATCATGAAACAACAAATAAGAAACTGTGATTCCAAAATGAAGTGAATGGTTGCATGCCCCCACCAATTAAGGAACAAAGTAGAAAATTTTTATAAAAAATAATAATAAATACACATTATTCTATAATTTCTAAATGCAGTCCAACCCATTTTTTAATAAAACAATTTCTCTTTAACTGCTTAACTAGTGGACAACACTGTTTAAAAAAAGTAATTCAATATATATATTATTTTACCTTCCAGGCAAGAGCTTCGCTAATTCTGCCCATCTGTTCCCGTAAATCTGATGAGCACGTATGAGAGCCAACTCCTCTTCCTGCGTCCATGCTTCCTTGTTTATAGTAGGATTGAGATGATTATGCCACCTATAGATTTTTATAAATTAAATTAATGAGAATTAACTACTTCCCTCGAAATCCCCTATGTATTAAGCTATAAGGATAAAGATAGTGTCAACAAAAATTATACTACTATGCTCTAATTTATCGTTTTTGGACATTTAAAGATACAAAAATGAAATCCAATAGCCTTACCTTTCTCGACATTGCTTACCAATACGTCCAGGTAAATGTTGTGCGATAGTAGACCACTTTTTAGGCCCATATTTGTTCACCAATTCGATAATTATTTCATCTTCCTGTTTCCATTCCGATTCGGTTGGTAAATTAAGATTAGTTATGCATACGGAATGCAGTCCAATATTACAATTTACACCAGAATAAATATCAACATGTAGAGATGACATCAACACGGACAAGAAGTGGAAGTTAGAGACTACCTCTTTAGACCATGGACCTTTGACAAGTTCTGGATTCAAGACTTTCTGCCACCTATGCAGGCATTGCACATCAGTTCTATCCTTGAAACACTCGGCTACAAACAAATTTGGCCATCAGAACGAGTCACATAACAAACTATAGCATAATGAAGCTGCATAAATTAAAAAGTGCTTAATATAGTTCAAACAATTAGGTGTAAAGGTTATAAAAAAGAAATACAATACAAGAAATAGAGTAGAACTATAAAACTGGCCGAGGGGACTAAAAGATATATCCCCACAAAATGTTGTCTCTTTTTTACCCATTTAAATCTTCCCATTTAACCATATTAAGGTCCGCGCGTTCAAGCGTAAAAATTAATCAGAATTGGACATAGCCAACAATGCGCACCATATAGTGTGCTATCAAAATATTACCTATTTTTTTCCAGTTCTTTCCTTTAAAACGCTGAACAGCCTTCCGCAAAATCTCATCCTGCAAAAACAAAAAACACGAACATTTTATAATAAAATATATAATTATCAGTCAAACTTTATATCTTAGAAGGACAAACTATAATTACTAAAAATGCACTAAAGTATCAAAAAGATGAAAAGGCCTTGGTATTTATACGACCATATTTGTTGTAAAAAAAATTTAAATGCAAAATTCATCAAAATATGTCATAAACATGTTTAGGTTCACCAGTTACACAATTTTAGAGTGCAAATAAAACATTACCAATCTATCAAAAGATAAAACAAGTACAGAAATTTGGTAGCACATGCAAAACAACATTACCAAACTCTAAAAAGATAAAATCTGTTTCTAGCAGTTTAAAATCTCACCTCTTCAGGTGTCCATTGTCCTTTTGTAGAGCGCCTTGTAGGGCCAGTTGTCCTCCTGCAGAGATGTATTTTATCGTAAGAGAAAACTCACTTCACCACTTCATAGAAACAACATACTGATGTTACCTATGAACATTTTTTTTTCTTTATTGTTTAAGTGAACATCATTTGTCCAACAGAAAGGGAAGACGTGGATATAGCATGAAATTAAGTTGGAACATAAGAAACAATTAGGAAAGCAAGGATCCCCATCCTCATGCCAACTAATAAATCATTCCCAAAGGAAAGCTAATAACAGTAACAGCTCCAAAGATAATTATGTCGATTGTTGAAAGGCGAAAGGCACTGGGCATTAAACAAGAAATGCCCTATAAAGCTAAGAGAAACAGAAAGAGCTAGTATATTAGCCTCATTTATCACACTACCATTCAATGCTAAATGGATGTCTAGGATCAGAAGAACCGATACATATTAAGAATGTAGTAGAACATAGATAGTTTTGAGAATTACCCATGCAGTGCTCTAATTTTCTGAACACCGTCTGCGAACCCATCTGATGGAGCAGGAGTTGCTCTGTCACTGTCCATAGTTTGCTGGCAGATAAGTAAAATAGCATACCCCAATTCCTACTCGACTGCAATTTTCTCCCCAATTGGTTCTCCAAATCATTATAATTCCTCCCTCAGCGAAGAAATCTCAAAAATAAACTTCTGCAGACAAACAACCAGTTTCCTCAAGCAAACAATTTAACAAAAGGAAATTCAAATTAAAGTTGTTCAAAAACACAGAATCCAATAAAGATTCCTAAAATTCCATGGCAAGCAGGATTGAAGTCAAGAAAACATGATTAAGACTGGAGATGAACATGCAAATCAAATTGAATGAGACTGTTAAAGGCTCATTCACGGAACTAGGCTTCTGCAGACAAACACATACCAGGATAAATTAAGTTGCAAAAGAAATGAATCGGCCTCAACCAGACACTTTAACACAGGACATTTTCAAAACTACAGAATACATATTAAAATTAAGAGAAATGCTAGTAGCAACACACTATCTAATATTGACTGAAACTTATTAAGAATCACAAACTTAATGACCCTATTCATAATTTTGTAATTTCCCAGAAATTCCAACCAACAGTAGAGAGTGTGCTTCTAGCACTCCTCTAAAATTAAATTTAAAGAAGAAACATAAATTCAAATTAAAGTTATTCAGAAAGTGAGAATCCAATAAAGATCCCTCAAATTCCAGGCAAGCAGGTTCAAACTTAAGGAAACACCATTTTAATTGAAATGAACTTCTGCAGATAGATAAACACACAAATCAGATAAATTGAAGTTGCAAAAGAAATGAATCAGCCTCAACCAAACAATTAAACCAAAGGACATTCAAATCTTCAATAAACAGCAGTATGTCACCATTTCCTAAACTTCACCACTTAGATCACACAAACCAGCGTCCACCTTATCAACCAACAGTTCAATTACACAATTCCACACTTTTAAAATCACAGAATATATTTTAAAATAAAAATAAAAAGCACATCAATTCAAATTAAAGTTGTTTAAAAAGTGAGAATCCAATAAAGATCGCTCAAATTCCACAGCTAACAGGGTCGAAGTAAGGGAAATACGATTCTGAAACTAGAGAATGAGAAAAATGCGAATGAAATGGAAGGAGACCCGTTAGAGGCTTACTCACCGGACAGAGCTTCAGAGGGCAAGAACTAGAGATAGCAGATGATGCGATTGAAACGGTGCGCATTTGCAGATCCAGACAGAGATTTATGTTTAGCTAAGATCTGCAAATGCACTTTCAACCACCACAGTGCAAAATAGAGACGAAGAGAGAGAGAATTGGAAATAGTGAAATGGTGTTGTTCTCTATTCAAACATAAAGAGGCGGACTCTTAAGTTTCAAACCATTTGGTTAAGGGTCGAACATCATTGGGAAATGGATGGTGGGGATTACGACACATCAGAATGATGCACGTTATTGTGCTTCTTTTTCAAAAAGTACAACATGCAATTTTTTATTTTTAAAAGACAAATATCACATTTTTTTTATTTTTCTTTCTTCAAATTTCCACCATACATGTTTTTTCCTTTATGTTGGTTTGTTCAGACATCTCATACTCCCTCCAAAAATAATACATTAGGATAAAAAGTATATTTTACAGACAAATTTTAAATGAAAAAAATAAGTAAAAATATTTTATAATGAAATAATAGACAATTTTTTTAAAAAAGTGAAAAGTATATATTGTGTCAAGAAAATCCCAATGAATGTATAGTTGTGTGAAAATATTACGTCAAAAGAGATGGATGAATTAATTTTAAAAATTAATCAATTAATGAAATAAGAGTGTCAACTAATTGTTATTTAATGCATATAAAAGCAGTTGAATATGAAGTCTAACTCTTGAATGGAGTGTGATTTTTTATAAATTAGTGACAAAATTATATATTATTCAAATTTTAGGATGTCATTTTATATTTTTTTAAGAATGTTTGAGAACTAAATAATAAATTATTATAAATTGCACCTTTTAAAAGTGTAAAGACTAAATTGTACATTACACAAATCTAAGGATACTAATTTTGCATTTCTCCCATGAATGTATGATTGAAGAACATGGGATTGTCACAAGTAGGCCATCTAACAAAAGTAATCTTCAATTTAAAACAATTCATAAAACAAAATGCAAATAAAAAACAAGTTATCAATTTAGGATTGTTTTAAACACTAATGTTATACAACCATGATGGGAGTAACAATTGCTACCTAATAAACACTAATGTTATAAATGCACATGTCAAAACTTTAAAAGTCTCGTTGCAATAAAATGTATAGCAACCATAGGATAGTCATGACAAAAAATTACCAGTAACTCACATTGTTCCATAACTTTTTTCTTTACTCTGTCTCTTCACAAGTTAAGGAAGGTCGTACAGCCTTCTCGGTCACTTGATTGGTTCCTTTCCTTTGCCTATACCAGAATTCTTACCATTACAAGGACTGCAAAAATTATCAAATTGAAAGCTTGTTTCCATATTTTTCTTTCTGCGAAACGATTTTTCTAATCTGTACAATATTGTACAAGATAAGATGGTTATGATAAATTTTTATTAAAAATTACAAATTTAATATAATTTAATATATTAATAATATTAAATGCTATTTTTTTTTTTATGAAAACTTATCATTTATAATTTTTATTATGTGCAATGTTGTAGTATTAATTTCTTTCCAAAAATATCATTAGAGCTGCAAAGCACAGATGCTTCTTCTAAGCCATTACAGCTTGATGAATCTGACCCATGAATCACACTTGCCATGGGTGTGAAATCCTACAAAGTAATGAATATATCATCAAGTCTACCACTTCGGAACTTCCACATCCTTCAATATATCATTACATGTAGATTTCCCCCTCTCCACCTTCTGCTACATTTGCGTATTTCACTTTCTTGAAACATGTGAATTGCATCCATGAGAATGCTAACTCTGCAACTTCCAATTTTGCCCATCGTTTGAGGTGCTACTGCATTGTACAAGAAGACCATAACCACTATGTTATTTTATATTATATCCGACGGTTAGACATGAAAGGGACCATCGTGGACCAACTTTTTCCAAGTCTATCTTGGATGCCACCAATTTGATAACCCAAACCAATCCGTTCTTCAATGGGTTAATTCAGTTTGGATTTGTTATTTATTTTTTAAATATAAACCAAACAAATTAATCTAGATTCATTTGGAGTTTTTTCCCTTCAGAATTAAGCCATATACCCTCACTTTTATCCAATCATCTTACACTGATGTGAATCTCAAACCAGAGAGGGAAAGAGGACACGTATAAATTATATATTATACACTATAAAGAAAAAATGAAACGTAACGATAATGTAATGGGTTCATCGAACAATAAAAGCAAAACTTCAGTATATTAGCTGAGAATACATCAGGTGACCAAGCAGAGCCTGGTTCACCGAAATTCTAGAAACTAGAAACTAGAAACTGACGTGTATAACCCATTAAGCAGCACCAACTTTCTGAGCTTTATTGGGGCGATTCTCTCCACGTTCATTCTCTCTAGAGCGTGCATGTTTGCCACCTCTACCATGCCTTCCTCCCCTGGAAAGAGAGGATATAATTAATTTCAGTTTAACCTTTCCCAGCGGCCAATATAACAAAGGAAAATATGTGAAGAGAAAGGTAAAAAGAAAAGTTAAAGTCAAATTCAAGGCATTGCCGAATCCAACCACATACCTTCCCTGATTACTTTTATATTCTCGATGCTTGTCTTGATTACCACGAAGCCGGCACCAATATTCTTTTTCAGCCTCACCTGAGATCATGACAAACAAAAGTAGCTCAGTTAACCAATCCAATATCATTGTCAGTAGACACCACTTTGGTACTAATCTCAGCAACTAAGCTCTCCAAATCTTCTCCTAGGTAAGTGGTTTTGTTCATCTAGTACAATGTTTTTTCAATTTTAAATAGAGTAAAAGCCTATATCATTAGCAACTTAAGATGAGAAATAGTCTAAGCCCACACTGAAATACAAGCAAAACTTAGACAACTGTTCAACAAAAATACAAAACAATTTGAAGTGGAACTAACCAGTCACTGGATCTAGAGTAGCAACATAATTCTTTACAACCAAGCCACCCTTTACTGAAAGAACTGCAGCAGCACGAGCTTTCTGAACAGATTTAGTTTCTTCAAATCGGATGTATCCTGACTCAGCTCCAATCTTGAAATCAATGTACTAAAAAGAAAACAAGAATATTTAATCAGTTCAGAAAGCTTGAATATATACAATTTTTCAGTAGCAGGAATCTAGCCCACTGTCAGGGTGATCAAATAAAACTTCAAAAAAAAAAGGCATCCTCCTTAATAAAGAAAGCAGATTCTCAAACTTTATTAGAAGGAAGGGGAAAACCCAAGTACCTTCACTGTACCAAACTTCTCAAAGACATCCTTCAAATCCTCACGCAAGACAACATCCATGTTGTTCTTGTAAGCAGCGGCTGAAAACTTTTTATCAGCTTCTTGACTCTTTCCTTCACCTTCAGTTTTCTTTCCTTCTTTCATCACATTGTTTTCTTCATCATTGTCAACATTTTCTGATACCTTTTGGTCACTTTCCCCAGAAATAATTTCAGAGGGATTTTTCTCATCTGTTTTGGGGACAACACTATTGCCATTGGTTTGTTGATCAACCCCATTTCGTTCTGAAGGAACTTCATCAGAAATGCTCTTTAGTTTGAAGGCAATAATTAATCCTTTAGGATAGCTGTTATGAAAATGAATGAAAACTATCAGTTGACAGCAGATACATATACTCATTTTTTGAGGCGTATAAAAGGTTGACAGCTTCTCACTTTTCTTCTGCATTTAAGTAATTCTGTTGATTTGAACTGCCAGGTGGACGAGATTTTTCATAATCTTCTAATTCTTTTTCTCTCTCTGCATTGAAGTCCTTCCTGAAACATCAGAAAATATCCACATATATTATCAGACACCAAGCATTCATGCATTTCTGTCTGACTGTCTCAAATACCAACATTCTCAAATTCCTTATTTCAGTTATTTTAATTCTTCAAAATATGATGCCAGGAGAACTTGACAATAAAGAAACTCCTTATCACATTTTTTTTCCTCGACATAGATAATAAATGTTTGGTTCCTGCTTGCAATACTTTCTTTTACACAAAGGAACCCATCCTTGTAAATATTTCAGTCATTACTTTTAAGAAGCCAAAGTTTTTAACTTTTTGGTAGAGCAAATCATCCCAGGTAAAGATACTGAAAAGCTATCCGTATTCTTACTTTGGTGTTAATTCTAACGCAGCCCCAGCATAGACCAGTTTTTCCTTCATGACTTTTTCTACTTCTTCCTCTGATGAGAATTCAACAAGGGCTGTGCCGCAGAAAAACTTTTTGTCTCCAACATGACGAGGAAGCCGGACACTATTAACCTGAAACCAAAACATATATAAACAAATAAATAAAAGAGATCACACAAAATACTATCAGCCAAACAGCACAGTTTATCTTTCTCATAGTAATACATAATCTACAGCACTCAGATATTAACAAGAGGAATAGAAATGTCACGGTTTATCTTTAAATGATGAAGAATGTCTTTAAGTTTATCAGAAACATTTTGGCTATAATCTTAAAACCTGGTCAAGAGCATTACGAAATTTCTCTTAGGCAGCTTTCACTCCACTTGGCCAATACCATACATTGAAAACTCAGGATAAGTAGAAGAAACATAAAGCTTTTTAGCTAAAAAGTTAGCATGTAAATCATGGTACTGGTCTCAGGTGTTACTATTACCTTGGCATAGTGACCAAAGAACTTCTCCACATCTTCAAGTTTCAGGTCATATTCAAATGGTGATGCAGCTAGTGTTCTTATCTCTACCTGCTCAATTACCTGTTCTGGCTTTGGAAGTTCAGTTGTCCTGCCAACTTTTTCCCCTGAAACATACAATTAGAAGATAAGGGAAAATATAGGGTTATAACTTGTTATTCTTCATTCAACACATAATTAGCACCCAAAAATAAAAGGCAGAAGACTATTTAATCAATTCAACCATTGGTTTAACAATGACAAGTATGAGTAAACTTAAACTAAACTAGCCAGAACAACAAAATGTAAAAATACATTCACACAATTAAACTAAGCAAGCCAAAAAGCACAAGCCCATAATGTCGCAGGGTAAGTAAAACTACACATTCTTACCAAAAAAGAACAATTGAGCAGAGGAAACTAACCATCTTCGGAAACCTTGAGTGAAGCCGAATTTCTCAAAGCTTGAGCAACAGCATTAACAGTATCTCGGGCCACTTCATCGGCCTTAACATCACCCAAATTAAGGTGCTTTCTCATTCGATTAAAGGAACAAATCAACGCTAAACTAACCACTGTGCGACCAAAGTCAAGGCCCACCAGGAAAAATTCAAACTACTTTAACGAAGCACCACAACTACACGAGAAACGGTTAATACGAAAATGACGATAAAGATAAAGGATACTTCCATCTTTGCTTTCAGTGACAGTTTTCCTCATAAAACTATCCATGGGAAGGTTGCTATCACTGAAGTAGAACTCCACCTGACACAAAAAAATAAAAAATAAAAAAAATAAAAAAAATTTGAACGATGATAACAGAAAAAAGCAAGTTAAAATAGAAAACAAGGTTGAAATATGATTAGTACCTGTCTTATAACATTTTTAGCGGTTGCTTCGTCCAACAGTGTCGCCATTGATGAGTGCAGAGTCAATGAGAGAGAAAGAGTATAGGGTTTATGGCAAGTAACTTGAAGCTTAACGTGGGATTATCAGTTTTTAACTTTTCCCATTTTAAAGGACGTGTTCTGAAATTAAAACGAAACATGCCCGGGCTCTAATTCGCGGTCCAACCCCATCCGTTCCTCCTTTTTTCTTGGATAAATATACGATAGTAATAGTATGTATTGTATTTGTATGTATCCCACGTTACACATTTATGTTTGTTAAGTAAAAATATTTAAAATCAATAAAAGGAATAAAAAATAAATCATATATGTAAATAATTAATTTAAATGAAAAATTACAAGTACCTCAAATTTTAGAAGAAAAGGTTTTTGAAAGATATTAAAAGGCACTGATTTTAAAACATAAGCATTTGAGATTTGAAATAAAATAATAATAATAGTACAAAAAAATAATTTATTAAATTAATAAATCTGAGATTTAAAATAAATGTTAACTTACAAATTTATAATAATTTGAGTTTTTAAATATAAAAAATAGTAAATAGTGATGAACAGTTATCATTAGGAATTAATGAATAACTTTATTTTATTATATAAAGATAAATATTTTACTTTCAATTTTTATATTTTTACTTAAACGTTTCGTTACTGAGTTATTTGTTTTTTTATTTAAAAATATGTTCATTTACAATTATATTTCTTCATAAAATCATGGAATTTTTTTCCTAGAAACAAGCTAAATCTTGTTTAAGAAAGATCAAATCCAAATGCTTTGGGCAGAGTTTTGTATACAGGATGTTGCAATTTATTTAATTAATGTTACAGATGATATATTGAGCATACAATTTCGGAATAAAAATAAATGCAATAGTATAGACATTGATAGTATTGATTTCTAAAACAAATCAGTCAAATGTTATAATTTATTCTGGTAAATTACTGCCAACCTTCAATGCAATTAGTAATTCTAACTTTTGCTCATAGTTTAAATAAATATCATATATTAGCTATTACCGGAGAGAGAGCAAAATTGGAACAAACTTTATGCGTAAAATTAAAAGAAGAAAAGAACTAAAAGTCGACTCCGAAAACAAAGAAGAACCTAACACATTTGTATTCTGAAAATAGAACATACTTAACGTGAAGTATAATTTGAACAATTTCCATCCGTACTCACTAGATTTCATGTGAGGCATTGATTTAACTTAGCAAGAGATATAAGCCAAATTTTAACTTTAAAGTCCTAAATCAAGTTCTTGTTTGCGGGTCAATCAGCACACACTCTTTATACGTGGGGAAAGGGAGATTTCCCATTCCTTTTGAAGCCAAGGTCTGGTTCTGGTAACTAGTTTTAGTTCGAGTAAAATTACCATGGAGGGAAGTTATGACTTTGGAGTCTCTCAAGAATGAAGCTTCTTTTTTACCCCTTGCTCCACTCAGCTGAAGACCAGTGTAGACCCCCCAGAGTTCCGCAATGAAGGAAGTACTTTTCTTCTTTGAATAAACCCACACCATCTCAATATGGGTTCGCGGGGCCACTTTAGATTAAATTTGGTGTACGACTCTCGGCTTTCCTCGACGTTATGATGAGTGACTTTATAATACACTAGGGAGAGTTGAGTGTTCGAAAAATCATGCTTTCTTTTTCCCAATATAGGCATATCAACCAGGAGCTGATCATAAAGATGTGGCTCCACAGCAAGTAAGAGAAATGACCCATCTCATAGCTGAGGTTGCCACCAATTTTTTTTTCTTGGTCAACAGGCTGTCACCAAGATTGGAGAGTATAGTGAGAGGTTTGCAACCTTAAAAGTAGGGGGATTCCAATTTCAGATTTGATTCCGGGGACCATGACAATCTCTGACATGAGTCGCTAATATTATTAAGATTCTACTACCATGATACTAATCGTACATATCACAACCCAGTTTCTAATTCAGCAAAACGGGCTATGTAGCAAGAATTAAGACGCCTCAAATATTGTATTCGCCATGACTAATTTATAACCTCTTCATCAAAAACGATATTTCAACTTACACGTGCAATGTAAAACCCAACAAAACATCATTATCTTGTTACAATAAAATTATGTTTGGACCGAAAATTTTAAAATTCTAAGAAATATAAAAGCAATAATCAGATGTGTTTAGAGTAAAAGTAAAATATAAGAAAAGTTATAAATGATAAATATAAAAAAAAAAAAATAAGCATAATAAAAAAATTCAAATTCTTTTTAAAAATAAGTCATTTAATTCTTTTTATTTGACATAAAAATTATCTAGTTCAAATCATGTAATATTTTAAAATTATTTTTTTTACTGTCTAAAATACATAAATTGTAAAAGTTTTAAAATCCTCTATCCACACATAACCTAAAAGTTTATTGTTGCATGCATATAAATATAGCCAGTACTTGCAGTTTTTAACTCAATGTGAAACGTTAATTTAAAAACCATCGTCTCGAGTTATAGATCAGGTACAAAACCAATCATTACATTCCCTTCCCCCCCCCCCCCCCCCCAACCAAATTTTTCTTCTCTTCTCCTTTATCCTTCAATCCCAATTGCATAGACATTACTTGGTTTCCTTAGCCAAGACAATGCAGTTTCAAATTCCAGGAGTACGGTTATTTAATCAATATAAATCTGCCAGGTAGAAAGTTGACCGCCAGTCTTCTGCGTATAATCCAATAATCAATGATTACATGAAATCCTCCTCCAATTCCTGCAGTGATTTGCTTCCTGATGCAATTTCTTTGTTGGATGTCATATTTTCTGCAACCATCAAACCCTTGTAGCTTCTAAGCTCTGCTTGTCTATCCTTTTCAAGTCTTTCCAATTCCTCACGGCGTTTCTGCATGGCGAAACATGTGCATAAATAAACATAACAATTGTTCGATAAAAATGTTTCCATTTATTATTCTAGCATTTTCTGTCATATGCAATGTGAACTATAAACCAAGTAAGAAGACATCAAGACAAGTTATCAATTAGAGCACAGTAATTAAATTTCACATATGCTTTACCTCAAATCAGACATTTTAGAAACCTTGGGTTGGATCCTCAAATTCTTAACACAGTTCACAATAAAAATATCCCAAAAGCTGCAAAGTTACTTAAAGAACTCAAGCAATGCATGAGGCAAAGGAATAAATAGTTTAGAAAACTACGCATCTAAAAGGTGTGCAAAATGGTGGTTGAGCTTAATTTTGATGCTTCATCGGTGTAAAAAAGTTTTACACTTAAATCCATTGATACGATAACACATCTTCTAACAACTTTTAATATATGTTAACGATTGCACAAGATATCAGACTTACTAAATAATGAGGTTGGATGAAAGAGCAAAGAATTTTTTCACTGACAAAGCATGAAAATTAAAGTATACTATTGGATCCAAGTCTGTTCAGCATAATCTACTACGCATAGACACTGATGATGATGTGATGCATGAATCAAAGAAAGAAAAAGAACAATCCAGCAATACTCACTTTTTCTCTCAGTATTTGCTTTCTCTCAGCTCGTTCAGCTGCATTAACTGCTTCTCGCTCAGCTGCAGTACATGTATCCATATACATATCAAGATCAAAGTATCAAACAAGTCCAATCAAATTTGTAAGCATGTAATTCATCAAAATGGGAAAATGCCTAGCTATGATAGATGATAAACAAAAAATCAAAAAATAAAAGATTGTGCACCAGTTGCATCCTTGTCCAGAAAATAGCAGTTTTAACTTTTAAAACTTAATTATTTAAAGGGAAAGGAATGGGAACTTATAATTACCTTTCAAATCAGGTTTTCTTTCCACTTTTGTCTTGTTTAGCCTGTTAACAATCTCATTTATCCGCTTCTCCACTCTCACAGTCCGAACCTTAAATGCATGAAAACCAGATATTGATACTTTGAAAAGAGAAGCTGAAGCATCCACCCACCCACTGTGGAAAAAAAGGGCAAAAGACCAAAAACTGAAAAAACAGAAAGAATATGCAAAAGATCCAATTGTAAAAACATTCACCATCTTTGGGTTGTGAAAACCAACTTGACCAACATCCATTGAAGCAGATTTCTTTAAATTAGACCAGGGAGTGTAAACAACATCAATATTGTTCACTTTATTTCCTGCCATGAATAAAGAAAAAGGGTAATGACTAAAGGCACAGAATTAGTGATTGGAAGAGAATACATATGTAAGTGAAATAATAAATACATAAACACGTCTTGAGAACAAGAATTAGTCTTTCTGACTTCTAGTTGTAAATATAACAGAAGAAACTTCGATATGAGCAATGTAATGCGCTACTTACAAGCTTACAACAATATATAGAATTTCCATTTAAATCAATTAAACTAATAAACCAGAGGAATAATCAGTCACGCTTTTACCTTGGATTGAATTAGCTTTGACAAGCTGAGCACAGTCTTCCAGTAAACTTTCATTCATGTCATCAATAGTCTGACCTTTGTGCATCCTCACATAAACATGGGCCGAAGACATCTTATCAACATGGAACCTACAATAGACACATTTCATTAAAGAACTTAAGAGAAAACAATAATTAAAAAAAAAAATCCAAGCAAACATCAACCAAATCAAAATAAAACGCAGTCACAATTCCATGCAACGAACTTTACAAAACGTGTAACGGGACTTCTATCTCTCGGAAATATAACAGAATCAATAGCCAACCAACAATATCACATACCAAGAGATGATTGCTTCCTATGGAAACAACCCAACTTTTGTCACACACAACATACTTGATAAAATTCAATATTCCCATAAAAACAGAATTGATTGAATGATAATTCTGAAGAAACGTGAACGCGATAAATTCACCACCAAATTAATATTTTTTCACTTTCAAACTTTAACTGGGGCAAAAAAATGGAAGCGAAACATAAAAGGAACATTCGCTACATAAACACATAGAATTTGTGGAATCGAAGAAGAAAATCATAAAATTGAGGAATTAGGAAGCAGAAATCAAAAGGGTTAGGGTTACCAGATGTCTTCGGGAAAACCGTATTTGATGAGTTCCTCGTTCTCGTACTTGTCGAGGCCCATGAAAATTGTGTAATCGCCGGCTTCGGGGCGTGCTTTGAAGTAGAAGACCATCGTGTTGCTTTGCTTTCACGCACACGAGATGGAAGGGGGTACCTTAGGGTTCTGAGACCCGTCCTTTCCTTGGCTTCGCACAATTCAAATTTGGGGAATCGCTTTTGCTATCCAAATCGCTGCATAAATCATAATCACCGAATTTTCACTTTCGTCTTTTTCAAAAGGTGTACAAGCTTCGGGGGTCAACTTTCAAATACAAATTTTCGTTGGACCTTTTCTGGCCCTGGTATACATAACAAACACTTCATTTTTTGAATAAATTAAATTTTAGATTTATAATAAATTTAAATGTATTTTTTAATTTTAACATAATATACCAAAAAAATTAAAAGTAACATATCTTTATTTTAATAGTTCACTGTCCTAGTTTTTTATTTTAAAAAAATTATATCTTAGATTTAATTTATTTAATACGATAAAATAATTATTAATAAAAAAAATTTCAAATCATTCATTTATAAATTATTTAAAATTTAAAAATATTTACTCAACATTCATTTAATTTTATTTTTAAATATCCATATAATGCATAAATTTTTGCGAATTTTATTAGAAGCAACGAGATGAATTTTTATTAGTAATCTTTCTAATATTTTTATATAACTTTTATTGAAATAAATATTACCCTCAAAAACCATAAATCGTATATTTGTATTTTATGTAAAATGTGTCAATTTAAATGTTAATATATTTAATATTTTGAAAACGTATATAATATTTAGTATTTTTTTTATTATGTATACGATTAAAATATTACATTAATGATATAAAAATATTTAATATTATTTTTATAATTTTTAATACGTGTCCATAAATACAGAGTGAAAAACTGCATTAATATTTTAGTTCTATTAACATCAACCTTTATAATTACTTTTATACTTTTAAAAGTGGAAATTTCTATGAAATTTTTGTTTTATTATATTTAAAATAAAAACAATCATTTTTAAAAATAAAAAATTATCAACTTTATATACTCAAGATAATTTTAAATTCCATAGATAGGGTAAGATATAAAAGATAGAATATGATAGTTGAATAGTAAAAAAAAGAAAAAGATAAACTTTTATCCTCTCCTGCATTTCATGCACACTAAAGTAACAATTTAAATGGTGTTATCTTATTTTATCCAAACAATTTATAACTCAAACACCATTCTGCTACAAAATAATTTTTACACTGGAGAGGTGGAAAAGATAATCATATAATATAAATTCATATAGCTCTCACATACTTATATTTTCGAAGTTCCATTTTAAACAGCAAGTTGTTTGACTCAAAACACTTTCAACAGTGTTCCAATTTTGGAACATATTGCAGCATAGGATGAAGAATAATAAAGTATCACTTTAAAAAATCGGCAGGGAACAGACATTTGCTATACTTTTACATATATATGATGTTGCTATTTCTGTTGACTTTACTTGGAGTTTTAAATGAGGCAACGAGGAATGGATAGCCACGAGTAGAATCAATAATTGGGTTTGTTCGATAGGCTTAACTCTTAAGTCTATCGAATTATAGAGTTTAAATTTTAAAAGTTAATTACACTCAAGTTATCAAGTTAACTTCAAGCTAGCCTTTTTTGCTTAACTCATTTGAAACTATTTTGTATCAAGTTTAGATTAATCTAATTCACTTAGTTATAAAATATAAAGTATATGGCTATAGTTTAGGCATGTATTTTAAGGCTCAAATAATAAAGTATAATTTGTTGCTCAACATAATAACCAAGGTAAAAAGTCTGAATTGTTCTAATAATATATGAGTTAAGTAACTCATTTTATTAATCTTAGTAAAACTTTATTTGAGAGTTAATTTTTAGAGAAAAAAAAAAAAAGAGAGAAAGAGAAAATTTATGTGATATAATTATTTGTTTGAAATATTTTATATAAGAAGGGAGAGTTTATACACTTTTTTAATTGGACTTTTTTAATTATTTTAATTTGAGAAGTTTTATATTAACCCTACTTCTTTCTTCATTCCTCTTTTTTTCCTTACCTTTCAAACACTTTTCTTCTCTTTTTTTTCTGACTTCTAAGTAAAAGCTAAAAGTCTTATACATACTTAAAAAAGGAAAAATATAGGGAAGATAATGCATACTCTAAAAACATTTAAAAAAACTTAAACCTAGGATTATTTTCTTAGTTATTAAACAATTAATCCAAACTTAAAATATTAGCTCTTGGAACAGTACAACTCTCTTAACATGAGAGGTGAGCATGCGGTAGCTAGCAATGTTCTTACTTCCTATTTAAGAATAAACAATATATTGTTTGACCCCCAACAAAATAGGATTAAAATTTAGGATAAAAAACAAATAAAGTTAAGGATTAAATATATAGGATAAGTTTTTGTTTAAGTAAATGGTTAATGTTTAATTTTTAAATAAAAGTTTTAATGATATTCATAGTTAGAATATTTTGTTTTGAGTGATTGCTTAAAAATTGTGAAATTATTAAAATGAGAGATTTTTAATAATAAAGTCGTTAACAATGTGTTATTTCTTCTCAAATTTAGAACCATGTGAATAATCTCATTGTTGATTTTAATTTTGCAACAAGTTTCATTTAAGTGCTTTAAAAGAGAGGAAATTATTGCCCTAGAGACTCAAAGAAATTGACAAAAATCAAATGTGGATGTATCTACTAATCTGCGATTAAAGAACTGCTTGTAATGAATTGATATAGATTAACAAGGAAAGTTTTTGGTGGGTTTTAGTAATAAAATTAATCCTACTTTATCCATTTTAACTAAACTTTGGGTTTTGTTATTGGGTCTTCTACAAGTCTAAGCTTTTAATTATGATAAAGTATTGGTTGAGATGAATTCTAAATTAACCATGTATTGGATTTGTTCCAAGATTGACAAATGTCATGAATTTGCTCCCTTAATTCATGAGATTAAACCTTTACTCTAATTTGTAGAATTGCTAATTTTTATAATATTTGTAGGAAAACTATTAAGTATTCATATTTTCTTGTCAATATGACACATCATGAATCATTCAATTGTAAATTTTTTTTATCTCTCTCCCTCTAAGTTTACTGCTCTTTTATGTGGATATTTATGGGATAGTGTTTACTAAATTAAACAGTTAAGTTTATTATATATATATATATATATATATATATATATATATATATATATATAAGACAAAACAACTAAAAATATATAATATAAATATTTTTAGTGTCATTTTTTAAATTATGGTCAAATTTCTTTAATGTGTTAAAAATAGATTCAATAAAATTTTATGTATAATAAATTTGTATTAAACATTATACGAGATCGTTCTGAATTTTGATTTGAAAAAGTGAAACAAATAAATATACCCACCGTTCCTCGTACCTGAAAAAGTCATCTAATATGTAACCAATCGTTCTGCAAACCATGCAACGTTGGGTTAAATAAACACCCTAAATACGATAGATAAAAAAAATGTTATCATATATTATTATATTGTCATGCTTATCAAACAACTTAACTGAGAGTCAGCATTGATTTTTTTTTCTTAAATTTATTGCCTTAAACCAATCTAAAGCGGCCAAAAGTAAAAGAAAATATTGAAAAATAATAAATATTACTTTTGTATAACAATATTTTTAATAAAAACCTTTTAGTTTTAATTAATTATTGAAAACTAACTATAAAAACTTTTGATATAAACAAATTATTTTTATGAATAATTATGTTTTTTTATCTTTTATTCCTATAATTTTTTAATTATTAAATATATTTTATACTACTTTTAATCATATTTATAAAAAAATATTTATCAATTTGTTTTGTCGTTTTATATAGGTTACACTTTTTGACAACATATTTGTTCTAATAAAAAGAAACGCAACGTGAACATGAAAGGTTACTCATATGTGATAAGTACTGTAAAGGTATCAGCAGAGGTGTCAAGATAATAGGAAAAAGCAGTACGCATGACTTCGCCTTGATAACTTATCCTGTGAACTTCTTCAAGCCATACACGTATGCATACTCCGTGTGACAGAAGAATTTTCCGTGAAGATACAAAGCATCTTCAAAACAATAATCGATTACCACAACACGTCTGCTACAGAAGATGACCCCACACCTTGATTTCAACTTTATAAAGGATTGGATTGGATTCGAATGATTGATATTTGTAATATCGAAATTATTGCCAATTTGTCATTGAAATCCAAAAAATAAAGGATTTAGATCACATACTTGCCATTAAAAAATCTAGATGCTATTACAAAACAATGAATATTCGGAACATAATTCAGAATCTGAATTTCCTACGGAATCACTCCATTGACTTGGCAACAGTAAAAACATGAACCTTCGAACATGAGAGAAGCCTTAGAGGTCAATTTAGGTGAACTAGGCACCTGTCTTTGGGTACGGAACTTTGAATAATGTAAATACGACAAAATAATCTTCCAAAATGTGCTATGACCCGTACTTGCATATGTTCTCAAATCCCATATATTCATGACTCTGAATCTT
The DNA here is from genome assembly GCF_003935025.1 of Abrus precatorius. NCBI lineage: Eukaryota > Viridiplantae > Streptophyta > Magnoliopsida > Fabales > Fabaceae > Abrus > Abrus precatorius. The sequence continues at coordinate 15,912,692 of NW_020874384.1, forward strand.
CCCTACCATATTTGAAATGCCAACTCCACCTAACAAATGAATGAAAAACATTTCAGAATTGATAAGCATATTAATATTGTGCCGGCCTACGTAAGTTTCGTATTTATCCAAACCAAAAAAAAAGAAAGTTGAGATGCCCACCTAGAGAGATTGCACTAACAAATATTGTGAAGGCTAGAATAAAGATGATAAGGGATGCTCTCCCAAACAATATGATCAGCTTTCTAACAATATGCTGTCCAACCAAGGCTGCAATAGTAGCCACTAGAGTGAAGTAAACAGCTGTTTAACAAAACACAGAGGTTAGAGGCGATTAATAGCATGTGTGGAATTGCGTTCAAAAGTGTGTTCACTTCAACGTTACTAGTTGTAGTTTCTGAGTTGGATCCACAGTTATAGTATTTCTAACGTGTTTCCAAATATATCATTAAGTAATTACTTGAATAACTGCATCATATCAAAACACAAATAGCTATAAGTTCATGGGCACGAACCATAAGGAACTGGAAAACGTTTCAGCAGGTAGTATTCTATAACAGACATAGAAGAGGAGAAAGTCATGGCAAAGGTGGCTGTGGCGCTTGATACCTGCACATAACACATTGAATCATGTTAATAGCAGAAGTTCAACTTCTACGCCCTGCTTTCCCTTCAAAAACTGTTACAAAACAATTCTACATTCACAAGTATCTAATAATTTCACATAAAATACTCATAGGGAGCTGAAGGTGGGAGAGACTTGCGGTATGATCAATGGCATTTACTTCCACTCACGAGTTTAATAAATTGTGTACGCATACGTGTACACACATACATGCATGATTTTTTAAAAGGGACTATATTTAAAATCTAAAATAGCAATAATGCCCATTTTCCTCCCATTCATTTCTTGACATATATTTTGTAAAACTATAAATGAGTATATTAATGCCCCAATAATTGGTTTCTGTGGGCAGCTACATTTCCTGAATACTTTAGCACTAGTTTATAAATTGCAATTTGAAACTAACCTGAGGTGGGACTCCAAGCTCCAGAAAAAGTGGACCCATAACGAATCCTCCTCCCAGTCCTAACAAGCCACCAACTACACCAGCCAGTACGCCAAAGACACAATAAATAAATAGCTGGAGTACGGTAAATTCTTTCCCTTGATCCCCTGTGGAAGCAATTACTCTACGTCCACTGAACAAGGCAGTTGCCTCATATGCAGTTACTCCAACTGAGATTGGAACCTGCATGAAATGGAAAGCATGCTTCAAACAGTTTTCACTTTCCAGATATGGTTGTGACTTGTAAATTGTAACGGACATTTGGATCCATTTTCCGCAAAAGTTTAGTACTAATAGAATATCATGTGCAATCAAGAAATGCAGAAGGACGCGAAGAAAGGTAATGCCCTGGAGGCAACTCCTGAACAGAGGGAAATACCTGTAACAAGTTCAGTACCCAATATGCTGTTGAACAAGTAGTCGTATAGTTTTCCTGTCAATAGGAGATTATTGGTCTCAGTTAGATAAATTGCGTGTGGTATAAACTGTTGTTTTGTAGTAGATATGAAGCCAACCTTGATAATCTGTAGTGCAAGGAATGAAACCCAAACAAACGCAAGAAGTCCAAACTCCTTCCAATATACATTTTCAATAATAGTCACCTGCAAAATTCACATTATTAGATACGAAAATTAGCCAATCCATCAGAACTCACTAGAGTGGAGGTTAATGACCTCACGTTCCTTGGTGTCCTTTTCAGTGCCACCATTTGGTCCACTGGGAAGGGGTTTGTATTCTACTTCTGCCCCAGAACCTGCCAGAAGGAAAGTTGCATTAGAAAGAATTTGATCCATCTCAACTTTGTTATGTTTTGGTATGTGTTAATGTGGAGTCTCTGAACTCACCGTTTGGCTCTCGTCGCCTAGCAGCTTCCTAATTGAAACAAGACAGGTTCAGACAATTAGTCATAAAATTTTGAAGTACTATATGTCAAATTTTTTTTGACTCCATATTGAATACCAAAACACTCATCTATCATACAATTAATTATAAAAGCTTCATAATTGAGTCTATGAAGGTCAATCAATTCAAAGACAAAAAATTACCAACAAAACATTATTTTCTTCTCGTTAAATTTTATAAGTTCTTTTGTTTGCTATAGTAAAATTGTTAGTTCTAAATATGTAGTGATAAAAGTATACATGATGAATTAAATGAGACCTTTTTCATTATGGTTTCCTTTTTCCATGTTTCAACCCCCTTCAGGAATGCTTTTGTTGATGTGCCTGCAAGACAGTAAAATCAGTCAGAGGCGTAGGAAAAAGAAGAATCCCTACCAGAAACCACAGTTACAATAATCGTGTTACCTAAGAAGAGAATAATAAGCAATATAGTCACTATCCAATCAGGAAATACAACGTTGAAGACCACTCCAATGCTGATGCCAAGCATGAGCATTGGTTGAATGAGAAGAGCCAAATCATAGTCAATGATGGGCATATCCAACGTAGGATGCCTTAGCTTAAGGTTGTAGTAAACAGTTGACACAGCTGCCCCCATGATCATACCTGACATAACCAGAACAATTGATAACTAAAGGTAGTGGAACTCCACCAAGTTTCAAGTCTTTTCTCGTGTGTCCAAGTATAATTTGATTTGTCATTATCAGTATGAAGTATTGATTATTAATTAATTAAAAATGCAAAAATATAATAAATAGTTTTTTAATAGAAATTATTATTTTTAAATATTTAAAACTATTTCTAAAATTTGATGTTAATAAAAACCGTTAAAAATGTTAGTAGCACTTGAGCGTTTTGAAACAAATTGTGTCTTGTCAGCTGCATCGGCTAAACATTTTGCAGCACACAAACATGCTCAAAAGTATAACCAATTAATTGTGTTCATCAATCAAAATTACCGAAACTCACAATAATCACATTACCACATTTAATTCGCTTTAAATCTTACATTTTGAGATAGCTGTCGATGATTTTGGATCAAATCCAATGATAAGGCTAAGCATAGGAACAAATATTCCACCGCCACCAACGCCACCTACACTTCCAAACGCAGCTCCACAAAATCCCACAAAAGTACCCAAGACAATTTGCCACCCAAATTCCAAATCCTGCGCAAGTAACATATACTGTAACTTTTCCCTGACATGCTATCTATCCAGTGGGACTAATAATAATTTATTATTTATACAATAAATGTTTACAACATAACTTCATTTATTCTTTTTCATCACATCATTTATTTCATTTTGCATTTATGTACTTTGTCTTCATATTTCTATCTTGTTACAGAAAACTGTAAATTATCAATGTATAAGTATAATTTTTCATAATAACAACACAATCAAGATATATAACAACAATAATCCATCGGAAGGCAAAATTGTGTCATTGCAAAGCCATAAGAAGCACTTTTTCAACCGAAGTTACATCATTTATTTTGTGCTAGTTTAATTTGAAGTTGAATAAAAATTTTTAATAAAATTAATTTTGAGTCGTTAAATATAATTTTGACAAGTCATAAATTATATTATGCGTTTTGTATTAACAAAAATAAGAGAATTAATTTTTCAACAGAATCTTCCTTGATTTCCCAAAACTTATCAATCAATAAAAGTGTAAACAAAAACACGATAGAATCCAGAAAAGTCAAATGAAATTATCCCCTTGTCCATCTAAATCCAACGTCACCAATCACCACACGTAAAAGTAAACAAGAAATAAAGACAACCCAATTTTTATTCTTTCATTCGCCTTTGGCTTTAAGGAAAACAAAGAAAGGCAATAATTCAACAAGAAAGGGAACGCTTACCGGCCACACGTGTTGATAACCTGATTCCCCAGATTGCCATAAGAAATCCAAAGTTCTTGTGAGGAAATTGTGTCCATGCTCGTGGGTAACGTTAAATCTTGGCACTTCCATTTTCAGAACGCTTCTTTCTGCAGAAGCAATCCCAAAAGCTGACGCAAAGCCAAACAACACCATCCACGTAGATCCCATTCTCATTCCCCTCCACCGTCTCACTCCAAACTCACCCATAATCTTGGCACCTCTTTTTTATATTATTAGTATTATTTCTCTCTCAAAAAGAAAGCTTTTAGACTATGGCTAATCAAATTCTGTGCCGCAAAATCTGTCACCCACCGGTGATCAAATCGTTTCTCCAATCAAAAAATAAAAAACGTGGCGTGGTGTATTTGACAAACAAGAAAACACGGACCAGGGTAAGAAGAACTAAACAAAAATGTTGTGTTGATGTTTGGTTAAAGCTAATATGTAGGAACGTAATACAACTAAGATGATTTCCTGTGGAAATAATGAACAACCTCGGAAGAAATGAATCAACTGACAACAACAACAACAACCAACAAGAGAATAAAAAGAGAAAAGAGAATTGTCGCCAGAAAAGAAAAAACCACAAGGAGATGGGAGTGAAAAATAATGGGTCTGATCACAACAATTTGCAATGGGTTGGGTTTGTCAGAAGCGATGTGTGCGCCATCTGTCTCTCTCTCTCTCTCTCTCTCTCTCTCTCTCCCCCTCTTCTGCGAGTGATATTCCAAGTCACTTTTACTCTGCTTGCTGCACGGATTTATAAAGACCGAGAATAATTGAGATTCATGATTACCTTATTTAAAATGTTTTTATATTGACAAAAGAAATAGATAATTGCTAATGTTTTATTTAAAATGAAAATTATTGAATTTTTTATTCTTTAAATAGTTAAAATATAAAAGCATATTAAAATATTTCTGGCTTAGAACTCTGCTCCCAAGATTCTTTTTTTTCTCCTGTGCCAATTGCCGATTGGCATGGACTACCCAATTTGACGTGGCAAAAGTTGAAGCCATTATTGATCAAAATGCAATGTTTTTCCTCTCTCTTCGTTTGTTCAGTGTAAATGATAATAATGATAACCATTATTAATCCGAGGAAAGTCGAATATGGTGTCTTTTGAAAGTAGATAGGACGAAATATCATAAACACTCTTGGTACATGATTTTAGTTTTTAGTGTATTTTTAAATATTGATTAAAATTCTTAAACATTCTTATGTATGTTTTCAGTACATTCTTAAACATTGAGTAAAATTTATAAATATTATAAAAATAGAAAAAATAAAATAAATTTTATTGAATTAAAAAATTACATAATTTTTAATAAGTTTAATCAATAATTAAGAGTGTGTTGTTAATGTTTTAGTTAATTTAAAAACACTAAAACAATAAGTATTTTGCTTGAGATTAAAAAATTAATTTTAAAATTAAAATGATGCCATATTATTTTATAATTTGACTGCAAAAATGTTTCTTTATAGAAGTGAAACAAAATAATTATTTTAATAAAAAATTTATTAAATATAAATAACCTAAAACACAATTCAGACAATTAATTACTATATTAAATATTATTCAACCAATTGGTTGTTAAAAATTGTTTTTCAGGATTAATCGGAAGACGCGCTGGATCCACATCCCTCCCAAATGATGAGAATTATTACTGTTTGGACATTTCCTGACGCTAATGTATCATGAATTAAAGAGTAATTATTAAATAATTTTTAAAATTATTAATACATCAAATTGCTTTAAAATTTATATTTAATAAAAAAAATCTATTATACAGAAATTAATATCATGAGTAATACTGTACATATTAAAAAAATTATCCTTAAATATGCCCATTCCGTTTTTCTTCGTCATGATAACAAAATTCATAGATGGATCCACGTCCGAACGCGCATAATTGAATAAAAAACAAGGCATGACAGAGGTAAGACCCGCGCAGGTTGGGGGGAGGAAGGCATGCAATGGACCAACTATGCTGTTTGATTTAATTTGCTACTTTGAAAGCTATTTTTTTTCTCTAAATATAATATTTTATTAAAAATAAATTTAAAATATATGAAATACTCTAACTTGTTACAATATTTAATAAAATTTATTAAATATAATTAAAATACATGTTAAAATTTAATCTTAAATACATGTATATTCTATTAAAAGTATAAAAATATTTTGTAATAATGTGTCAGTTTGTTTTATAGTTAAATTTTTATTTTTGTAATTCTTAATAAAAATATATATGATTAATTTTCCATTGGAATTAATTTTACTCGGAAGACTCTGAATCTATAATCGCCCCTGCTCTCTATGATTCGGATCTGAGGAATATTCAATAATTCATTTCAAAAGAATATCTGATGAAGAAAAACAAACATACACGTGTTTTTTAGAAATTAAAAATACACGATAAAACAGTTGTCGTAAGAAACTTGTTTTTTATATAAAAATATTTGAGATTTCGATTGCCTTATTTTTTCACCCTTCCATATGAAAACAGATGCAACAAACCAACAAATAATTAATACATTTAAATAAAAAATTGTAAGTTTAATAAATCATATACATCGTACCTATGTTGAAGTTGAACGCCACTCTCTTTAGGAATGTAAAAAAAAATATTCATAATGTCAGATTAGTAAATTTGGTGTTTAAAAAAAAACTTGAATGGTTGAATTTTAAACTGTATTAGTGCAATTTCAATCTATACAACACATATTATATTATATTATAATAACTTACTTCCTTTTCTTACGTCTCTTCGGCATTTAATTTCATTCTTTCGAAATTCGTAATTCCTGTGCAAATGAATGGAGGGTAGGGCCGCGAGAACGATGATAGCCCCAAGTGCCTATCAAACGATATCTGCGTAACTGCGTATACAGAAAGACCCAGCACATTATGAAGCTTATAATATACATGTGTCATCACTGTTACACCTGACAGTGACAGCTCAACCTAGCCTTTTTTGTTGTTATTTTTTGTATGATAATATTCTCCTAAGTTTTCAATCCAATCATTGATGTTTAATAAATAGTATGTTTCTGAATTATTACAGAAAATTATTATATTTATTGAATCACTGAAAAATAAATAAATAAATAAATAACTAAATTGTTTTTTATTTATGTGACGTTATCTTAAAACAAAGACATGTCAATAACAATGACCGTGTCATTAGAGGCGGTTAGTCGGTGAGACAGTGAATTTTAAATATAATATGTTTTTACTTTTTCATCTAAACAATCAGTTAGTAATTGTTTATGTTATTGTAGCTGTCGTGTATCGACCATGATGTCATGATATTGTTTGTGTACATACTCTCTGGAACTCATTTAACGATGTAATGAATGATTTAATACGATAAAAAGTAAAAGATATGGAGATAATAAATGAATCTTATAAAATGTAAAAGACATGAAAAGTGGATTTGAAGTTTGTTAATTTGATTTTCTGGGCGTCCACGTTTGATTGTCCCTCTATACAACTCAAATAGAACGTTTGAATGACGTGGGTTTGGTGCCATTTTCATTTTGAACGTGAGGTTGGCATCACCCAAATAGAACGTTTCGTCACTTTGTTATTACTTAATCTTAATTTCCGTTTATTGGTGCAAAAATAATTTACAATTTCGTAATAAACTCATTTCTATATTGGTGCATCTTATGAATCATTCATATAATTGAGTTCTTAAAATTTAATCTGAACATGGTGTTAATTTTCAAAACTATAATTAAAATTATCAGAAATAGAATTTATAAACCTTGAGTCAAACACATTTTCTGTCAACACGGAGTAGCAAACCAGACAAACCTTTATGTATAAAATATTAAATTTATCGAACGTGATTCATGCAATACTCGATGCGTCATTTTATTGCCAGCTGTCCATAAAGTACTGCTTTCTAATTTGGCATGATCTACATTATAAAAACAAAAAGATTCACGTGGTAACTGCATCTTTAGTTAGTGTATTTTTTTATATTTTTATTTGAATAAAAATATAGAAATTACATTAATTGTAAAATGCATAAAAAATGCAAGAAATCCTGATCTTTAATAGAATAATATTATGTTATTTAATTTCTACCTCGTTCTGTTTTTATAAAACTCACGTGTTTTATTATTTTTTTATTATATCATATTACTAAGCAGACTTAAATTTTTATTATTTTATAGTTAACAAATAATCTGATACTTTTGTAAACAAAAATTATACATTTTAATTTTAATATAATTATATGATCAATGTTAATTTAAATATACATTTAAATAACATTTAAGGATTCAAAACCAGATTTATTAAAATTAGTTTCATTAAACTCTAAATCAGACGGGTATTAAATCTCTATTCTTCAATATTCACTTTTTATTATGCTCTTTCAAAATCACATAATTTTATCGTTATTTAATATTTATTTTATCATACACTTTTTAATTATTATTTAATTTTCTTTTTCTTAACATGTTTTTATATTAAATTTAACATAATAAAATATTAAGTAGTATCAGTCATCAGTGATTTTTTCTTTGAAATACGATTTTGAATCTATGCGTGTCCTACTTGTTATTTGTACTTCACATGCAGGAATGTCTCGATCACAAGTGTCCCACTCGCCTTTTTAAATTTATTTGTTATATTTGATAATTCGGTTCCGTGTTTGAGTGTTTTTGTTTAGTGACGCAACGAAGTCGATGAATAAGACTAGCATAAAATAAAAATAAAAATGATAAATTAAATTAAATTTCGAAAACAAATAACCAAATTAAAACCTAACAAACATAAAGGTATATCGAATATCATTATTAATTTTCATTAAAGTAAAAATAAAAATAAAAATCCTCAACCTTCGTTTTCTTCAATTATGCAGTTTTAAATTTTAAGAGTATCAAATTTTATATTAAATAAATTATTATGTAATCAAATAAAAACTAAAAATTTAAAATTTAAAGAACTTAAGAATAATTTACAACTATTTAAATGTATACAAATTTTAATAACTATTCTTTACATAACTGGATCTAAAACTTGTTCTTTGTCAAACAAACTTAAAACACTTGTTAATTATTTCGACGGAGGATTGGTAGATCTTATTGATCTTTCGGTCTTATAATTTTGATTATTTTTGACTAAATTGTTTTTTTTTTTCATTTAATTTTGTACTTATTCATATAAGCTGGCAATATTACTATAACTGTTTAAATTTATATAATAATTTAAATTGCTTGATGACATTCGTATCCGTGTCAATAATGTTCTCTATGAATTTTAGAGCGATCATTGCCGACGCCAGCTAGTTAAAAACAGGGGTTGTTAAGTAATAAAAAATAACTAGGGGTTGTTAATAAGCATTCTAAGAGTATTCGTTGAAAAAATAAATAAATAAAAAAGTTAAGTTCAAAATATATTATACATTTCAGAAAAAGTATTGTTATATTTTAAAATATTAGCTAATGTTACATTAAAAATATTAAATTTCATTAACATACCACTTATCCTCGAGATTCACATTATGATAATCTACTGACGCATATATTAAAATATAGCTATTATTTAATGATTTGCAACTTGTGGTGAAAGATAACAGAAAAACCAATTGTAACATGTGCGACTAGTTGTACAAACATTTATATTCGAAGACAAGCTTGTTTTAATGATAATTGAGTACCAAGGTTTTAACAGAAAATAGATAAAAATATATATTTATCTCAATCTTTAAGATCAAATTTAAGTAATTAATAATCATAGTTTTTTAAAATTAAATATCTATTGATTTTTATAAATTAATATAATAAATACACTTTTTTTAATAAAATGTATTATTTTAAAATCCAGTCTTAAGAGTTAAATCTGATAATATATAAAATACGAAAAAAAATATAATGAAAGAATTTATTTGACTAGATTAACAAGTAGCTTGATAATATAAATTTATAGACTTTTTAGAAATTCGTTTAATTCCAGTGGATTAACAATACAACAAACTTTATATTGTTAATCAACTATCATATTTTTTAAATTAATTATTACAAAAATTAATAAATTTTAATATCATGATAATTTGTAATAAATTAATATACTTAATGATTATTTAAAAGTTTATCAAATGTTTTATGAGTACTAATACTTAAAAGTTTATGAATTCAACTTATTTGATAAAACTGATTATACAATTAGTTTAAATATATTAGATGACTACAAATATGTAATATTATAATAATATAATGTTAGGGTTAAAGTTAAAATTGAGATCTAAATTTGCATTTAAGAATAAAGATACAACATTGTTTAAATTATTATTATTATTATAAAACATTATAACATTTGTAAATATAAAAGAATATATAAAAGCTTATGAAGAATTAAAAAATATTAATTTTTGCTGAGAAATTAAATCTAAAGTATCTTATAATTTTTAGATAAATAATATTATTTTATTTTTTATTTAATAAATTTTTATTGCACTAGATAAAATATTAATTAATATTATATGTATATATATCATTTTTATAAGTTATTTTATTTTTATATTGTGTAATAAATTAATATATATTTTTTTTTATTAATCAAACCATTAAATTATAATTATATTATTATTTTTTTAAAAATTTAGTGATGCTTTAGCAAATTTTCTTAATATCAATTAATGTTCTAATATTTGAATAAATATTATTTTATTCTAATTAATTATATATTTTTTAGTATTGTGTAAAAAAAAATTTTAACAGATGAAGGAAATAATAATAATTTTGTAAAATTATCTCTTTAAGATGCTAATTACATTTTTTTTTTAATCTTTACAAAAGTATCTTAAACATCATTTTATTTAAAATGGAGGTAGTAATATATACTGGTCTGAATATCAGTCAAATGTAAGGGAGTCTAATTTTCCTAAAATTAATACTATCAAATTTTAAAACAAATATTCATTTTCCGTTTCAACATAAAAACGCAAGACATTTTATCTATGAACATATGATCAGTATGATGTAAGGTAGATTTTATATTAGTCACCACTCCTTAGTGCCATTCAATTCCTATTTATTTAGGTAAGACCAAATATTAAACAGTAACGTTGTCTCTAATTTTAAATGTAAAAAAACAGAAAAATATATAATTACAATTACAAAATAAAAAATTAATTATATGAAAATATTAATTTTATCTTTTAATATTAAAATAATTTAAAAAGGAGATTAAACAAAAGAAATCATATAATATAATATAATATGTTTAAGTTTAATTAAATAATACTTGCTAATGATATTTTGGAGAGAGAAAATTACACTCCACTCCACTGGCCATTGACCATTGACCTCAACAGAGACAGAAAACACATGCTAATGGAATATATTAAATCTAACCACAATTAACTTATAAATGGGATGCTGGATTTAATACAAAATATTGTCTTTAAAAATGGCAGGTGTTAGTTTGATTCCTAAATTTTACATAAATACAATTTTGTCCCTAAATTTGTCAATTTTATGAAAAGTTTAGTCCTCAACTTTAATCTATTTCATGTTGGAAGGACCGATTTCTCATAAAATTATTAAATTCAAGGACTAAACTTTACATACATAAACTTGTAAGTATCAAACTAATACAACTTGTCACTTTTAAAGATGAAATTGCATTTAGGACATGGACAAGTGTCCTGTGCAAACTACCTAAATTTAACCATCTAATGTGTCAGGCCGGGTTTAATATGGCGTGCACATCAATATTTAATTAAGCATCCAAATGCAATCAATTTGATTGCAAACAAATTAGCGTGAAATATGAATGAAAACTTGAACCGTACAAACGCTACATAATATTGATTAGGTCCCAAATTTATTTACAGGACACAATTGAAAATGGGATATGGATTCCTATGCAGGCAGATAGTTGTTTTTTATTTTTCGCTTAAGTAAAAAATCATCCACTTAAACGAACATACCTAAAAAAATTTACTGCAGCCTATAGCTCCTGCAGAATCCTTTTCCCTGAAAATGTGTCCATTTTCGTTATTTTTTAGGCTGATTGTTAAGGTATTGGATGCAGCAACTTCAACAACGACAAAAATTAGTTCTGGTCTTTACCGGAGGGCATTAGGCTCACAATCAGCTGAGCAGTGTCTTCCAAAAGGAACTATGGATGAGGCATAACCGGTTATACAAGCACAAAAAACGAAACAAAAAGAATCCATCATCTCCGCAATATCAACATTGTTCAAGTATCAGTTATACTACACTGAAAACAAAATTTATGATCACGCGCGAGAGAGAGAGCCAGAAATAATAAAACCTTTGGAAAGTTTGCTATGGAAACCCAGACTAGGCAGTCAAAATGTGAAAAATCAACCTGAAAAATAAGACTAATATATATTTTTTTAAATCACAATCTGTTACAAAGGTGTGCTGCTGAATAAGTTAGCTTTAAAAGTAACGGTGTTCCCAGAAAATAACAGTATTTCCTTTGTGACTCAGAAATATTGGTCTAGCGCATGCTTCAACTTATTCAACTTTTTTGGTAGGTTTGGCATCCGCCCCTTGAGATGAATTGATGGCAGTCTTTGATTCATCGAACTCCAACAACTGCGTTGATAGAAAGTTAAAAGTTGTTAGAATCTTCCAAGTCTTAACATGCAAACAGTCTTACACTGATGATAAATCAAACTTACACAGTTATACTCTTCATTATGCATATAATACAAAACACCACAAACGTATGATTGAAAGCAAACTAGACAACACAAAAAGGACGACTAATATTGATACGAGAACAGAATGAACAAAATTCAGCAACGAAACAAACCTGTTTGACATCACCATTCCAAATGCAATGAGCAGCCAAAAATCCAATTACAGAGGGTACAATATACAGAAGAGCAGGCTGGCAACAGGGATAAAATAAGCAGGGGAAAACGTTAATACAAAAAATCCATGACAGTTCAACAGGCTCAGCCAGCAATGAATTAGTAGTGAATTTGACATTAATGGCTTCAACCCCCACACCATCCCCCTTAAACCTATAAAAGAAGAAAAGAAACATAAAATACGATGAAACCAGAGATCAGTCACCTGTGCAGCCTGAAACCAGTTCATCACAATAATTGTAAGGACCAGGCCAACAGTGTATCCTACAAATGCGCTCTTGAAATACTGAGGCTGTTTCCCTCTAGACACATCAAATCGCAAAGCCAATGCCACAAAAATGCCTGTAGTAGAAAAAATGTAGCCAAAGTAAATAGAAGTAACGACCAAATAATTATAGATAAGCCTTTTCTTCCACAAATGCAAACAGATCTCATACATCAATTGACAGCTGCATGCATAAACATTTCAAACTTCGAAAGAAAATTAGCTTTTCAGGAAACAGATTGACGTCCGAATTATGACACATTAAAATCATCAAAGATCCTCATAAAGCTAGGGAGAATAATTATTTGCCACTCTAATTTGAAGCTGTAAACTAATAGCCAGAATAAACTTGTCAGCAAAAGCATGAAGTTGCACATATTTTTGCCTGGCTGACCACATAAAATTAGTATTTAGGCCTACAAATGCAAAATATATTTCCAAAGCCCTTCTTATAATAGTTTCTACTCTCCACTACCATGTTACAATTATTGGTCAAAGAAACTCCACAAAGTTAACTACAAAAACCAGAAATTCATAACAGGAAAAATATGGATCAGAACAATGCCTCTTGACTAAAACTAGAAGACCTGTAAAACTCAGTATCATGAGGAAATGGGAATGTATCACAAGGATTTTAACTTTTTAAATTTAGCTTTAAGAGTCCGTTATCTAGATTAAGTAATGGGGCCACATAAGTAGAAAGGGAATAAGTCACCTTATTTAGGAGTTTTAAAAATTATGAAGAGAAAGAAAATTTGAGGGGGAGGCTTTCCCCATGAAACTATACACTCCTGACCTTTTACCTATTTCTAGCTTCCCTACAGGCTTTTCACACGAGATCTGGCAAATTCATGGTGATTTTACAACACACAAATTTGAACTCATGGCATGACATCAAGGTGAAATACAAACTCTTTCAATGAGTCAAAATTATTCGGTCCCTTTTCCGTTCCATTTTCTCCAAAACTTACCAACATAGGTTTTGTACTTATTACAGGGCTATTTCACAACAGAAATACATCAATACAAAAATGAAGGGCGTTCTTACCAGGGATAACAATATCACCAAGTCCAAGCATTGAAAATGGCCTAGCAGAATCTGATGTGGGGAACAAAAGCTGCAAAATAACAAGAACGACAATGTCAGGAAGAAATTTATTACACTTTTAATCTGATAATTGTTGCAACACACGCTATAAACCATAACTATCAAAATTCATGCAAAGATGGACAGAAAGAAATTTCCATTTCATTGAGCAGGAATTTCAACCTTTATTGGTGCATCAAAAGATTTTGCAACGCTAACCATCACAGGAGTGAAGAAAACCCAGAAAATGTCATATACAAATAGACCAGCCTGCAAAACATCAAGTAAATGAATCAAACACTATATTGAAAAGGAAAAAAGGAACAATATAATGAAAAAGCAAAAGCTTTGTCTCTTGGAATCTAGGACTTGTTTATCTGCAGCCAAAGGATTGTATATCTCGAGAACAGGATGTTTTAAATTCACAATTATATGTTCTCTTAAAAAAGAAGCTTTGAGCACCATTAATTGCAATAAAAGCAAAAATAAAAACCTACCAAGAGAATAGCACCAGTCTTGAAAGATCCAAGGGAAAGCATTTCAATTCCCTGTAAATTTTAAAGACAGATGGTGTCAATTAGTGTTGACTAAGTATAATGATTATACAAACATTCATTGCATAATGACTATATGATTGAATTCATTTTTTGAGCCCATTTTCTAAGGGAAAAAATAAAAGCTGCTGCTTCAAACTATCAAAGTGGATACCAAAATGTTAGTGGAAGTTGTGTAACAAAAATATAATTAAATGGTTCATTATATGATTGATAGACAGGTAAATACATGTTTTCTTATTGGCATAATTAGAATTAGGAAAGTAGATCAGAAGCTATGCTATAAAAATTGGAACCAAGTTATCACTATTAAACATAATACTGTGAATTAGATACTATAGTTACATAAATATAATGGGCTGTTAAGATACAACTCTTTGTTTGCTAATTTTCTATTGTCACTTACAAACAATTTATAACTGGCATAAATATCAGGGATAATTGCTTGTTAACGTACACAATCAATTTTTTCTTGTTAATAGGTAGTTATCTAATTGGTTATGTACCTATCAATTCAATCACACACGTGTATACAGGAAAAGCAATCAAACCTGAATACAGAAAGCAAGACCCAATATATTATTTGCCAGCCAATGCTTCCGCAAAGCATACCAGGCACAAAAAAAAGTTCCAGGGATTGCGGCAACAATCTGTGACCTTGTAAACTCAATCTCCAAAGCTGTGTAAGAAAGGTGTAATAAAAATAAAACATATCATCCTGAATGAAAGAAGCAAGTTATTGTCAACTAGATCAAGTACGAAGAGCAAAGTGTAACCAAACAATACAATCACTTTAACACGAGGATAATCATATCATGATAATGAATAAGATTAAAAAATCAACAACAAAAGAAAGTAAATCATAACAACTACCCAAAGGCACTAGTGATCAAACTTGCCCGTTGAACTTAAAAGTGAATTCAAACCATGAAATTAGTTAGCATAGCTAGAACCACCAATTAGTCAACCATTATTTAAGATAACCAGAGGAATGTCTCCCCTTCCAATTAATATGACAAGCCATGTAGGATCCATGAGGCATCAATGCATTTATCATTATTATTACTTATCACTTCTCCACAAAGTAGTGGTTTGAAATTCATTCAAATGCAAGTAGAACCTACAAGGTATTGATGCTGTGCAAGTATCATTAAAAAGTAGATACAAGAACACCATGACCAACTCTTCGATATTAATATCACCCAATGGAGGATCAAGACTTACATATAGTCAAAACACAGTGTATGCATTGTCAAAAAATAAAGAACTCAAAACATTTAGAAATTTCACTGCATAAATAGCAAAAAAAGAAATATTATTGTCAGAAGCAGTAAGAAAAATAGGGAGGCAGGGTGTCACATACAACGAAAATATGGAAAACGCCAGACTATGAGGTTCTCATTCCAATGCTTAGGCAGAAAACGTTTAATAGATGGTAATAATGTTGCCCTGGAGACAGTAGAAGAAAAATCGTGTGATAAAGAGCAAATATGTCAATAACAAAAAGAAGGATTCTATTGACCACATAATAAGCACATTGGACGCAAAGAAGAAAACATACGAAAGTGCAACAATCCCAAGTACAAAGAAGTAGCCTGTCAATACAGTGTTCACCAAGTCCTTGGATAGAAACTTGAAGAGTAAGAAAAGTGATAATAACATAGCACTCCCGACAAAGGGAAAACGCATGGCGTGTTCATTGGACATCGTCTCCTGCAAAATCAAATGCAATACAATTCAAAGGAATCAGATACCGAGCCATGAAAAATACAATATAAAGAAGAGAATAAGCAGAGTTACCACTTACAGTTGGCGGGGTTGGTTTGACAGAACGGTAACAGCCCACAAACACAGTGATGCAAGCAGTCAAAATTACATTTAAATTCGGATCTACTTTCACAACAAGAGGTGCTAAGGTTAAACCTGCCATGACAAATAAAATGCCCTTAATATTGAGTAATTGAGGAACACAAATGGACCCACTCTCGCTCTTACTCATTCACTGACATTATCAAACAAGGTGCAACCAGCATAATTAGAGACCATGGAAAGTGCATAACATTCAAGATTTCATAACCAATTTTCAAAAACATTGCACTGTACCCATTTTCTGTTTGAGCACACACAATTTGGCAAATTACTACACTTACGAATACCAACTGCATTGTCCTAGAATGCGCGAAGTTTACTCATAATTGGGGGGGGGGGGGGGGACTAAACTAGGGAAGCGAACCTGCTAAAGCCAAATTGGCAATTCGCTCCGTGTTCTTCATTCTCCTTCACCTGTTTTCTATTGTGTGTCAAAAACGATGGATTTACTGAACTAAAGCGGTGCGGGAATGGCCTCCACTGCGATCAAGAAACAGCAAGAACAACATTAATAAAAAACGAGTCATCGATCAATTAAAAAAAAAAAAAAGGTTGAACGTTGATGTTATTGGTGGAAAAAAAAAAAACCTCAAATGGCAAAAGAAAATTGCAGAACCGGTAGGCCACAACGCAACCGTAGCAAGCAGATCGGAGAAAGAAAGAGAAATAGATTTGGGGCAAACAAAAGATTTGAAAGTGATAGGGTTTTAAGATTTACCCGAAGAGAGAGAGAGAAGAGAAAGAAAGATTAATGAGGTGTTTAGAGGTTACTACTGCCAATGGGAGAGCGGTGTTTGGCAACGTGGCAAGATGTGAATAGCCAGTGGCAAGAATCAAATGGTTCGCGGTTACGGTGGGTGATGTAAGATACATTACATATTACGTAAAATAAAACTACATTTATATAACTAAAAGGCAACTTGCCTCCCCTTAGCCTACCCACGTAACTTGAGCTCCCTCACCCAATCACAAGACAACAAATTGCCACATAGGATTTCACAATTTTTATTTTTGTCAAAATCACATCGCTACAGTGGAGTCACTTTGGCTGGAAAATGAAGCTGCAAAATATTTATACACTTTTTTTTATTTACCGAAAGAAGATTTTTTTTTCCCAACTACGTAGATACCTTTATTCTTTCCATCAACATTTATTACAATTATATTCATTAAATTTCAACTCGAATTAATTTTTTATTTTGAAATAAAATGTATTTTTTTAATTTTAAATAAGATACAATTTTAAATTTTAAATAAAATATAAAATTTTAAAATAATAAAAATTATATAATTGTTAAAAAAATTAAATTTGAAATGAAAAAAATTAGACAGGTAATTCATTGTTATAGAAAAATAAACATAAAGTTCAAACATTGTAAGAGTATATTTTAATTTATAGTTTTTCTAACATGTCTCCATTACGCATATTAAAAAGTTGAAAATAAATTTTGTATTAAACATCAAGTATTTATTATTTTAAAATTATAACAAAATTTATGTATTTTTTATAATACCTTAATTTTTATTAAATTTTTTATTTAAAAAAGTTAAAAATATTAAAAATTTATTTTTAAAAAATTATAATATAGTTTTTATTATTTTGGAAATAAAATAATTTAAATTAAATATTAAATTATTCATTAATTTAAAAATTATAAACATATTTTATATTATTTGATGGTTTATTAAAATCACCAATAAATTTTAAAAATAAATTAAATATGTTAAATAATTTTTTCAATATTACTTAAAAATAATATATATTTATATTTACTTGATAAAAATAAATAAATAAATTTTAATATAATTAATAGAAAAATATAAAAAATAACAATTCTAAAAGTATTTATACTTACTTGTTTATATTATTTTGGAGAGTTGACATAATTACAAAACACAAAAACAAAATAAATAATTGAAATAAATCTTAACAATTTTTTAAAAATTATGTAAAAAAATTTTATATTAGAAAAAATAAGACTTATTTAGGGATATATAAAATAAAGAATTAATATAATAAAATTTTATTTATTTATTTATATTATATTCATTTGTTTGAATATTTTTAGTAATGTTTGAATTCTAAATTTGACTCAATTAATTTATGATGTACAAATTTAATTTAATGTTTTTTAAATATTTATTAAATTAATAGAAGATTAGTCACCTATAAATAATAAGGTTGTCATATTTTGTATTTTTTACAGTGACAAATTCTTGTGACTACATATACATTATTGTAATTATCAAATATAATAAAAATAAAGCTACATTCTGTACATGCATTTTATTTATTTTTCAACTAGTAAAAAACAGAAACAAATATGTAAGTCAAACCAATCTCAATGTACAAAACAATTAATAAAATACATATTAAAATATGATTTAATAATATACAGAATAATAATTTTGTAAGTGTGAATGCTAATATTTTTATTTTAAATTTGAATGTGCATTTTTATTAACCAATATATCAAATTAATTAACAAAATTATTTAAATAAAAAAATAAGGTAATTGATATTTTTATAATACTTTTTATAGTCGACATAAAATTTATATATATAATTAATTCTATTAATTTTTTCTTAAATACAAATCAAATGTAATATATATATATATATATATATATATATATATATATTTGTTTATAACATTCCATAGTCATTAAATAAACTGTAGGAATTAAATTCAGTCAATTATATTTAAATTTTTTATTATCTTTTATACATTATAATATTTATGAATTAATTACAATTAAAATTAATATATAATTTAGTTATATAAAACATTAAATAATAGTTTGTTGTAAATTTGACACAAGACACAATCTTTTAACTTAATATAAAAAAGTAAACAATGACAAAGCTTATCTCAATTTTGCATATATTTTTAGTTTTTATAGATGACTTAAAAAATGATTTATTCTTGTAATGTTTCTATTAATTTTAAAATATTTGAAATAATTTCCATTACTAATTAATGATAATGTCAAATTCTATTATTTGTGTGTTTGTGTATGGACTTCTCGTCTGCTCTGGGCCTATAACTTCCCTTTTGGGCATTGGGTGTGGGTACTCTCGAAGTGATCAACAGAAAGGCCTCGATCACCCACAGAAAAAGGCCCCATACTTTTTATGTGCTTTAGTCGTAGGCTGTAGCAACTGAATGCCCCACTATAGAGGTATGGTATAAGGGCCCCAGCCTTTAGGAGTTATCCAACTTAGTATAATCTTTTGGTGCTGCTCTCTTACCGGGGTTAATCAGAAAAATAACTTCAAATTATGTATATTAGTGCCTTGCCAAGCGTGTTTTTGGACCCACGGCTGGAAGTGTTGATCCACAGCATTCTGCCAAGATAAACTCTAATTCACTTTGAAATCTCTAATTCAGCAACATAAGAAAGCTTTTAATATATAGTTGTTTTAAAAAAATTAAAAACTGATTAAGAATTTGAACATTTAGCCTGGACAATAGGAGCTTTACATCTTGAGCAGAGCTAATTAGCATAGTTCTAAATTCTGATTTCTGGGTTACACATCACATTCCGCTATCCTTGAATGTTGAACCTCGCAATTTGAACCTGATGGCTGAAGACCATAAGCACTAGTATTTTCAGTATTCACTATACCCGCAGGAGCTGTAATTCTGAGATGACAGTGCCAAATTGAAATTTCTTATATCCTGCTGGTATAGGCTGGCATCATAATCTGAACTATCTGACCAACTATATAATGTGGTATGCCCTGGTGTAATATTTCGAACAAGATCGGATAGAGAAACCACTCCTTCTAAGGTGCCAACTACCTGTTACAAATTGTGAACTTTGGGGTCAGAGGCTAGGCTCATGTATTTATTCTTTTTGTAAAAATATCATATTTTTCTAGCAACTAATTGATGTCTGAATTGAAATATTTTATATTCATTTAATTTTCAAAGATATTAGCTATTTGATTTTGGACATCAATCAATAAAGTAACTCCCAGGGATTTGACCAGGATACAATTATCTTCGTATTGTATGAAGAAAATTGCCTTGGTAGATTATTCTGTCAGACTTACCCTCGTGATCGAGAAACGGATTTACAGTAGAAAGTTCTAATTAGCTTCATTCTTTTATCTTTCTTCCATTATAAGAAGCCGATGGAAATGAAAAACAATGAATAGATATTATTACTTGGCTCATACGAGGTCGAAGCCTGGCTGAATGGCATACACAAGCAGCTGCACAATTAATCATTCTAGCCATCTCATCAACTTCGTAATTTTTCTGCAACCTTGGATCAACTAGGTTGTCGAAGTCACCATCTTGCAGTGCTTGAGCAAGCAATGGCCTAGCCTGTAATGCCAATACACAAGAATATTGCAAGGTCATTTTAATTATGAGGGTCAGCAGCAAAGGAGACCATATGTGCAACAGGAAAAAATGGTCCCTCAATTTCATTATTGCTCCTTGGATATCAAGTTTTTTTTTTGGTTTTCCATCCGATTTATCGCTCACCTGTACGTGGCTTGCCTCCTACGTTGGTAATATCATGTTATTTTAATCTATATGAACTATATTTCCTATAATCTAAGAACAAAGCATTTGAGGCATTTGTCAGCGCCATTGCCCGACCTTTCGTGAAGAAAACGAATACTTAGCCCGTCCAAGTACCACGAGTTTGAGTTTTTTGAAGTCTATTATTATCCTAATAATCATCCACAAACATGAGCAACGAAGTTGTGAAAAACAAAATTATATTTTCCAACATGAAGACTCAGTCAACTTACCCAGTCAACCAGGCTCTCATTCCTTGATCCTGTTACAGTGATTGGGGGACGACCGGTTATAAGTTCCAAAAGCATGATGCCATAGGAATATACATCTGATTTCTCTGTTAATTTACCACTTGATGCATACTCTGGTGCCAGATACCTGCGATAAAATTATCGGTTTTGCAATTATAAAGCTGGCAAAAGCTGATCCAGACATGCGCAATGGACAAACTTTAGCAACACTTAGGTTAGAACATGCTGTGTGTACTTTTTTAATCGTTTCTATCTGTTACATAGCAGGAGAGTGTAACGCACCCGTACACATGCAACATGCAGTTTTAAGACAACATATACTCTGCAAGCCTGATTTTAAACGGCGAGATGCTATATACATAGACGGATAAAAGCAAATATTAACGAAAAGATATAAAGTGACCAAAGTTTACTTTGTGCTTCGTAATGGTAGGGAAAAAAAAAAAATCCAATGTTCACTCGATGGGATTTTAAGGAATTCCCAGCACTAGGGGTAGGTTACTATATTCAAGAAAACGATGAAAACGAAGTCAAATAGTGCAGTTATTATACGTGCAGTAAGTTGAGAAGTAACCGCTGGCCTTACCCAAAGGTTCCCACCACACGGGTGGTGAGGTGAGTAATGCAACTATCTGTCTTAGGGAAGATTTTTGCCAGGCCAAAGTCAGAAACCTAATAAAAACATAAGCTCATCATCAATCTATATCCAAAGTGGTTGATAAACGTATGTCTCAGCCCATCAGTTATTAACAGAGGACACTTCGTGTGCGCTACGATGCATTGGGAACAAAATCAGAAAGTAATTAAAAAAGGCAAATGCAGAAGACTCAATTTCTTTTTTAGTATTAGCAATATGAATTAGAGGTTACTATTAAATATTTAGGATAATAATAATGTTATTATTATTATTATTTTCTGTAGAGTAATGCTATTCTGGAAGCACTCTCTCACAACGTATCTTATAACAAAAAGAGAGAATAAAAGAGATGGAAGTACAGGATAAGGTGAGTGATGTGATAGAAAAAAAGTTGTAAACAATTAAGCATAAAACTGTATTAAAATGACAATGTTGTATAATATTGAAGTGACAAAGACAAAGACTTGCCTTTGCTTCAAACTTAAAATCAAGAAGAATATTAGATGCTTTAATATCGCGGTGAATGATTGCTGGATTACCTGTAGGCATGATGATCATAATAAGAATCAGATTATCATTCTAAAACACATAAAAATAGTACGTCTATATGAGATGTATGCATGTGAATTGTGGAATCCATGTGAAAAATGGGACTTTTTTTAACTTGTGACATTGCAAAGAAATATGCAGCAACAATATTTTAGTAGATAAAATACAGGCTTAGAAAAATCAAGAAATCAAAGATTTAGGGATGCTATAATTTTAACTGCAAAATTGTGAATCTTTTTCTAATTTGAAAGTGAAAACTCTCACAATCTTCGTGTAGATATGCCAGCCCTTTTGCAGATCCCAAGGCAATTTTAATTCTCGTTGCCCATTCTATGACAGCGTTCCCCTCCCCTGCAACACATTTTATATCATCTTCAGTATCATGAAGTGCAACAGTCAAATGGAACCAAAAAACACTTTCCTTATCATCTAGCAGTGGAAGAAACAATTCTCCATTCTAGGTAAAATTATAAAGCAAGGGTAATTAAGAAACATAAAAGAAAGCACTACTGGCAAGTGTCATCACCTAAGCAGAAAAGCTTTCGGTTAAGGTTACCATAAATTACATAGGCTTACCATGTAAGTGGAATTCCAATGTGTTATTTGGTACATACTCATAAACTAGCAATCTTTCTGCCCTGGTAACGCAGTATCCAATCAATTCAACAAGGTGTTTATGATGCACCCTACTAATGGTTTCAACCTCAGCTTGAAATTCTCGCTCTCCTTGTTGGCTTCCTGTTTTTAACTGCTTAACAGCAATTTCCTTTCCACACGGGAGAACTCCTTTGTACACATACCCAAAGCCACCTTCTCCAAGAAGGTTGGACTCAGAAAAACAATTAGTAGCTACTATTAAGTCGTCATATGTGAAAATACCATTCACAGAACCAAAGGCAACACTTGGAGCACGGTTTGCAATTGCTTTCACGGACCCTGAATTAACAGAGCCAGAAACTCCACCTCCCTCAGTGAGATGTGTTGGATTTGATTGCACTTGAATAACATGAGACCCTGATGATGAGATAATGTAGTGTGCAAGCAGCTCAATAATTATCCAACAAATCTAATGAAACATAAAATGCACAATAGTTCACGAATCATGACAATGTCACCAGAAGAAATTTATAAAGAAATTCAATTTAGTAACCAATTTATTAGAAGAGAAGGGATCATAATCATAAAAATAATGCTATTATTTAAATTATCACAAAACTACTTATATTAAATTTTTTACTTTATCTTTTATCAATTATCATTGAATCACTCGTCTCATTTTTTTTCTTCTTATCTCTTTCTTATAAATGATGACTTTAAACGAGTAATGTAAAGTTTAGTAATAACTCATACAACATTTTTTATAAATTATTTTTTTCTCCATTTTGTACATTTCGTTCATCCCTTTTATCACATTCTTTACTTTTCTCTTTTTTATCACTTCCAAAATTAGAAGAATTGCTGTACGAGAGTAGAGTTATTCCCTTTAAATCTATATCACATAATTTACTCATAAAGGAAGGTAAAGGATAAGATTTCTGACCCTTTGATCCAATAGAGGGGGATGAATCCTTATATTGATAGGTAGAGAGATTCTTCTGCTTATTTTTCTTCTTATTCCTGCACAAAACAGTTACAATGGCGAGAATAAACGAAACAAGGATAGCTCCAATTACAAGTCCAATGACGATTCCACTTGACAAATGGAAGGCTGAAAGTTTCTGAGCTCCCACAGCCACCGGCAAACCTCCACTTGACGATGTTGGCCGCAACATCGCTTCCGGTTCCGATGCCGGCAACATGAAACTCGATGGTGGTGCCAGGGAAGGTTCGGTGAATGCAGGTGGAGGAACAGTCGCCGGCGGTGGCGGAAGCGGTGGTCGAGGCATGTCCTCCGACAATGCAGGTGTTGAAGGTGGTGGAAAAATGGAGGTTGGAGTTGGAACCGATGGTGTAATTGTAAACGGTGGAAACGTTCCTGTTGCAGGTGCTGTGGCAAATGGAAACGGTGGTGGCTGAAATGCCGGCGCCGCTGGGGACGGCAATGGAACCGTCAGAGGAAGTGGAATAACTGGAGACGGAGGAGATGGCGGTGGCGAATCTGGACTCTCATTGGATATAATAAGAGGCGGAGAAGCTGGAACGAGTAAAATTTCCGGTGACGGCGAGGACGACGCCGGTATGGTCGGTGACTTAACGGGAGGTGCAGAATTTGACGGCAGTGGCACCGTTAAAGATAACGTCGGCGGGGATGAAGTTGCTGGCGAGGTGTCGGGAAGTGCCGAAGGTGCCGGACACGCTGATGGAGGTGATGCCGGTTCCGGCACTGGAGGAGGAGTATCACCAACCGGCGGCAGTGGAGGCTTCGTCGCCGGTGAAAACGCCGGCGCATATGGCGCAACTGCTAACATGATATTTGTTATTTATATTTTTTCTTCCTATAAAACTGAGGTTCTCACTTGGAAGATGGAGCAGAGATCCATGCACATGAAGCAGTGGACCAATGTATATATAATTAAAGCTGTTTCGTGTTTAGCAATTTGCAGGGAAAACTGAGAGCTACCACTCCAGAGCCATAGCACGCACTGCTTCACTTATGGCTAGTGAGTAGTGAAGTTCAACTCTAGCTAACAGTACCTTTTTTTTCTAAGGTGAATTTCCGCGTCAGAGACTAGTTAATAGCAAATGCGTACAAAAGAAAATTACTTTCACCAACTATTTGGATAAATTCACGTGTTACTAATTTATTTTTAATTCACAGTAGAGAGTGGCATGCATGTGGTGGTTGACCTTTTTCAGAATATACTAAGAAAGAAGGGACACAGAAGAGTGGTTAAGATTGAAAAGATAGAGGAGAGAATGTAAATTAAGTAGCAACCATGCTTCTCTAGTGATGGAAATTAGCTGCATTGCACTCCCGCCCCCTCATCTAGCCATCTTCAGTGCTAGCTGCTAGTGCGAGGCGCGCCAACACATATTCAGAGAGAGAGAGAGAGAGAGAAAGTAAATTATAAGAAATTAAGAATGATTGTCCTTGTTTCTGTGGCGGAACACGGTGAAGAGTATCACAAGTATAATTGACAATTAAAAAACGAATAAGCTGCATTTGGGTTAAAAATATAACATAAAAGTATAAACAGAAAACATGTACGAACAAAACAAACATGGAGGCTTAACATCACGTGCACTCGTTAACACCAGGTGTCATTTGGATATCCAAACGGAAACAAGGTATAGTCAAAAGTTGATGTCTTGCCTTATGTTTTCGAATGAATTAAAAGAAAATAATAGCCAAAGAAGAATGAAATTTCAATGTGAAGGATATGGTATTTTGTTTTATATAATTTATTTTAACGTTGAATCATTGCTTCACAGCAAAATATTTATGTGAATGGTAATTTGAGAAACATTTTCTGCAAAAGTTTGTTTAAAATAGATGTTTTTGACTTTTATTTTCAAATAAATTTAAAAATTACATGGCCAGAGAAGAATAAGAAAATTATTGAACGGTATTCAATTTTCAATGTGAAGAATATGGTATATATATATTTATTTGAATCATTTTAACCTTGAATCACAGCAAACTATTTATGTGCATAGTAAAATTGAGGAATATTTTTCGACCAAAAATTATTCTTATCGCGGAGGAGACGATGAGTAAAGTTGCTCAAGAAAAATCTGGCACAAAAACTAATCACTAATCAACCAATGCCAATGCCATGAACGCCACGAACGCTTGAATAAGCGTCACAAAATCAACGAAAAGCCTCTACAAACTTACAACCCAGACTCGGGTTTGCTATAACTGAGTATCTCCTGATGGAATCATCACGTGGGTTGGATACAAAAACAGCTACAAAATCTTTTTACCCAATGGAATCCCTATGCACTCTCTGTCATACCCTGATTGATTTTTTTTTTCTTTTTTTCCCCCGTTTCAGTATACATTTAATCTAGGATTCCAAAATTTCGTTGTTGACTACTCCACAGCCTAGAAGCATACAGTACACGATAAAGTTTCAAGGTAAACCAAATTTGGACAAGGCTGATTGGAATAATGTTGAGAAGGCCTTGGATGAGCTTTGGTCATCGGCTTTTATTTTAATCTGTGACTTGGCTGACGATGTGTTGATTATGCATTCCACAAGATAAATTGATGTTTCTTCAGCTTTCTGTGCAAAGAAAAAGAACTTGAAGTTGGGAGACTGACCACCAGATGCAATGCAGTGTATCGAATGACTTTGCATGTGCCGTAGAAGTGCATGGGGAGTTGTCAATGATGCAATCCCGGGAGGACTTAGAGAATATTCCTGCATCAGATTATGAATGTTAAATTTAACGTAAGTCAAAATGCTCTACATTTTTCATTGGTCGGGAGGCAGCCAAAGAAAAGCAGAAAAGATATAGACCATGTTCAAGTATTTAGTTCAACTTCAAATTTTTTATGCAATATCAGTGCAAATTTTCTCTACAATTTACACTATAATCCAGTTATGTATTGTCACATCATTTAATGATCTCAACAACTGATAAATGGCATGGCAACACATCATTGGATGACAGTCTACAATGCTTTTACAATAACCATTCATCCAAATTACATTCATCTACAAAAGTGAAAGCAATCATGTTAATGAAACTGATATTATAATTTCAAAGCAGACCTCTGATAAAGATATTGGAAGTTGGCGCCATTTTTGCTGAAATGTGCTGGGATCCAGTACAGCTTTTGGGTTGAGGTTCAATGGAGGAGGTGGGGGTGTGGCTGCAGTCCCAACTGGAAAATCTAAACCAAGCAGATCATCGATTGCGAAGCTAGATGCTGGAGCTTGACTAGTTACACTGTTAGTTGGAAGTGCTAAATCTGCAAGTGGTTGCGAATTTGTAGAAGGGGCAGATGAACCATTATAGGAAGGAGCATTATAGGCAGAACCATTGCTGCCAGGATCTCTCCCTTCCTCTTTTTCTGTGGTACTTAGAAGCAGATCCTTGTCATTTGCTTCCACCCTCTGAGATGGAACAACAGAATCTCCAGACTCTGCACTGATAGATAGATTTCCAAGTTCATCTGAAAACTCAAATGTTCCTCGGTGTTCTTTATCAGTGAACATGTAAGAGGGCTGCAAGAATTTTCCATTGTTAGTTTGACAGAATTTAGAATACACAGGATCAACGTAATGCAGACAGGTCTCAAGTAATGTTACTAAGAAAGGGTGTTTAATTTAACCTGTCACAGGCTCACAGCACAAGGTGTAACCTTTAAGGCACTGAGGCACAAAGTTTAGCCACGTGGTATTTTATATTTTCAAAATGTTAAAAATAAATTATAATGTAAATAAAAGTACAAATTGCAACATATTAGTGATTCAACAGCTGAGGCAAGAATGGTAAGATGAATTGTCTATTACTCCCCCCACCCCCACCCACCCATTTTTCATATTTAAATATGTTCAAAATAGCAAAATCTATTTAATTAAAAAATAAAGTTTTAGTAATGGCTTCAAGTAATTAAAATTGGTCCAAGCTCAACAAATAATTTCTGTTCCTTGAAAATCACTGAGGGGAAGTTGAATAGATCAGTTACCTTCTGATATACAACAGATAAACTGTTAAATTCATCAAATATGCGATCTTTGATTTCACTGCTCTGAGTATCAGCAAATACTGAAACTGCTTGCTTTGGAGGGTTCACTACACTCTCTGCCACTGATACGTTGTATTGCAGAAGCCTGTAATAGAACAAGGCCCTATCATGAACATCCTGCAATCAACAAAAACCCCGTAACATACCACTGCAATACAAGCAAATATTCAAATATATCATTGTTCTGACAGTTCAAATTCATAAGCAGCAACAACAATTAAAACCTGGTGAAAATCAGCAAGGCCAGCAGCCAATGCAGCTCCTAATGCTTTTTGAGTTTCAGGAGGTCTCTTAAAGAAACACTTCATAACTGCAGTAAGAAGATGTAAGCGGACCTGCATCATGAGACAGCAGTTGTTGAAAATATAACTAAGTAAACATCAAGACAAGCTAATGCTCCACCCATTGCAATAATCACAATACAACAATAACAACCAAGCCTTATCTTCATTAGGTGAAATCGGTTACATGGATCACACGGCGCTATTGAATTCAGTCAAAACTGAAAATTTGGTTAATCAAAAAGTCTCTTTTAATAACTTCATCTAAGGTTCATTTAGATCTCCCTCAACATCTCTTCAGCGGACTAAGAGTTATGCAATCCACTTTCTTTACTGGAGCTTCCAAAGGTCTGATACCACTAAATATCTTTTTTTGTTTTTTCTAATAAAAAATAGGTTTTGGCAATTAATGTGCAAATGCCAGGAGGGAGTGTCACATTCAGATCCAAACCCGACAAAGATTCCATCACTAACATGGGTAATTATGGTATGACTAGGGAGGGATGCAAAAGCTGCTCATTCCCTCCTGCTGTTCTCCATGAACATATTAAGATGGTAAATAATGATTTGTATTATACGTTCTGCCAGGGCAGGGGGAAAAATTGAGGGGGGGGGGGGTTTCAAATGTCAAACGCAATGCTTGTGGCTGAGCCATAGCCACAGAATTGGCAGGATATAAGAAATTTAACCTACAACCGAATTTGCTAATGAATATTTAAAACAAATATAAACTACAAAATGTTATATTACACATGTTAAGGTTCACAGCGTATTTATTAAATCAATCCAGTCTAGCCTGTCTGACCAGTGAACTGGAGCTCAGGTTGGTTCAGCTCAAAGAAAATTGGAACAAAACGAAGCACCTGAGAGTTGAGAATTGGGCTAAAATGTCAGAGCTTGATATGCTGAATGAAAGAGGTTAAATCCTAACATCAAAGAATATAAGTCCAACAAGGGCAGAGCTGAATCTATAACTGAGATTAAACTGCGCCATGTTGGACCGAAATTGGCATCCAATATGGAAATCTATATCTCAACTGTGGAAATTCTAATAATGAGTTACATATGCTACCTCAGCAGAATGCTCCTCATCCCAATTTTCAACTAAACCCTCCAAGACATATGGCGCATCATGCATGTCCTGAGAATATTCCCCCAGCATCCATATAAGAGCTGCCTTAGCCTTGGGTTCTTGGACATTTTTGCTACTGATATTTCCAACAACAGCAATACAATCCTGACTCCACTGTGGATATTTTCTCAGCAGATCTTTTACAAGCACCTACACAAATGAACTTTCAAACTTTGCATTAGTCTATCCCACCATAACTAAGTCAAACCAAAATACCATACTTCAACACATATTTGGATAATAATATGAAGCAATGCAATACTACTCTTAGGAACAAATTCCAGGGTATCTAGCATGTAGTCATGTTTACCAGAGCTTCAGAAGTAACATAGTCCTTTTCCATCTCAAGAAACTGCAGAAGGCGATCAACAATAGCATTGACATCATACTGCTGCAATGCTATCTTCCCAACAGCCCGAATTGATTCCCTTGCAATTGGAATATCAACATTTGCAGCATATTCACATAATTCTGTCACTGAAATGGGACCCAAGAAGTGTATGAATAAGTCATACCACAAAAGGGGAGCAGCTCAGACCAGGGAGCAGAACATCAAATAGAAAAATGCAATCTTCCTATACCAATTTCTCCCTTTCCTATTCTTTCTCCCATAGCAAATTGGAGGAGTTACTTACCTATCTCGTAAGTGTTGCTTTCATTTGCAACTGCAGTCAGCATTTCAAGCTTCAACTTTTTGACATATGATGGCTCATTATACTGGCAATAGAAGTGTTTGTAGTCTGAGGAAAATATATAAGGTGCACGCATGACCAACAGATGCAGGTGACTTAAAACTGCATAAGATTGTTCTGGACTTCCAGAGCTCACTTGAGTTAGGAGAGGGGCTTTAATACGCTCATATACCTAAACAATAAGAATTTGCAGCAGATATCAATAACTTCAGAGAAGCAACCAAAGCTGACAACATAAAGTCAGAAAACCTTCAAGATCAAGGAAAAAGATTTAAATAATAACAATCATAGTTTAACTAAGTCTGTAATCAAGCTAAGTAGTTCACAGATAATATTATGAATAAGACATTTGTACACATACATACAAATACATCTCAACCTATAAGAAGTAAGAACTAAAGATTTATTTTAAAACATCTATCACCAACAATTTGAGCTCACAGAAACATGACATCTACACCTGAAAATGACCAAAAAGTTTCAAAAATATGAGATGCAAGATAATAGTAAACATAAAAGGGAATTGTTATAACTAAAGAAATTGTGACATGTTTACATATTCATTAACTATATCTTGCAAGTTGAAACTCTTCTAATTCTTAATAGAACACTACCACCCATAATTTTTTTTCCCGTGAGAGTCACTGTGAGATGTGTATTTGCTAGTGCAAGGGCCTATACAACACAACACAATAGAAGTAAATAATACGATATAAAGAAATAACAAGGAGTTAAAACCAAAACACATCAAACCAAGTTATACCTACCTAGGAGGCAAATGTAAGTAGTTTAAAAATATAGGTAAGTTAGGAAGTATTAAAGAAAAAAGAAAAGGCAGCAAAAAGCATTAAAACCATTCACAGAAACAATATAGGAAAAACAAGAAAAAAGAGCCAATTAAAATTTCAATAATTGAGCTACTAATGAGCTAAATGAACCAGTATAGAGGTTAGTTGAAATAACTAAACAAGCTTTAATATACACTCAAGCTTATTTATACAGTAAATAAACTAAGATGAACCTAGCCAAGCTAGGTCAAACACAAAGAAGTCACAAATGGCTTAGCTCAATAGCATCCCTAAGTTTGAGGACATAACACTGAACCCAATTTTATATATCTATGTAGGAATACCACAAACCCCATCTTACAGATGAAAAACCTAAACGCCAAATACATGCGCTCTGTGGATGATTCAGTGTGAGCTAGTAGTCAAAAGTAAAGTCATTACTAGATAAAAAACAAGTTTGATCCAGAACAAAGAATTTATGTAAGGCAGAAATAACAATATAAGGAAAATTATGTTGTAATGAAAAATGGGGAATTTATATGGGATGCTTTCACACACAGACACACAAAACAGCATACCTGCTGATGAACATCAGCCATAGACAAAGTCAACTGTAGAAATACTTTAACAGTTGCCAAGACAACAGCACCATTTGCATGCTGGAGTCTATCTTCAAGAAGATTCATTATGTCAAAAATTTCACTGGTATCAGATGGAATGTACTTGGCCACCAATTCCAGCACAAGACATTGTGCCCATTCACTAAATTCCTTAATGCTGCAAGTGAAAAAAACAAGGAACTGATAAGTTGTTTAAAATAGGTGCTTTTGCAAGATCTATAGTTGCCTTTTTTTTATCTCTGGCTACCATTACTAACACATTTTATAGTCTAATAGGACCACCAGTCAATACTTATAAGGCAATAAAACATCCTTGTTCATATTTGTGAAGATACTACATATAATGTACGCAAGGAAAAAAATATGTTCACAGATTATAGGGTATCTATAATCCTTTTTCACAACAAGAAATTGAAAGAGACAAAAATCCTTTCAAAGGGAAGCAAAGCCCAGAGCAGTTGAGAAGATTCAGTTCATCAGGTGTGTTTGACAAATGCTAGCTCCCCCCAACCCCACCAGCCCAGAAGAGAAAAGAAAAGGCTAACAATATTACGTAACAGTGCTGTCCTTTAGGGAAAACATAAATTAAATATCACAGCTTTCCAAAGTTACAGTCCATTAAAGTATCAGAGAGGAAGCAACTACTTGAGAAAAGATTACCGATTTAGAAAGTGATATACGACTGGCTTGCTAAGCAGAAATTCTCTCTCCCTGGCCACTTCCTCTGATGTGGATGACTCCAAGGTCCAAATTTCTTGTAAAGCAGACAAACAATTTGCAACTACCTGATGAAACAAACATGACCACATATATATGTAAGGTACACAATTTATTTGGTGACTGTTGTTATTCTGATATATAGGTGAACAAAAATTGAAAAGTAATAACAAGAACAAAAGATTACAAAAAAAATGCAGAAGATGAAACAACCATGGTCTGTAAAGTATAATTTATTTGGTGAATAACAATTTAAAAGCAATAATAAGAACAAGAAATAAAAAATTAAAACATATAATCATTAGAGACAGCAGAAGCACAACTTAAACATTTACAGATATGTTTGGATAAACAGCTTAATTAAACACTTATTCAACTATATAAAGATGTATAGCGTAAATTTGACCATCAAACTTATTAGAATAAGCTGAAAAAAGTTTATTTTGATAACGTATATGAATAATAAGCTTATTGAAATGAACTAAAAAATATTTATGTGAATCATAAGTTATTTTCATAAACTTTTCTAAAAGTCCCCTAAATCAATTTCAATTCGATATCAAAATGTGACAACAAATAACAAAAGAGAAATGACCAACAAGTTCAGAACAGCTTTAGTTTTTTATATTGTATATGTTAAGGTTAAGGAAATCAAATTATCTTCAATGATAAAATAAAGAAGAAGAAAGTAGAACTCACAGAACATTTTTCAGGGTTTGATACTAATAATAATAATGTTCACACGTTTCTTAAAGTAAAGCATGTTAACCATAATAAAAGAAAAATAATTTATTTATTTAAATAAGGTAAAAATACTTGCATTATACCATAAAACATACACTTCTTAATCAAACAAAAAAACTATTAAAATGAGACTTCAAGCAACCAGCCCTAAAGTATAAATTACTCAAGGATACTGTATAGTGTTCAAATTGAAACACTCATTTGAATAAATTAAATTTACCAGCAGGAGGAACAGATAAAATAAAAGAGTCCTGCCTATGACAGAACTGGTTCTCAGTGTATTTATTATTACACAAGTATCCTAATCAAACTGTGATCTGTATCATACAAGCTCTTTTTTTTTTTTTGTTACAAGTGTCATAAAACTTTGCATTTTAACATGATATATGTTCTTGGAAATGTCCAAAGACATCATCCAGGGATACTAGCATAATATAAGCAGATGATCATTTAGAAAAAAAAGGAAGAAGATGAAGACATTTTTAACAAACAAGAAACAAAAACAAAATCAAGCATATTAATTTTTTAGTTTTTACATGTTTGCTTGCAGTTCCATTGAGCATTGGACAATAAAGATTAGTTGGTTCTAAATGTACTCTTAAATTCTATATACAAAAGTTGAACAGCATTGTCATTCTTTATCATAGATGGAGGATGAAATTTCCACACAGATGGAATCCTCACCTGCGTATCAGGGTCATTAAGCATCAAATGTTTCAGAGTTGCTGGAAAATCTGCATCAATACAGGTGGAAGCTGATATATGATATAGTTTCAAAGCCCCTATAACTGCCACCATCCTGACATAACTATTATTGTCCTTCAACCCAGACCCTAATGGCCCAACCAAATACTCCACCAAGTTTGCCACTCGGAGCGAACACAAACTCCTCAATGCTAATCCCCGAATCATTGGATCCTCATCCTTGCAATCTCTTTGTAGAAAATTAATCGTCAGAAGTGCAAGGTCAGGATTGACCTTTGCATAGTTCCCAACATATAGGTAGCACATTTTTTTCAGAACAATATCTGATGTTGCCGAGCACATTACCATCTCGCCAAAGAGAGACGAGACATCAATACCTATAGTCATGTTGGAAATCACCTTCTTGAAGAGATCCCGCTTAGAATCATCAGCACCCGGAGCTCGGCTCCCAGCAAGCTGCCGGAGCTGTGATTTAAGATCAGAGACTTCACTCTTCCTGGTTAGATTAAACAGTAGGTCAGTACTTGAAGTAAAGACATTAAACCATGACGATGAAAGAATCATCTACATGGACAAAAAAAAGCTGTGATATTAATATCAAGAGCATATTCAAGGTAAGGCAATAAAAAAAAAAAAACAAAGTAAAAAGGGCACAAAAAGCTAATGCACCAACTAAATGTAGTTAACATAGCCCCTTTCCTTATTTCAGAGACAAGTTTCTGAAATGCCAAAATTAACGCAACGTTGATGAATCCGCAACACTACGTCGTGTGACTCGGTATATAGAACTTAACCGCTTAAGTTATCACACACAAGCACAGTAGATTTCATAATTGTACTCCAAATAGGACAAAGCTCAACGGCATTGGATCTTTAACGTTCATGATAACCTAGCGAAATTTAATAATGTGCGTATTCGAATATTTGACTACATGCTGCGAGATAAGACCAAAACATACGAAATTTCGCGTTTGTCTAAAACCAAACGACGGCAATAGCTATGCAGTTTCTTCCGTAAATGAGTCCAAATTGAATTAATGAATCATTCAATATAGAAGAAGAAGTAAAAAAAAAGGCAAAGAAGATGGATTTGGGAATTGACCCTGATGGTTGCGACGGTGAGGGAGATCGCTGAGACTGGGGCGGTGGTGGAGCCATAGCCACTGAAACTTGAGTAGAACAACCACACACTTAGATCGACGACCCTTCTTCAGAGAAAGTGAGATCTAAACGAATACAGAAAAGTAATTGGTAATTGCTGCAGTGCTGATTGAGCTTGTAAAATTTTTACAAGAAAAAAGAGTTGGGAGTTTGGTGACATGAAATTTAGAAACCACACAGAAAATAAGAGAAAAAAAATAAAAAACAATTGCACCTGCCAGATACACTTTCGACGTATGAGAAGCTGAAGTGGCGAGATCTGATTGACATCTCTTTCCGCTTCTAAGACCTGTTTCTCGTGAGAGGAAAAAATAAAATAAAATAATATCACATTTCATTGCATTATTTTATTTTTAAGTGAAAATTTGACGCTCTTAAATATGTTTGTTAATATTCATAGTTTTTAATTTTGTCATTTTCTATCATTTTTTCTAATTCTAGTTGGTTTTACCCGTTGTTCTGAAAATTCCGAGCAACGACGTTGTTGCTATGTGAACAACTGTATCTAAAATTATTAAGATCTAAAGCTTTGTTCATCCATGAAGGCATGTAAATTGACTGGACAGGACATACACTTTAATCCATTCAACTTCATTTCCAATCTAACCGTTCAGCCGGTGTGAATTTTCACTAATTTTTTTAGGGAGTTGTTAAATATTGGTTAAAGTTATTCAATCAAAATTAATATTAATTATATATAATTTTATTTAAATTTTAAAATAGTATATTATTAATAAACATATATAACGACAATACAAAAAATAATTGAAATTTTGTTTGGGAGTTATATTTAAAAAAAAAAAAGAACGGGTCAGTAAAATTTAATTTTAATCTGAGAGTTAATTTATTTTGGAGGAAGAGAATTAAGTAATTTTTCTAACTCCAAAATTCTTTTAAGCTTAAGTTTGTGAGTTTGGAAAATTTTTTAAATAGATTTTTAAAATGATTAATTTAAGATAAAAATATTTTTTTAAAATTTAATTTTTAGAGTGAGAATTTTCTAAAAATTATTAAAAAATAGAAATATAAATTTTAAAAATATTAATTTTTAGAGAAAAATATATAATTTGTGTATTGTTTTAAGAAAATAAAGAAAAAATAACAATAAATTAATTTTTTTTAAATATATTAATTTTTAGAGTGACAATTTTTTTTAAATTTATTAAAAAACAAAAATATTAATTTTAAAAATATTATTTTTTAAATAAAAAATTATTTAATTTTTGTATTTTTAAAAATATATATAAATAAAAGATATAAACATTTATGATAAATATAATAATCAATTTTGACACTCAAATTTTATTTTATATATAATTTTTCTCTTAATTACCTACAATAAAAAAAAGATAAAACATTTTTTAACGAAGTCTCAAATACTATATTTTCATAGTAATTTGACATTATTTAAAGTTAAGAAAAACATCGTTTATAATTTATCATAAATTATTATAATAATTTTTAACGGTATATTTTACTTTAATATTTATATATAATATATTTTATTCATTTTAATTTTTACATATAACATCTTATTTATTGTTATCTTTATTGTAATTTGATTTTTCACATAGATTAAAATAAAATATGTATTATATACGAGAATTACAGCAAAAAGATGTCTTAATACATATATGAAAATGCAACTTAATATTTCACGAACTATAAATATAAACAAATTTATTATACATATTCTTGTTAATTTTATATAATTTTGATTGAAAAAAGTAAATATTTATATTTCAAGCCAAATCGATTTAAGCAGAAATATGGATAGGGGTTTGACAGGATTGGAAGAAAACGACGTTTTCAGTAACGCGGGTGTGGAATGGGAGTGTCGTTTATTAGCTAGCGAAGATATTTGCACTCAAGACTGCAGCGACGTGATAACAGAAGTGGGAGATGGTCCTTCTTCACCTCCCAAGGTTCCCTCTCTACTTTGTAGCCTCAGCTCACTCACTTTCCCTCCGAACTTGTTCCACTCCCTCCATAAACACCCTCTTACACTTACACGCACCCAAATCCACTCTCACCACCTCAGAACCCGAAACCATAACCCCTTCCCCATCAGAGTTGTCCCTCGAGAAGCTCTTTATACCACCGGATACTCCTGTTTCACTGGACAGTGCCAGAATCCTCAATGGTTCAAACATCTTGCTCAGCAACTACGCTGATGATGCTCTGGTTTCGCAAGCCGAATTTGTGAAAAGCAGTGTGAGAACCGAAGATTGCCCCTCCGATGGCCTCCCCGAGTTCGCTCTCGTTGGACGCTCCAATGTTGGCAAATCATCGCTCCTTAATTCTCTCGTGCGT
Source organism: Abrus precatorius (assembly GCF_003935025.1). Classification (NCBI taxonomy): domain Eukaryota; kingdom Viridiplantae; phylum Streptophyta; class Magnoliopsida; order Fabales; family Fabaceae; genus Abrus; species Abrus precatorius. Next base: position 15,949,948 of record NW_020874384.1, read on the forward strand.
CGCAAGAAACTCGCCTTAACTTCGAAGAAACCTGGTCAGCCATTATTTCATGTATTAGGGTTAGGGTGTTTTTTGGAAATGGGTTGAAATTTAATATAGACATAGGAAAGGGCCATTTGTATGCTTTGAGCGATATAGTATAAAGAATTAAGTAATATGCTGAGTAGTGTGTTCATATTGCCAATTGATGCATAATAAAGGAATTCAATAAAATTTTAACTTATTGGCAATTGAGATTTTTTGGCTTTAGGCATTCATTGACAGTATTAATTTTTTATTTTTTATTTTTGCAGGAAAAACACAATGCATTAACCATTTTCGGATTAATAATAGCTGGTATCTGGTTGATTTGCCTGGCTATGGGTATGGCGTACTATTACTACTATTTACTCGCTTCTGCTATACTCTTAAAGTCTTACTTTATGTTAAAGATTCAGTCAGGCCTTTACTGCATGTTAAAGATTGGAAACAGTGACTAATATATTTGATGTCAGCGGATTAATGTGGTGTGCAAATGTTATTGATGAAATTTGTGTGTCAGACTAAAGAGCAATAGGAATCCATTTTGTTTTTATTTCTTTTAGGTTGATAGATTAGTTATACAGGCTTGAAAATAATTTCAAATGGTATTTGTCTTATGATTTTTATAAATCTTTTTCCGTGAGACATTTATCAACATTAGTTCTTGAAATGCTCTTGTTATGTTTTAGCACTTGTAGTTGTCTTTAGGCCAGATTTTTTTTTCTTTTAAATGGTAATTTGTACTTTTTTTTAGGACAGCTACTGACTACTGATGAATAATTTGATCCTGTTCACCATTCTCAGACAATTTATATGCCATTTTGTTCTTTTCATTAGGTATGCATCTGCACCGCAGGAACTTAGAATGGATTGGGGAAATTTTACCAAGGACTATTTCCTTAACCGGTCAACCTTAGTTTCAGTATTCCTTTTAATAGATGCTAGCATCCCAGCTAAAAAAATTGATCTTGAGTATGCCAGTTGGTTGGGTCAGAATCAGGTAATGTATCAATTTTTCTTTATTAGCAAATATTTCAATGACGCTACAATGTTTGCTTACTAGCAATCCTGCATGTGCTACCTGATGGTCACAGCATAACTTATATAGAAGTCTGGCTCATGTATGCCTTCCTATCTTTTTCTGTCTGGTTGCAACCACAGCGATACTATTCCTTATAGCTAATGGTTGACTGGCACATCTGAGTTCCTCTTCATCTTTATGTCCTGTAGATAACGTGCATATGGAGGTGTAATACTGAGAATATTACACTTAAGTTATAGAAACTGAAATTACTCAAATGTTTTTAACTTGATAATATCTTTAAGGGGACTGGCTTTACTCAGCTAGAACTTGGTCATCTATATCTATATGGAGAACAAATAAAATTTCGGATCGACTTTATTAGGAACTCTTGTATATGACACAAGGACAAGTGAGAATACAGTTCCAACATAAATTAGTTATTGCAATTTAAATGTCGTTATGAACTGTGGTTAATTAAACTTGGTCACTCCTAAAGGTCAGGTCATTTAAGCAGGACCTAGGAAGAGCCTTACTTCAAATGAGAGCTTCATAAAGTAGTCACTTCTCACACTTAGCCGTACGGGGACTTGTGCTCTGCATTAACAGAGTAGAGTTAGTAATTTTTTTGGTAATAAGATCAGGTTTAATACAGTTTTTCTTTCAGATCCCAATGACATTAATCTTCACCAAATGTGACAAACGGAAGAAGAAAAAGAATGGAGGCAAAAGGCCAGAAGAAAACATCAATGATTTTCAGGACTTGATCCGTGGCTTCTTTGAAACAGTGCCTCCATGGATCATGACCAGTAGTGTCACCAATCAGGGTCGTGATGAGATACTCCTCCATATGGCCCAGCTACGAAACTACTGGCTCAAGCACTAGTTCCAAAAACATGGCATACTGTTGTTACTTGTTAGACCAGGTATGTCAATCTTGAATCCTTAAGCGAGTGATGGTAGATTTGAGTTGCTTTATGTTTTTTCTCTCCGTGTCGACTACTAGGAGACTAAATATAAATAGCTGATGGTTTATGTTCTAAATCAATGTAATTTCTCATGTTTATTATAGTAATAGAGAAAGTGCTTTAAATTGATTAACATTTTACTTAGTATCAAAATCTTATGAAGTGCTTTATTTTATTTCATATTTATCGTTGCAGATACACGTTTCCAGATAGATTACTTGATTACCAGGTAATATGGTTATCAATTTATCTAATTCCATGGTGTGCCATTTATGTATTGCCCAAGTTCCAATGGAAGGCCTAAAGCAAGTGTTATGAAAGCTGGATAAAGAGATAATTTAGAACAAAGCTTGATACCGTATACAACACCCTGCCAGCGTGAGGCTCTACTTCCAGCCCTGTACAATTGTTTTAATAAAGTTAGGTTTGGATTTTTTACAAATGGTTGTTAGCAGCGGAAAATTAATTATGATATTTTCATTCAATTACTTGTACGCTTAACAAGTTCTATCATAATTGATTTTAAGGCTCCCAACTTTGCCCCTGCCTCGAAATTTTCTTCACTTGATGGAAAACGATCACTGACGATGGACGTTTATTTTCTTGTGGTTGGAGATGAGCTGAAGAATCAAAATACCACGCGAGGATGCAGTCGGAAAGGAATACCCATATAAAAACTTTTGGCATTTTCTCTTTATACGTCGGTGAGAAGAGTGGGATATAAGATAGCATTCTTCAATTTTTAAACCTCGACAAATCTATCAATTATTCTTTATGCTCTCCGTTGTCTAAATAATTATTTAGATCCCTGACATGCACTTTAAACATAACTATTAACCAGATAACCCTAGCATGTTGAACAGCGGTGACCCGAATTGTACTCATGGACTCGTAAGAGGCGCAAGTTAGGTCAGCTAAGCATCAACAACGAGACCTGCTCTTTCCAAAATGGTCCCAGAACCATTTCGGCTGCCATATTTTGTTTTTATTTAGAACTTTTTGGGGGCTGCAGAGCATTTACCTTGACCTCTATATACAAAGATGGCAGCATGAGAAAGTTTGAATAGTCCGGATAGTGGGACTGTCTCCGCTTTGTGCTACATCGTTTCTTGGGTGCACTATAGTGTGTATTTGCTTCTGCATATTGAATTGTTGGTGCAGATTTTTCATAAACTTATAGGAGTATTTGATGCGAGTCCAAGGAATAAGTTTGAGCAATGTTATTGAGTTGGCATGGCATGGTTTTGATTAAGGGGTCACAATCTGGACACATTCATAGAACCTGTTGAAAATGTTTCATTGAACATGTCATAAAACACCATTTTTTCCTACTTTAATTATTCATTGAACTAATAAGTTACACCTAAAATCTCCAATTCCAAAATTTTTAACTGTAGCTTCTAGCAAAGGTTACCCAACTACTAGTCAATTAAATCCAATAAATATTCTTTACATAAACAGCTAATAATAGTTTACAAAAAAAAAAAAAAAAAAAAACAGCAATGGATAAGAGCAAAAAGCGAGATCCACAACTTTGCATATTACTCACCTCAATGTTCCTAGCTCTAGGAACCTTTTTTCTAATATGAATGCTTATCTCATTTTACAACAGATAAAATGGGGTGAATCGGTTATAATAAAATATACTTTTTAATATTATATAATATGTCAAGCAATAAATTAATATAAATTTATAAAAAATATTTAGAATAATATAAAAATTTATATTAATATATTTTATAAGATAAAAATTGTAATAAGTGATTAAAAATAATAATTTATATAGAAATATTATTATGAACTTTTATTTTTTTTTAAAATAAAATAAAAATATTTAACTATACTTTTGGGTCGTTCAGACCAGAGATTTGATTGATTCTTAAGTCTACCAATAAAACTAATTACTATGATTCGATTATAACAATTATATTAATAAAAAAATAAATATTAAAAAACATTTAAATATAATTTTTATAACTTTTTTTTTATTTGCTTAGTTAATATTGCTAGAAGTGATGAGGATTTCTCATACATTAACATACGAAATTAGTAAAATATCCACGAAAATATAAATAAAATAAACACATTATACCTTTACCTTAACCCTCTCCCACTGTTGGCTGCCGCTGGAGACTGGAGAGAATCCGTGAGTTTTGCCGCCGCAGTTACGCTGCCCAAAATCGCATTTGGTAGAGTGGCATCCACCTGTTGTGGTAGGTTCGACAACTTATTAGAAATTAAGATTCCATGCCTTCTTCATTTCATTAATTTCGTTTTCCCGAGTTTTTATTTTTTTTTTATTTTTAATGATTAATGGATATCCAGAAACCTTCATTTCATTTCCTCGAACTCACAGGTGGAATTATTTTGGTTCATCTTTGGTGCAGAGTGAGTGAGAGGCGTCAATCTGAATGGGTTATTTTCACTATGGAAGACAGGGTGTTAGGCACATATTTAGATTTAAAAGTGCGACGGGCGTGGTTAGAAATTCTGTTAGGTCTCAATTGACTTGTGCTGTCACTGCATTTTCCTCCGATTTCCCTTTTCTCTTGAAGAGTCTCTATTCCACTACTTCGGACTCGAGAATAGTTCAGGACCTTCTGAGTCAGGTGGAGAAGGACAGGCTCAGGGAGAAAAATGAGAGAACGAGGCTGGGTTTGGACACTGCCGACATCGATGCCGAGTACGAAGAGGACTACATGCGCGTTGGCCCTCTCATTGACAAGCTTCGAAAGGAGAGTCTCAAGGATGACCCCGAATTGAACCGCTATGAAGAGCCAACAGATTCCGACAGCGATGAGGAAGACAATGAGGAGGTCCAGAAGAGGTTTCGTGATTTCGAGAGGAAGTTTGAGAAGCACCAGGACTTGCTCAAGGGCTTTACTGATGCTGAAACGCTTGACGATGCCTTCAAGTGGATGAACAAGATTGACAAGTTTGAACAGAAACATTTCAGGCTTCGCCCTGAGTACAGGGTCATTGGGGAGCTCATGAACCGCCTCAAAGTAGCGACTGAGATAAGGGAAAAGTTCATTCTGCAGAACAAGCTTAATAGGGCCTTGAGATTGGTGCAGTGGAAGGAAGCTTATGATCCTGATAACCCTGCCAATTATGGTATCATTCAACATGAAAATGCGGATACACTGCAAGATGCTGGCTTTGAAAAGGAGCAGCAAATCACAGAAGGAGATAATGCTCCTGCTGCTGTTGATGACGATGATGAAGAAGAGTTTGATGACTTGAAAGAAAAAGATAGTGTGCTACTGGCCAAACTTGAAGCTATTGACAAGAAACTTGAGGAGAAGCTAGCAGAACTTGAATATACATTTGGGAGGAAGGGTAAGGCTCTAGAGGAAGAGATCAAAGATCTTGCAGAGGAGAGAAATGAGTTAACTGAGGAAAAAAGAAAGCCTCTTTATCGAAAGGTAGTTTTATACATGCCTAATTCTCTGATTCTCTCTTAGATTTTTGGACCATATAAAATTTTCACCTTGTTGTGTACCATACTCACCTTCTCTTATACTAAGCAAGGCTATTCTAAATTGAGGTTGTCTCTAAATTAAGCCACTAATACTGTATCAATCCTTGAATTTTAGTAGGCTAAAATCACAATGCACAAAGGTAGAATAGTGAATACACTTTGTTCATTTTAGAGACAAATTTACTTAATAGGAGCCTACTCTTTTATATACAGTCTTTAACCTCAAAGCAAAAATTCTATCATTGCCTTTTGTTTTGCTTGTTAGCCTTGTTACTCTTTTTTATTGTACTCTTCTTGAAAAAAATATTTTATCTGTCTGCATGTCTGTTAGAAGTATGAAACAAAAATTTGTGAAGCACTTTCCCACCTGACTTTTTGACTGACAATAATTTCTTTGCCTATTGAACAAATTAGTTGACTTTATGGTATGTTTAGTTTTGGAATAATTTTGTGGAAGGGGTTATGGGGGATGAATTGCTACTAAAATTAATAGTGAATGAAGAGGTTGAGTTTGAAAAGTAATAATATTGATAATAACTTAAAAGAAAAAAATTGTAGTCGTAAAATAACTCCTAAAAATGAGAAATATGTAATTTCAACTGGTTTTAGTCTTTCTTTCTTTATTCACTTCTTCCCTCTTTAATAATATATCAAGTGAGCTTTTTTTTTTTTTTAATGATGTGAAAGGTCTCTTGTGTAGGTGGGGCACATTATGTGTGCATATCAGGGCAACTGCTTGTTTAACTTTTCTGATTTGTTTTTTTCCTCCAAATCATGTTGGTTTTGATTTCAACTGATGTACTTAAATACCTTCTTTGGTTGTTCTTGGAATTTTTTTTCTTTTATCAAGCACAAAATAACATTTTGATCTCATTTAAAGATGTTGTGTTTTTGTAGTAGTTTGATTTTTTTAAAGTTTCAATTGATTATTATGTTGTGAAGTTTTATTGTCCTGCTTGTTTGTATAATTTTTGTTATTTCTCCCATATTCTTATTTTTGCTTTTAATAAGGCTAATTATGACTTTATTTTCTTGATTGTTGTATATGTTACCAGGGTTTTGATGTAAAAATGATAGACATGAACCGAACTTGTAAAGTTACAAAGGTATTCTACAAATATGCGTCCTTCTGTGCCTTTCCCTCCTCTCTCTTGCGCATTCTTAGTTTGTTTTGAATCTCATGTTCTAGGGAGGGCAAGTTATTAAGTATACTGCTATGGTAGCTTGTGGCAACTATAATGGTGTTATCGGTTTTGCCAAAGCCAAAGGCCCTGCAGTCCCAGTTGCCCTTCAAAAGGTATTCACAACATCTCTTTAGGTCTTTCAAGTTCTCTTTAAGGTCTTTTGGCGGTGGATAATTTCCAATTGTTCTGTGTTCAATGTCAAAAAGTTTTACAATTTCATTATCCAAGTAGATATATAGATTTGCTTTTGTTTCAATTGCTCGTTGTTTCAAGCTTGTTAAGTTTTGATTTATGACACAAATCTTTTAAGAATTTTTTGTTGGTAGTTATACTGGCTAGGCCAACGTTCTGATGCTAATTGACGTAGTTTATGGTTAATGCTTGAGATATTTGGTTCATAATTAGTGGGAGGAGCTGGTATTGATGATTGTGACTCCTGTTCTGTCATTAGAGATGTTCGATAGAAAATACCCACATTATATTCCCAGAACCTTAAACATCTTATATAAACAATTTTCTTTCAAAATTTTACTGTTCCAACAAGCTTGATTCGAATTCCATTAACATGTTTGGTTTGATTATTGTAAAGAGTATCCAAATAATTTCCATTAACATGACTGGTTTTGATCTTTTTATTCTAACTGAACCAAATTTTGGTCAGTTGCTATTGTAGATTCTCTTTTAACCATATAATCATTATTTTTAGTAAAGTGAGTCAATTAGATTGGTCACTAAGTGCATTTACTTTGTCAAGCTATACTCTGAAATCTGACATTGAATAATGTTTTAAATTCAGTAATTTGTAAAATACTTATCAAGTTCATTGTATGACACAGTATGATCACTTATTCTATATGATAATAAATGTTGAGTTTTAAAGGAATAACATAAAAAAAGAAATAAAAGTAACAGAAATAAGAATATTAAAGTGAGTGAGTAGTCATACAAGAAAGGACAAGATAAGAAATGATTGTATGTCTGAGAATATTAGGATAACACCTATATTGAAAAAAAATCATTGCAAGTCATCTAAGGTGGTTTGGTCATGTAGACAAAAGACCTTTAAAGGTGAGGAGAGTAAATCACATAACTTTTAGTTTGGTGAAAAGGGGTAGAGAGAGACTAAAAAAAACCTTGGAAGTTTTTAAAAAGATCTTTTGATTAATAATATTTCTAAAATTTCAGTTTTTGACAGAGCTTAATGATGTTGGGTGATTCATGTAGCTAACATTGTGTTAAAGTTTGGTGGTGGTTGTTGTATTGATGTTATGTTCTTGAGTATGGCTTTAGAATTTTGCTAACACAAGTATGAGCATAACATATATTTATTTTATCTCAAGAAAAGCTTATGTGTATTATGTTTAATTCAGTTTAATATTTCAGAATTCTGATATCATATTGAATTAATGGTTGATTTGACTACACAGGCATATGAGAAATGCTTTCAAAATTTGCATTATGTAGAGCGACATGAGGAGCATACAATTGCACATGCAGTACAAACATCTTATAAGAAGACTAAGGTAGCCATTTTCTTATCCTTATCTCATATTAATGACTGAGTTCATTCTGCATGTATATTTTATTATGGATTTCATGTCTTATGCATTATTCCATAGGTGTATCTCTGGCCTGCTCCCACAACAACTGGTATGAAAGCTGGCAGAATAGTCCAAAACATACTGCATTTAGCTGGTTTTAAGAATGTCAAGTCAAAGGTAACTGATGCCCAATAAAATTGAGGATGGTCCTGCAATTTTTGTGTTTGCTCTAATTTTTATTGTCTTGATAGGTCATTGGTTCCCGAAATCCTCATAATACAGTTAAGGCTGTCTTCAAAGCGCTTAATGCGGTTAGTAACTTGTCTTGCTGATGTTCTAATGGAAGTATTTCAAATAACTTTTCCCATGATATTTTATGTTGCATTTCTTGTTCCAGGTTGAAACGCCAAGGGATGTGCAAGAGAAGTTTGGCAGGACTGTGGTTGAGAGCTATCTGTTGTGATGGGCACGGCAGTTTAGTGGTTTTGGTTGTCCTCCGTCGAATCTCTTTTTTTCCTACATTTCATGTGTATTTACCAAGAATTCATGATAGTTTCCCCAATCCATTACTTATGAACATTAGGTATGGAATTTTGCCTATATTTAACTTCTCTGTCATAAACGCAATAGGAACAATAATTTAGGAGGGTTCCTTTTGCTTTATGTGTTTTTCCTTACTTTTCGAGGCATTCTTCCCACACCCGTTTAGCCACTTTTTTCTGCCTTTTAGTTTTGTTAAAGTATTTATTTGAGAAGACGGCCTTGCCGCATACAATTCTCTATCCCACAATCACGCCTTTAACAGGACAGTCAAAAGTGAGAACACTCGATGTATCATGTTTGGCAAAATACACATGAGCCATTATATTTCTACAATGATTTTGATTGGAAACTTAGTATAAGTGTGTATATTGAAATGCAATGAAAAACATGTAAACGTATAATAGCGCGAATTTAAATACGCAGGAAGTTGGCAGTGATATATCCAAGATTGGCTTTCCTACTATGCCCTTCGACCTTAGGTTTGCATCAATTACTTCAACTTTCGGCCTTTTGTTTGAAATAATTTTGCACTTTGGAAAAAAAAAACTACAAAGAAATTTTTTTTGAAGAACAAATGGTGAAGAGATTTTAACCTATCAAGGTTTTAATCCACATATTTAGTGATCATCAAACTAAAATACCATTAATCACGGGGATTAAATTGTAGGAATATGTTCCAGTTTAACATGTGATCTCAAGTTGCAGCAAGTAAAATTGTGTTATGTACTTGGAGAGAATTTTCCCATTGTCCTGCCCAACTCAAACATTATTACTTTTAGTGGAGGATACTTATAATATAGATAAAAAAATATTAAATTTAGCAAAATCAATTTAAGATAAAAGAAAAACAGTTAGTCTAACCCATTCACTGAGTTGCAGGTCAAACAGGTTGACTTATAAGTTCAATTTTAAAAAATATTTTAAAGAAAAATATCTTAACATATCAGTAATATATAACTACCACCATGTATAGAAATATTCATATAAAAATTACTTATAACATTCTAGTGTGTGTGTATATATATATATATATTAACATGTTATACATTAATATTCAATATTTAATATATTTACAACTTTATAAAACCCTAACCAAACGTCAACATTTAACTATATATTCATGTTTAGTTCAAACATGATTTAGTCTAATTAAAAGTTTGTCAAAATAAATGGGCGCAACAAGTTAGCCCAACCTAGTCAAAATAAATTTGGTCTAAAAATTATTTAAAATGCCATAAATAAAAACAGCCCAACAGGTTAGCCCAACGTAATTCAAGCCTAGCTTGCATATGGAACTTAATTTTCAAGCCGGGTTAGATTGGACATCCAGTCTCTCTCTCTCTTGTTATAGGGATTCTTTATTCATATACTGGTGAATTTCTTTTCTCCGATGTGAGCTTTTCATTTGTCATTCCGACTCTCTTTTTTTTTTTTTTTGGTCACGTTCTTTTGTTAGAAGAGTGTGATTTTAAGATTTGTTCTTTATTTGGCTTTATTGCGTTTAGTAATTTTTGGATCGCTAAATTTGATTAGTTTTAAGTGTGCGTGCTTGCTATTCTTCTCTTTATTTTGCTGTAATTTTCTATTTATTTAGCATCTTTTAGCATCCTTAGAAAGCTTGGGCATCTTTCTATCTTTGAACATTTGAATAGAATAGCCAGGTTAGATTGGATTAGATTAAAAGTAGGTCTAAAATTTTACTAATCAACTCATTAGTTAGCGGACTATTAAGGTCAATTCGTTAAATTTTATCCATTTTGATACCCTTGAAAAGCAATAATATTTAGTATTAATAACAAATTATTAATATGAATTCTCAAGATCAATATCAATATTTAAAATAATAATTTCTTATTAAGATAATATTTATTATATTTATATATTGTTGATGTAATAAATGCTTTTTTTTAATTAAAAAAATATTCATTATTTTCTTAATCAATATACTCAAAACTTAACAGAATCCATAAATATGAGCAAAAAACTGTAGACATTGATTTTAGTTGGCAAAAAGTGGTTACCAGAGAAAGTGCATCATATGGTCACAGATATCGACAGGGGCGACGGCGATTAGGGATAAAGCGATCCTTGTCAATCGGTATAGCCGCCACGGCCCACGATTCACTTCAAACTTATTAATATCTCACCTTATTAATCAATGCCATATATATATATATATATATATATAACTTTGCAATGAAAACTGCGAGCTTTCTTGTGAGTCACTAATAATAAATTTCATTTGATAAGAGAAGAGAAATAATCAATGCAAAATCGTTTATGATGCTACTTACTACCGAATTCCCCCAAAACACTTGATATTATGCCAATATAACTCACTAAGTAATGGCTTAAATATCGTTACTTCTAGAACTCTATCAAAACAAAAACATGTAAAAATCACCCCTCAAATTCTTAGGAGGCTGCAGCCACAGACTTGTTTCTGGGGGTTGCTTCAGTACCTAAATAAAGGTGAATAGATATTTAACACCCCATGCAACTTATCATTAAATTTATGAACAGAGGAAGCAAAAGAGATTGGAAAATATAATTTACCTTCTCTGAAGTTTGTCTTGAACCTGCGGGGGACATTCCTAAGGTACCTCATTCGACCAGTTCCCGTCGTTTTTCTTCGGATAGCCTTCACACTCCAATTGTCTGAAACCACAAACATATGACTAGTGAAGTCATCAAAATCTCAAGTGCACCAAGCACATCAAGTTTAAAGCAAAAATAACAGCAAAAAATTACAAACAGTAAAATTTTAGGATACATTGAAAGAGAATTGCGAATGGGAACAAGCAAAGGCCAAGATAATTTTTAAGACAAACGGTATATTGTGAGCCACAGATCCAGATAGCTTCAGTATCTGTCAAGGGTTCGGTTCTAAATGAATCGATGATAAAGTGAAGAACAACAGATAAAGATAGATAAGCATTCGCCAATATCCCTAGAGAATTTTATGTCATGATAATGCATTGACCAATTAGTGCAACAATGATTCATTCAATTATAACTTGAGTAAATGCATTCTTATAAGTCAAAAAATAAAATAAAGTAAGCAACAAGGCTAGTGAATTACTCAAGTTCTATAATCTCAGCGTATCAAATTCTGTATAGGCTTGTTTGAAAGAGCTTATCCATAACTTATAGGAATAGACTGACAGTAGTAAGTTTTTCTTAACTCATCTCAAAAGAAAAACTATACAACTCATCAAAATAATTTGTTTTCAGTTTATTCCAATAAGCTCCATACGGCATAAATAATTTAATTTGAAAAAAAAAAAAACTTATTAAGTGCTTACTTAATTAAGCTGCATATTAATCATACGCAATAGAGGAAGATCATGGTTGTCACCCACTACGTGTCCTAACTTGAATAAAATCATAATTAAATAAGTAATTTTCTAAATCCCAATTCCTACTACAATAACAGAAAATTCATAATCAACTAAACGAATAAAAGACAAATGTTTCTTAAAAAGAGTTGAAGAAAAATGAAAAATAGTGGTTACATTTTCGGATGCGGCTTGCTGGATAAGCACAAGCACCGCAGCGACTCTTCTGAATGTGTAAGCTTCTGCGTCCGCAACGCACACAGAGTGTGTGCGTCTTGTTCCTCCTCTTCCCAAAGCTTACCGTTCCTTTCCCCTGTCAATAGTTACCACACTACACATAATCAGTCACTATAACGTTTTATACAACACACGTATTGCAATCGAATATGGAATTACCATTTTTTCAGTAGCAGAAACCCTAGAATTAGATGTTTGTGCGAACGAGAAGAAAATTAGGGTTTGTTTATTTGATTCAGTTTTTCCTCTTTTTTTTTTTCCCTGGGATGCAGATTTCCTCTTTCTGGGCCGTGTTGGGCTTTTAATAATGGGTCAGTAAAAAAAAATCATTACCCCACATTGTGGGCAACATTTTTTTATATAGTTTTTATTTTTTAAAATACGAAAAATATGAAATTTTTTATAAAATTACAGAAATATAAAGTTTAAAAATCATCATATTTTTGGTGCAGTATAAATATTCAAAAAAAAAATGTGATAAAGTTTTAAACGTTGCTAATGACAATTTAAAAAATATATATATTAAAAAATTAAAAGTTGTCAATGACGATTTTTAAAAAAATAAATAAATATTTAAAAAGTAAATCAAAAGTTGTCAGTAATAATTTTTTAGCAAAAATTTGCCAATGACATTTTTTAAAAAAAATTATATTTTCATAATTTTACAAAAAAATTTAAATTTTTTAAATTTTTTTAAAAAACCTATATATAAAAAAATGTTCCTCACATTGTGCGATTTTTTTGATATTTTCTTTTATTTTATTTATGTTATTATACATATAAATATAAAACAAATAATGCAATTCTCGTTCAAAAATTCTATCACAAATTTTACAATACGAAAATAGAAATAAGAAAATGAAAGAGAGAAATACAAAGTTTAATTATTAATATGATAAAGATAAATAATAAAAATATTATAAATTATTTATAATTTTATAAAATTTAAAATTCCTTATTCATGCTTAAGTCGTTCATTGAGAATAGTAAAAAATTTCTAATCAAATTTTAATGTAACTATATTCTCAGTTGTAAACAAATCATATCTAAGAATGTTTAAGGCTTTTTCATCGTTGTTTTTTTTTTTTTAAAGTGTATTCAGTTTGAAGTTAATAGGAAATGATGAGTTTTACGTGTAATACACAAGTATTATGTAATTAAAATTTAACTATTTAATTAATTAGATATTTTTTAACTTTTTAAAATTTTGAATAGATTTTATGAATTTAAAAAATCAATGCCTTAATTATTAGCAATGAATATTATATTATATTATATTGATTAATACTAGACTTTAAAAAATTAATTATAAAAAATTCAATTAATATTGAATTAGAAAAGTAAACACAATATAAGAAGTCACGTAACATGATACAAAAATTAATTTAAAAATACCTTTGTTTAAAATAATTATTAAAAATAATATCACTTGTGAAAAAGATATCGTGTTTTATAAATAGAGATAGATAGATTAAAATGTTATGAGATAAATTGTATGTATTTGTTGGTTTGTCTTGTGTCACATTTCAATTAACTTTATGTTTTATGATGTTTTAAAACTTATACTTATTTTAACAAGTAAAGACAATTAATAATTTGTTAATAATAAAACAGTAATTTATCAACTACCAATCAATGTCAGTTTTATATTCTTAAACTTTTACGATTTGATTATGCATAATATTAATACTAGTTTCTCTAGTGTCTTGCAATTTAAAATGACATTTTATGTCTTTTTTATATATACAATTATTATTATTATTATTATTTATGTTCAATTTATTCCACTACTTGTTTAATAATTATCTTCTACACCACTGTCCCTTTGTTTATTTTATTCCAACAAACTCTCTTTCTCTCTTTACACATTCGAGAAATTTTCACTTCTCCTATATATACTCTTAAAACACTTTTACATTTATTTCCCTTCTTTGTCTGTTGGTGAAGGTGAAAGTATTAAATGTACACCGCTAAATACACAACATTCATTCTCCTATTATAAAAAATTAAATGTAAAAAGAAAAATTATGAAATGAGATACACATAAATAGTAATAATTGGAACAAATAGAAAAGTTATAAAATATCATCTTAAATGTTAAGGCACCGCAGTAAGTATTTAATATTAGTTTATTTATATTCTCATAAATCATTAAAGAATGTTTACGAAATTTGCTAAACTGAACCTAGCCTGTAATAGATGCTCCTTGGTGACATCAGCGGGGATAGCTCAGTTGGGAGAGCGTCAGACTGAAGATCTGAAGGTCGCGTGTTCGATCCACGCTCACCGCATTCTCTTTTAAGTTCTTACTTCACTTTTTTCTTTGTTTGGTCAAGATAACGGGTCCAGCAATCATTCAATAAGAGAGAAAATGCATGCAAGTTGGAGAATGAATGCCTTTTTTTTTTCAGATCTCTTCGAGATTTTGTTAGATTCATACGCAAAAGAGTCAGAGATGGTACTAAGAAAAAATATAGATTTTTAACTGTACTTGTTACGGTACTTTTAAATTTAATAATTAATTAAATATTTTTTAAAATTATATTAAAATATTAAAAAATATTTATATATTTTTAAATATACTACTAATTTTATTACTAAAATTAATAATTATAATTATTACACGTACATAAATATTATAGAATACTTCCTTATTTTTTAAAGGCACTTTAGAATTTACCCTTTTTTAATATAGATTCAGTGTCGGATATCCGACTGTCTCCCATACACCCAAAAAAGTGTCGGATAGGACTGGAGCCAGCAATAGAGAGCTTATAATGAACTGTGTTGTACTCTTTTCGTGTTTGTCTTCAATCCAAAAGCAAAGTAAAATGTTTTTTGGACATTTATGAAGGTGTTTAGTTTTGAATGGAGAAAGAAAAATAAAATGATAAACATGACAGGTGACATATGATAAAAAAAAATATTAATATTATTTGAGGGTTGATAATTATAATTGAAGAGCAAAACAGTTAGTCTTATTTTTCAATACTAGATCTTACAGTATCTCACCGTTCCCCTCACGTCATTTTAACTTTGGTTGGCTTACTCTCTCGCGTCGTTGGATAAGTTATCGAAGGGACATTTGTGAAGGAGAGAGAAAATGGCGAAACAGCAAACGACGACACCCTTATTAGACCAAACAAACGATGAGATTTATTTTTATATCTGTGATATTTAGAAATAATATATATATTAAATATATTTTTTAATATTATAGAAATATGGAGTTTAAAAATTATGTTGGTGATTTATAATATAGATACAAAAATTTAGAGATAAAAGAACGAAAAATGGTAAAGTTTTAAAATTAGTCAATAAAAATTTAAAAATTTATTAAAAATTTTAAACAAATTTAAAAGTGATAATATAATATTTGAAAAGTACCCATATTTTATAATTTTACAAAAAAAATTCATATTTCTGTAATTAAAAAAAATCATAAGAAAAGAGAGTCCGATGGTGATATGCAAAAATAAGAGTAGTGTAATATTAAATTAATTATCCAGAAAACCACTCTTCATCTAATAAATGGCAAGATTCATAAGCCGAAAAGAATTCGGATATGCATGCCTTTTCAATTAAAACTTATATTATTTAACATCATTAATATATTAAAATTTAGAAATATATTATTTAAATATTGTTTTTAAATATATATATTTTTATATTTTTTAATAACTATAAAAAAATAAAATATTGTATGATATCATCACGTATGCAAAATAATGAGTCATGTCTGTATATTGCAAAAATTAGTCATATCTTTTAGACGAATGAATTTATTATTGAAAATTTTTTATATATATAAAAATTTAATCTAAAATTTTAATTAAGCGATATTAAACTTACTCAAAACAACTACATCTATAAAATGGATAAAATTTTAAAATAAAAGTATAAAAATTAGATATTATATAACCCAATTCAATCCTTAAGAGTTGCGATCTGGGTCGAGATGTTAAAATCGCGATTCTGCTCACCCTAAATCAATGGGGTGAATTATCATTTATTTATTTGTTGGCAGCACATGGCAAAACAGAAAAAAGTTGTTAATGTTTTGTCAGCATTCGGAACTTCACTATCAGAACTATCAAGGAGGATTCTATTTTTTCACTACTTTAATATTATTTAAGGGTGTGTATGGAAGAGGATTTTTGGAGGAAAAAGAAGGGAATGGCTTTATTTTATATTTTAAATAAATATATTTAAAATTAATAATTTTTAGAAATAAAAAATATAAATTAATATAATAATAAAAAATTAATATATTAATAATATATTTGTCTTTCTAAATAATATATAATTCTTTTAATATAAAATAAAAAATAAGTCTTCCTTTCCTTTCTACTACAAAAATTTTCTTCCAAATATACTTTAAAGTTAACATATATGGTATTGTAGATTTTGGAGAGATTAATTCAATAAAAAAATAATAATAATTTCATTAGTGATTAAAGAAAAAAGTATGGTTGAACAATTTTTCAAAAAATAATACGGTAATAAATAATTTTAAATAATTAAGTGAAGAATTTCCTCCTTCAACTATTCAAAAACTTCTGGTACATTCACGTTTACAAGTTTCTTTTTTTCTTTTATTGTACATAGTTGAAGTAATAGGTCAGCTGATCAATTTAATTGACAAACTGTGAGTGGCTTGTCCTTGTACAGTAGGCTAGTGACAAGGTTGGCACTCGAAAGCCAATAGCCATCTCACACCAAATCAAAAGAAAGTCAATAGCTATCCTTTTTTATAGCACCTGTAGTTACATTTCAAATTGTTATTTTTTAAGTGTAGGTTTATTTTAAAGTTGATTATGACTGGCTGGTATTAATCAATGTTAAATTGTTGAATATTATTTATATAGATGTATAAAATAATATAAATTGCATCTTTTCATTAAAATGTGTTTTTTATTAGAGAATATTAAAAAATCAATTGTAAAATAAATAAGTCATAAACCTAGTAAACACATAAACAATTTTATTACAATTTATTCATTATTAATTTATTAAATTTAGTAACGCTAAGATTTTAAGCATTCAAAATTATTAAGATTGTATCAAAAACGTAAATAATAATAATTATTTTTAATATTTTTTACTACTATTAATTATTTAAATATAATCTCAAAGATTAAAATTTAAAAAATATTTTATTAATGTATTGCTTGTCTTGCGGAGACACATGTCATTCAGAAAATTTTGTTTTAATTAATATAATTTATTTGAAAAAAAAAATTAAGAACATGAATTAATAAATTGAATAAAGAATAATTAATTTTATTTAGTTATTAAAACAAAAACGCTTTAAAAAATGTGCAGCTTATATAATTCATAAATTATACACTAAGATAATAAGTGTGAATAAAAAAAATACTAAATAAAAATATAAAACTGAGCAACATATAAATAATAAATATATATTATTTAATAATCTTAAAATTTTGGATTGAATATAATATTAAAATTTATATTATAATGGTATAAGATATCTCATATTTACACCTTAAAAAAGGTGTTAAAATAGTACTAAATAAAATTTAGGATACTAGTGGATGAATGTGGTTTTGAGAGTGGCTAAAACACGCAATTAATTGTCCCTAACCTTAAAGGAGCAAATTTTTTAAAATTTTGGTAAGTCGGTTTCACAAATAAAAAAAGAAAAAAAGAGAGTATCTGGCGAACTTATAATTGGTTAGTTTCCTCGACAGACATTCTAGGGAAATCCAATCATTTGATCAAACCCTAAGGACCGTTGATAAATCACTTATCGTTGACTATTGACTGCTCACCATCTGATGCGGACTAAAAAATACAAGAGTTATTATTTATATTTTCTTCGTCGAAATAAAATGTTAGATAACAATAAATTGGGTACATAGGAATAAAGAAGTGAGAAAACAATAGAATGGTCCATACCGCAAGACGTATTGATCAAAACCGTTAGGATAATGAATAATTTGGAGTTTTGGACCACAAACAATTAAGACCTTTTAACTCCCTTAAAGCACCATGGTCCTCAGTTCTGATTATATCCACTAGCTTCCATGTGCACCATGTGTACGTACCTTATGAATTGCACTATCAAGCTTGTGGATACTATACACCGCGACAGGACCACCTTAATTAGTCGTGGGTTGTCCTAAGTGCAGAACTTCGTCTTCAATTTCCATTTTTTGTTCATTTTCCCATCTAAATTTCCTTCAAGCTGGCTGATAGGCCCTAATCTCTCATTTTGCACTGATTGAAACCTGAAATTCATTTCCATTTCCAACACATCCCCAGGGCCCTCATATCAATTTAATTATAATGATATTTTCTCAAGTGCCTATTGCCTTATTCCTTAGAGGATATTCTTTTTTTCTTTCTAATTCATCAACTGGGTATTCATGTATATTTATAACAAGTTTATTTAGATTAATCTTAATTATTTAACATACATGTGATGTTTATTATTTAAGTTAACTTCAATATATTATTTATATTACAAAAGTGCATTTTACAATTACAAAGTATCAAAATTAATTTTTCGACATCAAGAGATACAAAGGCGAAGTTGTTCACTTGTTCTTGTAGTACCATGCAGAAGACAGGGACTGGGACAAAATGGGCAAGGTAACAACATACTCATTTCGTAATTTTAAAGGCATGCTTAATTTAATCATTGATAAAAAGATATTATTTAAGTAGCAACACCCTAATCAAAACCGAGTTTTAAGTCCATGAAAGGATTTAGTTGTCGAAGTTATTTGAAGACCACCAATTGAAAGGAACAAAGAAAAACACAATATATGGCTTTACATATAATATTGATTTCAGTATTTATATATATATATATATATATATCGATTAAGTTACTTTTTGCTAAACTTAAATGAATTTGTTTTGTTATTTATTTTATTCTATACTTTAAACAATTAAATTATATATATTTTTATATAAATAGTTGGGAGTTTATGCTGAATTTGAGATATGAAAAAAATTTATATGTTTAGAAGTAAACAATTTAGAGAAACTTGTTAAATTTTGAAGAAATTTATAATTTATGTAAAACTACTGTATCACGAGGGGAAACTTGTTTAATTTCGAAGTGTTAACCAAAAATATCTTGAGTTCGATTTATGAAAGTTATTCTTTATAATTAAGACATCTTTAAATACCATAATAAGTCTTAAATTTGAAACAGAGTAACTTTGTTTTTTTAATCTTTTAATTCTTAAAAAAAAACAATGACTTTATTTATAAAACTTTATTAATTGATAGGTAATGAAGATTCGGATTGGGAGATAGGTGTCATGAGAGAAACGATAAAATGAGAGGAATGGGAAAGGACAGTTGATGACATTTAAGGCCCAAAGAGGGGCCCAATATAGATGGCTCATGATTTTTAGGCAACATATCAAATGGTATTTGGTAATCTCTCTCTTTCTTTTTTTGGCGAATCTCTCTTTCGGTTTGTTCTGATTAAATATAAATATTGTGCATAAGACCAAAACTCTATGGCGTCCGCTTCTGTCATGCAATCTTTTAACAAACCACAAACCGTAACGGACCAACCATGTAATATACATAATAGAAGGATATGCATTGTCAATTTCCCCAACATTCTGCTACATGATTTGTACACATCATAATATACCAAATGCCCACTTCACAATGTATTTGCATGCATGCAGCCATGTATGCCTCATCAATCATCATTCAATTTTGGCAGCATTTCACGTAATACTAGGTTCCTTTCAAATTTATAATTATAAATTTTAATGGATATACTAAAATATTTCATAACTCTCTGTTTTTACTAATTTGCACAAATTTTACATTTTATATATTTTTTAGTGAAAGATTTAACTCAAATATCTGAAAAATAAAATATGGAAACCATTATGTAATTAAGCCAAAAATTAATAACAAAAATAACTACAGCTAAATAAAAAATAAACAAAATAGATTAAAAGAACTAGGTCTGTCACTAACTTATTTTTCAAGTATTATTTATTTTTATGCATTAAATTTGAGCATTTGTTTTTAAATAATAGTATTTTTACGAACTGTTTTCTTCTTCGTATTTAGTTTTTTAAATTGAATTTTATTTTTTAAAACTTTGAAAAACTATATTTTTAATTTAATCTCATTAAATATATTGAATTATTTATTATAAATAATTTATTTTAAGGTTATAAAATTTATTAAATTTAAAAATATAACTAGTTCATATAAATTTGAATACTCAGCCTTGAATAGTTTTTTTGTTAAATTATTTGCTTTCAGTAAAATGAATTGATTTTTTATTTACTAACTCATTTAATATTTTTATTTGAAGATTCCTTTTATCATATAGACGAATTTTATATATAATTTTTGGATTTTTAGTTTTATATAATTTATTATTTTTACCAAAAAAATAAACTTAGTAATTTTTAATTCAGATTTAAAATTTTCACACGAAGTGTCAAGTCAATATTCATAAATTATGTCTTGATTCAATTTTTTTATTTTATAATTTTCTCAACTAAAGTGGTCTTGTTTCTTTGATTTAATTGTATCTACTAAAAAGAATTGTTGTTGCAACGAGAATACCTCTCGTAACAGTCTGTTCTAGTTTTTCTAGACGTGTACTTGATCATTGCTTAATAATCATCGTAGTTTTAACCTTGTATATATATTTTTTATATTTTAATTTTTTTACATAAATTCAAAAATGTTTATGCAATATATGAGAAACTTGCTTCTAATATGTATTATTTTTTTCTTTATCAACTACATTTACCATTCTTAATCTCTACGATCATTTACACAAAGGACGAGGTGAGTTTGAATTTTAAAAACTTTACTTGAGACATTTAGTATTTAAAAAATATTTCAAAGTTATGTTTAGTAACACAAATTTATAATTTTATATTCTTAAAATAATATAGTTAAGATGTTTGATAACACATAAAAAAAAGGTTTATAACTTTTAAATATAAAAAAATTGTTTAAGTCATATTCACCTTGTAATTTATAGCTACACATAATTTTATCTCTTATTTTCACTTGTTATTTTAAACATATTACGTAAATACCACTCGTGAATATCTTTTTATTATTATTTAAATTTAATAGCATATTTATCGGTACAATATTTTGTTTCATTCGTACATTTTAGCTCTAAATATTTTTAATTTAATTAATTATTTAAAAATAAAAAAAATAGTTATAAATTATATACAGAACCTAAATCTGAAATAATGTGTCAAAATAAATAAACTTACTTAAAAAGATAAACTTTTATCAAAAATTATTTTTGAAAATTAAAATTTTTTAAACTTAATATATTTATATCTGTATAAAGTATGGGTCATCACTCTTAAATTAAAACTTTTTTAGAAATTATCTTAAATAAAACATTTTTGATATTCAATCTCTTTCCGTTACATCACGTGACTTTCTTTACATTGAACGTTTAAAAATTTAATTTAATCTCAATTTAAATTTATCATATTTTTTTTATAAAAAAATTATACATCTGTAATTTAAGATTATTTAATAACATAAAATAATTATTAATATTTACAAATTTTTCAATTCATAAAATTTATTATATTTAAAAATAATCATTCATTATATCATCACTTTAATATGATAATACCTACAAGAAACTCACATGTTAATTACTTATAAAAATATGCTTGTCATCACTTAAATTAAATGTTATTAATCTCAACGTGAAGAGCTTACTTAGACAGGATAAAGACAAACATTATTTTAGTCCCTATTATTAATGGGGCATTAATTAATTAAACCAATTTTACCCATCATATACGAATACGTTTTCAGTTTAAAAGCTTTCTCGTGTATATTTTTTCATTTTGGTTGATAGAAATTTACAAAAGATTATGCTTATCCGTTTCCTATTTGCTTGGGATTCTCTTATTAACTTTAGGAAGATATTTTAATTGCAAAACTGAATTAGGTTGCTGGAGTCAAAATTTGACTTGGAGGTTGTTAAATCGAGAATCACATTCAAAATCAGATTGAATTTTTTTTGGCGACTAATCACCTGGATTTTAGGGTCAAGTAAAATTTAAGCATTTTTTTTTTATGGTACTGATGCAATTTTGTTGGGGGCACATTACAGTAAATAAGTTAAGCACGTGTTTCATTTAAAATGGTTTAAGCAGATGAAGATTAAGATAAGAAGATGGCAAATTCAAGATAGGAGAATATCTTTCTAAAAATTGAACTATAAAATTTCTAATATCCTTTTTCTGCCATTTCACTAGTTTAGTGCCTCCTTTATAGTCTAATCAGTTTCACAAAAACCGTATAGAAAATCAGCCACGTATGGATTATGTGAGTGATATGTCTCCCGCATTGTGGTAAGTAAAAAAGGAAAACAGACCTTTTTCTGAGGAGTGGTTCACGTGGAAATCACAAGTGGGGAGCTAAATTTGGAGTAAAATGAAACTTGATGTGTAAAAGAAACGGTGGTTGCAGTAGAAGCATAAATTTGGGCACTAAAAGCCAGTCCTGGAAAGGATAAACACTATGATCCAATGCGATTCTAACCTCCCAGACTTGACAGTTAGACACTAGAGTGACGTTGACCCCATTAAGTTGTTACACTTTTTCTTTTTCTGGATAAATAGTTCTCCCCTTTTTCTTATTATGATTGAAAACATTCTAATCAGATCAAATCAACGTGACTAGCTAGAGTTTCATCACCTCTAAATTTTCCTCAACTTGTTGGTGGGGTTGTGTGACTCTGTACACTGCTCTCTTTCTGACAAATCACGGCAAAGGCATGCAATCACTTATAACGTGTACAAATCAGTAAATAAACAATTTTTTATTGATTTAACGTGAATGGGTTTTACATCTAAATTAATCTTATTGTGTTAAATCTACTAGACTGCTGCGAAACAGATGTGCTCTTAGAGAGCTGAAAATTATTAAATAGAGACATTATATTCAAACACATCGTAAGTAATAATCGTGAAAGGATGGTTGCCATGATACAAAGTGACCAGATTTCGCCGTTGCTTGAATTAATCTGACGAGCGGTGTTAATTTAATGAAGTTGGTGAGAGAGGGAAATAAGTAATAAATGTGATAACAATTCTACTGCAATTCCCTTGCAATTAATTGGTTCTGGCTGTTTCCAAACGCACATTCTTAAGTTTCTGCTGAAAAGCGAGAGTGGTCCTGATTCCTACTTGGAATGAAATCATTTCGATAATGAAATTGCATGGAAGTGGTAGTGTAAACGGTACACAATCTAGCACTTCATCCCAAGCTAAGAAAGGATTTTTATTTGCCCCCTCTTTTAACTTTTGCTCTCTTCTCCAAAGGTTGTTTACAAAATAAAGAAAAGATAACAGGTACCGAACAATTTAAGCATCCAGAGAGCCAAACAAGCAACCTAAAAAATATCAAAATGTTATACTCTATTCCTAAAGAAAAAGGAAATGTAGGTTAAACTACAACCTCAGCTTTCTCAATCACATACCGGACACTCGCCTTATAGGACATGCATCCTCCACTACCCTTTCCTCTTTCTCTCCTGTAAGTCAAACCTACTTAGGAAAAATTGCAATGTACAAGAAGTACACAAAATTAAACAAAGGACCAAGGTCCCCCCCCCCCCCCCCAACAGAGAACCACCGTTGTTTCTTTTCTTCAACTTCAATTCAATATCTCCTTCTCAACCCCAAGCTCACCGATCCATCAAAATTAAGCTCAAGGGCACCATTGTAAAATCTTCCTCATTTTCATTTCGCTTTTGCCCACTTCTCCCATGCATGGATTGGAGGAGCATTACTTTGCTACTAGCATTCAACACGTGTGATACCGTAATGCCACAAAAATCCTCCGTTTCCATTCATGATTTTCTTTAACAATCTCTTCTTTGATGAACCTCTTCTTTTTTTTTGCGCCTAAACCAAATACCAATTATATTTATGAATTTGGTAGCGGCAAGTGGGAGCGTGCAAACGCAGTTCTATGCTTTGCCTCAGCTTCCCAACACCGTTCAATGTCTTCTGCTATTCTCTTGGCATCCATGTACGCACCAAGTAGACCCTTTTTGGTAAAACCCACCGCATAGAGCCCATTTTTACCCTTCCATCCATTTGGGAATGGCCTCTTCGGGTACCCATCTTCCTTGGAGAACATATCTTCTTCCTGCACACACACCAATCAAGAATATTATATTTTTTTGCTATGTATCAATTTCAAAATTTATAGAGAGGTGTCTCTGTTCAATTCCGTGTTTTCCCCAAACTTGCTAAAGACTGGGAATTTAATATATTTTAAACACATGATTGTCACAATTTAAACCTTGTCATACTCTTGAGCAACAAAATATAGTAATAGGTAAATGCTAATTGTATGATTAGAATATGGTTAAAGAGACAAAAGTAAAAAAAAAAATGTCAAAAAGTATTATTAATGTATGTCTTATAATTTTTAAAAAACTATAACATATTTTTTTAATTCTTGAACTAAGACATTAGAAATATTGATTTACAAAACTCATAATAATCTTCATGAATTAAAAAAAATCATAAATTAATTATAAAATACAACTATCAAATAAATTTTTTTTTTCTGTTTAAAATGTCTGTATCATATTATTCAAGAACTTGAATGCATTTGTTACAAATGGTAAGCGTCATACCTTGAGCCAATAGGGTACACTGCTTTTGTAACCCGTTGCCAATATGATTGCATCATAATTCTCTGTCCTTCCGTCTACAAATTCCACTGTTTGACGTTTAAGCCGCTTAATGCCTGGACGTACCTACATCAATTTTGAGTTTGACATACTCAGATTTCATTTGCTCGTTGATTTCAAACAACCAATCTAACAGAAATATAATTAACCCCACCAAACATGATCAAAACAATGATTAGTGAACGTTTTTTGTCGACTAGCTTTCGGATTTTTTTATAAAGAAACTAAAAAAATTCCAAACCCTGTGCTTTCCGCCCACGATTTGATTGAAAACACGCAATGATGGAAACTCTAGCAAAGAAGGGGTGGAAAAAAATAAAAGAAGGGAACACAATAAGGGGTCATTTCATTAAATATAAAAAGGAGGAGAAAATGTAAGTTGCACTGATGAAAAGCAAAAGAAAAAATTAGGTAGCACCATTAGTTTTTTTATGAAAAGCACGGTGTAAATAAGATCTTTGTGACCCCTCAAAAATGAAGATTTGGGTTTCATAAAAAACAAAAAAAAAGAAAGTTGAATTTGATTTGATAAAAAGGGAAGGGTAAGTACCTTAATGTCTCCACCTTTAATCTTGGCAAGGGTACCCACGTCTAGCACAGGGGTCTTTCCAGAAAGGTTTTTGAGTTCAAGAGGACCCAAACGAGGCCGGTCCAATCCGAATCGAGCAGTGTCACCAAGCATAAGCCATGACACTATTAGCAAGAACCGATCGACAAGTCGCATGGGTAACCACTTGAGCAACCACATGGACAACCCAAAAGTTGATTTTCCCAGCATCTCTCGTGGTAGAACGTGTACCTTACCCAAACCAAAAAAAAAAAATCATAAAAATTTACTAGATTGTAACACAAAATAAAATAAAAAAGAGGGGCAAAACAAGATGCAAAAGTGTACGAGGACTTTGATCTCCTGATTTTTTGCAGGCCGTGCTTTATGTGCACTGTGGTGGAAAACACAAAAATCATGGGGAGTAAATAAAGAAAGGAAAAAAAAAATTTCACTACAAAATATCGCTGGCGCATGCTTAATTTAAAATCCAAGAAAGTGCAAGATCAAGTTTCTGATTTATTATTTAACAATCCATTGGAACTTGAAGCCAGTAGATGCAAGAATGAAACGAGGGTTTTTCTAATTTGAATAAAGTAGGTGTGTGAGACCAGAAAAGGCAAACTTGAGGAAGAATTTTACTGATTTCTTTTTCAGATTGAACAGAACAAGGCTTGCAGTTTCATTTTTCTAATTAGAAGATAGTGGTTAGTGATGTGAAATTTCACACAAGAAAAACACCCTGTCATATTTTATGACTTTTTAGAATTTTTTGCATGAGCGAAAAAAAACCCATCTTTGGTTTTGCAAACCAAGCTGTGTATATTTAGCAACATGACAAAAGTCACAAAACCAATTAAAATTTTGAAATAAAAAAAAAGTGCAAATCTTGTTGCAAATTAACCTATTTCATATTAAATCAGAATTCCAAATCAGGAGGGACACCAACTTTTATATATATATATATATATATATAAAAGAAACTAAGCAGAGAGATTAGAGCTTCTTACTGTATCTCTGACCACAAGTGATGGAGTAGCATTATTGTTGCAAAGATCTAAGCACGCTTCCATACCCGAATTCCCACACCCCACCACCAAAACCCTCTTCCCTCTAAACTCTTCACCACTTTTATACAAACTTGTATGCCTTATGGGTGCTTCAAATTCCTCTATTCCTTCAATATCAGGCACCACCGCCTCTGCATTCTCTCCGGTGGCCACAATCAACCACCGGCACACATACTCCGTCGTCTTCTCCGCCTTGTTAAAACTCTTCAAGCGCCAAAAGCCAAGCTTTGCATCAAACTCTGCATGCTTCACCGTCTCATTGAACCTTGGCCTAATTCCAAACCCCTCTGCGTAACTCTCCAAGTACTCTATGAACTGCTGCTTTGATGGGTACGTTGGGAAATCAGAAGGGAACCCCATAAAGGGGAGTTCACAGAATTGCTTTGGTAAATGAAGGCGTAAACGATCATAGGTTTTAAGCTGCCACAGAGAAGCTATGCAATTAGATCTCTCTAGTATTACACTTTGGATTCTTTTCTCTTTGAGACATGCTGCTACTGCAAGCCCAGAAGGCCCAGCTCCTACAATCACAGGCCCATCAACCCATACACATCTCTCAGTGGAAGATGAAGACATGTTATTATAATTATTATTCATGAACAAAGGGTCATGTGCTTGCTTTCCTTCTATTTCTCGCATGCAGTAGTCCATCAAGATTAATGCAATTAAGAAAAACAAAACTTTTATGGACCAAACTAAACTCTCTCAGTATATATGCTTGCTTGCTACCTTGTTGCTTTTGGCGCTGAGGGTGAGTTTGTGCTAGCTTCCAATTTCAGGTTCAGGTCTCAAGACAGAGCAACGTTGGAGAGAAACTAAAGCTCCTTCTCTCTCTCTCTCTCACTTTGTTGAAGGATTAGGCTTGTCAAAATAATTTCCTAAAAAATTGGAGTGGATTAAGAGGGTCTTATCCACTAACAAGAATGAATATTTTTCTTCTCTCTCTATGTGTATGTGGGAGTGTGGTGTTTTTGTGTATGGTTCAATATGGAGGAGGGTTAAGCGGAAGGATGAGCACCAACTACGGGGCTAAATCAGCATTCATCATAGAGATAGACTGAGAAGGATGGTGATATCTCTCTGTATATATATATTCCTATTGTATCATACAATGAGAGAATTTATATGGACAAAAACCAAGTGGTGAAAACAGAAGCAACGCTTGTAGGGACATTTTATATGATATAATGTTATTAATTTAAACTCAATGCTAATAAATTAATAATGCACATATAAATCATGTAGATTTGCTGGCTAATTAATTAAATTCCTGGAATTTACATATTTAACCCCCCACATGCAAACGTCACTATGGTCGTCAAAATTAAGAGAGATTGATTAGGAGTACATTGCACAAAATAATTATTCCTCTTAAACACTTTCCATTGGTTAACAAACCCAATAAGATATGATCAACAGTTAAAACAAGTGTTTTAGAGGAGCATAATCTAGAAGATAGCCGGTGATGATCATTCTCATTGCGCAATGTGGAGTGACTCAGCTTCTGTTGGGTGGTTTCTGTGAAATATATCCGAGATGTCACTTTTGTGGTATATTTTCCATTTTCAAATCAACTCAAAGATTATTTTTCTTTTATACATACTATGTTAATGAGCATTGATACCTGAGTTTTAAAAAACAAAACAATTCTTATGGATATATTATTTTAAAATCAACATTAATCAAGTATTAAACTGATAATATTGTGTTAAATAGACTGTTTTAATTAAAAAGTTAGTTGATATATTTTTTGCATCACTCTCATATTATTATAGTTTTAAAATATAAATAAACACCAACTATTAAATTATATATAATGTTTTATTTTTCTAAATTTTAAAATAAATGACAGAATAATATCACACAATTCAATTATTAACTTTATTAAAAAAATTAAAATATTAAATAGAATAAATATTTAAAACTTGCTCATAAAATTTTTTTTAAAAAAAAAGGAAAGGCGACCAACAAATCTGTTACAAGTACACTCAAAATAGCAGTTTTTTCCGATCTTAATTACATTATCCATATCTCTTAAATTTGAATAATTTGAACGAGTGACTTAACTTTTTCTATATTGTATAGGATTTTGAATTCAATTTCCCTTTCAATTTTAAATACATCTTCTCTATTTCTATGTGATTTTTTTAAAATAAATATGTGAATTATATATATTTTGTTGATACGGGCTAAGTAAACTTATTTTATTATTTCGTTGAATTCAGTTAATACTGCATGTAACTCTTTGAATTGACCACATTTAACTATTTTTTTAACGTTTGCAATTGCTCGCACAATTTCAAAATCCAATTGATTATTTCGTTGAATTCACTTAATATTGCATGTAACTTTTTGAATTAACCGCACTTAAATATTTTTTTAATGTTTTCAATTGTTCACACAATATATTAATTGGCATGTATGTATATAGGAAGAACAAATAAATTAACATACGGTGTTATATATAATGTCAAATTTCAATAAAAATAAAATTATTTAACAACCATAAATATGTGAGCAAAAGATATTGTTTAAGAATAGAGTTGTTTGAAATTTTTCTTTGTGAGTACAAGAGTCACGGACCATGATAATTACATCAACAATTTAATCAGAAAAACTTTATTAAATTTCATTATGTTAAGTTTTGTAAGTTTGATGGGTTTAGCAATTTTTAAAAATATATTTTTTAAGTTGGACTCGGTCGTAATCGATGACGTAGGTTTTTAACTCTACAATGTCACTTGTTAGGGAACGTACATGGTACTCACCCTAACCTTCATTCACACAATCCTGTGGAAATGTAGTTTCCATTATTACTAGTTAAAAAAAGCATATATTAACGGTTAATAATTAAAGTTATTCTATTAGTAGAAATATATTTTATAAAATTAAGTTATTAATATATATATATATATATATATATATATATATAAGTTTTTTTATCAAAAAAATGTTTATGAATGTAATGTACCACGGTATTAGAATAACAATACAATGCTTATATTATTAAACTAATTTAAATAAATAATTACCAGTTTAACAACTAAATTTTTTTATTAATATATAAAATAAGACAGGAAATAATATCGTGATTTAAAAAGTAAAGCTAAAATGAATGAATGAATGAATGTAGGGTCTTGAGTTTATTGTGAATTGAGAATCTCATTAAATAGAAGATAGTGCAGGGCCTTGAAGTCCCTGGATCGCCAATGAGTGATCTAATGATGGAAAAGGAAAATGATATGAAGAGAATAAATATGCAGAAATGAAGGCCATATAAATACATGACAGGGAAAAAACGAGGGCCACCCTTCGACTTGACATCCAAGATCGTTATTACCGAATACAAGTTTATAACGTCCGACAGCTATAATTATTAACGATTCTTTTTATTATTTTTAATTGTTATCAATAAAATATTTTTAACATGTGCTTTTTTATTATGTTTCTATTATACTTTTATATATTTTTTAATTAATATTTTTATACTACTTGTTAATAAAAACTTTTTGTTAATGCGATTTCGTTAATATAAGTCTCACTGTGTCTTACTCATTTATTTTCAATCACTTAAAATGTAAACGATATTAACTGTATTTTTTCAAAAAATTATTAATAAGTTTTTTAAAGATATTAGATGATAAAAAATTAATAATTAACAAAGATATTGTTTATTATATTAGATATATTAAATTTATTTATACAATCAATATATTTTAAAAAGTAAACATCTAACAAATATATTTATTTTAATTAATATTCCTTTCTTTTTATTTTTGCATGTTTATAAATGACAAGTAAGTTTTTAAGTCTATCAAAATTTGAACTTTTTTATTTTATCTTTCACTTTTAATTTTTTCCATACAAGTTATCAAATTTTATTTCACATAATTTATTAATTTTTCAATTATTTACGTATGTAACATTGATCTTTTGAAGCAATTAATAATATGATATATATATTAAACGAAATGATGATTATCTATCTATAGATAGAACTAATATCTGAATATGAAATTGACAAGCTACAACAAAATGCATGGTGTCACTTAATCATTGCTCATGTCTATAGATTATTAATCATTGAGATTCATCTAAAAAATTTGAGAATAAGGGGAAGCAAATTCTTGTGACATGAGTCCTATATAGTATCTTCCTTCTCTCTTGTCAAGGCCAATTTGGCCCTGCAGCCAATTTCTGTCTTCCAGAAAAATACAGTTTGTGTTGTTGTGTGCATTTATATATGTTCTGGCTCACTCATGTCGTGAATTATTAATTGAAATTTATTGAAAATTATAAAAATCATGTTAGTTTCATTTTTCTTTCATAGTTTTTTAAAAATAAATTTTAGTTAATAACAAAAAAATATGTTAAAAAATGAGTTGCTGTCATTTATGAGATACTACAGACAAAACAACTGTGTTTTGTTTTTCTAGATGCTTCATTCATTCATGAGTAACAATGATAATAATCACATGGTTGTTACAACAATTAATGCCACAGTTTTGTTGAGAGTAATGAATAGGTGAAAGAGAGATGGAGCTTCATGTCCGTAGTCCTTTGAGGTTGACAATTCTTGGTAAAAATTTTCGTCCACGCTACAATAGAAAGAAAGATATTTATTTAGTGCTCAGTTGTTAATTAAACTGCGAAGAATGTTGTTGCAAAAACATGGATTAAGAGCATAGAATAAGCATATATAAAATCAACGTGTGTGCTGTGTAAGTTGGCAAATATACAATATGAAAGGTTATTTATCCTCCATAATTCTTTAACTAAGCATCTGTGCCCAATCAACAATTATAAGTGTTGTATTGAACCATTTTTTCACTTCTAATGCATAACATGAACTAATTATTAGAGTATAATTAATTTAGAGTTTTGTTAACTTCAGCATTTAAAGTTAAAAATAAGTAACTAATACTGATAAAATTTTATTAGAAAGAGAAGTGTTTATTGTATTTT
Source organism: Abrus precatorius (assembly GCF_003935025.1). Classification (NCBI taxonomy): domain Eukaryota; kingdom Viridiplantae; phylum Streptophyta; class Magnoliopsida; order Fabales; family Fabaceae; genus Abrus; species Abrus precatorius. Next base: position 15,981,585 of record NW_020874384.1, read on the forward strand.
TATAACTTCAATATAATAACTATGTACTTTTTTTATAAATTTTTTTATTTGTGAATGTTTAAACTCAACTCTAAAAATTGAGGTTAACAAAATCTATTAATTTTATTTTATTTTGAAATCATGTGAAGATTAAAATAATGACCTGTTATGTATTTAGAAATTAGGTTAAAAAGATATTTTAAAAAGGAATTTTTATCTGTGATTAATAGTGTAGACAAAATTAATTATTATTTACAATTGGATTCACTAAGACTTGACTGATTTTATTTATGTTTTCACTATTATTATTTTGCAATTTCAACTGCAAGAAAAACAAGTGTTGAACTATGGACAAATGTATTTTTTGTTGTAGTGCGAGCTTATGCTATTGGCTAATCAACGTTGAGATATTGGGAAATTCTTAGATCATCCGTTTTTTATAAAAGTAAAAAACAATAAAAATGAGCGTGGTCAAAGATTTTAAGATACAAAGAAAATTAAGTGGGTAAAAGTTCTTCATTTTATTTGCAAAGATTTTATTTTATTTCTAAAGCATCTACTATGACATTAATGGATTTGTGGATTCCTAGCTATAGTTTAATTTGAACTTTATGTCGTGCATCTGAGGTACAAACTATTGGCATTCATTCATTCTTGTAGATTATTCATTTTCCATTGATAAAAAGTGATATAGAACCATTTAAGACCAAAGATAATTCCTTTAGTAGGATAGTCTCCTGCTAAATTTATTGTATTCTTTTAGCTATTCCCTGACTTACATAGGGGAATAAAAGTTAACTATTACTTAAAAAAATGATTTTTTATAAAAACTACAAGAAATCTAAAAAATAATAAAATTTAAAATAATCTCAAATAAATATTTAAATTAAATAAATAATAAAAATTTTAAAACTCTTATTAAAACCCTAAATTTAAATCTAATTAAAACACTAAATCCTAAAATAAGATAAATTAATTTACATTAAAGAATAATGATAAATTATTTAAAATCATAATAAGAATATACTATACTTTTAATAATATTAAATAATTCACTTTGTATCAATAAAAATACATTAATAATGTTAAATATTATATTTTTGATAAACATTCCAATTTTTAAACTGTTAAATGGTTAACAAAATCAAATTTCAAAATTTTTATTAATGATAATGATAGATACTGTTGTATGTGGAGTAAAGTATTCGAACAAGTTTTAAAATCATATTTTTGAATTGTTTTTCGCTAAGTACGTGCATCTAAATTACGTGTTTTAATATAAAATTTACAGTTAGTATGTATTTTAATTATACTGAATAATTTATAATTAATTCTAATCATTTTTTTAGAAGACCCTCACCCTAGTAACATACTCCAATATGCAATTTTTTCCAACTAAACACTATTTTTTTTTTTCATATATCCATTTAAAAATTATTAATACTTATTTGTCTACTAAAAAAAATTTAAAATAATCGTAATTATTGTCTTTGCTCAAGACGCCCTTATCTCTTCTTTATTGATTCCTATCAATAATTTAAAAAAAAAAATCTTTATTTTGACAATAAAATATAGATATTGTACGAAGGCAGTGCTTTTTAAAAAAAAAAAAACACACACACATATATTTCATAAAATGAGAATGAATTTTTCAGTTAATTGTTTTTTACAATGAATTTTCAGTTAAAATTTAAAAAGTAGTTCATTACTCTTTCTGACCTTTTTTATAAGTTTTTTTTTAATTAAATCACATAAATTAAGGACAAAGATTAATATTTTAATTTTTAAAATGAATTACACCATTTTAAATTTATTATTAATTAAAGTTAAATATCAATTTTTTCAAGGAGTTAAAATAGTTTAATAATAAAACACATATACGTAGAAAAGTAATGAATATTTAAAAAAATTTATAAAAAAAAAATCTTATATTAATGACTAATAAAAATCTTATTAAAAAAAAAATCAATGAGTTACTAACTTTTTCCGCTTCACTCGAGCCACAGGTGGTAGGGTTGTTCATGTCGTATGCAATTGCTGGATAAGGTGTAACATTTCTTAAAGTGTGCAAATAATTCAAATTATCTTGAGTAAAATCTATACATCGTGAGAGCATTTATTTTAGTTATTATATTTTTGTAAATTTTAAATTTAAATTTTTTATTGATGTGATATAACTTAAAATTGACACGTAGTAATTTCTGAACTGACTGTATTAGTAATAAAGATTAGAAAAAAAAACATTTGAACTAATTTAAAAAATATTAAATATAAAAACAAAAAATAATTTTGATTACTTTATGCCTTTCATGTGTACAAGACTTCAAATGGGAGAGTGATGAGAATTGATGTGAGTAATAAAGTGGAAGAGAACACTCTCAAGTCTGAAGCTCAAATGGAAAATTGTAAAGCTTTATTTGAGTGAAAGAAACTAAATGCATCAGAGGTTGCAGAATCAAAATTCAATGCAGGAGAAAAGCTTGTGTCTTGTCGATAATTGCCAATTATTTTGAAAGGAACTTTGCATAGATGCTTTTCTTTGGAATGAAAATTTGATTTAACACTTGCTGATGTATGCACTTCCGAAGAAAAATAATAGAAAATTTAATAAATGCAATTGATAAAATAGTAATAATAATAAAGTGAAAGTACAAATATTAACGTGTCAGTGTTAATTTGCTTAACAATTTTTACAAACATTAAATTTATTATTTAAATAATACGATATTAACGTATTAATTATGCATACTATGTGTTAAATGTGTTTAGATTAGATGAAAATCTTAGTTTAGTGGCATCAAGATATGTCTAGGACCTGCCATGCTCACACTAGGTTGGTTTGGGTGGGTGATTTTTAACTAAAGGATTAGGTATACTTTATTAGCTTAAGTTGCCAAATGTCCTTCTTCTATAATTAAATTTTCACCCATACTTACTAAATTTTGTTCTTAATGGGTCTTAGAGAGATTAGTCTCTAAATGAGGCTAAAGACTTTGAGAGCCTTGCAAATACATGTAACAATGTTCTTTAGCAGTATCGTTAATTAGGCTCACCTCATATGTCCAAATTGAAAATATTTTAGATTGAAAAATAAAATGATTTTAAATAATAATAATAATATAATATTGAAAAAATAAAATTTAAAAAAATTATTTATATAAATCAAATGTAAATTATATTCTACAAAATTATCATATAACTTATATTTATATAATAAATATTTGTGAAATTATTTCATTATTTAATTTTTTTTATAATTTATAAATTATATATATATATTAATTAAATATTGTTAAAACTAGTTTATTTTATAAAGTTTTTAATCTTATACTATTAATAATTTTTATAATGTGATGCTCTGGTATTAACTTTTGATCTATTTTAAAATAAAAAGTATATTGGTTAGTCCCTCTCTAAGAAATTAGAATTTAACCTAGCCCATAAGTCTACACCCCTAAAAACATATATTCTACTAATATTATATTTATATTCTAATTTATTTTTTCTTTGGTCGAAGATTTTCTAATCGCTTATAAGTCGGCTATGGGGCCCACGAAAAGTTAGTTCCAAAAGCCCAAATAAACGAATAAACTGGGCTTTCTCAACCACGCGGGCTGGTAGGGACCATAAGCAACTGATGTGAGCTCCATCCGAGTTCAGCTAAAATTTTAAATGTTGATAAAAAATAATAACTAAAATTTTAAATTCAACAAAAAAAATTATAAAATCAACTTGCACGTGCAACTTTCTCTCTCTGTATAAACAAAATTATAATAATATACTCTTAATCATTAATTAAAATTTATTTTAAATTAGATAAATTACATTAGTCTCACAGTTTATCATTATTAGATTTAGTATTTTCCTTTTATATTCTTATTGTTTAAAATAAATTTTAGTCAATACATTCTTAAATTTTAATCAAAAACTATAGAATTATAATATGTTAATACTGTAAAAAAAAATTAATATTTGTTAAAATTTTATTATCATCATCTTGCTTTCATTTCATAAATACTCAGGTTCTGTACAAAATTATAAAAATACAAAATAGAAAAAAAAAACTGAGTTATTCAAGAACACATTAATAATGTAATTTTATGAAAGAAACTGAGTCAATATATAATTTCGTCCGCGGAAAATATTTGTTTAACATCTTTATTCTCTCAAAAATTAGTATTTAAGTGTAATCAATCTCAATTATCTCGTTGTTTATATTCGTAAATATGAATTTTGACAAACTGTGGTTGATAATGATAATAATTTTAATATTTGATTTGTCAATTATTTCATTACTAAATAATAAGGGTGTTTTTAATGGCAATGGATGGATTGTGCCTTACCTGAACTTATACTTATTTAATTAAAACTTTGGTGTATACACAGACGCCAGCGGCTAGTTGGGAGATAATTGTTGTGCACTACTAATTACTAATCAAGCATTTATCTTTTTTGTTCCATGATCAATTACTTAGGCCTACTTTACCTAAGAACAATTAATATTGTCGGATAACTTTTTTTACGACAATTGGTAGGCTTATTACAACTTTATAATTTTGTTAATTTTTTATATGCACTCTTTTTAGGTCAGAGCAAAAATGCATATCCAGATACATAGCACGCACATAATGACGTTAATAAGCTATCATGACTTGGAACATTCATAAACACCTCAGTCAATCTAAATGGGGTAATTGCCATCCTCTTAGTCATAAGTCCTTGTTACCACTAACTTATACTCTTAACTTTCTCTTTTATCATCTTCTCTCATCTTTGCTTTTCTAGAACAATTTCTAACTTCAATAATGCTATTACGGCCACTTATATGCATGTACCCCAAACAAACAAAACCTTACATAAGCAGGAGTTAATTATCGCAGGTTTTGGATCAATTTGTGTATACATAACCTGTCCCTATCCATGCAACAAAATACAAAAAAGATTTGAATATAATCTGATACGTTCAATCTTAGTATCGAATATATATGTAGATTTATATGCATAAAGAAGAATGACAACATTTGGAGCAAAAAATATATATTTCGGTTCATTATAACCAAAACTAACAGTTAGAATTGAATCAAACACCTTGTCAACCTAATTTGTTGCCCTAAGCCTCTTAACAAGTGAAGGATATATGTGTATGTTAATTCTACGACTAATGACTGACATTTGTTGTCCTTCATCCAACACTATCACGCCAATTTTAATCTTCGATATGAGTGCATTTGGCATAATATTTTAGGCCATAAGAATCGTTTATTTTATCAGTGGAAGTTAATTTATGTATAATTATTTAAGTTTAGATGTTTTGTTTAGTAATATAAGATTAAAATATTTTTTTAATGAGTTTGTAATGTATTCTGATTCAAGGGCTGGGTCAATAATTCAAAACTCGAGCATTAGAAAGTAAATTAGAACTAGAACATTGGCTGAGAAAGTCCATTTCATTATCCAAATACTCCAATGACAAAACATGTTTGGTAAATGCGAGGAAAAAACATGAATAAGATGAAAGTTCCATAATCTCATTTTATTTTTAAAAATAAGGAGTAAAATATTTTTTAAAAGGAAGAGAAAAACTTATTATATAAGGATAAATAAATTTTAAATTATTGTTGAATGCCTGTTTTAAGAGGTGAAAAGGGATGATTCCAATAATTATGTATAGAAGCCTAAGACCCGCGTGCGCATAGCAGTACTTTTAAGAGGGTTTGAGAAAATATTATATTGGTGTTGGATTGAGCTTCTAAAGCATTTCACTTTGCTTATGCATTAATAAACCGAAAGCATAAGGGGATCATGTCTTAATATCTTAGTAGTTTTTGTGTACTGTAAACATCATAACAAAATTCATCTAATCATTACAGAATTTAGTGGGGACATGACCAAAAAGTAAAGCAGGTAGCGCCTACAAGTACTTCAAAATGGGATTGAGTACTTTATTATATATTTAATAAATCAGATAATTTAGACCCACTTTTATTTAAATATATTTAATCTATAGTGACAAATATTTATAAACAATCACTTAAAGAAGTAAATTAATTCATAGAAATTGTTTTACTTTAATTTGTGATATGAGTTTAAGCTTCAATAAACGTAATTATATTTTTATAAACGAGTCTCTTAAATTTATTTTTTGTATCTCTCAATAATGATGTTAACAACTCATTTTTGACGTCCTATTATTAATATTTGGACTATTTTTAAAAAGTAAGATAATATTTTAAATATAATTATCAGTTTTAGGACTTCATCTTCTTTTCTTTTTCTTTTTTTTTTGTTAATTTTTAAAAGATAAAAATATGTTAAATATTATTTTGAAAAATTGTAACTTTCTCCAACACATATGTTAATTAAAGGCACGAAATGGTGTCTAGACAAGCAGCCAAGGAAAGTAATAACTTCACGCTGAAGTTTTTTCAAAGAATGGAGACTACTCTGCCACTAATAATATTTATGTTATTTATAATTAAATTAGTATGAGTTTTTTTGTAAAGGTTTTAGAAGATGCTTCTTCAGCCAAAGTAGAAGAGGAACACTTTGATTTTGATATTTGATTGAGTTAAGAAACATGAAAAGTATAATATGTCGCTTTTCTTAACTCGTGTCTTTGTGTATGCATAATTTAAGGCACAAAGAAATCTGAAGTCCTCTTCATTTGTCTTTTTCTTTTTCATGCTTTTCTACCCTTTTTTTAATTAAAAAAATTATTTTTATGAGATGAACTTATTGGCATCTAAGAGTATAATGGTGTCTCGTTTCATATTATGCATTGCTATTCTCTTTTTCCTTTCCACACCTGAAAAAGACCACAAGAATGGACTCATCAATTTGGGAAGATTCACATATTTTATCAAATTTTACAATATTCAGGAAAATCAGAAATCAGACTTTTTTTTAATACTAATACTGAATACTTTTTAAGTGAAATGAAAATTAAAGACTTTTTAATTCTTAATATATTTAATAGTTTGCTTTGTATTTGATATTTTAAACTTGTAATATCTTAATCAATGTTTTCAAGATATTATTAATGAAAGAAAATTTAAATTAATGAATGAATGAAAAAAATTTGTATGTAATTTTATATTATACATAACTAAAAAAGTTTCTAATCAATTCTTTTAAGCTCTGTACAAAGATAACACAAGGCTATATCTATTCTAATGTTAAAAAAAATTAAATCATTATTTTTATGCTCATAAATTTTCTTTAATTTCAAAAGTTTAGCTTTAAAATTTTTTATTTAATAAAATAAAATATTCACTATTAATAACGAAGATATTTATTAATATATTTTACTATTTTTAAATATACATAATTTTATCATTATTTAATAATAATATTATACATTATACATTCCTTATTTTAAAAAAAAATTTATTCAAAATTAAAAATATTTGCTATTTTACTTAAAATCATGACCATAATAGAACAAAATTATATTTTATCTTTCAATATTTAGTACAGAGACCGCATTAATTTTGCTCCACGGGTTCTTTCAACAATTATTCAGACGGCTATCATATAAAAATTCAAATGAGAGCTTTTAAACCACTTTTTCTCACAAGAAGACATTTAATATTCCTCAGGTATCATTGTGCACATACGATACAATGATACATATAAAGACATTTTGATATGTTTTTTTTCATGAAAGAAAAAACAAAAAATAGAAAAGAAAAGTAATTGAAAAAGCAAAAATCAAGGCAAAGCGAATAATCTCTTTTAAAGCAACGGTGTAGCAGCATGGATCATGGTTAATTATAGGAAGTAAAGGACACACTTTACAAGAAAAGGCATGGCTTCCACTCTCTTTATATGTAGCAACTTACATATATATATATATATGTGACACAGAATCAGCATGGGTCGTATTCTCCACTTCTTCTCATGTCTTTAAACTTTAGCAACTTTAATCATTACAAATATATTATAACCTCTGAAGGACTTGATTAGACAGGCGTGGGGATGCAACTTTCCCATGATGCCCAAGAATATGAGAATAAAGGGTTTCAAGTATTAAATTTGTGTCATATCTAGCAACTAGATTTTTAATTTGTTCACAACCTCAGTTTCATGATGCCATGCATTCTTGCTTAGCAAGGCAACAACATTATTAAAAAGAAATTTCTTCCAAGCAATAGTTTGGAATCCAATTAATCACTCTATATTTCTAGTATCTGATTCCCTTAACCTCAAGTCCTCAACTATACAAATATATTATAGAGTACATCCAAAAAAGTTGAATCCTCATGTGTTTAAGTAGTTTGTTTTGTCGTCGCATATTTAGGTGCTTTCACACTACATTTTATATACAACTAGCTACTTCTTATTTCCTATTTTGTATGTGTTTGAACTATAAGTAGAAAAGTGTATAGAACTCCATGCATGTTCCACTTTTCATTTGCTACAAAATTTATTGATGAAATACAAGGAATGCTTCATTATATATATAGAATTTACAAATTAAGGCTGCCAATTTGGTGCAATGCCACCACTTCATTATGTACTTTACAAAATCATGTAATGAAACTGACATTGAAAAACACTTCTTTTACATCTCCCTTTAAAAAAATATCATTGATAATATAATGACAGCCAACTGGGATCTCTCATTTTTTATAAAGAAAAAATAAATCAAAGATTAGGAAAAAGATAAAGTTATCGATTATTTATTTTACACGAACAATAAAACAAGAGAAGGGGGGAGGGGGAAAGTTCCCTGAACTTGTTTCTTTATTCAGTGTATGCTTGATTGAAATTACTTTTTAAAAAATCATTTGTCAGTGATTTACACACACAAAAATATAAAAAATAAATCAATAATTATTTGTGAGAAAACAATTTTAAACACGTGCTTAGTATTTTAAGCAATATTAATCACCTTTTTTTTTAATTAGAGCTACATGAAATTTAGGAAGGGAGGGGGAATAGTAGGAAAGTGGCGGAAAAAAGAAAAGAAGAAAAAACTAAAACAAAGTGTGATGCCAGGAGAGTAAAAAGATTAAATAATTTTTCTTTTTATTACAAAAAAAAACAGTAACTCAAATGAAAAAAATACTTCCAATAAATAATCAAACCAACACACACACACAAAATGTTATCATTGCAAAGAAAATAGTTATTACCAAGTTACAAGATTTTAAAAAGATTACAGGGTACACGAACTCATAAAAAGAAAAAAGGTTTGCATTAAAAATTACAGACTCGTAACTATGTATTGCAACTTTAATTGAAAAGTTAGAAATTTACTAATTAAAAATAAAAGATTTATGTTAAAATTAAAGTTACAAGCTGTATATCTTTTGTTACTAAGATAATTGAAAAACCATATACCTTTGAGGGTGTAACTTTTAATTTTTAACATACACTTTATAATATTTCTTCACGAATATGTAGTTTTTCTCCCTTTTTCTCCGTTACTTCAAGTAATATATGTGACTTAAATAACATATAAGCAATTATTTGATTTGTGTTTAAATTTATGAAATTGTAAAAAAAAAAATACAAAATAAATTTAAAAAGTATACTCCCAATGATAGAAAAAAAGTATTAACATCAATTCTAAGTAACTAATAATAATAATAATTTGCAAAAAAAATATTTATTATACTTTTATAACTTTAATACAATAAATATATATTTTTAAATTTATATTTAAAGATGCTTAAACTCAATCTTTACTCTAAGGATCGAATTAATAAAATCCTAAATTTATTTTAAATTATAAAAATATAAATAAAACTTATTAAATTAAAAATTATAACTATATATATATATATATATTTTTTATTTTTTTTTAATAGACTTAAACCATATTCAAGAGTTTATTATTAATATTACACATAGAATGGGAAGAGCTTCAAAGTTATGTTTTGTTCCTAAGAATTAATTAGATATGGAAATGAAGAATGATGCTTAAGTTATATCAATCTATTGAATTTCCATATTTGATAGGGATTTCAAACTATTCAATAAGCAAACCGCCCCACCATTGTTGGTCTGCCAAATGTCCACCAAACCTCGCGAGAAATTGACTTGCTTAATGACCCACTCCATAGCAATTGACTTGCTTTCATGAACTAATTTAACATCAAAGGAACAAAAACTAGCTTCAATTAGTGGGTGTTACTTTTCCCCACCAAAGATTACTTGTTAAAATAAAGGGTTTAACCAAAGCCTAACAAGAAGACATATTATTGCACTAAAGCGTTATTTTTAGCTAGATACTAGTTATTAGTTGTGACCATGTACAGAGTAAAAAGAGACATAGTTGTGACTAGGGTGAGTGGGAGGAAAGATAGTGCGCTATTGGAATATGATAAGGAATGTGATTAGTAAAATAAAATTTGAAAAAAAAGGACCAAATTTGCCTAACTCATGGCTTGACCACGTGCTTTGGATTCCATTTGAGGCAAAACCATTAGTTATGTATAACTTGTTTGGCCTAATCTAGGGTGTATCAACCACCAAACTCAATATTACCTTTTTACATCAACTGGGAATAATCAAAATCAACTTTTGATTGCACATACCAAATGGAACACAACACGAGGGGGAAAGGAAAAAAGGTGGTAGAGCTTTGTCCTCGTTGCCATATCATGGGATGTTTTTCTTGTCAATGCAAACCCTTATGGGTTACTCATTTGATTTGGGCCCAACATATTTTTCATGCAAAACCTTGATTTTGGATCCATTAAAAAAAGGTCCGTTTAGTTTAGATTGTGAAATAGTTTTTTAAAAACATAATTGGCATTGAAAAATAATTTATATTTGTGAATAAAATTTTCAAAAGAACTCAAAATTACTATGTGTGCACTTGTGTATGATGTGTTGGCAAGTATTAAGCTAAAATAGTATAATAATGTGTTATCCTTAAAATGAAAAATGCGTACGCGCAGGCTTTAAGCTAGCCCAAAGGAAATCAAACCTCTATGGTATGAAGCAAACCCAAAAATAAAATATCCTCTTTTCGTTAACAAAAATATAATCTGTCTTGTTAGTGGTCTTTACTTAGCCCACAACAATGGGCTGCCTAGAATAAACCCAAAAGAAATTCCATGATAAAACAATCCTAAAAATAGGGTGATGTTATGAACATCTCCAGGGAGAGATCCAATAGCAAGTCAATTATTTCTTAAAATCTCTTATTACAAGTCTTGGTTTGTTAGGTAAGATAAAATTTAGAGTATTTGATTTACTCCTTTCATTGATTTTTATTTATCATTTAAAGTATTGACATATATCACAACTATTTTAAAAATATTTTTATTTTTTATGATACAAATAATATGTCCCCCAACTTTCTCTTTTGTGGTAATTAAATTTTCTTCTATTAATTTCTCTATTTTTTTTTCTGACGTGGTGTTTAGTTGTATTATCTTAAAATTAACAAAATTATAATTAAAAGAGGACTTCTTCACATTATAATACGATGACATTTTGTCAAATTATTAAAGAAATTTAATTATCATAACCACTGTTTGAAAATCTAACTCTTTTTAATAATGGGTTAACACCAATGAATAACAGTATAATAAAGTCCAAGTTACAGTGGATCAAATTTGCTTGTAAGTCAAGCCGAATCACGGTGGACCACCTTTTATTAGCTAGTATAAAATCATTGACCAAAAGGCAAGCTAATATATATAAACTAGTTCTTCTGCATGCTTAGCAAGAATAGAAGAAATGTTTGGGAGCAACAATTGTTAGTGACAAATATGGAGTTGAAGTTTGCTTGAACACTTCAAATTTAGTCATACAAAAATGTTGCCCCAAAATTATATTTGCCATCATAATATATATTTTTTCAACCAACACATGCGAGTGGTAATGGAAGGTGGATCAAAGTTGCCCAAACAGATGAAGTGTCGTAGTAATCTTGAGATGTATCTCTGTCATTTATGAACATATGGTAAAGAAAGAGAAATTGTTTTGTCCATATGAACGACAAGACAACACTCACAAATATATATTCCAATTAATTAGCAGTTGGTTGAATAGCCATTATCAAATAAATTACCATATCAAGCTATTGGTTCTCTGATTGCCACGTCCATCAACCAAACTTCACCTCAATTACAGGACAAGGAGTGCACGTTATCACCACCTTTTGAATTACCCTTTTGAATTTACAAAGGTGTTTCACTCTATAGCCAAGACTCAGAACCTGAATATAAAACTGAATGTGAATGTTGCTGGGCCTTCATTGTTGAAATGTTGATTCGTAATATTTGCAATTAAAGAGGTAAATAACACGTATGTTGATGGTATATCACAGTTCAAATTGTGGACAGATTTAAAACTATCTTTTTCCTTTTCTAATTTTTGCATGTTTATGGGTGGGTAGCTCTACAGATTTGAATAATCAACTCATTTAACCTACATATTATACAAACCAATTTGCATGTACCTATAATTAAATGAGTAATTTGATTTGATTTTCAAACCGATAATTTTACTAGCTTTGACACATGTTTACGTGTTGTTTTTGTATCTTAAAGCTTGTATAACTATTTATCAATGAGCGTAATTTTAATATGTTAGTAATATAAAAATATTTATACTGTCAGTGAATTAAAAATCATTATAAACATAAATTTTATCCTTTCAATACATATTCAAATTAATTATTTGTCAATACGCTAATTTTACTTTTTTTGAAACCAATAGCAATTATTGAAGCATCGTTTAAATTGCGTTGACTTGAATGAAGCAGATAACAAACAACTACTAAAATTGATTACAGGCAGAATGGGAGTGGGGCATCCTTGTTTTCGGGCACACTGAGCCTTTCTTCTTTCACACCAATGACTCTTGGAGTTTAAATTTCTAGATTTTTACAACGTCAGCATTGTTAGTGTTCTTGTTTAGTTGAAATTAAATTTTTACTTTAATAATTTGTACAATAAAATAACATTAAATATAACTGTTAATATCAGTACATATCATTAAAATTTTAATTTTAATCAGAAAAAATATTGTACTTAAGTTTTGTTTTTATGTATATTATTATTATTACATTTAATATTAAATACAAATAAATAAATAATGCTCATTACAAAAATTATTTTATTTCCTAATACATCCTTCGTGATATTTATTGTATATATAGAAAGTAGATCAGTCGAGATCAATCAAATATATATATATGTTACAAGTTTGAATTTGACTCGCCTAAAAAAGTGAATTTAATTTAAAATTTAATATTATTTATTTTATTAAATAAAAAGTTAGTCAAACATTTAACAAAATAAACTCAAACAGTTTATCAGCAAATCAATTCATTTACACTCTTGATTATATACAAAATAATAATTTATTTTTATTCATATTAAATGACATTTGTTTATGATTTAAGTTTTTATGCTTAGATATTAATGTCAACTATAAAAAATAATTCATGTGAAAAAGACTAAAAATTTAAGAATTATTTTGAGTAAAATTCTCTCTTTATATTTTGAGAGTTGTATAAAATTATTGATGTCATATTTTAAAAATTAAAAAATTATTAAAAATAAAATTGAAACAAACTTGGTTACATACTATCATGTCATCCTAATCACTTATTAGGTGATTGGAATGTAGAAAAGACTGGACAGCTTTAGCAAAAGACATTCTCATTTTTTATCCTTTTTGTAGTACACAAAGAGTTTTATTCTACATGGCTAGCTCCTATTATGTCTAACTATAAAGGGCTAAGATATACCCTTGTATTGCATTCAGCCTTCACACCTTCCTATGTCCTTTTTGTTTTGGAAATGCCAACTAATCAAGGAGTAACATTTGCCAAAACATTAAATTATGTGCATTAAATAATCTGCCAAAACATGAGTTAGTTTCCAATGTTTTTCCTTTTAAAACCATAGTACTCCAATTCATAAAGGCAATTAAGTTAAGTAGCAAACCACTTAATGACATGAAGTGCCTTTTTAATCCTAATACAAATTTGTATGAATTTATTTGTTAATTAAGATAGAATACAAATGAAAAAGATAAAAGAATAAAACAAAAGATGAAACGATGATAGGACAAGCATGAAGAAAGAAAAATATCTACATGTTATTTTCTTTTTTTCTCAATTTCCCTCCCTTCTAAGATAAGAGTTGAAACGATTACTAATGTATACTAAATTTATCATATTTTATTAACTCACTACATAAAAAATTAATTTCGGGTGTGAATATTCTTCTTTTTTTTTAAAAAAATTCTCATCAAATGAGTCATGGGCATTTTTTTAAATTGTTGTCTTAATAAACTACAAATGTCATCAACACAAAAAATAATTTTTTCCAAACACGTATAATACAATGGGATTATCTCCAAGTAAAAAAAATTCTTATATACAAAACTCAAAACTAAAACCTAAGTTAAGAAGAATTCAGCATATACCTTATTTAAGTGCATGTCATTCAAGAACGAATGATATGTTTCAAAAATTTAATACATTTTTTCTCAATAAAAAAATATAACTTTGTTATTTTTTTAAAACTAAGTGCTTATGATTAATATTTACATGTTAATACATTAAAGTAATTAATTTTACATAATCTTTTATATTTTGATTTTTTTAATCAGTGGCTTAAAATCTATGTTGGCAGATCCTGTTAAATAATTTTTTTCTATAAATTTAAAAAACATATAAAAATATGATTAATACAATTCTACAATGATGTATAATATAACTTGAGTATGCCTACTCTATTTAAAGTCACTAATGACAATGAAAACCAGTGAACCTGGGGCAGTTGAAGTATTTTATTAAAATGTATGATAATGTTGGTGGTAAATGTATGTTTAAGTAACCCATTCTAGAACCCATGTCTAATATTTTAGCTATATGTTCGGCTTATAAATATGCTATGAGGTCTTTCAGATCATAAGTCTCTCTGGTCTCACTATAGTTCCTATAATAATAATTACAACAACAAATTTTCCTCTGAATCACCAAGCTCTGCAACTTTGCTTTCCCAGCATGGAGTATCCTCTCCTACCCATTTTTGCTTTACTCAACGTGAGCTTCGTCTTCCAAACTACAGAAGCATGCTTATAACTTGAAATTCTGCTTTATTTTTTCTTGACTTGGTTTGCAGCTTGCTATGGTGGCAACCCATGCTGCCTTACCTCCAGAGATTTACTGGAAGTCCGTGCTTCCCAATACGCCTATGCCAAAAGCCATCACCGATTTTCTTCGTTCTGGTGTGTACCTTAAAAAAGGAATAAACTACTTTTCAAATTATATTATTTGTGCATTTGATATTATATTTTATATTTTTTTGTTAGTCACTGGTTTTGTTCGAATTTAAAATTAATAAAATTAAATTAAAATACAGATAATAATTCAAAGTTAACAGTTCACAATTCATTATGCACTTTATACGTATACACGTAGCAAGTTAATTTAAAATATGCGATTTTGAGTCCTATCACACAAATAATATAAATTTAATATAATTATTTATAAGATTATGGGAAAATACTGCTTTTGTTTAAGAAGAATTATATAATTAACTTGGTGCATAAATATTAAATAAACACACATTTGATTAACTAGTCTTTACTTGGATTAAAAGTCTTGTTAATCATCGTCATCTCACTTCTAAAATCTAAAAGTGAAAGATTTAAAGAAATTATTATTTTTTAAATTATTTAAACAAAAATATCTTTAACTTGACAAGTATATTTAATTGTAGTAATTATATTTTGTTTTTTTTTATCTTATTTTCTGTTCTATTCTTATTAATTGAATAAAATATTTTTTTCTTTCATTCAAATATTTTCTTTTCCTTTTCCTTCATCAAAATTCCTCCATCCTCGTACCTTCATTTGAATCAAATATTCAAAGTATATAAGAGATTTATTTATGCCTTTTAAATCAGCATTTCTATCTTACATGTTTGCAATTTTACCGAGTAAAATATTTTTTAAGGAATCAGATTGAAAAGGAGCTATAATATTTATATAATATTTTTACGATAACTTCTATTTTACCTTTTTATGTTTTATATTCTATTAATTTTTTATTATTTTTAATAAATTGTATTAAATTATTGTCTAACTATTATTTAAAAAAAAATAAAAGTTAGCATTTTTAGCTCTTTACAAAGAAAAATTATTATTTAACGTTTTTCTCAGTGTCTATACTTTGTTCAAGAATAAAGAAATAGAAATAAATAATAATATACTGGGGAAGAGATTAAAAGAACGATATAATATAAAAAATATATGAAAAAGATTTATAGGAATTTTTTAAATCTTTTTATAAGTGATGTTGTAAATTTATTTGAAGCTATAGACATCTCGTTTTGTGAAAATTCCCAACATTTAAGAGTTAGTTGAATAGATGTAATGGGATAAATTTGAGTAAATATTTATTTTAATTTTTAAATAAAAACGACTTATTTAGTAACCAAAAAGTCGTTTGAAAATTTCAAACTATAATAAGAGAATAAATACAATTTTTTGAAAACTCAAAAACTTAATTAGTCCAATATTTGATAATATAAAAAATTATATTTACTTCAATACTACTAATATATTTTTTAACTATATTAAATTTATGTTTGTAAGGATCTAAACGCACACATTAATTTTAAAAAGTGTATATAATCCTATGGTAGCTCGAATTACATGGAACATAATTAAATTTGAAAAAAAAATGTTAATAATACTCTTTTTTTTAATATATTCTATATTACTAACTAAAATTATAAAAAAATAATAATAAAATAAGGTAGATGCCACTCTGAATTCAATGGAGCTTAAAATATTCGTAGTTTCTAGTAAACTTGAATAAAGTGCATTATGTTATTATCATTCCTCTTAAATTTGTGCAGATTGGGTGGAAGAGAAAAGCACCACAGTGAATGATGATGCAGGGAAAGGTAATCCCGGAGGCACCACAGTGAATGTTGGAAAGGGAGGCGTAAACGTGAACACAGGAAAAGGAGGTAGTGGAACCAATGTCATTGTTGGTGGAAAAGGTGGAGGAGTTTCAGTGCATGCAGGCCACAAGGGTAAGCCTAAGCCTGTAAAAGTTGATGTTCCGCCATTTTTGTACAGTTATGCTGCCACTAAGACCCAATTACACGATAACCCCAATGTGGCACTCTTCTTCTTGGAAAAGGACTTGCACCCCGGAACAAAATTTGACTTGCACTTCACCAAAACCTCAAATCAAGCCACGTTCTTGCCCCGCCAAGTCTCCGATTCAATACCCTTTTCATCTAACAAGGTGGAAGATATATTTAACAAGCTCTCTGTTAAACCTGACTCAGAAGAGGCTAAAACCATGAAGAATACTATTAATGAGTGTGAAGAGAATGGCATTAAAGGTGAAGAAAAGTACTGTGCAACTTCACTTGAGTCTATGGTTGATTTTAGCACTTCAAAGCTTGGAAACAATGTTGAGGTTGTGTCCACGGAAGTTGATAAAGAAACGGGGTTGCAAAAATACGCTGTAACACAAGGAGTGAAGAAGTTTGGAGGGGACAAGGTGGTTGTGTGTCATAAGCAAAATTACCCATATGCTGTGTTTTATTGTCACAAAACAGTGACTACTAGAGCTTACTCTGTGCCTTTGGAGGGTGCTGAAGGTATCAGAGTTAAAGCAGTAGCAGTGTGCCACACTGATACATCTGAATGGAATCCCAAGCATTTGGCTTTTCAAGTGCTCAAAGTTAAGCCAGGAACTGTTCCGGTTTGTCACTTCCTTCCTGAGGATCACGTTGTTTGGGTTCCCAAGTAGATTTATGGTACTGTCATGTCCTTGAATAACCTGTTTTAGTAGCATCAGCTACAGAACTTCCCCATATAGTTGCACTACAGAGCTCTAGAAACTATTGGGTTGTTTATTTAGACGCTTCACGGGGCTTCTCTATGTATATTTTCCCATCATGCAGTGTGTATGTTGTGGATACTTACAATATGTTATATGATATAGATCGTATAATTGTGTGGCTTCCTCCCATTCTCTTATTTAGATGAAGTGATATGAAACTCACTTTGTCTTTAGATTTACGATTATATTTGCGTTCGGTGTAACTCCTTTTCTTACGAGGAATTAGAATTTCAATGACTGTTACCTTCTTATTACTCTAGCTTCCTTCTTTTTATAAAACATTTGTTTTTGGCATAGAAAAACATTTAGATTCGATTTTTAGAAATTTAAGAGTAAATTAATATTTGAATATAAAATATAGGTTCAAAACAAACTTGAGTTTCAATTTCTGTGGCTTGAATAAAGAAATTAATTTTATTAACCTCAACTGTTACTTTTCTTTTTATGTTATTAAGAATAATATTTTTTACCAAATAAAAATTATTATATTAAAAATATAAAATAAAATAATCGTTTTTAAAAATTATTACTATTAGTTGATTAAATTTAGCTTTAGTTTGTTAAAAAAAAAATTAGACATCGGTTAACATTTAATAAAAACTTTTTCCCTCCTCAATTTATTAATAACGAGTATTATGTTTTTTAAAATATAAATAATTATTATAACTTATTTAAATTTAATAACTATTCTCATTTAATCTGACTCAATATAATTTAAATGATTATTATGATTCTAATAAATTTGAATAAATATTTATTTATTTATACTAAAAAAAGGAGCTAAAAGCTCATTAAAGAAACACTAGGGCCTAACAGCCTAGAATTCAGAGGCATCCAAACAAAGGAAAGGCAATAAAGGAGAGGGGATTGATCTAACCAAATACAAGGACTACAACATTTAACTCCAAATTTTGGAAGTAAATCCGCACATTAATTGGCTTCTCTATAAACAAAGTTAAATCTAACAATAGAAATTTGTTTTAGTAAGAATCTAATATCAGATATTAGAAAAAACAAAGGATGTGACTTAAACGGAACATTCAAAATAAGTTGGAGAGCATCTTTAAAATCTTCTTCAAACCAAATGCACTAAATCTCCTTCTTAATGATTAGGGTAACCCCCAAAAAATAGCCCACAATTCAACAACTAAAAGAGTACAAGGGAAATTGTTGCCATGAAATCCAGTTATAAAGGACCCTTTTTCATCACGAATTAGCCCTCCAAAGCTAGCCATCCCTTTATCTGCATAAACTAATCCATCTACATTAATCTTCAGGTGACCATGACTAAGAGGAATCCATTTTACTCTTCCTTGCTGCAACACAGAACCAAAACCAGAGTTAGTGTTGTGATTATACCAGTAGTTGAAATAATTAAACTTTCAAATAATTCTATGCACTAACTAATTAGGAGGAACAGAGAAATTCTAAAAAATAAAAGAGTTTCTATCCTTCCAAATATGTCAAGTTACAAAGCTAAAAAGCCGATTCCAGTCAAGAAAATTATTATGATATCTATTAGATAAATTGCTACTTACCCATTGATCAAAACTGCAACTAAAGAAACTAGCCCAGTTATCAGAAAAGATAAAATGACTCCAAACCTGTCTAGCATGAAAACAGTCCCGAAGAACATGAGCAATAGACTCAGGAGCCTCACCACACCTAGAACAATCAGGAGAATCAGCCATATTCCTATCAAATCTCTCCAAATTTGTCAACAATTTATCATGCCCTATTTTCCACATAAATAGGTTGATTTTCGGAGGCCCTTTCCACTTCCAAATCAAATCAAATCAAACATCTTAATACAAGGAATATTACTTACCAGGGGCTCCAACAGTAGGGAATAAGCAGATTTAAGAGAGAAATTTCTATTACTATTTAAATTTTAAAAGAATAAATCATGACCCCAAAATCTAGAAGGAGGGTTCATCTCACTAATTAAAAGATTTATAGGATTAGGGAGATAGTCTTTGAATTTATCCCACTGCCAAACACCTTGGGACGAGAAAAGAGCAGCAAGGAGTACTTAAATCTGCTTTTGGAACAGGCGATATAGACACCTCAGCTAGAGATTGGTGATTGGGAAGCCAGATATCAGTCCATAATTTAATGGTAGATCTATCCCTAAGATTCCATCCCAGCCCCTTTCAAAAAATAGGCTAGATAGAGGCTAGCCCTCTCTATAGATGGGACGCCTTATGTGGAGAACTAATATAAGGGGTATGCCCCAGAACAAACCGATATTTACTCCTTATGACCTGGGTCCAAAGGTCATTAGGAGAGTTAATTAGCCTCCAGCAGAGTTTTAACAAGTAAGCTTTATTAAGGAGTCTAATATCCTTAAAGCCTAGAACACCAAGATTCTTAGGTTTACAAATCTTCTTCCAACTAATAAAATGACAACTTTTTTTACCTAGAGATCCCAAATGAAATTCTTGCAAATACTATTAATTTTTTCATAGATTGAAACAGAGAGAACCAAGGCTTACATTATATAGTTAGAGACACTCATTATACAGGACTGGGTCAAGGAGACCCGACCTGCCATAGATAGAGAATTTACTTTCTAGTAAGTAAGTTTTTTCCTGATATTATCAATGAGATGGGAGAAGTCTATCCTATTAGGTTTATGATGACTGACAGGGATTCCAAGATAAATCCCAAACTGAGTCTGAGTTTTAATTTTCAGTTTATCACAAATAGCATTAGAGAGAACAGGATCTGTATTTTTAGAGAAAAAGATAGAGGATTTATTAAAGTCAACACTGAGTCCAGAAGCTGAGCCAAAGGAACGTAGGACTTGTTGAATGATTTCAGCCTGTTGGAGGTCTGCTTTAACAATAAGGATGATATAATCAGCAAAGAAACGATGAGATAATCTAGGACCTATTCCACTAAAAGAAAACGGATTCCAGTCTCTATTATTGACTTTATCTTGAATCAAGTGGGCCAGCCTTTCAAGACATAAAACAAAAAGGTAGGGAGAAAGAGGATCTCCCTGCCTGATCCCTCTAGAAGGCCTAAAAGATTTAGTATGTTTGTTATTCCCGTTCAAGTACATAGAAGAAGATGAAATACATTCATAAATGAGATTAGACAGAGAAGTATCAAGACTAACCTTAATGAGAGTATCCAGAATGAAATTCCACATAATCTTATCATATGTTTTCTCTTAATCCAATTTCAATATCATAAAACCAGAGTTGCATTCAAGTTTATTAAAAGAGTGAAGAAATTCTTGAAGGATAAGAGAATTGTCAATCTCTTGTCTCCTCAGAACAAAACTAGTTTGATTTTCAGAAATTAACAAAGGCATAAAATCTCTTAATTTGTTAGCTATGATTTTAGGAATGATTTTATAACTAACATTACAAAGAGAAATTGGTCTAAAATTAGAGACATATTCAGGGCAATCAGTTTTAGGGATAAGAGTTATATCTGTATTATTAACATCAACTATATGATGAGGGTTATTAAAAATATCCATGACAAAGTCAAAAATAAAAGGAGCAAGATGGTGCCAATGATTTTTAAAAAATAATGCATGTAGACCATCAGGCCCAGGAGATTTAAAATTTTCTATGCTAAATAATGCAGTTTTAATCTCTTGAATAGAAACAGAAGCTTGAAATCTAATCCTATCCATATCCCTGAGAGGGGAAAAAGAGAATGTACTATCAAGATGAAAACCAAAGGGGTTAAGGTCATGATACAGGTTCTGAAAATATTGGATTACCAAGATTTCAAGCTAGAGAGGATTATATTCCTACCTATTATCGTTATCTTTTAGGGCTTCTATAATATTTTTGTATCTATAAATCTGAGCAACTCTGTGAAAAAACTTAGTATTTCTGTCCCCAAAGTTGAGCCAGCTAACTTTATGGTGATGAAACTAGTAACATTCCTCTTGGTCAAGGATTAAACAATACTCCTGCCATAAGGAAACCATTAGGTTGGAAAGATAAGGATTATTCCTAGCAACCAGTTGTCAAGAAATACCTTTTAGGCGACTGAAAATACGACTTTTTCTTTTTAAAATGTTACCAAAAATATTTTGATTCCAATCAGAAATGTTATCCCTAAATCTAAGAACATTCTCCACAAGGAACTGGATCTAATCCAAGCCTTCTTGACCTGATAGGGAAAGTCACTATGTGACAGCCAAGGGGCTAAAAACTTAAAGGTTTTGTTATTTTTTACAGGGGCATTCCTACCCCTAATTTTCAACCATAGACCCACATGGTCAGATTTGGGAATAGGAATATGGATGACAGAGCTATTATAAAATAAGGTACGCCAAGCATCATTAGCCACAACCCTATCTAATCTTTCTTTTAATTGACCTATCTGCCAAGTGAAAGGGATTTCTTTGAAACCTATATCTTGCAGCCCACAATAATCAAGACAATTAGCTAGATTTCTAATTAAGTTAGGATTTGCAGGTCGTCCCCCTACCTTTTCCCTCTCATATAAAACAGAATTAAAATTACTAGCCAAACACCAAGAGGATTAGATATTTACATTAAATTCCATAAGATCCTTCTAACAATCAAAGCGCAAGTTCTCATGGGGGCTAGCATATATAGAGGAAAGAACCCACTCCTCATATCCATAAAACTTAACTGTTAAGTGGATGGTTGACTTAGTTTTGTGAAGAATATTTATATTAACCTTTATAGGATTCCAAATGCGCCAAATTCTCCCAAAAAATCCAATAGCCTCAATCCTTTCAGAGACATCCAAACTAAGTTTATTAATAATTTTATCAGCTTTAGTTTTACTAACTCTAAGTTCAAAAAGAGCTAAGAAATCCAAATGATGAATAGAGATCAAGTTATTAACAAGTATGGAGAAAGAGTTTCCTCTAGCTCCTCTACAATTTAAAAAAAACAGTTCATGAAAAAGGAATAAAGGTTTAGATAACATCTGAAAGATGCTGAGAACTAGAAACACACTCCATTGGCTTAAGGCCATCATTCCTATCCAATTCCTGTTCCTGAACAATGTTTAGGCTATTCTGTTTATTAGGATCTGAAGGCTTCTCCTTATGGGTCATGCTATCCATTTGTGGCCAAATGGTCCTTAGGATTTATACCCAAAATATCTTGTAATGATTTACTTCCATTTGATTTCTGAATCAAGTCGTGTTGGATTTGATTCATTAAGTAAAATATTTCTTTATCCTCATGATTATTAGTATTGATCTTACCATATGCACAATCCATCCTAATCTTAGGCTGAGTGGGATTCACCTTATTCTTATATGGTTTTTCATGTTTTGAAGTTATTCTAGTTCTATTTATCTTCTTAGGATGGCTACTAGCTTTAATGTATTCTTATTATTATATCTATTATGAGAGAGAGTGCTATTAGAAGATTCAGGTACAATGTCCATCTTAGTGTTCTGGATACTAGACTTTGTTGGGCTAATATAATTTTCTAGTCCTAGTTGGGATTCCTTATTACCTAAGACATCAAAACATGATCCTGAACTATGTTCATTACCTGTATCCATATAATTGAAAGGGCCATTTGTCCTAGATTGTCCTGTTTTCTTTTTCATGGGCTTCTTAGCCAGCATCCATGGTCCATAAGTACCCTTGCTTTCCCTTTCATTCCCTGTTACGTGATCCTCACTCTTATCCTCACTGTTACTAGGATGGGGGGGGGGTGGGGGGGGAGAGAGAGGACATCATTTTCTTCCATTGAGGCAGTGGGGATTCTATAAAAATGACTAATATCCATGCATTGCTCTTGCCTATGGCCATACTTTCCACAAGAGAAGCAAATAAGGTGCAGGCCCTCATCTTTCACCTTAAACTCTTGACCTAGTACCATAAAGGAAGGGATAAGTTTTCTCCTTAAGTCTAATTCTACACGTATCCTAGCAAATCTACCCCTCGAGAGCAGTGAAGTATGGGAATCTATCTTGAACATAGATCCCAGGCAAGCTCCCACCTACCATAGAAATTTATCATTATATAATTCCAAGGGGAGATCAGGGATCCTCATCCAAGCATCAATTTTCCTCAGCTCTTGGTCTTTTGGTCTAAACAAAGGCCTCCATCGTTGGACCAACAAATAGTGGTCAAGAATAAGCCAGGGTCCATTAAACAAAGATAATTTATAATCTTCATTATTATCAAATTTAACAAGAAAATAGTCGTTATTTAGATCCAAGATTTTTAAAGATCTACTTTTTCCCCATATGTTTGTTAACTTTTGATTCAGATAGTTGAAGTTCACTAATCTACCTAACAGTTTAACAATTAAAGTCTGCTTCCACGAGGAACACTACAACTCATAATCATTTAGAGGAACCCTAATATCAGGGCAAATGCCTTGAGAATCATTAAAATTTATTTCTTGATCTTCATTTTCAAATAGAGGAATATTAAGTTCTTCCATGACAGTTCTTACAATTTCCTCATCACCAACAGACATATTAAAATCCCTAGATTCTAGCACTTTATCTTTGTACGAAATAAGTAAGATAGGTTTTGGGAAGAAAACACCTTTTTCGTAGGATCCTCCGAACCCTTCTTTGCATGTCTAATAGCTTTGCCCTCCTCAGACGTTCTCATGGTCCCAATCTTGACTTTTTTCTTGCTGCGATCTACCAGATCTTGCTCCTTGCTGGATCGTTTCTCCGCTTTCGAGTGCTTTATCCTGTCTTCATACTTGAAACAAGGGACTTCTCGAAAGAGAAGCCTATCACTGTGATTTGATCGAAGAATCTTGCATCTATTGTCACCCATCAAGCCAAGGCCTGAGGGTGGTGAAACCCTAGCAAAGCTGAGCGGCGCTTTTTTCCAAGAAACTATCTTGATAGCAAAATCTTGCATTGAAGTGCTTTTATTTTTTTTAGATACTAAATAAATATTTTTTTAAATTAATAGTTATAATTCCTTTAATATTTTATAAATTAAAAAATATTAATAATTTTTTCAATTAAATCATTAATTTCATTATTTATTAGTATAAAATTAACAGTAATAACTATTTTATATAAATTATATATAAAAGTGAATATAAAATTCTCTTAATTATTAAAGATACAATAATTTTATTTATAATTTACAAATTAAAATTAATCAATTTTTTTTAAGCTCTTATTCTATGTATTAGAGGTTACCCAATGCTCTATATTTCTAGAGATATAGGAGATTTTATTTTATTTTATTTTTTTAAACTCAAGTTGCATTAATCTGCTGGATGAAACGGGTCGGGCTAAGCCCCGAACTGATAACCGTGAACAAATTTAAACAAATTCGCAAAAACGGCTTCACTAAATTGAAGGGATATATATTTTTAACAGAGATAATATATTTAAGAAAAAACTCCATACAAAGCAGGAGATACCCGTTGCATTCTTCTCCACGAATCTTTTTAGGGTTTTGCATAGTCTGCCATTCTTGCGTTTCCCGTCGTTCATCGTCACCGGCTAGGCGACTGCCCATAGGAGCTGCTGTCAAATGCCACATGCGATGACCCTACAATATTGCAAATCCTTCACACTCTCGTTTCGGCTACTCTCACAGTAGAAATTTATTGTAAGTTTCTTGCATACGACACGGTACCGTATTCTCTTCATTGGTTACATGACATTGATGCTGTATCTCGAAATTCAACTTTTATCGGTTCTTGATCCTTCTTATCAGTGTTTCTTTGTTTACTTTTCAGACGAAGAAGCTTGATATATCAAACAATGGTAGAAGCAGGGGAGGGGGATGTTCTTGAATTCAAGTGGGGGAAAAAGAGAGGAATCGGTGGTAAAAAAAAGGATGTGCGTTTTTACGAATCATTTACCTACGATGATGTGGATTACACTCTTTTTGACTCTGTGTTTCTTCACATGGATGGTGAACCCGAGCCTTTTATCGGTAAAATCATCAAAATATGGGAAAATGCTGATAAGAGCAAGAAAGTTAAGATTCTGTGGTATTTTCGTCCGTGTGAGATTCGTAACTTCTTGGAAGGAATCGAGACACTTGACAATGAGTTGTTTTTGGCATGTGGTGAAGGCGTAGGCCTTGCAAACGTTAACCCTCTGGTAATGGATTTTCTTTGTTAGTGCTCTTAATTAACTACTGTTCTCGGTGTAAGGTTTTATAGAACTAGGGTTGTACTTTGTTCTTCTGATGTTTGAAAATTGCACTGTTAAAGACTAGAAAATTTGTATTCTCTCCATTGCTTGTTTTATCGGAATATGGGTTTGACATTGAATTGAACTACTGACCTTATTCTCTATTATTTGGGCATGAATAGCATCGTTCTAGTTCATTGTTTTTTAAACATGATGCGTCAGTTGGTAATGTGAACTTTAAATCGTTTCGTTTTGAACTTTAACGCTGTGAGTGGATATCGAATGGTGATTGGAATGGAATGAAATGTGACGGAGCAGAATGAAGGTTGACCGTTTAATTGTTTGGATGTATTTATTATGAAACAGGAGAAGAAGGCTAGTAATATCCCAATACCCTTGGAAGAACAAGAGGGGTATTGATGGAATGGAATTAAATACATTCCATCCTATTTTATATAATCTAACATGGGCTATTTGTCCTCTCACTGAAGTATTGGAGTTGTAGTTAGAAATAGAATTGTATTTAATGATAAGAAGGCATGGTACTTCATTCTGATTTATTTGTTTTATTTGGGGCGGGGGTGTCAAAGTGATAATTCTTAATCACCTTATTATGTTTGTGTTTTACTTTCTATTTAGGGGTAGCATGTATGTGTGTTTCATAAATCTTTGATGTTATAATATATTTTGAATTTGAATTAGTGTTTCCTTTCACTGGTGAAACTACAGCATGCATTATTTCTTGGTCTGGAGATGACTGGCAGCACCTAATCAACTGGCTATGTTTTATTTCATTTTGTATGTGACATCAGGAAGCTATTGCTGGCAAATGCAATGTCGTTTCCATTTCTAAGGACAGTAGGAATCCACAACCATCAGATAAAGCCATTCAAATGGCTGACTTTGTATTCTATCGTTTCTTTGATGTTGGGAAGTGTCAAATATTGGATAAGATAGGTGATACTATTGCTGGAATTGAAGGTATGTCATCTTATTTCATTGAAGACCATTATCTAAAATTCCTGAGTTGCAAGATGGAATTACACTTACACCTGCAGTATTTAGGGGTATCACATAAGCTAACGCACTCATTCATGCTGTCAGAAATCAGCAAAATATTTATACAAATCAGCAAAATATTTATACACATTTTTTGTTCCTATATGAAAAAATTTTGTAGATCTGTTCCTATGCAAAAAATCATTTTTGCTTTGGTCTCTCTTGCCAATGGGTGTTATAACACTGTCAACTAGACCCTTATGTGTCAAACAAAATTCCAATGCAGCTCAAAGGTCCCCTATACGTAAAGAACACAATTTGGGAATGTATGGCAATCCCATGAGTGATATGATTACCTTCAACTTCTCTTTTC
The DNA here is from genome assembly GCF_003935025.1 of Abrus precatorius. Classification (NCBI taxonomy): domain Eukaryota; kingdom Viridiplantae; phylum Streptophyta; class Magnoliopsida; order Fabales; family Fabaceae; genus Abrus; species Abrus precatorius. Next base: position 16,008,876 of record NW_020874384.1, read on the forward strand.
CTCTTACCTGCTCTGTTTGTTCAAACACATCAAAAAGGATGTTTAAAGTAAACCATATTTGGGGAACCATCATGCACCTTGATTCGTCAAAATTTTTCATAATTTTTGGTAACTGCTAACTTTCCTCTGTTACCATATTAGGCTCGCATCTTGCTACTCTCATTTCTTCAAAACCTCCATGGTAAGCTCTTCCTTTTGGACCTTTTCAACTTTCAACATAAGATTAGTGCACATAAACATGTTGGCTGAATCCTTTTCTCCACCATTTCGGTTTTAAGTTCCAAAGCTTCCTCCAATAAACCACTAGCGTAAGCCAATATCGATGAATTGTAATTTGTAATTTACAATGGTCTAATTATTAGGGTAATACAATCTTCTAATAAATTATCTCAAACAAATCAAAATGTGTTATCCATAAGGGGTGTGAGAGTGCATTATGATAAAAATACCTATCTCCTTTCCTTGCACAAAAGGGGAATGCAATCCTCTCTACTTCGAAACTAATAGAACATGACCAAGGCCAGGTTGCATTTGTTGTTAGGCCATAAACCCTTGATTATCTCCAAAATTTTTTAAGATGGAGAAGTTGGGCGTTGTTGATTGAAAATGAATGCAAAATATCATGGAGGTGAATGAAATTGGAAAGAGTATGATTTATGAAATGGAGGATTTGTTGACCTTGAGGGGAGTGGTGAAGAGAAGACTATGTAATTTACTAACTGAGGGAGAATGTGAGGAAATGACCATGAATTTTTGACCTTGAGAAGGAAGGTGAGAAGACCAGGAAATTTGGTGATTTTTTACCACGTTGGAATTTAGTTTAGTCTGGTTGACAGTGTTATAACACTTATTGATGTCAAGGACCCAAACAAAATGATTTTTTTCCTTAGTGGAAAATCTTCAAACTTTTTTCATTTAGTAATCAAATTAAAAATTGGTGTTTGTGTAGGCACTTAAAATGTATTTAAACCTTAGTAAAATTATAGTTTTGTTGGTAAATAGAGAAAATAAAAGATTTCCTTGTGATTTAGGCTATGTTTGGTAAAATGAATTAAAAGTTGTGAACTTGTAGCTTTTAGCTGCGAACTTGTAGGTGAAAGCTTATAGTTGTATAAATAGCTTATAAAATTAAATTGTTTGGCAAACTAGTTGTGCAATTGATGAATTTATGTTAAATGAATCAAAACGACCCATAATATTATATTAAAATTACATAATTTACTTTAACTCATTTTATTAATTAAAATGATATTATTAATTCAAACAATAAGCTTAATTTATTTTTAAAATGATTAATTTAACAAGTTATATCAATAAAGATTACATGAATTGATTTAAATAATTTATTTCTTAATTTAGAAACTATTTTTTATTTACTTACTTTTTTTACATAACAAAATACTATTAGTTATTAATAATAAAAAGATGAAAAAAATGAAGAAAAGAAAAAGGAAGGGGAATAACAAAATTTTAATAAGATAAAATGTACTAGAGTTTTAATTTTGTGAAGGATAAGTTGTCTTTTTAAAATAAAATGAAGGGTAAAAATTTGATTGAAATATTAATAGCTAGTTTTTGAAAAGTTAGTTTTCACAAGCTAGTAGCTACAAGCTCCTCATTTTGTATTTACTAAAATTTAATAAGCTATAAGCTCCTAAATAAACTACAAGGTATTTTTACCAAAATAGCTTTAGTCACGTGTGTCTTTTTTACAATTGAAACTGAAGTAGTAATATTTGAATGTTCAATGTAATTAATTAGAGGAAATTTGGAGAAATCTTCAATCTTTTTTCATATTCCCCTTGAATATTTCTTGTTTAATACTTTAATGTGAAATTTTCATCACACAAGTGTTTTCCCTTGTGTGAAAATTGAATCTTCAAATTATTTTGAATGTTTTTTTTGTTACTATAGTAAAAATTTTGTTGGGGAATTCATTCACCCTAAATAGATGGAATGGAATATGTGTAATTCTACCTAGTTTTAATTTTTTGAATATTTTGTGAAATTATTTCTCTAATTGTTGCAGTTAAAAATATTTTTAACAACTTAGATAGTCAAAAGCTTGTTGGTCTTGTGAAACATGGTTTAGACATGACAAAAGTAAGTGGGAACCACGCAAGTGATGATGCAGAAACAATGGCTCTTTTAAGTGAAGAAAAGAGTCGGCATTTGATTGAAAAACCAAATGGCAATTGTATTCTGTTTGACACATTAGTTAGAGAGAATGATGATTCTAAGTCATTGTTGGGAAAAAAACCTACCTCTAGTGTTGGTTTAAAGGAAGCAAGAAAATTGAAGAATTCGCTGCACACTATGTCCAACGACAAGACCATGCCTCAAGATACAGTCAAAGCAAATGGGGCTTGTAAAGCTTCTTTGGTTAAACCAAAATCATCTACTAAATTAACACATGGTTCTAGAGCTAGTTTGGAAATGAGGGAAATGGCTAAAATGGATGATCAATGTAGAAATGTTGCTATCGACAAGAACATTTTGAGGTCTCGAGCTGATTCGCAAAAAGATGATCACAAGGATGTTGATATCCCTATTAGAAAAATGAACGAGGGACTAATGGAGGACAAGGCTTTTGAGAACGAAAAAAGTGGTGGTTCTTGTAAGGTTTCTAGTACAAAGAAGAATAATGTGAAAAATCGAAGGCTTGTTACCTATGACGATGACGATAACGATGATGTGGAAAGTATAGCTCCATCTTCATCAAAGGATAGATGTAAACGAGCAAAGGATTCTTGTGATGTCGAGGAAATTCCTTCAAAAAAGTCAAAGATTGACAAGAAGCCAATAAAACTTTCTGATGACAAGTTGTGCAAAGAATCTTCTACAAATTCATTGAATGTGGAACACGAGCTAGATTTCCGTGCAATGGAAGTTACTCGAAGACCAGATGTTGTAAGTTGCATTACAAGCACTCACTTTTTTCTTCATACTTCTTATTCTTTCCCTTCTTATACCTTATACTTCAACATATGACCAAATAAACTAGATGGAGTTGTTAAAATAGGGTCAATTGGTTGGCCTTTAGCACAATCACGCTTTAAAAATCTTGGCTTAAACAACTTTGATGGGGTAATATTTTATCCTATCTCGACATAACCAATTGTCTTGAGTTTACTCTTGATTGATTTCAACTCTAGCCAATTTAATTTATTAAAATTAAAGGGTTGGATTGTTTATTCCTTGTGAATCTCTTTCCAATTACACCTTAAGGTCTTAATGGGGGCTTCCTTGTATAAAAAAAATGATCCATTCATGAGTTAAAGCTCTATTGTCAAATAACACTTTTGTTTTTAGTTTTTTGAATGGTTGGCATCATATGTTATTGGAAAAATTTAACAAATTTCTATATTTGATCTTTCGATCCCATTTACTTTGATGTAAACTTTGCTTTGATGGGTTGGTTGGAGAGTAGCCTATTAAGTTAGTTGATATTGTTTCAATTGTTATGCACTAGATTATTAATAGCATGCAATAGCGTAGCTATAGTGGTGGTGTGTCGTGTCACACTGACTCGCTACTATTCTTAGGTTGTGTTGTGTTTTACTGTTGCAGCGTTTGGACACGATTCATAGGATTTTAGAACAAAATGAAATATTTCCTAAGTATTCGGGAGGAAAAGTCAATTCTTTGTTCCTATTTCGATTTTAATGATTTCTAGGTATAGAAATTAGACTTAGTTTTTTTGTTATAAGGTTATTGTAATTGTTTATTGTGGTGAATAAAATATTTTAGCTTTACATTTTTTTAAGTAGTTTTCATGTATCTTCTTTCCTCTTTTTTGTTTTAATTTGGGTATTAATCATTAAAATTAATGCTAAAATTAAAGATATGCATAATTAATGATCAAAGTTGAAAGTTTAAGAACATAAGATATATCAAATGTTAATAACAAGTAATAACAAAATACACGTATTAAACCAAAGAAAACATTTTTCTAAATTTTTTTATTATGCAATTCTTGTAATATGAGAAATGTTGTGGCAAATCTTGTAATTCCATATCTAATAAATTGGGATTTATTTGTGAATCTCTTTACAATGTTCAAAATCAATGAATAATTAAAAGAGAAACTCACAAGACTAACTCTCCTTTATATTCTTCTCTTTACACACTATATCAAATCAATATTGTGTGCAACACATGAAGTCTAATACAAATGTTGTTAATGACTACTTGTGCAATATTTTTCTCTCTAATCTTCTTAACAAAACTATTTAAGAGCTCAAACAACTATTCTCTTTTTCATATATGATGCATCAATGCTCTTTACAAACATGGAACTAGTTGGATAATTTACTTAGCAATTGATCAATGTTCTATTTATTTTATCAATCCATGCATCTCATTCACACTTTTCTCTTCTTCATGACTTTTCAACATTTCCTTTGGATACTATTACACCTTTATAATAGAAGGAACTTTACACTCATGATAGCTAAGAGACTTTAGGTGTGTGCCATAATTTTCAATAGCTTCAACCGATATTTTGTTGTTTTTTGAGCGCACAACATTGAAAGCAATTACATTCCTACAAATGAATAGCTCTGTGTATTGTATTGTTCTTGTTCTTACCTTAACACAAACATCATTTATACTTGTTTTTCTTTATGCCTTTGCTAATTTGATGTCCATTGTCAATCTATAATCAAATTTTATCTATTGGCTTCACTAATGCTTAGGAAGAAATTAAAATAGAGGTAGTTACCTGGGAAGCAAAACGAAGCAAGAGAATCAGAATAGAGAAAGAAAATGAAAACAAAGTTGAAGATGACTGTAAAATGTCTCAGTCATGTTGGAAGCTTTTCTAGAGTTGAAGAAGATGAAGATTGCCGGAGAACAACTTTGTCGCGTTGGAAGCTTCACTTGAGATGAAAGACACAAGAAACAAGAGGATGTCGCAGAAAACAAGAGGAGAGATGAGAATGAGATAAGGGCTTAGGGCTTAGGGCTGGCTTGAAATGAGAATGAAAAGGGGGCAAAATCGCATGATATTTTCCCATAAAAGTCGCCCAACGTTTAGAAAGGGAGGATAAAGTAGGGATTTGACCTAGGATGAAATAGTGACTGCCATTTGCTATGTTCTTTGCCATGATTCTCGTCGCGATGGCTGCTACAATGAAATGCGTTATGACGATAAGAAGATAGCAGCACCCTGCCACTCACTTTGATCCACACCTTTGTGATAGTGATTGCTATGACCACTATTCACTATTGTGGTTGGAGGTGATGACTAGAACTTGACCGAAAAAGGATGACAGCCATAGTGATGCTTGTTGGACAAAATAGAAGTTGCTGACTATGGTGAATAGGATTACTTAGGGATTCAAGAGTGCTGAATTCGAATGATACAATGGCATGCAGAAATTGACAATGCAAAAGGGTAGCAAATTTCCAAAATTACTCCTCTTTAAGACTTCTAACCTTAAGAAAACAAGGATAAGTTTGACATTTTTGCTGACAACTGCATTTTTATATGATTCGTATCATTCCTGCTGCTACACAAAACTGCAACACTATGCACTCTGTGTTGTGGTGGGGAAAACTGCAACACTGCTATCGTGCAATATTGACTACTATGATTTGAATATGTTTTTGCGGGGTTTATCAAAATTAAACCATTGAAACAAGTGCTTATGTTGTTGGCTTTTATGTGATAAGCTGTTGTTAAATAAACACACAATTATGTTGTCTATCTTGTTAAATAAACACTTAACCATTTGGCAGCCCAATTGGCAAATAATTTGGTACATACTGACGTTGATAGCTAAAGCAACATATTTTAGTTCTTGCTTGTGTTTTCTTAACAATGTTGTTGCTGTTAGAAGTTTTGCTGATTTCATCATTGTTGTGTTTCCCTTGGGATGTGTTTTTCCAAATTGTTTTGTAACATTGCAATTCAAGAAGGGATGTTGGTTTAAGCTAAGTGAGTTATCAATGCACTTTGAGGTATTTGTGTGAGAAGATGACAAAACCAATTAAGACGATTTGGACATATATAAGGAAGGTCACTAATGACATCAGGGATGTGGATTGATTGTATGTTCTTTCACTCTTGAAAAAGAGTAGAGGGGGATAAAAGAGAATTTGGAAGGAAATCATCAAAATGATATCATGATAAATATTATTTTTGAAAATGTCAATTTTTCATTGAGTTTAATGATGTATGATCCATATAGTCTACCTCAAGAACTGAACCAGTTCCTTACACATTCCTATTTTCTCCAACATATCAATAGTTTACTTTGTTTGTGAGATAGCTATATTGCCACTTCAATGCCAAGGAAATATCTGAACCATGGTTTAGATGTGATAGAACAAATGCTGTTTGGGTACTGTTAAGGAGGATTTCAAATAAGATATTCAATGAGCTCTTCCTCTATAGGTAGGTATGTTTGGATTAGTCAGAGTTCTATTCCTAATAGATTCAAAGTCTTTGTGAAGATTATGAAGAAGAAAGATCATGAATATCTTCTCAAGCTTTGTGAATTGAAGGTTATCGCCCATCAACATCATCTTTAGCTCTTCAAAAGTGGATCAAGCCTTGTTCAAGCAAGAGCACATATCATTATCTGTCATTTGCTCCGACTATTGTAAAATTGTTTTATATGGACGAAAGTGAGCCATCAGTAGTCCACCTTTTGCCATTTGTCCCTTAATTGTTTGTGATATCAATAGTGTTATTATAAATATTGTCTTCAAGACTTTGACCCAAGAACCAAACTTTAATAATGGATTGTCAATAGAATTGGATGTGTTAACCCACAAACCAAATTTCAACAGCGAATTGTTAATAGAATTGGATGTTAACCCAAGAACCAAACTTCAACAGTGGATTGTCAATAGAATTGGATGTGATGTTAGGCCAGGTTGGAAAGCGAAGGAAATTAGACTATTCTTGGAGGATCAGTCTTGTGAGTGCTTGTAGGAGTGTGAACCCAACTTTGGCAATGGCGTCTTCAATAATGTAAGGGTGTGAACCCATTTGGATCACTGATTTGTTTATGAAGTGTACAATAAGTGTTTGGACACTGGATTCTTAATAGGTGTTTTTTTTTTTAAATCTTTCAATTCCTGACTCATATAACAATAAAAGATTTTTCCTTGAAGAATCTACGTGGAAGTCAATTTTAGAGTTACAAGAGTTGTGACTCTACAGCAATGTTGTGGTGTGTTGGTTTATCATATTCTAATAAACATGAGAATAAATGTTTTTTAGCCATGTCTTTTTGGCGTAATTGTTAGAATTGCATGAGCTGATACGGTTTGGCAAACCAAAAATTCATTTCATGTAATGAATTGTAAGTAAATGACTTATGAATAGTGTTGTCCGTGTATCAATTGATTTAGTTTTATGTCAGTGATACGGATTGCATTGTTTAAGTAGTATGTGCTTTTGTTTTATTTTTATTTTGTTTTCCCAATTATCATTAAAATATCAACATAATCAAATTAGCTCAAGTTGTTAATTTGTAAAGGAATTGAAGAGGCTCTACTAACTGCATCCTATATGATTTCCATTCAATGGCTTATTGTGTGGTGAAATCCTTGTGAAATTTTTTAAAAAGGAATTAATAGAATTTTGGTTTTACATATTTTGTTTTGCAAATAATGACTCTTGTTTTTGTCATTTTTTTTAATAATTTAGTTGATCTGGATGCATGGACAACACTATTGATTCAAGTAAATGTGTTCTTATGCAACTTTTTCTTTTTCACTTTGACAGGATAGAAGCAAATGGTTTAAGGGATTTGTAAGTTTTTTCTCCATGCTCTCTTTCAACATCTTTGTTTAATTGAATTTTCTTGTCGGATGTAGTGAACTAAGTATCTACCATTTATGTTTCCTCTTTTGCGTAGTGATGCTTTTGATTTAAATCTAGTAAAACAAAACTGGCTTATTATGAGTGATTTTATATCATTTTCAGCCTTGGGAAGAAAGAATGAAAACTGCTTATGAGCAAGGAAAACTTGTGCTACTTCAAAACTTGGATCCATCTTTAACCTCATCAGAAGTACAGGTAATGATGATTCCAAATTAATGCATTCTTATGGACTACAGGGAGAACTAGAATACAAAACCAAACATCCTATAAAAGGAATATTTAAAGTATGTTGAACACTGTTGTGGAATGGTTATTTTTTTTAATTAAAAGCATGAATTAGTTATTCCTTATTCTTTCTAGATTGTATTTGAATTGGAATATAAGAAATTTCTTTTTTATTTAATTTTATATTTTTGTTTAGAGTAGTTCACTTGGTATTCTGCCTAAGGTCTTAGCAAATTCTTTGTTTATCTAAAAAAAAATGTGTACGGCTTTTGGTTTTGCTACATGCTGTGTCAATTAATGTTTCCATCCAGTCATTTTTTTATCCCAGTAATCTCTGTCACTAATGTGGTTGACATATTGTTCTATATCCCAGGATATTATTTGGCATGGGTTTAGAGAAAGTTGCACTGCAAAGGTGATCCAGAAGACTGCTTATTCAAGTCCTCATTCTGGTTAGATCTAGTCTTTAATCACCTTTATTTATTACTCGTTGAATACATATTCCCATCTTCTGATTGAAAAAGACAATTATGCACCATGTTATTTATCATATAGGTCAAGCTTTTGTTATATTTAAAGGAAAGGAAGCAGCAGAGTTGGTTGTGAGAAGATTAGATGAGGGCTGTTTCTTAATGTCTAATGGGCGGTATGTATTTTCCTTCATATGCATGATAACCACACTGTCAAATAGCATGAAACCTCTCTGACACACACACACAGGGAAAAGATCCAATTACTCTAGATGTTCTTAGACAACTACTCCTCTTAATTACTTGTGTTAGAAAATAAATTTTTTAAATCCAACTGTTCAATCATGTAACATCATTTGGACAATCATGCATGAGAAATTTCTGATAAATTGACCATTCATAGATTGTAATTTTATATCCAATGTTTGCATATAGTTTTAAAAAGTATATCATATTTTTAAAATAAAGTTAATTAACAAAATATAAAATCATTTTAAATTATATGAAATTTTGGTAGACTTAATTTACATAATGAGAATTTCAAATTTATGGCAATGTTATCCATGGTGGATGGGGGTCATGACAAAAAGCCAAGAAATGCCATAAACTATGGTGGATGCCATGGCGGCTTCAAGTGACGTGATGGGCATAATATATATAGAACATTGCAAAATGTGATATAAAATTAAAAACTAACTTCATATGTCAAAATCAAGAATCTAATTGATAAAAAATCATCAAATAATATCATATGCCTCGAAACAAGATCTCATAATAACATAATAGCATATGTCTCAAAGCACATGTTCAAGACAAACTAAAAGCAATCAAGCCTCAAGTGAAACAAAGTGATAAAAAATACGAAAGACCAATTGAGGAAGCTTGTTGGATTAATCTGATTAGCTGCCCATGAAGAAATGGAGGAAGCTTCTTGTTGTTAGGCCATGTTAATGAAAACTGTTGCTCAAACAAGCAGCAGTGTCAGAATAAAAAATGGATGAAAAACAGAACAAAAACTTAGAAAAGAAAATGAGAAGCAAATCTGAGAACAGAAAAAAAAAAGTTGAAACAAAAAAGAATGAAAAGAGAGAAATTGAATGGAAGAGATTTGTGGAGAAGGAAAAGAAAAACAAAATGATGGTGGATAAAACAAAAACAGCAACAAAAACCCGCTCACTGGAAAGTGAGGGTTGTCAGAGCTCATTGTCGTTAGAGGCAGGGAAGGTGACTGGAGGGGAAGTTGAGAGAGGGAGATGAGAGGTTGCTGTGGGAGAGAAAGATGTAGCTGAGACTGAAGCAGAGGCCAACAGGGCTGAAAGTCCTAAATGTGGACTCTTTATGTTGGATCACGGTGAAACTGGGTCAAACCAGCTGAGCCAATTTTTATTTTTTTTTGGCAGTTTCTCAATTTCTGCCATGGCCACCATGACCTGCCATATGTATGGTGGATTGTTGAAAAAACTGCCCCCATTTTCTGCTATGGCTGCCATTTAATAATACTGATCAATGGTTGAATTAATGAAATTTATTGTCTATAAGAAGTGAATAAAGGAAGTAAGTTGGACAAAACTTACTCTTGCAGTAAATGTATTCCTTTTCTTGGACACAAGAAACAAATAATAATGAATTCTGAATAAAGATTGAAAGAATCTGTTTAGTGTAAGCACAAGGTTATGTCTTGCGCACATGGTTTCTACCTAACAATGAGTTTCCTCCTTCAAAACACAAGAATTACAATCTGACAGCTTATATGCCTTTTAACAAGTCTGTAACCCAACTTAATTGCTTTTATGATAAAATTAAGATTTGCTGTTATAGATGCTAATTTACTATGTTGGTTGGACACTGAATTGTAAAATTACTTTATCAGCTTAAATGTTAAGTTTGTGTTATTGTTAGCTTTTGTATATTGTTTTACTTGAGAACATTTGATTTTATTACTTGGTAGGCCTCTTGTTGGAAGCATTGGAGTTCCTTGGTTTCCAGAAAAAAAACCAACATTTTATGGTCATCATGTTGTCGATAAACTTCGAATGATGCAAATGCAGCGTGAGATGGTACAGCATCTATCTTTTTAGTTCGTGTTCGTGGCCTAATTTTGGAAATGTTGATCGAATAGTTATGCCAGTCTGATTTTGGTTTTTCAGAAAGATGCTGTATCTACATCACATTGTTCTCAGCCCAACAATATTGAATATGATATGGCCGTAGAGTGGTGCTTACTTGAAGAAAGAGCAAACAAATCATGGAGAAAATTGTCTCAGGTATATATACTTTTTTAGTAATATGCTAGACATCATTTTCAATTTGCTTTATTGCATGTTAATTTTTTTTAATATAATTCCGTTATTCCTTAAGCGACAAGGTGAGGAGTTGAGTAAACTCAAAGCTAAACTGAAGTCTTTAACTGATCTCAAATGACCTTGTACGCATTTTGACGGTAAGTTCTCTTTCAAAGATAGTTTTCCTTAGTTGCATATTTGATTTCTGTAGTTTTACTGTTTTGGAAGATTTTTAATTAGCTTAATTTTCAATAGGCTCCTCTGTCTTTGTTCATTCTGCATGGTTGCAAGGGACATAATTGGTGCAGCCACCAAACATTTTTTTTGCCTTATGCTTTTGACGTTTGGTTTCTAGAGGTAATGAATAAGTTTCCTGCTTCAAGTATGAGTTTCTTCTACTATCAGTTTTCTTTTTTCAATCCAATCGTTGTGTTTGTTTCTTCTTTTCAGTAAGATTCTTTGCAGTTCTCTGTCACTTCTTTTATAGTTAGTCAGCCGGGTCCTTTTCAATATTAAATTGTGCTAGACATTTTTTAGAAAACAGTGTAAATCAATTTGTTCAACTGTAAAAGTAGGAGAACGATTACTCTAACTTGAACTTACTAAATCCATCAGTGAATTTAGTATTAATATTTGTGTGATCTTTGATGTCTTGTCCACGTATAGCTAACACTTGGCTATTTTGAGTGAAATAGGTCCGTTTTGAATGTGCATTTTTTAAAGAAAAGCACTTGCTCATTTAGAAAACAGTTTTAAAATTTTAGCAAATTCATAGGTTTTTGTAAAGAAAAACAGCTTGTGTTTGTTAAATGAAAAAGGTTTTGGAAAAGAAAAAGTTTACTTCAAAAGACCCCCCCCCCCCTTCTCTCCAAAAAAAAAAATCTAAAAATATGCCGACATCTGCAGCAGTGAATAGAAGGAAAGTGTGTTTGGATCTACGTATCAATGTATCCATAGGGTAGCTTCTTGCAGTTTTTTTAAACTTCGGTTTTTCTTCGCAGGAATTGGGGATTGACTTGCTGATGTAGTGGCATGAATGGGGCGATTTTTGGTTCGGTAGTTGTAAATATTATTTTCCTCGGGGTTGAGAGTTGTGAAGGAACGTTTGTTCCATGTTACAATCCAACTCCGGTTCAAGCTGTTGAATTCGAAGTGTTAATTACCCGGTGTAAGTTTGCTGTTGTTAATGTACTGTTACTGTATATGTATACATTATCTGGTCATTGTTGGGAAATGTGTAAAGTTCGGTTTTATCCTAATTTTGCCTTGCTTTCTCGTCTTTCTGTCGCATCCCCGATTTTTATTTGGGATCAGTGAAGTATACTTTCGGCCCTGTATTTGGTTGCGTTTTAGCGAACAATTTATTATTTAGACTCAAGTTGGAGAAACTTTTAAAAAGAACTTGTAGAATTATAGAATAAAGCAATAAAAAAATTATAAGTAAAAATTAATGTGTACTTAAACGAGAATTTTCATCAGGTTGCCCCCCCCCCCCCTTCTCTTGATCCGAGATATGAAATTTGATAGGGTTCTAGTGGAATAAGATATGAATTAAAATTTATATACAAAATATAAATTTTAATTCAATAACTAACTAATCTGATAAAATATTAAAACGAGATACAAGTTGTATATACAGTTTCCTTCATATCATATATTTTTTTCGATAACGTCAAACGTTAAAACATCCCATATAATAAATCGAGGTTAGAGGTGTGCATAGGTTAGGTTGGTTTCAATCTTGGGAAGGAGAAGGAGAGGGGGGGTCTAAACTAATTCAAATCAATCAATACTTTTGTTTCGAAATTGGCGAAAAATCAACAAATTCACAAGGTTGGCAACTAAGCACAAGGAGTACACCAGAGATGAAACTTAACATAGCAATCAACAATCTTATACCCAACCAAGCATATCCTGATTTGAAATGAAACATCCTATAATATGGAACTGGGTGGCTTGGGCAACTGGTTTGAAAACCTATTTGAGCCTAGAACAGCCCATTTGAAAATCTGACAAGGTAATTAGTCTTGTATTAAAAGCAGATAAAATATCATATTGTGAGGATTAATTCTCAATCATAATAATGTCTAAAGATTAGTCTTATAATGTGCATAAGTATGACAAGTTAAATTAATAAGATAGTTTTAAAATATTTTTTCTTTAACGTTTAATTTGAATATATATTAAATAAAAACAGTTCTTGCATTTTTTAAAATATTGCTAATCATGTTGCTATATATATACACACACACACCAGAAAAATAAAATAAATAGAAAACATTTTCATAATATTTATATATCATTAATGGTTGAAGGTAATTTTTACTAATATGTTTGTAATCAAGTTTCTAAAGTAAATAGTGACTTGAAATATTTAGTTGAGATTTTTTGTTTTTAGAAACAGTCCTATTTATTAAAACAAGATTGTTTCTCATAAATAATATTTGTCATGTAAATAAATAATAATAATAAAATCACTGTAAGAAAGAAACGAAACTAATTTTAGTTCGAACATATTATTTTTCAGTTGATTTGATTTTTATATTCAAGTTTTTTTCTTATACTTTTTTCAACTCAATTCTCTCGATATTTTAATTACTCTAAATTTAACTAATTAATATCCTGCCTTTTTCTTGAGCGGTACATGGTTTGTTGAATCCTAATCAAGTAGGTGTTGAATAAGCTACATCAGATTCGAATGATATAACTAGGCACTTTATTTCAGTAAAAATAGTTTGATATTTTGTGTTTGACAGCTTGATAATTTATTAATCTTTTATTTAAAGAAAAATGCGAATTTTATGCTTAAGTTGCTTATATAATTTATTTAATTGATTATAAATCACTTTTTGTTCAATTAAGCGCAAGAATTTCACTTTTAATAATATCAAAAATTAACGAAGAAATATTTGCAAAATTAGTAAGCATAAAATAGTATATTTTATTACTTTAAGAATGTATTTTACATGAATAGAATTTGTTACTGTTTTTAAAAATAAAATATGACCGTTATTTTAAAATTGTCTTGATAGGGACAGGTTGTAGCGAAACGGAGCGAGTAGCATTGCAATTCTCACTCGCAGCGAGTAACCGAATCTGTGTTCTTTGCTCTGTGAAGACTGTGACTCTGCACTCGCTCACTCACTCTCTGCTGTGCTGTACCTCTTCTTCCTCACCATTCTCATTCCCCATTCCTATACGACGCCGTTTTGCTTCCAAACGCACATCTTCTTCGTCACTTCACTCACCGAAATGGGTTGCGCCCAATCGAGAATCGACAACGAAGAATCGGTGGCTCGCTGCAAAGAGCGCAAAACTTTGATGAAGGAAGCGGTGGTTGCTCGGAATGCCTTCGCCGCCGCGCATTCCGCCTACTCCGTCGATCTCAAGAACACCGGCGCCGCCCTAAGCGACTACGGCCACGGCGAAACCCACCACCACCACCCTCCCCCTCTCGACCCTCCCTCTTCCTCTTCCTCCAACCCTCCGCCGCCGCCTCCGCCGCCAATCGACGACCACCTTCCTCCTCCGCCTCCGCCGCTCCCCAACTTCTCCCCGGCGTCGCTCAAACGCGCCGTCACCATGCCTCCCGTCGCCATGCAGCACCACCGCAGCCCCGTCGCCGTCTCCATTGCCGAAGAGGAGGAGGAAGAAGAAGAAAGCGCCAAGGCGGAGAAGAAAACCGCCGGATCGCGAGCCGCGCCGCAGCCTTCTCCGCCGCGGACGCCGGAGATGAAGGCGGTGCCGTCCATGTCCTCGAATGGCATGGCTTGGGATTACTTCTTCATGGTGGAGAACATGCCTGGACCTTCCCTGAACGAAGAAGATGATAACGATAACGATGATGTTGATGTCGATGAGGGTAAAGTGGAGAATGTGGTTGAAGATGAGGTTGAACCTAAGACACCGGAGATGAAGGTTGTGGAGGAGAACGAGAATGTTGAAATAACCGAGTCAAAAAAGCACGTTGAACATTCAATGACAGCACCAGCTGAGTTTATAAGAGCAATAAAGGTTGCTCCTTCTGTTTCTCTAATGCAGATTTTGAGTTTCCTTGATGATCATTTTTTGAAGGCTTCCGAGAGTGCTCAAGAAGTTACCAAGATGCTTGAGGCCACTAGGTTGCATTACCATTCCAATTTTGCTGATAATCGCGGTAATTTCAATTTTTTGTTTTTTTGGTTAGGCTATGGACGTGTATGTTAGTTTTTGTTGAACTTGAATGGTTCTTCTACTGATGTGATGAGCAGGGCACATTGATCATTCAGCTAGGGTCATGCGGGTTATTACGTGGAATAGGTCCTTCAGAGGTGTATCCAATGGGGATGGTGCAAAAGATGATTTTGATTCTGAAGAGTATGAAACGCATGCCACTGTTTTGGATAAGTTGTTAGCCTGGGAAAAGAAACTTTATGAAGAGGTCAAGGTAAGGTGTTAGTGTCTTCTCTTGTTCCATTTTTGACATCCATACTCTGCGTTTCTTGTTTTGTTTTTATACATTTGTGCTAATTAATGAGTATTTGCATGTAGTTCTTAGTGAATGTTTAGGCCTTGTTAATCTTTCCTTCTTGTCAACAGCAAGGTGAGCTTATGAAGTTTGAATACCAAAGGAAAGTTGCAATTCTGAACAAGCAGAAGAAGCGCGGTGCCAGTGCTGAATCGTTGGAAAAAACTAAAGCAGCTGTCAGTCATTTGCATACGAGATATATTGTTGACATGCAGTCGATGGATTCCACAGTTTCAGAAGTGAATCATATTCGTGATGCACAGTTGTATCCCAAACTTGTTGCTCTTGTTATTGAGTAAGTATTGCCGATAAGAAAATTAAGATGTGTGTGGAATTTGACATTTTATTGGTGGTTGATTCATAAGTTGGCTGGGTTTGGATGTAGAGTCGCACAAGAAACTTGTCATTGGAACTTCTTTCATGGCTGACAGCATCTAGAAATTCTTGCTTATTGGTCTAATCCTAGTGACTAATGTTGCATCATATATTCTAGAAAAATATCCCGACCTAGAAGGGCATTTTGTGCTACAGTTTAGTACTTTGAAATTCTGTGTCATTTTTTAAATTCTGAGCCTGTACACTGAAGTACATTTTAATATAATGAAGAAAAAGAGATCAATTTATAATTATAAGAATGATATGTATACTTTGACAGTTTTAGATTTGCTCAGAAACAGACTGCTCCTTGATCCAAAATTTTGAATGTTTTATCTTGCTTCCATACTCACTGTATTCTGTATTTTTATTCCCATAAAAGGGGAAGTGTGGGAGAGCTTACGGCAGCATAAAAGGAGGTATTTGTACCCTGAATAAATCTTAATCATGAGCCTACTTGATTTCTCTTCAGGATGGCGAATATGTGGGAAAACATGTGCATACATCATGACAGCCAGCTGAAAATAGTTACAGACCTCAAATCTCTTGACATTTCTCAAGCTCCTAAGGAAACAACCAAGCATCATCACGAACGCACTGTACAACTTTGGAATGTTGTCCAAGAATGGCATTCACAATTTGAGAAGCTTGTGACTCAACAGAAACATTACATCGAAGCTCTTAACAGCTGGCTAAAGCTAAATCTCATTCCTATTGAAAGCAGCCTAAAGGAGAAAATCTCATCCCCACCAAAAGCCCAAAATCCACCAATCCAAGCCCTTCTCCATGCATGGCATGATTATATTGACAAGCTTCCCGATGAGCTTGCAAAATCTGCTATTTCCTCTTTTGCTGCTGTAATAAAGACTATCATACTTCAGCAGGAGGAAGAGATGAAGTTAAAGGAAAGATGTGAGGAAACCAGAAAGGAGTACTTGAAAAAAAACCAAGCATTTGAGGAATGGTACCAGAAGCATTTACTGCGGAGGGGTGCCGATGAAGCAGAACATGAAAGAGGAGAAGAAGTAAATACAAACAATCCTGTCTCAGAGAGGCAGTTTGTTGTTGATAGCTTGAAGAAGAAATTAGAAGAGGAAATTGAATCCCACCAAAAACTGTGCGTTCAGGTGCGAGAGAAGTCACTGCAGAGTCTCAAAACTCGCCTGCCTGAACTCTTCCGTGCTTTATCAGATTATGCTCATGCCTGTGCTGATGCTTATGAGAAACTCAAGTACATCACACAGCCCCGAGGTGGTGTGGCATGACAACATGAATGCTTTTTTGTTCACTTTTTGAGAAGTTTGTATTTCGGACCTAATGTCTGCTTGTTGTTCTCACACAAGAAGGCATTCATAATCTAGCTTGACATGCAGATTCATCAATCTTGTGTGAAAATTTTGCCACGGCTTTTAGTTCTAACCATCCTTGATTATGTAAGCATGTTGCTTAAGTGTGTAGTATGTGTCTAAGGTAGATGTGTCATGAAATAGTGATTCATCGGCACTGCAACTTTATTTAAGTCATTTAGTCCAAAATTCAAAAGATTATTAATCTTCACTTTAGTCGTATGTTATGACTCATCATGCTACTGACGTTTATCTAAAATCACAACCCGAAGAGTCAGAAAAGTCTGTACACACTACCCTTGACTTGTGAAAAATAAAGGGAAAAAGGAATCTTAACTTCGGCGGTTGTATTTACTTTTCCATATATTAAGTGGCGGAATAACTTAGATTCTCCCAATGATGCTGTCAGCACAATCCATCAGGAAGATGAAAGGAATATGATTTAGTAACATCTTTTGGGGTTACATCTTGTGATGGTAGAAATAGAAAATAGGGTGAAATGAGGAAAATTATGAGGTGTTCATGTGACTAGTATAAGTAAAAAGATTAATATTATTAAGATTACATTTCAAAGTTCCGAGTGAGAACATAGGGAGGCGGCTAGCTAAGCAAACAATGACTCTTTCGGCGGTTTAATGTTGACACTTTGGTCGGAACCTTGTTTAATAATCCATTAATCGTCACATGGGTCTCTTTCTACAATTCAAACTACTTCCTGCCCTAGTTGGCGGCGGGCCAGGCTTAATCTCACCCAACATATTAATTATTATATTTAGAGATAGTTAAGATTAAGAATACCCCATCTAAAACAAGGGTATTGGAAAGCCTCTGAAGGAAGGATCAAAAGGGGTATTAAACTCCCCTCCTCTTGTCCTTGCATACAAAAGTTGCATTACTTTGAAGCTTTGAAGCCTCTTGACCATGCTATATGCCCTTATATGAAAAGGTGCCAACTTGCTTTGAAGCTTCTGTTGTGAAGGAAAACTTGGCAATCTTTGCAAATGGATGTGAAGAAGTATTGGTTAAGTTCAAGAAGTCAAAGGACACAAAACATCCAGTTAGGTCGGAGCTACACAAAATCACACAATAGGAGCTCTTCTCCTTACACTAGCAGCTATGATGGCACAAAAACATTGTGGAAGATGCTTTGGAGAAAACTCAAGAGATCATCAGATAAGAAGAAAGTCTTCAATTCTCCCACTACAATGGAGGGTGTTTATGATCCTGAAACATACTCAATGAACTTTGATCAAGGAACTGGGTGGATGGAACCAGACAACCTTCCTCGTTCCTTCTCGGCTCGGTTTGCGGATCCATCGAAGATCTTACCACCAAAACATTTATTGGGTTAAGAAGGAACCTTACTCAATTCTAAGGTTGCTGTTGTCTTGTGACATCAAGGTTCTAAGTTTAAAGACTTAGAATAACCTTTTACATATGCACGAGTAAGACTACTTACATATGTCCTCTCCAAATTTCAAGTAGTGAAAGTCTCGTGCATTGGATCGTTCCTTATGGTTAGAAATTTGATGTACATGCTTTTTTGTTTTCTTGGTTTTCAAGTCCATTTGTATAATTTTCTTACACCTGACTTAATGCACCTCTTTCTCTTGAGGTGTTGATCACATATTTCTTTTTGGCTTTTGATGTTGTTCCGGATGAAACCTATAAACTTAGGATGCGTGTAACGTATGATGATATCTATTAGAGAAGCAATGATATATACATAGAGCATTAAACGTCCATCTATATGTATTAGCTGGTTAATTTCGAACTAAGAAAATATAATTTGATTATAAATTCTGTTTTTTGATTTCTTAGAATTAGTGGTATTGAGTTAATTTTGAGCTTTGATCTTATCTTCTAGTTTCTATGTTTGTTCGTGCTGGTAATTCAATAATGCTTGCGATTGAGAGTTGACCTTATTATCGTAATGAAACCGCAACAAACCATAATAAATAAATATATAAAATATACGCAAAGCTTGAATATTTCAACCTTCAAACTTCTGTGCCTTACAAGCCTTAAAATGAAGATGGTGACGGAACTCTCGAGGCTCATAGTTTAATAGATTAGTTAGTGGGAACTAGAAGACGAAAATAAAAACAGAAGAATCTTGCAGGGCTACTAGTGCTGGCCTGATTATAGTCTTATATACTATGCATAGTATCATATTGCTTTTGGCATTGGTAAAAAGTTAATATAGTGTTAGTCATCATCTCAAAATTGCATGAGAAAAGAATGAACTTTTCTGTGTATAGGGAGGTGGTGGGGTTCATTAAAATTGGCTACATGATAAGGTAGTATATCTGTATATGTTCCACCCAAACATGTACATCTTGCACTACTTTTTGTACTGTGTCATCAAAAGGTTATTTGAGTGTATTATGATAAGTAATGCGTTTTCGGCTAAATTCTTCGATATTCTAACTTTATATAAACACAAATAACTTCTCATCCCCTCAACTTTTATACCTATAAATCCATATCACACCGTCCAATTCAATCCATGGGATTAATTCTTCGGTTCAAATACCTCTTATTTTATTAGTTTAATGATTAATTTGAACAAATCGTATTCATATTGATATCTCTTAATCTTAGGTGAAATTAAACCCATCAGTTCTCGTCTTTACATAATTGATTGACAAAATTTGAATGGAAATATAGACCCAATAAGTAGTAAAAGATTTAAGAAGTTCTGGAGCCTGCAATAGTCTAAAATTATATTTATATAAGTGTGTTTTTTAAACAATTGTATGGAATAAATTTTAATTTAATATTTTATTTTATATGGTTGATTGCTTTTAAAAAATTATGTGTACAACTCACCTGAGTTGTTGGCTTGTGTTTATTTATTACAAGTAGAATTTAAAATGTTAATAAAAAATATTTATTTTTATAAAGAATAAATTAATTTATAATAAAATTTTAAAATTAATTATTAATTAAAATAGATTATTGTTAATTTTTAGTATTGTTTTTGACAAGTTCTTACTTATGCTCATATATCAAAATCTAATCACGCCTGATCCTACCCTAACAAAGTTTGAGTAATTTACCCATCATTTTGATGTATATGAGGGATCTTATAGATAAATTTATATAGTACAGTTCCTAGATCAAACCGCTGACAAAATCAAAATATATTAATGTAATAGTGATTCTAAAAATTGATTGTTTCAAGGTCAAAGCACTTATACTTTTGAGAAAAAATAACTAATTATATAAATATGTTAAAAAAATGTGTCAAGAAAGTGTGTTATTAATATTTTTTTTTTTCATTTTACATTAAATGGTCTCACCAAGAAAAGATCCTTGATGGGGTCTGTATTAACAATTGAACATTCAAACAAGAGAAATGATTTAAAGTTGCGAGAAAGAATCATTGTTTTTTTTTTTATTACATTTTTGTAGGTTCACAAGTACAACAAGTAAAACATAAATAAATTCAATCTCAGCACTTGTTTAACATTTCTCATCTATTTTTATTTTTCTTTTATTTTAGATTATTTATCATATCTATCATTTGTATTTTATTTTATTTTATTTTCCTATCAAGTGAGACACCCATTGGCGTGTACATGAAACATTTTCCAGAAAAAAAACAGAGAAATGGTAAATTTTCATCTCCCCAAAACATTCTGTACCATGTCGCCACTGGCCCCCCACATAATGTTAAACAGTACTCGAAAAGTCTGAAACTTTGTGTGGTACAGCACGTGAACTATATCATCATATTGATACTTTTCTGAAAAGGAGAAGAAAAATAAAAGCATTGTAATTAGCTATCTGATTAATGGTTCATGAACACCGAAAGTTGGAAGTACGTTTCAGGTGAAACAAAAATTAAATGCTTTAACTTGAATTACGCAGCTTAACAGCAACAAAATTGTAACTCCTTGTCAACGGAAGTAATAAATAGAGAATAAAGTCATAAACATTCAAACCCTTCTTAATTCCATCAAAATCTGGTTGCTGCATCCTGCTTTTCTAAGCCCCAGAAGTTCAATAAATTAAAGACAAATACAAAAAAAGATTTAACAGTTACCTTTTTACTAAACTTGATGATTCTCATTTTATAGATCATAAAATGGTTCTCCGTTATTTTCTGGCCTTTTGCTCGTAAGTCTATTTTTTTTACACTTGAATCTTCTAATTTGTATACTCATTCAGCCCCGAAGAAGTGCGTGATTGTATTTTCATTTCCTTCTTAAAGCTTCTGAAATTCTCAATTCTCAATTTGTGCCAAATCAAAATAAAAAGATGCTTGAAAAACTTTTCCTTAACTTATGAGATGACAAACACAATCACGCGATTCAGAATACAAAACAATTAATAAGAAGTTTCTTTGACGATTTATAATCTTAACTGAGTACAAATTAAAAATTTAGGACTACAGGCCAATATACTCTTATAAAAGCTTATTTACTATTGATTTGAATTTAAATATTTTATAAATATAATTAACTCAAATTTAACAATAAATTAACTTTCACTTTTTCACTGTGTACACTTGCTCGTTTTAAAGGAGATAAATTCATATATAGTTGTCATACATTGCAAAAAATGATAAAGTTTTCAAAACCTACCATTTTTTTTTGTCAAACCATAAAATCATTTGGAATGTGTATACGCATTGATGCGTACAGATAGACCAAAGTAGCCCAATAACAGGGTTCAAACCTTAGCATTAGGCCCACATATATAATACTCAATAGGGCTTCTCACCTCGCAGCCTATATTAGACATCTGTGAGTTAACCCAAAAACAAAAAGCAATGTGTCAAACCAAAACAAGTTGGTTGGGAATTCATGAAAATTATGATCCGTTAACAGCCTAATGCGAGTGCTTTCAATCTACACCACCAATTCTCATCTCTGAATCCTCATCTCCTTCACCTGGACTGAAAAACAACTAGTTCTTGGATGTACTTTTTGAAGTGTATGTCTTATGTTAACGTTCCTTGAATTTAGATTAAATTATGTTTGATACCCTCTATTTTGTATCCTGTGTTGAATTAATATGCTTCTCCTATTAATAGAAATTTTTTCCTAGTTTATTATTTGATGCGGTTTATTAAGATAAACAAAAAAATAATATAAAATATAATGTCACTTAAGTTTAGCAAATGTCAATACAATTAACACTAAAACATACATAACAAGAGCATCTTGATAGATTTGACAGGTGTATAAACTGAAGAACGACATTAATTTATTCATCTCATTATGTTAAAAAAAGAACTAGAAGTTTATGCATGGGTGCTGCTTATTGAGTGCATTTTTGCATGGGTGAAGGTTTGGATTCTTTTGCTCAACTCCGGCCACAAGAAAGTACGCGGTGTGCCTGAAAAGGTAAGGTTGTTATGAATAATGTTTTATTGTCACTAATAGTCTTCCACAGAAGGATAGTTGTGGAAGAAAATATACCTAAAAAAGTTCATCAATTTGATCTTTGATTCATTATCTATATCTGAAGTAACATCCAATGCATCTTTCATGTGATGTAACCATCTCTCTGCAGCTTCATGAGTGACTGGAAAGGGTCCATGTCGAGCAATTAGAGCAGGATGCCCTGCCATGTATAGAATCAAAGATTTTGACTTTTAAGTTCCTTCCTTCGTCATTAGAAGAAGCTATTTATTGCATTTTAATTTATAAAATATCACTTTTTTAAAGGTAAAATTGCAAAAAGATATAAAATTAAAACAATTAACTAAAAAATAAGTTCTAAAATTTTACTTATCTTAAATATATTATTTCTTCTATAAAACATAATGAAAATTATGAGCTGGTTTTTTAATCATCCCCAAACAAACTACCCAAGAGCCATGATCGAAACAAAGAGAGGTATGGTATGAATAGAAAGTAATTCTAACCTCTTCTCTGAGAATAGAGAGGAGGGCCTCCCATTCTTTGGACGAGAAATTCATACTGATTTTGAATTGCGTTTTGTTTCTCTGAATTCGCAAATATTGAACGAAACCACTCTTCCTCATCATCATACACTCTGTTCAGTGTTCATTTTAAACTCCATTTCTCATGAATCATAAAAAAATTATATCACTTTTGAAAATCTCAGAAAAACTGAACGAGATAGACCTACCTGTTGTAGAAATTGGTAGAGAGGTTAACAAAGGTTTGAAGGCCCAGTTTCTCAAACAAATTTGTGTCGTCGATGGCGAAAGCATTGGCTGTCTCAACTCCACTCCATTCAGAGGCTTTCTCTTGCAGACTCTGCATCTCTTTCTCTCTCAATTGTGGGCTTTGCGTAGATTGCACGATCTTTGTGATTGTGCAAAGGAAAGAGGATATGTTTGGATCATTACACCATCATGTCATCATCGTCCACTCGTTGGTTGCGTGCACATAAAGTTGATGAAGAGCCATAGTCCCAATAATATAAAAAATAATTATTATTATCAAAAGACAAAAGAGGTAGATAAATAAAATGAAAAAAAAATGTTATGAAAATAACGTCATTCTTTAAAAAATTGTGTCATTTACAAATTTACTATGGATTGTGTCATTTGCAAACTATTCTGGCTGGACATTGCAATGTCATCAAGGTTCCCACTTGTTATTCGTTTAGGTGGGAGAAATTAAAAAGTAGAATAAAAAATTTAATTTACTTCCAAGACTATTTTCTTTTACCTTGATGATCTATATAATATTTATATATTTATTATCTCAGAGTATTTTCTTTCTGCAGATTATTAGGTTTACCTTTAGTTCTCATCATATATAAGCTTATAAGCATGAGCACATTAATAATATTGCTGCGATCGCCATGTGCCATGTACTTGTCGTGCATTTGTTTGGTGGTGAGGGTCGTGTTAATTAACTGCAGTAATGAATGAATTGGAAACAGTTACTCCGTCGCTTCTAACTAGCTAGCTTCAGTAAGTGGAAAATCACAATTTCGAAGTGAATCTATTTTTGTTTACTGTGAAAAAAAGTATTGAACAAAATGAACTTTTGAATTTTTGTGCATGTTAAATTAGTATTTGAAAACTTGTTTACATCTTTATCTTGCTATAACAAGCTTCTACATCATTCAGAATACATTTTAAAATGCAATTTTATTAAATTTTACATATGATATTATTTTATTTTGACACACATGTATTAGTAGGAATCTACTTTAAATAAATAGACTTCACTTGTGTTATTACAATAGAACCTTACCCACCTCTAGACCAACCCTTGAAGATGTTGTTTTAAATTAAATTGAGTATTAATGCTATTGACGACAATATAATGTTTTATACCTAAATGTTTAATAGGAGCAGCATCTTTCAAAGCCCTTCATGTGTTGAGCATTTAGCATTAAGAGCAATCAACAAATCACACTGACAGCAAGCCCCGGTTCATGAGTCTTGGCCTTTAATGGGGCTCCAATAATTCCAACAAGAATAATTATAGGTTCACATTCATTTTTTATTTTATGAATGTTTTTTTAGGTATATAATGAGAGAAGGGAAGAAAAAGATAAACAAAATGTAATTAATAGTTTGATAAAAAAGATAACTAGAAAAATAAATAATATAAGATAAAATGCACATGATTGTTCAAACAATTGAGTGATGGATCAGCCAAACCACCAAAGGAGTTCCTTCTCCTTAACTATTTATATTAGTTTATAATCACATAGTAATTTAGAAAAAATGTACTCAAGTGTAGTTATTTACACTTTCGTAAATATATATAATTATTTATACAAACCAGCCTCCCATTAAAAAATGTCTTCGATTTAGCATTTTGGCAAATTTACTGACAATTTGCTTTTACATTAAAAGTCAGACAATATTTATTTAGGGGAATATATACACACATGCACAAAGATATAAACATAAAAAAAAACTATATAATATTAAATACATTATCAGTTATTTAATATTTAAATTAAACTGTTCATGCATCTCTTAAGTTGTGTCTGTGTACCATGCGTCTATGCCTCTCGATTCAAATCACTTAAATTTTCAATGTTTTCTTTCTTCTTCTTTTTAGGAAAGTAATTAAAGTTTTGAGCTATATAAGCTTCTCGTGGTCAATTCAGTTAATCAACATCGTAATAAGATAATAAAAAATTATATCTTAATTGAGGTATAATGATATGAATAATATAATAAAAAAATGAGTAATAAAATTTTATTTTGAAAAATAAGCAAAAGTAAGGTTACTTTATTTTTTTTAATGGCCTAAAAAGAAGAAAAAAAAAGAGATAAATTTAAAGTACTAGTATAAATGAGTTGAGTTACTTGTCCAATTATTTAATTTTGATTCATTAAATATTTATCTGGACTTAATTGTTTAATTGAAAAAACCAGTTCAAACTTAAAATTAGGTTTAATTATTTAAATAAGTTAAATTTAAGCTTTATAAATTTTATATTAATAACTCGTAAGTGGTTCATATATATGAATATTTAAATTTGTAATTTTATTTATTATATTTACTTAAAAAATTTATATTTTTATTATTATCATTATCATGTGTGCATTATTTTTCTAATTTTAATTTTTAAGAGTTAAAGTACAAGTGATTATAATTTCTTTAAATTTTACTCGTTTAAGTAAATAAGTCAAATTTAAATAATATTTTCTTTCAAATCGTCCTAGAATTTAAGATAGTCAAGTCATTTGCACCTCTAATTTGAAGGATTGTAAAATAAAAAAAAGGCAAAATATGTAATTGGAAGCCATCAAACCAAGTTATGCCTTCGAGTTTGGATGCAATCAGTATCAGTATGCAGACTCAAAACAGGCAGCCAGTATGGTTTGCTATCCAAATTGGGTAAATTTTGTCCCCCTTAAACTTTTAATTGATTTTTGATCTAGCAACATAAATGCAGGCCAAAAACTAAAAACTAATAAAATGCAAGTTAAAAGGGTGAAAAAAGGATATATTTTTTTAAATATAACTTTCTCCAGAATAAAGAGATACCAGAGTAAATTCATATATTTTTAATTCAAAAGTTAATTCTATATAATAAATATTTAAATTTAAATCAATAATAAATTGGTGCTTATTTTATAATTATATATATTAATTATTTAGAGAAGCTAAATTGAAAAATATAATACTTGGATTCCATGGGTGTGCTATAAATGAGAGAGTATAATTATAGAATCCTCTCACATGCTTGATGCCCTAGTCGGATTAGATGAGGCACTGTGATAAATTAACATTCCTTTATTTCTTATGATTAAACTCAATTAATTCTGTTCAACCAAAATGCGATATCATCCCTACAAAAGAAAAATAATATATTATTCGTAAAAATTAATTAGTAGTGAGAGAGATTACAGTTTCATAAAGCTTTGTTTCCATGCAAAATTAACACTAACAAGAAAACCTATATATAAAGCATTCAGAACATCTCATAGAAGAGTAGCAACTAGTATTATAAAGCTTAACTAAAAATAACACTGCATCCACCGTTCTATTTTAAGAGAAACAGATCCAAAGTAAACAATATGAATGACTCTTGCCATACACGTGATCATACATAGTACCTACTGGCCGCCGCCGCCGCCACCGCCAAATCCTGCACCACCGCCACCACCAAAACCACCACTAGCTCCAAAGCCACCTCCTCCACCAAATCCACCACCTCCACCTCCTCCAACTCCACCTCCAACTCCTCCTCCACCGCCAAATCCACCACCTCCTCCAGCACCACCACCTCCACCAAGCCCACCACCACCACCACCTCCAATACCTCCACCAATGCCACCACCAACACCATGACCTAGTCCACCACCACCTCCTGCCCCTCCACCAATGCCGCCACCAACACCATGACCAAGCCCTGCACCACCTCCTATGCCACCACCACCTCCTGCCCCTCCACCAATGCCGCCACCAACACCATGACCAAGCCCTGCACCACCTCCAACGCCACCACCACCTCCTGCCCCTCCACCAATGCTGCCACCAACACCATGACCAAGCCCTGCACCACCTCCACCAGCTCTTCCACCTAAGCCGCCACCACCACCTAACCCTCCACCGCCACCTAACCCTCCACCGCCACCTAATCCACCACCTCCACCTAATCCACCACCGCCACCTAATCCACCACCGCCACCTAACCCGCCACCTCCACCTAATCCACCACCGCCACCTAACCCACCACCGCCACCTAGGCCTCCTTCTCCCCCTAAACCCCCACCAGCACCAATGCCAGCCCCAACACCGCCACCTAAACCACCTCCTCCTCCTAAACCTCCACCACCACCAAAGCCAAGCCCACCACGCTTAAACCCTTTCTTGATAATCCCAGGCCCTAACAAATGTGGTGGATGAAGCAAATGCTTGTCATCCTTAACTTTTGCTACCTCGGCCACTACCAAACCAGTGGCAAGTAGAATGCAGAACGCAAACAAAATGCCATTTGAAAGAAGTTTCATGGTAAAATTAGAAAAAAAACGTGGAAGAAGAAGATTGTGAAGCTGAATGTGTATTGGTGGAATGAAGGAGTGAGGTTTTATATACTGAAAGAGCAGCAAAAAAATAGTATAGGTCGAAGGTTCACTCAAATTACTCAACTGCCACCTTGAAGGAGTACATGAGGCTCAGCAGTCGTTGGCACAGTGATTTAATTGTTCAACTGTCCTCATCTGCAACGCGTTCTCAAAAGAAGTCACTGTTTCCCCATTACACAATACACTAGGGTTTTGACCACTTGGCTGGTCGTTCTTTCTTTCTTTCTTTATTCCATATTCACACCTTTTTAGTATCATCTGCTTCCTTTTTATTAGAAACTATATTAAGATGTATTAGAAATTTAAGAGATTCGCATATTGTTATATTTTTAATAAAAATTATTTTTAATTTCTAGGAATATTGATTGACGTTTTCCTCCCACAATTAAATATCTATCGTATAAGTATTTAAATTTTTTCCTATAATTTTAATTGTTGTAATTAATATTTATTTGTTTTAGGGTTAGCAAAACAATTTCTTTACTTTAAAATAAAAAAATATAATTAAGATTAAATATAAATATAAATTTATTCAAGTTTAAAACAATCAGGATAATTTATTGACTGTTCCCGATATCAAACTTGTTGTGTATTGGGGTTTATTGAGCTTCTGTGACCTTTATTAATGGCTTGCTCTGATAAACATTAATGCAGCAACCAAACAGCGTCCTGTCACCAGTAGTATAGTCCTCTCTGCGCAACTCTCTCCCCCTCGCTATCAGGTAATAAATACGTCCATAGCAACAACATATAGAAAAAGGTCAAGATTTGCATTATGACAATCAACTATCGAAGTTCCAGTCACATCAAATTGTAGCGGATTTAACGTTGGTAAGTGAATGTGCCAGGAAATTTTACTAAGTAACAGTGGGACTGTTCCCATGTTATCGATGTTTAGACTGGTCGCTGAGTTACTGGTTATTCAATTACATGCAATAACTGTCGGTTGCGTTTTTCTTATTTTCTCTTAATGAATCATCTCATTGTTACACTGTCACAGATTGTTTATTATGCGACATAGTTATAAATTATTCTATTTTGTATGTTCATAAATTTTTTAATTATTAAATATTTGTTCTATTTTAAATAAATATTTATACTTTAATTTAATCCATATTTTATAAAATAATAAAAATATTATATCAAAAAGAATTGTTAGAAGATAGTATTATGCCATATCAATTACTTTGATACAAGTAATTAATGCTTGTGTTCGCAATGGATGGGATCGAGACATTGATATCAACTCTGCGCGTGTGTTGTAGCTGAGGAAATACATCTGGCAAAGGACTGAAGTCATTTGTGCATGAGAACTCATCTGGATCACTCACAGCTCAGAGAGGGAATAATATTAAGGTCTGGTCAATACGCAGTTCTTCAGTAGTAGAATACTCTAGAATGATAATGAGGAAGAGATATTCTTATTGGGGAAAGATCGTTCGACGTCTCAAGGAATGTATACATCTTAATTTGAGAGATGAGGGACAGGAAAAAAAGAAAGAAAGAATAATTATAGGTTAATATCAGTGGGGGCAGAAAAGAGAGATAAGAAAAGAAAAAGTGAAGAGAATGACAGTTAAAAATATGATTGATGGTTGAATAAACAAGGAAAAGAGCTTTAAAGAAAATGAGAATGAAAGATAAATATAAAAAAAAGTGAGTGTAACGAAAAATATGCAACGACTTTTTGTTGTATCAATTATATATTTTCCAAGTATATTACTGAAAAATTATGTGTGTGTGTGTGTGTTAACGATGATAACTTCAAAATATTGTTGTCACTCATCGAGAAGTGTCCTTCATATCTTGAAAGTGGGAAATCCATCTATTATCTTTCTGTTTTTGTAGTATTGATTGTGAGGAGTCCTGTGCATGTCAAAAGCACGAGATGCATTAAATATTTTGAGAGTTTATTTCTTTTGCTGTTCAAACTTTTGTTCTGAAAACATATAAAAGAATAGTTTTTGAAAAAAACTTGCATATACAATATTTATATTATTTTAGTCATTTAATAAAGGACAACTCAGTAAGTTTATCAGTCAATTTTAATAAAATAATTTATTTTGTTAAAACAATTGTGGCAAATTATCATTCAAAACACAAATTGATTAATTAATTTCAATTATTTTTTTGCTTTCTTTATTCTTAAATTTTAATGCATAAATTAATTTACTTAATAATAAAGGTTAAAAAATAGAAAAAAAAAATATTAGTTTAAACTTTTTGTGGTTGTCACAATGTTTTTATATAATAATATTAAAATGTTTTTTTTTTTTGTCATAACCATGATCTTCGATCAACCCGTGTCTCCGCCCATCAAAATGATGCTAACGTCATATTTGTGAAAAGAAGACACAAATGGTAATGACCTTCGGTATATCGTAATTGGTTAGTTTTGGTTAATTTTAAGTATTTAAAAATATTTTTTAAATTGATTATATTTTTAATATGATAAGTTTTTTTTAATAAAAATTATAATTTTTAGTTGCTTAAAGTTAATTATAGATAAATAAAGTTAACGTTTTTTATAACTGAAACTAATAAAAAATTTAATTTCAACAAATTATACATATGTAAACATACAAACCTTTTTAAGTTATTGAATTGTTTTTTCAAGATACCTGTAAATTAGACCACTAGCCACTTGAAAACACAAAGTTTATATATTCCAACTTCTAAGAAAAGTAGTGGATAAAATTATTGAAAATCATTGGTATTAAAAAGATTAAAAAGAATTATTCTATTGAGATAACTTATACTTTATTTAACAATTTAAAGTCTAATCTTCTATTAATTTTAAATCTTAACCAGGTCTAAAAGTTGTTAATAATAAAAAGTAATAAATTTTTATTTCACATATTTACTATGAATTATTGTTTACTAATATTCTGCATTATTATTATCAATTTATTCATTCAAAATATTATATATTTTTATGAGTTTTAAAATATTGATAATTTGTTTCATATATTATCGTCACTCTAAAGAAGTTAAGTTTTGTTTGGAAATGCTATTTTTTTTATTGTAATTTCTATGATTATACTATTACTTAAATTGCTATCTCAACTCGACATAGAAATTTTATTTTTTATTTATTTATTTTTTAAACTTTAATATTAGAGAAATAGTATATACTATTTGATGAGATAAATAAAATATTTATTATGTTTTAAATTTTATTTCTCAGTTTAAGAATAATTATTTTTTATTAATTTTAAATAAGTTAAATATCAAACTCATTTCTTTTTAAAAGATATCATAAAATTTATCATCTTTTAAGTATTATAAAATTAATATAGATAATAGTTGTATAATGGATCACATTTGTAGGAGTGGTAGTATAGGATACTCTAATGACAATGACTAACAAAATTTTCTTATTTTGATAATAATTAATATATTTTTTGTGTTGAATTAAAAAGTAACTTTAGAGTCTTAACTTTGCTATATTAAAAAGTTATCTTAGGATTATTTGGGAATCCAATTATTTAAAAATAGTAAGTCTTATTATAAATTAATTTATCTTAAAGTGTGTTATATTCTGCAGAGTATTCATTATTTCGGGTAAAACTTTTTCATGCACTTATATTATGTTGTGAGGTTAACTTAGCTCATTTACTACTTATTTAAAGTTTTTTTATTCTTTAGATGATAATCCAAATTTAGTTTTTAATAATTTACATATTTTGTAGTTTATTTTTATATAATTTGTTCTCTTTGTCAAAAAAGATAAATTTTGATAGATTTAATTTAGTTACTTTTTAATATATTCAAAATATTTTTTAATTATAACATAAGCAAGGTAATGATGTATATTTAATTTTTATAATTAAATATATATTTATAAATTAATTTTTATATTTTAAAAAGTAACATTTAAAGAGTTGTATAAACAAAATGACGTTGGAATAAACTGGATAGAAAAAAAGAAGAGTTGTATAAACATCTTGTTAAATTTTAATTCGTATTGTTAGAAAATTTTCCGTAAAAAATATCATTCTCCAAATTATTTTTGAAAGACTACATTGGTGGGTTTTTAAATAACACATGCAAGTATAATAAAGCACTTGTGTAATAATTAAAATATAATTTTTTAAATATAAAAATTATTTTATAAACAAATATTTACACTTATATATTTTAATCTATAACTATTTATAATTGTGTGAAACTATTTTTTTTTTGTACGTACGATGTACATACCATAAAAAGACCTAATAACTAACAAAGTACATATTAAGTACAGTTATACTGTATTAGAACTCCCTAAAAGAAAACAGCAATAATAGAATAACATGGGACGCTGTCGTTTCGGTTCCCAGGCAAGCACCGACTACAGCACAAAATTAGGGAAAGAAAGCATAATAATAATAATAATAATAAATAAAAAAAAACTGAACCCTAACGCTTTTCGTTTTGCATTCGCACCTCAAACGGGATTCCTCCGTTTCTCTGCAATTCAATTCTCTCCCTTTCCACAGCACCAATTTTCAGAGCTTAAATCAAAGAGATTTTAACCTTCCGTTTCTTAAGAAAATTTTCCGTCGCAGATATGCGCGGGACTGAGGTTGCTTGTTGATACCTCGAATTAAATCACATGGAAAGAGAGCGAACCCGGAAACGGCGTCGTCTTGCGTGGGACGTAGCTCCTCCACCAGTGCCTGAGGTTCTTTCTGTTTCTCAAATTACGTTAGGATTTCTTTCTTCATTTTTTTATGTCTTTTTTCTCAACTTGTTTCATCTATTATTGTAGGCGCAAAGGGCTCTGGTGGTGGCAGGTGATGATGGAATCGAAAGAAAGCATGTTTCACCTCCAAGAAGGGATGACGATCGCGATGGCCATTATGTCTTTATTCTCGGCGAAAATCTCACTCCTAGATGTAACTTCGTTGCCTCTATCTTAGGGTTTTCTTCCATTATGTCTTTCTTTATTTTGGTCTTACGGAATATTTTAATTGCAGCCTTGTGCATTGTTCTGTTCATGTCTCCCATACACATGCACACATTGTTCTCTGTTGTTCTGGGTGTTTCGTTTACCTATACTGTTCTATTTTTCCTCCCACTAGCTATATAGATCTGTTGAAGGTCTCTTTTATTTTTGTTTTGTTTGCTAGTTTATAAGTTGCCTATAATGCTCTGATTTTTCTAATATTTCTGAATTTGCCAATGCATGAGGTCATTCATTCCCAATTTGATGAAAAAAGCCCTTTTGTACAGAAGCTATTCTGTCATGACTCGTTTAAGTGTTGTTTGTTGGATGTCTTTTCCTTTTTCTCTTCTGTTATGTTTAAGCTGTGGTTTTTTAATATTTTCTTATGTAAGTATTTTCTCATGTTTTGACAGATAAAATCCTCAGCAAGATGGGTGAAGGTTAGCGGTCAAGTGCCTTCTGAATACAAGATTTTAATTTTTATGTCACTGTGCTTGTGTCATTCAGCATATTGCTAGTGCTGTAGGCACATTTGGTCGAGTTTTGGAATGTTGGGACCGCCAAACAAGAGAATATGTGGCTATCAAGGTAGTTAGAAGCATACGGAAGTATCGTGATGCAGCAATGCTTGAGGTTGACGTGCTTCAACATCTAGCAAAGAATGATAGAGGAAGCTCACGGTACATTTATAGAGTAACATTGCTGCTTGAATTTTGTTACTGCTTCTTATTTTGAGGGATTAATAATATTTATTCCATTACAATTATTATTTGCAGGTGTGTGCAGATCCGAAATTGGTTTGATTACCGAAATCACATCTGCATTGTAAGTGTGCTTAGTTATTTCTTTCAGCAATATATTTCCTTGATTTTATCATATTGAAGAAGTTTATTTTGAGAATATTTTGCACTGAGTTGGAGATGCTTTTTACTACTTTTGGAGGGCAGGATGGGGTTAATTTTGCATTGTTATGGAAATGGATGGGATGACTGAAAATTTGAATAAATTTTGGTGTAGAGTTTTCTCCATTGTTATATGCACGTCTTTATGATCTGTTATGCTCCTTTCTCTTTTGGAAGGATAGGTGATTAATCCTGATTCATGTTGCGAATGTGAGTGAATGAGTTGTTAAGTTAAACTATAGTGGATTGTTTTTATATATGTCCATGTGGACTTTATTCATAGATTTGGGAACTAAGCAGAAACATTCCTTTCAATGCATTTTAATGGTGTTCAGGTCTTTGAGAAGCTTGGACCAAGCTTATTTGATTTTCTAAAGAGAAATAAATACTGCCCATTCCCTGTGGATCTTGTTCGGGAATTTGGACGACAGCTTTTGGAATCTGTAGCATGTCTGTGGATTATTCTTGGCCTTCAGTTTATTTCTGATGTTCTATTCTTAAATCTTTTGATTAAAATCAAACCACATCTTTTTCCTTGGCCTACTTTCTTTGCCCAGGGATGCAGTGTATCTTGGTTGTGTCTGCTCACTTTTAACTTGTTTCTTGTGCTTTATAATGTTCAGATATGCATGAACTACGCCTAATCCACACTGACCTGAAGCCAGAAAATATACTTCTTGTTTCTTCTGAATATGTAAAGCTTCCTAGCTGTAAGGTATTCAGCATTTTGGATCTAAACATAATGATGTTTGTAGTCTCAGTTGTAATATTTAAGGAAAATGATTGGATTGGTACAGAGGGTTTCCTCAGATGAGACACAGTTCAGGTGCTTGCCCAAGTCTAGTGCTATTAAGCTGATTGATTTTGGTAGTACTGCATTTGATAATCAGAACCATAGCTCCATTGTTTCTACAAGGCATTACAGAGCCCCTGAGATAATTCTAGGTAACTAAATATGGTTTTGACTGTCGAGAATATTTCCTCGTATTTATTTTGTCCTGTGTGTAAATGTGTAATATAGTAAATATGTGATGTTTGGGGTTGAAAATTTATGGATGATGACAAGGAAAAGTATTTTGACCGTCTGAAAATACTATTGGTAGCTTCCATCACACTCTAATTAAATCTCAAGGATTATGGATTACTTTCATGTTTGCTTATAACTTGTGTTATCCTGAATTTTTGCTGTTCACTGTAATATCACTGTTCTGAACTCTCTGTGCTGTAATGAGTGCCTTTTTGTTCTTATTTATTTGTTTTCCCCCTCATAATGGATGTCTTAATTATTTTCTTCTCTCAAACACTATTTCTTTGGTGTCTCCCTTGTCCCATCATTTTTCTACCTCTTATGGAAGGAGACTTATCATTATGGCTCTTTTCTAATGTTTATGTTATGAGGGAAGAAAAAAAAAATATAGGAGCCAAGTCTGTGTCATGTCGATGTGATGCCATTTAAGAGACTACATTATTGTTGTTATTTACTTGAGTTTTGTTTGACTAAATGAAATTATCAAGTCCAGTCGATAGCATATAATGTGTACTTGTTAATGTATTCTCACTTGCATCTTAAATGATAATTGCAGGTCTAGGATGGTCATACCCATGTGACTTATGGAGTGTTGGATGTATTCTCATTGAACTTTGCTCGGTTAGTATTTGGTTTATCAAGATATATTAGATCTGGTTTAAAGCTGGAACTAATAGTCTTAAGTGTTTTAAATGTGGAACTTTTGTCAGGGTGAAGCCTTGTTTCAGACTCATGAAAACTTGGAGCACCTTGCAATGATGGAGAGAGTTTTGGGACCTCTTCCGGAGCACATGGTTCGAAGGTCCAAGTAAGTAGTGAATTATAGAACATTCTCTAAATTTCCCTCTCTAAATTGGAATGAGATACATCCAGAGTGAGTCTTTCAAGTTATGAATCGACCACTGGGAAAAGACAAAAGCTAATTAACATAATTGAGTGTTCTGAATTTCTGTAGTAACATCTTTTTTGTCCATTTGATTGACAATATGCAGCAAGGGCGCAGACAAGTATTTCAAGCGTGGATCACGACTAAGATGGCCCGAAGGAGCTGTTTCAAGGGAGAGTATCAATGCAGTGAAGAAGCTTGGTCATCTTAAGGTTTGTTGTGTTTCGTCCTTTCCCGTCAGTAATTACTGGGCTGCAAAATCTTAAATCAATCGGAGCTCTTAGTATCTATTTATTTGTTTTTGTAATTGTGATGATCAATGATTATTCCTGATGCAGGATATTGTATCACGACATGTGGAGTCCTCAAGGTCCTCTTTCACTGACTTGTTAGATGGCTTATTAACATATGATCCGACCAAACGTCTAACAGCTCACCAAGCCCTTGATCACCCCTTCTTTAGGAATCCAACTTAAGAAGCCAGATTGCCCTTCTGGAATAATTCCCATTTTAAATAGTCAGTTGCACAGGCTATAACTTTGTTTTAAATGTATGTAATCTATTATTATTTATTTATAGCAGTCGTTCAATCGCCTTGAAAATATATTTTAATTTTATCATTCTTTGTTTTTGTTTTGTTCATTTTTTTAATCCATGGATTTGATCTCGTCTGTTATTATATCTTTAAACACGGTGGCGAATAATTAAATTGAGTGTGGCCCCGATCACTCGGGTGCCAATGTGTTATGAGGTTCTCTTGGACAGGGATGATTAACGTTTAAATTGGAAAATTTCCCTGCATATTGTTCTTTTGTTCATTGGTTGTGATTAGCATTCTAGTGGCACGCATAAATTTTAATTGAAATATTTAATAATAAATGTAACATTAGTTTAATTAATATAAGAAGTCATTTGGTTATATTTAATTTATTTGATGCTAGTAAATAAAAAAATATTTTATCAATAAAATCAATTTTTTGATATTTTATAAACTTGTATTCTTTTCCATTTTACCTATACAGATATTCATGGTTACGGTTAGAAAAAAAAATAGGGCACAAAAACGTTGTTTGGTTATAACTAATTCCAATAAGGTTAGTGCTAGACCTTGGTTCAAGAAATCAAACTAGGGTAATATGAAACCTTTCAGGCGAGCGAGTTACCAGTAATCTCCACATGAACACAAACCGTTCTCAAATTTATGAAACCTATTTGCATCTCTCACCACAAATACAATCTTCAAAACCTTGGACAAACCCTTGATGAATGCATGGCAATCCCCACAAACCCTCAAGTTCTTGAAAATCCTAATCATCCTTTCTCCTTTTAGCCCACTTCGAACCAAAACCAATCCAATAGCCAACTTCTCGCTATGAACCCGCAAACTCTCCACCTTTGACTCCTCTTCAACATCATGCAATGCAAATTTCACGTTATGAACATGGCCTATTTCTTCCTGCACCCTCTTCTCCATTTCTTTCAACACTTGATGAATCTTCTCTATAAGTGGATGCATGCCATCCCCATTGTAGAAAATGTGGATTTCCTTGTCTATCTCTACCCAACTACGTCCTGCTTCTTTCTTCAATCCCTTTCTCTTCACGTAACCTCTTATTTGCTCACTCTCTTTCCAATACCCTGCATCGGCATAGATGTTTGACATCATGACATAGTTGGCTGGATTGTTACCATCCAATCTCAAAAGTATCTCTCCCACATGCTTCCCCATCTCCACATCTCCATGCATTCTACAAACACTAAGTAATGTCTGCCATATGCCCACACTTGGCTTCAAGGGCATTTTCTGAATGAGATCCTTTGCTTCCTTTAAGCGCCCGGCTCGTCCAAGGAGATCAACCATGCAAGCATAATGCTCTACTTGTGGTTTGCACTGATGATTGTTACACAAACTAGAGAAGTATTTTTGACCTTCTTTGATGAGTCCAGAATGGCTGCAAGCTGAGAGCACAGCTAAGTAACTCACACTGTCAGGTTTAATTCCATTCACTTGCATTTCGTTGAAAAGTTCAACTGCTTTATTACCAATACCATGTTTTCCATAGCCCGTGATCATAACTGTCCATGAGATCAAGTTTGTCGCTGGCATCTCTCTGAAAAGTGCATCTGCTTTATCTGTTAATCCGCATTTCATGTACATATCCAGAACTGAATTAGCCACTGACATTTCTAAACCGTACGGGACTTTTATGGTATAAGCATGCATTTGCTTCCCCTGCTCTACAAAGGCAAAATCAGCAAACACACCTATGAGACTCGAGAGTACACACTCATCCACTTCATTTCTGCTCTCTCTCAACTGCTTAAACAAGTGCATGGCTTCTGGCAACTTGTCTTCTTGTGCATAACCAAGAATTAGTGTGGTCCAAGACATCACACTCTTCTGTTCAGTTCGATCAAACACCCTCCTAGCTTCAGTTATGCGCCTGCATTTGACATACAGATCAAGCAAAGCACTTGCAACCACTGATTGAGCCAAGTAAGGAAATCCACTTCTAATTAAAGCAGCATGAATTTGCATTCCTTCTCCTATTGCACCAACACAAGTACACGCCTTCAACGTGCTTGAATATGTATACCCATCAGGAACTTCCCCCTTCTCTTGCATTTTACTAAACAGATTCAAAGCCTCTTCACCATTTCTTCCATTGGTGTATCCAGCAATCATTGCATTCCAACTTATAACATTTCTAACTGGCAAAGTGGTAAACACTCGCGCTGCCTCACTAACCCTACCACACTTCGAGTACATGTCAATTATAGAATTGCCAACGACGGATACCCAGTCAAAATTAGATTTTGCACAAAGCCCATGAATCTGCATTCCATTCTCAGGAATTCCCAAAACCCCCGATGCCTTTAGACTGGTGGACAGTGTGAACTCATTAGGCTTAACATCTGAGCGACCCATTTTAGAGAACAAGAGTAAAGAAGTTTTGGCATCACCATTTTGCAAATACCCACACATAAGAGCCGTCCAAGACACTACACTTCTCTGAGGCATTCGATCAAACACGTAACAAGCGAGGTCCACAGTGCCACACTTTGCATACATATCTATAAGATCATTGTTTAAAACCAAATCATGCCCAAACCCTAGTTTCTCCACAACCCCATGCACTTGCTTTCCCTGATCAAGCAAACGATGCTTCGAACACTTGTTCAGGATCTCATTGATTAGCCTACGCACGTTCATCGATGATGGGTGTTAGAGAACTCGAGAACCGTTTCGTCACAACCTTGAAGAACTGCGTGAAAATAACGGAACTGAAAAAGATTCATTGCCACATCGTGAAGCTCTCACTGTCACAAAGCAACTTTTTGGCTACCAAGATGGTGGATTTATGCGACAACTTGGGCCACGTAGGTTATGCGACCTTGTTGTTCCAACAACTAGTTGACCCGAACGTGTTTGCTTACAACGCGATAATCAGAACCTACACCCATAACCACAAGCATTCCCTAGCAATCACTCTGTTCATCCAAATGCTTAGAAATCCAACGAAATCAGCTTTTCCAGACAGATTCACGTTCCCGTTTGTGATAAAATCGTGTTCGGGTCTTCTGTGTAATTGTTTTGGGCAGCAAGTTCATGCTCTAGTTTGCAAATTTGGGCGAAAATCGCATGCAATAACTGAGAATGCACTAATTGATATGTATACAAAATGTGGTGTTTTGAGCAATGCATACAAAGTCTTTGAGCAAATGACTGAGAGAGACGCAGTTTCTTGGAATAGTTTAATGTTTGGGTACGTGCAATTGGGGCAGATGAAGAGTGCAAGGGCACTGTTTGATAAAATGCCTTCTAGGACTATCGTTTCTTGGACTAATATGATAAGTGGGTATGCTAGAACTGGGTGTTATGTTGATGCATTGGACATTTTTCGTGAGATGCAAATGGTGGGTGTTGAACCCGATGAGATCAGTGTTATGTCTGTTTTGCCAGCGTGTGCACAGCTTGGGGCTCTTAAGATGGGAAAATGGATTCACATGTATTCGGATAAAAATGGGTTTATGAAGAAGACTGGTATATGTAATGCACTGGTTGAAATGTATGCCAAGTGTGGTTGCATCGATGAAGCTTTGCGCTTGTTTGATCGGTTGGTTGAGAAGGATGTGATTTCATGGAGTACCATGATTGGAGGACTGGCAAATCATGGAAAAGGTTATGAAGCAATTCAACTCTTTCAAGTCATGCAGAGAGTAGGAGTCGCTCCTAATGGGATAACCTTTCTTGGTGTTTTGTCAGCTTGTGCTCATACAGGGTTATGGAATGAGGGATTGAAGTATTTTGATGTGATGAGGCTGGATTATCATATAGAGCCACAGATTGAGCACTATGGTTGCCTAGTTGATCTTCTAGGACGGTTGGGACGCCTTGATCAGGCTCTTGAAACAATACTGAAGATGCCACTAAAACCAGATTCGAGGATATGGAACTCTTTGCTGAGCTCTTGCAGGATTCATCGTAATCTTGAGGTTGCTATCGTTGCAATGGAACAGCTTTCGGAGCTTGAGCCTGAGGAATCTGGGAACTATGTCTTGCTTGCTAACATATATGCAGAACTTGGCAAGTGGGAAGGTGTATCAAATATTAGGAAACTCATAAGAAGCAAGAGGATAAAGAAAACCCCCGGTAGTAGCTTGATTGAGGTTGACAACGTTGTTCAAGAATTTGTATCAGGTGACGATTCAAAGGCGTTCTCGCAAAATGTCTTTAGGATACTAGAAGGTTTGGCTTTACACCAAAGTAGAACCAATGACTTGATAGAATTTGTCGACGAAGATGCAGGTCAAGTTTATAGTTAAATTATTTAGTTCGACACTCGATTTTTTTTTCCCTTCCGTTTTAATGTTGAGTTTGCATAACTAAAACTAATTTTGCCTTAGCCAGAGAATTTCATATGAAAGAACCGAAACTGTCACCAGTGATAAATCAAATGGTTGACTCTCCATGACAGTTTTGCTTTCAGAATCCAATAGGTTCAGGTAAACATGAAAATAAGCACATACATAGCAAATAAAAGATGACGAAGGCCCTAAGATCCTTGTGAATCTAACTGTTTACCAGTATAAGTAGGTAGATCAATTCAACGCCAAGTATGTAGAAAACGTTTTTAAATTAGAATGCAGCATATTGGATTAGGCAACCAAAGTCTAAGATGTTTGATCGGACGGCACAATGCGTCTGTATATGGCTTGGAAAGTTTGTCCCCCATTTCTAGCAACCTTTTGCCCTTCTTCAGTAGCAGAACTTAAAAGCTTCACAACTGGATCTGCTTGAAGTTCTTTCTCAGTGAGGGCTTCAAACATAGGGTGATTCTCCAGACAAGACTTCATCCAGTCCCCAAGCTCTTCTACGTCGGTTATTGTGTATATAATTCCACCAACCTCAAGAACATAAGCATACTCATCCAGCAAGAATGGACTGATTACCCGGCGGCGATGATTCTTCTCTTTAAAATGAGGATCAGGAAACAAGAAGAACATCTTTGAGAGTTGTCCTTTCTCAAAGTAATTGGGAATGTACTTCATAGAGTTGGTCCGCACCACAGAAACATTTTGGTATTGACCTGGATTCGCAACCCTTAAAGATACAATTCGTTCCTTGACATACTCAGTCACTTTATCTCTAAGTTCCATTCCAATCATCAATGTTTCTGGGAACAGAGTGGAAAGACTGATGAGCAGCCCTCCAAAACCACAGCCAATATCAGCAAACTGTATCTTTTTGGAACTATCCGCTTGACCAGATGGAGGAAATAGCTGTGGATAATGGAGGGAATAATCGACATGACTGGGTGATATGGGCACAGGGAAGTGAGAATCACTCAGTGGATTGCTGTGCGCTCGTGCTCGATAGAAGCGCTTTCGGGGTAATCCTGTTGACTTGCTGATAGTTGGATTTACCCGAGTCTCAGACATGTCTATTTATTCAAACTGCAGTACAGTAAAAACCAAAATCTTCAGAATCAAGATATACTGACGATCGATAAAGAAACACTTTTTTTTTTAGTACAATACTAAGCAGAGATATAGGACCAAAAACTTGTGAGTAAATATCAAGGTTCCATTAATTTCATGCCGTTGATTTTTAATCAGAAATCCTGATGTATATACGTTGCAAATCAACAATAAACCGATGATTCAGACATGAAACATCAAGAAGATTGAAATTGATAAACTAGTTTCGTCCAACCTACTACTCTGAGAACGAGAATTGAATCTTGTAAGTTTGTGTTGCAGGAAATATAGCGAGTAGGTGGTGTGCATGCCAATTTGGATAACATTCCACAAAGGGAATCGTCGCAAAACAAACCTAAAGTTCACCCTATATCAAACTCGAACGAAGAAAAAATGGAACAGTATGCGATTGACTACGGAGAATTATCGATCGCAATCACAAAAAACATTAAAATCTTTTTTTTGAAGTGAGAGACAGAAAAGAAGAAGAAGAAGATGTTTGGGATTAAATAGGTTACCTAACAGAGAATTTGGGAGAAAATAATTGGATTATTCGAAACTGATACAGAATGCAGTGACTTTGGTGAGCTTCTGGAGGTGGCGGTTTTAGCAGCAACAAAACGAAGGTGATGAAACTGAAACTGATACTGAAACAGAAACAGGCTTTCAATTGAAGCAGAGGTGAAGGAGGGAACAATGTTTGGGCTACTAATGTTGGGCCTGCATTCCCTCTCGGCCC
The DNA here is from genome assembly GCF_003935025.1 of Abrus precatorius. Lineage (NCBI taxonomy): Eukaryota > Viridiplantae > Streptophyta > Magnoliopsida > Fabales > Fabaceae > Abrus > Abrus precatorius. The sequence continues at coordinate 16,050,879 of NW_020874384.1, forward strand.
AATGTATTAGGCCTGATTGAGACTGTGCACTTTTTTTGAACTGGTTAAACCTAATTGGTTTTAAGTGAACTTCAATCGTATAATTATAATTTTTGTAAATAAAGTTTGGGATCTTTTATTTAAAAAAAAACTCTTATTGAAAATGTTAAATCTACCATGGTGTATAAATATGTTTTTAGGTTAATAAGATTCTCTTTTGTAAAAATTTCATGTACTTCTGGAAAAAATTGGCAATTTATTTTTTCATAAATATTTCTTGCATGTATAAAATTAATTAAAATTGAAATAAAACTTGGAAGAAAAAAAGCTTGAAAATTCTGTGCTAAAGTTGGATTCTCTTCAAAAGGTGTCCTGCTATGTAATTAAGATGCAATTAGGAATACTTGTCTTGTTTATCCCAATTTACGCAGATGTAATTAAGATGCAATAGCATGTATTATTGTAAAATTTCGTTGGGCTTAATCCTTCACTCTCGTTTGTTCCCTATATTCAGTGCCTCTAGTCTCTACGAGATATTGAAGTACAAAGGTTTTTCTACCCACAGCCAGAAGTGCATAGGGGAAAGGGTTTGATATATTTTCCAACTTAACATATCTGTTCATACTTTTTTTTTTTAAATGTTAAGCTCACCTATAATTAAGCAACTGATAATAGCTAAATTTTATTAAAAGAAAAAGTATTTATTATATTTTATAACTTTAAGACAATAACTATGTAATCTTTTTCATAAAAAATTACTATTTATGAATACACTTAAAACAAATTCCTTTTTTTACAAGAAAAACGGCGCACCAAAAGATTAATTAACACAAGATTCTACAGGAAAATTAATCCAGTGGTATTAAGGGTTGGCTTCTTTGATGCAAAGGGTTATCTAAATTTGGATCCTTTCGTATTGATTGATAATATACCATAATTATGCTAAAGATTTACAAATAATCAAACTAAGTTTTTATTTGATAAAATTTATGTCATTTTCTTTTTAATATAGTTTATCATGTATATGATTTAACAAGGTGATGGAAATCAAATTCGTGTTATTTTATCATGATCAGTCGAATAGGAAACTTGGACTTTAATTGCAGTTTTTAGTAAAAGTTTTCTGCTTCTGTATGCATTCCTCTTGGGTAATATATGAACATCTTTCTGTCCAAACAACTACCCTTTTGAATATATTGTATCCTCTTTGGAAACCAAAATTTATCAGCTGCGTCAATGTATCCTTATTTTACTTTTCCTGCATTCTATAACTATTTCAACAACTTCAATTATGTATTTCTGTTTAATGCATTAAACGAAACGAAAGGTAGCTTGAGGCTTATGTTAATTATGAAAGGACTAATTGGTAAGTTGCAGTTTTTATATTTATTATTTAATTTTGAAGTGCTTGACAAGTAAGATTACATGCATAACCTGTCACACATTAGAGCTAGGGATGTTCTTTACTTCTTCGCCTCTTCCTCTTTCATGACAAATGCACGTCAACCACTTCACCATTAGCATTGACAAAGTCGCAGCAAGCTCTACATAATTAAGCTAAATTAAGACGATCTCGATCGAAAAAAAAGTAGTATGAGATGTACTTATTATTGTGGAGCATAGACTTATATACATATCCCATTCCACAAATGATATTTGTTGTTGTGGAGCAAACCCATGATTGAGTGACTGCATATATAAAAATAGAGATGCACCTAGAAGTTAATAATAATCTCACTTATTTCAATGACGATTCAGGCAAAATAAAATACTTATCTGATATTTTTCTGTTCTATCTGAGGTTTGAACCAATCGATGGGGAAAATTTTATTTGTTTTTAGACAACAATATCACTCATCAAATATGGTAACCCAATTGATGGTGGAGCCAATCGGAGCTGGGCACAGCTCCTCAATCTCAAAACAGTACTTTTTCATTTTATTAATTTTTTTATATAATTTTAATTTTTACCCTAAAAATAAAAAAATTGCAATAAAATTATGTGAGATTTACTGATGCTTGTTGTTTTATGTGACAAAAAAGTTGATTTGTTTTAAATAAGATCTAAAATTTGTGTCCTGAAAATAAGTGTTGAAAGAGCTTTCATTTGTCCTCTTAAATGAATTTTTTAACTCGATTTAATTCAGTTAAAATTAATATTTTCACTATACTAAAAAAATAAAAAATATTTTTATGTTTTTAATCTTAAAATATCTAAGGTATAAATATGTTTATCTTGGTAATCTTAAATTATTTAAGAGTATGTTTAAAATCTATTAAAAAATGTGTTAACGTAAAAAATATAACTAATAGTATTAAAGTAAATATAAATTTATATTTATTTAAACGTAAAATCAAACACGCACTAAATACACAAAAAGTGGCCAAAATAATTTATAAAGCAACCATGTCAACAGGTCATTAAAATAATTAATTGTTTAGACTTTTTGGTAAAAATCTAATTAAAAGAAAGATAAAAGGAGAAAAATTTATAATAATCTTTATACAGTATCTAAATTAAATTTTTAAATATGTATATAATAATAATAATAATATAACATTGGTGTCAATATTTTATTGATATGAATAATCTAACCTTATAATTTTAATCCTCTGTCTCTCTCTCTCTCTCTATATATATATTACAATTTTGTGTCTAAATCACAATAAACATTTACCACAAAATAACATAAGAATTTTCGCTTTTGTGACCTAATTCTTGTAATGTCCAATTACAAGATTACAAAGTAGCCAAAACATTGTCTGTGTGTGTGACGATTCTAACAAGATCATATCGATCAAAAAGTCATAAATTAACTTACAGAAGTAATATGAATAAACTCAACTTAAGGGATAAAGAACTTTTTATGCTGTTTTTGCGGTACACCGTGCTTATGGTGTAAAAGAAGTATTAACAGCTCAGTTTTAAAAGAATGATAACTCCAAATTAATTTAGTAACCTTATATTAAACTCTTGTAACACCGACACAATGTGGAACAAATGGACAAAGAGTACAAGACAAGGGCCAATGTTAGATATGGAAATTGTTTGATAGTGCCGACATAAAACCGTAATTATCTAGCACTCTCATTAGAGTAGAGTATATTTAAAGCTTAAAATTTTGATACGCCGGTCTGTTACTTAATTAGCTAAAGCAGACACTGTTGATTTTATTTTATATTTGTCAAAATAATATGTATGCATATCAGCTTAAGTGATGAACGAGTAGGCTACACTTGATTGGTTATCCGTTATCGTTTGTTAACATCGTTTTTGTCTCTATCTTTACTTCTATAATCTTGATACAGTGATATAAGTATATCATCTGCTTCTGTCATGATTAATCAATGTTGACGAAAGCAACAACATAATAATCAGAAGTAGTACATTCATGGGAATAGCGATATAAACCAGTATATATATTCATTTAACAAGAAATATTTTAGGTTTTTGTTTTGGTTTGCAGATCCTAAATCTTGATCAGTTTCATTAAATTGACTGTACATAAAGTAATTGTATTCCATGATGTCTTATTGAGATCCAACTTGCAACAATCTTTTGCAGAAAAAGATACACCCGAAAAGCTGACAAGTTAACGTACATTTCATGTATGAGAAATTTTGTCCATTATGAGCAAGATTTATTAATTATTTTTTAAATGAATTCAATTGCATATATTCTGATGACATGTTCTCTGATGATAGAGCTAGTATCGTGAATGGTACCTGTGAATATCATGTTAACTAGTAGCCGGTTCTTCCGCCATTTTGCGGCAGCACTAAGCATCTTAAAAGAAAAAGTTAACTTTTTGATTGGTTCTATTTATTATGTGTCGAGTTCCTATATGAACTATAAATATAGTTAAAGTAGAGAAACAATCGTGATCATACGAGCTAGTTTTTAGAATTAAGTTAGAGTCTAACTCAAATTCAATAACATGGGCCGGATATTCGTGTGGAAATATAGTCTATACTAACACATGCTTTTATATGATGATGGCTATCAAATTGTCATAGCATTAATTCTTTCGTTGCTCCCAAAATAAACTTGTTATACTATACCTGTCTGCACTCTTGAAGCAACCTCACGATCAATTTATCTTCTGGGTTAGCAATTTCCATGTTTGATTAGGATGTGATTCTATCACACATAAAGATTACCAAGGTGGTCCATATCCGGAACTTGATGGAGAATAATGATGATTGAGACGCTTAAAATTTGATTAGTTGAAGACTTGAAGTGTCGGATAAAGAATGCAATAATGCATTGTGATGATCAATAAAACGACGCATTTGTGTCAGCTATTGTTTTCATTTTTATTAGTTTACATCATAACTAACCTACCGTTGACAAAAATAATCAGATTAAAAGGCTGCACAATACAATCAGTATACTGACGAAATTAACCTACACCGCAAGTTTGGTTCGCACATACACGTATTTTAATTGTTACAGGTGTCTCTTGCATATATGAATGAAAACATGTTAGAATTCTAGCTATATCGTTTGCTTGGATTAGACGGTAATACTTATGATCACTATCCCACCTACACAAAATCTAGCATTTATGCTCGTCTGAATAAAGGTTATGGCATGTTCATTTCAGATAATTTATGACAGCATAGCAGAAAGAGTACAACTTGCATTAAGATTATGTATGTGATATATAAGTCTGATGGAAGAGATATTCCACGCCTTCTTAGATGTGGATATGCCTCCTAGTCGTAGATAACCCTATCCAATAGAGTTAGCATTTACATATACATAGTGTTTTTCTTTTTACTTAAAATGAAGAGGCATGTTAACGCAAGCTAAGCCTTAATTAAAGATCATATATATTTTTACTTGAAGCGTGTTGATCATTCATTTTTCTGTGTAAAGCATTACTTTGGGTTTATGCCACATCAATTGACTATACATTTTTATTATACGGTTAGTTTCACCGATAAAAAGTAGTCTTTCACAATCTGTGAGGAACAAGTAGGCTACCATCTGTCTAAGTCAGGAAGTTTTTGCGGTAGTCAATTTCTTAAAATATACATACTGCTTACCGAGATCAGCAACTTCAAATTTTGTTGAGAAAATATATTTTTATAATAAATTTGAATAATCTCCTTACAACAAAAAGAGATAAGAAAAAAAGTTTAAGATAAAACCACTAATGTAATGAAAAGAGATTAAAAAAATAATTTTAAGCGAAGTATTACAAAAAAATACAGTATAACTATAATTTGTTTTGATTTGCAGAGTTACATACACTTTGTTCAGGTTGAGACGTGTGGGCGTGCAATTACAAGCCTATAGCTTTTAATATAGTAGAGACTAATGTATAGTAGTTTCATTCAAGTATTAAATATCCTTTCCCATGACCCCCTCCCAAACCCCAACCCCAACAGCAAAATTTGCAGTTATTGCTTAGTTTTTCTCAACTAATTTTGTGGTTAGAATTTTTACTGAAAAGTATGCAAAAGAATTTTAAAATATTAAGGTAGACACATATGTTTAACTGGCTAACTATGGAGGCATAAACTCATCAATGTAGATACGTATCCTTGAGTCAATTTCATGCCTTTCAGTTCTATGAATTTGATTTACCTCATGATCATCACATCTAATAATTATATCGAATTGCAAATCAAAACCCATCAAATTTAATTATGATTTATTGTCTACGTAAAATTTCTTGCACAATTAACAATATCATTAAATCAAATGTTATTAATATCACCAAAAGAGTTTGAGATACTACGTGGCAAAATGAGTTTAACTGAACTCGTTAGTTAAATTCCTGCATCTCCAGCACATAAAGCTTGTGACCCCTGGTCTGAATTCCAATTATTTTCTGAATTTGAAGCTTCAATGAAAAGATTAATTGATCTTTTCAGAACAGGTAAATATGATGGAGACAGTTTAATTAGATTATTTTGAAGTGAATAATAAGTAAGAAGAAGGTTGTGATGGTCGGATATTTGAACATTTGTGTAAGCTTTGAAACACATTTTTGCTTCATAATTCAACGCTAATGCCGTGAATCTTTCCAATATCATAACTACCTACCTTTGAAAAAGTATCAAAAATTAAAAGACTACAAATATTTCACTGTCTTCCCGACAATTTAAACTACGTATTAAACAAGTAATGTCGCTTTCTCATTTGAAGACAAGATTAGTTATAAAACACAAAAGCATTAGCCTATTGTTAATTGAAATTTCTCGTAAGCTTGGCCTTTATATTACACATATGGGTACAAAAACACTACTAAAGTGTGTCTCTGCTTGAATTTACTTGTAGTTTTATTTTGGGACCGGCCCCTATACATACATGGATGTTGATGTATTTGCTCACATTGCATTTCCATATCAACATCCATTTACCTCTTTTAAGAGTAAAAATCCATATATAATTTTTTATAAAAAAAAAGTGAATTTAAAAGGGGTGGAATTTAAATCATTAGCGCAGGATTTGGATATGTATATGAAGTTATAACTTACAAGTTCATTGTCGTTATATCAAAAAGTGGGTTAAAATTTAAGACATAGAAAAGTTAGTAAAAGTATATCTATTCTTTTTTTAATGTCTTTTAATTTTATGAGTCAAATTCTAACAACATATACACACACACATGTGGTTTTAGGGCTGGTCTAACATCTATATCGGTCATTTTAAAAAAAAAGAAGACCTTTTTTATTAATAAAAAATTATTTATTAAACTTATTATAATTTTATTTAAAATTTAATCTTTATTTTTAGTAAAATGTAAAATTATCAAAAGAGAGAAAGTTATAGGTAACATTTTGACCAATTTTTAATCATAAAAAGTTAAAATTAACAAAAAGAGAATTAAATTAAAATTATTTTTTTAATTTTTAAATTTTTTATTTAAAAATTACTTTCATGTTAAAAATTATTGAGTTATATATGGTAAGACCTTAGACTTTGTAGCAAATAAAGAAAAGAAAAAGCTCATAACTAGTTTATATAAAAATTTGGTTCATAAAAAAATAATTTTTTTAGTTCTTTGTGAAATTGTATTTGACACAACTTAATTTTTTAAATAAAAAATGTAAATTAATGCGATAAGTCAACCTGCTTTACTATAATAAGATAAATGAGCGTTTTAAATAATTTTAGTGAGCTAATATTATTTTTATTTTCCTAAAAATTTATTGAGTAACAATATTTGTTTGGATCATACAGGAGAGCCTTTACCCAAATTAGGATTAGGCCGGCCCTGTAAAGTTGTGTGCCACAAAAAGTAGTTTCACCTTCTAATTAAATTTCAGATCAGAATATAAATCTACATCCTTCCTTGGATAAAAAATGAAAAATTGCAACTAATTAACACATTCTTTAAAATATTTTCTAAATAAACTTTTAATTATTAGATAAAATTATAAAAATTATGTGAATTACACTTTTTTTATTTTAATATTTTTTTTATTTTTATAACGTTTAATAAAATTTAGTTAATAATTAAGAGTGTGTTAAAGAATGAGTTGTTAGAATTGCCTTCCTTTTAAGAATAGCTGTTTTGTTAATTTAGTTTTCTCAAAGTTTAAGTCGATCATTTAACGGATGGTACGAAGCCAGAGTTTTGTTTCATGCATGATGTCACAAAGAACATTTACATTCAGATTTTCCAATTAATGCAGACAGAAAAATGATGTAAACATGTAATCAGTGATTGTGCTTCAATTAAGATCGAGCTAAATGAGGATAGAAAAACGATATTTAGGGCCCCCTATATTTAATGAAACTTACGGGTATTGCGGTTTAAATTAAACTAGATAATAGAAATTCGAAACCACTTATAATTACACAGCATACGAACAAAACGCAATCGTATTTCTCATCACAGAAACAAGTGGTTTTTGCTATAATTAATGAGAAATAATGTCTTGATCGTTTATGATCATGTTTTTCATAATTTAATAGTCTCACTACTCAATACGTTATTAAACATTAACTTTTTTTATTAAAAATTATGGTACGATTAAATATATCTGTAGTATTTAAAATAAAAAATTAATTTGTATGCAGTTATCATAATTGATTTACTTTTAACATTTTAGAAACTCATTGTCACTATTTACTGATGACCTGGACAAAACAAAGAAAATATCTTACCACAGGCAGCCAAACAAAGACTACCCAGCGCAGCATAGAGTTGAATGTGAGGTTGGAATAGATAGCTAATAGCTTCACTCTTAGAAGTAGCAGTAAGAGAAGTGCAACAAAAGGTATCAACTTGGATCTTCAGTATTCCACTGTAAAATACCTACCAAGACCCATAGGGTCATTGTTAATTATGACATGTATTTTACGCACCACTTGTCCCTGCTCTACACTATGATTTCCAAATGGTTGCAACTTCCTCAATTTTTTGTCAAACAAATTAATTACATATACTTTAAGGAGCAAAAGGTCCTCAAAGAATTCGAAAAAAATATATATAGAACGGTAAGCGGTCAAGACACGGATCTCTGTAACGTGTGGTAAGTTCACATTCGAGCTTTAGCCAAAGGAGAACGAACTAACAATATATCAATTGATATCATTAGATAGCTTCGCATAGAGATTTTCTCATACAATATACAATGGATTAATAAGACATATGGGTCATCTGTAATTCCATTTTCAACTCCACCTCCCTAGGCTGATTTTTTAAACAAATTTAAGTATAATATTTTAAGATTTAATATAAATATTTTGAAATGAAAATTAAGATCATAAAGTGATAGAGTAAGAATTACCTATCATTGATTTAAATTTAATTATTAATTTTATAAACATAATTATCTTTAAATCAACAGTGAACAAGCCTTCACTTTTTTATTTGAGAAGATCTCGATCTAATGTTTTAACATAGAACAAAAAAATAAATTAATTGTGACAATCCCATGCAGAATTTTTCAAAATTGTGAAACAGATCATGATTCTAAATTATTAGTATTAACACTTACTATTTTTTTTTTTTAATTTCTCATACATACATTGTAAAAAGTGTCCAACATATATGAATTATGCTGCGCATTCTGGGTCGTCCTTGTTTCTCTTGCTTTGTTGTGATTCAGCCCTGCACCATTGAATTCATGCATGTACGGTATAAAGATGGGTAATTTTTATAAAGCCCTTGAATTCTTTTGTCGTGGTTTACGGTTCAACAAGGGCAAAAGTCACCATGCATATATGGTGCGTAATTAACTTTAGTTTACACCCTCAAGTACTGTATCGTTTGGTTGGAACAAAAACAAAATTGCTGCATTATTTCCGGTTAACACAAAAACAATTTGTCAATCCTTGTTTGATCATGAAGTTAATTCCACAGTGATAAGAGAAAACAATTTTAATTAATTAGCTAATTATATGCAGGACCTAGATTACATTTGGATTTAAAAAGTGACATTGATCTCCACATTCTGCATTAGAATGGGGAGACCTTAGTCAACTCCTATACAACTGGACATGATATGTTTATTTTGTAGCCAATAGTGTTTCCCAGTAAATATAACTAAAGATGAAATAAGTTGATATTAAAAAATTAAAGTATGGCAGAAGTGTTTCGCAATTTACATAGAGGAGACTCAGGAGGAACTACATAGTATACAAATTGCCATGCTTTTCGCTTCCGCCATCTCTCTATCTTTTAGCACAAGCCAATCTTATTATTATATAAATGATTAAAATATAAAACTTTAACAATTCCAAACAATTAATAAATGTTTATTGTTTTCGTTAATTTTTATAATCATTAAGTATTTTGCATGTTATACTTGCATACAGAGTCACTGGTATTACTTAGATTGCTTGCATCAAATTTTATGAAATTTGAATATTAATACAAATATAATTAACGAGTTTGTTGTTTATATTTTTAAATATATATATATATATATATATATTAATAAAGTATTAAATAATTTTAGATTAATTTAAATTTTGTAGACGTAATATATATGAAAAAAATTAATTCATTGTTAGTTTTTTCATTAAACTATCTACTAAATTTTTTTAAATAATATAAAAATAAATTTAATTTACACTAGTACAAATTAATTCTTCTCTCTCATTCATACATTGATTTTTTTAACAATTGTCTTTAAGAAAAGCCGTTAAAGAATTAAAATATAATATTTAATATTATAAACATTAACGTAATAATTTTTAACATTTTTCATTAATTTTTTAATTATTATCTTACGGTAATAGTTAACAAAATTATACGTGTGTGTATACACATACTGTATCATATCAGGTAGCATCTTATGCTTAAGTAGTTAGTTAATAGCGACGTAACTTTTGTGTTGATGGTAGAATTTAATTGAAATATATTAAAAATATAAAAAAATACAGTCATTATTTAAATAATTAAAATTATATTAGCAAGAATTATAATTTTTTATAATTGATTTAAAATTTATATTTATGATATATTTTAATTAATTGACAATATTGAGATCAATAAAGTATTAAAACTAAGTGGTTAGTTATATTTTTAGATCATTTATTGAGTAGGGTTAGGTGAAAATAGTATAAAAATGATCTAAAACTGTACTTTTTAATTACTAAATGCAGTGAATGAATAGAAGAAATGAAGGGAATTGGAAGAGGTTTGGTCTTTCCTTGAAAAAATCCATTTTTATAAGACAGACACAGACACAGTGGTTGGGTGCATTGGGAATTGGAAACCCATCTTCATGTCATGTATTCCTGTTCTTCCTCCACTTTGACTTTTTGGTTGTCCTCACTTATGCATATCAATCAACGACACGTGGCTCATCCCCATTCGTTGTTTTATAGATCATATTACGCAAAATGCATGCCCCACTACATCACGTGTGCATGATTGACTCCGATGCACGATACCTTTTTTCTTGCAATAATTTATCATAGCTTAATACATCGATATTATTAAATATTATGAATTATAATAAAAATATATTATATATAATATTGCACAAATTAGATAAACTGTAATAATAGTAGTTTAATTTTAAAAGTTGAAATTAAATAATTAATAATAATAATTTATTATTAAAAATATTTTTATAAAAGATTATTTCTTTTAAATACTTGAACTCATTTTTAAAGATTAGGGTTAACAAAATACACACTCATACATATTTTTTCTTTTACTGCTACTACTACTAATAATAAAGAATCATATTAATTAGTGTTATAAATTAAAGTTTTAGTTAAGAAATTAAAAATTGTATTAAAATAAAAAATATATAATTTAATATTTATTTAAATAAACATTAATTTTGTTAATATTGATATATTTTAAATATTTAAAAGTACATACTAAATGTTTGTTAAAATGTATTTAATGTATCAAAGTATAAAAACATAATGAATATTTTCATAGAATTTAATATATTTAGATATATAAAATTAATTTTAATAATTTCTGTTAACAATTCATAAAAAAAGTGTGACAATATTTTTAGAATTATTATGATTGATTGCCCAAAAATAATGACTGATTTATGAAGGGAAGAGTAATCATCATCATGCAATAACTTTACACATTTATTAGCTTTCTCTATCTGTTGTACGTGTAACTCACTATAACATTATCTTTGTAAGAGCCACCAGTAAAGGAAATTATATGCATTTATCACCAGACATATATATATATATATAGTGGCGAGGTCAAGATCGTCATTCTAATTCCAGTGGCTAGGTATATCCTTCTTGGTATTTACAGCTTGCTTGGTCTATGCAACTTGAAGCAGAAGACCCATATTCGATGGAAGCTTCATAAACACACCCTTACACGTTTTTCTTCGTTACCTTTGTACTTAAATTCCCTAACTTCTCATGCATGGTGATCAATAGTAATTAGAAAGCTCCCTCAATTTGGTCTCCTTTATCCGCTCTTATTTTGCAGTATCCCTCAAGTCATTGTTTCGTTTCCAAGTGAACGATATAATTAACTTATATAAGGCATCAAAACCCAAATTCAAGAAGAGTTTGTCTCTCCATGCAAGTAAGCAACTACTTAACTTATTGAATATCTCACAGGTCCTAATTTTAATTTCAAGGATTTACTTTTCTTACTCTACTTGAAGAAGCCAAAAGTGTTTGTAATTAATCTTTCTCCCAAGGGTATATGCTAATAGCTAACTCTTTTTGAGCAGCGGATTCTGAAAATAATGGAGAGCTTAACTGAACTTTCTTCAACCTTTTGTGAACCTTTCTAATTTCTAAGATGTGTATAATCATGTCACGTTTTGTGTGGTACAGAAAGAAAAGGAAGCAATTATCAAGGAAGGGAAGGATATAGAAATGGAAGGAACTCGTGCAAAGGAGGAAACCCTACCGCCGGGATTTCGATTTCATCCAACAGATGAAGAACTTGTTACTTGCTATCTCGTAAATAAGATATCGGACTCTAATTTTACCGGCAGAGCAATAACTGATGTAGATCTGAACAAATGCGAGCCATGGGAGCTTCCAGGTACGTTGTTATTATCTATATATGTTTTTTTATGTGTATGTGAAATTCGTTACTTTATTGTTGCAAAAAAATAATTCATTTGATTTTGCATTTCTCCTTATTCATGCACTCTCGTTTAACATGAAATGAAATAGATCCATGAAAATTGTGTTTCTTATTTTGGTTTATTGATTATTGTTTCAATTGCTCTTTTAGTCTTTTTGCCCATATTTTGAAAATAGTCAGCACTTTACATCTAGGGTTTCTTCATAATATAGGGTATTCTTTTTATGGACAATTGAGATGCACTTAATTATATATTCCAGATGTTTATTAAATTACATGGAGCACTTTAATCATATATATATATATATATATATAGGTTGACGTTTGTCTTTCTTGCGATATGGATAAGATTTACGTGCTATTATAAATAATTTGAAAATATGGATGTATCCTACGTCCATTTTCTAATCAAATACAAGAAAACAAAAGATTATTAATACGCAATATATTATAGGCAGATGTTAATTTGTTGTTTTCTAATAATTTTTCATGAAATAGGGAAGGCGAAGATGGGAGAAAAAGAATGGTACTTCTTCAGTCTGAGAGATCGTAAGTACCCAACAGGGGTGAGAACCAACAGAGCAACAAACACGGGGTATTGGAAAACCACGGGGAAAGACAAAGAGATCCTTAACAGTGTAACATCGGAGTTGGTTGGCATGAAGAAGACTTTAGTTTTCTACAAAGGAAGAGCTCCTAGAGGAGAGAAAAGTAACTGGGTCATGCATGAATACCGCATTCACTCAAAATCAACCTTCAGAACTAACAAGGTATTTATTTATACACATATAACGCATGCAGAAGCACTTTTTGCTTCTTATAACAGATTGAAATCACTTATCCTCATGTTTCCGTCCTTTTCTTGTCCTTCAAATTAAAAATAAATTACATCCTTTCTCCTAATTATTAGTTTTTGTTTATTAAAATGTTAATTTTTAAAAATAAAGACAAGAAATAAAACAGGAAACGGGGACAGATTATCCTCGTATTATTTTCAAAAGGGAAATACTAACAGTAACTTCAGAATGCTGATGCAAGAATTAAAAATGAAAAAATATATTAAAAAATGTTAATAATACATTTTATCATGATTTTAAATGCACATTTAATATAATTTCTAATAAAAATTTTCTTAAATTAATCCCTGAATCAGTATTTTAAAGTATTAATTAAAATACCCTTTAAAAAAATAAGAATTGGTCATATAATGGAGCTATATATATATATATATATATATATATATATATATATTCTTAATTACTCATCATTTAAAAAAAAAAAAAACATTTTGCACTAACTATATAATGCACGGCAGGATGAATGGGTGGTTTGTCGGGTATTTCAGAAGAGTGGTGGTGCAAAGAAGTACCCTTCATCCAACCATGCAAGAGCAGCGAATCCTTACAGCTTGGAACTAGGACCAAGTATTATACCCCCACCAATGATGCAACTGGGAGACCCAGCTTCTCATTTCCTTTATGGAAGAAATTACATGGCAAGTGCAGATCTAGCTGAAGTAGCAAGGATTTTGAGAGGGGGTGGATCAACCAGTAGTGTTAACGTACCAATGCAGTCTCAGTTTAGCTATCCTGTATCAGCAGCTGGAGGAGAATTCACCATTTCAGGACTTAATTTGAATCTTGGAGGAACAGCAGCAACCACTACACAACCCATTTTGCGGCCAATGCAACCTTCTCCACCTCTTACTCACACAATGGTTCAAGTACATGATGTTAGTTCCAACATGATGACACCTAGCTCTCTTGGTGCGGAGAATAACGCAGGTTTTGCCACAGAAATGAGCAACGCAAATTCTCATGGCAATAGGTATATGGGTATGGACAATTGCATGGATCTAGACAACTATTGGCCTTCCTACTAAATTACGAGACCTTCATTAAGTTTATTTAGACATAATCTAGTGTTATTATAACTGTAGTTGCATCGTTATGTTTCGAAGTTTAATTTCATGCGGGTATCCTAGTGATCTTGTACCCTTTGCATCAAGTAACTTTTTGAATGTTATATTGTTTTTCGATTACTACAGTCTTTTCTTTCTTGAGAACAGCAATATATATATATATACACACACACACAAGGTCGTGATTGCATTTACCTTGTCCCTGGTTATTTGCCAGTTATTGCGATTCATTGTTTTCTTTCCTAACGTCAGTTGGGACCAGCTAAATTGATATATTATAACTTAGAAGGGATCGCGATTATTACATGTGATCTCTTTCTTTTCTTTTTTCAATCCTTTGGTATTCAAAAAAATATTTTGGATTATTAATTTGATCGGGGCTATGTAAACCTATTCAAGAAAGTAAAAAAAAATTAATACTTTTTTTTTTCATTGATAAGACTCAAACCTGAAATTCTAAGGAAAATTAAGCTCCTTGGCATTGAAACCAACGTTGATATTTAATGTACTCTTTGGATATATTACTTATACATCATTATTATTTCTAAGGGGTCGGTTTAATTGATAAAATGTGGAAAACCCATTGGGTAGGAATTTGATTGCTCACTTGCGTAGCTGATTATCAGCAAATGCAATCTCTAAAACATTTTTTTAAGTTGACAGATGGGGCAGCAGCTTGAAAAAGGATAAATACATCCTCCACCCAATGCAATAGTACTTTTTTTAAGATAAGCAAAATTTATTAAAACAATACGAGGGTGCATACAAAGTTCAGAAGAGGCAAGGAGTTCCATACCAAAACAGGTATTACATATTCAAATTTATTTTCTTTTATATCTATTTTTATTTTACTTTTTTATTATTATCACACAATTACATTTCTTCCGTGCACTTATTTCACATCCTAAAACAAGAAAATAATCATTTTCCAAATTGAAAATAGCAAAGAGACTAGAAACCTGCATCATAGACAACAATGGGAAAATGCACCCACTAATTCAACAATCTCACCCTTTTCAATCTAAAATACGAGTCAAATCAAGGCTCCATTTATCGAAAATGATCTCATTCTTCGTTAACCCCAAAGACACAGTATTATGAATATAAATAATATTTCTGAGTAATATGTAAATGTAGAGTGAGTGTGCAGTGGATGGTCCATTAGCCCATTTTTCATTCAACTAATTAACCTAGTCCTCTAGCTTCCTATTTGAAAGTTGGGTGGAGGGTGTTGAATCTGTATTTCCTTTCCTTCCTCCAACATGTTAGCAAAGACCTTTGGAATTTCCTAGTGAACAAGTTTTTCTTCCGTCCTAGCTTGTAATTCCTGAAAGACGGGCAGACTGAAACAATTTTGGCGTTCAGAAATTTAATTTGCCCCGCAATGTACGTTTATAAGGCAGAAAAATGAGCAAAAATATTTTTGAATAATTTTTTATTAATATTTTTACAATGTAACAGAAATAGGGAAAAAATAAAGAGTAATGTGAATAAGATACGCTATGCAATAGAAAAAGTTAGAGAAAAAAATTATAATAATTTTTTATTTATGTATTATTACTAAGAAACATAGTTAATGAGCCTGGAGACTAGCTAATTCCAGAGACATTATTGATTATTGGGTACTATACGCTGTGTATTATACCGCAATTAAATGACCATCCGTGTGATTCTCATTGTACAGATGAAGATTGTTTGTATGTGCAAGCTTAAACATTGGAGCGGATCGTGCTTGCTTGTTTTACTACTAGAATCAATTCTTCTTACTGTATACATGATTTAATGCAAACTTTATGACTAAGATTAATTTTAATATATATATTTTAATTGTGATCAATAATTTAAAATTAATTCTATCAAATCTAAAATAAACGCATATAATATCAGAGCCTTGAACAAAGTACGAAGTACAAAACTTTTGCCATTAAAAAATATTATGCGCAGCCTGCCAAAAATCACAGAAACTTGCAGAAATCATTCTTAGTAACGTTTCCGTGAAGATCATAAGAAAATAAAACGTCGTGCCCGAAAATGATCTCGAAGTCTATTGAGTAAAGTGATTCTAATGTTGAATGAAGGACATCAAAAGCCAGGTTTGGAACTGACATACCCAAATCAGTCTTTGCTTCCTTTCAACGAACCTGCTGAGCAACCGATCTCATGGTTAGTTGAAGAAAGGGGATAGATGTATGCAAAATGTGTTTGACAAAGGAAAGGGAATCAATGGATCAAACACCGCTTAATTGAGGCTTGAAGCAAAAACGAATTTTGGCTGTTTTTTAAAAAATAGTAATATGCTAGTTTGCAGCTAAACCCATTTAACCCGATCAATGCATCTAATTGGGCCAACAAATTTTGTCCAGCGGACAATGGGTTGAAAGTTTTGCAAACCAACCTACATATTGAAATGGGTTTGTCTATGTTAGTTATAGAAGCTTGACAAAAAAAGTGTTCGTTCTAGAAGGTGGCAATTTGATTTTACGCCCCTCATTTTTTTGTCACACATTCTTGAAATTGTTTCCTTACTTTTGAAAATAATTTCTAAAAAAATAAATACATTCTAATAGGTAAATTCGGAAAGTGATTATAAATCACTTCTAAAATATAAATTTTTGGAAGTATTACTAATTAAATTTTCGGAGTTGGTGTAAAAAGTTTCGTCTAAAACCAACAATGAAAAGGTGTACCTTACAAATATCACGCTTTTCAACCAAGCGATAATAATCGCACGATCAGTGTTCTTATAAAACCAGACTGCACAATAATATTATACAAAATCGATCAAAACAAAGTAGTTCCGGTTCAATTCACTTCCAATTTCATCTTATAATTAATTTTAGTCTTCTAATTTTTATCACATTTAGTTTTCACAAGTTCTGAATAATTTAAACAAAGTCTCTTACTCCAAAATGCCATCCAATATCAAATATAACATGATATATCATTAGTTTTATAAAATCTCAAAGGAAAATATATAAAATATTTAAATAAAAATTAAAAACAAAATGTAGAGTATAGCAAAATCCAATTTTTTTTTATTATTTGAATATTTATATATTTTCCATAAAAATTAATAATATATCATACTTTGTTGTACTTTTATTAATTACTGATTAATATTGTAGAGAAATTTAATTTGAACATTTAGAAATAAAAAGTTATAAATTATTACAAAGTAAAAGTGTAACCCATGAATTAGTTTCTTTTAGTAATAAATTTCTAGTTCCACATAAAACAGCAACAGGGGCAGAACTAGTTATGATTCTAACTAACATAATAAATTAAGTGGAAACATTTGTGCAAAGTCTAGTAACAAATATAACACAAGCCATAATACATGAACATCTAGACATGTATCCCCAACTCTACAGTGAAAACATCCTGAAGTTACCTCACCCAACAAAAAAGAGAAGCAAAATATTCAAACCCTGCCGCACAGGAAAGATATAGCGCCAAATAAGCCCATGCCAACAAGAAAAATCATCTGCATCAAACAGAAACACTGTTTTCAGCATTACATTTAAATATGACTAGTGAAAAAATAAAAGACATTACTGCATAATAGACAATAACCCGGTTAGTTAACGAAATAAGAAAAACTGCATTACATTAGCTAATTCATAATTTCATCCACATATGTGCAGCACCACCACGTCTAAACGTCCAATCCTCTCGCACTACACAAGAAATTTGAGATTTTTGTAAACTTCACCATTGTTCCCAAAGCAATAGGACCCATTTCAATCAACCAAGCTATCTTCTCCTACTATCGGCTGAAATCTTATGTCTCCTAATGCATTTTAATTAGTAAGATATTTAAAAAATTAGATTGCAAAAAAGACTTATATCGAGTGACACTCCCTTCAGAGAATGTGATCAATGACATCAAATCCCCACTTTTAATTCTGCAAGGTAGGCAGCCCTTACCCCCAACAAACTATGATTCTTATACAGAAATTCGTTTTACCCTCAACAAATGAAATAACATAAATTGACACAACCTAGGCACATTCACTATACTGACTTAAACATGCTTTGGAACTTAATGTTTTTCCCCAGCATGCTATTGACTTATTAAACTCCACAACAGGATATCAGAAAGACAGGAGGAATATTGTCAATCCTCGCAAACAAAACAGTTGCAATACAGTGGAATCCATGAGTAAAATTAAGATTGCAAAGGGCAACAGGTTAGCTTAAATAAGCTTTCCAAACTCATTAATTCAAAACAAAGAGGTTTGTGTATCTAGAAGGGCAAAAAACAAATTTTCAAGAAGTTAAGCTCAACACCGAAATTATTTCCCTTAATTGAAAATAAAAAAATCCAAGATGAATATTATAGTATACTTTTTTTTTGTGCATCAAGGATATCCCCAATCACTAACAAGAAACTAATCCTTTCAATGTGTACAAATCCCTTCCCAACAAAAACTTTTCCATCCACACAAACAAGAATCAAGCGTACCCTTCTAATTAGCTCCTCAATATTGGGTCAAATTCATGTGGAAACTACTAAATAAGGAGTGTCACCGGCATCACTTAGTGGAACCCAAGTGAATTTACTCAATAATAGTATGTCAAAGTGTGTTGAAATTATTCCGCATTAACATTCACAATGCGAATTGTGCCACAGAAAATGGTAAAGGTACCAGAGCATGCTTACATCAAGCATACCACATAATATAAGATAAAACCAGGCTACAGTTTTACATCCATCATAAAAAAAGCATCCTGAATCAATAATAGAACAGCATACCTAAATTTCTCTCCCAAAAATATAAAGAAGGAACCAACTTCATGCTATCTACTTGTCTGGATGCACTCGCTTAGCTTTACGACGTGGATGGTGAGTGTTTCCATTTCGAGCAGGTTTATTCGCTTTTTTGCTACAGCAGACAATAAAAGCATGTTACTATCAGCTCCAATACACACATGAATCTAACATCAACAGGACACATATTAACAAAAGCAAATAAGTATATGGTTTTTTGATAAAGACAATTGAGACTGACCAGAAAACAGCTGAAAAAACTTTAGCCAGTAAAATAATAGGCAAGGCTAAAAGGGCAGAGGCCTGCAAATGTGCAAATTGAAAAAATTTGTCAAATAATATAATCGTGTCAATTTCAACAATATTAGTCAGGACATAGAAATTCATTTAATGCATACCACAAACCATTCCAACTCTTTGGTGGCAAGAGGTCTAGTAAGCTCATGCGTTTTCAGTGTCTCCTGGACAGTAGCTTGGACCTTAATGGAAAAATAAAGCTCAATAGTCAGAAAAATGCAATTTATCTTTCTAATATGAATACCATGTCAAATTTTCAGCATTTATTAATTAAACAATAATTGAAAAAGTTACTAGAACTCTACTAGAGTAGCATTGAAGAAAAAATAAGATTCCAGATCCTTAAATTGACAAATTTCAGTGAATAGACATGAAATCATAGTTTTATATATCACACTGATATATAAAAAGGAACTTAAAAAACATTTTTAATTAAATTTGCATTCACCAACATTGCTGGTATGTCTAAAATTAAATTCCGTTATGATCTCCAAACTCCAAAGTATAGCATCAAGTAGCAGTCAAGAAATGTGCACTGATCAAACAATGTCAAATTGCCTTTCACTATATTTCTTTTTTTTTAAAAAATTAACTAAGACTGACTGTAGGAATGGGCAGAGCTATAAGTTTTAAAACACAGAATGCCAACCAAAAAGTTTGCATTTTCAGTTATCTGATAAAATTAGATGCAGTGCAACAGCATACGTGTAAGAAAAACAATAGAAGTGTTGAAGTAAGCAACGAATGCAACAAGGATATGCACAAATTTTTTCAACATCTGAAAAAGCATGAAGTGTGGAACCTGGCCATGATATGTAGTAGCTGTATCCAAAAACTTCCCATAAGCATGAACAACCTTCGCTGTGTAGGGCTTCAAAACCACCTGTACTTTATCAACATGAGGTTTAGCTGCAACAGCAACCTGATCAATGTATGGCTTGCTGAACTTTCTAGCTTCCTGTCAACCAGTAGGGAATACCTTAAGAAATAAGTCAGCAAAGCATAAGGATGAAGTAGTTTATACTTCATACCTGATAATAAGGATCTACAAATTCTTTTGCCTTGCTTAATTGGGGAGAAATTGTATTCTTTGATGTCTCGTAAGCTTCAACAATTTTCACAGTCAATAATTGCACATGAGGTTCAGCATTTGTTTTCACCACAGACCACTGTTCCTTTACAGCTGGGATCCATTTCTTCAATTGAAAACATGACAGAGTGAAAAAGAATATAATTTAATTTGGAATGACTGGGTATGTAAGAAAACCAAAGGTTCTTACAAACAAGAAAACTCCAAAACGGATACCAAATTATCAGGATAAGGGTAAAACATGAAGCAATTCCAATGTCTAGTCACAGGACAGTAATTTCAGTAATCCACACCCACAGTGTAAAAGAGCATGCCTTTAGACCATCATTCCCACAAAAAAAAAAAAAGCAGCAGCAGCATCCCCAGCAAAGCAAATAAAAAACCTGAAAGATGTAAACAGAGGACTTACGGTTTGAATGGTTTCTACATGAGGTTCAGCCCACTTTCCAACTTGTGCCTTTTTCTCCATGGCCTTAAATAAATAGGAAAGACATTTAAATAAAGAAGCCAATAGGACATGCTTGTAGTGGTAATGGAAAAAAAATAATTAAACATCATATATATAATCAATTAACATATCAAAAGAAATAATAGATAAGAAAGATTGATTGCCAAAATAAAAACCAAAACAGTACCTTCTGAGTAAACACTTCCAAAGCAGGTTTCCCATGTTTATTCCAGTGATTCTCAACCAAGGACTGACAAAAAAAAAAAAAAACTTAAAATTCTCAGAACTTGTGAACAAGGCTGTTCCGACAAACCTCAGAGGAAATACAACATATACTCACCTTACTATGAATATAGTGTACAGCAAGCCAAGGTGGAAGCCAAGCACCATGAGCCTGATTATTGACAACAGTATGCATCAATTTAATGCACATCATTATAATTATTCACATAATCAAAACTTCCCAAGAGAATGAAATAGTTTCTCAAATATATTATCATTAATTGTATCAATAAGCAGCTTCTGCTGACAAAATCAAAATGGAAAATCTTAAATTCAACAAATTAACACTTGAAGAAAATAAGAAAATCGTCAAATGTTTGGACTGGTTTTTCTAGGTTATGCATAAAACTGGATTTAGGCAAGGCTCAAACCAGTTAGGCATTTGTTTGGAGCAACATCAAAATCAACAACACGAATCTTCTCTCTCACTCTTGCTGTCTGTGAGTGTCAGACTCAGGCATTAATGGCTGACCTTTTTAAGGTTGATTCACATGCTGGTTTGAATTAGGGGCCATGATAGTTTGATCTTTATATGGCCCCTTTCTGGTGTTTGCTGTGTTTTCAATAAAATTTTGGAATGTCAAATTTTGCTAATAATAGTAGCTCTCTTTCAGTTTACCCTCACTCAAAAATCAAATAAAAGATGAATTATATAAGATTTCAGTTTCTATGTTACGAAATCTATGTATGTACATCTGTGTATTTTTTTTAAAATAATATTTCATATAGCATGTAACAACATCTATACTTTTCCGTACACTTTTACTTGACCATCTGTGTTTTTTGGTGAAAAATCATTTTTGGGAGCCGTGGTCAGTGCTAACATGTTTATCACAAAGTCTGGGTAAAAGCATGCTAAGCAAATACATCCAATCAGTAACAAATTATTTTTCAGAATTTATTGTTAAGGTGTTAAAATTTCCGGTAACAACCTTAGCACTTTAGCTATCTATGTGAATTTTTCACACTTGTGCAAGGTTACAAAATAAAATGACAGGAAGAATTAAAGCAAAATTTTCAGTTTTAGATAGAAGGAACAATGCTGATAATTAACCTGGTCTACTTTAGAGGATTTCAACTTGCTATCAAAAATTTATGCACGTGCAACAGTGTAAGAAAGATAAATGGTTTAGGTAGTCAATTCGGATTATTACCTCCCTTAGCTCTTTTTCTTTATAAGTTGCCTCAAACTTTGCCTTAATCATTTCTTCCTAAACAAGGA
Organism: Abrus precatorius; assembly: GCF_003935025.1. Classification (NCBI taxonomy): domain Eukaryota; kingdom Viridiplantae; phylum Streptophyta; class Magnoliopsida; order Fabales; family Fabaceae; genus Abrus; species Abrus precatorius. Next base: position 16,073,398 of record NW_020874384.1, read on the forward strand.
TAGTAGGTGCAAAACATGAGACTTCCATCAAAAACATCATCAACCATCCTGCACAACATAGACAATAAAATCCGCACCAACATACCTCAGCAACATTAAGAGCACGTTCAGTTTTACGAATTTTTATCTTCTGTTCCTCATTTATCTTTTGAACCTGTGCAGAATGCATTTTACACACGTCACCACATCATCCTAAAAGAGATTATGTTTCAATAATTTTAACAATTTGACTAATAATAGAAGTAACTACTACTAAAAGATAAAACAACATCTTGATTTTGAATTTATTTTTGTAAGTGATATGACACAATATCAGTAAAAATAATTCTTATGGATCTAAAATGACAGTACAATCAGCCAGAGCCAGGAAAAATAGATATTATACCAACTAACATGTCAATAATAACAGCTAATGATATAATGAATAAAAACTAGTTCCGAAGACAACAAACTTGTGATGTAATTAAAGCAGAATTTAACAATATAGCCACATGTTAAACTTACATGTTCTAATTTTGAGTTCAAGTCATCAATCTTTTTCTCTAACTCAACTACCCGAGTTTCCCAGTTCACTTTCTCCTTGTTTTGTGTTTCTAGTTCCCTTTGAAGCTTGTCAACCTGCATAGAGAATTTCAGAGTGTTGACAAAAGAATTATGATCATTTACATGATAAATTACTAGCCTATTCATACATAACCTGCTTCTGTAGTTCACCAGCACGTGCATGAGCCTTTCCAACCTGCTCCTCAGCATCCAATGTCCCTTTTTTCTGAGAGGAAAAATTTAATTTTGAAGGTTTTCAAATATACAAATTAAATAATAATAGTACTGAGTATATGATTCCAACTCTATTAATGTTTCAGGACGCTCCAAGTACAATGAAGTTTGAGAATAACACATTAACATTACTACCGTTACTCAAGCTATTATTATTATTATATGATGTAAGAAATACAGCAACCAATATTTAAAAAAAAAAAAACTCATAATATAATGAAGGGAAATTTTTAGTCAGGTCCAGTCTCACACCTGGAGTGAAGCAATCTCATTCTGCAGTGATTCAATGGTTCCCAGTTTATCTTGAATGAGTTTTTCCTTGTCTGCTATAACTTCGTCCTTCTTCTTCACTTCTTCGGACTTCACAATGATTTGAGACTCTTCAAAATAAAATTAAGCACGACAATCAGCCATAAAAAGAAACCGTCAGAAACCACCACACTTCGACATCAAAAAGGCAAAAGTAAACAAAATAGCGAGGAAATTAAAACTCCTTGAAATTCAAAGGCTAGGAAATGAAACCATGCATAAATAGGTCACTCCAAGGGTAAATCATTAGCCACTCCACAAAAAAAAAAAAAAAAAAAAAAAAAAAAAAACCGTAAACCCGATGTTTTTCGTAACCTAACGGTGTAACTGCTAAATTCAAAACTCAATAAAAGAAGGAAGGATAAAAAGATAGCCAGGCAATTGTTTTGCATAGAACATGAAAACAGACCAAGAATTTGGATCTTGGAATTGAGTTGATCTAATTGGATCTTGATAGCGGAGGAATCAGGTTCTTCGGTGCTTGCTTCGGCCACAACGAAGGCGAAAATTAGGGTTACTGAAAGTGCGAAGACGAAGAACTTCGGAGGCGCCATCGCAATGCAGATTTGCGTTGCCGCCAACAAAGCTTCGGAAGAAAGCACACGATCTCTTCGGTTCTGATATTTATAATACCGAAAGGTATAATAAAAATAGCAAGATTTTTAATTTTTATTTTATTTTCTTGTGAGTGTAAACAGATTTAAATTTAAAATTTTCACCCTGAAAATTAAATAAAGAAAAAGGGAACACGAATGGGGTGGGGGGCGTTGGGGGACTCTAACTAAGCAATCTTGGGCCTTTTCATTTCGTAAGAGAATCTGATACTCTTTTCTTTTTCTTATTGCGGTGCGATGTGAACATGTGGCAAGCGAGGGCTATCAAAATCTAATAATTTATTGATGGTACTATAGATTGATGAAAAATTTAAAATGTAGCAATAAAATTTTTTATTGATCTACTTTTTAAAAAAATTAAAATAGCAACGTGTATTAAAAATTTTAAATTTATTTTAACTTTTTTAAAAAGTTAACTAATTATAATTAACTAATTAAAATTACACATAAAACAAATTATAGGAAAAAATAAATATCAACAAAGTGGTGAACTTTAATGTATTATTAAAATTAGATCCCCGAGTAAATAAATATACACGACGTTGCCTTGTTGTGGGTATCTCGAAATGGCTGTTTTAATATTTATTAGTATATATGTATGAGTGTAAATGAGAGAGGTGGTTGAGTAGTTGTGTTCTGAGGTAGGTGACGACACATGAGTGCTGCCGAGGAAGGATTAGAATGGATGATGGACAAGACCAGCAAAAGTAGTTGACTAATGAAAGAGGATTTGAAAGGGGAGAAAATTCTTTGGAAAACTTCGCAAGCTTGCCAAAATGTTGTTTCTAATCTTTACTTATTGTTGAAGTCAATTAACGTTGTTGGTTGCTGTTTATTTATTAAACGGAAGACGTTGTCATGTTGCATAAAAATTGCTAGTGTCATCGTTTGTGTGGTCTTCGAGTGGAAAAAGGTGAAAATTAACGGAAATTCTATGGAGGGTGCTTCTTCTTTATTCCATATTCAATCACAGGTTAACGTGACAAATACGACGATGACCACAGCAACAAAATCAGCTAGTGTCATCTTAATAGAAAATTAAATATTACTAACGTGCCCTTTTTAACCAGTAATACACTTTTAATTATTAATTAAAAGTGTATTACGGGTCTCCCTCTAATTGAAAATTCATATAAGAGAATTGCCAAACGATTTTGTAAGGTATAAAAACTTTGATTATTACACATATTCAATTAAAAAATAACGTTTATGTGCAAAATTATAGAGTAAAAAGGACTCTAGGGTTCTTTTTTATGCCATAATATCCACATATTATATAGCAACGACCAATATTTAATGCACCGATTAAATCAAACCAACTGTAAAATTAAAAGAGATTGTTAGTGTCCTTTTGGTAGGGACGGTAACGGCTCTTATATTTACTGAGTATTTATAATAAATACTCACGATGGATACACCAATATCCTTAAGTTTTAATTTAAATACGATTGAATATTTATAAAAAATAACGAGTACGTGAGTTTTACATGGGTAAGTATTATAAGTATATATAAAATTAAATTAAAATTTTAGATAAGTATTTTAAAAAATTACTTCATAATAATTTATTATTTATTAATTTGAAAAAATATATTTCTGTTAATAAACTGTAAGTAACGGATACGGGTATAAAAAATCAAGCATTAAACAAGTAGGAAAATAAAAATTAAATTTATTACTTAATAAATATGTAAATGGGTATTTGTAAAAAAATACAAATACGAGGACGGATACTATAACAGTACTCATGATCATTTTGACTTGTGAAAACAAAATAATAGAAGAAAAAATGAAAATTAATGGTCATACAATGTTTTAAAAGGAGAAAAACCATAATGATTGTTTTATATTGAATAATTACGAAATTTTTATTGTATAATGATCTTATGTTAAAAATAAAATATTTTGAATAAATAGTGGAATTTAAGGGAGAATTGAGTCTCGTAGATGAGCCAACTCATAGGCATATATGTGGTAGCTGAATACTTAAATGGCAACGTTGCTCTCACAGCTCAATAGTTGGTTCCCAGTTTTAATTTGCAAAGGGAATAACATAGCAAGATATTTAAACCTCTTTAGTTTCGAGGTGTTATTATTATTATTATTGTATTTCCATCAATATTTGCAAATGAATTTGAATACTAATCAATCAGAAGCTCGTTATGTTGCGTTGTTATATACGTGCGTGATTGTGGTCAGTAAGATTCTTGTTTTTCAAGATGTGTTTAACAATTATATTTAAGGCGAAAATACTCGAACCATAATAAAATGATGAAATTATAAGATTGACACTTTTATAAATAATTGAGTCGTTTTAAAAGTAATAAAAAAGACGGTGAATTATGTTAAAAGTAATAAAATTTATTTTGATAATCCTTATATCTTTAAAGATTTAATATTATATTATGGACTAAGAAAAATATCTTTAATGCATAACAAAACTCATCGTGCTTACAATGCCTAATACAAGATCACTCACACAAAAAAAGAAGAGAGTTTTGAATATTTACAGGAAAAAAAGTGTAAATTAATATTGCAAATTAACACTTTAAAATTTAAATATTGTACTGTTTTATTTTTAATCCTTTGAAAAAATGTACATGGTTTGAGAACTAATTTGCATATAATTTAATGTTAAACTAAATCACACATGCTTTGTACGTAAATTATTTTGCACACATGAAAAAATTTAAAAATTAAGATGTATATTTTTCCAGTTTACCCATATTTAATATCAAATTTAAATAGCAACGGGCTAAGTGCGAGAGCCTAAATGAAGCAATGATAACCATATCAATTTATAATATAAATGTATGAATAATAATTATATTGAGAACTTTTTTAAATGAAATATATCTATGCTGGTATCCTCTTTCACAATTACAAATATATAATAAACTAAACAAATTAAAAGGCTTAATATATGGTTTATCCCTTTTTAATAAGTTAAATTGTAATATAAAAATAGCCCCTTTTTAGTAATGTGTCTAAGTTTGGTACAAATGGTATACTGTCCTATACTGTATATAATTTATTTTAATAGTTAATTCCAAAACAAAGTCCAATCTAGTTAGGACGTGTAGCTCAGCCCAAATATTTTTTACGGGCTAAATCCCATGTATAATTTAAGGCCCATTTTAGTGTAATATTTAGTCTTAAAGATTTAAAAAATCAAAATTAGTTTTATTTTTTGTCTTTACGATTCTTAATTTATGTATTTTTTAGTTTTAAATTTTTAAAATACAAATATTCTTTCTTATTTTTTTAAATCAAATTTATTTGGTAATAAAAGGACAATAAGAGTAAAAAAAATAGGAAAGTAACAATAATAATAACAATAAATTTATAATAATAAAATAATTGTAGTAGTTATGATAGTAAAAATTATGATAATAATAATAAATATAATGGTAATAGTGACAAAAATATAATAATAACAATAATAATGATAATAGTATAATAATTATAAAAATGACATAAATAATTATGGTAAATAAAATAATAATAAATATTATAATGATAATAACAATAATAATAGTAAAAATAATTATTGTGATAATAATAATGATAACAATAATTATAATTTGTAATAATAACAATGATAATAAAAAATTATAATAAAGATAATAGTAATAGTCACAACAGTTGATAAATGATGACAAAGATACTAATAATGATGGTGATCATGTGTATTTTAGAAAAAATGATAGTTAAAATATTTGATTTTATAACTATAACATAAAGTGAAGTTGACTTTATAAATTATATACGATGATATTTATTTTTTAACTAAAAAAATAAAAATATTTTTATTTAAAAAATGAAGTAAAATTATTCTAAATTGAATTAAAAACCAATTTAGCTTAGTTATAATTAAAAATGTTTTGTTTGTAAAGGATCATTCTGCCTAATTAAAAAAAAAAAAACCAGGAACACTAGGGTTCCTGGAGTCTTATGAGCTATTAAAATTATGTCTCAAATTCATATATTTTAGTTCTTAAAGTTTAAATTTTTCTTTGTTAAGTTTAGATAAAATGACATTTATTTTATTCTTTTGTAATATAAAATAATAAAAAATTTAAATTTTTAAAAAATATTATTTTACAAAGTGAAAAACTAACATTTTTCTTTAATTTTAAAGACTAAAATATTATGCCCATATTTAGCAAAAAAAAATATTATGCCCATACAGTTTTGAGGAGGGATTAGTCCTTCCTCATAACAGGGTTTATTTTGAAAGAGTAGCAGCAAACCATTTATCATTCATTGCATCTCTAGTGCAATACTAATAGTTATGCAATATGCCTTTGGAGATCGAATCTGGCATCATTCACCAAGCATGCATTGGACTTTTAAGTCTACCAAATATTCAAATCGCAAAAGTAAATAAAGTAAAATTAGTCCACGTGATATGAGCTACAATTCATGCAGGAAGAAAGCCGACAAATCTTTGAAAAATAAAGTTAAAAAATTGTTGGTACAGCGACAAAACGCGGTTTCTGCCCATACATGTTCTAAAAAATGGTTGTGCCAAACTATCCTTTTTCACGAGTTTGATTCGATCCAGAGCCTAATATTCTAAATTATTTTTTACTAATAAATATTCTGGAGCATTCCAATAGATTAGAGTCAGTGTCTTCAAGGAAGGAAGGTACTGGCTAATGAGACGGAGACTTAACCAAGCAAGTGGTGATATATATATATATATATACACACACACACACTCAGGATTAAAAATAATAAAAAGGGAGTTAGAAACATCGTGTTAAAGTTTCTTAGTTAATCATCTGTTATGGGAGGATTTCAACTGGTTCGTTTGCAAAACTTCATCATATATAAATCCAATATCCTTTAAAGAAACATATGTCATCAACTAATAAGATTGGTAAACCCAAATCAACATAAGGGAGAGGTATACATAAATTATATATGAAGGTGGTGATGGAGAAGTGTCTTCTGGGTAGGGAACATGGTGTTCAGTAATAAGATAAATATATCCCTTACAAAGAGTATCTACTATATGTTCTCTTAAGCAATAAAAACCCGGGAAAGTCATACATTGTTAAGATTCATGGGACCATCTCTTAATTTTCCTAATTACCACAGTTAATTAATAGCAAACGACTTATCGGAACACAATAAAAATACAAAGACATTAGTTATATTATTGTTATGAGCCTTACTGTTCAGTATTACAAAGGCATTAGTTAAAGTCTAAAAGAAATTTATTTATTTTTAATAATTACATTGGGATGTATTAGAAATCATGAGAAGAAATTTATTAATAGCATTTTTTAATAAATTGCTGATTTTAATTTCTTAACTTGCACATTTAGTGCAGTGGTTAGCATTTTCTTAATGTTATTTGTTAATATAACAGTGCTGAGTAAACTTGCCAGGCCCTTGGATATAGCGAACAAAAATTTAATATAACACACGGTGCATAGATGTTATTCCCCCAACGTATTCAATTAACATGCCAGCTGCCTTGGAACTCTATAATGCTAATTAGTAGCATCCAATTATTGTTATTATTTAATTGATATTTAATTGATAATTAATTGCACCATACAGTGGCACTTAAGTGATTTACAATTGAAACAAGGGTGTAATATCATCGATCTAACTATAAAAGAGGTGCCACAAGAAGTTTAAGCTCTGTACCAAAATCTTGCAGTTGCTACCTCTTAGTAATAAATCATAAAATACTGTGTATTTAAGTCTATTGGTTCAAATGGGCATAACAGAAGCATGCTCCAGATTCCTCGGGGACTTTTTACAAGCATTCAAATGCTCACAACCAAGCTCAGTGCCTCACATTGATCACAATCATAGTCCTAACTGCAAGCCACAGAACATGCTCAAACTTGATGACAAGATGGTTCGTGCTCTTGTTGCTGTTTTTGGCATGGAAAGCAATGGAAGAATCAAGAAGGAAAATGCTAAGAAGGTTGTGGAGAAGCTTGGTTTGATATATGGTTGTGAGGAGGAGAAACCCATATCAGGATTTGAGCTAAGTGAGGGTAGCTTGCAAGATGATGAAGTGCCTGTGGAAGAGGTGCTTGGTGAATTGGAAGACATGTCAAAGCGCAGTGAGCTGTTACGTGAAGCCTTCAAAATATTTGATGAGGATGGGGATGGATACATAGATGCAATGGAGTTGAAGAGGGTGCTTGATTGTTTGGGTTTGGACAAAGGTTGGGATATGAATACTATTGAGAAGATGGTGAAGGTTGTAGATTTGAACTTTGATGGCAAGGTTGATTTTGGTGAGTTTGAATTGATGATGGGATAGCAGTTTTTGATTTGGCAATAATTATTGAGCTTATAATTGTATATTAAATAATTAGTTATTTTGCATTATATGTTTCCTTCATTCTTGATTGCAAATTTTGTAGGCAAATCCCATTTATTCTGTTCTTCATGCCTAGTTTCTACTCCTAGAGTTTACACATTTGTTTGTTGAATTCTATTGTACATATAAAATTGAAAATTTCAGCTAATGAATATATTTGTTCCACATAACTGAAAGAACAAAATGTAATAATTCATCTGTTTCATTTTCTTTTGTTTTTCACCATCTCATTAGAACGAAAATATCACACCCTGTTCAATCTTTCGTCTTATTTCATTTTCTTTTTTAAAATACATCTACCATTAGACAAAACCCGTGCATTATGTGTCATTCGGTTTTAATTTATCAACTGAATGCTACCTAAGCATTAGCATGACCCCAATTAAACACCAACTTAAGACATGATTTGATGTCTATTAGATGATATGACAAAGTGAGTTTTTTCTTTTTTTACAATTGCAATATTGCATTCAGAAATGGATAAAGCAATAAAGTCCTTTAATGCAAAACTAAATAGAAAACACTATTTTAACGGGTACAACAAAAGAGGAATCAAGCGAAGACACACTATAACCTACTAATACAATTAGATTACAAGACATAAAATATAATAAAGTTGGATCTAATTGGAAGCTACAAAGGCTAATCAAGTAAGGGTACCCTCAAGGCCAGATAGTCACACAACTCATATCATCGCTTATGACTCCATTGTTGACATCGTTGTAAGTGACATCCAAGTTTCCAAGAGCTGAATTATGTCCACCCATGACACCATTGTATGAGGCATCATTTCCATGGACGGTGATGGTTGGCGAGACGTGTGCAATGCGGCGGAGACTAGTTGTGTTGAGTTGTGGTGATGTGCTCAATTGATTCTGAGTCTGAAGAAGCTGATTGTTTAATGTGGTAAAAGAGTTCCGCGCCACCATATCCTCAGCTAACTTAACCTAAAAGAGGAGCCGATACAAATTTCTTCAGTCATAATATTTACCGAATCAACATCTTAAGTCTCTATCTAAAAAAATGTTACTTAATTCCCCGGAGCGCCACTCACACGTGAAATTCTAGTAAGATATTTTACTCAATTAACAACTAAGCTTCCTTTATTCCTAGTTACTAGTGCATTTTCGAATCCAATTTCTCTAACATGGCAACATAAATGTAATATGTTAGCAAAAATAATATTACCAAAAGCACCTCGTACCTTAGCTCTTAAAGCTTCTACATCTGATTTTAGCACCCGGTTATTCGTATCAGCATCACGAAATTGTTGACTAGCATCCGTAAATTGCTTGTATAGGGTTGCATTTTCCAGTTTCAGTTTTTCAACCTGAGAAATAAAAATTATTGCTTCTTGTGCATCTTACTAAATATATTGAATATTGATGCTTAAGTTTAAGAAGCAAACATCTTTAATGTTAAAATAAACCTACAAATTGATTTTAATTATTAAAAATTTTAGAATACCTTAGCTCTAAGAATTCTAGTATCACTATTTCATTCCCCTGTTTTTCTATACCGTAACAAAGTCCTATTAAATATCCTGCTTCCATGTACTCCTAACAGACTAGTTAGTAGTTACCTGCAACTCAAGGTCAGCCAAATGCGCTTGTTTTCTTCTTCTTGATCTCCTTGCTGACTCGCGATTAGAAACCTTCCTGGAACCATAGTATAATAATTCAAAAATCTTGGGGAGAATGAAAGTCATGTCTAAGTTTTAAACCTTATTTTGACATATATACCTTCTAAGGCGCTTTATATCAACAGGATTTGTGCTCTGTTCACAAGGACCAGCTTCATCATCCTCATCAGACGGCTCAGAGGAACCACTTGTAGCTCCTTTCAGATGATTCTCTCCGCCGTTTGGTTTATTAGCTGACACTGGGCTGCCAACTGGCCAGTTTTGCAATTCAATCCAAAACGTACATAAACTATGTTTTCAAGAGCTGCTATATACTTCAATGCTCCAATACAAACATCGAAGATTAATAATAGGGAAGTTACAAAAATGTAAATTTTTAATGAAAAGGGTATTGCATTGGTTAAGGTTTATGAGGGCATTGGTTAGGATTAAAATCAAGTTGAGGGTGCATTAACAATCATAAGAACATCATCAATAATATTTCTTTTAAGAATTTTTTTTTTATAGTTATTCATCTTGTGAAAAAGTGTTATTAACATATCAAACTGTAATTTTAAATAAAAAGAATTACTTGTTAATTTCTCCGATACCTTAATGACATTAATTAGTATCACCCTTCTTTATAATAATACTAATAATATGCTAAGATGAATAGCATTTGACATGCAAGAAATAATGATTTACAATTTACGTAGTGCCCATATCATCATTACCAGTCCCACTAATGGATGATTGAGAATCAATGGTAGCAGTGATGGTGGAATGCTTGGGAGTGAGGTTTTGGGAAGAAAGGGGATCTGATAATCCACAAGTTGAAAATGAAGTCACCACGTCCTGCAATTACGAACGGCTGCATAAGCTAGCTGGATTTTCGCACAGCATTTGGTCATATAGCACCACAATCAACTTTTTCCTTTTTCTTTTCTTTTCATTTTGCCTGGACAGACCCTTTTTGTTTAAACAGCAATAGGGGCAAAGGCACACGCGAAAGATAAGCTATAGAGGGAAGCAACAAAACATTCACTCCAACAGTCCACAGGCTTAAAATTATACACATCCCTGTATTTCATTAACATAATTGGGAATTTCTCCTTGAGTTTAATTTTAAAGTGTGTAAACAGGACTAAACTATGCAACTATAAATTAATTTCCCCTTTATTCAGGTTGAGCTGCATCTTATTTGAAAAAACAAAAGTGCAGTTAGTGTTCAGTAAGTGTGTGTTCTTCTCTACAAATATTGTAATTACTTGTACTCATTTCACAATCTTTATTCAGTCAAATCAATACAATGATTTTGAACTTTTAAGATGCGTGGCCGCATCAAGTTGACATCACTTGCCTCCTATATCCAAATTCTGATAATCCTATTCAACCAAACATAAAATATATTGACCCAAGTTTGCTAACACACAGCAACCTATTTTCTAAAAGGAATATCTTAGCAAGCTACATCTTAGGTGTATTTTAAAAAAAAAATCAAATTAATAACTTTTTTATTTACTCTTTTTATAAAATAAGTAAGTGTAAGTTAGCACCCACTCACTTTTTTTTTATTGTTAGAGTAAGTTTGCAAGTTACATTTTTTATGTATTTTAAAAAAAAAAAACATAACTATAACTTTAAAATACACTTTTTAAAAAATAGGTAAGGGTATATTAGCAAATTGATTTAGGTCAAGTAATTGAATTATACATGTTTTTTTTTTTTTACTTTAACAACAACACGCTAGCACGCATTAAAATTGACAATTTACACTATCAGAACACTGACTAAAGCTGTAGCCTTTAGATTTTGTTTATAACCTTCATCTCTAATCTAAACTAAATTAAAAGCATATTCGACAATAAAATAAGGTTAATTTTCTAATTAAAGCAGTCTTCAGGTTTATTTTTCTTTATCACCCGAACCAAATGACTATTCAACTTTGTTAATTTTGTTCGACTCAAACAAACTTATTATTTTCCTAACATGCTACACGAAGCAATGACCATTCGGCTTAGTTGATTATACTCAAACAACTTATTTGGATCATTCATTAAACGCAAGCCTTTAGACCTTTTTTAAAAACCTTATTTTTGATACATTGTTACTATAATTTTGTATGTGTTGTCATTTTATTTTTGTTTTGATAATTTATTTATTGAATTTAATTATGTTAATAATCTAAACTCATTAAATAATATAATTATGTATTATTAGATATCAGGGTAAACTTTTTAACAGTAAACCATTTTGTTGGTATATACAAGATATCATATTAAAATTCAATTATTTCGAATAAATATCTGTAGAAGTAAAAGATACTTGAAATTTTATGTGAAAAAAAGGGTCTAAAAACATTGATTAAAAAATTAATGAATAATTTTTTATTAAACTCAAGTGAATGTACATTAAAATTTACGAGAAAAAAAATATTATTACACTTTTAATAGAGTTTTCACTTTTAATTTGGCAAAATAAAGGAAAGGAAATAAGCAGGATCCATAGAAGCTAGTGACTTATTAGTAATATAATAACTGATTCCTTTTCCTTCTACACCTACCTAAGATAGAGTGGTTGATTTGATTTAGACTTTATTTGTTTTAAATATTTTTCTGTCTTGTCAACTGGGGATATGATATTTCAAGGACTTAATGAGCAAATTTAGCCCAATAGAAGCAAGCTTTTCGCCATTAGAAGAATTTGAGAGTATCATATTAATATTAAAGAAATCGAAAAGGGATAACACGCATATATAAAAACATAGCATGTAAAATTTATGCATTTTTCTAATCAATGTTTAAAAATAAATATGATTTTTTTATGTAGGGTATATCATTTATTAACAATATCACCCTAACAATTTACGGTGACAATCCACCTTGAATAGACAACAAATGTTTAAATTACTTTGAAAATATTAATTTTAAAATCACGAAAACTAGTCACATTGAATTAATATAATAAAAATAGTTTCGTGTCGTTCTTTGCTTAATCATTTTGTAGAAAACTTTTCACATTTTTGTTCATTTTAATCCATGGGCGGGCGAAGCAATAATAGTAATAGTACCACTAATCATAACGTCGTGGCAGCTATTGTAGCTGTAATCGTAAAATAATTATCAACATAATTTTATTAACATTAATTTTTAAAATTAAGTGCTATCTATAAAATCACATAATCTTTATTAGAAAACATTATAATTTTAAACATGATAAATTTTCAGGAAAAATTTATTATTTTCATATACTTAAAATCAATTTTAAGAGTTAATATCAATAATTTTCTTATTAGGGGTCTCATCAAGTAATATTCTTAAAAGACTGACTAAAAAAGATAATAATTGTTTTTAAAAAAATCTAAAAACAAAGGGGATCATAGTAATAATACTTTCAACATTTTTATTTTAAATGTCTGAATGAATTGAAACACCTGATAGTAATAATCTTTCTTATTAATATAATTGTATATATACAACCATGTCGATAGAGTGATGATTACAACATACAAGTTACAATCCTTTCCTCTTGTCTCTTAATTTTAAAAAAGAACTTTGATAAAAATCTAGTAAAATTGATGTATTTTAATATTGAACATAGAGAATGAAACTAAATAGCAAAACTTTGTGGGGGAAAGGGAACTAGTTGAGAAAAATAGACAAGGAGCATAATGGTGAGTGACACGATGTTATCCTTGTCACATTGTGGTGCAGAAATGGAGTTGCACACAAAACAAAGGATATATCATGGGACCCACACCAAAGCAAGCAAGACAACAAAAATAAAAATAAAAGAAAGTCCAATATATATATATATATACCCCAAAGTCCTGCGTTCACACAAGTTCCTAACACAAACCCAATAATGAACTTGTCCACATCACCAAGTCTTCTTCATCAACAACTCCCAGGTACCCCCCTTTTTCTTTCACAATAATAATTATTACTTCCACTCACAACAATTCTAAATTATGCAAATCAGTTTATATCAAATTTTCTCGTAAATTATTTATATTAAAGTAAATTTAATATGAATTTAAACACTGTGTCATATTCAAATATTCCACACAACATTTTATTTCTCAATTTTTTTTCCGTTGTTATATTTTTCAGCTCCAAGAGCGCATCAATATTATTAGGTCTTTTTGTTTTTCGTGAAATAGATTTTAGTCTTATTGTTAGTGTTACGGGAACGGGGTTGCCACGTCACAGCGTGCTTGATGACGTGGCCAAAGATGGCTCCAACGTATTAGAGTTGATAGAGAGAGAGAACACTGACCGGTGCGAAATTTTGGAAAGCGGCGATTCCGGTGAGACTCTGATACCGAAGCTCGTAATCGAGATTCAGAAACTCATAATCCAGATCGGACTCCGTCGCTGCCATAGCTTCGATGTCGCCGCCGGCGAGGAGCCAGAACGTCGTGGTAGAGACTGGAGAGAGAATAGGGTGAGAAAAGGGAATGAGAGTAGCAGCTTGAGGGGTATAAATAGAAGAAGAGAAGCGAATGTGCATGTACGTGTGCTGTAGCAGATTATTATTTTTTTCGAAAAATTAAAAAAGAAAAAGAAATGGGCGGCACTTGACGTTAAAACATACCAGAAAGTTTTTGGCGATGTGAAATGACGAAAGTGACCTAAATACGTCACATGTAATTACGTGTTTGACCCGGGACAAGTTAAGGAAGGTTTTCTTTTTTTTATTGTTTTAGGAAAATGAATCTGGACCGTTTATCTCTGAATCCTGGAAGCACCGATAAATGACACGTAATAAATGAAAATTACAGGTGGGGCTAAATTAAAATTGGGGTTGATTTTTATTTGAATTTGGATTCTGCGATGTTCGGTATTGGGATTATTATTAATAGTATGTTTCATTATCGGTATTTGTAAAATTAATTAATCTTTACTTTATAGAGTTGTCTCTTGTATAATATGTTGATAAATAAATAGCATTGGGAAATTCTAACTTGATATTGAGAAGAGATTTGCTAGGAGGGGAATAAGGGGGGGAGGAATAGGACTAGAAAATTGGAATGGCACTATAGATGATTGGTTTATTGGAATTTGGATGTTGGGTGGTTTAATGATCTCTAATTTATTTAGTTTTGTTCGGCAATAATGACAACTTTGTTAGTATGTGAAAATTTATTGATTGATTGTTGAGGGCACTTTGACTTTGGTGGCAAAGAATTTCATTCTCTCAAAAACTCTAAAAGGCAAAATTCTTGTTCAAGTTGAAGCCCCAACTTGCACCTACTGGCTACCCTCTCATCCAGAACAGGGGAGCAGAAAAGGAAATGCAGGAAATGTCACGCCTGGTCGCAATTTTGTTTCAGAAGGAGACATTCACAGCCTCTCACCAAAAGTTCTTTTAATGTTTACAAATTTCAAACTTGGAATCTTATTCAAGAAGAGTAAGTTTATATTACTGGAATTAATCATCTGACTTAACTGTTTTCTTTACTTCTAATTTCAACCTGCAAATCTTCCTACTCGTACAAAAACATTCGAGAAAGAGATTTTGTAAGGTAAAATAATAAGATGTGATATTTTTAATAATTATATTAGTAGTACTAATAATAAAAGTAGTGGTAATAGTTTTGTAATGTGTATGTAAAATAATAATTCAGGCCACTCTGAGGCCAATGATACTGTTGTTTTAAGCTATATGAGATTGCGATCCACAAAGAATAGTAGAGTACAAATAAATGACACACAAAAAGTAAGCACATTATAAGTTTTGGTTCGTTGTTTTCTTCTGAGGATATAAAGCATGAAACAATAATTAATGAAGCATTTGGTGTCATTTGCAAAGTAATAAGGACATTTAAAACAATATTTACCACAGTTGGCAGTCACGCTCTTAATCATGCAAAAGTTCACATTCTTGACTACAAAAGTACAAATCAAAGAGTGGAGAGCAAAGTATAACAACAGGTAAAAATCTCATAAAGTGTTAGTGCCACTATAATACAGCAACCCCCCAATGAAATGCGGTCCAAATTCCAAACCCAACAAAGCCATGGGAACTTTACTTTTAGAAAAGCACCAAAGGCATTTCTGTGCCATGACGTGACTTATCCAATAAGCAGCAATGGAATTGCAAATTATTTTAAAAAAAGAAAAAAAAAGTGGGGTGTTTCTGCAAAGGTGTTAGGGGCAAGGAGGGGTTTTGAGCAATTAAAAGTGGGTTTCTTAAGGTGGAAGATGTGTTTTAAAGTAATGGAGTTTGATTGGGACAAGCACCGACCCAAAGCAAAAAGTTAGTGACACACATAAATGCTTTTATGGGTCGTGTTAGAAAAGCAGGTTAACCCTCGCTTTCTCTCAAAGTTTAAAGGTTACTACTTAGCTTTGCAATATTTGTTTATTTCTAACTTGGTCATTTTCCTGTTATCATCATGCAATACCTAACTTTCTAAAATAGATCACTCACTGCCCTTTCACACACGTTAAAACCACCTCAAGATAGTTTATGCAAGCGTGTCTTGTGATATCTCTGATGGGGACAAATCAAGGGGCCATGGGAGATTAGTAGAATTGCATGTTGCACTTGTTTGTTCTTTGTTGTCATCTACATATATGCTTAGCTTTTATTGACAATGCCTCAGTGTTATGTTTGTACTCAATACAGGAGAATTTTTAAATTTCTAAATAATGAAAAAGTGAAACTATATTAATCGTTGAGTTTTAAGTTAAATGTTTTATAGAACTAACTACTTCGAAAATAACGATGGATAAATTTTGATATTAATTACAAAGATAAATTTTTAATTAAAAATAATAAAAACAGTGCACTTATGTTTTATATTGTATTTGCTTTACCAATTATATAAAGGATGCGACAAATCCTAAAAGCTTCTAGGCCTTGCACGTGCAAGATTAATGTTGATGTCAACACCATGCATCGATAGACATACACTTGCTCCAATAACGCTGTATGTTTGAATTAATGGAACAGAAATCATTATAATAATGAATTATTGTGATGATTAAATACATAAAATATTCTTTAATATATTAAGTGAGAAGTAATTTTGAAATAACTTATTAAATTTAGATTGTATAAATGAAACTTTTTATTAGAGTGAAATTACAAAAATAGATATAAAGTTATGTGTAATAGTTGGTTTTTCATTTAAAATAAAAAATTATAAAAAATGAAATAAAATGATAAAAGTTAACAACAAGAAAAGCTAATAGCTTTTAGGTATAAATTCTAATTTTTTTAATCTAAAATAGGATGTTTCATTTACAAAAATAAAAAATCAAAAAGTATAAAATGATTTTCTGAACATTACTAAACAAGATTGAATAGTATTTATTATATATATATTTTAAAATAATAAACCAAAATAATTAAATCAAAGCGCACTTATAACCATTTTATTTGATTTTATTTTTCATAAAAAACCATTTGAACTTAATTTTTTATTTTGTGTGTGTATTTGTTTAATTTTAAAAAAATAAAACTATACAAAATTAGATTACTTTTAGAAATTACTTAGAGCACTTGAAAAAAATTATAACTAGATTTTAAAGTATTTGTTTTATGATTGTGTCCAGATAAAAAGTAACTTTTATTATATATATTTAAAAAAAACTAATTTAGCTAAAATATATTATTTGTCTTATTTTTTTAGCTTTAGTTTTTTTTTTAATTTAATACTTTTAGTTTTTAATAATAATGTGATACTAAGTAGTTATTACATGTTAATTTTTTATACCAAGCGTTAAATTTTGGTTATGACATGCCCACATTAGAGATAAAAAAAGATTTAATTTAATAAAATCCAGATTAGAACCTTTTCTTGAAAAATAAAAATAAAAAAACTCGTAAAAATATAAAGATTAAAAATATATTTAATTCAATCAAATTTTTACCGAATCACAAAACAATTTTTTTTTGTCTAAATCTTAAACAAAGTTATTAATAATGGTGTTAGTTCAAGATACTTAATACACATGAAACAACAACTATGGTTTGTTTTTTTTTTTGGGTCATGAAATCTACAAGATTGCTTGACTGGCAAGAATTAAAAAAGATTAAAGTAAAGGGCTAAAAGCTGATTATATTCCCAAATAGTTTTCTGATTGAAAAGAGGGAGCCTAAGCAGTAAGAACTAGAGCTCATTGAGGAGGGGTTACTATGACTACTGATTTTAAATACTGTTGACCAATGAAGATATCTGAGCTGTGATAATAAAAATGTTCAAACGTGGGTTTGGTTAAAGCTCTTATATGGGTGTGTATATACTCTGTAACTCCTATTGTTTTGAGACAAGAATAAATTTCCCATGAAATGTGGACGTTTCAATATAAAATTTGTTGTACAAGGAACTCCTAAAGAGTCACAGCGCATAAATTCTAATCCAACGATGAAGAAAATCAGCTGTATTGCTTTCACGTGGGATGTCAGCAGATAATCCTTACAAATCTAATCGTGATTCCATGGATGATGGATATGAACATTACTATCCAAGTCATTGTGGCTTTTAGTAAGGAAGCCATGACCTCTAGTGACTCTTACTCACAAATAATCCTTTTGGAAGCCCAAGTTCACGGCTATATTTTGTGAGTATTCATTGGATTGGTTTGGATTAAATCAAATCAATTTTTGGAAAACAAAAATCATTTGATATGATTATTAAACTATAGTGTGAATTAGTTTAGATTAGTTAAAAAAATAAATCACGGTCAATATGATCAAAAGTAATTTGAATTAAATTGAATGATTCAAGTTTATAATTTTATTTTAAATTTAATTAAAAAAGTGACAAATAATTTTAAATTAATTTATACAATATACTTATTATTCATTAAAATAACAAAAATGTATTCCTAAATAAGTAACAATAAGATGTAAATTAAAAATAAAATCATGAAAAATAATTTAACTATTATAGTTATAAATATATAATGTTATAAGCAAGAGTGAGATGTTAATTTATATTATATTATATTATATATGTATAAGTTCAATTTGATTTTCAAAATAGGATCCAAAATTCAATTCAATAAAAAAATACTTTTTTTTGTGATTTGCAGTTTTCGGTTAATTCAATTTTTAACTTTTGAGTTCAAAGTTTACGATTTACATTAGATTGCTTCAGCACATAAATACCTCTACAAACCGTGTCAACAATTCAGCGAGAAAGTTATCTTCACTACCCTCATAACTAAAAAGCCTGCAAAATGACAATTAATAATTTGCCATCCCTAGTAATACAAAATATTATTTTTATTATTGTTTGAAAATGATTAATTATATTAATATATTCATAGTGTAAACAATAACTCCTGGTTTGTTCTTTTCTTTTCTGGATTCTGTAAGCAACTAGATGTAGATTTTGGGTAATTCACAGAAGTTACAAGGTATTTGATCCAAAATTTGGTCACAATGCATATTAATAACTACCAAGAAGAAAACATCTTGGGTGGCAATGCAGAGACTAGAGAGAAGTATTTATATTCGATGTGCTTTGAGGGGGACAGGTGCGCGCCTATATGAAACGCTCAACTATATGCTCAGACCGGTTTGACGAGCTGAATCCGCCCTCGCCTATCATGTTATGTGATTAAATAATTTCAATAATAGATTGAACAGCATGTTTTCCCAACCCTGCATAATAGAAACCCAATAGACTCAAGACTACAATGAAATAGAGTTTCCAATCAAGTCCATTCAAAATTGAGAAATAACTTGTCAGGTCACGCTTGTAAATTACTCAACAATCGAAAAATAACAATAATTATGTAATATTTTCACGCACAGTATTTGTGACTGCAAACCTAATTCTCAATTTACTGCAGTTTGTTGCATGGGACCAACCTAATGCCTGAAGATGCTGAAAACAATGCCATCAGTCCTAAAAGACAAGATGATTAAATCTAGTATCACACACGTATTCTTATGATATAACACCACCAGAGGAGGTTTCCCACAACTGAGTTTAACGAAAGAAACAAAATAAATGATAAGCTAGTCACCATTACAATGAAAACAGCAACAAGTAATGCGGCATCGGAGTACAATAACAAGAGAGCTCATGCCATTATCTTGGCAGACCTAACATAAAGACTGTCCACGACTTTCCCAATGTTGGAAATGGTCTCTAAAGTTGCAGGATATATTGCATCAGTCTTGGGATCGTCAAATATGACGAGGCATCCAGCACCTTGATCCAATGTTCCAGCAAACTTCTTGTCCAAAATCATCTGAGACAACTTCCGCTCCACGTGATCAATGGGAAGTTCAATAAGCTCAGCAATATGTGAAATCTCAACCCTTGAGAAAGGCTCAATCAATCTGCAAAGATTCTGTTCCAGAAGGGTATCATACAGAGATGACAGGTGCCTGTGGACAATTGGGTCTTCCTCCAACTGGGCCTTATAGTCCCGCAAAGCAATTTCAAACAACTTGAGGGACCGCTTAGAGTGTGCGTCAGCAACAGCTTTCATAGCATCCAAGTCAGGCCCAACATATTGCAGGCCTGCTTTAGAAGAAATAATTCCACCAACGTCGTCAGCTTGACTCACCATGATCTTACACAATAACATATATTTCAGGCTAAAAACAGCCTTGGGATCTTCAAGTGCATTGAAAGATTCAAAAGCTTCAAAGAAATAGCTATAAGCAGTTTTATAATCCTTCTCCTCAGCATGAAGAATTCCACTCTGCAGATCTATGGCACCTTGTTGAGCTGGAGGCACATAAATGGCATTTGCAGCTGTTCTTGCAGCCGTGAGGGCAGCCTTTGCCTTTGGAAGGTTTCTCAATGAGAAGTGTAGCTTGCTTTCCAGTAAGTCTATGTCTACAAGAAGAAGCTTATCATCTAATCTTCTAACCTCTTTGACCAAGCCTGAAAGAAGAGTCAATGCTTCTGAATACTCCTTATTTTCCATCAGAAGCGCAGCAAGCCTTGCCTCAACTCTCTGTCTCAGAAAGGTACGTTTTTCAGCACGAGTCCACAGCACCATTTCTTTGCAGAGTGCAATTTGTAGATCAGATGTCCCTGGTATTTTAGCAACTGAGTCAATTATTCCTCTGACAATCTTAGCGGTTTTTGCTTTAGGTATCAAGGAGAAAAATGGCCTCAACTGAGTGAGAAGGCTGCGCAGATCCTCTCCCCTATTCTCTTGCCTGAGAAGGTCAGTGAGGTTTGTGATGGCTTGTTCCTTCATGCGCAGAGCTTCTGGGGATGATGAAGGATCATCAAGTACACTATAAAGAATAGAGATGGCCTCAGATGGGTCTTTGGCCTCCATTGCCAAAGCAAGTGACTCAGTTGTAGCAGGAAGATAAGACGAAGACATGGTTCCTGTTTTGAAAACTCCTGCAAGAAAATATTTGTCAATGCAGATGAACAATTAAAACTAGCAACTATTGGATTACTATCGATTAATTATCAATTAAAAATTGGATGGCTGTAAAATAAATAGAAAAAGGGAGATGCCTATTCTGGAGAAAGGGAAATAATCAGCCACATGAAAAGACAAGGAGAAATAAACTGAGTAGGATTTAATAATTTTTGCTTTATTATAAGTTAGACCCCTTGCATTAAGACTTGGTGAGTTGTGTCAAAAAAATTACCACCCTTTACTGTTATTCATATTGGTCACAGTAATAAAATAGATGTTTTTCAGTCTTTGTTGCCAATGGCATATACTGTGTAGCATTGGCTACTGCTACAAACATGGCCCCAAAACAGTCATCATAGAACTACAAGTGGCAAGGCAGCCATCAATATAATGCAACACATTAATTTATGCAATACAACAATGAAACTAGAAAAGCCTTTTCCATCTAGATGGGATTGGTCAATGACAGTTCTAGAAATAGTATGAAGTTTATTATACACTAAAAAAATGAAGAGAAATCTATATATCATGGGAAAAAAAAACTACATAAAACAAAAATATTCATCTTAAACTTCAAATAAAAGACAGAGAAGAGAGATCTGTCAGCACCTTAAGAAGAAATTATGGGAAAGGTATAAAAGATTGAAGTTGGATGACAAGAACCTTGGAATATTTCAGAACGGTATGTCTTGATTTTCAGAAAAAAAAAATTAACAATCAACCAAAATGCCTCTATTTAGCCCCAAAAAATATAATACAGTAGAAGTTTTCAATGTCCTTTTTCCCCTGGAGTGGTGTGTATGTTATTTTCATTTAAATAAAATACACACCCCTTGCCTCTTGGTATCACAATCTCATTGGCCAACATAAGCAAAAGCATGCCATTTTTGTTTAGCAGACACCATTTAATTATAATAAATGGAAACCTAAGTGCTATCAGACTGAAGCTGCTAAGCAATTCTGGTATGGAGGAAGACATCATTGACAACACTAATCATAAACGGCTTAAATGAGACATAAAATAGCACTTTGCAGCACCGTGCATGTTGAAGAATATAATAATTTCCTTATTATAAAAATATGAATATAATCTACTCAATCACAAGTGCCCATCACCCCTTCACTTTAAAATTGCCAGGATTGATACTCTTATCCCATTAAGTCTCCAACCACCTTCTGTCATCCCCCCCCCCCAAAAAAAAAAAAAAAAAACTAAGAATAACATGATTATGAAAAAAGGAATCACAATTAACCATAAGCCAATGAAATTAATCAAAATGACAAGACATTGAAAAGATTATTTTAATTCAGACTTAAAGCAGAAAAAGAAAAATATGTAAGGAATGCTTTGGTATAAGTTTGAAGTTGAACTAGCATGGAAGGGGGTCTCTGTAGTCTGCATGCATTAAATGGTGCAAGCAAGTTTATGGTTTAGAATGATAACTCTATATCAAAAAGTAGTAAAACAATCTTCCAAGACAAACAGTGGACAGTCAATTCCAATTTACATCCACTCATTTTGAAACTACTTTATTATTTAAGTGAATACAGAAGAGTAAGACTGACACAAGATCCTGAGGGAAAAAATCCTCACACCAGGCCCCACAAACTTCATCCTGCACAAAATTCTGTAGCTCTCTCTCTCCACATGACCCAATCTTGTGAAAAACTCACAAGAGAGTATCCAAATCCCATCCATTGGAGTAAACAGGAAAGAAAAACAAAGATTAACAGTGCCAGGCACAAACCACAGGTCCACGATGTACAGTCAAATTAAATTCAACACTTGGACAACAAAATTTAGAAACAAGTGTTTAACACGATCACACAGAAGAGTCGAAAACCTAGTTCTTATACACAAAAGCGGTAAATTATGTACTCTGTAACACCAAACACAACATCTTATACACAAGATCACGGAGTAATAACTGAAATCAATCAAATGTTTAAGGGCAGGGTATCAATTTTCTGATAATACATACAACACTGGTATTTAGCGACAAATACAAGTAGAACTTACTTATAACATCATGATTACTAAGAAGGTTCTCAACAAGACAGAAAACCCCAAAAAATAGATCAAGAGAAAGTTAACAAGAGGGTTAGGTTTTCAGATTATTATGTTTTTCCCCGATACTACTTGAATGTTCACACACACGTAATCAAGAAAAAGAAACGCGAATTTCAATCCAGATTATTACATTCTCTCCGAACATCTATCGGAAACTTAATTAAAAATCTAAAGTCAAATCTGGAAAAGAAAATTGACAACAGATAGAAATAAAACACCATTACCTTATCGAATGGCACTGAATAATTCTTTCGTTGGAGGAATTTCGATGTCGTGTGGTATCGTTTTGGGTGCAAACCCTAACACAGAGACGATGAATGAAGGAAGGGTCGGTCACTACTTTCTGCTGCACTCGACACAAGTTTAAACGCACCGTTGCGTAAGTGTGCTGCGAAAGTAAGTAACCGGTTCACTTCGGCCCACCCAACTGGGTTTGACCGGTCCGGTTCAACTAAGTTAATTCGATTCACTTTAAAGGGTGAATAATTGAATATATACTTATTATCTTTTTTATAATAGAATAGAAAAAAAATATTATCCAAGCATTTATTCATAAGAACTTATAAAAACAAGATTAAAATATAATAATTTAAAAAAAGTAAAAAATAGCTTAATAAGTATTATATTGATATATAATTTTTATCTATTTAAGATCCGTAGATATAATGAACGATAGATTTTTTAGTCTATTAAAAATAAATGCCATTTTTATTTATTTTAAAAAATATAAAATTGACCGTGGAATATAAAAGGATAAAAATTAAAATTTAAACAAATGAGAAAAGGGTTATCATGTGATCATTGCAGTAAAATGAATATATTTTGTGTATAGATAATATAAAAAGTTGATAGGGATGATAAATAGATCCATCCAAAATAAATAAATTGAAATGGATAATTTTACTTATCAAATGGGTATAAGTTCAAACACAAATTCATATTTTTTCACAAAATTTTGATAACAAGAGTGCAAATTTCAGCAATATAGTACCCAACACGTGTTATGCCTGCACAATGCACATACACGTATATAATAATTTTAGATATATTTTTTATTGATTATTTGATTGTGCACTTTAGTTTAATTATTATATTACATTTAAAAAAAAACAAATTTTTCTGTGTTTTGCTAATTTATAAGTAAAGACACGTTAAAATATTTAATCTGGCTAAAATATAAGTACTGCTAATTATAAACAGTACAAAACTCTACTACATGTTTGGATATGGATCCATCAGAATCCTAGAAGCCCACTACAACAAAAATAAAATAGGCCCTTCTAATTAAGTTAAGAATATTGGAGTGCCAGCATAGATTAATTTTATCAGCTGTTTCTCGCAAGCTTTTACTCTCACCAAGTCGTGAAGATTCTGTTTACTTAATATTCTCCTACATGAAAAACTCATATATTCTGATCCACCTCGTTTCTTGGTGAAGCCACTTTAGTATCGTATATATCCCCCATTAAACGAATAATTGAACATGAACCACTTAGGAAAGCATGAGATTAGCATTTTTTTTTTTTACTTCTGAATGGCATAAGATCATCTCTTTCACGTACACCTTTTTTCGTTCTTAATTGTCTTAGCTGAGATGATAAAATTACTAATTAAAAAATAATGGACTAGTTGAACCATTACATGTTAACAAAATTTAGAACTTGCAAATGCACAAAGTTGTATATATAATTAGTACTATTCACAACACGTTATTGAACATAATCAAAATCTCTTCCAAAAGCTGGTTAACATACATATATCATGTTGTCTAAGGGTTGAAATGTAAGAAGACCAACTTCATTTCTTATTTGTCACATAAAACTAAATTTTATATTAACTCATACAAAATCTCTATTCTGATTGACGTTCGTCTTTCCCTTAATACCGTTGACCACAAAGTCAAGGTTGTAAAGCACTGGAACCATAGTGAGAGAACAAAGGAACACCAACACGGGGCCAAAGATCCAAAGCAACAGAGGAAGTGCTGCATAGAAGAGTCTGTTTCCAACGGTGTTGAGAATAAAGCCTTTCTCTAATATCTCATTCACATATTGAGGGGTTACCAAGGACATGGGATCCTGTGGGGTGTTGATTAGGATATTCACTTGGTTTATGAACCTTATGGACAAGGAGTGGCAAAAAAATGAGAAGAGAAAAATAGTGAGAAGAGTGACATATTTGAGTGCTACCATGAACTCCCCGTGACCCCCATAGACTGTGTCATCTAGTGGCTTCTTAACACTGTAGCTGCTGCTTATGATTGCTGCTAGGCCTGAGCAGAGGAGAATCGAGGTTGTGGCCATTAGGGTCGAACCCATGATTGTGTTCCGAAGAGATTGCACAGCCAGGATGTTTTTTTTGTCATTGTCCTGCCAAAAAAAAAAATATCATTCGTGCATTATTAGGTTATGTGCTCTTTCTTTTTCCAAGGAAAGCTACGTTCGGTCACAATTACGCGTACCACAAAATTAGTGGAAGAAAACATTATATGATATGACCCTTTCATTTTAGGTCAAATAGTACAAATTAATGAATAGTGCAATGGTAGACATGCACTACATGCTGTAAGCCAGGTCGACTACGAGGAATTGGTGTCCGTTTAACTTAAAATTAAGTAAAACAAATTTTAATGAAATCAGCCTCAAACGGTTGATTTTTTTAAAATATGTATATAAATTAATATACATTTTATATTTTTGATAAAATATTTATTTTATATAAAAATATATAAAATTTTATTCTTAAATTTATAGACCAAACAAGCCCGTAACCTATTTGCAAATGCGATTAGTCGAATAACGCTTTAAAAATTCATGTTTCTATGTGTTTGGAACATGAGATAAGACAAGATGTGAAAACAAGTTAAGAATGCCAAAAAATTAAAGATCAAAATTTATTTATTTATTATTGTTATTATCATCGTATTCTAGGCTGGAGGCTTTACCATTTTTTTTTTGAAATAGTTTCGTATTTACCATTTATTAACCAATCCTAGTAATAGTACCAAAGTTGTCATAACGCATTAAAAATAAAATATAATGAGGAAATATGGGTAGAGAATACACTTACATAACATTCCTACAAAATTTAAATAAAAGAAATATTTTATAGCCACGCTCACATATCACAATTCTTAGATTTCCTATTTAATTTAATATGTTATCATTAACATGTGGATTTGCATGCACACTACTAGGATTAGCTAGAACGCATTTTGGATTGCATATTCACCTAAATTATGGCATAAATAAAGAACATTCCATCGTGCTTTATTTGTGACCAGAAAATAAAATGACATTTTATCTGGTAGGAACAAGAATAAATTAGCAAAACTCAAGTGGAAGGGGAACAATATATTACATGCAAAATGCTGTCGAGAGAAAAAA
The DNA here is from genome assembly GCF_003935025.1 of Abrus precatorius. NCBI lineage: Eukaryota > Viridiplantae > Streptophyta > Magnoliopsida > Fabales > Fabaceae > Abrus > Abrus precatorius. The sequence continues at coordinate 16,099,891 of NW_020874384.1, forward strand.
AAAAAGTATATCCTTTCACTTGTAATTATACTGTTATTTTCATATTCTCCTCTTGCTCTCCCTGTAAATGTCATATGATAAATATTTGCAACAGAAAAATACCTCTCCTCAAGACACAACCAAAACACACACACAAAACAAATATTAAATTTTATCAATTATTTTGATTTGTATGTTGTTTTGTAAACTGAATATTTTCAACTAAGAAGTTTTAATAATAAATAAAATAGCTTTGTTAACAGTTATTGTGAAATAATATATATTAGAGATAAACGGCTGTTTAATAATATCAACTAACTTATTAGTGAATGATTAGAATTAACATGGAATGCATCAGAACCTAGTGTTGGATGTTAAATTTGAGAGGTAGAGCTAAATTAAGATACCTTCATCATGGCAGCAACCCAATTCCGTCGACCACTGGCATTGATACCAATGATGGTTGTGTGTGGGTGAGTTCGAACAGTGTGCCACAGCCAGAAATGGTAACCAATGCTTATAATAAATCCTAAGGGCACCAATATCACATCCAAATAACACTTCTTCCATTCCATCACAGCGTCAGAGAACTTAGCTGCTAGCCAGGTAGCTAATTAACTATCGTTTTCTTGAGGTCACTTATGCCTTAAAAGTAAGCAATAGCTCGTGAAATTTGATATTCCTCTATTCTCTATGGCAATTCCAATCGTGGTTTATATACACATGAAGTAAGGATGAATGTGGACTCGTTCGACTACGACATTCATTGTCTATCTGAGTTACCCCACTAAATTACAAACTTTAGCCTAATATTACATGTGGGGCAACTTTATGCACCTTTAATCACCTGTTTTTTGCGTTTCTACTTTTTTTCTTCCCTATTTCTCTCAATTAGTTAGGGCCCGTTTGCCAGTTGCCTACTTTATATATTTTAAGATTATATAGCATAGATTGATCTAACGTTAAGTCACGTGTGACGATCAATTGGCTAATTATATATACTATGGAAAAAGTCTAAAAAATTTCTTTTAACTTTGTTAGGTGTACATTTGATCACGAAATAACTTTTAAATTGCATATGCAACTCTTATAACTTGTCAATCTGCGCGCGCTTAACTACAAAATAACAACAGTGTCCAAATTAAGGCAAATATATTAATACATGCCATTGGGACGTAATTCTTATTAAAATGCTTTAGAGCCAAACCTTGTGCACATATGAGGGCATTTTGAGTATAATGCATGTAATAATAATAAACATGCTTGTGTGTTTACTTGAGGTATTGAAAATTATAAGTTTTTCACAACCTTATAAGTATGTGACACACCAAATAATGGTTTAATTTTGTATGATAAAAAGTATGTACCTGTAAATTTTAATTCTTTAATGTCTAACTTCGTTTAAATATAAGTCATTGTTAACTGTGAGTGAATTCGAATAAACTTAAAAACAAGGTTAAATGATTATGTTTTTTTTTAGAGATTTTATTTCACGTACAGTCAACTTTTTTAATTATAGGATTTTATTTTTAATATAAATTAAAAAAATCTTCTATGTGTGTAATTTTTAACGTGTATCCAAATACACGTAATAAAAATTTACTTATAATACAATTTTATTGAAAAATGTTTAGGACAATCGTACAGACCCAAATCATTTTATGGTCCATTAAATTGGTACATGTGTAGGCTTTAATATACAGGTTTTGAACCCTTATTACTGTACATTTGCGTGTATTCAAATAAGATAAAGATAAGTTCTGCCCTTGTAAACATATATAAGATAATGTTATGATATCTAGCTTAATTACATGTAAGATAATGTCTCCGCAGCAAGTGAAAATGTTGTTTCTAAATTTTGATTATTAATTAGTATTTTTGTTTCACGTATATTTAATTATTTTTTCTGGAGATCCACCCAAAAAACTATTTTTCCTGTACGTTTATAAGGGAAAAAAAACGAAAATAGTGGATTTAATCTAGAGTCAATGATGATTTTATAATGATAAAGTTTGTGTGAATAACAGGAATAAAAGTTCCATTATTTTAATGATTAAAAATTGATTATATTAACAAATAAAAAAAAAGCAAACAAATTTGTATAATTATTAAAAAAATATGTTCTGAGTATTAATTGTGGAAAAATGAAAGTTGGGAGAGTAGTGGGAAGAAGAAGGGTGGATTGGATTGGGGAGGAAGAGTGAGATTCTGACGAGGCGCACTGTAATATTGGGTGAGGGGAAATGCAGGAGATAAGAGAGGTGCCACTGTGGAACGGGCCCATTGTACAACACCATAACACTAACACTACTATGCTGTGATCACTGGCAAATGCATTCACTCTTCTTCTTTCACATTTTCCATATTACATTGCATGTTCTTTGCAGTGCTTCTGTGCATGCCGTTATCCATTTTAGACACTAACTTCACTACTATATTCCTGTTAAGATCAGTTTCTTAGATTTAGAGCTTCTTAGGGCCTCATTTACTCAAACATTATTCAATCCATTCCAAGTTCCAATACAAGTAAAACAAGACTACTCAGATTCCTTTCACAGTAAAGATAAGATGATAAGATACAACGTATTATTTTCGGTGTTTATTAATTTATAAGATGTGATCATTTATTTTAAATTATTTTGTTTTATCATGATACTTCAAAGAGAAAAGTGATGAGTTCAGAAATATCTTCTTATTCATATTTTATAAAAAATAAATATTTAAAATATAATTTCAATATATTTATAAAAAATATTTAAATAATTATAAAAAAATTAATTATTTTATAAAATATATATTTAATTTGTTTATGATTTTTTGTTTAAATAATAATTTTACCTAAAAATAAATTTTAATTATTACAAATTTGAAGAAAAATATTATAATTTATTATAAAAATTTCAATATTACGTGTGCATAAAAAATTAATTATATATATTCAAAATTTTAAAAATTAATTAAAAAATATTTTTAAAAATTATATTACTTTAATAAAAATATTTTTATCATTTAAATATAATTTATATTTTATTTTATTTTTTGCTTATCTTAAACATAAACAAAATCACACAATATTATTTATTTTATTATTTTGATATACATCAAACATAAAATAATAGTTTATTATTATCTTATTATATTATATTTTTATCCAACTCTTGTATTATAACATTTTATATCTTGATCAAACAGACCTAAAACGTTCATTTTATTTTCTGCCAAAAGTGGAGGATAATAGTATTTTGTATTGTTTAAATGTTTTTATTATTATGAGAGTTTATTAAAAATTATAAACTTATGAGTTATTAACAAAATTTTTAATTTATCATAAATGGTTGATTTTTTTATAGAATGTCAAGCTTTGATATCTAGAAGTATTAAAAAAATTAAAATTAAATTCTATATAGTCACATCTTAAGTCGTTCACAATTTATACATATTTTTGTAGTAATTGTTATAAATGTTAGTCGGGTTAGAGTAACAATTATAGTTGAAATAATAAGGTAGTAAAAAGGGTGAGTTTTACATAATTTGATACTTTTGCTTCTCTTTAGTTGAATTTCTAAGTTGTTTCTTTTTACAAAAATTGTAGTAATTTTCTGGCTTTAATTAAAATTAAAATTTTTAATTAACTCTAATATTTTTTAAAACCTTCCAAACTAACCGCTAAAATTTATCATTTTGTAGAAAACCAAATTGAGGGATAATGTCACCCAAATGTGATCGAAATTAAGAGGTCACTTATCGAAGAGAATATAAAAATGTAAGAATTGTGGTAGTAGAAAAACCCATGAACTTAATGTCTTTAAGATATTTGGGTTAATATATGGTGCCGAATTCATTGCGTGATTTCTTACTTAACCCATAAAAATAAATTCTCCTAAAATATTTACTGCTCTCACTATCTAAGAGATATGTAGAAAATGTATTGAATTACAAAATGGTGACATAAAATAAACAAAAACCATTGTCAAATTAATTTCAAAATTAAACATCTCAATTTAAATTAAAAATAATAAAGATCAATGAAAAAAATTAGGAGGATAAATTGAAAAAAAAAACGATAAAAACAAGAAAGGGAGTATATGTAATTTAGCCTTTGAAGTACAAAAATTCATAATAATTGTAGGGTAAATAAAAACATTTTAATGAATGTACTAGTATACATTATTATATCTTATCTGTCCCCCTCAATTATTTATAGGCTTTCTTTTCTAGTAAATCACTTCCCACTTTAAAAAAGTTGGTCAAAGAGAAACAAAAGTAAGTTCAGAGTAATAAAGACATGGATAAACGAAGTACGGTTTTAGTTTTTCATGATAAACTTGCTAGTTGCTGCGTTCATTTTTTTTTGAAGGTTGAGTTTGGAATCATTGAATTATTTTGATATGATCTAATTTGATGAATGATTTGATTTAATCACAAAAAGGTAACATATGAAGCGACAAATTGCATATATTAGTAAAAATTGACTAAATTGATAGATAGTAAGGCATTTAAGATATGGTAACTGGACTTTAATTAAATTTTCTGTTAATTATATGAAAACATATTGGTAGAGGTTATATATTTTAGTAATTTTAAAAATATATATTTATTTATAGGTTAAATAATACCTTTATCATTCTAAAAAATGCATCTGATCAATTAATTGTCCACTTTAAATAAATAAAAAGACATAACAATGTGATGCATGTATTGTTGAATTTATGCATGAATGTATTTATATTTTAAAAACATTAAATTAATTTAATAAATTATATAAAAAATTACGATGAAATATTTAATATTTTTTGTATAAATTTATTTCTGAAAATTCTTATGTATTTGATGTTTTGCTTGGCATGTATTATCATTTAAATAAACAATAAATAAAGTAATTGATTCAATTTAAATAATAAAAGACCGGATAAAATTAGATTAAATTTTACATTAAATTCAAATTATTCCAAATTAAATAGTATTTTAATTTAACGTTTGAATAAGATAATTTTGTTTTAAAAAATCCAAATGAAATTGTGAATATTCTTCATTGTCGTTTATAGGTAATGAGATTGGAGTAAGTGTCCTTTTCTGCCAAAGTATTGTTTAGACAAGGGAACACTAGGATCTGCAAGATTGTTAAGGACATTGCCAATGAAATTATAAAATTGCCAAAGTGAAACTATTTAAACAAAAATTAGCTTCCTTATAGGACTCAGCTGAAAAAGAAAGGAAAAGAAAAAGGACCCTTATCTTTGCCTCACCATTTACAGAACCTCCCATAACTTTCTTCATCAAAGAGCATAGTAAGAAGAAGAAAATGATAATTTTAAACACACAATGAATGAAAAACTAAAGGGGTTATCCAATGAAACTAGGATGCGTAATGGGGTGCCATGGGAAGTGAGTGGGCAACAAACCTTTACAATAAGTGGAGATATGATGTCCACTTTTGTCCACCCTTTGCCTAGTGCTTCAAGACCATGAGACAACAAAGGCAGCACAAAAATCCTCCTCTTACATGTTCCAAATTCAATCACAAGTGGCCACATTTGAGAAATTCCCTTGTATTAATAAGAATTTTGTTATACTATGTTTCCATTTTTTAATAATTATATTCACATATATGAAAAAATAAATAAATAAATAGTGATCTTAATACCTTACCAACCATATTGGTTCAAGTCATGAATGCTTGATTTTTCTTTAACAGATTTAGTCTTGTCTTACTATGAATGTTTTTTACTCAAACAAAATTATATTCTATGAATATATTTGTGATTTAGCATAACCATTTAGAATATCACATAATTTTTAATTTATTCGTTTAGTAATGAGTACATTAATTGAACCAAGCTTCTCCAACATTTTAACACTTGGCACCCAATTCCCTTGGGAAGCATCAATTTGACAACCAGAAGAAACCCATTAATGAGAATATACGGTCGAAGATGCTTGCGCACGATTAGTTTGTGTACAAAGCCACTATTAATTAAAGTGTCTAGTAAATAAAACACCCCTGACAAGTCATAGTAATTTGTTATAAGTTAACTGTTAAAATATACAAGTTTAATTTATTCTTTTGTTCATCAAACAATTTTATTAATTTATTGACTAAAATAAATATAAAGTCCTGAATAAATTACAAACTTGTGTTTATTATATACACTTAAAGAGTTTTTTTACGTGTGAAAATTTTCTCTATCTTAATTTGGGATATCTTTTATTTCTTTTAAAAATTTGTTGAACATACACAGATTAATCTCGATGGTAATTAACAATGAGGACCAAGCCCGACACTCCCAAAATTCTTCTGTTCCATAAAACCTTGCTTTTTCCCCTATACACATATATAAGCATTATTAATAATTAAAAAATTATGATTAAAATTTAAACATAAAATTATTATTATATACGTGCATATATATAAAATTACAATTCTAACAATTAATTTCCAATCTATGACTATAACTATAATTCTTTACTCTTTTTCTCAAAAGTGAGTTCTTCGTCAAATCCAAATGTTTCACTGAAGACGTGAACAGTGGATTTATTGATATTGGCAATTAAAATGGTCCATTAAGTTGAATTAAGCCAATTGGATTAGACTTAACCTATGTTGTCATTCACGTTTTATCTCAACATTGTAATCATTAGATTTATTTGAAAAGAAGTAAAGCTATGAAATAGTTTTTACTTTTTGTAATTTTTTCCCCTTTCCAAAGAAATATCATTGTGGTAAAAGGAGTGCAGCTTCCATTTTGCCGCTTTGACATCACATGCCATTTTTGTTATGTCCAGCGTTCAACAGTAACACTCAATATGAAATGATATGATATCTATTTTTTTAAAATTATTAGATAATTTATAATTGAGTAATTTTCCATCAAATATCTTTTAATTTTTAATATATCATAACAATCATAATCATCAATTTAAGAAAGATATAAGATTTCCTTTCAAACTTATGAGCACACTAACAGGCACCCTGAAATTATATGCTCTAAGATTATGTGATTATGAACATTCATGTTGTGTCATATGTTAAACTTTTACAAAACACATGAATTATCACACGAGGGAATGATATTATATGATATCAGATCATGGAAAGCTGATCGTTTTTAAGGGATTCATTGCAATTCAATAGTATTTCCCACGACAAGGCAACCGACATAAATGGTAAAGGGAACTCTCAAAATGTTAAAAAAGTTAGAAATTCAGTTATGATGATCTGATTAAGCCAATAAAAATTAAGTGTTGCCCAACCCGAGCTTTTACCCTTTGTTTTTGGTCCATGGGTTTTTGCTGTAAGTGCAATTTGTGTTCCTCTTTTGATGGATATCCTTTTTTGGTTAGTAGCTGGACTTTTAATATGATGTACCAATGCTTGTACTTTTTTCTTAAAATTTTATTTTAATGTTGCACCCGATTCCTCTTTTGGGCTTAATTGTAAACAGAAGACATTGTACTAGGAGTTGAAATCAAATGTAATGTAATGTTATATCAGGGGTGAAGAAGATTTGGTCGAGGCCTGAAAAAACTCTATTTGGGTTTTATTTTTTTTTATGGGGTATGATAAATAAATAATAATATAGAAAAATTTTAATATAATAATAACAAGATGAAACTATAGTTGCTAAAAAAAGTTAGTGTTTAAAAATCACCTGTTCGTTTATTGAATTATTTATAAAATTTGCTTCCTTTTTTTTCTTTTTATTTAATGTTTAAAGTTATAACCCACCATTGTTTCCATCAAATAATGAAATACTATATTATAGTGCAGTATAACGAGAAGCCACGGAGAAAAATGAAGCACAATTTTCATATTCCAATGATTCAGTTGTGGCTTAAGTAACTAAATTAATATAATCACCGGCCATTCAATGAACATTTGGCAAACTCTTGGTCACAATCATGATTCATGCATTGTCAAGTTATCTCAAATGGTGCAACAGAGTGCGGATCTGATTATAATTGTCTAATTATAGATCAAGAAGTCAAATGGCTTTTAATTAGTTTATTCTACCAACGTCCTAATTAATATTTAATTAATTTTGTTTATACAAATTATTCAGCTCAGTTTCTATGTATGTTTTTCTATTATGCATGCATGCACCATTCATTTCTTTTTTAAGCACTTGTTCCCTGTTTTAATCCTAAACATTAATTGCTTTAGTAAAACTACGTGCCGATCAGGGCAAAGTTTGACATTACATTACCTTATGATTTTGGTGATTAAAAGTAAAAATTTTGTCCTCTGAAGGTTTCAGCTTGGTTTTCTATTTATTTTTTTGAGTTATTTTTATATTAATGTTTTTAAATTTTTTTATTATAATTTAATTCTTTAAATTATTTTTACTTCAATGTTTTTCTCTAATTCTACCTTGTCTCTAATCCTTTTCCTCTGCATTTCCTCTTACCTGTCAAATCACTTATCAAACCTCAAACTTCCATCTTATTGTCATTAATGATTTTTATTATCAACTTATTTAGGTTAAGTATCAAAAAACATCATTTGAATCAACCTAAAGAAGATATATTAGTGTGGAAAAAAATAAAATTTAAAAAATATTGAGATGAATCCATTAACACTCTAAAATGTTTGTTGTACATTTTTTAAAAATGATTTTTATATAAAACACTCTTTTTTTAGTAGTTAGTTAAATTAATAATAATAATGTTTAAATCAAAATTTTAAATAAAAATATTGATGATAATACACATTTTAGAGTGATAATAGATATTTCTAAACGTCTGTATAAATCTCAAACTTTCATCTGTATCGTCATTAATTACTTTTATGATGAACTTATATATGTCAAATGTAAAAAACGTAATTTGAATCAAAACGCTAAAGAAGACATTATAGTGTAAAAAAATATTAGAAGAAAACATCAGTAGAAGTTAAATTTATATTCGTGTGAAAAAAATAACTCAAGTAACTAAATGAAATTAATTAATTAAAAAGAACAAAGTAAAATTTAAATTAATTTCAAAGAGTTACTTTAGCATGGGACACTGTTTCCTTTCTTTAAAATTAGTATTAAAAATAAAAAAATTAAATAGAATTTGGAGAATGACAATTACCTTATTTTTTATTTAAATTATTCAAATAAAACACATTTAAATTGCATATATATTATAATTTGACATGCAAATTACTTCGAATAAACTTATTTATAACACGCTCATGGGTATAATACGTTCATAGGTAATGAATGAACCAAGTTTTTATCACTCCATTAAATTTATGTATTTCTAGAGAGTAAAAGTTTATAATTAAGGGTGTGTTTGATTAATGAAACAGTTTAATTAAATATTTATTTAATGTTTTTTATAATACAAACAATTATAGCATAAATTTAGTCATAAATTTTATTAAAATAAGTTACAAAATATTGTTCTAATAAGTTATATAAAAGATTATATAAATTAATTTAAAAAACCTTCGTCGATTCAGCAAGAAGCCTATAATATTTTTTCTCTGTGGTGATTTTATATTATTTTGTTTTTTCTTCTTAAAAAATAGGAGTAGTTATCTTTCTTTTTCTTCCACTTTCATCCCCTATTTCAGAGTGCATTGAACCTGTAAAGAATAAATATTTTAGCTTAAGCAGAAGATGGACCTTCGAATTTTGCCGCGTCACGGGGACTTTTAAGGAATTTTTTTTTTTTTACCAAAACTTAATTAAACTTCAATGGGAGAAAATAAGGGAATTAAAAAAATGAATTAATTTTTTTCTTTAATTTTATTTTTTTTGTAACTTCCTTTCTTCATATTTATTCTTTAAATAAATAATTAAAATTTGTTTACAAAAATTCATTTTTTTTAAGTTTAATTTTAGTATATTGTTAGTGTAAAAAATGTTACAACATGTTAATCAATAGTCAATAAGAATATATTATATATATATATATATATATATAATTGTTATATTAATTACTAAAAAATAATTTTTTTTGCTGATGTAGAAATTCTCAATCCGATAACAGTTTTAGATATATAAATTAAATTATTCTTTTCATCCAACTATTTAAGGTTTCAAAATGAGAATTCAGAATACGAGAAGTACTCCCTAGATTAACAAGTGTTTTAACTTGAGCAAATATGCTCTCATTGTATAACTTTTAAGTACTCGCTTGCTCTAGCTCTTTTTATAATATAGGTTTATTAAAATGTCATATTAAAATATATCAACAACATTTATCTCTTTAATTTATTATTCCATCAAATAAATATTATTTAATTTAATTTAATTAATCAGCATTTATTTTTCAATTAAATTGTTTTCTAAATGCAGATGGATTAAGAACTCACTTATTTAATTACAAAAAGATCATAACTCTCAATTATTGAATAAAAATACAAGGTTTTGAGAGTTTTGGGTAGAAAAAAATTGACAAAAAGATAATGTTTGATTAAATTTTAAAAAATTAAAATTAAATCTTTAAATAAAAAACTACAACTTTTTAAGAGATGAAATATTAATTATGCTAGCAAATTTAAAAACTAAAAATATACATAATTAATAGGTATAAATTACCCCAAAATATATTTTTGGAAACAATCCCCTAAAGTTTTTATTTGATACAATCAACGCCGTTCAAACAAATAGTGCATTAGATCTTGAACGGTACAAATGTACAATTGCATTGTACCTTGACTATTTAGGGTTTGCGCTAGAAACCAAATCACCCCTTACCTTTCAATTAGTCTAATATAAACTTGTTTAATAATCGATAATTTACTCGTAAATCTCAAACCTAGTCATCGTTTATTTAAATTAATAAAAATAATGTGGATTTAACTTTCAAAACAAAGAACGGTGAGAGAGAAAGAAAGCTCTGACTTGCACTAATCACTCACATGTGAGGCCTCCGACACACAACTTGACGTTTAACTCATCCTAACCTGGACAACATTTTTTTGTTGGTTTTCGCATGCATGCATGTGACATTGAAAAACCAAACACTAATTATAATACAATTTTTATATTTAAATTATTACAAATAATATCGTATATAAATTAATTTAAATGACCTTATACACGTTCTATGAAAACAACTTCTAATTTTTTTTTTATTTTAATACTTTTTAAATGTAACTTACCAAAATAAATTTTATAATTAAATTTACTATATAAATTATTATCATTTAAAATAATTTATTAAATCAATAATTAAGTAATTTTTTTATTCAAACATCTCAAGAATATAATTAGAAAATAGAAATGCTTCTAACAATATTTAATTTAAAGTGTTAAAAATACATTTCTCTTAAAAAAATATACTAGCAACACATTTTTTTTCATATTTTTATAATTTTTAATCAATAACTATTGACTGTATTAGAAAAATGTGTGCTAGCTATCTCAGTATTGGAAGCGTTCTTCTTCTCGTTAAAGTATTCTTCGTTAAGAGGATTGAACATTTTAATAATGAGTGTCATTATTGAGTGAGGTATCATTCTTCTATAAATTGGAGCCATGCACGAACCTTACAGCCCCACTTGAGTTAATCCAAGGAAAGAGAGAACCAGATTCAAATCCCATTAATTCCTCTAGCTAACATACAGATGCATGCTACCTCATAAAGAGAAACACCATGTCCATGGATCCACCGAAGAAAACTAACAAGATCAGAGAAATTGTTAGGCTTCAACAGATCCTTAAGAAATGGAGAAGGGTAGCCAGTTCTTCAAAAGCAAGTAGAAATAACAACAGCAACAAAAGCATCAACTTTCTGAAAAGAACACTTTCTATATCCGAACGTGAGGGAGGTTCCAACAACGTGGTTCCCAAAGGGTATGTTGCTGTTTGTGTTGGCGTGGACCTTAGCAGGTTCGTTATACCAACTGAGTATTTGGGTCATGGTGCCTTTCACATGTTACTAAGAGAAGCTGAGGAAGAATTTGGGTTTGAACAGACTGGTGTTCTGAGGATTCCTTGTGAAGTGCCTGTGTTTGAGAGTATCTTGAAGATAGTGGAGGGTAAGGACAAGTTTTCTACTCAGAAATGTAGATTTAGCTTTGAAAAGATGATGGGCTATTGTTCCTCAAACCAACTTGCTTATTCTCATCAACCTCAAAGTCCAATGTGCAGATAGACTTAGTGATTTTGACATTTTCATTTATACATTTTTTTGCTTTCTTTTTCTTTTGCTCTTTGTGGAAGCTAATCCATGTATGAGGGTGAGAGTCAATTCAATAACTATAAATGAGACAACCCGTTTAGGAATTATATATGAAGTAGAGTACAGCTTTTGTTGTCCAATTTTTATGTTTTACAGGTTTCTAGTTTGGCAACACTACTACTGTCTTTTTTTTCTTTTTCTTTTTGTTAACAGTTATTAATGTTTCCATTTATTTACATTTATTTACAAAATAGTGAAACATTGAACCCTATAAAAATATTTATCGGATGTTGATTTGATTTTAGAGGTCCAAGGCCTAAAACAACCCAAATGAAGGATAAATATGGAACAACAATAAAAATATTTGTCACTTAATTTATTACGAAATAACTTTTTATATCACTTATAACATAATTATAAATACAAAAATATTTAACTCCCTTTCTTGTTGCCCTAACCCTCTCCTCTATCGACAGTGTAACCATCACTTTGGTCTACTTTCCCTACCATCCTCACTGTTATGATTGCCTTTATGTTGTTATTTAATAGGAATTTTTTTATAAGTTCTTCCTTTCGTTTCTATTATCATTTATGAAGAGTAAAATTAGTGAAATAAGAAAAAATATTTAAGGTGAATTAATAAGAGTAATGAAAAATTCATAAGAATATTGTATGATTTTTCTAATTTTTGTAAACTTAAATCAATAAACGTGATAATAAAATTTATGATATAAATTCTTTTTATAAGAAAAAAAAACTAAATAATAACTTATTAGCACATTATTTGAATGCACTGTTAACTAAAATTTAATCAAAATATTTGAGTTGAAAGACAATTAAACGCCTCAAGTGGCACTTGACTATTCATTCTGAAATCATTCCCCATTCTGGCAACAAATTACTTTGCCTGATATACTGAGACGAAACTTGACAAAAACGAAGAAGGCCTGCATAAAGCAATTTTTACTTTGTTATAAGCAAATGGAAAACATTACATAAAAATGAATATTTCAAAATCTGAATGTATTAAATATTTTTTTTTTAACATTTTTTTTTAATTTTCTAAAGGCAAGTCAAAAGTGTGTACTGTATTTAACGTAACGCACTTGAAGAAATTATTCGAAAGTGAATTTTTATTAGCTTGATAGGTCTTAAGGTATACGATAATATAATCAATAATATGTAAAGTTGATTTTAATTAAGCGGTTAAATGTAATTAAAATATATATTTATACTTAGAATATATTTTATTTAAAATATGGAAAATAATTTTATAAATTAAAAAAATGAAACTAAAAGCATGTTTATTTGATTTTTAAAAAGAATTTTTTCTTTTTAAAAGCTAAAAATACAGATATTTTTAATTTAAATAAAACTCTTTAAAAATGTAAACAAAATTTTTAAGATTCCCAACTTGGGTGAGATGCCCAAATGAGATTAACATACGGATAGTCTAAGGACTTGTCCCATCTTAAATGCCACGTCATCGTTCCCCTTTATTTGAATTCTCCTCTCATGTGACTTTCTCTTGTAAAATCGTGGAGATTACAAGTTACAATGTGAGTGTCATCTGCACTTGGCACACACGTTTCAATGATGCAGCATGCTAAATTTTATTGTATAAATTACAGTCACTTGCCTCAAATCTTGGTCATTTAATTAAAATTTATGACTGTTATATCAAGTTTAATTTTGATATGTACGAGCGTAGAAGAAATTCATAATATCATGTTATGATATGTTGTCAGATTATTTAATGAACTTGATTAGAAACACTTTATTTGTAAAAAACAATTCACTGATGTACAAATTAAATTAATTTCCTTCTCAAACTTCTATTACGCAATTCACATGCGAGCATTCATTCCAGCAGCAAAAAAATTCTGAGAAATCATCCCTCGTTATCCGTGGTACACCACAAGACTAGTTAAATTGCAAGCTACTGCATCAAATGGAATCTTCTATTAAGTTCAAGGGGACTTCTGTTGACAACAATAATATGTAGCACATGGCCAAATAATTAGTAGCATAATTAATATTTATGTGTTCTGCGTTCATCAATTTAGCTGCAAAATACATTATTTGAAGGTTACTAGCTAGCGTCTTAGTTTCTCAAGAAACTGTTTTACACACATGCAAATCAAACATGTTGGCATTTAAAATGCAATAGATCATGTTCAAACAAGGTACAGTGGTAGATAGTCAAATAGCTATCATTAGATCCAAATTCGTAGAATATGATAACTGCACTTGGGTCCATGTATAATCTCAGCAGAAGAATCCAGAAGCAATTGTAGTCGGATATATTACCAAGGAGACAACGTGCTGCCTCCATATCAGAACAATCATAATCATTAGAATATGTCTGTGTAAGTGCAAGTAATGAGGAAATAAGCACATATAAATTTAATCTTCCGAAATTTCTTATAACTTTCTTATTTATTAAATTAAAATTATTTATACTTTTTACATTGTTAAGATATTAAATATGTTTATATTTTTTTATCGTAGGAAAATTGATAGGAGGATATATATAGCACTATTAAAAAATAAAAATAAGAGTTAGTTTAGTCCTTGTTCATCAGCTTGTTATGAAGATATATAAACTCACGTTCAAACAAGATGGAATATTAAGGAGTAACAAAGTAATGTCCTGTTGTCCATTTGACGGAGCAGAAGATGTCGTTCGGTGAAAGAAAATGTTTTGCTTGGTGTGAAATATTTGGTTTTGACAAATCATGATCGTGTTATATCTATAAACCTTGGTGTTTCTTTAGTAGGAATATCAATTGGATATGGACATAATGGGTGTTTGGAAAAAAACATCTTAGTGAAGATGAGTGCTTGCAAAAGAAGTGCTCCTCTTTATTTGTGATTTATTGGGTTTCTCTTCGAAAATGGTCTTTATTAGTCCATTTGTAGTGTGATGATCATTTCAAACTGCTCCGATTTTTAACTTGTTTAGACCTTTTGCCACACCAAAATGTGAGCAAAGGGTAGATGAAAGAAAATGAAAAGAAAAAAATAAAAAGTGAAGAGCATTTACAAGAGACATCTTAACACTCAAATAGTAATTGTCATCCAGTCATGATGTCTTGCCCAATCTCAACGCAATCTAACAGACTGAAACATAAATGTAACCTAGAGCACTGCAATTACAGAATTTAATTTATGATCCTGAAAAATATGTTCAGCTGCTGAAGAATAAGAGAAAAATGGCCTTCGACCACTTACTAAAGGAAAATCAGGTGTGTAAGACCAACCCGCACACCAAAATACATGCAACATTAACACCCACAATATCAATGGCCTATGAACACTTACTAAAACTATACATGGTTTCAAATTTAACAATGGCATTAAAATTTCAGGATAGAAAATAAGTCAATTGAATCTCGAATGAACAAGAACAAGTGTCCTACTACATGTAAATTAATCCTCTCTACTTTCTTATTAAGTGCATTGTCATGTTTCTAAATTTGTGAAATCTTGAAAAGAATTATTAGCCACACATTAGAAGTTTGAGCGAGGCATTGCAAAATTATATAAAACCACTGAGTTATTTTTCAAAGAGCCAACATTGAAGGAGCTACTTATATTTTTTTCATACATTAAATTAGTTTTTGAAAACCATACTTATGTATCATATAACATTTTCAGACATTCTTTTTCCCTCTCAGATATTTATCATTTATCATTTATCATTAGACCGATTAACTTAACTGCATTAAAAAATAATGAACGCCTGGGCAAGGCATAACACAGACTATGATCATATACCACATGTATCATATTTACGGTACACCTTATTTTCAACTTATAGAAATTGTTTACTACTCTCTTAAGTTTTGGTTAGCTTATTTTAATAAATTTCTTAGCATAAATTATTAGAAAAAATTGATTTCAGTTTATTCCAATAATTTTATTGTTAAATTTACCATACAAATTATCATGTAAAATGAGTTTATACAAAAAAGCTAAGAGTGAAAGAGTGAATCATCTATTGTTTCAACTTTTTGACAAGTAAATGGAATAAAAACCTCTCAAAGTTACATTGTAGACGAAGGAGACAAAAAGAAGCATGCGTGAACATGGCGAACAAGGCATTTTGGCATGCTGATCAATTCTCAGAATCGTTGAAATTTGGAAACGTGACACATTTAAAGACCTTGCACCTCGAACACAAGACATATCCAACCTGAATTGAAGTTATTAATCAGTATATATATCATTGATCATATTAATAAAATAGTTAATGATGATGGATGTGCTTACGGCTCTGCAAGAGGGACATCGCCGGTAGATACGTTTGTTTTCAGCTTTGATATTAGTCTTTTGTCCTTTACAAAAGTCACACACTAACCATCCTTTTGCATTGCAAAGTTCACAGATAATACCTACATCTGCATTAACCTTAGTTAACACACGAACATGTTAGGAGCATGGTTTCAAGTTCAAATAAATTAAAATTAAAATTAAACCAGCAAACAAAAGAAGATTGATGTACCTGTTGCTGAATGGGAGTGCAATGGAGGGGCTTTATGTAAACAAAACGGCTATGTCTAAGACTGGAAGTCGGAATTGAAGGACAGAGAGATGCTGCAAATGCAATGGACATCGTTGCCATTCCTCTCTGTTAGGACTCCACATACCTTATCCCTTCTCCTTCTTCCTCGTCCACATTTCTATTTCTAACCTTGTTTTCTCCAAAAATAACACCCCTGCCATTATTCTAACCAATTAATTAATTTTGTTATTAAAAATTATAATGTAACTATCGATTTACTTAAAATACGTTATACCATTTATTCACAAACTGTTATGTTAACAAAATTTATGAATTTTCGAATAATTATTATCTCTAATTCTAAATACATTTCTCTTTACAAGACTCTTTACTAGTTATTTCTCCTATTAATTATTTTCTTGGAAAAATATTTTACTAGTGATAAAGAAATTAATTAATTAAAAGAATAAAAAATAATGGATATCTTCATTTTAAATATAATTTTGAAAATATATTAAACTTTTTTGATAAATTTAATATAGTTAATAAAATTAAATAATTTTTAAAACTTTTTGAAGTAGTTAAAAAATAATATATTTAAAATTATATATAATTAAACGTTATATTTAGCATATATTTTAATTCATTCATATATAAAAAAATTTACATAACAAAATATTAAAGTTAAACTTATAAATATTAAATTTATTGAAATGTGAAAAACTATTTTTATGGATTTTGTATTGGGCCGGGCCGTATGCAGTGTATAGGAGATGGGCCAAACAGGGGAAACGTGAGGTGGCTTCCTCCCGCAAAACATTTCCTCTATTGTTTCTCTAAGAAATAGAAAATAGAAGGAGCGAAGAAAGAAGCAACCGGAAAGAAAAACCCCATACCCAAACCCTTCTAATCTCTTCCCAGCGGTGAACGATGATAGAGCTCGCAACCTCTGAAGCTGCAACAACGCTTCCGGATCGGTCATTGTCACAGAAACTTTGAAATCGATTGCGGAACAATGAAGAAGCGCAAGGAATTCGGCTATGAATTTCCTTCAATTTTTCCCGCTGCGAAATCCAGGAGACTTGTAAGTGGTAGCTGATTTTCTCCTTGCTATCCTATCGCATGTGTATTTTAGGTTTCATCGGTATTTACTAGTTGAAGTGAAAATTTAAGGAGCGAGAATGCGAGTTATACAGTGCGATGATGGAGGAAGAGGCAAATGTAACGGTGAATCAACCCTGTGTGGACCCTACTCCTGCATCTGTGACAGCCACGGAAGAGAGAGCGCTTGTGCTTTACGATCCAAGCACTACACCTTTTCTCAAGTCACCAAGCTCTTCTGAGTTCTCTATCGTTGTTAAAGCTGACTTGATTCCTGGTTTAAAGGGTAAGCGTTTTGGATACAGGGTGCGTTTGGATACGCAACTTATTTAAGTACTTATTTAATTAGCTCTTTTTGAATAATTATTTATGTCATGTGTTCAATAAAACTTATTACAATAGGTTGAAAAACAACTCATTTTAATAAGCTAGGTCAAGAAGCTTATTGCAATAAGTCATAAGCTGTTTTCTATAAACTGTTTATAAGCTCTTTCAAACAGGCTGATTTAAGTTTTCCTTTGAAAATTGAAACATGCATATGGTTTAATTGTGGTGTTGCGGGTGGTATTATGATTGATTGATTCATTATTCTTTTGCTGTAATCAAAATGTATGTGAAATGGTTTAAAGGAAGAAAAAGCATAACGTTCTAAGCAATATACTCTTTGGCACTTTCTTCGTGTGAGTCTCCCTAAATTATTCGGTTCTATTCTCTATAAGTAGGGATAGCATGGGTGTTTAAAAGAATGTATTGTTGGTAGTTGTCTAACTTGCTTAGTTAAAAAATTTAAATTTAGTTACAAAAGCTCTATGGAATTTCAATAAATTTATTTTTTAGAATGAGCTCGAAGTCTTTAAAGTTTTCAACGGCATGGGATCAGTGTTGACCAATTTATTTTATATTTATACTTGTTTACAAAGACGTCAGTTTTTAGCATTGAGCTCGTAGCTCACATGAAGCCAACCACCGTCTTTCTCCTGCCCTTAATGTTATGGCTTGATCCTGCATCTGCTTCCTTTCCAGGGTCATAAGGCCTCGTACAAAAAAATTCTAATTTTCGTGTTTATACTTCAATTTTAGGGTCTATGAGTTTAATCTTCTCTATTTATTTATTTGCATAATGGATGCCAAGTAAACGTAAAACCCTTGTATGGCTGCAAAAAATGAATCTGAAGGCATAAATACTTGGGAGGAGAACAATCACATTTATGCCTTGTCTATAACTTGCTAATTTACACCTATCAAAGACTTTCTATATATTGTCTGGAAAATAAATTTCTATATAATTCTCTTCAATTTAATTATTCAGTTAATAATTTCACATGACCACGTTGATAATGCTCTCGCTATCAACTCAATCTAGGCTCAAAAATTGAATTATATTTGATAGATTAATATGGGATGGAATACTCTCAGTGATTGTATAGGTTGAATTGACAATTTTAAATGAAATTCAGTCTCTCGTATCATTTGCTTCTTTTGTGAACAATCAAATCCTACGGATTTTTATTGATTATCTTCCTGAAATATATCAATATAACTAAGTTCTGAAGTGTTTTCTGAATGTCCATGAGAGGATATTCAAATTATAAGTTTTATAAGATTTTGCTATGGAAATCAGAATGATCAAGGGCAGTGGTCATTTACAGATAAGATGATAAATGCATGGGAAATGTTATAAGGAACTGTTGAAAGGTGAGCCAGCCTAGATACAGTATGTGTATGTTTTTGTGATATTTATATATCAACATCATAAATCTTCCCAGGAATCTTCTACCAGTTGGAGTAAAAGAACAAAACTTTGTCCACGTGTAGTGGTTTTACAATCCTCAATATAATATTTGATTTCTTCGATGGCTTGGTACAATTTTGACCTGCAGTGGCATCCCATGACGACTACAGTTCTTCCTTGTAATGTACTGTAACGATGATCGTTGTAAATTGGTCGTGTGAATTAACTATTTCCTATTTCCAACATTCATGCAAACTTTGATGGCCAAGAGAGCAGAGATATTTGTCCTGTTTCCTTTTTAAGCTTAACTTTTCGAGGCTGCCCATATTAAATTAGGAGATGAAAACAACTCAGACCTCTGGCATCAAAACGATTATCTATCATCTTTTCCATCAATTATTCAACAACAAAGTTCTCACATTGCTTTTTTTTTTTTTTTTGTGTGTATTGTGGGGTGGGGTTGAAAATCCCTTTGTTTTCTTACTTATGATATTAGTATCACGTATTTTGGGCGATAGCATTTAATACGCAGCACAGTTCTTATCATGTTATAGATCTGTCTGGACTCCGGATATCTTTTGAACAATTATTGCCTCTTTTTCAGATTATTTATTATCATGGGGTGCTGCCAAGCAAAATGACCCTGTTGAAGATGCAGTGAGGAGAGAGAAGAATTCTGAAGTGTCAAAAGACGGTTTGGCTGTCGTCCCATGGGTTGCCTTCCATTCTCCTATGGCATGCGAAGAGATAGTTCCAGAAACAGGTCAACCTTTAGAGGCGGAAGAAGGTGAATTGATGGAAATGGATTAATCTAATGTCAATAACCACAGTGAGAAAGCTGTGGAGATTGGTGAGAAGTGGCGGCAGCTGGAGCATCATCATCATGGCAACCAACAACACCATATGAGGCTCAATCTGAAGCAGAACACTTCCACTCCTATTCATTGGTGCAAGCACCCCTGAGCCCCGGTTTGTTTATGCGTTTCTTCTGGTAGTGTTACGCTACTTGTGGTCACCAATTCCTCCAATGGCTTTTTTGTGTATTATGAAAGATAATATTGGAGATCTATCAAACTACTCAAATTTCACGGTAGGATAGTTGCAGGACCAGGAGTACGGCATACATGCACATTTTATTGCCATATCCAGGACCATTGATGGATCTCCTCTATTTTCATTAAAAAATGGACGCAATCTTGGGCATTAGAAATTTTTAAATCGTTAATAATTTTAGTAGTTGGGTAAAGAAATAGAGAGAAAAAAAAAGGATGGATTTGAACTCATTTCTAATATGGTACATTAAAAAAAACAAAAAAGAATAGAACTACTCATGCATTACTTTGTGGAGCAAGATATCAGAGAAATTATGTGAATGTTAAATATAGCTTATGTAAAGATTTTATAATATCATTAACCTGTATACTGAGACGGGAATATAGTTTAGGGTTTTAAAATAAAGAAAAGGAAATAAAATTTGTCATGCAAGTATAGGAATATACTCTAAGGAATATAAACAATATAATATTAGCGGAAATAATTAATATCTGCCATTTTGTGCTCAAAACTTCAATATGCGTCAATGTGTGAAAGGAAAAATAATTAATTGAAACAAAGCTTACTTATCTTACATTATATTCACCCTAGACAAAATAAAATAGCAGTTTCTTAATATAATATGCGTCGAGTTTAGTGTTGTTTTTTTTCAATCGATGGCGTATTGAGACATCGGAATGTGAAATTTGCAGTGTAAAAGATTTTAAACGTACAAGCACAATATATAATGCGTCAGGTTTCTGTTTGAAAAAACTAACTTATAGAATTCTAATAAGAGAAAAAGAATATATGTCGTACACTCTTAACACATTGTAATACTTATAAGTTTAAATTTCAATATTATTCATTGGAAATTTTTAGAATATTTATTATCTTTAATGTAAATTATTTCAATCTTCGGAGAGATCGATGCAAGAACTGACACGGTTTACCCCAACCCAAGAGAACAAAACAGTAGCAAACATGAGCCTCTGCTGATTGAACAAAATTCCGATAAAGTTTTTTGGCTTATATAATAAGAGGATGATATTTGTATAAGTTTGTATTATATTATGATTTTAATCATTTATTAATTATGTTAAAAAGTATATGTACTAAAAAATAACATTAGCATATAATTTTTTTTATTTAAATGTATTCCTTCATTTGATGCTATTATTTTTTCAGGTGGAAATTTAGATTTATTTTCATGTTCTTTTTTTTTTATAGGTTTTTCATGTTCTTTATTATTATTATTATTATTATTATTATTATTATTATTATTATTATTATTATTATTATTATTATTATGTCATGTGATTTTAATTTATTCATTTTTTATATTATAAAAAAAATTAAAATGATTATAATAAAACTCTTTATTATAGGAAAGTTCAAATTTCATATCAGAAAAAAAAATTGACAAAAAACACAACTTAATAATAACCCGTCCCAATGAAAGCAAACGAATAAAATCTCACATTTGTCCTGATAGGAAATCTTTTAATTTATCCTAAAAATATATTAAAATTGGTTTCAAAATAATCTGTTATTTGTTTTTGTTTCTTTATTAAAATTTGTCAATTGACTTTTATAAAGATAATGATGCATATCATACTAATGCATCTTTAATTGTAACAATTAAAAATATTACAGTATATTATAACTAAAATATATTTTATATTTATTTCTCATATAACACTTCATTGAAAATATGCATGAAAATAAAAAAAGTAATCATTTTATTTTATAATATTTTTAATTAATATAGTTAGAGACTCATTAATAAATCACATTACATTTACCGTACTGTATTATTTTTTAAAAATTAACAAATGAATTTTGATTAAGAAAAATAAACTATGTATCAAGTTTTTAAAAAAAATATTTTTCAACGATGAATTTGAAGTTTTAGTGGAAAGTAAACTGTAAGTGCAAATGGGCTTTCCTGTAATATTGAAGGTTCTCTGGAAAGGGCTATACTTTCTTCATCGTTGCTAAACAAAGGGTCATTATCACAAATGTCTATGTTGTGACAGGAATCTCCGTTTAAAAAACAAAAAAAACTTAACAAAATTTATTTGAGAATTAATCTTATTTCCACACTTTTTATCCTCAAAACATAAGATGAAACCTAAAATTAAGACAAGGGGATTAAAATAAAGCAATAGGATCTAACCAAAATAAATAAATAAATAAATAAAGTAATAGGATATAATTTATAATCATCATAAAGTAGTACTTTTGATGTTACACTAGCAGAGGGTATGAAATGATTTACCAAAAGTTAAAGGTGGTGGAATTAAACAGAAGGGTCCAAGTTTCCCATGGTTTCATCATAACTCACTGAAGCTGTTTCAGAGAAGGGGGACAGGTGTTACTTATTTTGCATCTCAATTTCATGCAAAGAAGCCACGACATGCAATGCACCTTCACCTCTTGCCGCGTAACCACCCACCACCTCCTCCTATAATGCTATATACCACTTCCCTTCTCTCACACTCTTTGCCCTCAACACAAATACTACTATTTTTCTATCAAAACTTTGGTTTGGTTGGGTTTTGAAAAAGCAATCAGAATGGCAACCATCATGTCTGATCAACCAAGAACTGCAGGGTCTTATTCCTATGGAACCACTACCTATGACACCAACAACAACCCATCTTCACGCCAAACCGTTAAGTTCATAACTGCTGCCACTATTGGTGTCACCCTCTTGCTCTTGTCTGGGTTAATCCTCACAGGGACTGTTATAGGCTTAATCATTGCAACTCCACTTCTTGTTCTCTTTAGTCCTATCCTTGTTCCTGCTGCCATTGTGCTGTTCCTAGCTGCCTCTGGCTTCTTGTTCTCAGGTGGGTGTGGCGTGGCTGCAATTGCTGCTTTGTCTTGGATTTACAACTATGTGTCTGGGAACCACCCTGCAGGGTCTGACACCCTTGATTATGCTAGAGGGATCATTGCTGATAAGGCTAGGGATGTGAAGGAAAGGGCCAAGGATTATGGAAGCTATGGTCAGGTTAGAGCTCAGGACACCACACAAGGATCTTATTGATCATGCTTATGCATGCATGCAAGAGGTTGAATTGAAGAAGGTGGTGGTGGCGGCGGAGGTGGTGGTGATGGTACCCTTACTGGATTTGCATGTTCAGGCCTTGTCAAATCATGCTGTTAATTTCAATCTTGTTTTGCAGTGTTCAGTTTGTTCTGGTTTTCTGTATTCCGTTTCGTTTTTGGAGCTAAATCTTTCGCCTTATTTGTGTAACCATCATGTTAATAAATCTCTTTTGTAGCTAGATCAATATTTCCTCTTGTTATCAAGATGTGTGTTGGGTTGTTTCCTCGTTTAATTTTGTAATTTCATTTCCCGGTTCATTGTTGGTAGCAGATTGATGTGCTGAAGATAGCAACACTAACATGGAATAGAGAGAGGAGCACCCCAAGCTTCCATGTATTATTGGTGAGAGGAATGAACAAATCAAAAGATAACTATAATGTAAAACAGATTTTTAAAATACGAACATAAATAAAGTTATAAACATCGTGTCAAGCATAATGAGGCCCAGACAACAAATTCTGAACTTGTTTTGCATGTACTACACATGACACCGTAACATAATGGAGCATGGAACAGGAATTAGGAATTTTGTCTTCAAATGCCACATGAACTGACAGTAGCAAAAATGTAAAGGGTTTGCTGGCTGTCCTATCTTAAATCTGATGCTGATTTGACATCATCATTTTGTGAAAGACACATGAATTGGATACCATAAAACATATAGTAATAATGCCCTTCTGATCCTGAGCCTCTGGAAGCGTTTAACAACCAGTCATAAGAGATTTATCTGTCACATTTATTTGTGGTTACTTGTGTCAGTGTTTGTTTAGAAATAATAATGTTTTCATCATGTGTCCCAAGTTCATTTTGAATTCCATAGTATATTCCTCCGAACAAGCATATTCATCTAGAACTAAATAGTAGCTGATGTTAGGTTGTAGGCATTTAGTAACTTTATAAAATTATGATCTGTGCTTTACTTCCGTGACTGTTCAACATTCTAAGCAACTTCGTATTAAAATGAATTTTGTGCCTATTTACTATCTTTTTCCTTCCCATGAAGGATTTAATTGATAACACACAACAGAAGCAATGAATGGCTGGTTGATGATGGAAAATGGGAATGAAGATTATATGGTTAAATAGTTCCATTAGGCTGCATTCCCATCAACCACAGAGTTTATCTCTCTGTATATATGAGTCCACCAGAGATCACCTCCTTTTGCCCCTTGAAGCTCAGATTTTTTTTAATTCAATATTTTGCAACATATTTCTACTTATATGCATGGATCTCTATTTTGGGGACTGGAGGGGGGGATGTTGCGTGATATATAAGTATTAAGATTGTCCAACGTAATAACATAATAATATGAAATACATAATTATATTACTGAAACCATTGAAAAGACAGCATGGTTATTAAATCATCAAACGAATGATTCGAAAAGGAACTAATAATTATTAACCGTGAATAGTAAGATTCTTAATTGAGCCATAGAACACTACACAGTGCGCATTACGCAGAATTTTGTGCAAACTGTAAACATCAAGGCTCAAGTGGCTTATCGTTTTCTTGCTTATAGAAGGCTTCATAAGTCTGCACTCTAGGCTTTGATTCTGGCAATTCCAACTCTTGCACGAAGCTATTAGTCATCTGGACGAAATCATTCTTGTGAACTTGTTTCCATTCCTTTCAGTAAAAAAATCAGAAAGAAAATAAGAACTTACCTCTAGAATAGGGAGATATGCATGAAAAAAATATTCAAATTGAATTTAGAACTTCAAAATGAAGAAATTAAAAGACGTGAAGATTGGGGACACCAACACAAACCATACATGTACAACCAAGTGAGTGAGTGTGTGTTGAATATATATGAAGAGACAATAATCATTGCAGCAGTGTTGAAATATATTAAGATTCACCCCTTAATGCCTCCAATAAGTTAATTAACTCCTAAAAACAAGATAAAACTTATGCTACAGCCTACAGGACTACTAATAAGCCAAGAGACTTGAAGAACAGAACCACCTCTAAAATTAACCTTGAATAAAACCTCAGAAGCTTCAAGTAATTAAATATGTTAGCCATTATCATGAATTAATTTTCCCAACATAGGAAGAAGAAAACAGAAGAATAACTATACACCAAAACATACGATAATTCTATTGATTTGAGTTGATCAAGTTCAAATAAGAAAGATCGCATGCTCACCTCAAAATCCCACTCTCCATACAAGTTAGGATCATTTGGGTTGCTCCAAACATAAGCATGAACTCGCAACTTCTCAGAATTTTGCTGTACAATTAAATTTAACACTCTTGTTAGGATTCTAGAGAAAGCACAGAATCTTTAAGATCATAAAGTAATATATTTTTGGGAAAACATAACAAGTGCCTCATTTGTGAATACAAAAACATGGAGTTAGACTAACCATCAAGGAAACCTCAACATCTCTTCTTGTATATTCAACATCCTCGAACTCATCTAAAATATCCAACTCCACACCCGAGATATCAAGAAGCACCTGACCAAAAAATAAAAAACAAAAGAGAATGGCTAATACTCTTTTAATCTTAGATTTGTTTTAAAAAGCAAAGATTGAATTGTGATGAAGAGAGAGAGAGAGAGAGAGAGAGAGACCCTGCCAGTAACTTTCTTATTCTGAACAGGGAGTATAGTGGGATAAACGCGATCCTTGATCTTAAACCTGTGACTAAAACAAAGGAGTGGGTTAGGTTAGAGAAATGGCAAAACCCATTGTCGAAAACAAGGTGGGCATCAATAAAAAGGCATCAAAAGAGGATTTTGGAAGGAATTGGAGAGAGAGAAATTAACGACTAACTAGTGTTGAAGGGTAGCGGGTGCGGTTGAAGGGACGCGCTTCAAGAGGACGTGGACAACCTCGTCGGCTAAGAGGCTACCATAGACGAAGACGTTGTGAGTGTCGCCACAATTCACCTTCAAGCTCATCTTCTCCGTTCTGTTCTGTTCTTCCTCTGCTTTCGCTAAACTAGCTTTCTTATTAGCTAAACTCACATCGCTTTAACAGTAAATAACATTAAAAATAAATAAAACAAATTAATGATTTGATGTCATTAATAAAAAGATTTGGGTGGATTTAGAAATTAGAAGTCATTCTTAGTTTTTTCTAAAATTGCAAAACTTCTCTATCATTCGCTAACTTATTAAAATGTTATACATATTAATTTTTTACTTTATTATGTATTATTATTTTATACAAAAAGAACGAAATTAAATGACCTTTAGTATTAAAGATAATTTTAAAATTCTGATACTACGATATTTAAATCAATTTTAAGAATAATTTGATAATTTAGCCATAAAAATTCTCTTAATTAATAGGATCTTAATCTTTAACCATTGTGTAGGCTTATGGGATGATAAAACCCTTCAAATAATTATTTTAAAAAAAGTATAGCTCATTCTTTTAACTAAGTTGTTTTACATAAATAATTTTGGGTAAATTACCCTTTTTTCTTGGTGAAGCAAATTTTATCTATTTTTAAAAATTGTAAATTTTTATATTATCAACTATTTAGATTTAAGAATATATTGTAAATATCATATTAATTATTACAAATAGGTTAAATTATAATTTAACATTTTTATATTTCACCCTGTCAGTATATTTAAATTAATTTTTCGAAATTCTAGTTTAAAAATGTTCAAATTTTTTTTCACATTTCTAAAATAATTATTTTATTACCAAAAGTGTTCTATTACTTCGTAATATATCTTGATTTTATTAGTTTTTATTAACTTATAGTAATAAAGGGTAAAACTACAGAGACAGAATTTCACCTTGATTTTTTGTTTAATTTAAACCGAGTTTTTGCCTAATTCAACTCAAATATATTGATCAGCAAAACTGACTTTCCATTTAACTTTATCAGATTCAAACCCTTAACATACTTGATGGTTGAAACTAGAAATCTCTTGTATTTTGTAGTCTATCAAAATCAAAAACAACAAATTCACACGACTTGATAATTGCTTTGGATGCACCACCATTTAAGTAGATGTTACTTTAGAGCCATATGATGGAATAAGGAAATCCATGGTACACAAGATTTAACGCAACATAAACAATATCCAATGTAAGCGATTACACAAATCGATGACTAGTTCAGAAAAGAGATGACAAGATATAATCTAGCCGGGCAAGATTCTTAATCACAGCAACTAGTTCACATGCTCATTGGCTCCGGGGCACCAAGAATGTCTAGCAATGAGTTATGAGCCTCCAGTTCCTCATGCCATATTGGAAGTTGATCGCCAGGGTAGAAATTCCTGGTCACTCCCTCAGAGTTTATCTACAAGGATTTCAAAATAAGGGGGTTTCAAATTATTGTGCGTAAGAATTATATGAAGACCTTATTTTTTAAAACACAAATCACTGAGTAAGATGTCTTACTATGACTGTTCGGACAACCCCACCACTTGCACCATCACGAGCAATAGCCAGTGAAACTGCCTTTTTTACTAAATCCTGCCGTACAACAAATACACTGTCAGCAACAAGGATTCAGATATAAACTTCACGCGTACATCCTAAAAAAATCATCATTAAATTGTCTAATAGGATATAAATTATTAACCATTGCTGACATCTGAAGCGTAATGTCGCCATAACAGGAAAATCAGAGCAGGTCCAAAAAAAACTAACATCCACAACAGTCTTTTTGGTAATAAAGTAATTATTTTTCAAAATTTAGGCAGTGGTAACTGGTAGGCATCAAAACATGTACCTCAGCTTCATCCTTGGTCATTCCCTCTTTCCAAGCTTGGTCAAAAAACCCATACAAGTAACTGGAGCCAGATCCTACAAAAAACAACTTCAGGTAAACCAACTTCATAAACAAAAGCCATGCATCCGAGGAATAAGAATCTTGAGACATAATAAGATCATAGCAAGAGAAAACCAATATGCACATTTGCAACAAGCACTGTGGTACAGGTGACATCTAAAAAGCATGGGTACACGACATGGACATAAAGACAGAGTCACAGATATAATACAAGCACAGGAATACAGTATTTATTAAAAATTATAGGAATAAAAAGAGGGTAATGGTGTTTTAAAGGTAAGAATGAGTCATTTTAGGCATAATAAAATGTTACAGTTTATCTAATTATCATGGTATTCCCATTTGTATTGGTTTAACAATTTTAAAAATTAAAATGAAATAGTAAATGCAGCTAGGAATATCTGTAAAGTGTCTGACATCAAAATATGTGTTTGAAACATGTACAGCAACTATTTTGAAGTGTCCATGCTTCCTTGAATAACATACCAGACTAATAAACAACAGAACCAAATCATCAAAGACGAAACAAATTCAAAATCAACCATCTCCAACAAAAGATCCACCATTCCACAAGCTTATGCAACATTACAAAAGATACTAAGGGGAGAAATTAAGAACCTATTTGATTGGGTTTTCACTTTAGTTTCTAAAAACAGTTCTATGAAATAATGACAGCAAAGCTTCTCGCACTTAAAGGCTTATCTGTAAGTTCTAAACCTCTAGCAGAAGCCATTATAGAGCCTATTCTGCCTCTAATAGTGTTAGAGCATAAGCTTAGCTTACCCTGCTCTTCCTGTTGTACACTACAGTTACAGTTTCAGTAGTTAGTTGTTCTCAGTTGTAACTGAATGACAGCTGTCATTCATCTGTCACTTACCATCAGTAAACTCTAGAGTCCTCAGAGAATTCATATGTTGTAATTAGTTTCATACTTATCAATAATATCAGAATTCCTTCTCCATTCTCTCTCAGTTCTTTCTACTTTCATTCTCATTTTCTCAATTACCAAATCCTAATAAATAGAGAGAGAATTTACCTATCAATATTATATTTATACGAACTATGCATAAAATAGATCTACCAGATGTCATATCTTGATATCAAGGTATAATACTACAATAAGAGCAAGTTATACAGGAAATATATGTCTACAGAAACACATGTACAGCAGAATGTAAATACAGAAATCATAATAAAAAGTATATTCACAAACATCTCTTAAAAATCCATACCTCCAATAGCAAAAGGTTGCTGAACAATTGTTCCACCTAGAGGAATACCATAAATTTGTCCACCTTCATATTTGTCCCAACCACCAACAATCAAACCAGTCTCTAAAAAATTCTGCCATTGAAAGTAACATTTATGACAAAGCAAAATATCAGTTAACTCAATCTCTAATAATAGATGAACATATGAAAACTAAAAAAACCTATTACTAATGGTCCAAGGCACATAATAGATACAAATCCTTAAATTAACTGTAAGCATGGGCGCATGGCGTAACTGCATAAGAATATAATTGTTATAATAATACACCTCTGGTACAGTAGGAAAGAAACGATAAAGTAATATCCTCCTCTGCTTTATAACACCAGTACCAAAGAATAAAATTTATCACAAGTATTGTCAATGGAGAAGACTAAGAAATGTTAGTTGACAAAAATGGAAGTCATGGATAGTTCTTTTATAATCTAATCCAAATTTCAATTCAATGATTTCTTAGGAAGATGGTATAATCTTAAACAAATAGTGCTTGGTATCCGCACTAGTATTATCATTGAAAACTTAGAAATGTCAATCAAATTAACCAAAGAAAGCCTTAAAGTCAAACCTTGTTGTTATATGAGAGAAGCCGAACAAGGTTTGCAGCAGTTTTGACTGTTGCAGGTTGTCCAAGTTGTATCCTATACAAATAGAAAACTAACAGTGGGGTAAACAGACTTCAATGCTAATAGACACAAATCATAGCCTAAAGTTTCATTTTACAATAGAGAATATCCAATTAGTATATATAGGAGGAGTAAAGTCATTTACGTGTGTTGATGGAGGAAGTAACGCACATAATCAGAGACAATCTGAGAATCTGCTGCCTGCAAAAAGAACAAAGGTCAGCATTTTCGGGACATAAAATGGCAGCAGGGCGCAAGAGAGAAACTCCATAATCATCTGCTGCAGCATTGTAACACGAGTATGCTCAGTATCATGGCTAGATCAAACGAAAAAATAATATAATCAGAGTAGTGTAACTATATCAGAACCTTCATCAATACGTTATACACAAACATTGACAAGATTCTTTTCAAATTCTCGGCAATGGAGGATAAATAAAAAATGAGCATCATATTGTGTAAGAAAACGAACAGAACATTAGTCATAACAGACTGTATATATAGCCAAAAGCTTAATTCTCTGTCAATGCATTCAGTTAACGACAACGACCTATAAAAACCCATAGTTAAAATAAACCTTTAGGGGACGAAAAAACAAAACAACATCTTATATTATGAGGAGTGAAACTGTATTATCATGACAAACACAGCATAAAAATATCCAAAATAACAGAAACAGGAGTCAAATCGAAGCTAATAACAATTAAAACAACTCGACCTTTAAATGAGCGTGAGATAGAAAGAAACAATACCGATCCAGAGCGACACACGTAGACGTTATCAGTGAGCTGTGTGATTTTGTCTGAGGCTCGGTTTGCAACATATACTCCTGAAAGTGAAAAAAAAAGAAGAAGAAGATCGAACATTACTTTCAATACGAACGACAACGAAACAATCAAATTTCAAACAATAGGACCCCAAAATTGTTATTATTAGGGTTAGGTTTTGGAAAGAGGAAAGAATTGTACCGGTGCTGGTTCGAGAATCAGCACCGAGAACGACACCGCCATTGTAAGTAACGCCAATGATAGTAGTACCCATGGAATGAGGGGCACTGAGATCCACCTTGTGATCCATGATTCTGATTAGTTTGACAGCGAAACAACGATGAAGAAGAAGAAAACGGTGTGTGCCCTAACGCAAACTGCACAAGTAAATTCAAGTCTCACTTTTCCTTTTCTTGTTTATAGACTTTAGTATACTGACTTGCTGCTTAAGTTTTTCTGAATATTTTCTATTATTTTTAATTGCTTAATAGAAATTATATATATTCATAATTTATGAAATATATGTTTTAAAAACGAATACTTTAAAAAAAAAAAGTTTTGATGGAAATTAATTTGCCTTTTGAAAGAATATTCTCTAACTTAATATTTAAAGGTCAATTAAAATTATTAAATAAATATTTGCATCATATGAAAAAAAAAGACTT
Source organism: Abrus precatorius (assembly GCF_003935025.1). Taxonomy (NCBI): domain Eukaryota; kingdom Viridiplantae; phylum Streptophyta; class Magnoliopsida; order Fabales; family Fabaceae; genus Abrus; species Abrus precatorius. Next base: position 16,131,571 of record NW_020874384.1, read on the forward strand.
TGTTAATATTAAATTATAATAATAAATATTGAATCAAATTTGATAAATATTATATGAATTTGTGTTAGACTTAATTACGCTTTTAGATTTAAATATTTAATTTATGTATATTTTTAATTTTTAATAAATTGTTTGTGTAGTCTTCATAGTTCCTTTGTTATTCAAACTAACTTTATTTATCTCGAGTTATATCCGACAATTAATAAAAATTGTAAGAATTGTGATGTATTGTTTATGAGTCTGAATTTGAAAAGAAAAATATATAAATTAATAAAATAAAAAATAACATTTTGAAATATTTTTTCATTTTTATTAAAACATAAATATTTTATAATTTTTATAACTATAAAAATTAACCATATGTCTTAATTTTATTGCTTTTATTAATTATTAAAAAACTTAAAATAAATGGCTTGATTTAAAACAACATTTTTGTTAATGTTTCATTTTTCTGATTTAAGTATCTTAAAAAAAAATTTATTAAAATAATATTTATTGCACTCTTGTATATTCCTAAGAGATTAAGAAACCTAAATGAAGTTAGACCTCCTTCGCCATCCATGTTATCATTTTTAACTTCATATATAAAATCTAACATGAGATTCATTACGCTAAAACTACTAAAATTATTCATTTTTTTAATGTGCACTAAATAATAATCAATAAAAAAGTATGTATTGTATTTTTTTAATCACAATATACCATTAAATACTCGTTATTGTGTCAATTTATATCATTGAATATATTGATAAATTCATGTGACAATTTCTAATAAAAATCTATATATTAATATTTTCTTGTATACTATTGAATACACATTAAAAATTAATAATATAAAAAAAAATACTGAACATACTTCAGTTACTTGTGAGAAGACTTTGTCCTTCACCGCTATTAACTCAACCCATAGTCATCAGTGCTTCAATTAGTATAATGCTTTTTGTTCACTGTGCAATGGAATTAAAAGCTTAGCATCTCTTATTGTCATTTTTTAATTGAAGTATTATTGTATCGCTATTATAAATATTGTAATTTTTAATAATTTACTTACTTAAGTTTTGATATTTGATGCAAGTGCCGTTAAGATTATCTTCACAACTTAATCTGATCGTCTTTAATAAAAAGAAACTTTGCAATGGGATTACAATATAAATGTCACAAGTAATTACTTTGTGTACTCCGTAAGTTGAACGATGCAGAGGGAACTTTCACTCCAAAATGGGGCGTATTAATGATGAAAACATGGTCATTTTGCATTGAGCGTGAGGGAGGCTGAAAGTTTTGGATTTTTGTGTTGCAGAACAAAATGAAGAGATTTTGAGAAAAGTTTGCTCCAATAAGTTCAGACATACTAAGAAACTCGCCTTAACATACCGTATAGTACCACATGTAAGTCCCTGTTTTTTTTTTTTTTTTTGGGTCATTGAGATGTAAATGCGCTTGAGACAAAATTGTCATTACAATAGAATGGGCCTTTAAGTCAAGCAATCGAATAACCGAAAAAAAAGGTCAACCAAAAACCATAAGACGAAACCCAAAAAAACCAAGCACTTGCTTACGAAGTAGCTGCCAAATCGGTAGGATTGCCTTAATAAAAATAAATAGGAAAACTTTAACCATTTCAATTACAACCCTGTAGATGCAAAACATCGGCAAATATTCCAATTCAAAATATTGGGCGTATCACCGAATCCAAGCAACATCTCGATTGCTTATGAAGCCGCCAAAACTAGGCTAAGTGGAATAGCTATATGTTTATTTTAAAATGAATGGGTGTTAGCAGGGTCCGCAGAAAATCAGTTTAGTTGCCAAACTCGGTGTGTCAGTTTTCAGTCATCGCCGACCCCTCAACTATCCAACGCAATAGGTTCTGGCAGTGGGTGCAGTTGAAGGGCAGAGATTGGTAAATGTGAAGGGTGTTGAAGCTGTGCTGGTCCAACCAATTTCTTGTCCTTTGGTAGTACATTTCCCACTCCAAGTACTTTCCTCACTTCATTAGCAAGCTCTATCACTAAGTCGTCCTCATGGCCTGCACATCAAACCTCTTAACTCATCAAAATGAATATATATTATAAACAAGAGAGCAGCGCTTGCATATTTAAATGTGATGCTAGATCATGTACTATTTGCATACAGAGAATAATGTTCAATGCTTATGTTTGTCCAAGTTAGAAATAACTTACCAATATCATGCATGGCTTTTTCAAGAAGGAAAATATAGTCCCTGTTGTTTCCGCAAGGGCCATAAGCGGTTGCTATTTGCCTGAATGGATAAGAAGCAAGATTAGCACAAATGAGAGACAGGTCACCACTTCTAGTTCCACGGATAAAAACGGGGGAGATAGACGTTCCATAATATACCTAGCCATGTAATCCAGCGGGGCAGGACCCAGGTAGTATTTGTTGTTCTCTTTGTCTGGAGTAGATGTGAATCTGTAGATTGAAATGATAACTGTTAGGAAACCTGGCCTCTTTAAGTATGAAGAAAACAATTACGTAAGTTTATGTCAGGATCAATAAGCAAAGAAAATCATAAACAATGTAAAATAACTTACACTATTACTCCAGTTAAAGCAGGGTGCACTGAATCTCCTTCCTAAAGAAAAGTTAACAAAATGGAACTTAGAATATGATTATTCAAGATTAAAATAATAAATGCTTGCTAGTAGTAGTAATAATTATATAAACAGGCATGGCAATTGCATGTAACTCACCTTGAAGAAGTTTACAAGAGTCTTTTGATCATATTCACATTCACGCCGCTCCAAATACTACAGAACAAAAAAGTAAACAATTGAAGCCCAAAAGTACATAAATCATCTAGAAAGCTCTAAAAAGTGCTAGATGCTTATTGCCACGTTTAGTAAAAAATCTCCAATGAAATAGCGCATAACCTAGAAGCCCATTTTACTCGGAAACTTGTACCAAAATTGAATCCTCATAGGAGGATAAAATTATGGAGATTGCAAACAAACACCCCAAGATAACTAAGGGCGGTCATTTAGTAATACATTTAATAGCTTTCTTAACAAAGGCAGTCATTATTAAGACCCAAAAATTATTACATGTTGTATTCAGGTTATAGGGCTAATATGGTAACCGCTGGAATGAAAATAATTTTACCTGCATCGCCAGTTTTTCCTTTTCAGGGCCACCTCGAACACAATAAGCAGCGCCCCACTGGGAAAAAACAAAAGATCATAGAAATTATAAGAAAGAAAAATCAAGATACAATAAAAGTAGAGCAAGACAAAAAGATATGTCCAAGACACTGGCAACAAAAAAACTAACGCGCACATAATGGGAAAAAACAACTTCATCAGTCAATTAAAACAATCTTCACCTCAGCTATACAACAGATAATACAAATAAAACTTGCACTTACGCAAATAGCCCCTTCTTTCTGCTCCAGCGTGCAAGTTCTTGCAGGGTTTTCAGGTGTTCCTCGGTGATCAATACACGCTACCAAAAAATATGGAATGGCACGTCTCAGCAACAGTGGAAGATCAATAAATTCGAGATAGTTTGCACAGAAAAACCAGCACGTGACAAAAGACCTTACCTAAATCAAACACGCGTCTGTAGTCCTTAATGAAACCGACAATTTTTTCATCGAAATCAAATCCTGGATTCCACACCAGTGAACCATAGCCAAAAACCCAGAAAACCATGGCTGCGTGACTTCTGAGAAAAGATCCAGCATCAGTGAATATTCACAAATTTAATGCGTGAGATGAAAATACGAAATCTAACGTGAATTAATTAAAAATTAAAAATAAAAATTAAATCTATAAACCTCGAACAAAATATCATAGATAAACGAATTCGAGATCGTAAGCACAGTACAGGACAAATATTCGACATTCGAAAGTTTCATTGGGGAATAGAAACATTATAAACATAAAAACTTCAGCTAAACAAAATTGAACGAGATAATCGACAATCACCGACATTGTGTCATAAAGGGATTCTTACATTTGGATGCAGAAGCTTTTCCGGGAAAATGAGAAAAGATCCCGAGGTAGATGGCACAAGAGAGAAAAAAGAGAGGAAATGCTAAACGATAAGGGTTTAGCTAGCGAATTAGGGTTGCAATCGTTCCTCTCTTTCTTCCTCTTTCTCTAAGATCATATGAGGCGTGAGGCATTCCGCATATGAACCATTCGCATTTATAATGTGAGGAGCCACACGGATTCAACCAGCTTGTCCCACAACACGCCTGTCACGTGCCTCCCATAGATCCTACATATCATTAGTAATTGAATTAATTAATTTAATTAATCGCCAATTTATTTCTTTTTTCAAAATTGTGATCTTTCTCTGTATAATGCCGTTTGTTTTGATGAGTTATTCTTAAAATTGGTTTTTATATTTGAATAGTAAGAATATATATATATATTAGTTACTTTTTGAAAAATATAGAGCGGGGTTGTGTGGTGGGTAGGAAGATACATTGAATGTAGACAAATTGAAATTGGAATCGCTATCTGTAGAAACCACCACTTTCACTGAAGATGATGGATGAACCTGGACGTATTTTAATGTTAGAAACAGCAAATTTAATGGTTGGCCAGTGGTGGACGATGGTTAGGTATGATCTAGTTACAGCTTTGAGTCTCCACTCTCCACCTCTTTCGGAAATTTCACATTATCATCCCTCTTCAATTCAATGCCTTGCTTCTTTATTTCCATTCAAATTTTAGCTCTATTAGTAGCTAGGAAACAATAAATACAATAGCATATTTAGAATAATTCGTAAACAATTTATAAAAATTGATTTATGATTTTTATAAATTACCTTCATTTATCAAAATAAATTTTATATTTTATTAAAATATTTTATTTTTATCTTACTTTAATAAAGTTTATTATTTTTATAATATAAAATATTATTTATAAAAAGTTCAAAAAATTGTCTATTTAAATGCACCCTTCATAGAAGATTGTGCTAATAAGTATTTTTAATATATTGATTAAAAAATAAAAAAAATTTATTTAAAATTACATTAAAAACGTATTAAAAAGTACATTAAGATTGTGTCAATAATTGTTTTAATGAATTTAAAAAAATTATTTTTACCCTATGCATTTTATATGTTTTAAGTTTTACACACAAAAAATATTTTTTGTAATATGTATTTAAGGATAATATAATATAATAAATTTTTAAAAAAATTATACTAATTTAATAATTATCTTTTATAATTTTTAATAATTTTTAGTCAATAATTATAACATGTTTCAAACATTTATCTACTGTTAAATACAATAACTTTTTATCTATTAATTTCTTATTCAAACAAGTGGTAAAAAATATATTGGTGTCCTATTTTTCATTAAAAAAACGTTATTTATCTTTATATTTGTAATTTAACTGTATTTTAAAAATTCAAACACTTGTTTCCTAAATATAACGTCAGGTTATTGCATGTGTTATAGGATTCAAATTTTTGGACTTAATTATTGTAAACCAAGACATGTAAAATGAGGTTCTTATTTATTATTAATTTAAATAAAAATATTATATAAACGTAGCTAATTTGAGATTAGTAATAAATAAAGTATATTTTTTATTTTATATACATTATCACGAATGAAGTCTCAAATTTTTACTTGGGTAATACTTTGGAATTTCCATTCACTGTAATCCCCGCACACCAAATTGGGTTGCCCGAAAATCTTGACCCAATCCATGACTTTGTCAAAGCATCAGAAGCGGAGAACAACGCATGTTATCGTCTTCTTTACAGTAAATATTTCTATAATCTGAAATTATCAACATTAATTACTTTAATTTACGATTTATAAAAATCTTATTTTAATTTATATAAACCATTCATTTTAAATATTTTATTTTATTTATGTTGTTATTTTACATTGAAATGTTAAAATAAATATATTTTTTACAATTAAAGATTAAAATAATGTTTTTATACAGATAAAAATTAAAGTGATCTCCACACTTGTAATTTGAATGAATAAAATTGATATTTATAACTTTCTTTACGTTGATATTGAATTTTTAATGTTCTGAGTCCATGGTCTCTCCACGTTGGTTAATTTTGACTGCGTTGACAGTATAATAATAAACTATCCCTCGAAACTACGTGGAGTCCACGAAGTGACTGGAGTGAGGAGTCCAACTTAACGTTACACTCTTATGCTTAAGAATTTTTTACACGAAACAATTTTAAGAACTCTAGTTCTACATGCATGAGTGAATAATAATAACTTCAAAAGTAAAACAGAGCTATGATTATGGTTATATACACATGCTATTGACGCGAGGCATTTTCTGCACTTAATTGTTTAAAAGACTAGATAGCCACCATGCTCAGAATCCAAAGCACCAGGGAGAACTCGAAGGCAAACAGAGTGTGGAGCAACCCTCTATCAAGCAGAAACCCAAACAGTGTTATCCCTCCATAATTGTGCTGCAAATACGTCACTGTAATAATCGAAGACAACCTCAACACCTCACTACAACTAGAAAAATGGAAAGAAGTTCATTGTTTTTAAACAATGTTATTTTCACATTAAAATACCATTTTTACACACGGTAATCTAGTTTCCTAATCAAAACTTTACTTGTCTTAGGATATAGCAGATTTGGATCAGCATATGTGATTAAGTAATATGACATAGTTATATTAAAACCAAAAAAAAAAAATACAATTTTTTATCAAATTTAATTATTGAATTTTATAACTAATTATAGTATCTATTTTCTTAATCAAAGTTCTATATCCTTTTTTGCAATATATTGATATCATGTTTCTTATTAATAACACGAGGTTATCCAAATTCGTTGCCATATATATATATATATAATATACCCTTTTGGCATCCTAGCTATTACCATGATCACAACAGAATAAATTGGCTTCAATTGTGCCTCTGCAAGAGTTTTAAACTAGAGATAACACTTACCCAAAGCTTGCCTAGTTTGGAAAGAAGAAGGTGTTTGTGGGGTTACTGATATGCGTATGTCTGAGGAATCAGAATCACTGCCACTGGCTAGCCCCTCTTGCATTTGGGATTTCCACTGCTCTGATGCAGCAGATGCATTGGTCACCAACATGTGCCACCTTGTGGCAATTGACACTATCCCTTGAGCTCTGTGGGTGATTCTCGCCGCACCCATAAGGCACAAGAAGAAGCCACTCAACTGCACAGCTGAACAAATCTGCACCATAAAAATCAAATCCTAATTAGAGGCATCGTCGGTTTATAAGTTATTTTTAACTTCTTTTATGTCATAAAATTTTATATGATAAAAGTTCATTAAATAAAAACTTAATTGAATTATTTATCCAAACACACAACAACTAAGAATAAAAAGAGCAAAATTAATTAAAGTGAGGCTTCAATTTTACCATAAGGTCACCAGAATTGAAGAAGGTGGTGTCAGATTTTGATTCCAAAACCAGTAACAGAGAACCCAATTGACTAACAGTGATTGTGACCAAGCAGCCAATTATAAAGAACCTGTATCTATGACTTGTGACCCATAACTGTCTCCTAATCCTCACGTGCTCTCTGAATATCATACTTGCATTAGATCCACACCCTTCAAACAGCTTATGCAGCCCTTCAAACCTCAGAATCTGAAGCTCGCAGGTTAGCCTAAAAAGAACACACACCAACAAGAACACGCCCGTTCTGTAAACCCAGGAAACCAATACCAAAACAAACACAATTGAGTTCAGTGTGAACCCGGGGGTGATATAAGGAACTGAAATTTCCACCCTCAAAAAAAGTAGGATTTTGTGCCCAAGTTCCACAAAGAAAGAGGGCAACATTATGAATGCTAAGTATCTGAAAGCTTTCTGAAGCTCACGTGTGTACCCACGTTGAACATACATCGAGTCCTCCTGTAACACATCCAAGAACAGAAGCTGCCTAAGGCCATACCTGCAAAATCATAAGTATATTGAAGGTTTTATTACAATAAATTTCAAATGCAATGATATAAGTTAAGCATGTTTCAAATAATAAAATGCAAGTGAACTGGAAACAGCTTAAAACAACAATTTTTTATTATTTATAATATTGTCATGAACCATCTTTGGCAGACCCTTTCACCTCAAGGAATCTCAACATATACTATGAACCATTTATTTTTTTCAAAGCTGAAATTATTACGTGAATGCTTTATAACATCTATGAAATATGTGATGTTACATACATTAATATCATGCATCTGATTGAAACGGAAAATGGAGAGACCTACCTTCGGAAGAAACGGGAGAGAGTGAAGAAGGCGATAATGGCGAGGCCTGATTCTGGTAATTGGAGAAGCTTGATGAGGGAGAACGGTTGGAGTTGAGAAGCTGAGGCAGGGACACGAACGAAGAGGAAGGAGAAGAGAGGGACAGCGATGGTGAGGAATAGGAAGAAAACGTAGGAAGTGAGTTTTCCAACGCAAGAAGTGTGTTCGAGAGCACACCATTGAAGGCTCATGCGAAAGTTTCCAAGTTCGTCAACAGTGTTGTTAGATTTTGATTTCGCAAGAGATGGTTGGAGGAGCAAGGGAATGTTGAGTTGGCTTTTTTCTTCGTTTTTGGAGAACGATAGGGTTGTGGCAGAGGCAGAGATATCAATGTCCATGGCTTGTTCTGTGGTGGCCTTCATTGTTGAAGAGACAGAGAGTAACAGAGTGAGGAGATCAGGAAACCAGAACACTGGGTTTGTCAGTGTTATTATGTGTCAATCAAAACTGATCTTTTTAGTGAAAGAGACAGTATAATACAACTTTTTAAAATCTTAAATAAAATTTAACTAATAATTAATCATGTATTACTTTTTTAAATAAATGTGCATAAAAATAAAAATTAATGAAAAAAATACAAGTTAACTTAAAAAATTATAAATTAGTTCAGAGTTTAAAAAATGTTATTTGCATTAAATATTCAAGATAGAGATTTTTATATTTATAATAATTGGTTTAAAAATTATTTTATGATTTTTAGTTGATTTTGATATCACCAATATATTAAAATAAACTTTTTTTATTGATAAATTGAAATTAATATATATATTGTTACTTAAAAAATTATATAGCTTTCAAATGCTTAAATATAATTATGATCAGTGTAGGAATAAGAGGAGGGAACACAAAAAAGTATAAACCTTGCTTTGTCCTGCGAGAACACTTTAGGTTTAGGTTAAGTCAAGAATAAAGGACATTTGAGAAGTATTAGTGTTTCTTTTTACTGTGAGAGCTTTTTCTGTTCCCCATTTGATTTTGTGAGCCACTCGTGCGTCATATGTAATAAGATAGACGAAGATGTGAATTTAATTCTTACAAATTAAAGTTGACATCTTTGTAAATCAATTATTTCATAAATGTAGTTTTCACATAATAAATGAAATAAATTTAGAGCATATTTAATTACTGTTTTAAAAATAATTTTTATTTTTAAAAATAAATTATAATATAAAATTGTATTAAAATTTATTTTTTTAAAACAAAAAACTGTTTTCAAAATAGTAATCAAATATACCATTCATTTTCGATTTTAATAATTGTTTGTCTGATTTTGTCATTTGTACTGTTTTTTTTTTTCACTTTAAATATTAGAAATTGTTATTATTAAATCTCTCTATATATTTTTTAAAATATAAAAAATTGATATAAACAGAGAGTTGAAAAAATAACTATTTGAGAAAGATAAATATTTTTAAAAAAGAGAGTGTGCGCGTGCACGCATTGTCACTTCACCTCAGATTTTCTTTTTCTCACTGTATGTTCTGATATCTCATCATTTTTCCTCTCAAAATCTATTATATACCAAACGAAGGTTAAAAGATACAAAACCAATGTGCATGTTTGGCAATGATTTTTTAGGAAAAATAATCCCTTATAAATATCAATAATATTAATAAGTCTGCCGAGCCTCTTGCAATATCTCGTGTTATTATTTCTTTTCTTTCCCACTCAATGGAATATTTAATAATTTATTTTAACAAACAACTGGTCTTTTAAATGGTTGATCCATACTACTGGAATCCATGTTATAATCATTTTTAAACGAACAATGGGTATTTTGAAACTGCTAAGCTAATATCTTATTATCAAGGCAGGTAATTAAAGGCATAGGCTCAGGAAAAAAAAATGAAACTTAGCATGCAAGTTACAGTAATCTCATCATAGGAACCAAATTAAGACCTTATCGGCATTCGTTTTTTTTTTAAATAGACAAATAATATTATAATCACGCATATCTCATAATTAGAAAGACAAAAAAGAAAATAAAAAAACAAGAACAAAGAATTTCAATCACTTTGGATATTGTCTAGTAAATTCAGATCATAATAAGCACATTAGACAACAAAAGTCGCGTATTATACTTATTTTAGAGACGACCAATGTGATAGAAGGCATCAACCTCACCATTAACAAGAAAAAACAGCCTCTAACCAGGCCACAACCAAGACAGAAATATAAATACCCATTTAACAAAAGCATCTTTGGAAATGAAGACCACAAACAACATAGGCCGGCTTAACCAGCTCATTCTTTGTAGGAAGGACCTTGTCAATGTCACCTCATAAACCATTGAATCAAAATTTCTTGTGCACAATCTCTATCATTTCTCAATTCTCACCATTTTCTTTATCCTCAATTTCCCTATTTCCTACCATATCAACCAAAACCCATATCACTTTTCACCTTCCAATGATGGTTCATAAAAGAGAACACTGCCTTCTTATGCTCTTTATGTTCGCCACTTGTTTTTTGCCATCATTAGGTGACAACGCTCAAGTTTTGTTGAACTTCAGAAGCTCCTTGTCCAATGCTGATGCTTTAAACAACTGGGGGAACGAGGCTATCAATTTGTGTAGCTGGACTGGTATATTATGTGTCAATCTCACATTTCATGGTTTGAGACTAGAAAATATGGGACTAAGTGGAACAATTAACGTAGATGCGCTGCTTGAATTGTCTACTTTGAACACCTTTAGTGTTATTAACAATAGCTTTGAGGGTCCAATGCCTGCATTCAACAAGCTAGTGAAGTTAAGGGCATTGTTTCTGACCAATAACAAATTCTCTGGTGAAATTCCGAATGGTGCTTTTGAAGGCATGAAACGCCTCAAGAGAGTATTCTTGGCAGAAAATGGGTTCACGGGTCCTATTCCTATATCTCTTGCTATATTGCCTAAACTTGTGGATGTGGATTTGCATGGAAATAGTTTTGATGGTAACATACCAGAATTTCATCGGAGTGATTTCAGAGTGTTCAATTTATCAAACAACCGATTGGAGGGTCCAATACCAGAAAGCTTGAGCAACAAAGATCCAAGCTCATTTGTTGGTAAGCTGGTTTCGTATCTGTAATTGTCTTAACCTATATGGACTGAATTAGTTTTTATTTGTTCCCACCCATCATATCATTACATGAAATTCAATACAAATATCCAACTTTGTTTATTAAATTTGAACTGATTCTCACAATATACTTTGCCAAAACCAAACATTTTCACCTCTCAAGTTCTCGCCGTATATATATCAGATAAATTTTCTTGCATGTTTGAACATTCTTTTGCTATTGATGATGCTTGTTAACTTGTAGGTTATATTTGAAAGAACTTATGAAAGACTCTCATAAATTATTTTTTGATAAACTTATTTCAATAAACTTCTTCTTGGTACAGTTTATTAAAATAAACTATTCTCAATTTATTTTAACAAATTATATTATTAAATTTAAGGTACAAGCCATCGTTTTGAAAAATTTATTAAACAATTACTTAATTCAAAAATCCTGTGATATAATTTGATGTGAGGATGATATTTTGACATCCTTAAAGGGGTGTTGTTCGGGGATAACAAAGTCAACGATAATCAAATTATGTTGCTACAAGGTCAAGATTAAACCAAACATATATTTATTTCTTGTACTTCTTCTTAGAGGACATCTTAGATACATGTTTTGTCTAATTTTTCTAGTGTAACAGGCAATCAAGGTCTATGTGGAAAACCTCTAAGCCCTTGCCCCAGTATCACCCCCTCACCCTCAGGTCAACGGCCGAATTTGACTCATACAAACCAAGACGAAGAGCACAAGAAAAAGCGCCTCCTTTTAACCGCTATCGTAGTGGTGGGTGTGATTGTCATGGCTTCAGTAGTAGCACTTCTGTTCATCCGTTACCGTCGAAGGAAAAGTGGACAACCAGTGTCGGTGGTGGAGGAAGCACAGCCCCAGAACACAAACTCAGTCTCTAGTGGGTCGAAATCCATGGTTCTTGCCTCAAGTGAATCGAAGAAGAGTGAGGATGGAAGCTTGAACTTTGTTAGGAAGGAGAGGGAGGTGTTTGATTTGCAAGATTTGCTTAGGGCCTCAGCTGAGGTTTTGGGGAGTGGTAGTTTTGGATCCACGTACAAGGCTATGGTATTGAGTGGACCAGTTGTGGTGGTGAAGAGATTCAAGAACATGAACAATGTTGGGAAAAGAGACTTTTTTGAGCATATGAAAAGGCTTGGGAGGTTGACACACCCTAATCTACTCCCTCTTGTTGCATTCTACTATGGAAAACAAGAGAAACTTTTGGTTAATGACTTCGCTGAAAATGGCAGCTTGGCTTGTCATCTTCATGGTATGGTATACTGGCATGCCCACATTATTAACATTCAAATAATACCTTATTTTTTGAAGTTCACTTCAAGTGTTTTTAAATATTTAAATGTTATTTTAAAATAAATATTTATTTTATATTGAAAATAGAAAAGCACAATAAAAATAGAGGCAATATTTCAATAAAATATTTTATAAAACAAAACACTTAACTAAACTTAATTTTAACTAAAAAACTTATCAAAATAATTAAAAAAAAATTGAATAAATCATATTAAAATAATATCTTTGTATATTTTGGGGTGATTGATTTGCAGGTAGACGTGGTAGTGAGCTGGATTGGGGAACTCGATTGAAGATCATAAAAGGAGTGGGAAGGGGGTTAGCTTACCTATACAAAGAGTTCCCCGACAAAGACTTACCACACGGCCATCTTAAATCATCGAATGTAGTGCTGGACAATTCATTTGAACCTCGTTTGGCAGAGTATGGACTCGTGGCAGTGGTGGACAAGAGTCACGCTCAGCAATTCATGGTAGCTTATAAGTCTCCAGAGGTGAGCCAGAACGAGAGACCCAGTGAGAAGAGTGACGTTTGGTGTTTGGGGATACTAATATTGGAGCTTTTGACGGGAAAGTTTCCTGCGAATTATTTAAGGCATGGGAAGGGAGCGAGTGAGGATTTGGGTGAATGGGTGAAGTCAATTGCGAGGGAAGGGTGGAGCGGTGAGGTGTTTGATAAAGATATTATGGGGAGAAGGAGTGGGGAGGGTGAGATGTTGAAGTTGTTGAGAATTGGAATGGCTTGCTGTGAATGGGATTTGGAGAACAGGTTGGGTTGGAAGGAGGCAGTGGCAAAGATTGAAGAGTTGAAAGAAAGAGACAGTGTTGATGATGGAAGTGAGGGGATTGATCATCTCTACTCATCTACAAGTATCAGTCAGGATGACACTCTGTCTTTTGTTAGATGATTTCGGTGTTATATTTTTTCTATATTGTTTCATCAGATGAATAAAAGATTAGTAGAAAGATCTTATAGGAATAAATTAATATTAAGTTTAAACATGTTTTTACTTTTTTTAATTTTAACCTTTTAGTTTATGACATAGTTAATTAAGAGATTGTTATGTATTATTATTTTTATCGTTATTGTTATTTCTGTTGTGCTACATCAACATACAAAATAAAATTAAAAGGAATTTTTTTAAGAGAATAAAATTAATGTTTAAAAAAAACATAAGAATTAAAAATATATTTAAGGATTAAGATTATTATGTAATAACGTTGATATGCTGATTTTTTATGAAAGTACTCTTTGCAGCTAGCCAGTATTATCGTTACACACTCCGCACCTATAAAAAGAAATGGATAAATGTTTGGTTTTTTAGTTGAGCATATGCTTATTACTCCATTTGTTCAATGTTTTGGTAAAGTTTTTAAAAAAATTTGAAAGAATCGTTGTGAAAAAAAAAAGTTAAAAAAAAGAATTATGTTTTAACTAATTTTAAGTTGTTCTTTAACTTAAAATTAAGAGGCCGTTTGTTTTTCCAAAATGTTTTTATTTTTAATTATAAAATTATTGCATATATATATATTTTTAAAATTTTGTAGACGAAACAATAACAAATAAAGTGAAAATATTATAATTAAAGATAAAATAAAAACTTATTATTTTTTCTCTTAACATTTTTATATAAAAAGTATCTGTGTGTATAAATTAAACTAACTTTGTTAAACATTAAGAAAAAAGAAAAAAGAAAAAAGAAAAATTGGACCGGGTTAAAGCCCTTGGGCTTGGTGTGGTTGGTAAAGTGGCCCGTGTGAAAGGCAGAAGGCGATTTTAATGGCGAGAGTGTGCTTCTCTTCGACGTTCCCGCGCGCGCTCCATTTCGTGATTCACCGTCACTCTCCCTCCTCCATTTCGCTGCTTCTAAACTCCCTTCACTTTAAAATGTAAATATAAAGTAAATCTTCCTTTGTTTTCCTTCTTACACTGCAATTCACTCGTAAAGTTAACAATATTCGGTTACAGTAACGGGAGAAGGGAACGGTCTGTGACTGGTATTGTTAGGGCTTTTCAATCTTTCTCTGCTAAACCTATGAGTTGGTGGGAAGACGTTCAGGAACCTCGGGTTCTCGTCGCTCCCGGTAATTTTACTTCTCTTTCACTCTTTTAACAACATTACTTTTGAATTTTGTTATTCTTCTTTATTTTCATATAAAAAAATATAATTAGTTCTTCACTTCTGCTTGCACTTGGACTTGAAACTGTTCTTATTTCATATAGTTCCCGTTGTACATTGATAAACATACTGTTGAATAAGCGTTATGAAATTAGGTTAATCTGTGAATTCTGAAAGTGGAATACATTTTTTTTCTTGAAATGTGCTGCCAAAAACTGACAAGGATGCCGATAAAAAGACATAAATGATAAATTACGTTTTGCTCTGAGAAAACACGTGAATAGAACTGTAACAAGATTAAATTTAACAACAATATGCTGCTGTTTAATAGTTTCCAATAGTTAATATATGCCTCTGTAGCCTTGGTAAGCTATAGCTGCTGATTAGTTGTTTCAATTTATATCCTTCTTCTGCTACCACTTTTTGATTATTATTTATGCCGTCTAGAGATTTTTTTAGGTAACTTCTGCTTTGCTTTATAATAACGCGCTGATGCTTTTTTTTTCCCCATCAAGTACAGATCCTGGTACAAATGGAAACGGTTTGGGAGATATGATATTGCTCCGCCATCCCAAATCTGGTAGTTCAAAGAATATCCATTATTTTATGTACTTCTTATCATGTTTATGTTAATATTCGCATAAAGCTATGATTTATAATAATTTTCTGTCTGGATTTCTTAATGTGTTGATTGGAATTCTATACAGTTCTGTTAATAATATTATACTACTTTGCTATAAATCTTTCTAAAGGAATTAGACCTTATTGAGGTTTTTGAATGCTCTCCCTGTCTTGGCTTTTTCATATGATTTGCTTGTTTGACAGGAAATGGAACACAATATCTGTTTGTAAATGGAGTGCTTCAAGAACTTCAATGGTTTAAGAACTTGTATGGATCTTGGTTTTTGGGTGATTATATAAGTGAAGGTAGATGTTTGATTATCTAAGATGCTAAAGTATACATTTTGCATTGTTACTTATGGTTTACTTTCTCTCATTGATCTCTTGTCTAATAATCTTTTTTTTTTTTACGTCTACCTTAATTTTTTTTTCCTGTGGTGCTTGTGCCATATTCTTGTACTTCTAACAAACACTTAAAAAAAATTTCCTGTTCCTATCCTAGTCTGAATGAAAGCATCATCATTCATTTTGTTATGTTAGTAGTGTGTAGTTCTTCTACTCATGTAGAAACTGTAAGTAAACTATACTTTTGGCAGAAATTCATTTGATTCTTTTCATTGTTATCTTTTCTTTGTTCCCCAACAGATGGTCGGCTGTATTTATCCACACCAATTGATCCTGTTTTCATTATGTTGCCTATATTTGAGGATGCTAGAATGAAGGTAATTAGTTTTATATCTCTTTTGAACCATTGGAATTGGAAGACATTTTCTATTTCAAATTCTTTTCCATTTGTGCTAATCCCTGGTCAACTATTGCTGATTAAGTAGAGTAAAAGTTTTAGTTGCATATGTGACACCCATGTATAGAGCCCACTTACATTAATAAGTATATAACTCCTCTAAAGTCTAAATTGCAGGCAGCACTTAAGATGTTAAAATGCACAAATCTCAATCGTTAATAATAATGGATGGTAAATTATAGTTACAACTCATTTAAGTAAATCCACCCCAGGTTATTTTAAAATTAACAATTATCTAGTTAAAAAAAACTGACAGATATGCTTTCCACTTTTTTACTCCATGTTCAGTGCAACCATGTAGTCTTGAATGGGTGAATGGTATTCTACAGCATTCAATTGAAAAAGTGACTGAATATTCATCAATAAATATCAATATTATTATCTTGTTACTTTTTTTTCCTAGAAGAGTCATATCACACCAATAATTATATGTTTATCCACAAAGGAACGTACACACAGAGCCATAGATATGCCTTGTTTGCGAGGTCCACAAAACTTTTACTAATGAGGTTTGTGAATGAGTTAATTAGGTCTAGATTGCATTTTCCCCTCAAAATTTATATCTCTGAATATCACTGGTTTCTTTAAAATGCATGCAGAAAGGGGATGATCTTGGGAAGTTCAGGCAATTGGATGAGATCTTGTTTATTGATGGGTATCCTGGCTATCAGCAATTATTGTCTGTTGTGGAGAACTGCATGCAAGTAGTTTGCGAAGTCAAAGGTGATCCTAGTCTTGTACACCATCTCTTTACATCTTGAGTTTGAAAGTTTGCCATGTTTTCTTATGATTTAAGTAATTTATTGGGAAGATATGGAGGAAAGAAAAGGATAAGTTTGTTGTTGGCTTTGTTTTTTATATTATTGATGACAGCAATTGTTTGTTAATATTCTTTCTTGTTTTTAATTCTCATGGACTTCTATCTTTATGCATATGCAGAAGTAGGATCCTTAAAATTCTTCAGACTTGATGACTCAAAGGTTCTACGTTGGCTGTGCTATAAGGTTTGCCTACATTTCCTTAATTGTCATTTAGTCTATATGATGTTATATCCCCCACCCCAAGGAGAAAAAAAACTGGTATACACAATGTAGCTGCACAGCAAATCCCGTCCACCATGTACTATTGTGGAGGTATAATATTTAGCACATGGATGTCTGAACTTCATGATGCTCCCCATGAAAATGTAAACAAGACTGAATTATGACTCATCTATTTCATCATGCTATTAACTTTGCATCATTGGAGTCACAGACACAGCCTATCTTCAGAGTTGATTGCTGATACAAGCATTCATCAATAAGACAACCTAGGAAATTCTTAAATTGCTTTATAGTTGGTTTACATTCTAACTTACTTTTCTATTTAACTTTGGGCATATGTATTGTCATATTTGATTTAGTGGCTAGAAAACTTTTCACTTGTATTAAAGTTTGTGAATTTGATTTCCTTATTTTAGGTTTATCAGCTGAAACAGACACTACCCAAATTAGACAAAAACTATGCTGTTCAATCAGAGAAAGACACATGTAAAGTGTTTATAACTTTTATGTTCTGTTAGCTTTTGGAGAATTTTATTATGTTGAGGTTAAATTGAAAAAAGAAAACTGCGATGAGGGGTACAGTAGTGTGGAAGTGACGCTTCCCTTTTTGTGTGTGTAAATACCTGTTAAAATAATTTTGGAAAGATATATTGTACAGTATTCATCGAAACAAATAATTACATGTTATGTTGGTTGTTAAATTTGGGAAATGGAAATAAGATGGCGGAATTTATCTATTGTTGATAGGTATCTTTTTTCCTTCTATGTGAAAACCACACTAGCAGTTACTGGTTTGTTTCTTGTTTGAGGAATTATCAATTAAGGATGCACTTCCTCTGTCTCTAGTTCTCGATTGGTGCATGAGCAAAATACACATCTATTTTGATGCTTCATGTGCAGTTGTATGTTTAGTTACTTCAATTGAAGCACCAATATCATCCTTGATAATATTCCCTAATCCCTTGGCCATAAATATTAATGGTGATGCTTCTCGCATGCACCTCATTTCTTTTTATTATTTCTGGTTTAGCTGTTCATTAACGTAATTAGGTTACTGATGCAGTGATTGATGCGGTCTCTATTTTAGGAGAGTATTTGAAGGAAGAGCCTTGGTTGCAGCTTTTGTGTAAGCATCTCAAGTATGGCCTTTCAGAATGTCTTGTTCTAAATATATTACTTATATATTCCTTGTGGTTATAAGAGAAACCAAAGTTGAGGGAATGGGATTCTTACGCCTTAAGGAGAATTTTCTTTTGCAGGTTAAATATACTTGATGTTACCGGAAAAACACAAGTAAATGCTGAAGGAAGTAACTCAGGTTTATGTAATGAATTACAGGTATTTCCTAGAACACGAGAAGAATGTGATTAGTCTTTAGGTTTTTCTATTTTTGTTTTGTATTTATTTGTTTACTACTAATTTTATCAGGAACGGAGTGATAAGAAGGTTGCAGTTGCAAAGAAAGGTAGACAAACAAAGAAGGTAAAATTGGAGACAGAATCACATAACATCAAGGATATGTTTTCGAGGGCCTCCCGAAAGAAAAGTTAAAATTATTCCTTTCCCATTTGCATTGGTGGAAATGGGTCATTGTCACGTTGTATCATTTTTCTAGACTTGCGAGTAGTGGATAAGCACTGAGTCAGTTCCTAGTTTGTACCATCCGTTTATTGCTATTCATTTCGAGATTTTATTATTATTAATTTATATAATCCAATTTGATACCCTTACCTTTTCTAATGCCTCATCTCTTGGACCTATCTCGTCTCATTGCGAAGTTTGCTAGTTTTTATCTCCTATCATTTCATCCTATATTATTCTGAGTGATATTGTAATTTCCTATAGTATCCTTTTTGATATTTTTTAAATATTTCATAAGAAAACATTAAATAGTGAAGTAATATATTTAATATCTTAAAATACACAAGTATTTGATATTTTTTTAGTAGCATTTCCAAAAGTCATTAAAATTATAGTAGCTGTTTTACATTTCTGTAAATTATTAAACGAACATGTCTCGTAATCCGTCTTCCAATTATATAGT
Source organism: Abrus precatorius (assembly GCF_003935025.1). Lineage (NCBI taxonomy): Eukaryota > Viridiplantae > Streptophyta > Magnoliopsida > Fabales > Fabaceae > Abrus > Abrus precatorius. Next base: position 16,150,844 of record NW_020874384.1, read on the forward strand.
TATAACACCCTCGATCATCTGAGAACAGAAAAGGAAAATCTTTAACTAAAGAATAATTATGTCTTTATTTAAACACATTATTTATGCAGGATAGAACTGGTTAATTATTTAAACTAGAGTAAAATTGGATACACGTATTGGCAGCCGCAAATGTCCGCATATCCGTTATACAATTAGAGCATATGCCCAATCTCTTGAGCATTTATTCGTAAAATTTATAAATTAAAATAATATATTTTTAATTAATTATTTTTAAAATATTAGTCATTGAGATTAATTTCAAATATTTAAAAATAATTTTTTAAACTTATATCCAAGAGCATATTATAAGAATTTATGTATACTAATCTTTTTAAAAAATTACAGAATATAATATATTAATAAGATTAAATATTATGATTTTTAATAAAAATTATTATTTTTAATCACAGAAAAACCAATTTAAAAATAGAAGTTAATATTCATATTATATATATATATATATATATATATATATATATTCAATATAATGACATTTTTCTCTTTTTGGTTATTTAAATTAATATTTTCAATTAAATAGAAGAAAGAAAGTAGAAAATCTCCTTAGCGTGACACATGATTGATCATGTCATTAACATATTTAAAGCTCTTCATTGTCCCACCGAACCATATCTCCTTTCGTCTTGGAGACTCAACCCCTCTCTCTCTCTCTCCCTCTCTCCCTCTCTCCGTGTTATTCTTCAACTGCACCTGCAACTACAAGGTAATTCATATTAGAATTTGAAACTGTATCAACCAGTCACTTTTTGTATTGCATTCATCACTGACTTGCATCTACGAAGGTTGCTTTAGCAGCACTTTGATTCTTCTTCACCTTTAAAGTTATAAGTGTTGCTTAAGTGCGTGACTTTTATGGTGTTAATCAATTCATTCCTCTTGACTCTGTTTGATGCAAAAATCAAGTTATTCTCTAAAGAATAATGCATAAGGGTCTTTTGATCCTTCCCAAAAAATGAAGATTTTGATACTCTTTTGGGTCCATTAAAATCCACTTGAATACAAAGATTGCCAATTTCTTGAGTTGAGAAATGTTTTAAGTACACAGACCCACTTTAGATGCACAGTTTTAACTGTGATTACAATTGGACACTATTTCACACATATACTTTAATTCTGTCACGCAATCATTGATCATCAAAACCATTGAATGTGGTTTGGAGTGTGCAATGCTGTTTCATTAGGATTAGGAAGGTGTCTACGCAACCCCCCTTTGACTGGTTTTAAAGAATGAAGCATCCTCATGGGGAATATCCCTCATATTTGTTTTCATACATGGTCATCAATTCTTCCACTCTGTCTTTTCTTGCCCGTTTCTCTCTTCAGAAACTTCTGTCCTATCTCTAAGTATAAGATTTCTCCACTCTGCTTCCTTCCCATCTTAATTGAAGGACAGCTTCAGACAATTTGTGAAATTTAAGAAATAACAAAGTTCTATTTATCTGCCCTTGCAATTTGCAATAGTAAATAAACTACTGTGAAAGTTAAAGTTCAAAGTTTTATTGATATGGTGTTGTAGTCCATGTTGGATGTTATTTTCGAAATTCATATGTTTATCTTGATCACTTAGGTATCAAGAATACTTATAAAAGAGAGAGGAGAACATCTGTTTTCTGCAGGAGCCAATGGCAGGGTTAAATTTTGAAGCCACATATACTGACAGCCATGATATTCTGAAGATATTTGCAGCTGAAGGTGTTGAGTTCCTTTTATCTTGTGAAGGGAAGGTAGCTTACTTTCTGCAGAAAACTGCTTTTCTATTATTTGTGTGTTGGTTAGGCCATAGGCTAGTAAATGGATTCAACTTTAGATTAACTGATTGTTTCAGTAGTTTAACTTCTCAGCCATCCTCAGAAGGTTCTCTTTTTTCTCCAAATAAATAAAAAGTAAAATCCAACTTAGAAAAACAAATTCTATCATTTGCTTAGTTTGTGACCTTGGTAGTATAGCTAATGCTTGTCATCTTTGAATCATGAGATTAGGTACCCTTGTCTGAATGCAGTGGGCAAATCATCTGCCTATTTTTCACTGCAAACTGGTGCAGGCCTTGCAGAGCTTTTGTTCCCCGTCTTGTTGAACTTTATGAAACACTGAGAAGAAAGGGAATAAATCTAGAGATCATCTTCATCTCCTTTGATCGTGATGAGGATGGATTCAAAGAACACTTCAAGAGTATGCCATGGCTAGCCGTTCCATTTGATGTAAATTTGCATAGAAGACTGATTGACAGATACAGAGTTGATCGAATCCCATCATTCCTTCCATTATGTTCTGATGGCATAACTGTTGAAGAAGACTTGATTGGATGCATTGAGGATTATGGTGCCGATTCATTTCCTTTCACAAGGAAGAGGCATGAGGAATTGAAAGCCATAGATAAAAGAAAACACGAGCAAGCAAATTTGGAAGAATTATTGGCACATGAAGGCCGTGACTTTCTAATCTCTGGAGATGATAGAAAGGTAGCATAATGCCCTACTTGGAGTTGTTGTTGACTATGTAGTAATTACACACATGATATTCACATGACTTATTGTTTCAGGTACCCATATCTGAACTAGCTGGTAAAACTATAGGCCTATATTTTGGTGCCTATTGGTCTCCTCCATGCTGTGCCTTCACTGTCCAACTTACAGATGCATACAATAATCTCAAGGCTGAAAAAGGCCATTGCTTCGAGATTGTTTTAGTGTCAACAGATAGGGATCCTGAAGAATTCAATGTCAACAAAAGTAGTATGCCATGGCTTGCTATTCCGTATGAGGACAGGACAAGGCATGATCTTCGAAGAATCTTTGACATTAAGGAAATTCCTGCTTTGGTTCTTATCGGAGCAGATGGGAAAGTTGTTAGTGAGAATGGGAAGTTCATGATTTCCTCATATGGTGCAGAAGCTTTCCCATTTACTGAATCGCGGATAAGAGAGCTAGAGGCAGCTCTGAGAAAGGAAGGAGAGGCTTTGCCTCAACAGGTTGAGGATGTCAAGCATGAACATGTACTGAAATTGGATATGGCCAAAGCATATGTATGTGATTCCTGTAAAAACCAAGGCAAGTTCTGGACATTCTCCTGTGATGTCTGTGATTATGACCTTCACCCAAGTTGTCTAGAAAAGGTCAACAATGACTAAAATTGATAGAATGTGTGTTTGGATTCATGTTGAAAGACTGCAAACATGAATTCAACACAGAACTTACAACTAATAGCGGTCAAGTAAACGTGGATTTATAGGTATTTAAACATGAATCTAAATACGCCAAGAGCATAAAGACACAAGGTCGCGATTAGTATTTTAGTGGTGATGGAATTAAAGTTTTAAAGCTTAATATTACATTTCTTTATGCTCTATAAGTCGGTTGTTGAAACTATCCGTTTGATTTAAATCAAGTAAGCTTTTGTAAGGGAAAGCTTTGAATAGAATTACTCTACTTAAAGAATGTTTAAGCACGCACTTCTTTTTGAAGGATGTGTGGTTTTTACTTGTAGCATGCTTGCATGATAATTATGATCTTAAATTTTAGTTTCTTATGTAAAAAGAAGAATATTATAAAAAAAATCTTAAGGTTGACTTTAAGCATAAAAAAGTGGTAATATTTTATTAAAAATAAGTATTTATCATATAAAAAATATAAAGTTGTAATAAATAAATAAATAAATATATATATATATATATATATTAATAAATTTGACTAATTTTGTATACTTTAAATCAATTTAAGGGTTTATGTTAATAAAATCTTACTATAAATTAACATTTTGTTTAAACAGCTTAATTCCTTTTTGTTTTAGGGGGTCAACAGTAGAAGCATAATGCTATATAAATTTAGTCTTGTTAACTGGTGCTTTGAGATCATTAATTAAGAAATCAATAAATAGTAATTTTTTAATAAAAAATTATATTAGAATGCATTAAAAAATTAAGGAAGAGTGTTATTTTTTATATTTTTAATAAAAAATTACTTTTAATTTTTAGTCAATATTCTTAGAGTATCAATTAATATTTTTCATAATTTTGAATCTGTTTAAAAATTGTTCTAATTATTTAACAAATAAAGTATTAATAATTTTTATATTTTGAAGATAATAAATTCATGTACTTTTTATATGAAACAAATATTTAATTATTAAGATTAATAAAAAATAATTATATATTAAATTTATATTGTATTCTAAAATATCATAACATTAAATGATTAAATTAATAAATTATATATTAAATAAATGAATATATCAAGTGTTTTTTATATTAATTCTATAATAAATAAGAGTATAAAAGTGTATTAATTAATATATTTAAAAATCAGTTTTTATTAATTAAGACAAAAAAAAATTAGTACTTATTTTTTATAAAAAAATGAAAATAATATTTATAAAATAAAAAATGTATTAAAAAGATTCATAGAAAGATAAAGAAAGCTTATCCTCTAAACTAGTGGGATTCTCACACAATTTATGTTAATAATTAATAAATGGGTGCACGAATGAGCTAAGATTTGTAGTTACTAGATTCCATTTCCAAAAAAGATGAATTCAGAGATAGCCCGCAAAATTTGGTTATTCTCTGATGAGATAGACAAGACTATAGAATAGAACAACCTGTGTGGTCATTACCTTCGAGAAAAAGAAACTCAAAATAGTTAAAATAAACCCAAAAATGGCTGCTAACTTGTATACGGAAAGATTACACAAATTATGGTAATATTTACTATTATTTTGTCGTTTGAGGTGTTGAACACCGAAAGAAACAGGAACAACAAACTACCAAGTAAACCAACAAAACATGTCTCAAGTCCTTTGCTAAGGAAGGGACAGAGAAGATTCGAAATAAACACGTTATCCTAAATTTGTCTCAACAGAATACTTGCATGGTCTCTGTTTTCATCATAGCAACTTGAGGAATCTTAAGGTGAAACAGAATGGGAAACATCAAAAGGCAAAAAACAAAAACTTTTTTTGATAGTTTATTTCAAAGGGAAAGGAGATAAGACTTTTGGGTTTTCTTCAGGGTCTCTTTGGTTTGGGTTGTGTTTCATTGTAAGAGCAAAAGAAGATTGCAATTGGAACGTAAAGGCAAAGAGAGTAATGTGGTTGCCAAAGAATCAGTTAGACAAGAAGGATGGTGTGAATGGATTAATAGCAGTGGCAATAGATAAAGAAAAAGGAAGCCAAAATGCATTCAAATGGGCCGTTGACAATCTTCTCACCAGAAGTGCTACTGTAATTCTCATCCATGTCAAGCTTCTCTCTCATTCTTTTTCTCCGTCACCTTCTCTTTTCACCCCAAGTGAGTATTATATTTATCAATTTTTCAGAAAAATTGATAAAATAATTTTGGTTTACTGAGAGTTTTATATTACCAACCAATTAGAATACACTGCAGATATGATTTTTATAATACTTATTATAAAAATAAACTATTATTACAGATAGGAGAATATATGACGAGATGATATTGTAAAAAATCTTTACGTTATTAGTGTGTTTAAACTTAATTACATTTTTATTAAAAACTGTAGTATTTACCGGTACCAATACATTAAATTTTATAATTTTCAATGAAAATTTATTATATATAAAGTTTTATCATATTCAATGTTTCCCAAGTTAAAAAAATTCATATATTTATGCCTTATTAAGTAGTCATGAACTCTTTGTGCCATGTGAAACTGGAATGGCATTAATGATAGCAACAATGCCTCCTCACAGCATTTGTGTGTGTGTGTGTTTTTTCCGATTTGTTGTTAATATTTAGGCAATCCTGACATGAAAAGGAAAAAAAAAATGAAAAGGAGGTATAAGAAAAGAACAGTTTTTAGTAGCAACAATGAACATAGCCTGTCGAGTGTGTACTTTGTAGGCTACAAGATTGATTTCCTACTTTGTTGATTGCATGGGTAGGAGGGATAAATGCTCTAATGGGTGATGGCAGTTCACTGGTTTGCAAAGAACCAGAAGGCCAAAACAAAAACGTTTTCCTTCCATATCGTGTCTTTTGTACACGGAAAGATGTAAGTTGTTTCCCTTATCAAGAGTTCTAATCATCATAATTTAGAATCTTATCATCTCTTTGTTTTTGTTTCTTTGGTGGGGTTATGGTGGATGGACCATAGATACAATGCAAGGATGTCCTACTAGAAGATATAGATGTATCCAAAGCTATAATTGAATATGCTTCTCAGACAGGAATTGAGCATCTGGTTCTTGGCTCTCCAGCAAAAACTGGTTTGCTTAAGTATGCATCTATCTAAGTCAGGTTCTGATTTGCAAATGACTTCTAGCTTCTATTCTGAAAACACATGCAATAGTCCATATGTAAATTTCAGATATCCAAAAACAAGAATGTGGTCATTAGAAACATAATGCTAATAGAGTGCCAAATAGTTTCATATTTCACAATCTACATGATCTATACAACAGCTTAAGACTTCATCCTGTCATTGTAACTTAAGGTTATGTGCCTAGCTATATGAATATGTATTATTAAGCATAAATAGAAGCCTGAATAAGTAGCTTGGATCTGTCAGCAATTCCATTTCTTAATGAGTTTTTTTCTCTTCAGAAGATTCAAGGTATCAGATATTCCTGGAACAGTTGTAAAAGGGGCACCAGATTTCTGTACAGTCTATGTTATTTCTAAAAGTAAGATTCAATCGATTCGATCTGCTTCTCGTCCTGCTCCAGCCATTTTCCCTATGACCAACCAGGTCAGTCATAGTCAAGTTAGTATCAAGTCAAACACCTCAGACCCAAATATGCCATTGGTTCCAAGCGTAAAAGGTTAGATCCATCCTTTCAAAAGCCACACATCTCTATGTATATATACATATTGTCAATATATAGCTCACTAAGAAATGTGATTTCTGTTAGAGCAAGAATGGCATTCCTTTGAGGCACCACCACGTGGATCACATGAGGGAACAGATTCATTCAGGTTAGTGACATTACATACTATTTGAGTGCCTTATTCTTGATGCACCAACTAGTTCTTTCTTTGAATGGATAAATAGCATTAGATCTAACATTTGAAAGCTAAATGCTACTGGAATCAGGTCACCATTCACTAGGAAAGGTTACAGTGGCAGACCATATGGGGACCCTTCCAAGCCTGATACTGACATATTCTTTGTAAGCACTGGAAGGGCAAGCACAGACCGCACGTTCCCTTCACCATATATCAATTCAGAAACAGCAATGTCCAACCCTCGACTATCATATAGTTCAGAGACAGATGCAAACTACAGCTTTGAGTCAATGCATTATTATGGAAGGAAGTCTATGGACACCGGCACTCCTGAATTCTCATCTTTCTCATTTGATAGCGATAACCATTCATCTACTACATCACAAGGCGTGGTAAGGAAGGTTGGCAATGCACGAGTCTTTTTGGTTTGAGAAAATGTTTTTCTGGTTTCATTTCTTGCCTTCACAAGTGATTAAAAAAATGCCACATTGTTTTCACGTTGTTCTTTTCTTCGTTTTCAAAATATTTTTACAAGCAATAGTAAAAACAAAATTTTGTTATTACTATACAAATCTTTGAAAACAAAAAACAAAGTGAAAACAATGTTACATTTTGTGAATTATTTATGAAAGCAGAAAATGTTTACTCAAACAAAACACACCCTGCATTTGTATTTTTTATGCTGCCTGTGCATGTATTAGTACTTCCTAGACTGCTAGAGTCCAAAAGAATTTCATGATTTAGGTACAATTTGTTAGGAAAGTGAATATTTTAGTAGAATTTTTTTTAATTGTTGAGTTGCTGCTATTGTAGGATGATATGGAGGCTGAAATGAGGAGATTGAAGTTGGAGTTGAAGCAAACAATGGAAATGTACAACACAGCCTGTAAGGAAGCATTCACAGCACAGCAGAAGGTATGGATTAATATCTAGTTCATGTTTATGTCTAGAAAAGTTCAGCACTATCTGAGACATGTTTTATTTGCATGACAGGCAGTGGAACTTCAACGTTGGAAATTAGAGGAAGAGAGGAAATTGGAGGAGGCAAGGCTTGCTGAGGAGGCAGCATTGGCGATTGCAGAAAAGGAGAAAGCCAAGTCTAAAGCAGCCATTGAGGCTGCTGAAGCACAAAAAAGGATTGCAGAACTGGAAGCACAGAAGAGACTTAATGCAGAAATGAAAGCACTTAAAGAATCAGAAGACAAAAAAAAAGCACTTGATGCTTTAGTAAATGTAGATTGCAGGTATAGAAGGTACGCGATCGAGGAGATTGAAGCTGCAACAGATTTTTTTTCAGAGTCCCTGAAGATTGGAGAAGGAGGATATGGTCCAGTTTTTAAGTGCCTTTTGGATCATACACCTGTTGCAGTGAAGGTTCTACGCCCTGATGCACAACAAGGAAGGTCCCAGTTTCAAAGAGAGGTAAGCTCACAAACAAAACAAAACATTTGAACCCTACAAATTATACTCAACAATTGGAAAGTTTTGTATCTTAGCTTCTGTTTGGTCTGTGAAAATGTTTTCGTTTTTCCATTAATAACTAATTATATTACTTTGTTTTGTTCTACATATTTGAACAGGAAACAGAGAAAATAACAAAAATCATACGTTTATAATTATTTATAAAAACAGGAAATGAATTCAGAAAACATTTTCTTAAACCAAACAGTCAAGTGCACGAGTCATGCTAAGACATTTGTAATATGTTATGTTTAGTTGACTTACTTGTATGCAATGCATATTACAGGTTGAGGTACTGAGCTGCATACGGCATCCAAACATGGTTCTCCTCCTAGGAGCCTGTCCAGAATACGGTTGCCTTGTGTATGAGCACATGGCTAACGGAAGCTTGGACGATTGCCTCTTTCGGCGAGGCAACACTCCCCCACTTCCTTGGCAACTACGGTTCAAAATTGCAGCCGAAATTGGCACAGGCTTGTTGTTCCTTCACCAGAAAAAGCCAGAACCTCTGGTGCATAGGGACTTGAAACCAGCCAACATCTTGCTTGACAGAAACTATGTGGCCAAGATCAGTGATGTTGGTTTGGCAAGGCTAGTTCCATCATCTGTGGCTGACAGTGTCACACAATACCGCATGACATCCGCTGCAGGAACCTTCTGCTACATTGATCCTGAGTACCAGCAAACGGGTATGTTAGGAGTGAAATCAGATATATACTCACTTGGGATCATTTTCCTTCAAATTTTGACAGCAAGATCACCAATGGGTTTGGCCCATCTTGCTGGAAAATCCATTGAGAAGGGAACTTTTTCTGAGATGTTGGATCCAGCAGTGCCTGATTGGCCATTGGAAGAGGCCTTGAGTCTTGCAAAGTTGGCAGTGCAGTGTGCCGAATTGAGGCGCAAAGATAGGCCTGATCTTGGCAAGGTTATCTTACCAGAACTGAACAGGTTAAGAGACCTTGCTGAAAATAGTAATCTACTTTCAGTTTTGGCTAACTCTATGAATATGTCCCATGAGAGACAAGTTTCTGTGCAGCTGGTGAGTTTCTGTTTATGTTGAGAAGTAGGGACTATTTAGTTTCAGAAATGTTTTCACTGCAAAAATCTTAAAAAGTTAAATCAAATCAAAGTAGTATTTTATAATTAAAAATATGTTAAAATACATACTGATACATTTTTATGAATTAGTCCTTGAACTTACAAAAAAATTATATTTTAGCCTCTATTTGAGTGTTGTATTATGCTTTGGTCCTTATTATTACAACACAACTAGAAAAATATAATTCAATGAACAATCACTTTTATTAACCGTGTTACAATGTTAAAAATCAAAACATAATAAAATATTCATATAATGACTAAAATGTAAGTTTTTTTTAGTATAAGGATTAAATTTTATATATATATATATTATTAAGTAAATGTGTACTTCAACGTTAAAAATAAAAACAAAAAACACTTGGTAAAACTAAATGGCTCTTGATTCTTATGATGAGCTTATTATATCATGTTAACACGGATGTTGTGTCTGACTTTATTTGCAGGATGGAGGGTGTCCTCCATTTGCTCACTCGGGGGAAATTAGAGCAAACTCATCAATCGGTGTCTGACTTGTCAAAACAAGATCCCATTGAACCGAACAAATTAAATTTGTTCAATGGATTGATCTGCAGGATTGGGTGTAAATTACTTAGGTGGACTGATGTTATTACAGCATGCTTGATTCTCCAAGTTGTTGTTTTTTACCCCCTCCCTTGTTTCAATATAGATCGCATCAAAAGGGTAGCCTTTGAAGGTTGAGTTTCATAACGCAAGAAAGTAGTGCTGATGTTCATAATGGGTTATCAAGCTCTTAAACAAAAGGATAATGCAGATACAAACGTAACAACTACATTTTACGATATACATATAACCCATGCCACGTTGTTTGTTTAACTACATTTGAAGAAAATAACTCAACACGAGAAAGAATATGCACGATTGAACTAGAATTAATTATATATTTTAAATAATCTAACAAAAAATATCATTAGCTTATTGTGAGATTTTCTTTATAACTTCTTAAGAGATAATTAAAAAATTATTTTAAAAAAGTCAAAACGAACATGTCATGTGTATAATCAATATTTTTACCTCTGTTCGGCTGCAAAAGTAGTCATTATTCAATATATCTAATTTTAACTATCAGTATTTGACGAAAATAATAGCAAAAATAACTGATGACATGAAAGAGATTAACCTATTTTGAGAGAAAAATATTTTGACCATATTCTGAGCGAACTTTGACACGTACTGATAGTATCACTACACCATGCATATCAAATTATCCTTAAAAAAGTTACCATCCTTTCTAGCCTGGAATCGGTAAGTGAAGGGAATACATGAACTACGATTTCATGAAAGAATTATTGCCAACATGCTCACAACAATAAACGGCTGATATCTTCGTTCAATATATGTTGTTTATTATTATTAACATTTTGTTTGCTAGTGTTATAATTCTATACAAGAAAGTAATTGTATAGTGTTGCTGATCTCACAAGCATAAGCCCCAAGAGAGTGTACAGTCACTTCCACCTCGTGTATCTTCATGCAAAGTATTTAATGCATAAGATCATTTCACATCTACCAAAGACCCTTCCATTAAACAGTGCCAGCAAACCACTTCTGAAGCGGGACAATTTTGGTATAATAAGTGAAATTTATTCTCGCACAACTAAAGGATCCTAAAAGAATTTCTCAAAAGAAAAAAAAATTGCATGATCAGTAAGACTGCAAGATGTCAAAACGTCACCTCATCCCCACTACTCCCTTTATTAGAAACGTGATTCTTTATGCTTTACCAGTTGAAGAATCAATAAATAATAAGTTTTGTTTGAAAATCATGTTAACATAAATTGAAAAAATATGTAGCGTTAAGTGGATTTTTATGTTTTTCTAATAAAATATTTTTTGTCATTTATTCTTTTATCAATATCTTTAGACCATTGGTTAGCATTTTTCTGGAAGTATAAATGAATTAAATGATCCACTTAAACTTAGTTGATTTTTCTTAATAAATAGAAATTTATAACTTAGCTTATTTTGTTAAAAAATTAAGTTTGAATTTAACCTGTTTAATTCAATTATATTTCATTTTTCTTTATCAAATATATTTTTAATGCATGTTTTAATTTTATTAATTATTTAATAGATACTTATGTTAGAAGATAAAGCAAAAATGATAGAAACAAAATAAAAATAAAAAAATGATGCAATAATAGATTGTCAAAACTATTCATGAGTTTTTAAAGTTGTGTTCATGAAACTTGACTCATTTATACAATTAAACTTTTTATAGTAAACTTATAATTGTTTATTTAAATAAACAAATTTGATTAAACATCAAAGATTCATCTAGGGAATAAAATAAGAAAATAAAATAGAATAATTTTTTTATCTTATCTTATTTGTATCCCTCTAGTATAAATTTTGTCATGTAGGTGACTTTATGTTGAAATAGATAGATAAAATAAAATAAGACTATCTTATTGTTATCCAATTATTATATTATTTACTATCTTATCATGTTAACTAGTCAAAATCAAATAATTTATGTATAACTCAATTTACTCCCTTATCCCTTATTAAAAACTGTAAATATTTCTTTTGACAAAAAGATTCACTTTTGATATTTAACTAGAGGTTAGTTAACGTTTATCTTTCAGGAAAAACCAACTATCAAAATCATAATAAAATACCTGCAAAACGGATACATCAAGTAATATGCAAGCCAAAAGTTTGAACGGCAAAACTGTCAGGAAATCAACCTACTCAACCAAACGCAACAAGTTACATACGTGACAGAATTAACACCGTATTAATTTTCCAAAAAATTAATATCGCTGATATAACGCACTAGCACATCAATAATTGAACCATAGAATTGATAACAAGAACTCGAGTCAATACTTTTATAATATACAATAGCATTAACGAAAACTACCCAAACATAAAACTCACTGCCCTTTCTAGCAAAACATAGATCCCTTTTCTTGAGTCATCAAAGCCTCATAGATCGAACAATACAGATTACAACACGACATGAAGTTTAAGTATTTATCAAGCCACAATACCTCAATTGAAAAAAAAAAAAGCCCAGTATGAAAAGGATATGCTGTGGAGAAGCAAAGTGAAATGCGATGCGCATGAATGCCCTCAGAAGGCAACAACTGTAAATCTGCACTGACCAATGTGTCAACGATAGTACATAAGCTGCTGTCTTGATGAATTACCACTATATCCATCGTACATTGCTTGAGATCCCCCAGAGTTTATGCCCATTGAAGCAGGAGCTAGGCCATGCTGTCCAGTCATTTGCAGAAGAGCTTGACCTGAAAGACCAGATACAGCAGCCTGACTCAGGGCCAGTTGGCGCTGATAAGCCAACAACTCAGCAGGAGAATACCCTTGGTTCATCCCTGCAGTGGGAAGTATTTGATATGGTTGTGCAGGAGGAGGTAATGGATTCGAAGCGGTTCCAGGAGGAGTTGGTTTACTACCCCATGAACACTGCACAAAACAAATAAAATCAATTTTATTCAAGGACATCTCATGAAAACATACTTCCAGCCCTTAAAAATAAGCATTAGCAAATCTATAGTTGAGTCATGTTGTTTAGAAGGTGCATCACATCAATGGAATTGCATTTAAACTTCAAAAGCACTTTAACTCTGCAACAATAAAAAACTGGCTCCATATAACAGGGAATTCTGTGAAAACACAGCCATCTCGCCATCTAAATCAACTCCAACAACACCCCCCTCCCCCCAAAACACATTGCACAGGCATGTGTCTCTGCATGTTCAGACTTCAGATATTGGCAAGAAAAAATGAAAAGACTGGCACCCATATGCAGTAAGACTTATTACTAGGCTTTCTCATAAAGGGCAAGCATTGGTCTCAACCGTGAAATAGCAATTAATTAGTTGACAATTAAGTATTCAAGGGCAAACATTGGTCACAACAAGTGAAAGACTTCTCACCTTCATAGCCTTCCCACAAATTACTCTTCCATTAGCCATCTGAATGGCCAATGCAGCTTCATCATGAGCGTTGTATCTGACAAATCCAAAACCCTTATCCCTCTGAACTCGGACCTCCTCAATTACCCCAGCCCCCAGTGCATGAAATTGACAGTGGAGTTCAGCTTGAGTTACCTGTGACCCAAACCACAATCATAGAGAGCCGACAAGTTACTTATCAAGAAGCTGGTGAACGAAACAATTCATAATTTGTGAGAAATTGCAATATTAACATTCAGATCAAACCAATATAGTGCCATACTGCCACAGGTTTGACAAGGCATTCATTAACAAGTATATGCTAGGAACTACTATTAAAACTTAAAATGTCATAAAAAGGTTTCTATAAAAAAGTCAGAAGGCATTGCTGTCAATCATGATTTTGAATTGCAAGCAGAATTAGATGAGGCAGCCACAATATGCAGTTGCAGGGAGTTCTGCAACCACATCACACACTGCAAGCAGTCCACTACAGCTGCAGTTCTCCCTAAATCACTGGGATGGCTTTTTTTCCTTTCTGAAACAAGACCAATGGATAAGACTTAAGAGTAAATGAGATTTATGAAATTGTAAAAACACCACGACTGATAACTGTTCTCAGATGCAAACACACTTTAATCTTTTGGTCACAGGATCCTAAGACAAAATAACGGAAAGGGCAGGGTAGGTGTGAAATTGATATTTAGGTGCTTCCCTAAGAAAGCTAAGCCAGCATTAGCAGATTCAGACACTTTGAACAGTTAAAAGAGATACCATATCCCATGGGTCAACATCATGAACAAAATTACACTTGAATTTGAATACAACAATTCAAGTTCAGGTCATTTATACTGCTTGAAAGGCCTAGGAATGTTGGTGTATAAAGAAAGGAAATTAAGGTTTGGTTCTTATGTATGTACAGTCTTCAATTCACATAACTTACATCGTGGGGAAGGTTGCCAACATAAACTGTGGTGTACGAAGGATTGTTTTCAGGAGAATCCTCATTGTTATTATCTTGACCTCCATCTGTAAAACACAAAAAATAATTATAATCTGTCAGCAATCCTAAAAATCCCCAACCTGTATTAAAAAGTGCATAGCAAACAGAAGAATATAGGTTTATAGAGCTTAATGAGGGGTCCCCAAATCCAAATTAATTCCAGCCACAGTAATCCTTTAAATCACTCTATAAGCATAGAAAAAAAAAGTGTCTCAAAGAAGTAGAGGAAAACACACATTGCCATATAATATTGGAATAGTCACCATGTAAACACACCAGACTTATCCCACTTAAAGTAAATTGGCTATGCTATTTGCATCTACCTTACCTATTATTCTGCCCAACCCAAGCCCTTAGAACACATTATGATAAAAGTACATAATACCACAAGCCCAATATGTTAACCAAGTATGTACAAAACCGGTTTCTAACAAATCAAGTAATTAGAAATCCAGTGCCATTTACTAGAAGGCAAAAGGCTGTGTCCAGCAAATGTGAAGCACCAAAATACACGCGCTTTCCTAATAGGTCCGGTCCGTTGTACATTTTGAATCAGTATAACATCATCCAGCACAACAAATGCATAGCAAATTCCAGCCCCAAATATGGATAAGTACATAAATTTAAACCAGAACCTTTATCTATATTTTCATGGTTTCATAAATATGGACCCAGGCTCTAAGCTATTTAGAAAAGTACATGATACCTGAAGATCCATTTGTAAGCACCACAGCATTTTGGCTGTCATTGTTCTTCTCTTCGTTTGAGCTGGCACCAGCACCCTTAGTTGCCCAGTTGCATCGTATTTGCCTATTTCCTAGCCACTTACCTATTAGATGCAGGACACACCACAAGTTTGTATGAACAAGAAAAGTTCAACAGTAGTAGGGAACAAACAGCATTAAAGTGAAAAATCAAACGCCTAACCTGTCATATCATTTATGGCACTTTGAGCATCCTGCATATCAATTGCAAAGATATGTCATTTCAATAATTTGGCACATAACTAAGAGCCTGTTCGTGTAACAATGGTATCCAAGTTTCACCAAATCAAAGCACATGTAACATGGTTTTTTCAAAAGTAAAATCTTTGTGATTAGAGTGAATAAAGGTTTCAAACATCAAACAAATCTTAACATAGCTACACCAACCTAACTTTTGGTTGAATTTAGCTTGGAAGATGTTAAAAAAGTTCAGATTACTCTTAAAACATCTAACAAAAAGCCTTGATATAGCTACACCAACCTAACTGTTGGTTGAATTTAACTTGGAAGATGTTATAAAAGTTCAGATTGCTCTTCAAACATCTAACAAAAGGCAGCAAAAACAATTTGTATAGCAATTGTAATTTGTAACAAGGTGTTCTAAGACAAAATGAATATTCTGATCTAGTTTAATTTGAAAAAGAAACAAATCAATGATTTTTCTTGCAACACTAAATGCATGTTTAGTTTAACTTATTTTGGAAAATAAGTACATGCTTTTTCAGCTCCCAAAGAGATCTTTTAAAAATTACTTTTTTTTTTCTTCCAGGATGGTTTATTGGTTGATCTCTCCAGTACATTCCATTGTACAGAATAAGCAAAATACCTGATGATCACGGAAAGAAACAAAACCATATCCTTTTGAACGACCAGTTTTGTGATCCCACATCACCCTTGCATCACTGCAAATAATGAGAGAAGATGGAAAAGTAAGTTCCCAAATCCCAAATATCTTTCAAAACTGAGTAGCTCGTAGAAAAGTTTCCCCCGCATCAACTATCTTCAATTTGTCATCCCTAACAACGACTACAACAGTCACCATAAAAATGAATATACCTTGCTCTGATGACCAAAAAAAAAAAAATCACAACGAAGAAAACAAAAACAAAAAAGCAATGAGGAACTCACGAACAACTAGGATAGACTGAGAAGCAAGCAAATAAAGTTGCATCAGTAACCTCTGGACTCAAATCACCGACAAATATATTGAAGTGCCCTGATGATTTTAAATTAAAATTAAAGGAATATACAATTGAAAAATTAAAAAAAAAAAAAACAAGAATGCCCCCAAGAAGCAAAATAATCAAAATAAACATTAAAAGGACTGTGCTTAAAAGTAACCTGAAGTATCCTCCCTACTGCTATTGGCATATGCCCAATTCACCTTAAGTGCTTGACCATATCTGTAAACAGAAGTAAAAAGATGTGAATCAATGCAATGTAGCCAAATATTATGGAAAACTCTCTGAAACTCGTCAAGATTGCATAATTATAATATATGTAGAGCCATTACAAAGATTTGAACATTGCCAAGTAAATGATACTTCGATCAGTAAAAGAGACTATAAAAATGAAAAATTGCAACTATTCCTCTATCTCCAGTAAAGCCAGAAGGAGAATGCCTTCACAGTTCTCATCCCATGCAAATATGCTGAAGAACCAGAAAAAACATGCATTACACAAGATGCTTACAGTTGCCGTCCATGCAAGGTCATTATTGCAAGGGCTGCGGATGCTCGATCATGGTAGTCCACAAAACCATAAGAGGACTGTAACAGTAGTTTCACAAAAAAGAAAAGGGCAAAGAAATCAGCAGAAATCAGAAAGTAGAGGAAATAGATAGAAGGCATGAAGACTAGGAAAATAATATAGCATTTGCAGATGCTAAACTAAGAGCTACTGTCGGGAGAATTTCACTCTGCACCCCACAAAGGGACTGACTACTGCCAATTGACATATAGCACACAAGCAGGATCTAAAGAAATCTATCTTAGCTGTTGCATCTTCTCTCTCTAAAGCTCTCAGCTTTCAGCATACACAATTCCAAGTTATGAACTGCCAAGGTTGATAAAAAATTATGATAGACAAATGGTAAAAAATTAGGATGAAAACAGACATTACTACCATCCCATTCTAGAGAGCAGAGACAATGAAAACTCACAATTCTCTGTTAGTAATAGTCAGCTTCACCAAATAAGTTTTGTACTGATAACCTTTTTTGTAGAATATGATGCATATCATTTCAGAACTCCATAAAAACCCATTTCCTATGTAGAATAAAGATTCCAAGAAAAGTTCCCCAGAAAAAAAAATTCAGAGCAAAGTAACTCTAAAATCTAAATTCTAATGCAAACCAGGTATTTTAAAAAAAAAAAAATCTAACTTGCCAGTATTAATAACAAACATTTTCATAATATTAAAGAAATACAGGAAAATAACTGGATTCTTTTAGTTATGAGAAAAATTATTATAATAATAGCACTAACGATCATCAACAAAGAACATTGAATTGAAAACTAAATCAAACCTTTTCTTTTCTTATGAGCTTGCACCCAGCAAGAGGACCAGCGCTCTGAAAAACTTCTGCTAGAAGTTTATCGGTGACATTTACATGAATATTTCCTACATAACTGAAAGCATGTAACTTCAGATTAAATAGGTATCAAAGAGGAAGACTATCCTACAGTTGGCACAGTGATTACTTGAATAGTTAATGCCATATTGTACCTCAATAGCATCAAATTTATCACTCAGAAATTCAGATCAGTTAAAAACACCATTATGCAAAAGAAATTTGCATCTACAGTTGTTAGAAATTAGGTATCAAATGGAAAACTGTCATAATTGGGCACAAACACAAAACTAAGGACAAAAAAATCTAAAAGTGGAAAGAAATCCAACACTCACACACTGCGGCATGCAGAAGTATCAAAACCGGGTGGCAAATTTCCACTTGGAACAGGCTCCATCTGAAAAATTTTCGAAACAACAAAGAATAAACAAAATGGAGAAAAGGCGAGCAACTATAGGAAGGTGCCTTAAATAGAATCAGAAGAGAAAAAGAATTTAGAATATTTTTAATGGTCGTAAAAGACTGTACTATATTTCTCATGAGTCTAACAAACTAAGTTATCAGACAAAACCAAATGGTAAACCAATCAATTGCATAAAACAAATTTAGTTCTTATCCTAATCATCAAAAGAAATTCTTTAGTAATTCATCCATTAAATGAGACAACTATCTTATGTTTCATGAGTCTAAAGTTAAACATTCTAAACACATTTTAATACTCTGACCGATTCAAAAAATTTGGCAATCATTAGGTTCTTTCGATTGGTGTATTAAAGAGCTAAAAGTTTGGACCAAAAGGAATTGCAAATCAAACAATTACATATAATTCAAACACCTATCAAAGCTGATACAAATATGATTATCAATAATTATTCCTGTAACGAGAGTTAGAAACACTAGGGATATCAATTCAATTGTACAAGCTGTGAAATGGCCTCAAATTAATTCACAGAGAAACCGGAAACAAATAGAAATCATAGCAATGACACGGATACCCTAGTTACACGAATTATTTGTCCTCTTTCCATTCATTTGCCCTAATTTCTTCTTTCACGAAAATGAAACAACCTAGCGCAAATGCGATAAATATATGTAGCATCGAATGCGTTACTCGGAAAATGAAAACGAAGAATAAAGCGTTAGGGAATGTGAGTAACCTGCGACATAGCAGCGGCGAGCATGCCAGGGTGGTACATCTGCTGTTGCTGAAGCAAGGCTTGCTGCATGAGGGCTTGTTGTTGCTGCAACTTGAGCCTCTGTTGCATATTCCTCTCTTAAGCCCGCGATTCAGAGAGATTCCTGAGAAGAGAAAACGAGTTATTGTCGCGACAATTTCAAAATTGAGAGAAATCGCGAAAATAAGAAGAATGAGAATAAGAACGGTGAAATCGGGGATTGAAATCTGAAGCGCATGGAGAATTGATTGGAAAGGGGAATGAGAAATTCTGACCGTGATTGGGAGACAGGACAAGACAGAGTGGTGATGGGAATGGTCCCAATTCGTGGTTTGTCTTTGTTTTTGGATTTTGCTTTGCACTCGCAATCCTCAAACCTCTTTCTGTGCCAATCTCAAATCCATGTCCATCCACTTCCACTGTAACTCAACCCGGACATCCTAATAGGATCGGGTCAACCCGTTTACATTTACCCCTTTTTTTTATGAGTTATTACACGCACTTATAATGACCGTATATATACGATAAATAAATGTTCTTTCTCAATATCATATCTCTAAAATTATCAAGGTTGATTTTTCGCTATCCTAAATTGATTAAATTAAAATTTTTTCGATTGTCAAAATTTATTCATACATTTTTAAGAAGTTAATAATCAATTTCATTAGTTAAGATATTGTGTGAATGAATTATATTATTTTTGTTTATTGTGTTTAGAAATTTTTTTAAAACAACTTATAATCTTTATAAAATTAAAATTTTTAAAATTTTGATTTATAATTTTATCTTATTTTTTAGTTAATTTTTTTAACTTTAATTACAACGACAATGTCAATAATACATACATGCATATACTTCCAATAATAAGTTGTGGAATATGAATATTTTGTTATATAATCATCATTTTTTTTAAAAAAATGAGTTTTTTTATATTTTATTAGATAATCGTTTTGTTGTAATCATTATTTTGCACTAAAATAAATAACCAGGTATTCTTTTATGCATATTTCTTACTTTTTTTAATGATATTTTTCAACTTTTATAATATATAATAGACAGTGGTATTGTTATGTGTTAATATTGGTTTCGAAAAAAAAAAACCTTCTTTTTATATATAATAGATAATAGATAAATAATTTATATTCTTGTCATTCAAATAATAATGTATTTTAATATGAAAATTTATTATTATAATAAATACATATTTATCTTTCATAAATCATTATTATTATTTATTTAAATCATAAGTATGTTTTATTGAAAGAAATTTTGTATGAGTAAGGTAACATTATTTTAAACATTTTAATTTATGAATAATATTACAAGGTATTAACTATCTGTAGAAATAAAAATATTATAATGTTTTCTGAATATATAAAAAAAAACTAGATTATAATGAAATTGTTTAATAAAAATGGTAAAGAATGTATGAAAAATAACAGGTTTTGTGGATAAAAAATTTAATTATATAAAACTGTTTAATAAAAAACAAGAATAAATATACAATTTGATGTGTAAAATGTGACCACCTTTTTAATCTTGAAAGACTAATTTGATAGGCTTAGTTTTACTTTTAGTTATTACTATACTTTCATTTATGTGTGATTTTGTTCTCTTTAATTTTAATTGTTTATTTATTTTTATTTTTAAATTAAATTATTTACTAAAGAATCATCTAATAACTAATAAAAACATATTGTTAATCTATATATACTTATAAAAGAAAACTATAAATTTTATCTAACAAAACATTAATTATTATTATTATTATGTAAATTTTTATAAGTAAAAAGTATGTTACATTTTCGAGGGTGTGAAATTTAATTTAAAAAGTTAAAATTTTCTAAAAATTAAATATAAGTATTTAAAATTAAAGAAATATAAAGATAAAGTTAACTCTATTTTGTATAAAAATAGTAGTTTAAAATAAGGAAGAGAGAGAGAAAATTTATAGATAAAATATCAATATGCATATTATTGAAAAAATTAAAATATAAATTAAATCGTGTTTTAAGGTAAACTAAAATCGTTAAAGCGACATGTAACAAGAGAGAGAGAGAAAACATTATCATTATTTCAAAAAATAGTTAAGAGAAACTGCTGTTGGTAGATATAAAACCGTGTATGTTAAGATGTTAGATTGTTAGAATAACTTTTTTTACTGTGGTTTTTTTAAGTAATATTTTAGTTTATTTATCATGACATAAGAGTAATTTACTGATAATATTTTATTATTGGAATTTCATTTCTTTGTTTTTAATTGTTATAATTTTTTTAAAACTTTTAAGTTTGCACTGTGACTGTTATTAGTAAGGTATTGTAAAAAGAAAAACTATAATTTTTATATTTCATGAGAAATTATATTTGTACAATAAATTTAGAAAATAAAAGAACATTCATGCCGAAAATAAAAAAACTATAATTGAATTTGGGTTGGAGGAGTGATAGGGAAAGGCGGCAAATAAAAAATGGAGAATGGAGAAGGTGGCACTGTGATGCGATGGTTTCCATTTTGCTCCGATTTTGGGGAACCACCGAAGCAAACTATTCAAATTCATGCCGATAACACGCCAGCTGTTTCACTCTTTCTTTTTTGTCCCTTTTCGTTCTTTTTATTTTACTCTCTTTTTTCATCACTTCCTTCTCTTGATCTTTCTCCTACACAGACATGTTTTATTAACAGGTAATGCAAACGCCCTTGGTTTCCTCTTTTATTTTTTCATTCACTTCTTTTTACATTCCATTCCATATTTTATTATTGTTTCGTCTGTTTGATTCATAGTGCATGACTTTATTTAATTTTTCAGATTTAGGTCTTAACTTGATTGGATCTCGTTTTCGCCGTTGATTACTCATGGAGATCCGTGCCGATGCAGATACCAGTTCCTTTTCGAGGTGCTTATATCTTTCTCGCTTACTTTACTTGCTTTTCACTGAATCCGAATCTGAAAATACTATTTATTGTTTCACATTCAATACCTTGATGTTACTATTAGAAATCGTGAGTGTTCGAATCGTGGCTACTTATAACCATGGTTTCGTTTTCGCACAGTTTGTTCGCAGCTGTGTCGTATGGAATTGCCTCAATGGCCATGGTTTTTATCAATAAGGCTGTTCTTATGCAGTATGCACACTCAATGACTCTCCTCACTTTGCAGGTATTGCTAATGAAAGCAAACAAACACAGAACCTCGATTATACTTATTCTACTGATTTGTTATTAGTTATTATCTTTTTTTATGGATGTGAATGTTAATAACAGTTTCTGTGTTTCTTAGCAACTCGCTACCACCTTGCTTATACACTTTGGTAGAACAATGGGATACACAAAAGCGAGAGGAGTGGATATGACGACGGCGAAGCAACTGCTTCCTGTTTCAATTTTCTATAATGCCAATGTTGCTTTTGCCTTGGCAAGTTTGAAAGGAGTCAATATCCCAATGTATATTGCAATTAAAAGGCTTACGCCTCTTGCTGTACTTATTGCTGGGTGTTTCTCTGGAAAAGGGAGACCTACAACTCAGGTACTAGTTGTTATAGTTTTCTTATTCGGTTAATATATTGTTAAGTCAAATTTTTATTTATTCTGTCACTTTATCAAGGTAGTTTATGTGTGAGAAACTGTGAAAGTTATTTGTTGAACTACGGTGCACAAAGATCAATTAAATTATAATTTGTGGTTTTTAAAGAAGGGGATGCTGTGTAAAAAACTTTGATCTTGTGGAAAGATTAATTGCAGATGGATTCTAGAATTGGAGAAGGTACCTTATACAATAATAAACAGTATCAAAATATTGTGTTCATTTTCTTATACATGGGCGTGGGGAAGCATAATTAGACTATTGCTAAAGTTGTTGCCTTTTGTTTGAGTCATTTAATTGGCTTTGGGCATCTATTATAATGATTGGTAGCATTTTATTCTTTTCCACTCTTGTGCTGAGAATTATTTTTTTTTTTCAAATTTCAGGTGACTCTTTCAGTGTTATTGACTGCTGCTGGAGTTCTCATTGCTGCCCTTGGAGATTTTTCCTTTGACCTTTTTGGGTACAGCATGGCCTTCGTTTCTGTCTTTTTCCAGGTGATATGCTGACATTTCATTGTTCTTAATCTTATAGTGGGGTAATGGACACTGCAATTATGCATGGTTTGCTCATATTGCTGCTTGCTACTTTATGCAGACCATGTACCTTGTGCTGGTGGAAAAATCTGGAGCTGAGGACGGACTTTCATCTGTGGAAATTATGTTCTATAACAGTTTTTTATCTCTTCCATTTTTGATGTTTCTCATCATAGCCACTGGGGAATTCCCATATTCTTTATCAGTATTATTTGCAAAGGTCAGAATCTTTACCTGTTTCTTGGTATTGGAATTAATTCACGATTAAGCTACCATTGATTGAATTTTAAGACATTTTAAATCCTTTGTCTTTTTATATTAGCTATAAATACAATGATTTCAAAAGGAACTGCTATAAGCCTCCGTACTAGTACTGAGGCAATTCCCTACAGCAAATATGTTCAGTACTCATTCATTTTCTAATGATTGTTTTTCTGAGTTGTTGGACAATTCAAGAACTATATCAGAAGATTCAGAACTAGTCTTCTCATCCTCTAACTAATTAGATCCGCTGAGAAGTTTTGTGCTAATTTTCTACTTATCTGTCTGTTGTAAAATATTAATCAGAATCTAGCTGGTTTTTTTTCTCACAAAACAGTCTTTAATTAGGAAATTTAGGGATAATTTGAGATTGTTGGAATGCATCTGACGGCATCAACTTTTTATTTTGGCATGATAAGATGGGGATGTTTCACATTCATGAAACACTCGTCCTTTTATAATATGCTGGATGCTTTGCAATTATAAATTAAATTAACATAGTAGATTCAATTCTTTTGTTCTTCTAAATTAAAGTAGATTCAATTCTTCTGTTCTTCTAAATTAAAGTGCTAGCAGAATGTATATACTAATGATAATTTTCTGATAATAAATAAAAGATTATAGAAACTCAGTTGTGATGGCTGACAGCTGAAGCTATAGCTTGCACGGATTTTGGAAATGCTAAAAATTTGCCATGTGTTTGACGATATTGCATTGCTAGGTCAGATATTACTTAGTGTTACATTGATGCAGAAGCTAATATCTAACATAATTTTTTTTCCCTGGCAGAGTTATTCTTTTTCATTTTTGGTGATCCTTATTCTTTCGTTGGTGATGGGCATCGTTCTCAACTTCACCATGTTCTTGTGTACAATCGTTAATTCAGCTTTAACTACAACTATTGTTGGCGTTCTCAAGGGTGTTGGTTCCACGGTAAGCTAGGAGTGATCCTGTGTTTAACATAGAAATTTTGTCACAGAATTAATATTTGAATTTGGAATAGTTGTCCTGGCAGGAAATCATGATACATGTAGAATTGTAGATTACTTGCACATCTTTACCTTTTATTTTAATTGATTAAATGTTTGTTCTTTGTATTCATTTGCATCTAGTTTTAACTGCAAACATCAAATCCCTTTTTTGTTGCTTCTTCAGACCCTTGGTTTTGTCTTACTGGGTGGTGTTCAAGTCCAAGCTTTGAATGTGACTGGATTGGTTATCAATACTGCTGGTGGGGTGTGGTACTCATACGCTAAATATCAGCAGAAAAAAAATAAGACGGTGAAGCCAGTAACAGATGCGGAGGCGGCTCATCGTAGATAGAAGAGGCGTTGAAGAGTTACAGTGAAAACTAACAGTTACAGAATTATTTCTTTAGTTTGATTTACTGTGATTGTAAATTTTTGTTTTGCCCCCTACAGTAATTACAGGCTCACATAGTCTGAGCCTCAGAGGTAGTAATACTGACACGATATTCAGAGTTGAGTAAAATAATTGTAATTTTATTATTCTAAACTGTACGGTAATATTGTAGGTGGTCTCTACTCTTTATTTTATGCTGTGTTTTCTGAACATAGAAATTCAGAATTGTTGAAAGTGCTGTGGTATAGTGTGTTACAAACAGCAAGGCATAGTTCTGGCCTTGCATTTGTGTTTTGGTTTGTAATGACTTTTAAATGCTTATTCTATTACATTTAATTACGCCCTGTGACATTGAAGTCCGTGCACCTGGTTACAGAAGGAGTAATTGACTTGGTGGAAGATCGAACATTTGATATCATTATGTGCAACTTTGGCACCCTTTGAAAAAGGTGTGTTCTTTTTAGCATGTACCAAGGGTTCCCAATTAACACCTAAAAATTAATCCCATTAAGTTATAGAAATTATTTATGTTAGAACAGTTAACACAATATGATGATTTTTTCAATTGTTTGCTGTGAACATAACATTATACAAAATTATCTATTAAACTCATGTATTAGAATGATAAATAACTAAATCAAGTTCAGAGGGTGAGATTGGGCTTGATAATGATGTATAATTAATTAAAAATTATTCTATTACAACCCTAAATACCCTGGTACTCTCGACATATTTGTAACTTTTTGTTGTTATCCTGGTTATGATAAGAAAGTGTGACTCCATAATTCTTTCTTAAGATTTCTTTTGCGACAAATAAAATATTTTTTTTGGAACAAGAATGTCAATAAAAAAATCAACATATTTAAATAAAAATAAGCTATTGAGTTGATAGTACAATAAAAATAATATATTTAAAAAAATAGTTGTTATAATTTTGTTAAGGTTGACAACATTTTTCAATGCCAGCCAAGCATAGGGCACTTAGTATCATTAGGTAATAATAAATGTGAATGAGTTTTACTATGCTCGATTTTACTACTGTACTTGATTTTTTTTCGTTCGTCGTACTTTCATTGTGGTCCTGAGTTCCTCCTCCTTTATCATTATTATTATTAATATCAGCAGTAGTAATGATAATAATATCAGTAGTTGTAAAATTAAAATAATAAAATAATAAATTTATTTTATTTCACTATTTCTCGTTTTTTAACACTCACTGTTAAATATTCATATATAGGTTTAGTTTTTGTAGATACATTCACGTAAACCAAATAAATTGTGTTTGTTCAAAAGATATGTTCATTCTTTTTTGAAACAAGGTGTTTGAGTTTGTATTCAAATTTTTTTATTGAAAGAGTAGCTTTGTGTATATGAAAGATTTTTATTGAGAAAGTTAACAAAAAAAAAAAAAGAAGAAAGAAAGAAAGAAAGAAAATCTAGTTATTAAAATTATGCCATGTCAAGATAAGAATAAGTAATTCATTTTTTTAAATATTTTTCAATTTTATGAAACTGAAAATTGAAATATAATGTCTCGATTCTATTTATTTGTAAAAAAACATAGACTAAGAATTCAATCATTTTGTTAAAATTGTTTGAAAAACTTTCTAACATATCCTTTATTAGTCGGTCTTTCTTTGACTTGAGTTATTCAATTAGTGTAAATATTTTATTATTATACTTAAATTTTTTATATGAACAAAAAGATAAAAATAAAAAATAGCAATTAACATGAAAAAAAATAATAGGGGTAGTAATTGACAAGTACTTTACATATATAGGAATCAAAGGTGGCATCTTGCATTAGCATGCACCACTACACTCCCAACATATAGATTGCAATGATGTGAGACATGGATCATATGGCTTGGGGCCAAACCCAGCAAGTTGTGTACAGTCCAATGTCATTGACACCTCTGTTAATAGCCTTGAAGTAGGTCATACTTCATATAATTTTTATTTTGAAAATACAGTTAAGGGTATGTAAAGGGACAGGGACACAACCCGTGATGCCCATGAGGCCATGATCTCTGGCACAGGGCACTGGCAAAGCAGAGAATGCAAAGGATTAAGAACAATGTAGTGATCAATGAATACATGTAATTAAGGTTTTGCTGTGGCATCTATGCCCTCTACCTCGTGTACTGTCTGCGGTTCTCTTGATAACCAAAGCTGGCTATGTGATATGTTTCTAATATTTCTGTTTTTTATTTATATTCTTGTAATTAATAAAATGGACCTTTTCATTCTCCAAAATCCAAATGATCTTTTATATGAATTTTAGACACAAAAAAAGGGCAGAATAATGTGAAATTTACTGTTGAGTTTAAATTGAATTAATTTTATGAGATATTTTAAGTCATATCTTCAATGGTATAGGCTCTTTTATTTAATTTTTTACATAACTTTTTACTTAAAAGGTTAAATTCTATCTTAAATAAGGATGTAAATCTCTTGTATCTTTTCTATGTTCCCTTCTTCATCGTCGCAGTGAAAAAAAATAACACATCAATAAAAATGTTAACAAATGAAAAAGTAAAAAAATAAATAAAAAAATTACACGAGAATGTTATTTTTCAACTATCTACTACTACTATTATGATTATTGAAGAGACGATATTAATTATGCAAGTAATTTCAAATCCTTAAATTAATGAATATTCTGCGGAGACAAAAATTAATGATTATTCCTTCCAGCAAAGAAAAGTACAAATTTAAATCTTACAATCAACACAATTACTTTTGGTAAAAGTTCCTATCGATCTCATTAATTAATAAGAAAATCCCCATTAACCATTGGTGAAGCTAGAGCCAGAGTATTGATTTGGCCAAACAGATATGGCCTTTAACCAGGGCTATGAAGATGGGTATCATGGAATATTTTCTTTTCCCTTTTCTTTTAGCCAAAGAGAATAATTTTACATAAAAAATCATCTTACAGATTTTTCTCTTACCTGAAGATAAGAATTTTTACTAATTTGATTTAAATTAATGAATATATTTAAGAAAGTAAATTTCTTCTATTTTTTTTATTTTTTCATTCATAAAATTTAATTTGAAAAAAAAGAGAGATAATTCTGTAACTTGTACTAGCAAGTGTTGATCAGATAAGAAATATTGGATATTTTATTCATCGTTAAGGTTACAAAATAGATTGTTATTAATTATTGCTTAGCAATTACTATTAGATTATCGTTCTTAACCATGCAAGAGTGTTATCTTTCATTCTCTTAATGCCTCTTCATCCGCTCATTAACACCTAATTTTATTTCACTAATAATATAAAAAAATGTTATAATATTTAATAAAGATCCTGGGTTGATTACAATAATTAAGTGATAATTAATTTTATATTTATTGTAATAATTAATAAGTAAAAATTATCTTAATAATAAGAGCATTATTAAAAACCAATATTTTTAATATTTAAAATTAATAAATATTTTTTAAAATAAAAAATTAAAATAATATTTAATATGGAAAAAATGTGGATAATTTAATCGGAGTACAGTGGCACACTCACAGACATGGTCTATACTGAGATCAAACCCAGCTATACACAATTTTATGTAGTATCACCCTCACATGCATGGAAGACAGATCCACACAATTATTGATGACATCACTCCTAACTATGTTACAAGAGACATCATGCAACTTTTTTGCTCTCTTTTACTAAATTCAAGCAACTAGACAAAATCAAATACCCCTCTTTTCTTTCATGTTTTTTTTTTCTTCTTAATCACAACTCTAACCAAACCAAAAGAATTCAGACCAAACTTTAAATAATCATCCATTTCTACCCTAAAGAATAAATATATATGTAACATCAATTTGATTTTATTGAGAAAAGTTAACACTGTTTAATTCCAAACAAAATGAGATCAATTTGATATTAAAAAAATATCAACATTAATTTGGCTTATTGTTCATCAAATTTGACATTAATTTATATATATATATATATATATATATATATATATAATACTAATTTTTTTATTAAAAAAATGCCCTTAAATGCTAATGGATAAAAACAAACGTCAATCTTCCACATGCATATTCTTAAAATAAAATATCTTCAAATGCCATTACCTACCCAACCTTCCAACTTCCAAGATTGCAATATTCATCTATATACTCTTGGATTAAACTTTAGGGTAAACCATACATGATATACATACTGCCATTCTCAGGTTATTGATTTCAACCACTAATAATAGTTGATATAAAGGGATCCATGGTCACCTCAATAAATTGTAATTAAGATACGACAAAATGCCATGATAAACAACTAGAAAAAAAGATAAATAAATAAAATAGAACAAACGGGTCACTTGATCTTAGCTAGGTGCATTCAGATTCATAATTTATTTAATAAATTTTATACATAATAATTTAGGTTATTATTTTATAAAAAAATCTTTAATTGATCACTGCTGTAGTAAAATTTTATCAACATAGCATCTCTATAATTACTTCCCTCATGGTGGTGCAAAAGACTAGTGCAATAAATACCTGGAGTTGTTTGCTTATCTGATACTGGTGGCACTTTATTACACTGGTTGGCTTGCATTAATTAATTATGTTCCTCTGGTGACAACTACATATCCTCTTAGAATTCAGATCCAGCAGGAAAAGCTGTACTCTTGTGTTCTTTCACAATTTATCTGTTTCACAAATAACACAATGCATGTCAGTTAATTAGAAACTTGTACAATGGTTATCCAACATTTTTGGGTAACATGGGCACGTTCCAATTGTGGAACACCTTCCTAATTTATTTTTTCTTTCTCCAGTTTACCGGTTTAAAAACTTATTAAAAATTAAATTCAACGTATTAATAATATGTTTTAATAGATAATTTATTAATATCAATCTTCAGAAATGAATCTAAACATTTAAAAATAATATTTATTAAATTTTTGTATTTCTAATGTAATAAGTATTTTTAATAAAATTTATCAATTATAAATGGTTATAATTAAAAATTATATTAATATTTTTACTTTTAAAATCTGAATCGGTATCCTAATTGGTGTTTTTCTTTCTCTTTTTCTTTTAGTTTTTATGGCGACTTTACTTGAAATAACTAAATGCATATTATGATATTAACCCCTACTGGTCTCTAATGATTAATCATCCAAATGTAGTCAATTGGGCATCTTTTGGAAGCAATGATTAAGCTCTAAACTTTGTTGAGGACTTGTGTCATTTTTGGGGTCCGCTTTGGGACGATGGTCTTTTTAATAGTCACCGTTACCTTTTTATCCTTTTG
This sequence comes from Abrus precatorius, assembly GCF_003935025.1. Lineage (NCBI taxonomy): Eukaryota > Viridiplantae > Streptophyta > Magnoliopsida > Fabales > Fabaceae > Abrus > Abrus precatorius. Next base: position 16,180,876 of record NW_020874384.1, read on the forward strand.
CACGCGTCCCATCCCCACCTTGGTTATCCACATTATCATTATTATTGATATTTTATCATTTAAATATTTCAAACAAAAATTGTTATACTGATAACTAAGCTCATAAATCACATTGTTATTGGAATCTTCAATTTTCCTTGTAGCAATTGGGTCAACCCATGATTGTTTCTTTTGTTATGTATCAACGTGGATATCTTAAAAAGCATGGGAAAATTCCTTTAAACTGAAAAAATAAAGTTGTTAATTTTTTAAATATTAATGTTAAAATTATAATATGATCTAACTAATAGAAAAAAAAAAACGTTAATCACATCTATCAGTCAAGTCAATCATTTCAACGTTGTTTCCTTCAGGTGTATTTCCTAGTCAAGATTTGTTAATTTTGATAAACTTGGTGGATTCTATGAGTTAAACACGCTGTAATTATGTTGTTGTTGTTGGGAGTCAAAAGTTGATTTGATTTACTGAGGAAAAGTCACTTGGGAGTTAGCGTCTGAGTCTTACAGCTGCAGATACCTTCCCTCATAATGTGGCTTTCCCATGTTAGGTGCTTTGTAGAGTTCCTTCAAAGTACAAAAGACCCTCACTCAATTCACGTTCTTAGCTTTTATGTGCTGCATTTTGTTAAATGCTTAGCCTTCAAGAGGGTTCCATCCAATAGCAACAACCACGAATCTGGGCTTGTGTTTTACATCACTTTCTAGATCTGAGTCTTTCCTCTTTCCTCTTTACTCTTTACTCTTTTTTCAACGATGTGTATTAGAAAAGATTGATGAAGTTGGTGTCTTGAGTCCTTGTTCTTTTTATATCTATATATTAATATAGATATACCCATAATATAGTTGTGTTTGTTGTGTGTGTGAACTCTAAGTGTGAATCTGTGTACAATTCAGCATAGTGGAAATGGCTCCAAGGTTGGATTTTTCCAATTGGTGGACCAAGGATGCACAAAGAGGAACACCAGTGGTGGTGAAAATGGAGAACCCAACTTTCTCTGTTCTGGAGATCAATGGTGCTGATGCTGCATTCAAGCCAATAGAGAAGAGCCGTGGCAAGAATGCTAAGCAAGTGACATGGGTTTTGCTTCTCAGAGCTCATCGTGCTGTTGGGTGTGTCACTTGGATTGCCACTGTGCTTTGGTCTTTGCTTGGTGCCATTAAGAAGAGATTGATTCATAGACAAGATGTGACTGTGGAGAGTGAGAGTGACAAGTTGGATAAAGGCAAGTTGTTGTTTAGAGTCATTAGAGTGTTCCTAGTAACTTCCTTGACGGTTCTGGCTTTTGAGGTTGTTGCTTACTTGCAAGGTTGGCATTTTAGTAACCCCACTTTGCACATTCCTCGTACTTCTGATTTGGAGGGATTGCTCCACTTGGCTTATGTTGCTTGGTTAACATTTCGTGCTGAGTATATTGCTCCACCTATACAAGCGCTTTCCAAGTTTTGTGTTGTTTTGTTTCTTATCCAATCTGTGGATCGGATGCTTCTTTGTTTCGGGTGCTTTTGGATAAAATATAGGAAGGTTAAGCCAAGGATTGATGGGGATCCCTTCAAGATTGATGATGTTGAAGGATCTGCATGCAATTATCCCATGGTTTTGGTTCAAATTCCAATGTGCAACGAGAAGGAGGTATGAAATATGAATGACACCAAACTTCTGAATTCCATTACCACTTTTGTTTACTCAAGTTGTTTGTATCTGGCATTTAAGCTAGCAGCAAATTTCAATACGTTAATTTTAACGTGTTTTTTGTTTAGTCAGGAATAGACTTTGTAAATATTATAAGATAGAACTTAGAAGGTTTGGATTACCTTTTTTGCAATGCTTAAAGAATGAGAAGAATGCATACAAAAAATTGGAAAACAGGAGGGAATTAAATTTGTACCCCGCATCCAGGCATGTTGTTCCATCTAGATTGAAAATTGAGAGTTGAGACATTGTAATTTTAAGCTTATAGAATCAGAAGCATAAATGTAAAAGCCTGAATTAACATCAAGTATTTATAGCATTGTTTTCAGTTTCTATAATAGACACCACCTTAGTAATAAAGAAGGGAGCAGTTTCCTCATGATGTTGTATAGTATAGACAATATTTAAAGTCCACTGGATAAGCATGTAACTTTTTTACTTTGCATGCACTGATTTTATCCAGGTGTATGAGCAGTCTATTTCTGCAGTCTGCCAAATTGATTGGCCTAGAGATCGTTTACTGATTCAAGTGCTTGATGATTCTAATGATGAGAGCATACAATGGTTGATTAAGGCAGAGGTCTTTAAGTGGAGCCAAAAGGGTATCAATATAATCTATAGGCACCGCTTAGTGAGGACTGGATATAAAGCTGGAAACCTTAAATCTGCAATGAGCTGTGACTATGTGAAAGACTATGAGTTTGTTGCAATATTTGATGCTGACTTTCAACCAAATCCTGATTTTCTCAAGCAAACCGTGCCACATTTCAAGGTTAAGTGAAGAGTGAGACATATTCAGTAAGATCATTGGAAAATGTTTTTAACATGTTTTAATACCTGTAAATGCCTTTTTATTACAGGACAATCCTGAACTAGGTTTGGTCCAAGCTAGATGGTCTTTTGTGAACAAGGATGAGAATTTGTTGACTCGTCTCCAAAACATTAATCTATGCTTCCATTTTGAGGTAGAACAGCAGGTCAATGGGGTGTTTCTAAATTTCTTTGGTTTCAATGGAACTGCTGGTGTTTGGAGAATCAAAGCCTTAGAAGAATCTGGGGGCTGGTTGGAGAGGACAACTGTAGAAGATATGGACATTGCAGTCCGAGCTCATCTCAATGGTTGGAAATTTATCTTTCTAAATGATGTCAAGGTGATCATAAATGACAGTTTTTTCCCCATACTGTTCTTATATATGCACGACTCAGGCAATATGTCATGACTAGTTATGCACCTTTATGAATTTGGACTTCTGTGTTCACCTCAGATCCCTGGAGTATTTTGCTGAGTTTCTTAAAAAATTGTAAATTTTCAGGTACTTTGTGAAGTGCCTGAGTCATATGAAGCTTATAGGAAGCAGCAACACCGTTGGCATTCAGGTCCCATGCAACTTTTCAGGTTGTGTCTTCCGGCAATTGTGAGATCTAAGGTATATCTGGTACTCGGTTTGAAGTAATGATTGTAGTAGTGATGAAGAAAAGCATATTCTGATAACTTGCAAGAATGACTTATATTATGCACCGCCTAAAAGGCCTTAAAATTCTCTATAACTGCAGGTATCTGCATGGAAGAAAGCAAACTTAATACTTCTATTTTTTCTGTTAAGAAAGCTGATCCTTCCCTTTTACTCCTTCACTCTATTTTGCATAATTCTTCCTTTAACCATGTTTGTCCCAGAGGCTGAACTTCCTCTATGGGTGATCTGCTATGTGCCTGTATTTATGTCATTCCTTAACATTCTTCCTGCCCCAAAATCTTTTCCTTTCATTGTTCCCTACCTCCTTTTTGAAAATACCATGTCTGTCACCAAATTCAATGCAATGGTATCTGGTCTCTTCCAATTGGGAAGCTCTTATGAATGGGTTGTCACAAAGAAAGCTGGCAGGTCATCAGAGTCTGATTTACTGTCTGCTGCTGAAAGGGAAACCGAGTCAATAGAACAACAAAAGATGCATAGAGGAGCTTCTGACAGTGAACTTATTGAGTCACACCAATTAAAGGAACACAAAGAAGCAGCTTCAGTAGCTGTTAAGAAAACCAATAAGATATATAAGAAAGAGTTGACTTTGGCATTCCTCCTTCTCACAGCTTCTGTGAGGAGTCTGTTAACTGCACAAGGAGTTCACTTTTACTTTCTGCTTTTCCAAGGGGTGACCTTCCTCCTTGTGGGGCTTGATTTGATTGGAGAACAGATGAGCTAGTTTTCATTTAAAACAGCAAAAAACAGATACCTTCAACTGATTTATCAAGCTAAGTTGCAGTCCAACTACAAAATGAGCAATGAAGTGAAGTCTAGTCTATAATTTTCCTTATAAATTCTTATCACAGGTCTATCAAACACATAATTGAGTGCAAGTACCAAAACAGCCTTTCTCTGTCATTCAACTCTATCCATTTTGCATTCACACGATTCATCCCAAGTATTATATAGGACACTGGTCATTGTACTCCTACAGGTATTGAATTCTTGTTTTTTGTTATTAGTAAGTGTATAAAATATTCAGTTTTCTTCATTGTGTTCTTGGGTTGTATTTGGAGTTGTGATTCCAAATGTCTGAGTGGGAAGCATCTTGCTTGATATCTCTTGGATCATAGGTGCCTTAAATGGGGCTTGTAAAACTTGAAATCTTTCTGTATATTCATTGTTATCTAATTTAAATAAATTTTTATACCCCCAATTCTCTTTCTCTCTTTTATTCTTTTTTTACTTAGTCAATTTACCTATGCATGAGCTATGGTTAGGTAAATAAAATGTTGTCGGTAGACAAATAACAGAGACAAGATCTAGTGGCTCGTTCATTTTCTGATGTGACCCCTCTAAAAGATTCATGTTCTTAGAACTTATTTCTATTCCGTGAGATTGACATCACTGACCCAATATGCTTTGTGGTACTGAATCTATTGATGGCACAGCTTACCACCCGCTGATATGGGATTGGCCCATTTCTTTGCATGGATATGTCGGTCATCATTTTGAACACCCTATATAAAGCCAAAAAAATAACAGAATGATAATATAAAATAATTTTTGCAGTTACAGTTGTACAATAGTTTTACCAACCAATTACAACTGTGGAAGCACTTTAATCACAATATAACATAAAAAGGTTTAGGATATCGTTTTAAGCTATCTCAGTAACTCTTCAAAGTGCCGCCAAAAGAAATTGTATATTTATATATTACAAGAAAAAAAAAACATAAAAATAAGAAAAAACTCAGACTATGTGACAAACAAAGGAACAAGTAGGATCGTATACAAGCGTATAATGTACAAGTGGTATGTGAAAAAAATGTTCAGGTTAAGAGACAACCTGAAAGCTTCTCCATCAACAAACAAAAAATAATGCATGCATATTATAGGCCTATGAGGAATAGAACAATGCTTTTAACACTTGAAGATGGTAATGGAACTTTAGACCTTTGCCCTTGACATGGTAGCTCTATCAGCTACTTAACATTGCAGTGGTGAATCAATCATCGTCAGGCTCTACTGAAAAGTCTGGCTCTTCAGGCTTTTGCAACTTGGGCATCTCTACATCCTTGATCTTCTGAACCCCTCTCCTTGTGTTAGCAGCAAATCTTGAAGCCAATAAAGTGACACCAAGGTTCTGTTTCACTTGTGCAGTGTTTGAAGCCACTGCACTGTGCTCTTCTTCCTCATGTTCCATTTGATCCCTCACTTGTTCATCATAATTGAAGGACTGAGATTCCCTCAAACTAAGACTCTTTGCCAACATTCTCTTCTTATACCTGCGCCATGCAGCCTGAATGAAGCATGCAGCCCATGTCCTCCAATGGTAAGAGTAGAAACGGAAAGTGTGTTGTAACTTCTTGCTGTGTAGCCGTCTAAACTGATTGGCCACAAATTTAAGATCTTCTGCTCTTAGTGCAAAGGCTTCAACTTCCACAAGGGCTTTAACTGTTCTTGTAGAAGAAGGCAAATTGAGAGTAGATTTTGGAAGCAGTGCCCAAGCAAGCAACTCTTCTCCACAGAAATCACCAGGACTCAAGGTAATGGAGTTGAAGAAACCAGTTCTGCCTCCATTTGTGGTTGAGCTTTCAAGTCTCCCTCTTATTATAAAAAGCATTTCTGTAACCGGGTCTCCTTCTCTTACTATGTATGTTCCGTGAGTACTCAAAGATGATACCAATCGCTCACATATTGCATCAAGTAGCTGATCATCCATTTGTGAGAAAAAGGGTACCTGTAGTTGGTGCACAAAAGCAATTGCATGCATGGAGAAAACTATGAATCATTTCTTCAAGTTGATTTCATGCTCAAAATTCCATAGTTTGATACATTAATTCATACTAACATTCATTTAAATATATCACCTCACTTGGTATTATAATACGATTATTAATACGATACAATGAGACACATAGTATATCATACAAAATAATAACAATAATTCTATTAAAAAATAAAATTTATAAAAAGTTTAAATAAATTTAATTTTACTGCCTTTTCAAACATGCAAATATTTAAAGTATAGAAATATTTGTTGTGTGGAACTTACACGTCGAACAAGGTCTAAGCAAAGGTGACGTTGGATGTCTCTACGAAGGTCTGTGGGAAGGGCACGTAGGATGGTTTCTTCATCAACACCACGCGTTGCAAGCCACTTATACTGAACAAATCTTCTGACACGCTCTCTCAGATTTTGTGGAAGTTGTCGATGTCTCATCCACTCTTCAGTGTCACGTCTCTTCAGCCTCCACTCTTCAAGCCTCACAGTAATCGATTGCAAGTACGTCTGCATGCATTTATTTTACCATTCTTAAGTGTTCCACTAAAATTATATACATAAGATATTATTATACACGTATAACAATTCAAGAGAAAACCTTAAATTTGATATTCTTCAAAATCTTCTCTAATTAATTCCCTCAAATTTTTGGACTCATGTCATATTATTTTATGGATTTTACTACTGAATTAATTTTTCAAAATTTTAATTTATCATCGCATTAATTTTTCGAAAATTTTAAGATATGAAACATATAGATTCCCGTAAAGGAATAAAGTTGTGACAAATTTTGAAGGATTAATTGATAAAAAAAATAAAATTGTGAGACTAATTTTGTGACAATCTTTAGTCTGAGATAATTTACAATTGCAAGTTAGAGCAATTAAAGAAACGTAAAAGCAACATAATTTGCAATTTCAAATAGCATTTTTGAAACTAGAGATTCGAGGATTTGAAAATCCTAATTACCTGCATGTTACCAATTAAGTGGGCAAACAAAACCAGACCCAGAATAGCAATGAGTATTGCAAATGCAGTTTCCCAAACGAATGTGCTTGTGGTTAAACCTTGGCCATAGGAGCTGAAAATACAGAAAGAAAAAGATTAATCAAATGTGATGTTCAGCTGAAGTTCATGTCAAATATTCTATCTCTAAAGTAAGATAATCGAGTAGGCAGACTGAAGAACCAAAGCTTTTGCTTCTAATGTAAGTAAAAACAATATGGGATGAAGTGAAGAGGAAAACATCATCTTCCATAGTCATGCTACATAAAATTGTCTCATTGTCTCATGTTGATAGATAAGTATTGGAATAAGTGTGAATTGAGTTCTATATAATATATGAGTAAGTTAAGAGTTTATAAAAAAATGGATTCATGTACTCATAGTCTTAAGATTTTGGAGTTGCATTGTGGTTAATATTTTTTAAAAAATCCAACAGTGGCATCAGAGCTGGGTCGATCTAAGTGACCAACTCAGATGAGTAGATGAGCCGCGACCATGAGAGTCGACGGTATGACTCAGACGAGTAGATGAGCCATGACCAAGAGAGTCGACTGTGTGAACCCATGATCAATGTAAAAGTGAACTGTGAAAAAGAACAGTGTCACTGGTGGCACGTGTGGAGGGTGTGAAGCAGTCCAAAAAGTGCCGTTAAGTGAACGACAGCTCATGTGGTGTAAACTATGGATACTTTTGATAAAAAAAAAAAAAAAAAAGAACTTCCGCTTTAGAGAAAGTTGATATGAATAGATAAGTTAACATTTAAAGAGAAGTATTGGAATCAATTGTGAATTGAGTCTCACATGAAATGAGATATGAATAAATTAGAAGTTTATAAAAAGATAGACGCATGTATCCATAATTTTAAGATTTTGTAATTATATTGTGGTTTCCTACTTATTGTAAGGCTCTTTATCTAATATTCTTTAAAATCTCAAGAATAAGAAACAAATTAAATTAAATGGTATATAAACGATAGGTTCAGGAATCTGAATTGTCAAAGAATTTTAAATAAAAGGTCACTCAAATTTAAGCTCTCTATTCCACACTTTTAGATTGGACCTAGACTCAAAATTCTAGTACATATTTTTGTATTTTAAACTCTTTCAGCGAGAGTAGTAGACTTTGGAAAATAGCAATAGAATCAAACCTCAAGTTCTGCAAGCCCCACCACAGACAATAGAGATACTTCTCTATAAAGGCAGAGGAGACAACATTATTTTCCACTGCATTTCCAAAAATTCCATAGTCGAAACTGATGTTATTTTCTGGGTTGCAGCTACCAAACACAGAAGTAGTATTTACCCACTTCATGCGATCATCATTGTCTAAAGTACTGCAATCCAAGTACTTAAGAACACATTTTATTGGAAGGCTTTCATTTCTGCATTCAGATTTCCAACAAGTAGCATGCCTTTCAATTGACAACAAGTACCATGATGCCCCCAAGACCTACAACAAGAGCACTTTACTAAACTAAATAAAGCAAGAAATATCTGAAATGCTGAGAGATAATAACTAATTAACTATGAATTATGAAAGGTAGATTGATAGTGAAGAAAAGTTAACATACATGACTAGCTAACATATAAAGTAAAAGATTGTAAGCTGCTCCAGCCCATGCTGTCTTTGTAACTACACCTGTGGCTTTAATAATCTGAGAACTTAATGGGAAAATCAAATACAATCTGGGAACATATTGAAGCAGAACAATAAGTACAAGAGCATTGTTGGTATGATCAGCATGGGAGCTTCTAATTGCTGGCATAATAAACCAAATCACAATCTGTCACAAAAAGAAAAGACAACAATTAATGTCATTTAACATCACCTTCAGACATTGCCAAACTTCCAGGGACAAAATATAAAGACAGAAAACAAAAAACAAGAGCATAAAACTTTTTACCATCATCACTGCAATTACTTGATATTATAAATATAACATTAGGATTCCATTCCAACCTTGAACAGAAAAGGAGGAAGAAAAACTAAATCCATTCCTTTATTAAATTTACTCATATTATATATGGTCTAATCATCTGAGGTTAGATTAGACTATAACTATCAAAGCTTCCACTTTCTATACCACTATGAAGTTGTCAATGACAAACATGATATTTGTGGTCTTCAATTTCCAATACATTAAATATATACAAAAGAAGAAGAAAAAAACTCAATTAAACCATTTGTGATACCTGGGGAAGAGGTAGTGTAGCTACAAGATCTAGGAAGAACTCTGATCTCAAATACCTCCTTGCAATCAGCTTAGGATCCATAACAAGCTCACCCCTTCCAAAAATCCTTGAACTTGGTGACACATAGGCCGTCCTAAACTTTATGGCCATGTTCAACAGATAGAAAACATCAGCACATGTTCGGAAACATGTCACAACAATTCCTAAATTCAAATCAGTAGCCATACATGATGAATTCCCATCATTTGCCACTGAGGGCATGTAGAAAAACAGTGGATCAACAAACAGTGCTAGTATACAAGAAAACAAGAAAGCCCGGTTCCACTCCAGAATGATATCACCGCCAGGATCAAGAATTCTCTTCTTCCATGGCTCATGATTTTCTGGGAAAACCTTAAACTTTCCAATAGAGGGAATTCTTATACTCATTCTGTTCTTATAACTACTCATCTTTCCTTCCGGATTCAGTGTTGTCTGAATCTTGTACACAGGGAATGGCTTTTCATGATGTTTGTGAGCTTCTATCTTTTCCCAAGGAGGTACAAGATTCTCTTTTCCATCATTGGAGAACCTGTGAGTTTTCAAAACCACTAATCAAATCTGAACAAAGTTCTAATGAAGAGAGAAAAAAGAAGACTATGATACAGTCTTTACCTTACTAGCTTCGCATTTTTTAGCTCCATTCTTATGATGAACTATTGTCAAATGATGACACAGATAGTACTAATGAGGAGTGCATTGCAAGTTGCAACATCACAATGAAGAAAAGCAAACTCTATTGCCTCTCCTGTTTCCTTTGAACATTACTTCTCGGATCAATCAAACGTGTCTTTTACTTCTAGTGCAACCAAAACAAGCTTTTGATAAAAAGTTGGGTAATGGGAGGGAGTGATGAGCTTTGATAACGCTCAAAGATGCACTTTTGGATTTGGGAAACATGGGTTTGACTTGCCATCGAAAGAGTAACCGTAACCACCAAAACGGCTTTCCACTTACACAGCTAAGAGAGTCAGCTATATTATAATGCACAGAGAAAATCAGGTCAAGAACGTGGGAACCAATACAAACTTTATACATATAGTTGTAGTAAAGACAAAAACACTCTTAAATTTTGCTTAAGTCTAATTCACCATAGCTAATGCTAATTCATAAAGTACGAACGTTTAAGTTTTAATTTAAGAAAAAAATTATATTCATTTTTTATACTAACTTTGTTTTAAAGAGACTTTTCTATTTGTCTAAATTGATTCCAAGTTATACTTATGCAGTACTCTTTAACCCCTTTCATTTTGCACATCCATCCAAAGATAGTCTTAAAGATTGAAGTAATTATAATGCAACCAACATAATTTTACTCATCAGGTTTAGACGTATATAGGAAACGCTCTTAAACTTACAAATTATCTTCCTTGTTTAAAAACGATATCAGACAAATGGAGTAAAATAATCAAATATGGTTGAGAGGGTCCGGAATCTTAATGATATCGTAATGGAATCTTTCCCACTGGGCTTTTGCTAAACCTCAATCAACGGCACCAATGTCACCAACGTGCTAGCTAGACGTGCAAGAAACTAATCAACACAAATATAATATAAACCTGCCAAGGTTAATGAAAAAGTTTCGCAAATAATTGCCAAGTTAGAGAACTTAATAGGGTAAAAACGAGTTTGTTTGGTAAACTTTTCCGTTAAATTTAGTGAAATTAAAAAAAAAGAAAACTGCTGAAACTTTTCCGAATGCTCCCTACATAGAGAAACAAAGGAGAAGCCAACGTGTTGATTCGATTAGTACGAGTAGAGGGTCAAGTCTTTGATTTGTTTATTTGTGATAGTCCTTCTTTAGTAGATCAAGTTAAGTATAACTACTATTGTGACCCTTAGCATTATCCTATTTCATATAATGGTGCACCAAATTCTTGAATTTTCTTCCATTAGAAAAAGCGTCAATCACTTCTTATTGGGAAACAGAAATCATGACAACTAAACAAGTATAGGTAAAAAAATATAGATGATAATGTTGCACTATTAATTCACATTCATCTATTATCTTTTATCTCTAAGTAACAGGGCTGAACTCATTATTTCGTATTTTAATTTTTTCATGTTATTGAGTAACATATATAATATGGTCATATTAAAGAAAAAGACATTTTTTATTTAACTTAATCAATTATATTTTAATAATGTATACACACATATATATATATTATAGTGGAATTCCCTTTCTTTCAATCAAACTAGTGTTGTCTCCCTCTTTTTTGCCTTAAAGATGTCGAGTGAAATTATATTAATGCGTGTTATCCTCAACTATAAAAGGGCATTTGTATGACTTTGTGGTTGATGATAGTGGTGAAATGCTTAGATGTGACAAAAAGAATGTAGACATCGTACCACGCATTAATGGGAGCTGACACGCATTGTACCAATTAATCAGTAATGTTGATCTATTAAGATTTTTTTGAAAGCTATAGTCTGTATTAGTACAAATGCAAGAATATATTTATTTTAAAATATAGTTTCATGAATTAAAATTATTATATATTTCAGATTAAAAATTCAAAAATATTCTTTTACACTTGAAAATAATCTGGTTTCTTTAGTTTTCGATATTTAGAGTTAAACTAGATACATTTTCAATTTAAAATTTCGTTATACTTTATCATCGTGCATTTGGTTAAGCCTTCTTATTTTAGAAAAAAGTTACCTTTGTCTTTTGCCGAACAAAAAAGCACTTGTTCAAAAAATTACATACAGGTTTGATAAGCTTTTAAAAAGGGTTGAAGGCATTTTTTATTTTTTTGAAAACTCTGCTTTGATGATTTTTCAGACTACATTTTGAAACTTGAAAAACATTAAATAGCAATTTCTTTTTAATTTGTCTAGAGCGAGAGGTTAATCTTTTCAAATATGATCAAACATGATCAAATCCAAATTCAGATCTTTGAAGATTTTGAAAATTTTACTAACCTAATTTAGTTCATAAAAATTAAATTCAACAATTAAATTAATAATTAACAAAATTATACTAAATTTATATTCAATGTTACTTAAACTTATTCTTATGTACACTGATAGAAGGAATTTCCACAGAGATACTTCTATGAGAACATCTCCAGTAAAAATTGCTTAACTTAATTTTTTATATAAGAAATAGTTGTTTATTTTATTTCATAATTGATAATTAATGAATTGTCATTTTAAATTTAAAAAAAAAACTGTTTCTTCTTTAAGCAACTATTGCTTCTTTTTTTTAAAAAAAAGAGAGAACTCTTAATATCATTTTTAAATAAAAAATAAAAAAATCATAATAAAAGTTAAAAGTGATTGAAATTAATAAAAAATATTATTGTATAATCTATATAAAATCCAATAAAATATAATTTAAAGAACTTTTTAAACAGCAAAGAAGATGCTCATAGCTGCATCAAATGCGGGCAGAAATAAAGGTAGCTGCATCAAATGAAGAGTGATTAGCGGAAGCTGTCACTACCTAATTGCAATATTACATGTCATCTCTTTTTTTTCTGCTAACATTCATCTCATCCACTCATTTCTTTTTCCATAATTATTGAAAAACATGGGAGTAAGTAATCGCTTACTTGGAAATATAACGACAGAAAAAATGAAACGAGACAAAAGAACTGTTAATAGGTCCACAAAGGCACAGACTTTTGCCATAAGTCAGCCACATCGAGCTTTTTCTTAACGCAGAGCACCTTCCTAGTCAACAGTATCCAATGTAAACAACTAAATAAAAACCAAGTTAACCATCATTTTTGTTAGGTCGTGTCATTCAGCTTAAAGAACCAAAACCAGTTGCTGAATACACTTCTAACAATAAACCAAGCGTGCAACTATATCTCCTCTTCACCGGACGAACTCTTCAAGCAAAAATAATCACATAACTCTGGCAGTGCTAGCTAACCAAATAATCAAAGAAGTCAGGTAACCGTAAGTATTTAAATTCGGGATGCAGGGAACTAAATTCCAATGTCAAATCAAACAAATTGATGTTAAATTTAAATACAAAATTTAAATATTGTTTACCAATTAAAATTTAAGTACCACTTTTAAAATTCTTATTTTATCGTATATTAGTGGGATAAAATCATTATTTTAATTGATGAACAGTAAGACAGCACTCAAGTTCTGTCCTAAATTTAAAAGCATAATCAACCTTGCTGCTATTTCTCATGAAATAGGTGTTTAGTTAAATAATATAAATCCTCATTAAAGTCCTTGAGATCGTATATACATGAGTTACTTTAGTCTCTAACTTTGTATAGAAACTAAAATGAAAATTTTGAAAAGTCAAGGATTAAAAGTAATCAACAGTTGCAATTTCAACGACTAGAAATGGGTTTTCTTGTTAAAAATATAAAATTCATGATCTAGTATTAGGAAATATGTGTTGAATAGACATGAGACGACGATTTCTTTATATTTTTTTAATTGATGTAAGAAGGGGAGAGGGTCATATGGCTGTTAAAAAAAAAAAAGCATCAGCTTTTACTTACCCATTAAAATCACTTTAACTTTTCATTACGATGATCTATATTTTTACTTCACATGCATAGGAAAAACCCATAAGCCCAACTTCTGTAGAACAGATATAAGTTACCTGCCAGAAGTATTTGATGCAGTCAACCCCTTTTAAGTTAATAAAAATATATGCCATTAGAGTTTGAGGTGTGCACATCACAAGGGGCGAGACTCAATGAAACAGAAGCGTGTAGCCGGCTGGAACTAACAACCATTCAAAAATAAGGGCAGCCAGGGAAGATAACCCAGCAAATGCAGAAGCATAAAACCAAGGAAGCAGTACCAGAAGACACCTCAACACAGAAGAAAAGGATATATTTTAGCAAGATTTGGAACTCTTTTGGCAAACTAATAGTAACTACCTTAAAAAGACTATTACCTGTCACGAAACTACAAGAATTCTGCATAGATAATCGAACACAAGCCATGAAATCAAGTAACTAAAGCAATCCTAGAGTAGAAGCTCAGGGCATTGTCCAATAAAACAGATGCGTACTGCAGTTGATGCACACTAGATTAACAAAATTTCATTATCCCTCTTAATAATCACAGCTACCAACTCTTGCAAATCAATTTCTGCTTCACTGTCAATCTCTTATGCCGTTTCTGCACATTTTCAAACATCATATGTCAGCCAAATATATAGTAACTACAAATTGCAAATTAAAAACTCAAGGCATGAAATTTGAGATAAGCGTTTCAACCAAAAAAAGCAGTATATTGGGCATCAGGTTTATTTGTCATTCTTCTGTACAGCCGGCTTATAAACACAAAATGCCCCAAATTGGGGGCACCTCAAAAATTTTGTAAATAAAAACAAAAGGAGTGCAGAGGGAAATTAACTAGAGTATAATGCTCCTTTTTGCAACTTAATAACAGTTTGCTTCAACACAAATTAGACACGAGCAATATAACTTTTTGAGTAAAACTCAAGCAAACTATCTTATGAACGTCTACAAGAAACAGTAACTAGAAGACCCCTAACACATCCATCAAAATTTAAAAGAAAATAAAGGTATAAAACTGAACCATGAAGTGATATGAAGATAAATTCTAGCAGAGAAAAGAAACCTAACCCATTTGCATATGTTAACTCCTCACGCCCCCTGTAAGGAGGTGACCTGCTATAGCTGCGTCCACGAGGTGACAAACTGCGGCGCTTAGGGGACCGCCTACGCGGACTGTAACTCCTGGTTAATATTCATTAAAGTGGTGAAGCAAAATATATCAAAGAAATTGCAACACTTTTAAACATTTAATTAACAATTGCTATCACCATAGATGCTTTCTATTTTTTTATTACATTTCAGATTTATCTGATAAAGGAGAATTAATTTTAAACCATAATAAAAACTAGGGATAATTACATGGACCTCCCCAAAGGTTAGAGATCGTTATGCCCTTTTTACAGGAACTACACCTGCCTCCCTTACACGACCCTTGCTTTATTACTTTTAAGGGTACAATGCAAATGGTTCTGATATAAAAATAAGGGAGGCATGTGTAATTTTAAAAAAAATAAAGGGTGCTCATGCTTAAGAATAATACATAAATAAGGGGTTTAATTTAATTCAGAATCAAACAGGGTGCAGGTGTAATTATCACTAACCTGGGGAGGTCAGTCAGTGTAACTATCCCTAAAAGGTGACACTGTTACAAAAGTAAGTGACTCAACCAGCAAGTTATACTGCCTAATCATATAATATATAACAACTGAGGTTTAAGAAACCAATGAATCATCAATAGTAAGATTTTATTTAAAAAATACTTATTCTATTTTTATAACTTTAATGCAATGAATGTGTTTCTTAATAAAAAATTACCACTTTTAGATGTTTGAAGTCAGTCTTAAGGACTGAGATTAACAAAATCCGATATAAATATATATCATGCATTCTGTTTTCAGAACCTTACAACTGACTAAACAAATGCCTACAGCATCAAAGTAAGCCAATTCACCTTCGCCCGTAACTGGGGCTCCTGCGGTATCGAGGTGGACTGCGGCTCCGACGTCTTCCAGAACCACCACGCAAGCGACACTCTCGAGCAAAATGACCAGGTTCACCACACTCATAACATTTCAAATCAGAACCACCACCAGACCGACCACGACCACCACCTCCTCCTCCTCCTCCTCCTCCTCCTCTAGAGTTGTGAGAAAGCTCTACCCTCCAACCATTCTTACCTGCCCCGTGGAAGAGAAAAAGCAAAGAAACAGTAAAAAAAAAGGGAAAAATTAAGCAACCCAAGTGGCTTGCCATTGAGTAGTGTGAAAGAACATGTGAAAATATATCTAATAAAATATACCAAAAAAATTAACACATTGAAGATAATTTCCAAAACAAAAGTATTAAAAAGGTAATTTGGTAACCTGTTAAACAGATTAATCTTTACTGTTCATTTCATCAAGGAGAAAAACAGAAAATACAATGATTAGCAGAATGTAAAGCCAGTTTAGAAATTTAAATTCTCTAACGGGAAACACATGTTATTTGAAAAACACATAGACAAGATGCACTTAAAATACCATGCTATTTATGCTCATAGGAACCTATAACAAATGCCTTATGCCATAGATGTGCAGTTTGCCATAACACTCCAAAACATTGCATTCCACCATTCAAATTCTTAATTCTCTTTAAATGTAGTCAAACCATACAAACCAGCAAACTTTGTCGAACCCAAACAAAAGAACCAATACTGCAGGTCTGCTGGCATAAGACAATGCAAAAGTAGAACAAAGGGGCATCTCCATGCTCATAGGAAAGAGGGGGAAACAACAACACATTATCAATAAAAAAACATCAATTACTTCAAAAAAATGGTAAACAAATAATGACATTTTACTACATTTCAAAAATGCTTCTAAACATACCATCTAATTCACGAATGGCATCTTGTGCATCTCTGCGATCATCAAAGTCAATAAAAGCATAACCAGGAGGTCTCCTTGCAACCCATACGCTACACAAATAACATATATGGAATTAAATTATCATCTAACTCTAAAGCAGTATGAAGTGTAAAGAATACAGTGTAAAAGTAAGAATCCACAAATTAAATTCAAAATTTCCCTAAATTTTAAACTGGTTACGAAAACAGAAAAGTTGACAAGTCGAAAATTCATTAAAGAAATAAGACACTGCTTGAGGACCTAATTCACTGCAGTCCAGAGCTGCTAACTTCAGGCCCAGAAAGCTAATCAACATCCCTCCCAGAATTATAGAGAATCAGTAAATTAATTTTCCATGCTGATCTCTGTTAAGCACATTCAGTTTTCTGACTTTTCTCTATCAAATTGAGCAGAGCCATAAGACAAAGTTAACGTAATGAAAGAGACAATTAAGATATAAATTCCCATGCGACACTAGCAAGCAATTATAAATTCTATTTTTTCTTCTTCATTTTTCACGACAATACTGGAGGGAGAGGGAGAAAAAAAAAACACATTTAGGCCCAAACATAGCCTTTTTCATATTTTATGACTCCAATCCTTGACAAGAAACAAAAATGTTGGCATTTTTAGAGAAAGACACATTCTATGTGAAGTATTACTATTAGCACACAGAAAGTAATTGTTCAAGATTATCATTCTTTCCTTAAATTTATACAAATAAATCTTGAAAAAACGAAATTATGAAGTAATGCTTCCCCTACCTCCGTATAACTCCGAAAACATGGAACTCATCTTCAAGATCTCTCTCGGTAACTCGTGAATCCAGGTTACCAACATACACGCGAGTCATCTTTTCAGCCTTTCGCGAAGAAATTAAGAACCTACCAGTCAAAAAAGAACACAAATTAAATAAATTTACTTCATTATTTTCATACAAAGTGGCCTTAATTTGTCTTGAAGGAGTGAAAAGGAAAACGAAAAGCCCTAGAATTCCAGCGGAGAAAAAAAAGAAGAAAATGAATTTAGGGGAATAAAAAGGACGCTTAGAAATTGAATGGAGGAAAGCAAATCTTTGAAAGAATGAATGAAAACAAGGATAGCCGAATAGAAGAATCATAAGAAAAGTGAACGAGAATAGAAGAGAAATCAGAAGGTAAAGAAGAAACCTAGCAACCCGTTCAGTGTTTCTTTCTTTCTAGCAGACTGTGAACAACTCCAGCACAATAACACGACCATCTTTTCGCCTTCGACCTTATAAATTTTTTTGTCGTATTTAATACTTTAGTGCCCAAAATAACCCCCGTTAATAGACGGTCGGTGTATTCGTATTTCATTTTAAAATAAATAAATAAATATATAATTATATTATTATTTTTAAATAAATTAAAATAATTATATATATAATAAATTTATTTTTCATAATAAATTTTTATAGAAATTTATTTTAATTTAATCATATAATTACAAAATATAAAAAAAATTATAAATGTAAAGATAACTATTTTACAAATTAAAATGTATATAAAGTAATAGAAAAAGTTAAATAATTTTTATTGTTCAATTTTAAATGAAATTAATTAAAAAAATAGAAAAATAATAGTTAACAAACCATAATTTTTAATTTTGAAAAATATACATGACTAACTAGAAAAGAAAATAACTCTAGTAAATTTTTTATTTTTAAAATAAAATAAATTTATTTATAATATATAAGAATTATTATTATTGCAGGTATTATTTTTATTGTTATAAATTAAAAATAATAATACCTTAATTCGACATGTCTTAATGACGTTGTGCTAAAACTGAAGAAACTTTATAACAAGATGAGGAACAACAAGACAGAGTCTTGTTAAAAGAAAATAACTCTACAAAAGTTTAATGTTTGTTTTTTTGTTAAATAAAATTGTTTAATAAGTTTTGAATTTTATAGAACTCACTGTCCTATCTTATCTTTTATGTTTCCCATCTTAATATTAATCAGGGTTTTATAATCTTGAGATAAAAGCCTCTCTTTTTTTTTATGATGACAATGCCATTATTGAAAAACTTGCAAATCATGTCTATCTATCTATAAAATGAACAATGTATCTCTAATACGTATTAAATTGATCGCACTTTTGTTTTATTCATATCCAAACACATTTATGGATTTGGAAGTAACATTATTTTAAAAGTTGGTTAAACCATATATAGAATAGAATATAGAATTTTACGTTTGAAAATTCATGTGATCAAATTGTCAATGGTGTCTTAATCACTTTCCTTCCTCTTCTTAGCTATTGGCTTTTCTTTTCTTTGCATTGGAAATAATGGCTTAAATGAAAAACTTACACGACCACTTTCTTCTCATGAGATATGTATAAA
The DNA here is from genome assembly GCF_003935025.1 of Abrus precatorius. Classification (NCBI taxonomy): domain Eukaryota; kingdom Viridiplantae; phylum Streptophyta; class Magnoliopsida; order Fabales; family Fabaceae; genus Abrus; species Abrus precatorius. Next base: position 16,199,815 of record NW_020874384.1, read on the forward strand.
ATTATGATTATACTAATATTTTCATTTTCATTGTAATAACAATTTACTAATATAGTGTTCTAGTTGGCTTTCTCTTCTTAGAAGACTGACCTTCATTTCATCATCTACATATGATTCACATAGGTGCGTGTTTAATTATGCTCCTTAATAGCAATATTTGACAAATGATGCCAAGGTGGTTAGTGTATACAAATCAATTGTAAAATTGAAACGAAACCTATAATATCTACCAAGCAACAACGGATATCTACCAACTTATTAATTTCAATAAAGTTCCTTGAAGGTAATGTTTTATTCCTCCATTTCATGTATTGAAAATCATAACTTTTAAGACCTTAAGTGTGATTAAATGCTTCTATTTTAAGTTCTATATGATTAAATGATCTCCTTTTAGTTTACACCAATCAGTACATAACTATTTGTTTTATCTTCCGATGAAAATGAACAGCTAATACTACTGATATGCATAATCTTGCCCCTAAACAATCACTAATACAAAACTAAATTGCAGGTGTTCGTTGCTCGGCCAAAATCTAACAATTTGGCTTTAAGATTTCAATTAAAAGGATGTTTTTAGTAGATACAAACTAAAATTATTAAGTAGAACCAACCCAAGAGCAACACAAAAAGGAGGTGACTAACTCAAAAAATTATCAAGGAATCAAATTAAGGCTTTTTTACATAAATAAAAAATTTTGAATATAAAATTACACATGTTCTTCAAAAAAAAAAATTTTACACAAATGTCCTAAATCTGATATAGTAAAGTCGATTGAAAACAAGTTTTCCAACAAAACTCCATTGCAAAAATCGATTGAAGCCGACTCCCATTTTCGTCATTCCTGCTCCAAAGAAGTCAATTAAAGTCGACTTTCCTGCTATAAAGAAGTCGATTACAGTCAACTTTCGTGTTCCAAAGAAATTGATTAAAGTCGACTTTCATTTGTTTATTTTTCAGTTCAAAGAAGTCGATTATTTGCATGGTAAATGAAATTCGATTAAAATTGACTTCAATGTAATTCTGGAAATGAGTATAATCAACTACTTTATATATTATCTAGCCTCTTAACACCATAGAGAACAGAGACTAGAGAGAGTAAGATCGTATAAAAGCAAATACAGCAGAAGAAGATGAATAACGATCTATATTGGCTTAATTTTATTGATCATATTGCAAGCAAACTTAACACACAAGTAAATTAAATTTTAAATATATTTATTTAAATTATAATTAATTTTTTTATTTAATTTAATGTATTGTTAATTGTGTAATTATATATTTGGAAAGATATGTAAATGTTAATTATTATATTAAGGAATGTAAATTAAAATTCTATTGTACATTTTTAATTATTATGATAAATTAGTTTTGTATTGTAGTAACTTATAAATTATAATAATTTTGTATATATTATTTTATTATTGTACATGAATCTCAAATTTTAAAAAGTAAGCATTATAATATGATGGTCGCTCCAAATTAAAGAATGGAACCATTTCTTAGGAAAATTAATTTTTGGCATGTTACATAGATGGTCTCAGTATTTGATTATGATAGGACACTCATAAGTATACCTGTAGAATGTTGGAGACCTGAGTCACACATATTTCATCTTCCATACGGAGAATGTACGATAACTTTGGATAATGTTGTATTTCGGCTAGGCTTATACGTGGATGGGGTCCTTGTGAGTGGTTGTATTGGAGCGTGAAAAAAATTCTATGATCGAAATATATCAGCATTGTGTGAAGATTTACTTGCAATAGTTACTGATGAGAGAAACATAAGAGAATTTTTCATAAATCTACAATGATTCACATATATATTTAGAGCATTACCTCATAATGCTGATGGACAAACTATTATCTATTAAACTAGAGCGTACATAATGGTTTTATTGGATTGAGTATTGTTTCCAAATAAATCAAGAATTAGGGTTCATATGAAATGGCTACCTTTTTTAACTGATTTTACTGAGATTTCAAACTATAATTGGAGTTCTGCTATTCTAGCATCCCTTTATCGTGAGTTTTATCGTGTAGTGAAATACAATGCCACTGAAATTGCAGGTTGTATGCCTCTTCTATAATCTTGGGCATGATATAGAATACCTCAGTTAGCCTCTAAACATCATTATCTTCTCACTTTTCTACTAGCATTGAGGTATATATATTTATCAATATTTTTTTTTGTTATTTATATATGTTAAATTTGCAAGTAAAAAATATTCATGCTCATTTCAAGTGAAAAAGTTATAGGTTATTGACGAGATCAAACACAGATAATTGGCATTACTTGGGTAAATTCAAATAAGGTGTATGTTATTAACTTTTGTTTTGAATGATTTTATTTATTAGTCTAATATTTGTTATTGATTATTTCAATTTAGGTGGACGCCTTACAACAACAATGAGGTCAGGAACATTACACCTCCTTTTGTGTATGATGAGATTGATGTTTGGGCATATGTGACTGCTCTTATACAGTTTACTGTGATTGATTGACACCCTGTTAATTGTGTAGTTCGACAATTTGGTGGAGTACAAAACATACCAATCAACAGAATAAATATTGATCGATTGCACACTAAGGATAGAAGGGTGATCTAGATATATGGTGGCTTAATTATCATGTGACATGGGATACTACATGGGAGGCATGTAGGGAGCGACGAATTCAATATCCTCTAGCTAATGATGATGGTCTCTCTATCGAGTATTTTCAGTGGTACTTGTCAGTCGCTAATAGATTTTTGTCGTTGGATGGAGCCCTAAGGATGCAGAACTTAGGGACTTACCTGATGGTGTACCACTACATGCCCCCTAGCACCTAACGTTCCAAATAGACGCTCTTTTATACGTTGTTTGCGTGCAAATACATGTGCTAGTAAACGCCAATACTATGATGAGGGACATATACTAGCCGACCTCCCAACACACGATGTATAACCTAATGCAAATCTAATTGTACAACCAACACTCGTATACTCCAATCAACACTTCATATTAGGACCTAGCCAACAGCAGTACATGGCTGGCCCTTCTCAGCACCAGTTCATGCTGGACCCTAACCAACTATGCATAACCCCCAGCCAACAATTTATGGCAGGCCCTAGTCATTGGTTCATGTCAAACTCTTTTCTTACTCCAAGTCCTATGCAACATTTTGTCACAAGTCTAGCCCAAAGTGATATTGCTTAATATATATCTTTCAGTACATCTTTCATGTCAGATGCTAAGGTTATGGCTTGGCTAAATTCAACTGGTACAACCAGATTTATGCCACCACCAGATAATTTATATCGACCATCACCAACACATATCCAAACTCCCTCCTTAAATGGTTCACCAAAGGAGGACAAGGAAGAGGAGGACCATCAGACGAATGTCCAACAGCAAGAAGCAGATGACTCGTACATGCATGACCAAAGTTAGCACGGGGAGGAACATGTATAATGCAAACCTTTATGACAAATTGTATATCATCGTTGTGCAAGAGGAAGTCACCTTATTAGATCCAAACGTAATAAACGTGGCTTATAGTCACCTATGCTGCATGGTGATTTAAATATTTTATGGACATGTACTTTGAAATTTAAATTTTATGTAGTTTAGAATTTAAATTATATATATTTTATGGATATATTTTAACACAGGTAAGTGTACATTTACATAATTTTCAAGATTTTGCAAGCATGCATTGAATCAATAGGTAATGTGGGAAGTCGAAGCGGGTTCTGTACCTAACCCACAAAATCATATTGCATAGGTTATGATGGGGCATGAAAGTGACAAAGCAAGGTCTGGTTGTGGTATGTACGCTGTCGATTGGTAATAGATATTGTGGTCCGTCCCTTCTTTTGGCTTTTGCACCGTTCCTCTCAACTTTTTAAGTTGAATCTTTAAAGTTGATATTACAGTCCATAAAATAATCTCCAATAATTATTTTACTTTTAAATGTAATATACGTAGGCTTATGCATACATGATGGTTAATTATATATATTAATTTATTTGCACTTTTTATGTGTCAATCAAGTTGGACATCTTTGTCTAAAGTCATAATCATGATCCCACTGTCCTCGTGGCTCAGTTGCAAAACTCAGTTCTTTCGTTTATCTACCAAAGATTCAGATATGGCGGAGCAATGCAATTTGTTTTGTGACGGTAAAAATAAAGGCAAGACCTTTTAACTTTGAAATCAACAATTAGTGGGAGAATATAAATCTAACATGAGACAAGAAGGAAAAAATGAAAACCAACACAAATGACGATGGAATATTGGAATCCGACGCAAAGAAAAACATATATGTCAGACTGCTTATGAATATTATTTTATACATATGAGATTTAAAAACAATATATAGGAAAATACTGCATTTTAAAAAATATTACAAAAATATAAAATTCAAAAATCACTTATAGAAATTGTTAGTGTAAATATTGATGGAATAACAAAAGGTTATAAAATTTTCAAAAGTATTAATGACATTTTTTAAATAAATCACAAATTATAAAAAAATCAAAATTTGTCAACAATTTGTACTTAATTTTATAATATTTTTTGTTAAACTAACAAAGTGGTATTTTAATCTTTAATTTTGTTTTAGTTACACTCTATCTTTTTTTTTTCTCTCTTGAACACTACTGCTTAAAATTAAAAATAGAAATAAAATGATTTGAAGCTTTTTTATTGGTAATTAATAATGTATATTTATAGCCAAAAAAAAAAAAAGACACCAAAGAAAGGAAAAAAAATTTGCATGTAAGTATTCATATTGATGACAACTACTCTTTGTTATTTACTTATTTGCCACAAATTGTTAATTGCCATTCTTCTCATTCTACATCGTGTTTTTTTTTTTTTTCCATTTCTCTCATTTTCACCTCCAACTTTAGTATTTTTTTTCTTGTTATAAAAATTATAAAAACATTTTCATTTTTAAATTTTTTTAAATTATTTTTAAAATAATATTAAAAAATAATTATGTTTAAAAAGAAAATAAAAATAAATTTATGTTAATAAATAAATTTTATTTTATTTATACTTTTAGAAATAATTTTTTTTTTTAAAGACAGAAGCTCGAAGTCACTCTTAGTCTTTTGTTAGAGCTTAAAAGGAATAAAAGAAACAAATAAGTACTGAAAGCATGAATTAGGGGTAAGAAGGAAAAAAAATGAAAGAAAAGGAAACATAAAAAAATGTAATTAAAATATACTGTATTTTTATTGGAATTCATAAAAGGTAAGAAGAGATGAGCAGTCATTTTTAACAAATTTAACAAATTTTTCATAAAAAATATTTTAAATCATTTTATAAGTAGATAGATAAAAATAAAAAAATTATAAATTAGATCAAAACAAAATTGAGAATCTTACATTTTTCACTAATTATGTCAATATTGAATAAATTGACAATACTAAATAAAAAATTTAATATCTCTTTATTTAACTAAGTTTTAAATTATTTTAATAACTCATACTCAATATAAATTAAAAAATTAATACAACAATTTAATAATATAACGCTATTTAGAATACCTCTTCTTGAGGATATTTTGTTACTGATTGACTTATAAAATATGACGCTTCCGTAAATCAATATTTGATCTAATAAAATTATTGTTTGCCTCAGTTAAATTTTAGAAGTTATTTAAATATTTGTTTGTAGTTTTTTCTTAATTTTTTCACTGCTATAAAAATATAAATACCATTAAAGGTCATTTACTAAAAGTGTTAGATGATATATTTTATATTTTATATTTATTTTAATAATTTATTTCATCCTATATATTTCTTAACTTTTTTATAATTAGATCAATATCAAGTAATATTTTAAGTACTAAATAAGTAATTTAATATTTTTACTAAATACATACTTATCATAATATAGTAATTAATGATTACCATTAATAATATAATAAACTAAGATTTTTTTAACACATATTTAAAGATCAATAATAAAAACTAAAGTATATCACTGATTCGATCATTAATAATATTAACTGTTAAATTTATATAACATAATTTTTTTTATTATGTATCTTTAAATACGCGTTGAGAATGGGAATATAATTAATAACACATAAAAGAAAAATATTAAAAAATTATAAAATCGTACGCATCGTAAATCACGATTTCTCCTTTTCCAATTGCTCTCGCTACCAAACACTCTGTATTTGTCCGTCACGAAACGAAACACGATACATTAGAGTGACAGAGAAACGAGTGTGAAAAAAAAGATAAGGACGAAGGTGAAATCACTGGTGAGATTCTCCCTCTATATATTTGGACAGTACGTTAAACATCGACATCGCCTCAAAACACACTGCACAAACTTTTAAACTGAGAGAGACAGTGTCTGTGCCAGACTGACAAAAATGGAGGATTCCCAGTTCGACGTGATAATTGTAGGAGCTGGCGTCATGGGAAGCGCCACAGCCTACCAAGCAGCCAAACGCGGCCTAAGGACCCTTCTTCTGGAACAATTCGACTTTCTCCACCACCGTGGTTCCTCCCATGGTGAATCTCGCACCATTCGTCTCACTTATCCCCAACATCATTATTACCCTTTAGTCAACGAGTCTTACAAACTCTGGAAAGAAGCTCAAGCCCAAGTGGGTTACCAGGTCTACTTTGAGGCCCATCACCTGGACATGGGCCAAGGCGACCTCCCCGAGTTGCGTTCTCTCGTCCACTACTGCCAGAAACACCGCATCCCCTTTCAACTCCTTAACCGCGACCAGGTTGCGGAGAAATTCTCGGGCAGCATCGACATACCCGAGGATTGGGTGGGCCTGGCGAACGAGCATGGTGGCGTCATAAAGCCCACAAAAGCCGTGGCCATGTTTCAAGCGCTAGCGTACAAATACGGTGCCGTGTTGAGGGACAACGCAGAGGTAACTGACATAAAGAAAAAGGAAGGGGGTGTGGTGGTTTTCACGGGGAGCGGTGAAAAGTTCAGCGGTAAGAAGTGCGTGGTGACTGCGGGCGGGTGGGTGAGCAAGTTAGTTAAAACGGTTAGCGGGGTTGAACTGCCGATAAAGCCCCTGGAGACTCACGTGTATTATTGGAGGATAAAGGAGGGGCATGAAGGGAAATTCGCGATTGGGAGCGGTTTTCCAACGTTCGCGAGTCCTGGGAAGGCTTTCGTGTATGGAACACCAACGTTGGAGTTTCCGGGGTTGATTAAGGTTGCTGTGCATGGGGGAGACCCGTGTGACCCGGATAAGAGGCCGTGGGGCCCAGGGATTATGATGAATGAGTTGAAAGAGTGGATTCAAAAGAGGTTCAGTGGGATGGTTGATTCAAGTGCGCCAGTGGTGAAACAGTCTTGCATGTATTCAATGACACCCGATGAAGATTTTGTCATTGATTTTTTGGGTGGAGAGTTTCAGAATGATGTGGTTATTGGAGGTGGGTTTTCGGGTCATGGGTTCAAGATGGCTCCTGTCATTGGGAGGATTTTGACGGAGATTGCGGTGGATGGAGAAACAAAAGGGGTTGATATCAAACCATTCAGGATTCGAAGGTTTCAGATAACATCTAAGATATAGCTGTCTATTTCCTTGGCTGTCACCATGTGTTTGTTTCTGTTTTCCGGTGTCATGATGTAGCCTTTTGGCATGTTCCCAAAAGCAGTTCTACGTCAGATTAAACTTTTAGGTAGTATTCTCATTGGGTTTGGGTGTTCATAATTCATGTGCTTCATGAAGATTGTAATAATGTTACTAATGCAGTAATTATAAATGAAAAATAATAGCAACTTTCAAATATACTGTCGTTCGGCTAACCAGATTAAATAACCTTAATCAAATACAAAAGTGTATATATTTATGTTTTTCTAGATCCTCTGAATATGTTCCAAGTTCTGAGGCAGGAACTATCACTTCAAAATCTTGCTCCAGGTAGGATGCGTCTGGTTATTGGCAAGGCACAACAGATTATATTATGGAGCTAAAAAAAAAACAAGTTTTTATCTTTTATTTAAAATTGTGGTTTTGACTTTTATTTTATATACTCTTTCCTTTTCTTTTCTTCAAATGAAATATATATTATTTAATTACGATATATATATAAGTAAGAATTAAATTACTTCATGAGTAATTATGACAAGAGTTTACGTTTAATAATTCTTTATTAATATTAAATTTCATAAATTAAATTGTTAAATCAATCCTTTTTCAAAATAATCAAGTTTAAAAAAGCATAAAGTAGAAAACAATTAACAACTATTTTAATAACCTTGTTATGCACATAACATTTTATATTTTAAAAATAATTTTATGAACAATAAAATTGTTTTAAACAATAACTTAAAAATATTTTAGCTTAACTCAATAACTATAAATATTATATACCAAAATGATAAATATTAATAAAATTAAACACTTTAGAAATAATATTTTTACCATATCATTTAAAATAATTAAATATTAATAATAATAAATTTTATGAGATAAAATTTTTTAAGTAAATTTTAAATTAAAAAAGTAATTATAAATATAAAAATAAATATTTAAATTAGAAAAATTTATATAAAATAATAAAAAATTAAATAATAACTTTAATTCAAAGTTTAAAACAAAACTAACAAACATGTGAGTAAAAAATAAAATAAAATAAATAAGAGAGAGTGCAGTGTACACATTATTTTTAATTAATTTTAATTCTAAAATATACATGTTGCTAAAAATAAAAGAGATTAGCTTCATGACTGTTTTACCTTTGAAATAAAATACTCTTATGATATAAAAACTAATTAATTGAACAAATTTATTTTAATATCTCATATATAATTTTTCAAATAAATAAACATTGATTATAAAATTATATATAAATAAATATTTGATTTTTTAAAAATTAATATAGATGATGAATACAAACATAATCTTATTCAACAATTGAATTGACAAAAATTAATATTTTTAAGAGTTATTAAATAATGTAACTCTAATTAGAAATAATTTTATGTAACTTAATTATTTATTACAAATAAATATAATTATTACACTACTACTATAAAATTATTTAAATAAAATAATCTTACAAAACATTTTTATAAAATTATTTATAACTGACTGATAATTATTTTTTATTCTATATTTTAATTTTTTATGATTTGAAATATATTTATTGGTTTAACAGTTTGAATATAAAACAATAAATTATAAACATTTAATTTATTGAAAAATTTATTTAATGCAACATATATATATATATATATATTGTTTGGTATATAATAAAAAGTTTGACTTAAATAAATACATAATTTTTAAAAACATATTTTTTTAAATTAATCTTTATAAATATTTATAGATTTAGTCTTGTAAAACTTTTTAAAAAATGTTCTTTATTGTTATCTAAAAGCTGTATGACTAAACGGTGTTTCAAATTGTATTTGCTAAGTAGAATACTAATTTTATTTTAATTATACAGTAATAGTTATTACAAAAATTACAAAATAATTTTTAAAAAATATTTATTGGGACCAATTACTTATTTATATCTCAAAATTTTACATTTATTAAGTAGGTCCCACTCGTGGTAACGCACCAGAAAATAGGTTTTGTTTAGCTCCCACTCCTCGTTTCCCGCTATTGTAGTAGCGGACTATCTTCTTTTCCCCCTCTTTTGTTGCTGCTCCTCTGTTCTCTTTCTCACAGCTAATTTCATAAAAAATAGTGCACACCATCGTTTATTGATAATATCATATTATGTTAAAATTGTCACTAGAGTTTAATTTTAGTATATTATATAAATTTATCATTATTAAATAATTAAAATATATCATAAATATGATTTTTATATTAATTATTATAAAAAATAATTTCTGTTTATGCGATAATTGATAATCACGCAACAGTGTAAAGATTATTTATAATGTCCGCGTATTTAAATTATTCATATGTGTGTTTATTATTATTAAATAATGATAGAAATTATTTAACATATTTTAAAAGTCAAATGTAAAAAAAAAAATCATGTGTCATACATAGGATCATCATCATAGCACCAACCCAATTAGCGCTTTTCATCCCAAACTACAAAAGAAAAAAAAAACATTCCAGAATTATTTTTATATCTTTATATTTATTTTATTTTATTTTTTCTTACATCGTTATTCTCTTTACATTTTTATTTATATTTTACTAACCTTCCACTCAAACAATCAAGGGTGTTAAAATATAATTATTTATTGTAAATTATTCAAAGCGCCCAAGACAGGATAAATCATTGTAAAAACGTGAATACAAAGATAACGTCAAGTCCTTGATTATATTTAAAGAATAGATATACCATTACTAAATAAAATAAAAATTAGATATTCCAATTAAACAAAGTAATAAATAATAATTTTTATAATAGTATAAATTTAAAAGTTCTTATATTAATTTATATTTAATAATTTATTATTTTACTGATTATTAAATATAAATTAAATAAAAAATTTAAATTGAGTGTAAATTTAAATTTATACAGAAAAAATCTATTTTCACTGTATTAATATGAATCATAAATTTTATTTAAAAATAACCGGATCCTAATCATTAAAGTGGAACAAATAAAAGGAATCACAAACTATCATGAGTTGAAAAACTCAGACAGCTAAGAGGAGCCACAAACTATCATGAGTTGAGAAACACACGGAGCCAGCCGACTCACATGTAGTACACAATTTGGGTCCTCGTGAATTGCAAGAAAACGACACAATTTTTTATTAATTTAATAAAAAAGTATTTTTGTTTTTATCATAATCAGTCACTTGGATGAATTAGATTGAGTTAAAATTAATTAAAATTTATTTTAAATTTAATTATACGTATTAAATTTTAAATTATTTTTTTAAAATTAATTTTATAACATTTATAGTTAGTTTACATAAAATTTATTAATTAAGAAAACTAGCATTTATAATACATTTAAGTCTCTTCATGAAAGGATGACAAAATTGAAACTCTATCCAGTGTACATTACAAAAGTAATGCTGAATATCGAGAACACTTTTTCTAAATGTGATCTATTTATCTAACATAAAGCTCATAACAATTAGTTAGGGAGATAGTACATGATTGTTACTGGCTTATGATTATGAACACTCACTCATCTAATTCAAGTAAGAGTGAAAATTTTGGTGATCATAATAATGAGAGACAATCATAGCGTGAAAATTTTTTCTTTCTTTTACGTACGAGAATCGATGTTTATAAATGTTGAATCTAGAAAGTTACACATTAAAACACGTTTCTAAACTCTAGTACATATATGACCTACTCTTTATGGCATTGTCTACGATGATGGATTAAATGTACTTATGGGCCTAACCCTAGCTGACAAGTCCTTCGATAATGCAATTCATATTCCCCTCTCATATCCTTGTATTCGTTAAACATTTTTTAATATCATAATTTGTTTTCGTAAGCAAAAGATAAATAAGAAAAAGGATATACTTCAAAATTTGTGAATAATTTCTATTAATGTTATATTTACATAGGTTTCCTAGACAGAGTGATTAAAAGAAAAAAAGTGTTTTCTCACCACCCTATATCTTCTTTTGCATTGATTCCTCTCCATTTTATATCCCACATTGCCATTCGGTGGAACCATGTTCTCCAACATTTTTCAATCTCCATCACTATCACTCATTTCCACCATACCCTTCACCTTCAATGATCTCATCCCATTTCACAAAACAAACCTGATAGCTTTGATAGAAAATCAACAAGAAATTATATGGTATGTATAAACGCAATTCACATGTTTGGTACGTACCTTGGTTTAGCTTTTTATTAGAAGTCCAAAATTATAATAAACTTTGCTTCTGTTAGCTATCGCTATGATTCACTGATGCCATTAGGAGAAACGAATGTGTTCTCCAACGAAGTCCTGTGTCAATCTCCATCACTGTCACTCATTTTCCCCAAACCCTTCATCACCTCAAAGTTGCTCGTCCAATCATGGTTTTTGCCACTCATCGGTAACACTTATACCGTACATTAGGATAAACTCCACCAGCCTTTGTTTTAATGCATACACAAAATGAAATTCAGCATCACATACAATTTGAAATTAGCACTTATAAAAATCAGTGATAGCAAAAAGATTAATTTAGTGACAAATTTTTTAAAAGAATATACAATAATAAATTAGAATATTTGTTGAATCAGTTGAAAATTTTAAAAAAGAACAAATTATACATATATAATGAATTTATTTTAAATTATAAAATTTAAAATTATTTTAACTTAACTTAACTCAATAATCACAAATAAAACATATCAAAATAATTTTAATAAATTAAAATATAATTTATTTAAAATAACATTTTTATCATATAGTGTCAACAAAATTTGATTAAGTATTAACAATTAATATATATTATAAATATAAATTTAAGAGATAAAATTGTTAAAAGTAAACTTCAAATTCAAAAATTATATGAGTTTTAGTTGAGAAAAATATCGTGAAAGAAAAAGTATTTGAGAAAAATAGATGAAAATAATTAACTTTACAATTTGAAGTAGAAAAAGTATGTTTTTTCACAAACTTAAGATAATGGTTGTTGAGAATTTTGACTCAAAGTACTGTCAATAATAGATTGCATATTATGAATTTTATAAATATTAATCCAGGCATTGATTAAAATTTTGAAAGTTAATATAAATTAATTAAAAAAATATAATCATAAATATGAATGTATTTTCGCAAAATTTAAAAATTTATATAAAATAATAAAAAAAGTTAAATAACAAACTTTTATTTCTAAAATATAGAAAAACAAAAAAAATGTAAAATATAAAATATTAATAAATTCATTGAATATTTTAATAGATTGAAAATATTTCTCAGGGTAATACAAAAGGGAAATAGCAATCTTCTGTCTTTTAGTCGACCCATCAGCCCAATTAAAAGAATTATCAGCTTTATATGGGCTACCAAATGTGGTATGGGTCTCTATTGAAGCCCGAATTGTATTGATGTATTGTTTCGCAAAATAGATAACGCTATAGGGTCTTAGTTAAAACTTCTTAGCCCAAGTTTTAATCTTACGTCCTATGTGTACAAGTTACGACAGTAAAGGCCCAACAGTCCAGTTCTTTAAACCAATAAATCAATATATTCTAAAAAATAAAAATAAAAATATTCTGTTTTATTTAGTTTCCGATCTGGTTTAGATCAGACCGTGTCGGAAATTTTTTGCATACTCAAAAATTTGAATCTGAAATTTTGCTTAAATAATACTGGGCTGCTTGTCACTCCAACGAAATTCCATTGATTAAAGACTATTTATATACATTTATATAGAAATCATAATGAACTGTGTCATAATATAATGTGATTAAACTATGTGTACAAGGTTTTGATTGATCAAATTGAGTTTTTGGATGTATTATCATTTGTTAAGATTGACGATGAGCGCCCACAGGTAGAATTCTCTATTGTAGTTTTTTAAATTCATGCAGATCACAAAGACAAACTTTTATTATATGACTCCAAAACGACATCGCGAATATATAACTAAAATTGTTGAAAAGCCTAAACACATCTAAACAATATAATTTATTAGTTTTAATGGCAAAATTGACATCTGATTTACACAAGTCCCTTGGGAGGCGATTCGAGTCATTAGCAATCATAAACAAATAATTAATCACTATTAACCTACTGCCATTTGTTTAACTTAAAAGCTGTATTCACACAAGAGTCCACCAATTTGATTTTTAAATGTATTTAAAACAATGAATGTGGGAATCTTTATTATGGAGTTGTAACTTGCAAATTGCATAAGGTCCCTTAGTGCACAACAGACCGTGTTCGTAGCTCGTTATTTAAGAATAATTTAGGTCAAGCTCTTAGAATAATCTCAAATATCATAACATATACTTTTATGTTGACGGTGGACAAACGACTTTTATACAATGGGATGCCCTATTGATTAGTAAAATAGATATAAATAGCAACTAAGTTAGACTTTGTGCTTCAGATTCTGATGGGGTTTTAAATAATTAATATTGAAGACGTTCGATGGATAGTTAATTAATGTCATTAAAAAGACAAGGGGTCCTATAAAAAACAAGAGACAATGTGATAATTGTTTTATTGGCAAGATTATATGTAACTAGGAATCAAATCCTCGCCCATATCCTTATAGAATGTTGTTAGTGTCGTGAATTAACCGAATAGGCTATCAAACCATGCACTCATATTCGTTATCTCTTTGTTTATTTGGTGTAATGGAAATAGAAAGAGCTCACAGAAACTAACGTACAAACCTCATAGATTCATACCAAGATCATCCCAGTAATTCAATGATTCTTTGTTATTTTTATAAACCATTTGAATGTTGTAAAAATAAAGTTTAATTATATTTTAATTAGAGTTAAAATTTCACCTCAAATGGATCAACTTTTATCATACAACTTATCGTAATCAAACTCTAACACTAGAAAACAATATAACCCGTTCTTATTTTACCATTATTTTGTCTTTCTTGTAAACATGCATCTAATCAAATTGAATTTTACTTGGGAATGACATAAACCTTAAGATAAGCTTAGCTTACTTTGTTTGGGTTATTTTATTTTGCAAATCCCATAGTGACTCGTGGCGGATTCGATATCAATTAGTAGCCGTGGACTTTAGGAGAAAGATAAATCAAATCCACTAATAAATTTAGATTTGAGATAAGTGGCACCAATAAAATACAATGTACACTACAATATACAGATCATAAAGCTTATTGGAGAGATCTGCAAGATTTTTTCTCCAACCTAGATAGTTCACTGCCCAAAAGTCAAACCCTATCTTGATAACATTAATTTCCTATAAATTCAAGTATTCTTCTCCTACTACCTAGGTAGTTCACTATTTGATTCTTTCTTATTCTCATACACTGTTTTATTATAAAATATCGTAGTTAATATTTTATAATAAAATTAAATTAAGAATTTTGTGAACTTCAGTTTTTAAGATCAAGTTTAAGTATCTATAAATAAATAAAAATTATAAAAAAATATATAATTATAATTATTGTATTGAAATTATAAAAATATAATAAATATTTTTTTAATAAAATTTTATTATTATAAATTATTTATTTTTTATCTTAAAAGCTGAAATTAACAAAAATTTTAAATTAATAATTCAACATGTCTTTAAATGTGTGTATTTAATGCATACGTATCTTTTCTTTTCTTTTTTTTTTTTTGCTAAATACATATTTACTCAGGAGGGCACAATTTATTATAAGCTTTATATTTTGGGTCATGTGCTTTATTTCCTTCACTGATGTTATGATTAAGATTAGGTTACTCCAAATCAAAATGTACAAACGTGAGAAAAAACAATCAAGGGGCATTAGCCAAACTAGTGTACTCCAACTGAGTATGTGTCTATATGAACTTGTAATTAAACATTGGTTCAATTGGTATGGTTGAATTACGAGCATGCACTCTAATTAAAATTATTCATTTTGTCATAGTCATTTATTAAGCAAGGTTTCTTAGCAAAGAAAATCACTGTTTTATATGGTTAAATTGTTTCAATAAACAAATTGAATATATGAATTCTTCTTCTTCTTTTCGATTCTGTGCAGCTCGTTAATTCAGTTTTGAAAATAATCAGCTAAGAAATCCATGTTTTATTTTATGAGATTATTATTCAATATGAGAACAAAAGTTTGGTCGACCTTTCAGCCAGATAATCTTATCCTGCCATCTAACAATTTTATTTTATTTTTAAACAAAAGCAAAACACATAAAAGACTGTGGATGCATGGATGGAATAAAGTGTGACGAGGTTTATGCCCAATTTTCTTTTATTTTTTCTGATGAACCGAATTGTAATTAATATTACGATGGTTTGTGTACAAGTGCTATTGAACTTCTGTCACACACATATATCATACGAATTAAGTACAGGACAAGTGGGGAGAATCTTTAACCTAATATACATTTAAATAATGTATAAGTTGTTATTACTGTTTGATTTTGCTCAAAAGTCAACTGTTAAGTTATTAGGGTTTTCCTAGTTATTAAACCAATTTTTATTTTATTTTATTTAGGCTAACTCAACTTTTTTGTCCCTATACTTTGACATATGTAAGATTTTAGTATTCATAATTTTAATTACTCGTTTTTAGTTTTTTAAATATTCAAATTAAAGCTAAATTTTAAAATTTTATTTAATAATTAATATAAGTTTCCCATTCAAATTTCATAAGGTCATGGTGTGAAACTGGTAAAACTTAATTCAATAAACTAATAAAAAAAAAATAGTAACACAGTGTTGATTTACCAGGTCCAAGCTTCCTACGTCTTTTTGAATCCGGTAGAGGAGAACAAGGAAACATATTCAAATATTCAATCACCAAAAATGACAACCCAGATACCAAATTCAACGACCAGAATGAATTTTTGTTCCCTTTTATAAAACTAAAATGAATATGTCACACTTTGTCAAAATTATGGTCCTAAATTTTATGATTATCATTAAAATTTACCACTAAAAAATAATAAAATATATATCCTCCCACTTAAAACAGAGGCTAATACGTGACAAATAAAAACCAAATGGGAAACTGATCTTTGAGGTGGCTTTCTATTTTCCACAAGTTCCATTGTTTTACCAGACTTGTCAACCGTGGTAAGTGAGAACTCTAAGAAAAACGCGTTGTTTTAAAAATGAAAAGAGAAAACAAAAACGAAGAACTGAAGCTACCATTAGAACTATAATGAGTTGCCGTTTTTAAATGAATTTCGATTAATAACATGAAACAGTAACGTTGACAACAGAAATTTATATTATTATGGACAGACATAATATAAGCAAGCAAGTATTCATATTCTATAAGAAAAAACTCACGGTTAGACATAGTGTATGTTTTAAAATATGTAAAAAAAAATTTAATGCGCAATTAATAATATTGAAATAAACATAAATATATAACTAATTAAACAAGAATCTAAACACGTACATGAATTAATACAAAAAAATAAAAAATAAAAAGTCAATGCTGAAAGCATATTTATAATAAAAAGGAAAGTTTTGAGATGAATAAGTTGTAAAAAAATTATAAACAGGAGGATTAGTATGAATACTTTATCACCCATGGGTCAAATATCTGTACATTATTTAATACATTAAATTTTAAAATAGAAATTTGAAAATTTGTATATTGATAATATATTTTGTTCATTTTAAAATTGAAAACAATAATTCATTATCCTTGTAACTAACATTTTTGTCTTTTACGAGCGTGCCACGTTTTTACTGCAAGGTGGTTCTTCTAAATCAACTGATGAATCTATTATTCAATGAAAATACAAAATAACGATTAACATTAAAATGAATAGCTATGAGTATTATAATGTCTAATTAAGCAAAAGCATTAAAAAAAAGACGTTGACTAAAAGGCAACTATGTGTTGTCTTACCCGGTCATCCGGTCACCTTGGCCCCAATATATCTAACCCTTTGGCTTCACTCCCATTACTCTTTTTCACTCGGGTTCTTCTTGGCATGGGATCTTAACTCAGAGACATAGCCACACCATTGTCTATAGATAGAGTGAAAATGGCGGTGGAGTTGATGGGGTTTCCAAAAATGAACGAACAGAAAGCAATGGAAGAGGCTGCATCGGAAGGATTAAAGGGAATGGAACACCTGACTCGTCTTCTCTCTAACCAACCCTCTCATCTACAAACTCAAATCACCGACGCCACCGTTTCCCACTTCAAAAAACTCATCTCCTTACTCAACCGCACCGGCCACGCCCGTTTCCGCCGCGCGCCGCTTCCTTCGTCTCCCTCTTCTTCTGTCTCTCCGCCACCGCCTAATCCGGTCACCCTTCACCACCCTCCTTCGAGCTTCGTCCCCACGCAGTCACACACTCTGACTCTCGATTTCTCAAAACCTAACATGTTCAGCTCCAATGCTAAGTCCATCGACCTCGAGTTCTCCAACCAAACATTCACCGTCTCCTCCAACTCCTCCTTCATCTCCTCCGCCATCACCGGAGACGGAAGCGTTTCCAACGGTAAACAAGGTTCCTCCATCTTCCTCACCCCACCGCCGCCTCCTCTCTCCGCCGGAAAACCCCCTATCTCATCGGTCACAGTCAAGAAGAGGTGCCACGACCACCGCGAACACTCCGACCATAACTCCGGCAAGATCTCCGGCTCCAACAAGTGCCACTGCATTAAGAGAAGGTACACCGCATCTCACCTTATCATTCCCGTAATTGGAAAAAATGGGTACGGGAGCTTATGAATATCAGCCAATAACCATATGACTCGGATAACGGACTCAGTCGCGTTAGTGAACGAGTCCGAGTTCAAGAGTCAACGATTTCGGTAGTAGTGCAGTTAAAGGCATTAAATGGACACAGCACGCGTGACAGTGACAGAATAGGTTTTGTTTTGTACCGCATTTGTCAAATTGACGAATTTTTAGAAATGATGTCCCACAATAAAGACAACAAAATGGAACTTCCCAAACTCAACCTCTTCACCTTTTTTCATTTTTTTTGTTATTGCTTTTGACTATTGACCATATTAATTGGCTCATGTTAGCAAAACCGGCACAACATAAAGGTTTTAATTTTATTTTTTTAATTTCAGGAAGAATCGTGTGAAGAAGACAATAAGAGTGCCGGCGATTAGTTCAAAGATCGCCGACATTCCGCCGGACGAGTACTCGTGGAGGAAGTACGGTCAAAAACCGATCAAGGGATCGCCGTATCCGAGGTGAATAACGGGTGATGTTTTAGCGTTGACTTTGGTCAAAGGCGGTTTATTGACGGTGATTTGGTTATGTTTGTTTCAGGGGGTATTACAAGTGCAGTACGATGAGAGGGTGTCCGGCTAGGAAACACGTGGAGCGTGCTTCGGACGATCCAACGATGTTGATCGTGACGTACGAGGGGGAACACCGTCACTCTATTCATGCCGCGATGCAGGAGAATATTTCCGGGGGTTTGATATTTGAGTCAACATGACATTGGAATTAGGAAAGGGCAACTTTTGGGTTTTTTTTTTTTAGTTGGAGAGAAGCAAAATGTGAATGGGAATTAAGGCGGGGTTGCAATGTAAATCTGCTCCGATTCAAAAGATTATTATTATGTTAGTACTATATTACAGGGAATGGGAATCTTAATCTTCTCCCACTAAACTCTCACCTTACTTGTTTATTGCTTATTTTACACAAGATTTTGATTGTGGTTTGAGTTTTGTCTTTGAATTTTTGTGGAGTTTTCTAATTGGAAGGAAGTGGGATACAAAGGTGAGTCATCTTTTTAGTGGGTATGGTAATGGTAAAGGGTCCCAATCTGATTAAGAAATCAATAATCAATAATAATAATAATAATTTATTAAAAAAATAGTTTTTTTTTTGTATTTTTATAATTTTCGTGCAATAAATATATTTTTTTAATAAAAGTTACTGTTTAAAAATAATTGAATTTGAAGTTAACAAAATTCTTAAATAAGTTGCTGACTTTTGAGTTTTAATGTATACCTAATATTCTTTTGTACGGATGCTATTTGATTTTGAGAAGTGCTTCAAAAGATGTTTTTAAAAATTGAGTTATTAAAATTACTTTTTAATATTAGAATTGATGATAACAAAAAATAAACACACTCTTCCTTTTACCTATTCTTGTGTAACTCTGTTTGATATAGTTTTCGCTTACATTCCTTTTGGTGACTTGAGTCTAACTTCATTTTATGTGTGCGTGTGTTTACGTCTATTTGTGAAGGAAGAATTTTGCTCCACACAAAAGTATAAGGAATATGAAAAGTGCTTATGTGAGCAAATTAGAGCATCTGTGCCTTTACCCTTCCTATGGATTATTGAACAATTCAAAGCTTTCACTTTAAGATACAATATATGGAATTTGAATGGGTAAACCCTTTAATACGTTTGATTTATTCGCTGAAAATTTTTCTTTTTTTCAAATTCAACAATTGAATCGTGAGATTTCCTTCAACCTCAAACTATTTTCTGATTTTTTTGAAAAGACCGTTAAATCTTTATCCACATTTTGCCTTATACACCAATAAGAGAGCTTATAAAAAAATTATTTTTAAAATTATTTTTTCTCTCAAGACTTTTCTAAAAAGTTTACTGACCTCAATTGATTGTCGTTATTTTCCTATGACATGTTCAGATTATTTAAGATGATAATACGATATATAAGTGAATACTTTTCTTTACAACTGTTTCCACCATTGGAGCACTGGTTGAAGAAAAAAGGCAGCTATTACTCCATTTTCAAAAGTGGTTGACAAAGCTTCGATATTCGACGAGCACTGCTAACTTAAGATGACCAAAACGTGCGCTGAAAGCATATAATTTCCACCTGATATTCTTGACCCAGAAGCGTGTCACACTTTCAAAAACAGAGTAGAAACAATCTATGGCTATTATTTTTCCAGCGTATCACGAATCAACCATATATTATCAGCTACTTCCCCAATACCAGCTTTTTTAAATCCATTTATGATATCTTATTTAAACAATTATTGTCCTCGCACCATATCAATTTTATTTACAAACATATCAACTTTCAAGACTTGCCAAGTCCACGGTTAATATAATATGTCACCATTCAAACTACTTTTATTTTTCTAGATCATTCATCTTATGCTGGAAAAGTATATGAATATAGACACTGACATCTCTTTCATAACATGAAATCATCAAAATAATAATATAAATTAATTTGTATTATCTCGTTTTATTAACTAATAGTACAACTAAAAATGTATATTTCTTTAAAAATGTTTTATCACTAAATTTTAAATTCTGAACTAAAAATTAATGATATCCTTATTTATCATTTTATATTTATCAACTAGTTCAATAATTAATTTTACTATACACTTTTTTTTTGTTAAGTACTTTCAACTAACTTATCTACTGTTTGGATTACAATATATCATAATTGGGCATGATAAGAAAAAAAAAAGGCTTTTTTTTATCATTTTCGTTCATCTGAGACCTAAAATCATTCATAAATATTATTAAACATTTTTTTTACAGACGTGTTAGTTGTGAACGGGTTTAGCTTACGTGCCTCAACTTGGGGATTGTTACAAACAAATTAACTTTCTTTTTTTCTCTGTTCCCACACGTTCGCTGCCAATTAAAAGCCCAAGAATGTTGACTTCTTGTAAGGTAAATAAAATCTCTAAAGTCTAAGGCATTTGTTGATACTACTCACTGTAGAAACAAAAAACCCAAATATTGTAAAGTATAAATGTATTTACATTTAGAAAATATTCCGAAAGAGGGTGGGTCACTTCTCGGTCCTAAATAAATTGTGAGTTCCATTTTCTTTTGGGATCAATAAACCTCTTAGTTTTTGGGGAAGAAACGTCCAACTTCTTTTTTTTTGGGGGTTCTATGATTTATGATGTGGTCTCCTAGTCCTAGTGAGTGTCGTGGGCCTTACGTAGAGTTCAATCCTTGGCCCATGTGGGAGGGACAGTTGTAAAATATAGAATATTGTGAGATAAGACCTGTTCATTTTAGAGCATTGTATTAGAAGAAGCCTCAGGAAAATAGGTTATTGTCATCTGTCAACTTTTTGGCTGCTGCATTGAATGCATATTTGACTTTCATTTTGTTTTCCTCTTCCTTCAGTTCCTTGTTTTAGATGAAGCCACTACTTTCATCCATTGTAGCGTGTGGTGGCAAATCTATTTTCTCCTTTTTGCTACGATTACATGTTTAGTTTGTTGTGAAATTTAATTTTTGGTTTTGACTGCCAACAAGTAATTGAGAAACTAAAGAAAAGCTGGCTACTACACTGTTATGGCAGTAATGACAGATAGTTTTGGTAGTTATGATCAACCATTATATGAAGATAACCCTGTAATGTAGGGCATTGTTTTTAATACTCTTGGTTGCTTTTGAATACAATGTAGGGCATTGTTAACTTCAAACTAATTGCGTCCCCACAATTCTTTGAATATCGAATATTTAACTAAACTACTAGTGCAATTCTTTTGTGCATGTCCAATTTTGTTTACTTTTTTCTCAATCTTCCTTTTGAATCCAAACTGTGAACAACTGGACATATAAACGCTAAGTTAAAATACATGGAAAAAGGTGGTTACACACGGAAAGATATAAGAAGAGAAGAGAGACGTAAAAAGAAAAGTAGGGTAGAAAAGATGTCAGAAAAATAATGTAAGTGCAACTAAGACAAATTTACTTAAGACTCCCAACTTAACCATATAACCCATTTGTTTTTCCACTTATAAATGACTATTCAAATAATGAATTATCATTAGTTAATATGCGTAATTGTTTCGAATGAATGAAGAGTCATTAAAACACAACGATAATATTACATATATATTATTATTAATTGACATTTTAACAAAACAAATTAAAATATTAAACTACTTCAACGAACATATATTCTTTTCTAATTGCGTTACTTTGACATAGTTAATTTCACATAAGACTTAAGTCGATTAATTGTGAATTTTTTTTACAGTAACAACCTTTATATAATAAAAATGAAAGATTAGAATTTATTATAAAACTATGCTACATGATTTCATGGTTCAGAAAATTAAAAAAAACACATAAAAATTGATAATGTATATTGCATTAAGTACTTTAAATAAATTTATTCAAAGCCCTATAACTTCAAGACATGCACAATCTTGAAAGAAATAAAAAAAAAACTGTGCAAATGTATAAAAATAAAAACTCAAAATATGTCGACCCAGAACATTCAATTATGGGTATTTTATCCTGATAATGAATATCAGTTTTGACCCACAATAATATCAAATCACTGCCACCTAATGCAAATAACATTCCAACACAGTCCCATGTTAAAAGTTTGTCCCACACTACTACTTCAATTTAATACTTTAATCTCTTCATGGTTGTGCTACTTCAACTCACTACTTTTTTTTTTCTTTTGGGCAGTGGAGGTCCTACCACTAGGTGGAGCTAAAGGGTCATGAGATCTCATTTGGGAGCCTGTGGGAGGGGGAATGCGTCCCAGTCCCTTGATACTACTGCCTTATGATGTGTCACATTAAGGAGAAATTTTTGGTAGGTATAGTTTATCATTTGCACTTAAATTAACATATATACTATAACATTTTTAAAGATAGGCACATTTCTATTATAACTTACACATCCCAATTAATTATTTAGGTGTATTTCAAAAATTTAATTAATTTTGTTATGTAATTTATTAACATTAGTTCTCTTTAACTTTGTTAATAAATCTCAAAATCAAATTTATAACATAAACTCTTTATATAATAAAAATTTATTCAACAAGTACTTAATTAAGCTATTATTCAAATGTATCCTTAGCTGCCTAAATAAACTATCCACACTTTAAGAATTTTTAATGCTGTGACATAATAATAATAACATCAAAGCACTTCCTCTTTATGCAATGAAAATACCTACAGTTGCCCTAGTTCTTGTTTGTGCTACTTAAACATACTGCATTATTGAGACTAAGATGGAATTCCAGCTATGGCAATTGATATTTGGTTTGTCCTTTACCTTGTCAACAATTTTCGCCATTTTTTCCTTGTTTCGTTCCCCTTTTCATTCATGGCCTTTACTTAATTAGGTGGAAGTTGAAACTTCGCATGGTGTGATGGAACATGTTTCCCAAAAAGCCCAATAAATAACCTATTGATGATATTTGCTCACGTCAAAGTTAGGCATTGCTTTTCCTAACCAAACTAAGTTTTCTTGTATGACACTCGCATCATTCATTTGGGGTGCTAAAATGTTTAATCTCGACGTTGAAGCTCGCTTGTAAAAGTAGAAAGAGACAAAAGCAGAGTAGAGTATTACTATTCACTATTCTATCCCTTCATTGATAATTGATGTCACAGTTTTTTGTTTATAAGAATGCAATTGATTGGCAGGAAGATTTTAGAAAAATATTAACAAGTTAAATTTTGAAATGTTAGGATGCTTTCTTTTTTAAGTATTGTTTTTTTTAAATAATTTTTATTTTGAGATTTTGAAGCTTTATACTAATAAATAATATATTATATAGTAATATGAACTTGTAATATCTATATTAATATTTACATTTTTATTAAAAAAGACATATACTAACCACTTGAAGGATAATTTAATTAATATTAAATTATTAATAAATGACTGTTTTGAAAATAAAAATATGATCGTTTGTACAGGTAAAGGTTATGATAAAAGATAAAATTCAGGTGTAAAATTTTAAATATTTTTAACGTTAAGCTTTAATTAAATTAAAGATTTACTTTAATAATCAATATAGATTTTTAGTGTTGAGCTTCATCTGAAAAATGATGGTTCAAATAGGATTTAAATTAACATTTACCTTCAAGAGTGCAAGTTGTTTACTACTTAATTAGTCCAACTTCTTTAGGGCACAGTCCTGCGATTTAATTGCCTATAATGGTGCTCCCGGAAGGTATTTAAATCACCTCCTTTAGAAGCTTTACTTAGGTGGGCTAAATTATATTTTTTGCTGAACATTTTTTTTAATCTTGTACTAATGTGTAGATTAATTATTAGAGTAGAATGATTTAAAGTCGTTTAATACTATTATATTTTTCTCTCACCTTACTATTTTTTGTTTAATCGAACAAGATTGAAATGATCAGGTTTTTTTTTTTTTTTATCTAAAATAGATATTTTTTTTAATTATTATTATTATTGTTATTATTATATCACTCCAACATTGGTAAGCCCTTCACAAAAAGCTTGTTTGGTTCAAAACTCCTTCTCCACGACCGAGGGTAATGGAAGAATAAGAAAAAAAGTGTACTGTAAAATAGTAAAATATTCTAAGAGATATTTGATAAAAAAAAAAATACAAACTACTTATAAAAATAGTTTGACTTTAATAACTTTTTTTTGCTAATGACTTCGATAATTTTTTAAAACTTATTTTAATAAATTTTATAATCAAACTTATAACATAAACTCTTTTATAAAAAAAATTAAAATAATCGTTTACCCAAATTTAACATGACACCGAAGTAATACGTCTGTTATTTTGAAATAAAATTTTACTACTTTTAAATAGAAAAACTCAACATTAGAAGTCGACATTAACAAATAAAGCATTAGAACATCAAATAATGTCAAAACAAAGACAAACTAAGTTGTGGAGTGACAGAATATTTGTTTTGGCCTCAAAACGTCGTTTGGCCATAACTGATTTTTTTTTTTCTCCAACTGCATTGTGAATCCTCATCTTACCATTTGAGTTAACATCAAATTTAAAACCATGCTATTATAGGATCAAATGACTGGCCAAGAGTACATGTAAATCACTGCACTGGGACTTTGATCTTTCCCAAAGTTAAAGTTGTCGTATTCACTTGGTGTGCGTTATATCCTAATCTAACTTTACTAAACAGTGATACCATGCAAGAGAGCCCACAAAGGGTTTTTTTTTGCTCCAAAAGTTGAGTCCTTTAACTTTGAAGCCGAAGCTACAAATTTAAGAACTCACAAAATTGGAGAAAATGGACAAATGATATAAACATGGACAATAATATGCCCCCAAGTTTTGTGGTTTGTCATGCATTATCCCTCATTTTAAACATATGATTAGTTCTTAATTTGTTATTTGATTTTTTTTTTTATTTTGATGCATTATCAATCAATTAAAAAATACCATAAGTATAATTTTGTAGAGTAAATATTATAAAAGTTAATAATTTTTAATTATGTATCATTTTATGATTAAATAATAATATTAAAATTTACACTATCAATGTACTTTTAATTAAACTATTTTTTTTATTTAATGTTGAATGTACATTAGTGTCTATTTTGTTAATAACATTTTTTTCGTTATAAAACTTAACTATTTTTTTTATTTTGATACAATTGTCTATTTTGTTAAACTAAATAAAATATTTTTTAATCTTTGACTGGATCACTAACACATAATTATCTTAGAGTTACAATTCACTTTCATTGCATTTATTTAAGTTTAAACAACTAACTAGATCCATTATGATATATCAAACTTAAGACATTACCAGCCGCCCAAATCCCTTACAATGTTAAGGCATCAATACAATATCCAATATACTTTTTAGTTTGCACTATCTCATGCTCTTCATCTAAAGTAGAAAGTCTTTTTCACTTACTCACATGAACGTGAGAGATTTTATAATATTTAACTATTAAAAGATCTTATAATTCATTGGAATCATCTTATAATTGCACTTAAATATTATGGCAGTGATTTAATTATATTTGAACAATATAAATAGTATTTTTTTTTTTAACATTAAGATTGAGTTTAAATATACAAAAATAAAAAAATATTAAAAAAATATATAATTATTATATTAAAATTATAAAAATACAATAAATATTTCTCTTTCTAATAAAATTTTACTATTATGAACCGCTTATTCTTAGTCCTAAGAAACGAGGTTAACAAAAAAATTTCTTTTAATATAGTTTTACATAATCTTCCTATCCCATATACCATTATTCTACTTCAATAAATATTAACTCAAGTGATAGAGTGTGTTTTCAAGTACATATTTCTACTTTTGCCTTGGACTAGTGTCACTATCTTCATATTATCACCTGAAACAAATCCAATAGGCTTTTGAAGGCTTAACTAAATCAGTAAGCAAGATCACTATTTAATAGAAAATAGTTTTATTTATAATTATAAAATGTATTGACATAAATTTTAAGTCACGTTTAATTACAATCTAAAAAATGTCTTTATAACTAAGT
This sequence comes from Abrus precatorius, assembly GCF_003935025.1. Classification (NCBI taxonomy): domain Eukaryota; kingdom Viridiplantae; phylum Streptophyta; class Magnoliopsida; order Fabales; family Fabaceae; genus Abrus; species Abrus precatorius. The sequence goes on from NW_020874384.1 coordinate 16,226,570, forward strand.
TGCTAATTAAACATATTCGGATAGTCAAAAGTTCTGTCTAAGGTTCTAATTAAACTAAATTAAAGATACAGTAATGCAAATGCCTTTGGGGAAAGGAATTAGATGTGCGTGCCTCTTCTTTGAATAGTGAGGCATAAAAGTAAAGTTTATGCAAGGTCATAGCTATTGGATCACGTAAAATCACAAATTTCTCTTATGAATAATTAATTTAGTTGATTAGACAGCGCACATCGATTAAATTTGATTTTCTCTGCTATTTGCTAACTTGCTAAGTATAATTATGACACAGAGAAGAAAAAAAACTGATTTCACGTGTAATAGCATTGGATTCTAATATATTAATTGGCATTATTTTCTCTTTATCAATCACATCCTTATATATTAATTGATTTACTAAAAATATATTATTATTATTTGTCTAAATTCAGATTTTAAAATTCGATTTAGTAAATCAATTACTAACTCGAATTTTAATAAATATTAAATTAAGTCATTTTTATTAACTAATGTTCACAAAAATACCAGCTAATTTATATTAACGTTGATCACTCACAATTAATTGAGTAATAAATTAATTACTTTAAATCGTTAGATACAATAAACGATGCGATTTGACTAAGAGAGGGGTTGGGAAGAAAATTAGTAAAAGATTATTGTTTTTTCTTTGAAAATAAGAGACCAATTGTTTTATTAGGTATAAAAATCCTTTATAAAGATCCGTTCAAACCCTTATCAGATAAGGTTTCGCAGAATGACCCTGTGAATTACGCTCGAGAGAGACAGAGATTATCTCTTCCTTTTTTTTAATTATAGAATATAACTTCACTTTTTTAAAACACAGATCACAACAAACGCTAAGTTGAATTAACTAATCTATGGTAATTTATTATTATTATTATTTTTAACAAGAAACACACAAGTTTTTTATACCTCATCCCTTGCGTCACATGCTTCGTAACTATGAAATTATCATTAGCACATTTTTTAACATATCTTTTATAGGACGGTTTTTGTATTAACTCGTTAAATAGTTCAAATTCATCCATATATACTTCACTAACAAATCTTCAATTTATTTTATTTTATAACTCTTTATAATCATGAAATTTATATATAATAACAAATATAATATTGTATAATTAAATAATTAAAAAGATGGCTGCTAAAACAAGCACAAGTGTTATTGGATGGAAGCAACATGATATGGTGCATGATTGATTAAAATAGTGTATAGAAAGAGATAAGGTAGGTCTGGTAGAGGCTAGGGCAACCACTAGTCACTCACATTGACCCATTTTCTTCCCATCCTATTGATTTCATTGCAGTGTTTTTAACCTTTTTCATTATAAAATTCCATTGTTTTGGAATATCTGTCTGCCAATAAGCCAAAGTCCACCAAAATCAATCTGCGATATTTATAGCCATTTTCATTTTAATCAACGAGGCCTTATATTACTCTCTATTTTCATTGCTTGCTCAAATCAAACACCCAAATGTTTATTTTATCTTTTTCTCCATTTCCCCATTTCCACACTCATTCCCATGTAAGAAAGTTCATTTAATAATGGGATTCTAACCAACAAGTAGGGACATTAACAACTGGAAAACTCGTATTAAATCCATGCACCGTACATTCTTATTGGTGTCATCTATTCAGCACATTGTTATCTGTGGGCTGTGCCTTTTCCTTATCAGGTTTCAATTATATAATTTCGATTAAGTTCAAATTCCAGGAAATCTCATATCAATTGCTATTGTCGAAAGTTTAAATACTCTAAGAAAATTAATATAAATTCTTCAATATGTGTAATTAAATTTATAAATAACATAACGAGCAAATACAATGTTTTAATTTAAATTTAATGATAAATAATTTTTAAATTTAAATTAATTAAATCTATAAAATATACATGAAGGAATTCCTCGTATATTAAACTTTATTTGCTATCGGGCCAGTGAGTTGCTCTCTCAAAGATTCAAAAAATAAATAAAGCAAGTTACATGGAGCAGGCAGCTTACAAATAATTTAAAAAGTAAAAAATATAATAGCATAAAAAAATTACACTAAAAAATAAAGTTAAACTAAATAAATATATTTTGATACTTTTTTAGTTAATAACCTCGCGAGTCAACTCGCTCCACTAGTCATTCTTAATCTATATTTTATTTATAATTTTTTTTCCTGGATGATATATTAAAAGAGGGAAAGGTCTTTAAAATATATTGATATGTGTAAAACTCACAAAATATAAAATGCATGCGCCTTTTTTCTTTTGATAAAAAAAAATCTAATAAATATAAACAAAAAATATTCTTTCACATTTTACTGAACTAAAATTGGCAAATTGAACAAACCAAAAGATAAAGTCAAGTTGATTTTATCACTCTAAATTTTAATCTACCAATGAACTAGCCAGTTTATACTTGGAAAAGGAAAAAGTCAACCAAATTGCTCATCTTTGCAAATTAGTTGACTTTTTCCAACAATTTAGTCTTTTAAGATTATCATTTTCTAAATTCATAGATTAATTTTCTATGAAAACATAAAAACAATAGAAATAGGTTTGCAGGATTTCATATATATATATATATATATATATGCAGGATACATACTGTACTTTGCAGGATTTCATATAATGAAAAATATTTGAGTCAGCAAATTATTCAAATTTATTAATATTTTTTACTCTTAATTATATAAATTAATCCAAAATAATGGCGTTTTTATCTTATGTAAACAGATGCTGGCAGGTAGGGTTTCTCAGGGTTACAATTAACAATAATAAAGTAGCTTAAATGACAACTAGATTCAACTTACTTAAGGATTCAAATCATAAAATAACATTAAGACTTCAGTAATTTATTTAATAGTCACCGAAGCTTTTTCTCCGCCATAAATTGTTAATTGTTAATGGTTAATATCTTACAACTTTTATTCAAAACAATTAAATAAACACCCCAAATCATTCTTATCCAAACTATCCAAAATAGTTAAAAGCAAAACAATACTGGAGATATTTGTATTTCTAAAGTAGTAAAAGTATATTATTTATAATTAAAATATATTAACATAATTAATGAAATTAATTAATTAAATTTCATATATTACTAAAAATATTTGACCTATTTTAATAATATTTTTAATTTTAACTTTAGTGATATTGATTGTAAGTGTTTAGAAATTTAAAATTTTATTTTAAAAATTAACAAAAGTTAGTTTAAATGACAAGCAGCTTAGTATTACTTAAATAGGATTTTAAGTTTGAATTTTTGTGTATTAAAATTTTTTTAAACATTTAAGTACGCGATTTGAGTTAGATTCGGATTCAATCAGATTTTAAACTAAAAATAATAATATTAATTATCTTTTAAATATAATAAATATATTTTCTCTTAATAAATATTTTTTTATTTTAGTTACTTAACTTTAGTAAATTTAAGTTAACATAATTTTTATTTTAATAGCGTTTATAAATTGTAGATTAACAGTAATTTTATCAAAGTGAAAAATAAAATAGCTTCTAACTTGTCTAGTTAGTTTAAAAGTGTATTTGTTTAAGATGAAGAAAAGTATTTTAATAGCTATCAACATTTTATACAATTCTTAAAATGCTACAATCGAATGTTTGAGTTTCAAAACACTTAGCTCCTCTTTAATTTCACAAAACCTTAGAAACATTCTCTTTCTATCACATATTTTTATTATCCTTTGTAATATAAGATTATCATAATTGGTTTTTTATTTATTTAGAATTATACATAATTATCAACTTCCAAGATAAGGATAACTAACTAAATACGACTTTTTTATATCTTTTAATTAGTTTAATTACTAATCTTATTAAATACTATTAATTAAGAGTATGTTTATTTGCATTTTTAAAATAAAAAAATAAATATAAATCATTCAAGTTGTTAGTTTTGAACTTCGAGCTAACTTAAATTTTTTATTTATAATTAATTCATTAGTTTGCCAAGCATACATTAACTTGTTTATCTGAATAAAAAAATATGAAAAAAAAACTTTAATTATTCCAGAATAATAAAAAAAAAGGCGATTCAAATGAGTCGAAAGAAGCCAATAAAAAAATCTTAAAATTAATGAATGATTTATAAAAAAAATATTATAATATTTGAAGTTAGTCTTTGCTTAAAATAAAAAAAATATTATTTTATTGATTATAAAGAAGTTTAGAAATAAATTTTCATAAAAAGATAATCATGAAAAATAAATACTTTTAAAATTTTGCAAAATTACTGAAGAATATTACTTTTTCTAAAAGAAATTCATTACAAAATTGAATGGAGAAAATTAACGGATCATTTGACCGTAAGTTTAAATAGGCCAACATAAGTCGAGTAAAGAACGTTAAAATGAATAAATAAAAATTTAATTAGAAATTATCAAAGCACAATAATCAAACAATATTTTGTGTTCTTTATTATTATAGTCTCAATCTTTCTATTAACTCTCCTACCAACTACAACATCAAAGTATTTATTCTGATTTCATCCCTATCCTCGCTTGAGCTGCAAGATATACATCTTATCCAAAATAGTTAGAAAGATACCTACTTGCATAATGATTATCGACATTTATTGCAATCTAGTGTTACGAAGAAACCCAAGTTGAATTGTTGAACTTATTTCTTAGATTGTAAATATAAAACTCATAACAAAAGAGTGAAAATTCATACGTTATGACGAGCGCATATTCCATGCAATTGTTAAAATATTAAAGTAAATGCGGTTTCAGGTTTCAACATTCAAAATTATTCTATTACTATATTTGAAAATTTATATCTTATGAAAATCAAAACTAATAAGCAAACTTAAAAATCTTGATGTGAATGAAAATCAGATATAGAAATTAACAAAAGAAAAACGTGAAGGATGATTTTCTTCTGGTTCTGGAATCATTCGTTATACAGAAATTATTATTCTCCTCAGAATTAACGAAACAAAATCATTCAAACAAAATATCCGAAATTGAAATTCCTAAATAAGGAAGCATGCGCTTGGTCTGATCTAATAAAAGGAAACATGAGAGGATAAGTATCAGACACCCATGATGAATTACATTAAACACATTTTCTGGTCTCTGTCCTTGCCACGTCATCACGAACGTGTCAAACCCTTCTCTCTCACCCTTCACTCCTTCATTTTCATTTTTTATATATAATCTTTCTCACTTCATTTTTCTTGGGTCTTATCTCTACACTCTCTCTCTCCGTGCTCGTTCTTCCATCTTCCTCTGCTTAAATTGATGAACAAAGGGTCGTCGTTTTTAATTGATCTTTTGGTACAGTGAGAGATTGAGAACGTTATTCACTATCAGTGACTGTAACTTTCGGAGTGTGGAGATTGATGACAAGCAACCCCATTACGTGGAAGCCCAAGAGGAGGAGAAGACGAAGAGGACAAGGGTAACCGAATCACTCTTCTTTCGTTTTTCGTTGCCACTTTTAGAAGCAGGAGAAGGAGGGAAAAAAATGGAGCTTTTGATGGGTCCCACTTTCACCATCGACGTTCCGTCGTCTCCGCCGCCGCCCGGCGAAGCCAACCAACGGATCTTCTTGAACGGAGTGACGGAAGGTGACGGGTCGAACTTCCGGATCTCGGGGCCACCCAAGTTTTTCGCCGGCGGCGAGTCAGAGTCGGAGAGTTCGTCGTCGATCGGAACCCCCGATGAGAGTGATAACGACGAGGAGGAGGAGGAAGAGGAAGTTCAAAGCAAGTTGAAGGGACGCTCCGGGTTGGGTTCTTTGGATGCTTTGGAGGATTCTCTTCCCATCAAGTCAGTTCCTTTATTTTTGTACAATTTTATTTATTTGATCATCGTAATCATCGAATGTTTTTAGATCCTTTCCATCTTGGGTTGGGTTGGTTAAAACTTGAAATAAAAAAACAAATTGCTTTCACCAACCATTTGGGGTTTTGAAAGAACATAATTTTCATTTATTTCATGTAATAATTGGTTTCTTTGTTTTGTTGTTTTTTTTTCAAGTTTGATTATGATTTCGGCATCTGATATGAATGGGGTGTTTTGGAATTTTTGGTAAGCGATGCAGGAGGGGATTGTCGAGCCATTTTGATGGGAAATCAAAATCGTTCACAGATCTATCTCAAGTCAGCACCTTGAAGGAATTGCAAAAGCAAGAGAGTCCTTTCAACAAGAGAAGAAGGGTTTTGATTGCATCAAAGTGGTCCAGAAAATCAGCTTTTTATTCGTGGTCAAACCCAAAATCCATGCCTCTTTTACCTGTGAACGAGGATCAAGATGATGATTACGAAGAAGAGGAAGAAGAAAAAGCCAGAAAAGTACCCTCTGCTTCTTCTTCCTCTTCTTCCTCCTTGGCTGAGGACAAGAAACAAGAAGATCAAGTTCACCTGTGCCGTAAAAGATTACCTGAATCTTATGCTGCCGAGATGAGGCTTAGACTCGGAAGCTTCAAGTCTAGGAGCTTCTCTCTTGCAGATCTACAAGAACACGATGATGAAGAAGAAGATGATGATTAATTAACATTTAACATAGGGGGTTTTTGTTTTTATTCTTTTTGTTATTGCTGCTGTTACTAAATAAAATTATTAGAAATTAAAAATCTTACGTTTCTCTTTTTTACTTTTCGGTTAAATCTTAAAAAAAAAAAAAAAGAATTTTGTTAAAGGATATACTGTGCATATCCGGTGGGTCTAGGAAAGTAAGTAATGAAAGCTTGGTAGTTCATATAATGACAGGAGCTCCGAGCTTTACTTTTCTTCTGATGGTGTTTGTTTGTATGCTAATATAAAGTGGATATGGATATTGGGACACATTCACATTCCACATGAAGGAAAGGATAAACATCCAAAATTGGGTGAACAATATTATACGTATAATGTCAAGTCTTTCTTATATATTTTTTTTGGAAATTAGATAGGTGGCGAATGGTCATGAAAGCAGGGTCACTTGGTGAGTGTATTTAGAGCGTATCTTTAACAAATCTTATCATATCCTTTAAATTATCAATACATCTCCTGAAAAAGAAAGACATATTCAAATTTTTGTCTTTATTAAATTATTGTGACTTGCAGGTGGTGTCCCCGGTGTCTGTTCTTGAATAAGAATTGAGTTTGTAGAGTTTGATCAACACAGGTAGGCTTTGCCATTTTGGTTCCTTGGTGTTAGCTAGCTAACTTCATTTCGTCGTTTATTGGCTAAGCGGATAACATGGTTCAACCTCACTTTTCAAGTCTGGTGACAGATTTGTTATACGATCCATTCGAATTTCTGCCTTGGATATATGGCTGGGAAGTGTGGACCCCTTCTATTATCTCCGATAATTACTGCAAGTGAAGTGAACATTGGATTCCAACTCACTTTTTTCTCTAAATGTATGTCTAAAGTAATCTTTAGATTAAAATAACAAATATTTTTGGTGGCTAGGCGATTACACCTAAAATTAGTGCCGTATTAACTCCCATTTTTAAAATTTGTCAACAAGCACGGTAGCCAACGATAATCTCAGAATTTAATATTTTATAAATTTTAAAACTCGTGTTATGGATTATGTGGGAGATCAAAATGGAGAAAAAGATGCGCGGAATCAAGGGGACGAACGAGTCAAGGTTCTCACCCTCTTTTTCATTGCGGTAACATTTTCAGTTGGAATTAAATTTTAGATTCTCTTACCGAATTTTTATACTGTCTATTTATAAATTAACGAGCAGAAAATGCAAAGAATAAGAACAGAATAAAAAAAGAAGAAGAAGGATCCTAGATAAATATTAAGAAAAAGCTGCGAAAAAGCTGACGTTTCAATGTAATCTTAAAAATTAGTTAATTTATTTCTTCCGAATAAGAGTACAGGGCTAGTTTGTGCAAAATCATTATATCAATTTTTTTAAGACGTAATGTACGTTTAATATAAAAATTTGACACTAAAGTGATTATAAAAATGTATCTTGATTATATTTTGTGATTTAAAATATAATCTTAACCAAGTGTAATTGGAAAGAATGAGTTGAATTTGGTGGCGATAAAGTGGGAGTAAAAAAAAAAAAGAAAAAAAGGAAAGAGTGGAAGGTGGTGAGTGTTTGAAGATTCCCATGTGTTGATGATAAAACGGATAAGACTTTGACAAGATGTTGGTGGAGGGGATGCATCTCGTTAGTCAGCCTAGTTGCCGCTGCAAGCCTCCAATATCATTTGTCACTCCCAACAAACACCATTTTTATTTTCTCACATTTTATAATAAAGTAGATTTACCCAATTATATCATCCCCCATATTTTCTCTTTGGGTTGAAAAGAAATTGCCGTATTTATTATATCAGAATATTATTGGTCTCTTTGTACCATTTTTCATAACAAATTACGTTTCAATGCTCCCCTCTGTTACAGGTACCCATTCTGTCATTTTGCTGCTTTTTAGTACAGTAACAAAATTAATTCCCTCACCCATCTATTTGTTTATCAATAACATTAACAGATACCGTAGTTATTTAACAAAATTGCATTTTTCTTTTTGGTGGGATCACATAAATATAAAATTTTATAACTTTTATTTTAAGAAAAAAAAAAGAAAAACTGAATATTTTATATTATTATTTTTATTTAACAAAAGAAAAAATCTTCTTCTCTTCATTTCTCTGTTCACCTAAATTGGCAATCTTGTCAAGAGTGATAGAACATTAATGTTAAGTTGAACATGTAAGAACGAAAACATTTTGGGGCTAGACTATTTCTTAATGAACTTAGGTGTTTTTGTCACGCTCGTGGGCCTTAACAGGTTACCCAACTTCGCTCATTTTTAAATTCTGGAGCATTAAATGTCACACATCATGTGAATTCTGGAAGTTAAAAAAGGAGAAAAATAAAAATCTAAACAAAACTACATCCAATCTAATAATTTGATCAACTTGGATTTATTTGACCGAACCCAACTCGTGTTTATCCTTGATATTTCAAATAATTGTCTATCATCATTAGCAAATGCATAGTTATTGAAAAGAATTTTAAACAAGTTGAATGAATGGTTATCCGCTGCATTATTTTCAGCATTAACACAAAACGATACTAGAATTTGAATACTCAACGAACCCATTCAAATCATGCGTAAAATATGTGGAAAAAGGATTGAATTCCAGGAGTACAAGACACGGAAATTTTCTAATAAGAGCACATATTGGTTCGCTCGTCAAATTGATTAGGTTGAAAGAAAGTTGCAGGTTAGCTAGTTTTCTAGTCAAACCTTCTTGGAATGCACGACATTTACTATTTATATATTCTACAATCTTTTTATTACAATCGAATTAACATTTAAATATCCATACAAAACTTTGTATATTCCAAACAGTTTTTTCATATTAAAATTAAGAAGTTAATATATTTTATATTAAGATTACATAAAAAATAAAAAAAAACACACACACACACATATTTTATGGATCTTGTAAAATATTATTTTTCTATCTTAATAAATTATATGGTAAATATAGATGACTAAGAACAAAACATTAGAAAAAAAAATTAAAAGAAAATGCATTGCAATAACTGAACAAAAGAAGTATTTAAAAAACATTTTCGTAAAATTATGGAATTGGACTGCAACCACTTAAAAAAAACGTCCACGTGTGAATTTATCAATGGCTTGCACCGTGCCATTTCGTCTCTCGAGTCTCTCCGGTTCTAATCTCGCTTTCGCAGGCACCAGAATTAGGGTTCCGCACATACATTTACCAACGGCTTCCGTTGCGAACCGGACGAGTGGACTCAGCTCTAACTCAATGAGTCAACCCGCCGCCGCCGATCCTAACGCTCTTGAGACAACGAATGACGCGCCGTTGCAGCCGGAGAACACTGATGCTGTCGTCCAGTACGTGGTGCTCCGGCGAGATCTGATCGACACGTGGCCGCTAGGGAGTGTGGTGACTCAAGGTTGCCACGCTTCTGTTTCGGCCGTTTGGTCCAATAAAGACGATCCTTTCACCGTGGATTATTGTAGCCCCGATAAAATAGATTCTATGCATAAAGTAAGGTTTTTCGGTATTCTTCTGATGAATGCAATTCAATTACAGAAACTTCATTATACATCACAATGTTCATATTCTGTGCCAATTTACAAAAAATTATAGTTTGTGAATATGTTTCTTTGTTTTTTGTGGTTGATTTTTTTAATTAAACATGTATGACATTGTATTGTATGCTTTACATATGGTTACAAAAGTTGTGTGTTTTCTACTGTTTGCTACCAACCTATACTCTCACATGTAGTGAATAAAATCCTAATCTATTGTAATGGGTATTGGTTATTAGTTATTAGTTGAATTGAAACCAGATAGAGGTGTGAATGAGAAACATAGAAGCTTGAATTTGTAATGGGATTTCACATGGAAGGAACCTTTCTTGAACTTATTTATAGGAACCGGCGCATAGTTATATTGTTAGGAATTATTAAAATGTGGTATCGAGAGGTTTTAGAAACCATGTTAAATTGTTAATGATGTCAGGGAAAGTCCATCTGAATTGATGATTCTTGGTGACATGTAGTCGGGTTATGGATGGTGCTTTTCGCCAAGAACAGATGTTCTGGATTGCTATTAGCCTATTGCAACTTGACTGAAGTAGATGTTTTTCATATATATAAGATAGATGAAGATTCGTCTTTGCACATACGGTACAAACTAAGTGGTTGTTTTCCTTTGCCTTCAAATATTTTCACTCTCTCAATTTGATTTTGAGGAGGGGGTGCAGAGAAGGATAAGAATATGATTGTATATACATATTTTACGTAAATCATGTGAACTCCAGCTATTTCTTGCTCACTCTTTATTTTTGAGGGCGATACTAAAAACCCTTTGCCTTTAGATAACAGTTTTTATTTTATGGGACATTAGTTAGCCGTGTTATCTTCGCTTCCTCTGTCTAGGTATTAAGTGTTAAATAGACAACATCCGAAAAAACCCAATTAATTAAGTGAAAATTGTGAGTATTTTGATATTACTGTATGTATATTGTTGCGTTGTTCTTTATGATGGATGGAACTTTGTTCGCATCATGGTTAAATTAGTATTTTTTGCCTGAGGGCTGCCAAATGATTGCTTTTGGAACATTTAATTTAGCATCTCCGATATATTTTAAAGTGATATTACGCTCGTCACTGTGATAATTGCGATGGGCACATTGTTTTGAGTCTATTTTGGTGCGCTCTGCCCAAAATATCAACTTTTGAATTAGCTTTTTAATTTTTAAAGCTGGGATAGTACAATATCCTGGTTGTCATTCGTGTTGTGAATTGGGATATTTTGAACATATCATGCGGGGGTGTGGGGATTAATTAGAGTTGAGAGCACAAATACGTTGCAACAGTGTGGTAATTGGTAAATATTTTACAGGATTTTATATTTCGTTCCTCAACAATTGTATATGCAATTGGCTGTTGAATGTTTCTGCATAGCAATCGGGGCTTACCTGTTGTTCCTATATATTGTGCCATTTGACATCAGTTAAATTTGAATCTATCCACTTATCTATATATATAATAGTATCTGTCTGTCTGTCCGTCTGTGCATATGTTGTTTGTAGTTCTGGGCTATGTAGATCTAATTCATTTTTTCTACCCTGGTTGATGAATTAAATTAATACTGAACTTCAACTACAGGTTACACTTGAAGTGAAGGGAGAATCCCAGATCAAAAACTTGTCTGAGAAGCTTACATCTGGTGGGATCATTCACAAACTCTGGATTGAACAACCTGAGAACATACCTACGTGCCTTGCCACAAAACCTTACCCTAAGTCAATGGTATCTTCGTATTTTAAGAAGCTGAAACTCTGTAAATGATGTCATGTATGATGTTATTTCTAATTTCTCTCTTTGCTCGTAAATGGTAGAGAAAATGCAATGAAACCTGACTGGTAATTCGGGATTTTTTAAGTCTTTGCCATCTCTCCTAAAATGCACGAAATTTTCGAAGGGAGGAAGTGACTGGAACGTGCATTATCTTAATAAAGTTTATTGTTAAATTACAAATACTCTATTAATTTAAATAAGCCGACTATCCTAAGAAAGAATTATCACATAATGTAATTGGAAACGGTGAAATATTATTTCATGATCTGAAAGTCACATCATATATTTAGCATTAAATACCTATACATGGAAACTAATGAATAAAAAAGGAAAGAAAAAAGAAAGGAGGAGGAAGATGTTTTTGGTTGGAATCGTCGATGGGGCAGGGGAGGTGGGTAGAGCGATGATGATGAGGACCTACTGGAGGATGAGTCGGCTGTTGCAGATGGTACAGTAGTACCTTCGCTTGGTCTTAACGTATAAAGGGAGGAAACAGAAATTCCAGTGGCTCTCTACATCAACAGCCTGTATCAGCCCTCCGCAGTAAGGACACGCTCCCGGTGCTGGTTGCCTCGACACCACCCTTTCATCCTCGCCGCACACAAACACTATACACATCTTCTACTCACTACGTTAAGGTAATAATCGCTCGCTATGTCTTGCTTTCTTTTATTAGAAATTTTATGAAGACGGAGAATAAAGGTGCAGAAGTAGAACCCAACCGAAGCGCGTTTTCGGAAAATTCCTTTCTACTTTTCTTCTGATCACACCTTTTCCTTCACCGCCGCCGCCACGCGTCAGCATGTGTCCATGCCTCCTGTGACGTTGAGTTAAGTACAATAATCGTCTGAAAATGCAAGTGGTTTGAAAACTATTTTAAAGCGGTCCCAACTTCTTCCCTAAGAAATCCAAGGATTAGAATCGTAACGCCGCTGGATATGGAATTTACTTTAGTGCTTGATTGGAATCCACTGGAGAAGCACACGAAAAATTTATATTTTACCAAAAAACATATTAAAATTAATTTTTTTAAAATATGTATAAATTAACATATAATATAAATTTAATATATTAATAATATATTTGTCATTATAAATGATATACTTTTAAATTAAAATTTTTTTCCAGAATTTTTTTTATGATCTATTTTTACACTTGCATAGCACCCCTTATTTAGGATATATACATATATATAAACTTCGAATGGCCTGTTAAGAAATTTAAACTTTACTTTATTAATCGAACGGCTTTAGTCCATGCTTATTTGAACTTAAAATTTGAGAATTTAAAAAATAGAAAAATATTTTGTCAATATAAAATGAACTGAATATCCGTATGCTTATTGAGCATTTGTTATCTTGACATAATTTTTTACATTTATAAGAAATAAAGACTTGTTTTTATATGTATTATTTATTAAAAAAATTACCCTCTTATTTATTAATTATTGGAATATTCACCTATTATTCATATAGGTGCATATATTTATTTATTTACTGTAAAAGTGACTAATTACTAGTTATTACTATAGATATTTTTTAAAGTATGTTATGAACTTATAATATATAAATACTTTTTTTATTAATTTTAATAAATTAAATTTTATAAAAAGTAGAGGAAATATTTAATAATGAGCTTAATTTTAGTGTATTATTAATGTAAATTTTCTGTATTATAAAATGATTAAAATACATTGTCAATATAATTTTTATATTAATTTTATAATTAACAATTCTCGCTTATATAATAATTTATGATTGGATGAAAGTATAAAAGTATTTTACGTTATCAAAATATTTAAATTAAATTCTTTAATAATATTTGTAGAATACCATAAATTATTTTACGTTCGATATATATAAGGAAAAACATACTAATAAAAATACTTACTGATTGTGAGAATGAGAATAATAAAAATATGTTATTAGATTTTATTAAAATATAATTGTATACTTTTTAAGTAATTAATAAGGTATTAGTAGGCTGATAAGAAGATGGATGAATAATCACATAGCTGTTTATTAAGTAAAAAAGCAAGAGTTTACCTAAAACAAGTATTTGAAATGAAATTGTTGTATTGTTTATCTCCCCCATTATAATAAAATAATTAGAGGAGATGAGAACATGGCCTCCACAATAATTTATAAAACACAAACACAAAGGTGTTTATGCTTTGAATTGCACCCCAATAACAGTACAGGGCCTGGGAACTAAAACCACTAAAAGAGAGTAAGCGTTCAAGCATACAACACCTGGCAACTAAATGGGGAAAAACCACGGAAAGCCTCTGCTGCCTCCACCACCTGCCACGTCACCACCACCCCATAACCCCGACCTTTCTGGTTAACAGTGACACTCCCAACCGCCACATTCAACCCCGAAGACACAACGTAGATACGATCATCCAAACCCCTCGCAGCAAATGGCCTCTGCATTTGTTCCCTCGGAAACCTGTCTCCTCCCACACACCGCCACGTGTCACTATCCTCGTCGTACACCTTCACGGGGCAATCCCCATACTCCGCAATCACCAACACCCTTCCCATAACCGCCACTCCCACCCCCGTCCACCCATCCCTCATTCCCACCCCCATCTCTCGCCACGTGTCCCTCTCCACCTCGTACGACCACCCCCTCGGTCGAAACGTGAACGGCCACCACCACCCCTCCGTCACCAACATCCTCCCCCCTACCACCGTGGCCTCGCACCGACCCAGCTCCCCTTCCAACCCCTTTCCTCTCCTCCACGTGTCGCTCTCCGCATCGTAGATATCCGTCCCGCTCCTCCCTACGCCCACGATCTTCCCGTTCACACTCTCCGCCGCCAAGAACGACCTCCCCCCCGGCATCGCCGACGCTTCCGACCACTGGTTCGTGGCGGCGCGGTAGACCAGCGCCGTCCGCATTGGCGCCTCCGCGTCGGAGTTCATCCCCGCCATGACGAAGAGCTTCCCCTGCTTCGGCAGCGACGCGCACGCGAACGCCGTGGGGCACACGCCCTCCGGCAAGGGCATTTGCGGCAGAACGAACCAACGCTTGGAAGATGGGTCCAGCGCCTGCCATTGGATCCTCGATGTTTGTCTGTGGAATGCCAAGACAAAGAGATGTGGGTTGGAGAGCGTGTTCTTGGAGACGACAAAAGAAGGGTGCGTTATTGCTCTGTTCCACGACGAAGAAACAGAGCGTGCCAAAGCCTGGTAAGGGTAGGGCACGTGAAGAAGACACAGCTCTGCGATTTCGTTGGGCAACCCCGGAATAAGCTCCTCGCGCTCGTTGTTTTCTTTGAGTCCTTCGACCACCGCCATTCTCTTGTCCTTAGTTGAAAACGAACGAGAAGTGAAAAGCAGGGTCTTTAGATGATTAATAATTGGAGGTGGGTGGAGTGAGGAGTGAGCTAAATATTTGCGGCAAATCCGTTTGAATGAAATTAAACAATGAATAAAAGTGACGTAATTGAAGTTGAAATGGTTGAGAGTGTGTGATTGGTTTATAATTTTTAGGGATGAATGAGTGAGCGAGAGAGAGAGTGTACATAATAATAAGAAGGAACGGTTCGTGCCGATGGCCAACACAAAAGTATGAATGATTGTGGCAAGGTGAACCCCCCAAATGGACTTTTTGTAATTTTTATTTTATATTTTTCGGCTAAGTTGATTAGTTGGGGGAGGGTCTACTTTATGCGAGTGATGCGTTTGTGGCTGCAGATGCTGTTTCCATCAAACTCAAAGCTAAGCATTTCTTGGGTGACAATGGATGGGTGGAAGATATGTGCTGTGTGTTTGCTTCTCCGCATGAATTTAATGCCTTTTATGGTCTGCGCCGTGCCTTGTTTTTCTTAATTTAACACCAGACAGCGACTGATCGCAACATCCCAACTATAGCCCCACATTATTCTGTAACACACCTTCTTTACCACTCCTCATCATCTTCATTTTTTTAACTTACAATCAGTAATAAACAGTAACCTAATTTGATGTAAACATGTTTTTTCTTTTTCTTTTCAAATACGACGTTGCCAAGATAATAATACAACTTCACTGTAGTCACCCACCTGGATGGATATAGTATTGTCTTTTCACAACCTCACCGTCTACCCCTCTGAAAGGGATTCTCACCTTCACCGTTTACAAAGAATACTACTTTTTTGCACTTTTAAAAAAAAATAAGAATGTGTAGTTTAAAGCGTGAACAATGCATAAGCTCACTTATGTTGAAATTAATCTTATTACTGTTATTATTTGAAGAATGGAGATTGTCAAAATAAAACTCTATTTAAATTGTTATGTATAATAGTCTTATATTTTTAATTAAAAAAAGGTACAATTCTCAACTATAAAACAGAACATGTCCTTGGTGCCTAACTGTGAGATGGAGATTGCCTGTTATTATAACTTTTAGTCCTTTTTATAAAGCGATCCACTTCTCAATATCTGTCAATGTGCACGATGAAGCTCAAGCCGACGGTGATGATAAGAATTTATCATGTTAGGAACGTATGAACAAATAGTTTCATTCAATATTTATTTATTATATGAGAATTTATAATATAAATTTAATTATAAAATCTATTTCAAAATATCTTAACAAATTCATTAAAATAATTTAAAAATATATATACATCATAAATGATTCCATGAGTCAAAATCAGCCTTAATTAACATAATGTTCCCAATAGATAGATTTGGCGTTGGGAGGTCAAAGGATATATCACACAACGAGCAATTCTGGTAAGCTGTGATTTGTGAACACTTGTCACTTATAAGATATTACATATATCTATTAGAAATTTATCTTAATAAATTGTATATAAAAACAATTGAAATAAAATTTTAAAAAATTATATAAAATTATAGAAACTATTTGAATTGAATCCCAATCTATTTATGGGTAGGACAGTATCACCAAGAGACAGATTTGGTGTGGATAAGTTGTGATTTGTGAACACTTGCGGCACATATATACAAAAGCAAAAAAAATCCAAAAGCAGATGAACATTGATAAGGAAAAGAAATAGTAGAAACAGGAAATGAGGTCCGTGACTATTTTCTCTAGTTCCTACCGTTGCTTTCAAAGGAAGATAAATAAACTAGTTTTTACTCTCTACAAAACTTACAATTCAATTAAGAAACTTAAATTTTAAAATTATTAAATATACTATATTTGCTCATGTAAAATCTATCTTAACCTGTGTAATTGTTAGTTTGGTTAACGAAAATTAATGTGTATTGAATAATAATATAAGAGCCTAGTGTAGCACTGTATGATACATTTTGATGTGTACTGGACCCAATTTGACAGAATCATGAAGTTATCCCTTAAACCTAAAGCATTCATGTTCATTATGAAATGACAGGGAGATCATGCTTTTGGGTTGTACTTGTAGGCATAAGGATCATTTTTTAATATATACTTACCCCTATCAAAAAGCTAACATCGAAAGTAACTAAACCGAATCTTTTGACATTTGTTGATTCCTTTTGGTGGCAAAATTTTGGATGGCTACAAACTCAATTGTGTCGAAGTCAGCCCCATTTTTCCGTGATTAACACCTTCCAAAGCTTTATCAAGTACTACTCTTTCTTCCAACAAACAATAGCCAGAAAGTAATAGTGAGAGTTGTTAAATTTAATATTAGAGAATAGCTTGAAAGTATGAATATAAACTAATAAAATTTAAAATATTTTTTATAAATTTTTTATTTTAAACTAAAATTAATTTATTATCAAGATTAATATGTATACATAAAAATAAAAAAATAAAGAAGATGAAAAAACAACTTTAAAAAAATTAATAAAAAATTACTTTATTAACTACTTTCAGAAATATATCTTAAAGAATATTTTTTATTAATGACTCTTAGAAGTATTGTTGTTCTAAAGTGATTTCTATTAATTGTGTTAACGCTCCAAAACCCAATTTTAATGTAATGAAATATTTACTTTGGTCTTATAAATTATAAGTGTTAATCATTTTAATTTTTTAAGCGGTGAAAAAAATAAAATAAATAAAAAATTCAAAAGTGATAATTATTTCAAAAACGGTGGGCATCGCTGTCACGAGTGAGTGGATTGTGAACGATGATTTAATCGCAGCATAGAGTGAACAAGAAACAAGTTGGGAGTGTCTGAATGTGAAGTGATTTTACTTTTGTCTTACCCGATATGAAAACAAAGGTTCAGAAATCAAACATAAACAGAATGTGAAACCAAATGCGTCAACGCATGTGATTAACAGCAGTCAACTTAGAATTGTGTCACTCGTGCTGTAAAATGTTTTTTTGGTCATCATAATGTTCAAATAATAATGACTCGTGCATGAGAGATATTATACAAGTACTTTTTATTTTTTATTTTTTAATGTACATGTATCTTCAAAACTTACTTGTAAACAAATAAACATTTTTTCTGATTTATTTTAATATTTGTACCTTTCTTAGCCACCCTGAAATGCTTAGTCACTATTGGCCTCGTAAGAGAGTTTATGAGTTGCAAGAGTCAAGCAAAGTAAATCACTGTGAATTATCATTATTGCTCACATAATATCACAAATAATACTTCACAAAGACCAAGTAAAATAGAATATACAAGAAACACACATAAGACAATGGAAACCTAAAACAACAAATATAATCACTGCACAATTTTTTTTTTTATCTCAACTAAAAAAGTATTTCATCTATAGTTAGAACAGTGAAATATTTTGGTGAATAATATTTATAAAATATTGTCCAAATAAAAATATAGATATAATGATAGAATGAGTGATTTGATAATTAAAAAAAATGTAAACCTAAGTTGTGTGAGTTTTTTTATATATAAAAAATGATAAAATTATCAAAATATAGTATTTTAAAATTTTATAAAAATATGAAAACTATTTAAAAATTGCACGTGACAATTTTAATATAGTATCAAATTTTATATTTATGAACTTTTTGTTATTACATAAGTATTTATGCAAAAAATTATCAATATTAATTTTTAAACTCAATATTTTATAATTTTAAAAAATAATTATTTTAATAAATATATTTTACAAATTTAGTATATAAAAAAATGAAACCAAGCAAGTGTGGAAGAAACACGGGCATGGTCTGAAATGGTGTGGGCCGTTAGACCCCAACGGCCCCACTCACGTGAACACTTCAATTGATGTCAGATGAGACGGTAAGCTCGGCCTAACAATTTTATGTGTCACGAGTCTTCTTTAACAATTCATTCGCCCCACCCAACACATTTTACTCTTTTATTTTACTAGTTATAAAGTTGCATTGTTTTTTTTAAATAAAAATTTAAATAATGTCATGATTCGTATACTTATTTGGATTTGTAAGTTACTTTTTACGTGTAAAAAAAATTGATTTAAAAAATTATAAATCAATTTTTATATGTATATTTATTTTTAATTTAGTCATTTATGTTAAATTTAGAATAGACAATAAAGTAAAAAATTAAATTGAAAGTAAATATAGTATGAATATTAGTTTATAAATTTTTTTATATGTATAGACTAATTTACAAAATTTTACATATAAAGACTAATTTATAAATTTGAGTCAAAAGTATTATAATAAATTTGTGATAGATTTTTAGTTTGTATCTTAATTTTAATGGTGTTAGAAGAGTGGATAAAAGTATAGATAAATACATTAGTAATTTTATTGCTAGTAACACTGATGAGGGTGCATTCGAAGACAAATAAAGTTTTAATGAGGGATTGAGATTTGGGGTAGGTGAGTGTGGATGCAGGTGAGAGTGAGGGTGAAGACGATGAAATAATTGAAAAGAGAAGAGAATTAAGTAAAGTTTGTTAAGAGTTGATTGAGTTTTAGGAATAAGAAGCTCAGAAAAAAAAAACTTTGACCTCTTGAAGTTTACACAGAAAAAGAATAAAGATAGTAAAATTAGAGATGGAAACAAAGGTAAAAGAGAGGATGTGGATAAATTGCAAAAATCAAGATACAAACTAAAAGTATATAGCAAATTTATAAAAATACTTTTGATTCATATTTGTAAGTTAGTTTCTACGTATAAGAAATTTGTAAATAAATCCTCATACTGCATTTATTTTTAATTTAGTTTCTTAATTATTTAACGTCATTTATTCTAAAATTAACGACAAGAACTAAATAAAAAATAAATGTATATATGAAGATAGATTAATAAATTTTTTACCTATGAAGACTAACTTACAAATTCGAGTTAAGTATATGGACTAAAATATCATTTAAACCTTTAATAAACTATATATACTACAAAAAAAAATATGTTTTTGTGGCGGTTAAATTTTATGATTAGCAGCGATTTTAACTGTCTCTAAGTATTTTTTTAATGATTATGAAACTGAAGTTAAAATTGACGATATAAAACTAAATTTGTGACGGTTTTGAATCATCACTAAATTTTTAAATTTATGGCAGTTATTTAGCGGCATTTTTGAACTACTGCTAAAATTTTAAATTCAAATTTTAACCTGTGCGCGACATTGTTTTATTTTTGGCGGATAGTGTTTTATTTTTAGAATGACAGTGCTCTATTTTTGGCTTCTACACTTTTATTTGTTTTTATCACCTACTCAATTCTTTCTTTTACTATTTGGGTTCACATTCCATTTATTTTTTTAACATCACAACATATATATATTATATAATTTATAGTGTAGAATCATTGGAAAAAAGTCATTTTTGGAAGAAGTAAAAATGATAGTAGAAGATTGCCAAAGTTGTCACGGTTGAAGAAGACATTTTGGCGGTGGCGGTAGGGATAGCGATGGCGGTAGTGGCAAAGAGAATGGTGAAACTCATGAGGCCAAGTTAGAGATGAATGATAACTTTGAGTGAGTGATGAAAAATAGAAAAAAAGTTGTGTTTCTTACATTTTGTTATTGTGAACTGATGCTAAATCTCGCATTTTTTTTATGATGGTTACGTAAAATCGCCACTAAAACTCGTCTCGCCTTTTGTGCAGCGATTTTGCAAAATCACTACTAAATTTCACACTTTTTTTGCGGCGATTATGCAAAATCGCTATAAAATCTCACATTTTTTGTAACGATTACACAAAACTACCACTAAATTCTGCATTTTTTACAGCAATTACATAAAAAGCCACAAAATCTCACATTTTTTTGCAGTAGTTACTAAAATTGACGTTAAATGTTATTTTTAAAATGATTTATTGACAATTATTATTAACTGCTGCTAATAAACTGTCGCTAAATGACGTATTTCTTGTACTGATAAATTTATTTAAAATATGAAAATATAATATTTTATTACAATTTTTAAAATATAATAATTTATATTCAAATTTGATAAATTAATTTTAAAATAAATATGAAAGAATTATTTTAATTTTATAATCTGTATATCTAATTTTTTAAATTAGTTTCTAAATTTATATATAAAAAAAATATTATAATAGTTTTTGGTATGTCAATTTAAAGAACACTACCTTTTGGGTTAGGTATTAAAATATTAAATTGGTCTGTTTTATTTTAAAGCAAGAACTACATAAAAGGTAAAAAGAGAACATAGTTTTTATTTTACCATATTTTAAAAAAAAATTATGTGTTATCATGACATCACAATTTAATATTGTATTACTAGTATTAGAAGACACTCATATATTTTTTTATCATGAAGTGTTGTTGGAATTATTTCTCTAACACATATTCAGCCATACTTTTAACTTTTGTCGTACTTGAATTCACTTACACAATTCTAACTCCGTTTATGCATAAAATTGAGTTTCATTTAACCCGTGATTCTCATACATTGGATAGTTTGGTCGTACTTAATAAATTATTTAGCTATCCTCTTATCACTTTCATTTGATCCATGAAATATTATTAAATTTTTTTTAGAAGTAAACAACTTGATAGAGAACTATAAAAGTTAACTTTAATT
The DNA here is from genome assembly GCF_003935025.1 of Abrus precatorius. Classification (NCBI taxonomy): domain Eukaryota; kingdom Viridiplantae; phylum Streptophyta; class Magnoliopsida; order Fabales; family Fabaceae; genus Abrus; species Abrus precatorius. The sequence goes on from NW_020874384.1 coordinate 16,248,309, forward strand.
TATTAAAGAATATAATTTATTTTATATTTAATTTACTTTTATAACTAATTAAGAAGTTTATTGAAAAAATGAACTATATAATCCAACCAACGTTTAAGCACGCGCACACACAACACACGAGTTATGTGGTTTGACAACATTTTCAAGTTAGATATATACACTAATTTCTAGAATATTTGAAACTTGTTTTAGAGAAACAATTTCTGCACGTAAAGCAAAAGGAACACTTATGCAGTATACTTATGCAGTATGCAGCACGTAGAAATTTCTAAACGTCTGGGATATCTTGCTCTTGTTGCCAAATGACATGGCATTATATTGATTACCGCGACGAGAAATTGCTTAAAAGTTGACGAGTAGGTTGGATCCTTAAAAATGTTTCTGTTGTACCCAAAAAGAAAACCCATAAAGATTGCATATGTATGTTAATTATGCTTCATATATCCTGCTATCTACATCATGTTGAATGAATCAGTGGCTAGACACCAAGCTTAGGAACTGTACATCTATTAACATATCTATAAAGTTTTGAGAAATTTCCAAAGTTTCAGTTGGGTTGTTAAATATACTTGAGTTGCAAGCTTTAGAAAGATACTTTAAGACTTTTGTTAACACATGCGTATTTCACCTCTTTGTTTAAGGGTGAAAATCAGGGAGGAAAAAAATATGTGCGATGAAAAAAAAAAAAAAAGATAAAAAAAAAGAGGCTAAGTTGTTTAATTTTTTTTCAAAAACAAGTTGTTAACTTTTCTTGAACTTTATCTGTATTCTTTGGCTAATTCTATTTCTTTAATCACGGAATTTTATTTTTTTTGCTTCCACAAAGTTTGTACATCATGCATTTACTTTGGAATGTTATATTCTTCCGTTCTATACCAAATATGAACAGACCTTGATTAAAAAGTTTAAAAAGCAATATTAAACATAAAGACATTTTTACTTTATAAAGCAATACATAGTGTCCTATTCTTAAAAAAAAAAACATCATGTGAAAGGATAAGTTGGCATTTAGAAATTTTGATATCATATTCTTTATAATTTCTTGCTTGTAAGGGAACAAAATATGTTAGTGGACCTCTGTCACTTTTTCTTTCTTTTCTTCTTTGTTTCCCTCTCATGTGGATTTTTTTTTCACTTCTCTCTCACTTCTTTCTCTTTAGTTTCTCTTCTCAATTTTTCATGAACAAACACAAACAAGAAAAAAAAAAAATTATTCACATTAATGAATGACATATATATATATATATATATATATATATATATATATATATATATATATGATATTTGATGAGTACTAAAATCAATACAACTTTTTAAAAAAGATTTAAATAATTTTTTTAATTGTTGTATAACGCAAGTCATTGCACATCCAATCCCTTGAGAAAAGAAAAATCCCCCCCAAAGATATTATTTTCTGGTTATAACATGTAAGTATGTCCAAAATTCAAACCTTATGCATCAAGTGATGGCCAGGTGGCCCAATGACCAATTCCTGTCCCAACAAATAAAACATAACGCGTCCACAAACATATTTTCTTTCCCTGTACTCAATTCACGAAGAAAAATGTTACACAGACATCTAATATCTACATATTCAGACTATATACATGTATATATTATGATAATAAAAAGAGAAAAAAATTTAAACGAGAGTGTTGACATTATTTAAGCGTTTATAAATATGAAAAAAAAAGGACCTTTTTATAAAAAGACATAACACCTTCCTCATGACGAATCTGATGCATCTAGATTCACCGATGGTTACTCTATTTCTTGAAACCCACCAAGTAATTAGCTGAAAACTTCACTTGTTCCAATCATTTCAGTTCTTACGATACACGGTGCATAACTTTTAGTTAACTACCACGGTAGCTTCTGTGAGAATCTTGCGTGTTTTCTCTTCTATATAAGCACTAGTGACCCACTTCCTTTTTGCATATCATCAATGATCGAAAGCAAGCTAGCTTCAACAAGAACAATTATGGATAAGCAGAAATCTTCACGAGTCATTAGACAATTAAAGAGGTCTATAAAGAAACTGAAGTCTCTACTACACACTTGGCGAGAGCCTTCCGTTGTATCAAGAAGTTTAAAACAAAGATGGTTGAGGTTGTTCAATAAACGAATGGGCATGCAAAGGTTCCTTGTGGATGAACAAATCAATAGGGATCGTATGGTACAATATAGAAGAACATTAAGTTATGTTTCGGAAGATGATATTGATAAAAGGGCAGAGGTTTTTATTGCTAACTTTCGGCGTCAGCTAAGTTTGGAGAGAATAATTTATTCGGAGCCGAAGTATTATATAAGAGAGAGCTTTTGTGACTAATTAGGAAATGGTTCAACTAGTTATTATTCTCCAAGTTTTTTATGTATGTAATGTGTCCAAATTGGTGTGTTAAGGTTTGTTTTAAATAAGTTAAGTTTGCTTACCTGCATTGTATTTTTGGCTAGCTATCATAACAAAATGTCATTTTATCTAGCTTTGTCTAAGTTACTTTAGATAATAAATAACTTCATTTTAAGTAGATTAATGAAGTTAAGATATTGTATTAAAAAAATGTATTATTAATTTATTTATAAATAAATGTACTTAAGATGAAGTTGTTTATACCATATATACGATAACTTACACAAACCTTTTTTTTACGTCTCCTTTGTCTTTATTAGTATATGTTTCTTCTGCTTCTCTTGCTAGACGACACAACTGCTACTTGAAGGTGCATTTTTTTTTCTCACCAGGCAAATTGAAAGCAATAAAAATTGTAATGAACCGCGCATTTATTTTTATATGTTTTAAGGTTTTATGGATTTGTCCACATGAAAATTTACTAATAGAAAATTAACTACTAATTAAGATGCAAAAAAATATAAAATAAAGAATATACTGAGCTTTTGCTGACTACCAATAAGTTTTAGGTGTCATGAATGTACTAAGCCTATTTTTGGGCTTGAATGGCTACAGATATGTCAATTTCATAGTAGTTAGTCACTGTATATATAACTGGACAATTAATTGAAAAACAAAAAATGATAATGTTTCCAATGGCGTTCTATATACTTTAGAGAGCTTATTTGTTTTATCGTTAGAAAGTCTTTTTTTTTACTTTTTATGAAAAATATTAATTCTAATAAAAGAAATGTAGTTAAGAATAATTATATACATATCTTTTTTACTCCATTTTCGTATCTAAACCCTTTTCTTCTGTGTTTGCTTTTTCTTCATAATATGCTTCACTTGGTTTGGTGGTCAATGACAGTTTGAAAAGCACCAGCCAATGCTCTCACCTTATTCTTCCTCGCCTCCAATAGCTTGCCAGCTGTTTCTTCAATCACGTCATTCGATATTGGGGACTCCTTCTTATTTCCTTGCACTCCACCACCTACTTCTATTTGCTTTGACTTTGTTGACTCCACTTTTGCTTCTTCTTGTTCATCTTCACCATGTTCTTGTTCTTCCGTCAACTTATTAACCTCTTCACTTGTCCCTTCTTCAACCCCTTCCTTCTCTTCCTCTACCACTTCCTCATTATTGATCTCATTCTTGTGGTCTTCTATTTTAACCACACCTAATTCACTTAGGTGATCTTCTTCTGTTATAACCCCACCTTCTTCTCCTCCTTCCTTTTCTTTTACCTCAACTTGTTCTTCAGTAATTGAATGATCAATCACTAGATGACTCTCGTTAGTGTTGCTTTCATCTTGGTTTGTATTGTCATCCTCTTTTTTCTCTTCTTTTACTTCTTCTTCTTCTTGTTTTAACTCTGTAGGAATGACCTTGTCATCATCATCTTCAACATGAGGCTGATCAGACTCCTCAAGCTTTTGATCATTCTCATGATCATGTTCATCTTCAGAGTTAACCAAACGAGGTGGGATATTTTCAACCTCATTCAATTGTTCATTTTGATTTTCCACTTTTTCAACCTCTTCATCTATAGCTTCTTTAACTTCTCCAACCTCTTCATTTATAGCTTCTTTAACTACTGGTTCAGTTTCAACACTGATAGTAGCTTCGGTGGTTTCGGCATTACTACTTCTCTTTGTAGCGCTGGTTGAGATAGCAGAAGCATGATCACTATTTATTACCTTCTTAGTAGTTGAAGTAGAAACACTGGGGCCACTTTTCCTACCGCTTTTTGCAAGTAGTGATTGAGTTTTTCCTTCTTTTGGAGTCTTTGAGAGCCTCTCTGAAATGGGTTTGGAAGGGTTAGTCGTAGAAGTAGTAGTTTTAATTGGAGCACTTGAAGATCGAAGTGGTAGGGCTCTATCTCGTGGGCCAGGGGAAACAAGGGCTTTGTGTTGTCTTGAAAGAGAAGGGTGGTGTGTTTGTTTTGGTAACCTTGAAGGTGATGGTGGTTTGTCAAAAGATCTTCTTCTATTTAAAGTGGCCCTACTTAGAGCGTCATTCTTGGTTAGTTTGAAGGAGTGGGACTCAAGACGAACTGAGCTAAGTGTGGGCTTCAGATAGTTGGGGACTTGTTTTTCAACTGATGGGCTTGATGTGGGCTTTTCCGGAGTGGTTGGTGTGGACTTGGTGGTGGGCTTTTTGGTGCTGGTGATGGGAGAATTAGAAGATTGGACCTTCTTCTCCTTCCCTACAATGCCAGTCTCCTTTGCTTTTGTTGCCATATATGTTTAGGTGTCTATGCTAAGAATTTGTAGAAAACGATCTGTGTGTAATGTACCAAAAGAAAAAGCAGCAGCATGTTAAGGCAACGGTTCTCATTTAAATGGGATATTAATTAAGGGTATTGTCTCAATATCCTAAGTAAAGACTAACTAAAAATTAACTCTCAATAAAATAGATTATTATTATTTATTTGGATTGACCTTTTATAAATGACATTTTAATGAATTGAATTAAAATTTTTAATCTAATTTAAACTCACAAAAAATAATATTTTAAAAGAGTAAATTTAAATATTTTTTTTATAATTTTTAACAGACTTGACCCGCATCAGAGTTAATAGGATCAAACTAAAAATTTAAATGAGATATTAATTAAGGGTATTGTCTCAATATTCCAAGTAAAGACTAACTTAAAAATTAACTCTCAATAAAATAAATTATTTTTCTATTTAGATTGACCTTTTATAAATGACATTTTAACGAGTTGAGCTAAAATTTTTAATCTAATTTGAACATGCAAAAACAATATTTAATACGGGTAAAATTTGATTTTTTTTAAGTACGCTTTAGCAGACTTAACCTCATCAAACTAAAAAATTAAAATTTAATCGAAGCTCAAAATTTAAAGTTCAAATTTTGTATTTTATTGGATAAATTTGAGCTCGTCCAGGAGAAACAAACTCATTACTAGATTTAACTTTTTTTGGGATATGTTTTTTTTTTTCCTGCATAAAGATAGATAATATGATTTTTATTATTGTTAAAAATTTATGAGTTTCAAAAAATATGACGTGTCTTATTTTTTATTTGATGGGTCAACTCATTCTTTAGGTAGAGTTTTGTTAGAATTTCAACATTTAAAATCATAAGTGGAAAATGAATTGTCAACATTTTTCTAATTTTGTAAACTTGATTTATTATGCAAAACCAAAATATTTGGTATGACTCTTCTGAAGGAACTAGGGCAACTTCTTGCATAAAAATTAAAGCAGGTAATTAATGTATATTTGGAAATAGTAAACAAAAAATTGAAATATACGTTACACAATGTGATAAGAAATCTATCAGAAGGTAACAGGGTTTAATTTAATCACGTCAGAATCTGCTAGATGATACACACATAATCTCAACTAATTAAAATCACAATTACGATAAATGGTCAATTGTTTTGATATAACAACACGTTGTAGTTGCTCCACCATCACACCACGTATTAGCTGACACTAATTCAGAAAATTAAATGTAGCCACGCATGGATTAACATGAAAATGTCTATTTCAACTTTATCTGGCAAAAAGGATAGCACATCCTAATTTCCCATTTCCATGGTGTTCTTTTTTTATTTTGTTTTTTCTTTTCTGTGCTTGTAAATAACAAATATATAAGAAAGTCCACCATTATTGCACATTTCCAAGCCCATTGATGCGTATCCATTGTTCTTAATGAGAAGAAAACTATCTATTTCAGTCAGAATAATTGTTTTAAGAATCTTATATTATCGGGTTTCGTCATGACATTAATAAAAATATATATAAATAAATGATTTTATCAAAAATTATAACAAGGGAGAATTAAGAGCATTAATTATTATAATTTCCAAATAGTCTGTTCGTTTATTTTTAAATGTCAGTTAAAACAATGCTCATGAGATGTCCGTTAGCATTTTTTTTTATTGTTTTGACAAATTGATTATAGATGACAATAAGATCAAGAAATAAAAAAACAATGATATGATGAATTGATCATCATGTAGGATACTTTTAACAAAATCAATGTTGCTTCAATGCGCAAACAAGAGAAGAAGAACAACTAATGGATCGTGTGACCCGATGATTGACTTACATTTTTTTTATACGAGGAGAAGCAAGCAATATTCATGAACTTGTGCAAATCAAACTCAATCAAAAGAAGCAATCAAATAAAAAGAAAGAGTAAAATTGCAACAACCAAAGCAGGATTCAGGTTCAGAAAACGTACCTTGATAAAAGAAAGTTCATGGAAGAGTGAATTTGTGGGCACAACAACAAAATTGGTTTAAAAGATGAGAATGTATGAAGAAAGAGGTAAAACTAGAAGATAAGATTGATTGGAACATAAAATTCAGAAAACAGGGTGTTTGGGAGGCCTAATAATATCATCAATGAAGCGCAAATTACGCACAAACTCTTAAAGCAGTGATGGTGTTTGTGAAGGCAGTGACGGGGTTTGCATTTCAGGCCATTGAATCCAAACAATAAAATGTTTTATTTTATCAAACAAAGCTGTGAATAACCGGAACATGTGGGTTAAATATTTGACCTTTTCATTTACAAAATCAACGGATGAAAAAACTGTTTTTTTTACTCAGTAATTGCTATTTATTTGACCCTTTTAATTAAATTACATAAATTAAGAAACTTTATTAAAATTAATCAATGGGTTATTTTAAAAAATTCAATTATAACATTTAAAATTTATCCTTATTTAAAGTCAAACCTTACTATCATATTAATTATTGAAGAAGTAAACATGTTTAATATTTATAAATGAACAAATATATATAAATAATAACAAATACTTCTAAAACTCTATGAATGATCTTACATAAAAAATTATAAAAAAAATAATATTAGCAACCATCTTGGGCCGAGCCCAACTGGAGATTGATTATGTAGTGTGGATGTTTACATGGTAAAGCCGGTGAAGTATGGTGTCATTTGGCAGAAGCACCATTCGAACCATGTTGTATTCGATGTTTTTTCCGTTAATTTTGTCGTATATGTATTCTGTGACGTGAGAATTGAGAAAGTTCATTGTCTTCTATTTTTCTTTTTTATTAATGGCTGAGAACGTCCATTCTCATTTATTATAAAATATACACACCTAATTGAAGAAATAAATTAAAGAAAGATACAAAACTGTAGTTAGAGAAAGAGACATGTGGAATTTACTGTATCATATTGGCATTCATAAATTAAAAAAATAGCATGGCCTTCAACTTTAAATACTGGCAAGTAGCCGGCAATGCAGAAAAATAATTTTATCCTTTTACTTACAAATGTATAAGTTTCTTGGTTGAGTAACGCTTTTGGGTGTAATTTTTTACACGCAATCTTCACAAATTCAATGTTTTTTCCGTATAAAGTTATATTAAAAGTTTTATAAAAAAAATATTTTTCATTGTTCTATGGTAATATACGTTATCCAATACTCAAGAAACTAAGGTGTCATTTTAATTTAATTTGATTTAATTGAATCTTGCTTCTTGGGTTGTCCTAATCAATGATTATGGAACTCGATTTTATGTGGTTTTATAATTCTTTCAAGCAAATGGGAAATCTCCATTATGGGGTGACCGCGTTAGGGGCTTAGGTTAACACAAACAAATTTCCAATGAATGGGTGGCAATTGTTTGTGGAGCACCACCAACCACAACCAAACGTGTTGGCCTTGAAGCAATGGTTTTGTTGGTGAAGAGAGCTTTTGAGCTGCAAGTGTTGGCTAAACTAATCCCACGAGTTGATGAGTTGAGGCTTACCCTTAAAGCCTCACCACACCAATAACTATTTGGCTAAGGCCAACATAGTGGACGAAGCCAATTTGTCCATTATTATTTGGTTTGATTTAAATGTTTTGTTGAAGAATAATGAATGCAATGAATGGTCCAAATTGACCACTGCCAACCCCACCAATTCCTTTTGTGGGTTTTTTTTTCTCTTCTTGTGATTAATTAGCCTATGACGCTATGTAGCCAGATAGGCCTTAAGCTTATCTAAATCTTTGGCAAACAAACAATACCCAAAATAAAACAAAGTATAGCTAACAAAGGGTTACATCACTAAGTGGCAGTGGTGGAGGAATGAGTATGTGCCATCCCCTCCATGTGTCACACTTGGCTTACATGCAAACAGTCCAACTTTAGCTTATGTTTTTCTTTTGGTCGGAAAATTTTAGCCTTTTTTTATGTAGTCGGGGAACAAACTTTACCTCATGTGTTCTTCCTAATTTTTTATGTTTGGGTTTGTTCTGCCAATTGATTCTTATAATTTCATTGAAAAAGGCACTGCTTTCTTAAACAAAGCTTTGATAATCAGTTTCCCATAATAATTGCTTCTGCTACATAGACAATGGTCCCGTTTACTATTTGTAGTAGTTAAGTCATGAGGGTACCGATAACTTTGACTACTTTATAAGACACCCATATTTATTTAATGCGTCTTCATAATCCGCGTCTTTAATATCATTAGTTAACAAATAATTTTTAATTAAAAAATTGTATATTCATATTATTTAAACCACAGATTTTTTCAATATTCTCTTTGAGTCGGATAAAATTATCGTGACTATTCAAATTTTTTCAATTAATTCATGTGTTTTAGTGATCAAAATATGAAATTTAAAAAAAAATCACAATTCAAAAATTATCGTTATAAAATTTGAAATTAAATTTTTTATTAAAAAAATATTATTAACAAATTTTTAGTTCTATATTTTCATAATTTTTTCTAAATTTTCATTTTTTATATGATAATTTAAAATTTCATATTTAAATTAATTTTCCTATTAATTGGCATTTTTCTTATTAAATATCTTTGAATGTATTAAATATCAACCTCCTGATGATTGCCATAGTTTATTGTGTAATGACTATTGGTTTGTCTTTGTTTGTAGGGTTCTTCTTTAATGTTTTTGTTGGAGCTCAACCCTCCTAACCAAAAAATGAAATGATTTTATTGATCGACTATTTCTTTGAGCAAGCAAGTCTTACCATTTTTTTTTTATTAAAACAATAGAATCAATGCTTTAGAGTTACTGATTAAAATGTTAAAATTAAAAATTTTATTTAAAAATGTGATAATACATATTTATACTTTTTAAAACATCACACTATGTTTTTTTTTATTAAAATATAACTTTTCAATAAAATATTTTTAGTTAGGCAAGTCTTGTATAACATATAATTATCTTTTAATACGATGAACAACCATTGAATTAAATTATTGTATTATTATATTATAGTATACCAAAATTATTATTTATTTTAAATAAAAAAATCCCGTTTTAAAAATTAAATTAAAATTTTATACACAAGGAAATATAAAAATAAAAAGGCTGGCTCAATTATAGGAGGCATTTCAACTATAGTTCGCAGTGATTTAACCATAATTTTACTTTATTTATAAAGTTTGAGAATGCTTTTATTCATAATAAATATAATTTAATTGAACTTTTAATCTTTTAAATTTTACTTTTATTTTTAAAAATGATATACTTTTTTAAATTTACTTATTGCATCATAGTGACATGGTATATACCTAATTATATAATGTCAATAATTATATTAAGGGAATAGATATTTAATATATTTAAATACATGTCACATCGTTATTATATATTAATCAAGATTGTTTTAAAATATATAATTTTATAAATAAAAATTACTATAATTTTATAAATCAAAAGTATAATTTAATTTTATGATTAAAAATTTTTAAAATTATTTCTCCCTGGTTATGAAGAGAACGAGATGATGCACATGTATATAATTAAAATGATAGCTTATATTGTAACTTAAAAAAGTGATATATGATATACAACTGTTTAGATATTAATATTAATAGTAATAAATAGATTGCAATTTAATGTAACGAAATTATTGACAGGTTGATTAGAAACAAAAGATGAAGCAAATAATACATGTGAAACGTGTAACTATCATGTCATTATCAAAATGACGAAGAGGAAAATGTTTCGTCATTTTCTATTAATTATGATGATTCTCGTGACTGTCATGAAGCATGATGAACAATGTTAATGCATGTATGAGTAATTTTTTGTTAATTACTTTTAATTAATCGTGTATGAGTAAATTATCATCTTAATTTTTTAAATATAGATTTCGATTGTTTTTATTTAAAATTTTATAAAAAGCAATAGAATTAAAAATAGTGGGGTAGAAATAGGTGAGGGAAAAGCTTTCAGATTCATTCCCCTCAGAAACAGAATTAGGAATTAGGATCACACTCTTAATTCTTTTCGTGTTCCCACACGTTGGTGGCTCGTAACAAAGCTTCTTTGAATCTGACACGTTACTCAATCCTAGCCCTCCATCACTCCCATTCCTACATCAACGGTCCAGATCTTGCTCCTCTCGCTTTTCAATTAGGACGGCGCCACTACTACCCTTTTCGTTTTTCTTTTCTTATTTTTTTTTTCTTTTTGGTTCCGTTTCCGTAACCATAAATAAAATAAAATAAAATAAAATAATGAGCTTATAATCAAAACAGCTTCATTGGATTAGAGTATTAGACTTTGCTTCTCTCTCTCTTCCTCTCTGCGTATCAAAGTTTCTTCGTAACTCGTTTTTCTATCTTCTCTGTTCCAAGTTTCAATCACAACGCCGTTTAAAAGGTATCGTCCCAATTCAAATTTATCTGCGGAACTCCACCGGAATATTTTTTTAATCTTTTTTCATCAAGCTTTATTGAAAATTTGGATGATTGAATATTTTTTCTGTTTATATATGTTTTTTCGGTTGCATGAATAGATATTTGAAGGATGTTTGTTATGGTAACAGTGATAAATAATATATTTATTTAATTAATTTAGAAGATTTTGTATTTGAAAAAACGGGATGGGTTTGGTTGAACATGAAAATATTAATAGATGTAAGTTTTTTGTGGTGTGATGAAATTATTATGGGGTAGGAATTGTGATTTCTATTTCGGTGAGTATGGTGTGGTTAGTGTTGAGCTTCTTTTCAGCGCTGAAATTGTGGAGAATATTTGATGCACAGCTGAATCCTTTAAAGACCGAAGGACCTTTTACTCTTTTTCTTTTTCTTTTCTCGTTTACTTGTCGAAAGCGATATGTTTTTTGGCTTTGAGGAAATTGATTTCTATATATCTGATCATGGTTTCTGACAGTTGACGTTCATCCTCATTTTATCATGTATTGGTTTGTTTTTCTGTTTTTTTTTTTTTTTCTGTTTCACTTGCTTTTTGGAATTCTGGAAACTTTCGACATGATATGTATCAGCTGTTTGGGTTACTTGATAACACACTTTTGTATTGACTGTTGGATGAACGTCTGTCAGTTTGCTGATTTTCGTGGAATTCTGACCATATGAGATTAGACTTTCTTTTTTTAATTGTTTATCATGTTAATTTGACTATGTTAGTTTATGTATTGAACTTTGTCCTTTATTCGTATTTCTTGTCTTTTACAGCAGTCGTACTTTTCCATGTTATCTGTTTTCTAACTTTTGATATAGGCATATGATTTAATGCCCCCTGTTAGATGTAGTTCAAATTCCATAGGGATGTATTTAATTGAACATGCAAAATCTAAATAATTAGCTCAGTGAATCTATGATGTTTTTCTGAGAAATAAATCTCCGAGGATGAATTTGGCATGAACATTGGTTATTTGTCTCAATGATATTTTCCTTTGATTGAATTTTCTAGTCAAAGGGGTTTCTGCGTGCATACAGACATAGCCTGCTTTTACCTCCCAGCGCACAACACAAGCATGTTAACAATGACATTTGTCTCGTGACCCCTGTTTTATCTTATAGAATGCAGAATATATTTCTTTTTCTCCCCTTTCACTTGAATTCCAGCTATTGTATATACTTGCTGTAAGCGTTTTGCTCTGATAATCTGAAGCTCCTCTGTAAGAATCCAAATGAATTATTTCATGCAACTCCAATTATTAGGAAACTATATATATATATATATATGAACTATTTTTTTTTTATTTCAATGCATAAAATTAATCAGTGAAGTTATAAAGAAGGTACTATGATGAAGAAATTTAACTATGGTACATGCTAATTTTGTAGCAGTTTTTGTTCTATTCCTTGTTGGTATCTGAACCTAAATTTATGCACTACGAGTGGCGTCTCTATGGCTCAATCTGACCAGTTTATGTTGAGTCTCGAGTTCTGTATACAAGTCATTACTATCAAGATGCTTGTAAAGTTATTGTCTAATACAATATATATTATACTTTTGACAATCATGTAGCATTATGAGTTTTTGATGATCTGATACACTATGCCAACGTGTTACAGAATTAAGGTATTGATGGATGAGTATTCTGGTAAAAGAGCCATTGATGGGGTGGTAGTCCCTAGAAAGGGGATGACCCATGTGTTCAGAGAGACTGGTAATACTAGAGATCGAAATGGTCAGGTGTGCAGCCGTGTAACTTGCAGTAGCAGAATCAACTCTTCTAAAAGTAGTTCTTCTGAAAAAGGTAAATCTTTGAAACCTTCAACCCGGTCTTCTTCAAGTGGCAAGGAAGCAATTGGAAGCTCCTCTAGAACTTTTTCCGGGACTAGTAGCCCTGTTATAAAGCCTCGGAAATCATTATCATCTCAGTTCGAGACTGATTCATCTGAAACTGGTAGTGTACAGGATGAACCACAAATTTCAAAACTCGTACCTCCCGTTGAAAAATTTCAAGCAGAAGTCGAAAATACAGAGTCTGGTAATGTGATGCCAATGGAAGTAGGAAGCTCTAGTGCAGTATCCAATACAAGATCTCGGAGGAATTTTAATCCAAAACCTGGATTACGTGGTCAAGAAATTAAAAGCAATGGTCCTGTGACACGTGCTGGTACCAGTAGGTATGGATTAAGGAACCTCAGATGCAACTCTATTTCTGATGTCATCCCTGCAGGTTGTTCATCATCAGATTCAACCCTTAACAGAAGGAAGGATATGATAAAAAGAAGAAATTGTGAAGGGGAAAGTAGTTCCACTGCTAGAGGGAAGAAGATGAGTGGATCTTCAGTAGAAGGACGGAATTCTGGTTCCAGAAATGGCTTATCTATATATGATTCAAGAATATCTAGGAATAATCCTCCCCACAGGGACCGGTCAGACAGTAGTGTGGCGTCAGTTAGAACACGAAGACCAATTAGTGGTCATGCCAGGGGAAGGCTTTCTATCGAAGGAAATGCTAATCATTTACCACCTAATGTCATACCTTCTCTGCCTCATTCTGGTGATCTTAGTGCTCCTGGCATATCACATCATACTTCTGTAGATACCCCTTTAAGTTATCCAAGCTCTTACAGCAGATCAGGTACTGGAAGTGAAGAATTATATGGTGTTATGCCTGCATCTCCTCCAGAGTATGGCATTGCACATTCTCTAGTAAATCGGGATAGCTTCCGGCGACGTTACAACATGGGTGGTATTGCAGAGGTAATCTTCATTATAAACATGAGGATTGATTTTTTTTTTCTTTTTTTATCTTGGCCATTAATGTGAGAGCTGACAACTAAATTACCACTTTGTAATTTTTATTTAGGTATTGTTGGCACTTGAGAGGATTGAACAAGATGTTGAGCTGACACATGAGGTAATCCTTGGTTGAAAATTTATTTGACTTAATGTACCAGTTTTTTGACACATTCATTTGTCTTTGCAGCAAATTCTTTTACTGGAGTCCAACTTGTTCCTTACTGGACTAAACTTCTATGATCCACATAGAGAAATGCGATTGGACATTGATAACATGTCATATGAGGTTTGTTAATGTCATATGGTGCTACAATTTAATTTGGTATACTTGTTTGCCTGTTTTCCTCTTTCTTTCTTATAATATCTTCTGGCTTTTGATAGTTTTGTATTACAACATATTTGGATGAAACAGACTTTCAAAACAAGACTTAATTACATTTTTTGGTTCCCTCTTCAATTTGACATATATGCGATTTTGGTCCTCTTGATTTTCTTAAGGCTAATTAAGTTCTACTTTTAAAATCACAAAAATCCAGTCCCTTTGTCAAATTTTTTCTACCTAAACACTCTAAATTTTCATTTATACTCAAAATTTTAATAAATTAAATCAATTAAATTATTTTAAACTTTTTCTCCTTAAAACACACCAATTCAAAAATAAAATATCAGTCAATATAAAAAGTAATCCTTCTTCAACATTAATCTCATATCTTAATTTTTTAAAAATCTTATCAAAATTTCACTCTATTTTTTTTTTACTTTTAAATATTTAAAATTATTTTATATAATAAATTTATTTCGAACCCCTCAAATATTTTCACAAAATATAACTTGAGAATTTTAAGTAAAATAAAATCATTGGAAGAACTAAATTTGCATAATTTTAAAATTATAGAAATTTAATTAGCTCTAAAAAGGTTTGAAATCAAAATTGTACATAAGCATAAAAAATACAATTAAGCTTTGATATAATATAGACAATTATACGGTAATGTTAAGTACTTTTTACTGGTAGTTTGTTACTTCAACTTTGGAGAAGTTTGAAATTTAGCTTGAGTTGCTAGAGATGGCTTTGTGAAGGGATGTTATCTTTGATAGTGCATGCAGTTTTTGTTGTATTTGTTTTTTTTTTTTTTTGCCCTAGCCATTCTCACCTCCTAAAGTTTCTATAAATGACAGCAACTGCTGGCTCTTGAAGAGAGGATGGGTACTGTGAGCACAGCTGTAACAGAAGAAGCACTATCAGAATGCTTAAAGAAAAGTTTCTATCAATCCAATGCAGCTGAGAGTTGCAATGAGGATAAGGATGATATCAAATGCAGCATTTGCCAGGTATTTTTCTAAAGCCTATTGCAGATGATGGACTGATGATCTACCTGAGTACTGTTGGATTTGATTGACAAAATCACAAAATAGGTGTTTGATTCCAGAAGTGCTAAACCAAGTGTCGTTTGACATAAGTGCTGCTGCATTCTATCTAATTGGAACAAGTACTCTTTCACTGTATAGTTTAATGAGCTTTTAATGCCACACGTTACCATCCTTTGCAAACAGGGATACGGGACTAGTCATTGCCTCTCTCAAACTGATATGCTCTCTAAAGCTATTGTTACAATAACTGATTTAGATAAATTGACGTGATTTGTAGGAAGAATATGTAGTTGCAGATGAAGTGGGGAGTTTGCAATGTGAGCACATGTATCATGTGGTATGCATACAGCAGTGGCTACGGCTAAAGAACTGGTGCCCTATTTGCAAAGCATCAGTGGCACCTTCAAATTCATCCTCATCCCATGAATTACAATGTTAGGCAAGACAAGGGAAACTGATTTCTTTGTTCCCCCATTCTGTTAATTTTTTTCATCACTTTTGTACAAAATACAGTTCCTCCTCACTTCTCTTCATATTGGTCATTTGTACATAGCCTATATATTCATCCCAGTTACCCAATAATCCAAGCCACTTTAACTTGTTAAGCTGCGGGTTTAATATCTAAATATCCCTCTTAAGTTCTATTTTTTTTAATCCTTGCATAAGAAACACTAGGGATTTGGAAGAGTAAATGATTGGCGAAAAAGATGCTTTTCTTTCATTATAGTATAACGTTTACTATGAATGAGGTGTTTGGTAACTTTTCAAAACGATATGTTGGAATAAATAATTTTTTGGGGCACACATTTATAGAACTTTTTTTCTATAATTACTGGAGAACAGGTTTCAAAATTAGTTGGACTTAAATGAAATGTTGGAGAATAATCTCACACATTGATAGATTTTAAACAAAATAAAATATGTACACGTAAGAGAGCTATAAGTTTCAAGTGTAAAGAAAATTTTTAATAAATAGTTTCATTAAGCTAAAAGTCAATCATTTTACTTACATTTTTGGACATAGCTTTGCTCAATTAATAAATATTTGAACCATATGCTTGAAGTACATAAAGATTAACACTAGGTTACGACTAATTTAATTTAAGCTGATTGAACTGGAAAGATACAGTAATAGTTACCACATTAATTAAAAGCAAGAAAGCAAGAAAAAGACGCGTTTGAAAAAGAATAGCAAGTTCTAAGAGTTATGATAATTATAGTCGTCTGGTACTTTTGGACACTATCATTTGTCTTCTATTTTTTCCCCCAATTAATAGACAATTATGGATAATTCTTTTGATTAAAATTAAGGTTTGATATCTACCGAAATTATTCATAGCTTGGGACAACTTTCACAGTAGATTCTATTTAACATCTAAAGAAGACTATACGTATACACAACTAGGTTTTCAGGAAAAAAAAATATATATCACAAAGCTCGTAAATGAAAATACCATACCCTAACCCCATTCTCAATTTTATTAACAAAGGGATGGAGGCTATCAAATGCATCGCCATCTATTGGATGTCTAATACACAGGTAATATAGTAACTCATTTTCCAATCTATCGCATTTATTAGTTAATTAAGAAAACTATTGTTGATTGTCAATTAGTTAATTAGTGGCCTAATTAATGATATTCATATAACAACTCATTTTGTAATTCCCTATTACTCAAATTCAATGAATGGTCCACCTTCCGTAACAAATTGTCAATTTTTTCAACACTCGTTGTAATAATCATTATTTTTCTATGTTGATCACTGTAAAGCAATGGTTATCGTAATGCCTTCTTTATAATTTCCACTAATTAATTTTATGCATTGAAATGAACAAAAAAAAGAGTTCATATATATATATATATATATATATATATAGTTTCCTAATAATTGGAGTTACATGAAATATTTCATTTGGATTCTTACAGAGGAACTTCAGATGAATCTGATCAAAACTCTTACAGCAAGTATATACAATAGCTGAAATTCAAGTTAAAGGGAAGGAAAAAATATATTCTGCATTTTATAAGATAAAACAAGGGTCATGAGACAAATGTCATTGTTAACGTGCTTGTGTTGTGCGTTGGGTGGTAAAATCAGCCTATGTCAGTAAGCACGTAGAAACCCCTTTGACTAGAAAATTCAATCTAAGAAAAATATCTGTGCAGTTAACCAATTTTCATGTCAATTTCATCCTCAGAGATTTATTTCTCAGAATAACATCATAGATTCAGATGAACACATCCTTATGGGACAACTACATCAAAGAGGGGTATTAATCATATTACTATATCAAGAGTTAGAAAACAGATGACATGGAAAAGTACTGCCGCTGTACAAAACAAGAAATACTAGTACGGGACAAAAGGTCAAAACATAAACTAAAATAGTCAAACTAACATGATTCAGTCAAAAAAAAGTCTAATCTCATATGGTCAGAATTCCACAAAAATCAGCTACGCTTTTGAGAGTGAATAAACAACAAGTAAACGAGAAAAGAGAAGAAAAAGAGTAAGAGGCATAAACAATTGACTCCAGAAAAGGAGAAAGTCCTTCGATCATCTTTGCATCAAACATTCTCTACACAATCAGAGTAACAAAAAAAAAAATTCGATCATCGTCCAAATATCTATTCATGCAACCGATATTTAAACAAAAATAAATAAAATCAATCATCCAATTTTTCAGTTTAGGTTGTTGCAAAAAGATTAAGAAAATATTCCGGAGGAGTTCAGAGAAATTTACCTGCTAACGCGGTGTGATTGAAACTTGGAACAGAGAAGAGAAAAAGGAGTTATGAAGAAACTTTGGTACGCAGAGAGAAAGAGAGAGAAGCAAAGTCTAATAATCTAATCCAATTAAGTTGCTTTAATTATAAGCTTAGACGATGTTTGTTATAGTAATAGTTATAAATAACATATTTATTTAATTTAATTAATTTAGAAGATTGCGTATTAAAAAAAATGGGATGGGTTTGGTTGAAGATGAAAATATTAATGGATGAAAGTGTTTGGTTATGTGATGAAATGATTATGAGGTAGGAATTGTGATTTCTATTTTGGTGAATATGGTGTGGTTAGTGATTAGCTTCTTTTCAGCGCTGAAATTGCGGAAACCAAGTTTTTGTGGTTGTGTGGAGAATATTAGGTGTAAAGCTGAATCCTTTAAAGACCAAAGACTTCCTCTTTTTCTAGAGTCAATTATCTATGCCCTTTTACTCTTTTTCTTCTTCTTTTCTCGTCTACTTGTCATTGATTCATTTGATTTTGAGGAAATAGATTTCTATATGTCTGATCATGGTTTCTGACAGTTAGCGTTCATCAGATCATGTATTGGTTTGTTTGCTTCTTTTTTTTTTCTTTCTGTTTTTCACTTGCCATTTGGAATTCTGGAAACTTTCTGCATGATATGTATCACCTGTTTGGGTTACTTGATAACAATGACATTTTTCTCATGACCCATGTTTTATCTTATCAAATGCATAATATATTGCTTTTTTTTTTCTCCTTTCACTTGAATTCCAGCTATTGTATATACTTGCTGTAAGAGTTTTGCTCAGATCGTCTGAAGCTCCTCTATAAAAATCCAAATGAAATATTTCATGTAACTCAAATTATTAGGAAACTATAAATACATATATATATATATGAACTTTTTTTAAAAAAAAATTCAATGCATGAAATTAATTAGTGGAAATTATAAAGAAGGCATTAAGATGAAGAAATTTAACTATGGTACATGCTAAGTTTGTAGCAGTTTCTAGATACAAGCGAGTCATCATTGTTCCATTCCTTGTTGAGTCTATGTATGAGTGGAGTCTCTTATGTCTCAATCTGACCAGTCTTTATGTTGAGTCTTCAGTTCTGCATATTGCTATTGTAAAGTTATTGTCTCAAACAATCTATATTATATGCTTTTGACAATCATGTAGCATAATGAGTTTTTTGATGATCTGATACACCATGCCATCGTGTTACAGAATTGAAGCCATTGATGGAAGAGTATTCTGGTAAAAGAGCCAATGATGGGGTGGTAGTCCCTAGAAAGGGGATGACCCATGTGTTCAGAGAGACTGGTAATACTAGAGATCGAAATGGTAACGTGTGCAGCCGCCATACATGCAGTAGCAGAGTGAACACTCCTAAAAGTGGTTCTTCTGAAAAAGGTAAATCTTTGAAACCTTCAAAAAGGTCTTCTTCAAGTGGGAAAGAAGCAATTGGAAGCACTTCTAGAACATTTTCCAAGACTAGTAGCCCCATTATAAAGCTTCAGAAATCATTATCATCTCAGTTCGAGACTGATTCATCTGAAACTGGTAGTGTACAGAATGAACCACAAGCTTTAAAACTCTTACCTCCCTCTGAAAAAATCATCTCAATGGAAGTAGGAAGCTCTAGTGCAGTATCCAAAACAAAATCTCGGAGGAATTTCAATCCAAAGCCTGGAAATGTTCCAGTGACACGTGCTGGTACCAGTAAGTATGCATTGAGGAACCTCAAATGCAACTCTATTTCTGATGTCCCTCCTTCTGGTTGTTCATCATCAGATTCAACCCATAACAGAAAGAAGGATATGATAAAAAAAAGAAATTGTGAAGGGGAAAGTAGTTCCACTGCTAGAGGGAAGAAGATGAGTGGATCAAATTCTGGTTGCAGAAATGGCATATCAATATCTGATTCAAGAATATCTAGGAATAATGCTCCCCACAGGGACAGGTCAGATAGCAGTGTGGCTTCAGTTAGAACACGAAGATCAATTAATGGAAGGCTTTGTATCCAAGGAAATACTGCTAATCATGTGCCACCCAATGCCATGATACATTCTCTGCCTCATTCTGGTGATCTTAATGCTCCTGCCATATCACATCATGCTTCTGTAGATACCCCTTTAAGTTGTCCAAGCTCTTACAGCAGAGGCAGTGAGGAACTATATGCTGTTATGCCTTCATCTTCTCCAGAGTATGCCATTGCTCATTCTCTAGTAAATCCTGATAGCTTCCGGCGACGTTACAACATGGATGGTATTGCAGAGGTAAATTAGAGGAATACTAAAAACACACTCTCTAGACACTTTTCCTCCTAATTATTTGAAAATTATAAAATCACTTAGATTTCACCCTTTTTCAATTTTGAATTAATGTTTTTTCTCCTACTTTGGTAATTTTTATTTAGGTATTGTTGGCACTTGAGAGGATTGAACAAGATGTTGAGCTGACACATGAGGTAATCCTAGGTTAAAAATTTATTTGACTTAATGTGCAAGTTATTTGACACATTCATTTTGTCTTTGCAGCAAATTCTTTTACTGGAGTCCAACTTGTTCCTTACTGGACTAAACTTCTATGATCCACATAGAGAAATGCGATTGGACATTGATAATATGTCATATGAGGTTTGTTAATGTCATAAGGTGCTACAATTTAATTTGGTAGACTTGTTTGCCTGTTTTCCTCTTTTTCTTTCTTATAATATCTTCTGTCTTTTGATAGTTTTGTATTACAAAATATTTGGATGAAACAAGATTTAGTTACTTTTTTTATCCCTTCAGTTTGACATATATGCGTTTCGGTCCTTTTTGATTTTATTAAGCTAGTTAAGTTCTACTTTTAAAATTGTAAAAATCCCGTCCCTTTGTCAAAATTTTTCAACCTAAACACTCAACTTTTATTTTATACTCAAAATCTTAATAAATTAGCCAATTAAATTATTTTAAACTTTCTTCTCCTTAAAACACAGCAATTCAAACATAAGATTTCAGCCAATATAAAAAAAAAAAACTTCTTCAACCTCAATCTCATATCTTAATTTTATTTAAATCTTATCAAAATTTCAGTCCATTTTTTTTTACTTTTAAATATTTAAAATTATTTTATATAATAAATTTATCGTAAACCCCTCAAATATTTTGACAAAATAATAACTTGAGAGTTTTAAGTAAAATAAAATTATTGGAAGAACTAAATTTGCATAATTTTAAAATTACACAAATATAATTAGCTAAAAGATTAGAGAAATCAAAATCGTACCAAAAAGAAAAAAACAATTAAGCTGTTAATATAATATTGACAATTACAAGCTAATGTTAAGTGCTTTTTACTGGTGCTTAGTTACTTTTCAACTTTTGAAGGAGAAGTTCGAAATTTATCTGTGTTGCAAGAGATGGCTTGGTGAAGGGACGTTATCCTTGATAGTGCATGCAGTTTTTGTAGTAATTTTTTCCCCTAGCTATTCTCACCTCCTAAAGTTTGCTATAAATGGCAGCAACTGCTGGCTCTTGAAGAGAGGATGGGTTCTGTGAGCACAGCTGTAAGAGAGGAAGCACTATCAGAATGCTTGAAGAGAAGTTTCTTTCAATCCGATGCAGCTGAGAGTCGCAATGAGAATAAGGATGATATCAAATGCAGCATTTGCCAGGTATTTTTCTAAAGCTTATTGCTGATGTGGTTGACAAAATCACAACATTGGTATTTGATTCTAGAAGTGCTAAACTAGGTGTCGTTTGACAAAAGTGCTGCTGCATTCTATCTAATTGAAACAAGTACTTTTTCACTGTAAATTTTAATATGCTTTTAATGTCATACATTACCATCCTTAGCAAAAAGGGGTATGGGACTAGTCATTGCCTCTCTCAAACTGATATGCACTCTAAAGCTATTGTTACAATAACTGATTTAGATAAATTGACTTGATTTGTAGGAAGAATATGCAGTTGCAGATGAATTGGGGAGTTTGCAATGTGAGCACATGTATCATGTGGTTTGCATACAGCAGTGGTTACGGCTAAAGAACTGGTGCCCTATTTGCAAAGCATCGGTGGCACCTTCAAACTCATCCTCATCCCATGAATTACAATGTTAGGCAAGACAAGGGACACTGATTTCTTTGTTCCCCTCATTCTGTTCAGTTTTTTCATCACTTCTGTACAAATCTCTTCATATTGGTCATTTGTACATAACCTATATATTCATCCCAGTTACCCAATAATCGAAGCCACTGGCTGGCGAAAAAAGATGCTTCTCTTTCATTATAACATAACGTTTACTATGAATGAGGTGTTTGGTAACTTTTCAAAATGATACTTTGGAATAAAGCACTCATTTATAGGACTTTTCTTTTTTATATATATAATTACTGCAGAACAAGTTCCAAAATTAGTTGGACTTAAATGAAATGTTAGAGAATAAATCTCACATTGATAGATTTGAAACAAAATAAAATATGTATTAGTAAGAGGTTATAAGTTTAAAGTGTTAAAAAAATTTGAATAAATAGTTTCATTAAGGTAAAAGTCTATAAACTTATATTTTTGGACATAACTTTGCTTAATTAATAAATATTTGAAGCATATACTTGAAGTACATAGATTAAAAAATTAAAAAAAATTTATAATTAAGTAAATTTAATCTAATTGAATTTGAAAGAGAATGTTCAATAATAGTTACCACATTAATGGATCAAAAGCAATAAAAAGGCACGTCCGAAAATGAAAAATAAGTTGTAAATGTTAAGATAATTATAGACAAACTCTCATACTTTTGAACATTACCATTTGTCTTCTATTTATTACAATTAATAGACAATTATAGATATTACTTTTGATGAAAATTTAGGTTTGATATCTACCAAAATTATTCCCAGCTTGGAGTAACTTTGACAGAAGATTCTGTTTAACATCAAAAGAACACTATATACACAGCTAGGTTTTCAGAAGAGAAAAAAAGAAAATGAAAAAGCAAAATATTTATTACAAAGCTCGTAAATAAAAATATCATTGCCTAACCCCATTCTCATCGCAATGGAAGTAATAAGTAAAACTGTAAAACCGTGGTGTCTCTTCATTATAGTGATATGAGTTGCTAAAAGCTTCATATTACCACTATACATGATTAACTGAACGCATCAAGTCAGAAACACAAATGACGGTCTCCAAATAGAATTGTAGCAATAACAGTACAAAAATTGCTATTGCTCAAGATTTCTTACAAGTCATACTTTAGCCATATGAAAGATGACTCAGCTGAAGAAATGCATAGCATAATTGCATAAATCCTTTGCTTTAGATTGCCTTTTCTACAGCGTAAGTGTGAGAAAATTTGCCAAATTCAACAAAGAAAATAGATGATAAAAATAGAGAGAAATTATTATGAGAATTGACAGGGTATATTAATAGAGGCTGCTGTTCACACTAGGAAGCATTAAGAATACTAGGATTCTATATTACAAAACAAAAATATATTGAATACTTCTTTCTTGAATTTCAAAAATAACAGATGACAATATATATAGTGCTCATGGATATGGGCCTAACATATGGCACCAGATAATAAAACTAAAATTGAAGTTAAAAATAAAAGGCATGGTTGGTTGTTGCATGGGCTAATTGTTGGCTCACTTCAAGACTTAATCCCTGTAGCGTGTTGGTCTTCCAACGTTACATTTGAGCCGCTTAACAATACCGTTCGCTCCAACATAGACCTTGTCCTCAAGGTCTGTGGGTTTGCTGTGTTTGACAACGGGGGAATGTGAGGTAGTTGTGGTCCAAAGATGGGAAGCATTGGTTATTGGGGAAACCACACGGGTTGGGGCCAGCTAGGAAGGAGTGAGCGTGGGGCTTGGTGCTAGGATTGTGTTAGTGTGGACACTGCTCGAGGAAGAGATGGACAGACTAGATGAGATGGTAGGTTGAGCGTGTGAAACACGCTGCTGGTGGGGCAGCTCTCGCAGAGAAAAGTCAGCATGGGAAAGGGAAGTTGGAATGGTGGGATCCAGCCGAGTAGAAAAAGATGGAGAGCCTGCCTTGGGTGACGTGATAGCACAAGGGTTGTGCTTGGAATGGACGGTGGAGATTGTGCTGCTGAGGACTTTGGGAGACTTGAATTTATCCAACGGAGGGGAAGTTGGACCGTTGAGAAGGGGGTGAGCTGGAGCGCAAAGGAGGAATTAAAGTAGAAGAAGTAAGTACTTCAAGGGAACTAGTTGGCTTATGCTCTTGGAAAAATGAAACATGTGAGAGCTCTTCAGAGAGGTTGTGCTCTAAGTCCTTGGGTAGGGAAACAAAATAGGTTTTTGGGTTTTATCCATGGTAAGATTTGAGCAGAGAAACATGAACAATCGGATGCATCTTAGAATCTGGTGGTAAGCGTAACTCATAACAATAGCTCCTATACGACAAAGAACAGCGAAAGGACCGACGTAGCGCTTGGACAGCTCGTGAGAAAGACGTTTGGCCACCGATTGTTGCCGATATGGTTGAAGCTTCAGCAAAACTAAGTCTCCAGGTTTGTATTCATAATCATGTCGCCCCCTATTGGCTTGATCTGTCATACGTTGTTGGTATGCTTAAGAATGTCTTTTAACTGAAGCAGGAGGGCAGAGCGCATGTGGAGAGTGGTGTCTATAACCTCAATGGTCGCTGAGCCTGGAATATAGTCAATGATGGCTAGTGGGGTCTGCCATAAAGGGCCTGAAAGGGAGTCATGTTGATGGAGGAATGATAAGCGGCGTTGTGCCAAAACTCTGCAAGGTGCAAAAATTTGAACCAACGCTTGGGATAATCACCCACAAAACAGTGGATGTAGGCTTCCAAACTGCGATTGACAACTTCCGTTTGTCCGTCCGACTCAGGGTGATATGCAAAGCTATACTGTAACTTGGCACCTTGGAGGCGAAAGAGCTCTTTCCAAAAAGAGTGAAGGAATAAGGGGTCACAATCGGAGACAATGGACTTGGGAATACCATGCAAGCGACAGATTTCAGTAGAGAAACGAGTGGTCAGATTGGGGGCAGTGAACTTGCTAGGAAGGCCCAGAAAGTGGATGTACTTGGTGAGACGATCACAGATGACCCAGATGGTGGAGTGACCAAAGGAAGGAGGAAGATGGGTGATGAAATCCATGAATAAGTTTTTCTAAACTCGTCGTGGAACTAGTAAGGGTTGCAATAATCCGACTTTCTTTGTGTCACATATTTATTTTGTTGACAAATCAAGCATTTTTTAACAAACTGTTTTGTATCTTTAAACATGTTGGGCCAATAGAATGAGGTGGCTAGGCAGGAGAGTGTAGGCTTGACACCAGAGTGGCCAGCAGAAGGTGTGTCGTGAAATTCACTAAGGAGAGTGTTGCAGATCAGCCAAATCAGGTACATACAAACTCCCTTTGTGATAAAGAAGGCCATGTGCAAAATAGAAATCAGTGGGAGTCCCAGAGTCTTGAAACTGTTTGAGTAATGCCTGGCCTTGTGGCACGTGTGTAGAAATGTTGAAGCTGCTGGACCAGACAAGGAACAGGGATGGAAATTGCACAAAAGAGCAGGGTGTTATCATTAGGGGTATCAACCACCTGGCAGCGAGAGAGAGCACCAGTAACACGATTTGAGCACCCAGGTCGGTAATGAATTTCAAAACTAAAGCCTTGTAATTTGGTTGCCCATTTTTGCTGTTCAGGAGTTTGGAAAACTTGGGACATTAGACTTTTCAAACTCTGTTGATCGGTTATGATATGGAAATGCCTCCCTATTAAGTATTGATACCAGTTTTTGACCGCCTCTATGACAGCATACATCTCTCTAACATAAACGGAGGAAGCTTGGAGACGAGGACCCATTTTCTTACTAAAAAAAGCGATGGGATGACCGCCTTGAGAGAGAACAACACCAACAGCCACAGCAGAGGCATCAGTTTCAACCTGGAAAAGCTGGGAGAAATCGGGTAATGCGAGGACGAGTAGAGTTGTCATTGTTTCTTTTAATTTTTTTAAGGCCACAGAAGCTTCTATAGTCCATTTAAATTCGGATGACTGTAATAAATCTGTGAGAGGGGCAACATGAGTAGCATAGTGATGAACAAAATGACAATAAAATCCAGTGAGGCCATGGAAGCTGCGAAGTTGTGTTAACGAGCACAATTGAGGCCAGTCCATGATGGCTTGGACCTTTTCTGGGTCTGGGACCACCCCTTAGCTAAATATCACATGGCCCAAATAACCAATAGAGGAGACAGCGAATTCACATTTGGTTAACAACAAATTGATTAGAACAAAGTAGGTCTAAAACAAGGCGTAAATGAGTTAAATGATCAGAAAAATTAGGGCTTTAAATTAAAATGTCATAAAAAAAACAAGAACAAATCGACGTAGGTAAGGACGCAGAAGATCGTTCATGGCATATTGAAATGTGGAAGGAGCATTCGTTAAGCCAAAGGGCATAACCAAAATCTCGTAGTATCCATCAAAAGTGTGAAAAGCAGTCTTGTGAGTGTCTTGGGATGCTACTCTGATTTGGTGAAACCCAGATCTTAACTCAAGTTTAGAAAAGATTGTAGTGAATCCTAGTTCGTCCAGTAGCTCATCGATAGTTGCAATTAGAAAACAATCCTTAACAGTGATGGCATTTAGGGCTCTTTAGTTAACACAAAACCGTCAAGAGCCATCTTTCTTTTTAGCTAGGAGAACAGGAGAAGAGAAGGGGCTTTTGCTAGGGACTATGATGCCCTCGCGTAGCATATCCTGAATAATGTTGGTCATAACTTCCTTTTGGGAATGAGGATAACGGTCAGGGTGAACTTTAATAAGCGGGGTATTGGGTAAAAGAGGAATGTGGTGGTCGTGGGGTCGAAGTGGGGGAAGGCCATGTGGGGGAGGGGTTAAAACAGTGGGGTAGAGTTGAAGAAGTTGTTGAATTGCAGTGGGTAGGTTGGAGGGGGACGAAGGAAGGCTAGGGGAAGGGTTGGGAATCTAAGTTAATGGGTAAAATTTGCAAAAAGTGTAATAAGGAGATCACATTTGTGTGGACTAATTGGCAAAATTAAAGGTAGGATATAGGTGAAGAAAGGGATGTGTTTTGGCCTGTGAGGGTGATGTGTGTATCATTATGGGTGAAGGAAATATTAGGGATGGCGAAATCGGCTGCCAATGGTCCAAGAGAACGAAGCCAATCAACTCCCAAAACAATATCTGCACCTTTTATTGGAAGTAGATAGAAGTGTAAGGAAAACAAATGGCCCTATAAGGAAATAGGGACATTCTCACAGCGCTCTGTACAAGAAATGCGATCACCGTTACCCACTATTATGGAGAAAGAAGTGGTAAGAATGGAAAGGATTGTCAAATGAGAAGCAATTCGTGGTTGTAAAATATTATGGGAATTGCCAGAATCAATTAGAACAACAACTGGCAGGCCAGCAATGATGTCTTTAAAGCGCAAAGTCTTAGGAGAGGGAAGGCCAGAAAGGGCATGGGGTAAGAGCTGGAAATGGAAGGAGTCAAAATCAAGGAGAAGGGTAGTAGAATCCTATTCAAACTCAACATTGTCAATTGGTAGTTTACTATTATCATCAACCAGAATGAGAAATGTGCGTTTATTAGCACAACGATGGCCTGTAATAAATCATTCATCGCAATAAAAACATAAGCCTTGGGCGTGTCGTTCTTGTATTTAGGTTTGAAAGAGTCATCTAATGGGTGGTGGGGGTAGGAGTGGTGGGTGGTGGGCGTTGAGTTTGGGAAGTGGATGGAGAGAAACGGGAAAAACAAGGCTTAGAATCCTTGAATCTAGCTTCAACCAATTTAGCAAGGCCAATTGCATGAGTGATAGAATGAGGTTGAAGTATTGCAGTTTCTCGCTGAATCTTTGGAGTTAAACCCGAAATAAAGCAATTAAGGATCATATTCGGTGTCAACCCATAAACTCTGTTGCACAAACGTTCAAAAGCCACTTGATAATCAACAACAAAACCAGTCTGTCGTAACTTAAATAATTCGGCTTGGTGATTTTCAAATGCTGATGGACCAAAACGCACCTCCAAAGCTCTTGTAAAAGTAAACCAGTCTAGAAATTGATGATTATAATACATCCATTGAAACCACGTCAAGGCATCTCCTCTCATGTAAAAAGCAGTCAAGGGCAACCGTTGATCTAATGGAATTTGGTAAAATTGAAAAAATTGATCTGCTTTAAATAACCAACCTAAGGAGTCTGTTCCATCAAAAGCATCCAGCTGTAATTTAGGTAACTTATAATGTGCCTGAGCATTAAGTGGCGAGACTGTTTGGAAAGGGAGGTGTAAATGTGGGAGGTGGAAAGGGGTAGGGCAAGGTATTGGTAGAGAAGTGGGTCAGAGAGGGTAGGGATGTGAATATTGGGAATTGTAATGATAGGGTCTATGGGGTTCAGTAAAGTTGGAAGGGGCATAGAGAATTGGTGGTATAGGAGACGAAATGGAATGGGTGGTAGGCAGGAGGAAAATGGGTGTAGAAGTAAATGAAGAAGGAGAATGTACCTCATATTAGGATGGGGAAGTAGGTAGACGGTGCAAGAGGTTGGCAAGGATAGTGGTGACTCCAGCATGTCTAGAATCCATGATGGCCCAAGGTGTCCTAACTCTACAGTGAGAGCAACCATGGTAGGTGCTGGAGAAGGGTCTTAATAGGATGTAGGGGGTAGTTGGTTTAGGAGGCATGGAGTAAGGTCAATGAAAGCAGCAATTGTTACGAGAATTGATAGGGTATATTAATGGAGGCTGTTGTTCACACTAGGAAGCATTAAGAATACTAGGGTTCTACAATACAAAACAAAAATATATTGAATACTTCTTTCTTGAATTTTAAAAATAACAAATGACAATATATATAGTGCTCATGGATATGAGCCTAACATATGGCACCAGATAATAAAACTAAAATTGAAGCTAAAAATAAAAGGTACAACTGGTTGTTGCATGGGCTAACTATTGGCCCACTTCAAGTCTCAGTCCTTGTAGCGTGTTGGTCTTCCAACGTTACGTTTGGGCTGCTTAACATAAATAATATTATACAAATGCTCAAGCACCAGACATTAAACCAGCGGCATTGAACTGCAGTCTCAATTTCAACAGATAACAAATAATATGTTGTCACTCACAACTCTGTTTTATATGGATGGTTGAACTAACAATAATGAAAACAATTATAATAGCATCCTGGCTAGTTGCTACTGGCTAGTCTCAGGATCACTGTAATTTAGTACTTTTGAAAACTTCTAACGCATTGCATCTTTTCCCTCATCTTGCATTTATACTTCATCAAGACGTGTCTAATATCTACCATGATAGAACCTTGAAATTTTGCCCCAACTGACTATGGACTATTCAATCTTCTAGAATTTAATAACCGTAAAATAAATATCACTCAGAATTAGAGCAAAACTCAACTAGACAAATCTAATTGATCAATGGAAAGAAAATGATGAATAGATAGCAGCTCTTAAAAAAATAAATTCCAAACCAATTGGACGACCATTTTAGAAAAATATATATAATCCACATTTTCTGTTCATAATTATTTTTTGTCACAGTCAAGTTCCTCCAAGCTGTGCCATATATGCATAGCCCAAAAGAAGGATCAATGAAAAAAACAGTCAAAAGCAATTCTCCCTTACCCCTGTACATTCTTAGTTTTAAATCTGAAAGCAGTATGCACTGAGCACTGTGTAAGCACTCACTTGACAACTTATAGGATGGACTTGGAAGTTGGAATCAGCTGCTTCTCAACTGTGTGCTTGTTCCATCTCATGCAGCGAATGCACACGTCACCTAATTCAGGTAATCAATATCAATATTCATAACAGCTCAATAAGTACCACATATACAGCATATTTTGTTCTTTGAGTAAAACAAAGTTGCCACTTCACCATTAGCCTTTTGAAAATCATTGTCAGAACTTTGATAAATTTGCAGATGGCAACTTCTGTATCCGTCCAACTTCTTCTGTAAACAACCATAAACTGAGGTGCTGACACTTAACAGAAATTTATAGATTAGGTGGAAGAAGCTATTTGCAAATTTTTTAAGATTCCAGGAGTTACTTGCCTAAACTAGAAGTTCAGGCATATGTTATATGCACTTTTCCCCAAAACTTGGCTCTCTTAATGTAATATCATCCCTACAATGTCACCCTGAGGGTGTTTTCAAAACTTACACGAGTTACATCGAATCTTACGAGGATGATGCCATGCATGATGGTCACTTGCATCACACATGGCCATTTGAAGTTATTAAGAAGCAATACAAATAAATACCAAGTCAGTGCATAAAATAAACACCAAACTTCCAATATAATTTAGGTCCAAACATTGTTTTAAGTTGTATATTATTAAAAATAAGGCATCAGAGTGATAACTCACAGGATAGAATTGGATAATAAATTTCTAAAAATTAGAGCAGTATTAATAAATACAGAAACTTAATAGTTATTAGCAGTGAGATGAAATCAATTTCCATAATTAAGCCTGATATGGGTTGCATATTTCACACCATACTATACAACAGTCCACCTTTTGGTATTTATTGTGGAGTATTGTCATTGGCAAATTATACTTGATCTGTGTTTATAATTTATAAATTATGGTAATAGACAGACAAAGTAAAACCCCAATGAAAAAAGGCCATTAGCCACCCATGTATTGTGTGTTCAATGCAAGAACAGAAAGAAAATCAGTTAAAAATATACCATAAAAAATTGCTACCTAATGACAAATTGACAACACGGAAAGATTCTGGTAATTTTCAACAATATTGGCAATTATCTACCAGGAGCACAAAATGCTACCAAAAGCAAATGTGTCAAGGACTTTTTGGTGATCAATAGCATATAACAAGTCTAAACAATTCAATGTTGAGTCTATTTGAAAATTCATACCAATAGACCATGTTGAAAATTTATTTTTCACTGAGCTGGGCATGTTTACAGACTATAAATTTATGGAATTATCTTTATATATTGTGTAAATTGAATCTCCAGCTAGTTGTAACAAATAGGAGAAAAACCAAGACAGATCAAGATTAAAAGGTCTCTTTTTTCTTCGTCTGCAGCTGTATTCATAAACAACATGCCACAACCCCTCTGCAAGTAATTTCCTCCAATCTGCCTGACTTTGCACATGTAACTTACCGGTTTATCAGATTCTCAGCTATACTAGCTTAACACACGACCACTCTTCAACTGCAGATGTGTCAGTATAATTTACATATATACGAGTAGAAAATGTTCCAATCATTTGAGAGAATGGAATGTTGACGTCTACTGTTCCCTTCAAGTTTTCCTGTAGAATTTTCAATTTTTCATGCATTTTAGGCCTACAGTGCTTTTAGTCCCAAAAGTTCTGATATTACAGAATGCATCCCATATGTCACTATATTTGTGATACACAAAAATGTGCAAAGAACTTTTGTCAGTGAAATTTTAAACAAATGCATCAAAATGGTTCAACTAATACAGGGAGAAATTATGACTCCTTAAACAGAGATAATGAAACTAATGAAACATCAAATGTATAGGATACCTCAATAAGCATTCATTAAAAAAATGACTCTGTACATTAAATTAATAAAACAGTGAAATGTCAAAATTTATAAATCTCATTTTATTGAAAATAACAATTACAGTCACCAAATTAACTTGCACTTAAAAAGTAGTGTAAGTTACAAATCTACACCAAAAAAACTAGGAAACCAAAACACTACTTGGGTATTGGTGAATTTTGAAATCAGGGAGTTCAACCATAAAACTGGAATGATCAGGGTAATTTCAATAGATGTTAATGTGTTATTGATAGTAAATTTAAATCAATCCTCCGATTCTAAAAATACATACAGAGCAACCCTGCAGCTCTTATACATGTCACAGTTTCTTGATCCTGATCCAGCTACACAACACAGTATCCCTGCAAAACTTTCCTTGTTTTCTTTCTCATTGGCTGTAAAGCAAACAAAAGCCTTGAGATCTCTAGAATGGCAAATACAGCCAACAGCAATGCTAAAACATACAACAATGCAACCAATCGTGGGTTTGATTTGAAAGTACCCTTGGTTAGCAGAAAATTTAGAGATAAGACAAATTGAAGCTCAAAACCAATATTTTATCTCGAAAGGGCTAGAAGTATCTATTTGCGACCATCTTGTTTGTACTGGCACAGAGAACAAGACAAGGTGCACCAATGATCACCATTCACCAACCATTGCTGAGCCATCAGAACTAGATGCATAAGAAGACAAATTTTCATGGGTTATTCCTCAAATGATTTCATGGATATTTTCTCCAACAGCAGTGGCCAATCTTCTCCAAGTTGCCGTGGATTTAGCTCCATGGCAACTCTAAAATCATGCAAAGAAACTGAGCAAGGCGGTCTGTGCTCAGGCACAGGTTCTGCTGATCCACCAGTACTCTGAACATGTAAATGATTACTTGGCCACATACCATTGATGATCTTACCCTGTATCTGCTGTTTGGGGGCAGGGGGCTTCCTTGGCTCATTTGTAGATCTAGCTCCAACTAATTCAACACAAGACCTGATCAACCGTTTCAAGTACACATCCAACATATTATTCAACATATTGGCACATTCCATAGAAACACCTCCAAGACCTTGTACTGTAGCAATCTGCTCCATGCGTCTTCGCAGAGTATCTGTATCAGACAACCTACCACTGTCACAATAACTATCAAAATCACCAGCATTACCCACTGGCAATGCTTTGCGGGCTCCCCCTACACTTGCTGAGCAGTAAGGAATCCCAAGTGGTGCCATCAAGGGACTTCTAGAGAAACCCAGGCGGTTTAACTGATCTACCTCTTCCCCATCTTCAACAATTGACCTTCCAGCTGGCCCTTTACCGTGCATTCTTGGTTTATCTGCAGGTCGATGAATATAATCTCCTCTTTCACTCTCAGGTAGCTCAGCAACAGCTTGAAGATGCTGTGTCGGTCTCTGATAATCACATGGAGTAAGAATTCCATTCTCCATATCGACCTTACTACCACTGTCTTCTGTACCCATTGATTGGTGAGAAACAGAATCAACCTTCCCATTTGGTCCGAGAGGGCTTGGTCTATCTCTCAGCTTCCGATCCCGTATTCCAGACCTAACCTTACCTGGGGATGCCGGCAAAACCCCATTTGACCAAATGTGGGCCTTTTGATTTTGGGAGCTGGCAACACTCTGTTCATGCCCGTCTTCTCTACCAGGAGATATGTCTGTACCATGTTCACCAGACTTTGGAGGACCTGATGGCAGGATTGGTGGTGGGGTCTTGGCTTCGCAGGCATTCTTCAAAATTGACTTTATAAAATGGTTGTGCAATTGAAGATTCTCCCTCCCAAGTACTCGAAAACACAACCTATCAAATTCAGTCTTGCTCAGTTTCTGACTCAGAAACCTGTTCAAGTAATAAAAGTACCGCTTTGACTTATCCGCTCCAAGCTTCTTTACTATTTGTGCTCTCAATTCACCCAAATCAATTCTTGAGCTCTGCTGGGGTTGCATTTCTCACGAGGCAAATTCATACAACGCCCAACAAATCAGAAAAATGACCCACCCACCAATAACCCCAATTAGAGCCAAATTACAGCTATTTCCGTTTCCAAAGAACACTAAACTTCCCCTCCCCCATATCTGCTTATTACAAATCAACTAACTACAATCCCTGCATATGTCAACAGCCAGATGCATGAATGATATACTAATAACAGAGTAACCCACAAAGAAACTTCCAATTCTGAACAAGAACAGGTTACCCTTATGCCCAAAACAGAACAAAATCAGCAACCAATAGAACAGACAATGCAAAGCCAAATCCCATCTTCCCAACACTCAAACCCTAGAGATCAAACCGCAACGGAACTCCCCAACTCCGAGACCGAAATTCCGAAAATCAAACTAAAATTCGTTGAATTGAATAGCATATCAAAACCCTAAGTTTGAATCACCAAACCAGGGTCCTAAACACCATGGTTGTGTCGAAAAACCACGAAGCGAACATTACATCACTGCACCCATTTAAACCCCATTGTTTCACCAAATTCTTAAGCTTCGAACTTCAATTTTCAAAATTCGAAGTAGAGGGAAAGAGATCAGTGAGTTGGACAAAACTGAGTTACGAAAAAAAAAAACACGAAAATTCAAAATTGCAATGGAAAGAAGCACAATGAAGAAGAAGAAAGACTAAAGGTAGCAAGTGTTTGAGGAAAAAACAAAGGACTTGGGCATTGATTGAACTCTGACCTTCGCAAAGTTCACGAATTGGTCACAAATCTCGAACCTCACTCACTGGGTTTCAATCTTCCAAGCTTCGTCTTTGCCTCTCTCTCTTCCTTTTTTTTTTCTTTTTTCTTTTTTTTTTCCTTTTTCTCTCGAATTTATTTTAATTTAATTTTTCTTTTCTTTGGTTATTTTATATTGAGCTCTGCTCTTCGTAGCTCGATCGTTGCTAATACTATTGTTGCTTTCTTTCCCTCTTTTGTTTCCTTGTTTTTTTTACCCGTCTTTCTCGGTATCTCTCACCATGTCATACCCCTTCCCTATATTAAAAAAATACAATTATTTACATTTTGGTTAAGTAAAAGTGGAAATTTATTCATTGAATTTTAAAAACCATTTTTCTAGTCATTTGATATTTATTGAAGTTTTCCGATTTTAGTATAGTACACCCCTGTTCTAGTTCAAGGACCTTTTTTTTTATATTTATTTATCTATTGAGGGGAATGTACGGTTTATTTAGCATGAGTTTTAAAAGTAATTGATGTTATGATTTGAGATATTTAAAATATAGAAAATTTCATGCTATAAAGATATTGTCTAATTGGATTTGAATTTACGATTGACCTTGGCTGCTGGATTAGAAGTTAATTTTTATAAGGGATATTTTATTAGCATTAACATTGGAGTAAGTGAATAAAACAGAATGGCTCAAATTTTAAATTTTATTAGTATTAACATTGCCAATTCTCAATTTTTAAAACAGAGTTGCCAATTAGAAGTTTAAAAATGTGACTCTACTTAAAATAAAATTGAATGTGCAGTCACTGGCATAACAGAAAAAGAAGATCCAAATCCGTAAAATTTGCATAATCAAAATTACTGTAAAGTTTGGAAGATGACATGAGCAAGTCTTTATAGAAGATCTTATGGTTTGTTATGGCTACTAAGAAAATGACGTCCTTCATGCAGAAGGCAACGTTGTAATGAAATCCCGTCAATAATTAATCTATTCAATTGAGGAAGTCTTACTAGATTGACTATTTGTGTCATTTTAATAGCTTCATAAATATAACATTGGATTAGATTATATTCTCTTACCACATTTATTATAATATTTGGCTGAATCGTGAACTGTTACGGGTGGCCTCAACAAGGGTAGCCTTCCCCAAAGGATCATTTCCTTATTCACTTTAACATAGTTAAGAACAATAAGAGTTAAAATACACAGAACACTGTTTGGATTGTTTTTAGTTTGGTCTGTGTTTGGTATTTAGGATTGAGGTGGTTTTTAATGCACTGTTAAATGTACATTTTGGATATTAAAACCTTGTCTTTGGTTGAAGGAGCAAACATGCCTTTCTTTGAATGTGTCATGTATCATTTTCTTTTCTTTAGAGTTGGAAATTAAAGACACTTATATATTAATAATAATTACTCATAACTAGAGATTACCCCTTCCACTTTAAATTAACAATATTATGTACCAACAGTATTTTTTTCAATTAAAATTCAATAAATATAGTATTATTTGTGCGGAGAACATTTATAAATCTTAATTATTTTTACAAATCCATTGGTAACGATGTATAGATATACATACATATATATAATTTTTTTAGTGTTATTTAATCTTAAATTAAATATAATGTTATTCTTTTTAGTATGTGTTTTTGAAGAATTGAAACATCACAGGCTTGATGTACCGAGTTATCTTTAGACATTATTATTAACTTTTTTGGTAGTTCCTAATCGTAAATTTGATAAGTTATCCTTATGAAACATTCATGTTAAACTTATGACAATTAAAAAGGGTTTGTAGGTTGCGTGGAGTGAGATTGCATGGTGTATTTTGTTTCTCATATTATAAGGAGGCTATGTCTTTAATCTAAGGAGATGCTTCAAATTTTCACAAACATCACCCCATTATTTGCACCATCAAGTTCCTTGTATATAGTGGGAATCATCTAATGAAGTATGATGTGGCATGACAATCCATTGTTAATTGATACTTCAACGTTGCTCAATGTAGATACTAGTTTTTTGTTATGTTGTTTTTTATTTTAACAAAAAGGTACATTTATTACATCATTAATCTATTTGAAAAACAAAACAAAAACTGTATACGACATGCACCTGATATTCCAAATGTTTGAAAAAAAAAAAAAAATACAAATGACATTAAAAAGTTTCCTAATTTTATATTTCTACTATACATTTTATCTTTCTCGTTCTACCTTCTTCATAATGAATAATAATAAGAAAAATCCTTAAAAAAACTTATCAACATTTTTGCTTAGAGTTTTGAGACTAGATAGCATATGCGTGTCACGCGTAAAATTTCATCAACTACTTATGTTGTTAAAAATTTAATGATTGACTATTTAAACTAAGAATATGACAAAAAATTTTAATTTTTGCATAATCTTGAAATTTTTTAAAAAGGAAGGGTAATAACCATGGTCCAGGATGTGTTTGGATAAGTTGCTTGGGTTATGTTTAGTTTAAATTGTTAATCTCAAAATTTACGATTTATTTTAAATTATTATAAAATGAAAAAATATTTTTTTGAAAGTTATCCTATGAAAAAGATTGACGAATTAAAAATCAGGCGATAAAAAATTTGGCCCAAAAAATTACAGAGAAGAGATAAAGCAATTTCGATTGCAATTTTGATTATTCTTCTGAGTGGGGGAAGCGTGAGCGCGAGAGCGTTACTGCTCGTATTTTTATTGCGAACCCTAATTCTGCAATCTCCATTATTGTGCGCCGCTGACACACAAATCTGCAGAATTGAACCCAGTGGCAAGTTCCTCACAGTAGCGACCACCTTATTCTGGACTGTATTGGTCGCTCACCGATGAGCATTCCGCAGTTCACACACCAAGAGGTGACCCCTTCCTTCGGCACATTTATTTTCTGTTTTTTTTTTTACTTATAATTGTAAATTATTCGTCAATTTTGTTTTCAGTTATTTATTTTTTATTTTTTAAATTTTGTTAGAGATTGCGAGATGATAACTGCTGTTTCACTTTAAGCAAAAGGTTATGAAAGAACTGATAAGAGATTAGGAAAATGTTGAGAACGAATTGATGCATTCGGGGGGATGGATTTTTTTCTTTGGTAACTAGTATCACTAATCGCTTTTTCTGAGAAGTGCGTTATGAGTTACTGCTAAGATGGTTGCACATGAGGATAATTTGATATTGCAAGCCAAACTAAACTCAGATTAACTGGGGTTCCCCTTTCTCCATGAGAAGAAGGCATGAAACCATTTAGATGAGGGCAACAACTCAATGCTATCAGACTGCAATATCATGATTCGGTTTATTGATGTTACATGAAAACGAAATGATATATCTGTTGTTTTCAAGTTTATCACCCTGTTCTTTGGAGTCGTAAACAAAAAGGAAATGATGAAAGTATAGTATTTTTGCGGAGTGTAGCACTAGCAGCCCTCTGCTGCTCCAATCTCCCTTGTTGTTGAGTACTACACTGTCATACCTGGAGCAGTGCAAATAGTGGCTGCTTTAGTGGGATGTTGGTGTCATCTTGCCTCTATTTCTGCATAGGGCATAAAAGCCCTTTCTGACCTTTCTTCATGCCATTTAAATTTTAAAGTTGTTTAAGGCGGTGGGCAATCTTGGGATTTTACCTCTTTTTTGTCTATGGGTTTTCTAATGTAACCTATACATAGTAAAATTTTATTGGAAATCAGATGATTCAATGCATTGATAACATTAAATGCTAAAATTTTCAATTAAAACTTACTATTTATTGATTTTTTATTGTGTGCCATTGAAAACACATTAGAAAATCTGTTTCATTTAACCAGGTCTGATATAGCCTTAGGTATATGTGCTCTCCACATCTGAAGCCCTACCCTCGCTATCTTTGAAAGAGGCCCGTCTCTCTCTAGTGAGTTTCCTTGTGGCACACATCAAGTTCTACCCAGAATCCAGTGACACTTCATTTCCAGTCAGAATCTGGCTGCACACTTCATTTGTGGCCAGTTTCTAGCAGTACACACCATCTCTGAAGAAGACCCACTCATCTCTGTTCTGGCCATTTTCTGGCGCGTTCTTCACTGTCTGGCTTGCCTGTAGCCATTTCAGCCTTGTTCTTGTTTTCTTTCTTCGTTGTTCTGTCCTTCAACCTCTCTAAAAGTCTGAAACACTCATGGCTTCATCTACTCAGATACAAGGAACAACATCAAACACCGCTGTGGAGAGGCTTAAAATTGTTTGATTTCTTGAATTTGTTTTATCGATGTGTTTAGTTCTTATATTCTGACTTTTAATCACTAAATATGACTAAGTCTTTAATTTTAGTTTTTTTAAATTTTAAGATGGGCACACACACACACTGTGTTGTAAAAGTTATGTGATGTGTATCTTAAAACTTCAAAATAGAAGTCATTCTGCTACCCACTATACCATTTTTGGGGTTGGCTGTTCTGCACAACCATTTGGGATTGATTACTATGGTATGGCAGACTGAAATGAAAAGCGCCATTGATTGCATTGGCCTTGATTGACCATGTATAAGTTTTATTTTTTATTTATTTTTTGGGGCAGGGTGTGGGGAATGTTTACCTTTGCATTAGCACTTTGCCTTAATAGATCAATTGGAAAACAAAATAGCGAATTATGAACATTGCGTGTCATGAGTTGGGCTGTTTATAGATTTGATATAGTAAGAACAATTCCTTTCTCCTTTTGATTATTTGACAATAAATTTTTTATGATGTTTGTGTGCATTTTTGGCTTGTCCAATATTTTTAGTTAAAAGATTTGAAATTTATGCAAGTTTCATATTTCTATCTTGATATGTATTATTAAATGATATATCTTTGCTGAAACCATATTTGGATTCTCTCTTTTCATCAGAATTTTATGCAAGATGATGATAATCGATTGGAGAATACACGAGCTAGATGTAAGTCAATAATCTTGTCAGTGTTGCTTCCATTTTCTGGATAACATAGAAGTTATTCTGTTCTGTCCATGACAGTTGGAAGTTTGCTTAAAAGGCATGGAGATTTGACAGAGCGCCTTTCTAGGTAAAAAGCTCTTCAAGATGCATGTCTCTTTTTTCTCTAGTTTAATTTCTCATTAAAAGTCATCAGTGTGCACCTGCTTAAACTGCAAATTAATATATATAGAACAAGAAGTCATCAGTAGTGCTCCATGAAAATGTGACAATCACACAAATTAATATGCACAGTAAATTTTCCCACAGCTTGACACTCTCCTGCATCTGGACAAACCACACCCAGCAGCAGTATTTCCTGTTTATTCTAGCTTTCTCTGGCCAACCTGTGATCTCTGTGGCCTGTTCTGTTTTGTCCCCTTTCTCAAACCTCAGTTACTGTTGCATCCTTTTGTTCTGTTTGTTTCATTTGGACCTTTGTTGCAGCAGATTCCACATTCTTAAACAGGTCTTTCAAGTTAAATCTTTCTCTACTGTGTTCTCTTCTACTTTTGTTTCTTTTAACTTGGGTATTTTTAAGTTTTTGAGCATTTGTGTATGTATTGCTGTTACATAAATTTTTATATCTTGTACCTATATCACTATAGTGTGCTATCTCGTTATAATGTTTTTGGGGCCTTGCTTTTAAACCTTGCTATCCTGGACTGATAATTATGGCCAGTATACAAAGTCAGATTTCGTTGTGCTGTGATGTAGGTGTCACAATTCCAATTCCACATTAATAGAAAGATCTTCCCCCCCCTTTTTTATAGGCATGTTTTTGAAACTGCTTCATATACAATGAAGGGTTATTTGGTCAATTTGAGATTTTTAGTTCTCCTCTTTTCCTTGGTGATCTGATTGCATTATATGTGGATGCCTAAATTGAAGATTATTGTTTTTGAATGTCCATTAATTGTGGGTATGCTGTAGTAACAATATTTTTTTTTTTTTTGGATATTTACTGGGTTTATAGGGATTCTGACAAGATAATATTTGAGCGTCTACAGAAAGAGTTTGAAGCTGCACGAGCTTCTCAAACTGAAGGTATGTTTTACTTTGATCTTGGTTGATAAATTTTTTACTTCCCTTGGCGGACTTAGTCTAGCCTGATAGGATTCTTTACTCTTGACAACTTTCCTTTTTTCAACCTTTTAGTTAATTAATTTATTTCATTTATAATGCAATTTCCAATTCATTTTGTTTACATGGATGCATAACTGCTTACGAGTGTTTCCATCCATTCATCTTTCCATCCAATCTTTTTTCATATAAATACTCTGATTTTAGTTTTGATGGTAAGAGATATACTATAAGCAAATGATTAAATGATAATTTGTTTCCTAATATTGTGAATGTACATTGTAATTCAGCAGGGGCAGCACTTTAGTCAGATAGTATTAATAGTAAATGGATTTTTACTAAATATAGCTTAGGTATCTCTTGAGATTCTATCCAGCATAATGTGACACTTTTTTGACGGATATTTTACTGGCTTCTGTTGTCTGGATTACTGGTGCATTGATATTCACTTAATCAAGCTTGTTTTTAGCATAATTAATGCTCCAAAGATGGGTGTTTTCTTTATCATACGATCATAGGATGTCATATAGGCCACCGATCTATTTTTATGCCCCCAGGGTGATATCAAATTGTTCTTCTGAAGAGTGTTGACATTAATTTAGCCCGAGTCATAGAAAGTGCTATTTATTTGGTCCTCCAAATAAATTTGACAGTGATCTAGTCCTTGTATCATAAAGTAGCATGAATTTAGTCCCCAATCATAGATTGTGGCATCAATTTAGTCTCTAAATCAGATGCGCTGTTAACAGTGTTCTCATAATCCTTACTCAGAAGGTTGACACTTTGATGTCACTTTTTGTTTGGGGAGCTAAATTGATGTCAGCTTTCTTTGGAGGATCAGAGTGACGTTGCCTATATCATCTGGGAAAAAAAAGGTTCATATTATCTTATATGTATGGCCCTGTGTGCCAGAGGAGACAATGTACTGGTTGGGTTGGTTGATACAGGGAATCCAATAAAACATTGAATATAAATAGCAAAATAAGATTCTTTTAATTAAACAAAAATCATAAATTGATCTTTTGAGTGTCATGTATTGGTTGAAATACTGTTTGAATGTCAGAATGTCCACAGTATATTTTATACTGGCAAGAATAGCACTGGACCCAAATAAAATAAAAAATGTTACTGCTGTTGATATTTGCTCATCATGTAGAATAAATATCAGGGCCATTTTTGTCTGGAATAAGGAAAGGGAATTAAACAAAGAAGAAACATTGTATAATCTAAATGATTTTAATAGGGGAAGATTCTTTAGATGTGAATCTTGGTTGACTAGATGAACCTATACTTTTGGTTTTGTAACGTCTGAAATGCTGACCTACTTGTCTTGTTCATTTAATTTTAGAGATGCCCAGAAATGTTTCTCATACCACCTTTTTTTTTTTTTTTTGTAGAGGTATGTTTAGATGGGGAACAGTGGAATGATGGTCTACTAGCTACAATAAGAGAGCGGGTATTGGTTATGTGATAGCTACCTTACTTCACTCGTGTTCTGATATTTGACCTTAATGGTCTCTGTAATTATCAGTTGGTTTTAAGTTACCCTATTTACATTGATAATAATGATTGATACATTAAATTATGTTTCTGTCAGGTGCATATGGAGGCAGACAGAAAAGCAATGCCTGGGGATGCTGACATATTGGCATGTCCTCAGGAAAAAATTACCTATAAAATTGGAAATAAGGTAAATATTGTATGACGACACCTGCTTGAACACTTCATTGCAAATGTCCAGCTATTTTTCAGTAATAGCAGATTATACTTGCCATTAAGTGTATGTTTAAAAGATTCTAGACAGTTGCTTAAGAAGAAAAGATAGGCAGATTAGATGAGGTAGAGGATTATAATTTGGGATTTATGTAATGCATATTTCATTCCTGCAAGGAGAGACATAAAATGTAGGAAGTGCTGAAGAGGAGTTTTTTATGTGAATATTGATCCTTGATTATATGGATGCTTCATGACACTAATATTACCTATGGCTGCTCAAGGGTTTAATGATGTATGAACTATGGGTTGATTGGACTGTAGGTTTTCATATTGGACATTAAGAAATGTTGATCTGAATGTTTGTGGGTTCCAGTTTCTCTTTTCTACTTGCCAAAAAATGTGTTGGTATATAATGCTAGGAAGTGATAGTATTGTTTAGAAACTGTTTTCTGCAATCAAATGGTGCATTTAGATGGAGTAGAGTGCTTATATCTGTATAGGTGTCTCTTTTAACTTGTTATGGGATTGGATTTTATTTATGACTCATCATTGTTATTATGCTCATGGCTGTTTCAAGGGAGTTGCATTTCTGATGTCTAGAGTGATTGGCAACTTTGCTACACAACAACAACCAAGCCTTATCCCACTAGAGTGATGGGCAACCTTGCTATATTCCTTTTTTTTTCTCATGTTTCTTGTCCTATCTTGAGTTTCATTTTTATCTTTCTGCTAATTGAACTTGTTTGCTCTAAAATTTTTAATCTCCCCCCTCCAAAAAACATGTATTAAAAAAATTTGGTATGTCTAGGTGTTTACTGCTGTACTTGGATTAGTTGTTATTTTGTGCATTAACTTCATGATCAGGTAGTCTTTTGGTTGTGTATTTGGAAGCAGGTGATTTGCTGTTTGGAAGGGGCAAGAATTGGTATTCAGTATGAGACATCTTTTGCTGGTAATTCTAATTTGGAACTAAATTCCTCTTGACTTGCTTATTCACGAACACTTATTTATTTAACTTGAGATGACATTATAAATCACAAGATGGGGGCTGGATTTTTTTTCCTTTTGCCTCATTATCTTGTCTTTGCCTTTGCCATTAGTTGATGATAAATGATAAAGCCTGTTCCCTTATTGCCAGGTGAACCTTGTGAATTTTACCATTGTGTACTGGAGAGTAAATCATTTCTTGAAAAGATGACTGTCCTTGAACACACAGTTCCATTTTTCCTGCCAATACATGAAACAGAAAATGATCTCCTTTCATCCAATGCAATGGTAAAGTCACTTTTGTATGTATCGCCTTTACACCATGTTTGTTTCAATTTTTTTTTTCTAATAATTGTTTTATTGGTTGGCTTTCAGAAATTCATAGATCATGTTGGAGATCTGTTGCAGGCTTATGTAGACAGACGGGAACAGGTAGACTGCCCATGTATGTAATCATTAATGATAATGTTTT
This sequence comes from Abrus precatorius, assembly GCF_003935025.1. Taxonomy (NCBI): domain Eukaryota; kingdom Viridiplantae; phylum Streptophyta; class Magnoliopsida; order Fabales; family Fabaceae; genus Abrus; species Abrus precatorius. The sequence goes on from NW_020874384.1 coordinate 16,291,778, forward strand.
TTCTTTTGGAATAACAATATATTGTCTTCATAATCCACATGAAGTTGCTGTGATGCATTGGGTAATAAAAGTTTACTTATACAATCATACTTCTGTTATGGAAGAATTAATAACCTAAATATGTGAATGAAAGAATAATTCCAAAACATATTCAATCAAGTACTTTCTGACTAGTTTGCCTGTTCCCGAATGTCCTGAAGCAATTTATTAACATTTGGTTTACCTGTATCAGCTGGACTTCCAGTGAAATATATTTATATACTTGTGACATGTAATATGCTGTTACTAAATGACATGTCCTCGGTAGTTTGGATTCTCAAAACACCATCTCCTGCATCAATCAGGGGTGTACTGTACGCATGGAATTTTTCTGTTTTTTGGAAATTTGTTGAAGTGTTTGTTTCAGGTTGCAGTTCATTTGCCAATGCCATTTAAGAATATTTAAATAGGGGCTAATGCTAACATTTCAGTTTAGTTTTTTTTTTTTTTTGTTTGGCAAGGACATTTCTGTTGTGCATAGAAGAGCTAAAAGTCAATTTTCAAGGATGCATTTCTTTCTTAATGTACAAATGGGTGTTTATTCAAAACATCACTAGTAAAAGCTTGAACGTTGTTTAGGGCCTGTAAGGTAGGCAGGATAAAAGAACACAATAGGGTAACTTTTCTTATCCTATTTTATTTCTGGTGTTTGCTTAATTAACTTGGTATGATATAAGCTTATTCTATAAGCTTATCACATCCTGTCTCTTTAGTATAAATTTTATCATGCGACTACCCTTAAATATGTAAACTGTCCCATTACTTGACATTGTGGATGCAAAGTTCCATGTCTTTTGGCCCTTGGCATATGTGAGGAGGGATGAATTGAATAGGGTCTGCACTTATAGTTTTTTTTCAAAATGGCAATGCAAAAGGCTTGTATGGTGTTTAAATTATGTAAACTGTCCAACTACATGAAGATAGAAATGCAAATAATATCATGTGCGTTTTGGCTCTTAACTGTATGTGAGGAGGAATGGAATTCAACGAGGCCTGCGTTTATAGTCTATGGTGTGTCAAAAGTTGGGTGTGCATAAGAATTTGATCTGTGCTCCACTAAATGGTTTAATTAAAAGAATTTTTTTCTCTATTGCTTTTATTATCTGTTCCTTCTATTAAGATTAGATATTTACCGTACTAAGGTTATGTTTAGCAAAGGTAGTTTGTAACTTATTTAAGAGTTTGTAATTTATTAACTTGGTCAATAAGCTTGTAGAACTGTTTGATAGATAAAAAATAAGAGAAGCTTGTAACTTTTGAAAGTTAGTTATTCAAAATATTTCTAATACATTTTTACCCTTCATTTTTTTTAAAAAAGACAACTTTCTCTTCACACAATTAAGATCATGTGTACATACATTAATTTTATTGTCTTTTTGTTTTCTTCACTTTCACAGTCTAATTCTTTTTTTTTTCTATTTTTTTTTGTTTACTCCCTTGTCTTTTCAATTCAAATGTATTTTATATTAAAAAAAATATAGCTTAGAATATTTTATGTTCAAAATATATATGAAGATAAAATCTATTTTTTATTTAATTAATTGATTGATAGTAAATAAATAAAATAAGTGATATTTAATTTTAATATTATATTAATATAATATTGCATATCTTTTTAAGTCATTTAACACAAATTAGTTAGTTGCACAATTAGTTTGTCAAACACTTTTAATTTCATGAGCTACGTATGCAGTTATAAGCTTTTAGCTAATTGTTCGCTTTCAGCTTGTTTTACCAAACAGCCTAAGTATATTTCAAACATGAGGTTATAGGCTTATATATGGCTAGTTTACCTATGGAATATATTTATCATTCATATTTGGAAATTCAATAAATCTTCTTGATGATAAGAACCATATGGTTATACCAGTGTGCTTATTTATGATTAACAATACATTTAGCTTTTTGTCTCTTATGAATATTGTACAGGTCAGACTTATAAAAGAACTATATGGAAATCAAATCGGAGAGCTGTATCATAGCCTTCCCTACCATATGATTGAATTCGTGTTGGATGATTTTGACTGGTTAGTATCATGGTTACCCTTTAAATTTTTCTTCTCCCACTGCAATAAGTGTTATATTTGGAGGCTATTTCAGAATGTTTGAATAATCAAATGAAATGTTAGTTAAGGTGAAGTCAGATGGTGAAGCAAGATTTATACTTGGTGCTGGTGTGTTCTTTTCTCTATCCATTTCTTGTTTTTTGGGACATTCTAATTTGTGATCTGATGCTAAAAGTAAAAGGTGACTAAGTTGAAGTCAGGTGTGCTGCAGCTTTCAATGCTAAAAGAATGGACGTTAATGGTGTTTTTTATACTGAAATTTATGCATTTGGTTAACCTTGATATAAAAATAACTGATCCAGAATTGAGTTACAAATATGCTCTTAAGCAATCTTGTCAATGCCAAGTCAAGCTGAAAATTTTGGCCAAGTGGCTTGGGGTGTGGGGTGTTGGTAGAAATGGCTTGTATAAAAAGAGGATTCTTAGTTAGACAATTTTGTTTTGTTTGTATCTTGACTATGAATAGTTCATTTGTTTATTTTTTAAATTTATTATTAACATTTCTTTCTGTGTATCGGGATTTTATTGTTAAAAAATTATTAACCTCTAACCTTAGTTCCTCTCAATGCAATTGAATAGATATGCAAGAGAGAAAAAATAAAGTGAAAGCTTAAAACATATTCTGTGCTCAACAAGTCTTTCTTCTTTTGCAGCAAGGTGACAGTTGGTCTTCGATATGCAGATCTCATTTCAGTGCTTCCAACTCGAATCAGTGTTCTAGCCTGGCCAATGTTTAAGAAAAAAACATCAAAGGAAGATGGACACTCTGGAAGTCATCCTGATCCAATTCGCCTAACCTATGCGGAAGATGCCTTACGAACCATGAGTCTGCCAGAAGGTAGAAGTTATATTGCTTTGGTTAATGAGCACATGATAAGAAGTGAAAATGGAAATTTTGTTTGAAAAGAAAGTGTTTATAATATAATTAATGCAGAAGTCATTCAAAGCTTGCTTTAAGTAATTCAAAACATTTAATATGGTGTATTTGTTAATTTCATACAATATTCCATGGACACAAAACAGGCAACCCCTTGGTTAATTTCTAAGAACATTATTGTTTTTTACTATTTCGTCATCAGCAGATGGTCTATAATCACGTCCTAATGGGATGTGTGCTGCTTGGTGAAGCTGTCATACCTGTGAATTTGGATTTTAAAATTAGCAAGTATTTTTTATGAAGTTTCCCCAAGTTTATTTTACAAGCCTGCTTCCCTGTTCATTTGACTGTGGTATGTGTTTCTGCGTTGCTCTACTGATAGTTCTCTTGCAACTGATTTTATATTTTGTTTCCCATCCCAGCATATGCAGAGATTGTATTAAATCTCCCGCAAGCGCTTCAGCAGATATATCATCAAAGAGCCCCCACCTAGAGCCTCGCCTCGCCTTGCCCTTGCTGCAGTCTAGATTCATCTGTAAAAATTCTTGGTAGAGCTGTTAAATGTTAGAAAAAATAGCTTTAGAATTGTTACCTAGCAAAATTGGTCATAGGTTGAACACATTTTTATGTACTATTGTCCTACTCCATTTGTATTTTGGCTCAATACCTACTCTGATTTCTTATATCATTTTTACGAGTTCTACATCCATGCCAAGTTCCAACTGTTTTCATTCATCTTTACTTCATAATTCAATATACATGTAATTTGGTTTCATATGATTGGTTCTCTTTTTTACATGATAAGTCAAAAGTGGTTAGTATGGACGAATGACCATCTGTAATTATTTAGATTTGGGATTATAATGAATGGTATTTCGTTTTAACCTAAATGCCGTCGAGTGCTATACTTGTGGGTTAAGTGCACTTGAGGTTTCGATGGCTTTGTGGTGTTGGCTTGAGAGAACGGTTTTGTACTCAACTTGATAATTCTTTTAAGAGGAATGTTAGGAATGTATTTTTTAACATTTTTTTCTAACATTTTTTATTATTAGTTGAAAATTAAAAAAATGTGAGAAAAATATTAATTTAGAAGTGAGAAAGAGTGAAATTCAGATAATTTTTGTAATTTTTAATATTTTTAGTTAACAGTGACGGATATGTTAAAAAAAAGGGTTGTTCACATTTTTCTTCTTTTAATTGGTAATTTCGGCACGCATAAAGAAAAATTGGTAAGCACATATTCGGAACGCACATGATACATGGTTGTAGATGGTACAGTTGGAATAGATTTGCGTTTCTGAAAATCCTCAGTGGGTAGATATCAGAATCGGGAAACTATCACTTTATTCCTTCGGAATCTCTTATCTTCAAATAGCGCAACAAATAGTTGTAATTATTGAGGGCAACTTTATACCCAAAAAACGACGTGCGTTAGTGCTCTGCACAGCACCAAAATTATCTGTTAAGAATCTAGAAGAAAATTGTTATTTGAAAAAGTGCTACAGCTATAAGCAGTCATAGAAGGATGAAGGATCATACTGCTGGTGGGTTTATCCACCACTCGATGTATACCATACAGCTAAGTGCTAATAATGACTATTTTTAATAGTATTTCAAAGATTAGGAGAACATTGTAATCCCTTGTAAAACTTAGCTGGATACCATTTGTATGGGATTTATTCTTGAACTTTTTGAGAAATTTTATGCCAACATTTCTATAATTAGGAGAGTTTTACACAGGTGTGATAGAAAAGGTAAAAATAAAAAAATTTCTAAAATTTGTTGCAAGAAGTATATGAGTGTTATTTAACTTTTTGAACATTCACTCGGCTTTGGACAAACCATACAGTTAACCCAAGAAAAAGGTGAAAAAAAAAAAATACTGGAGCTCGTCCTTATTTCAAATTAGCAAAGTTCAATGCACATGACGTCACCATTAAAGATCTAATTGCTGTATCAGGAATATCAGCTTTTTTTTATCAAGACGAGATATTTATCGACTTCCTGAAAATCAGTAATTTGTCTATTGTCATGTCCCTGTGAACATGTTTTCATCCAACAACACAGCATCCATTTTTCCACCCATTGGTTGAACTCAAAACGAGAAACAAGGATAAAGATCACGCGTGACCCTTTTTTCAGTTTAATTTCGGAGTGCTTCCATTTTTTCTGCATCTATCCACCAGTTGCTGGATCCATTACTGACACAAATTCACACGATGTTGTCTTTTTTGGGCTGGACACGAACGGATGTAGAAAAAGGACACGAAGATTGAATTCAGCATTTAGCAACATTAATCAAGATAAAAAATATATTGAGATTTTTGTTCAGAGAAAAAAATATATAGGGCTTTAAAGTGACCTTAATATCATTAACGTTCGCAAAAAAAGACGCAAGTAAATCCTATCAACCATGTTATTTGGTACCTAAAGAGAATAGCATCTCTTCCAGCTACTAAAATAGATGGAATAGAGGAATAACCAGTCAAATTTTCACCAAAGGACCTTCATCCTAATCTAAAACACGGAGTAACTTAGGTCTTCATTATGTTGCTGTTTTTGTTCTCGGACAAGCACCGAAGCATGTTCTTCTTGAAAGTTGTCCAAGCTCCTTAATTAAACTGTATAATGCTGTTGAATTGTATCGATGTCAAGTCCCTTCAGCTTCACCACTGACTCAACATGTCCCTTCAGAGTATGAAGCTCCCTGAGCCTGTGAACAAATTTAAAAATCTCTGTTAAGACACTACCGTGTATATTATTTATTCAATAATATATGAATAATTTAGAGTGTATGAAGGTCATTGTTGATATTGTAGCGGTTTTTCTATCCATTATCCTAGAGGGAACCAAATAAGAAATAAATAAATACAAGATTTTTATTAGAAATCTTACGAAGAATGTATTAGTAATATTAGATGTTATGTTATTATAATACAAAATTATCACGTTTAAACATACTTAGCAAAAACAATAAAGTTACCACTTCATGAATGCTTTGGGATGCAAACTCGATTGCACACAATACAAGTAAAATCAATGGCTTACCTTGCAACCTCAGCACGTCTCTTGGCTTGCTCAGCAATCTCTGAAAGTTCCCGGTAGCTGTTCTTGTCATTGAAAAGGTTGGTTGTTTCAGGTGGCTGAAGACCATGTAGAGTTCTCTGTGCAGCTGCCCATTGTGCTTCCCTTTCTTCTTTGCCGTAGTCTTTCTTTGTAGTGAAGGCAGTCTGACATCGCAAAGCATAAACAGGTTTTGAATCTTAATGTTTTTAGATTAAGATGATAATGCAACTAATAATAAAATAATAATAATAAAGAAGACAATACCTTGTTCTCCAAAAGATTATCCCAAGCCTTCCCACTCAGAACATAGCGGATTGCGAATTTGAGTATATCAAGAGGCACATATGTCACTAAACTGAAGAGCCAGATTACACCAGCCCAACCCCATCCCATTCCCTTAATTCTAGCGAAGCCCCAATTAGCATATACTGCTAGAAAAGTTGCAACCTGTCAATCATGAAGCAAATTATTATTGCCACAGAAGAAAGCCAAAAGCTTTTAGTTTTAGATAACGAAATATGTTAAAATTCCCCCCATAGACGAGTTAAACCATTAAAAGTGTTAAAAAAAAATTTATTAAAAAAGTAATTATTATATTGTGAATATATATATAACTTATATTTTGGGTGCTAAAAACTATCCTCAATAACTGTTAACAAAACTGTTATTAATTAATCAGTAATTTGCTGTTTATTTTGAAAGGTGAATATGGAGAGTGGGGGACGAGCACGCATGATATTGGGGACCTGGTTCTTGACAAAACTAAATGACACTGCTTCAATAAAAAAGGCAAAAGCGAAGAGAAACTAACAAACAAATATATATATATATACTAAGTTGTTTTGATAGGAGAAAAACAGGTCTAAGCTTACCAATTGTGCAATCATAAAAGCACCAAGTAGGAGAAGACCAGGTCTTTCAACATAGGACCAGCTGCGGGACCTGGTGACAAAAATTAGTGCCTGGCTTATAATACTGACTTGTAGGTACAGTGCTGCCATCATTTCTTCGGGGCTTTTCCTCAAAGACCTCACACCAAACTTGTCCTGCAATAGTGGAAGTTGTGCTCTTAGCTCTTACAATTTTCACCATTTGGTGATAATTCTACGATAAACAGTAAATATAGATTATTACCGAGAAGAAGTCGGTATCCCTCATGAGCCAGAAAAATATTACTGTCATCAGTGCCAAGTAACTACCTAGCACAACGCCAGTGGCAAATATCTCCCTCAGTTTCCAGCTGTCAGGTTGTGGAGATGGTTTCACTCTATCCTTGGATATTGTCATAATGGTACCTACAGGTATAGGAGTGAAAGAGATTAAATTAAACATTTTCATAGATAGTCAAAGTGAACAACATGAAGGTCATGCAAATATTATCTTACCATCATTTAGTATGGCAATGATCAACACCATGAAGGGTGCAAAATCAAACTTCCAAATCAATGCAATAAACAGGAAACCAAACTGTCAAAAAGAAGAATGGAGCACATAAATTATGTGAACAATGTATATAAGTATGTACAAATGTTGACACGTTTTTGGTGTGAACATGTTTTTTCTGCACTTACCACAATACGAATGGTGATTGACACAGCATATATCTGCCATAATCAACAATCAACATTTCTGAGTTTAGATTGCTAAGATATTATAAATTAAAGTCAGCAATTAAATCATGTAAGCAAGGAAACTAACAGTATAATTCTTCATCCTTTGGAAAATTGCCCTGCTGGTGAGCACTGCACTAATAATGACACTCAGACCAGGTTCAGTGAGGACAATGTCAGAAGCACTTCTAGCAGCATCTGTAGCGTCAGCAACAGCAATTCCAATATCTGCTTTCTTTAATGCAGGGGCATCATTGACACCGTCACCTGTCATTCCACATATGTGCTTCCTCTCTTGCAGCCTCTTGACAATTTCATATTTGTGTTCTACCATTTCAGAGAAAGAGAAGAAAGGATTATAAGTGTTATTCATTTGTTAAATCATGAACAGGTAAAGAATGTTTGAAATAGTTGAAAGCCACAAGCAATGGTTAATGCTACTGTCATTATTCTTATTAGAAGGACAAGGCCCTACCAGGAAATACTCCAGCAAATCCATCAGCCTTCTCAATCAACTCATCAACAGGAACAGCTGAAACAGAAGCATCCTTACTTTGGCCAAGCAATGAAGAAGATGGGTACATGTTTGTTCCCATCCCAAGCCTTCTGCCAGTTTCCTTGGCAATGGCAAGCTGATCACCTAGAACAAGAAACCCGCAAACAATTTCAAACTATACAATTTCATTTATGTATGAAATATGAACTACATGAAAGTAAGACCTTAAATCATACCAGTAATCATCTTAACATTCACACCGAGGTTCAGAGCTCTTGTGATGGTTTCTGCACTATCGTGCCTGGGAGGATCAAACAGTGGTAGCAGACCAACAAATTGCCATGGTGCACCAGGACTATCCTTTGTTTTCTCAGGTACTTCCTGTGATAGACAGACCATACAGGCAGCGATATATGAACGATATTCAAACAATAGGTTGGAAGAAACTAGAAATGTCACTATGAGTTTTGCTAACCTGTCTAGCAACAGCCAAAGAACGGAGGCCGCGTTCAGCAAACTTGTCAATCACTGAGTGAACCCTTTTTCTGACATCCTCTTTGCAGTTGCAGAGGTTCAATATCTAATTCAGGAGAAAAGCATAGATTAGTGATCTAACATCTTCATAAACAGTCTACAAAACCAAATGGTGCCAACATAACAAATATCCACCTGCTCAGGAGCACCTTTGCTAGCTCGATGCCAATTTCCATCAGAATCGATGTACGTTAAAGCAGTCCTCTTGTCTACCGGATTGAATGGAAGAAAATGAACCTCCCTGATACCAGCTCGTGCCTGACAAATTCAAAGTACAAGTTTAAATTTTTTTTTCTTTCATCCCAATTTCACTGTATATATGTATATATACAAGGACAAGATCCGACGATATCAAATTTAGTAAAATAATATCCTTAATAACTTCTTATCAAAAGTAATTTTAGTAATGTAACCATTGACTCGTGATATCATAATGATCTTATATATAAAATTTAGATATTCGTAGATATCTAATTCAATTATAATTATTTGCTTATGTATATAATATAAGAGATCATTATGGCACATTTACCTCCTTTGGGTCAGCAAGCATCCCAACAATTGCAGCATCTATGGCATCCTGATTCTCGGTCCTAGAAGCCCTTGCTGCAAGAAGGATCACATACTCCTTCTCAACACCCTTAGCAAAAACCTCAACCAAGTTTTTATCAACAGTCAGCTTATTCAGTGTCAGAGTCCCAGTTTTGTCACTGCAAAGGACATCCATCCCTGCCATTTCCTCAATAGCCGTCATCCTCTTTGTGATTGCACCTTGCTGGGAAAGCCTGTGAGAACCAATAGCCATAGTGACAGACAGAACAGTTGGCATAGCAATTGGAATCCCTCCAATCAATAGGACCAACAGATTGTCAATTCCATCTCTATACTTGCGGTGCTGTATTGGGTACATGACTATGAGCTCAATGATTATCCCAACAGCAATGGAGCAAATACAGAAATTACCAATTGCTGTAAGGACTTTCTGAAAGTGCCCAACTTGGTTGGTGCTGTCCACCAAATGAGCTGCTTTACCAAAAAATGTGTGCACCCCAGTAGCAATCACAACAGCTTCTATCTCACCTTTCTTAACAGTTGATCCAGAAAACACTTCATCAGATGGATTCTTTGTCACTGGAAGAGATTCACCAGTCAAAGCAGATTGATCAACACTCAAAGCATCGCCCTCCAGAAGACGTGCATCAGCAGGAATGATATCTCCAAGCTTAATGCTGATTATATCTCCTGGCACCAAAATTGCAGCATCCTGTTCAGTCCATCGCCCATCTCTTAGAACCTACAAAACACAACCACCATCAATAACCACAAACAATGCATGCATGCAAGTTTGCACGTGCATGAATCAAGCAAAGATAAAGATTAGACCTTGGTCTTGGGAGCTAAACCAGCCATGAGTGCAGCAGCAGCATTGCCAGCATTGTTTTCCTCAATGAAACTGATTGTGGAGTTAATGAGCAAAAGAGCAATGATACCAACGAAGTCTTGCCAATCTGGGGGTCTTCCTCCACCATTAGCCAAAGCAATGGCCATTATAGCAGCAGCTTCCATGACCCATGATAAAGGGTTCCACATAAAACCCAAGAACTTCAAAACCTTGCTCTCCTGTTCATGAAACCAAGAATATAATGTTAATGAAACAACTCAATCAAGTACGAAAAATTAAATGCAGTGTGAGATAAACAAAAGTGACCTTTTTCTCTTCCAATTTGTTTGGCCCGAAAACTTGAAGCCGACTGGCTCCTTCGTCCGATGAAAGGCCTGCTCTTGAACATTTCAGCTGTTCAAACACTTCCTCTACTGGAATTCGTTCCTGGGAAATGGCACACACGTTTCAGTGCCTCCTTATTTCTCAAAAATTACATAAAACTACCAACCAACTTTATCTTATGTCATATTTATCTGCTTAGCTTATTCACCGGTATTCAAGCAGTGCTGTGCTACGTAAGATTTTGATCCACAATAATGGAAGACAACAGATAAATTAGGTGAATAAAATTTAGGTATATAACTCTTCAATAAATAAAAGGCAATTAAATTAGAATAGTAATTCCTCTATTTTTTACCTGTTTTGTCAATACATAATTTTAAAAAAATCTAATGATTTCATTTCTATTAAAATTATCGTACAATTTTCCATTACATATCTTTATCTTTCTTATTAATTAATATTTTAATTTCAAAATTAGAAAATAACTGATAAAAAAAATAACCAATATTATCTTAAAATTTTAAAGGTAACATATAAATATAAATATTTTTTAATATGACAGAAAGTAACAGACAAACTGTACATTAAAAATTACTACGACGGATGCATTCCACGCAAGACAGCGGAAACCGATCGAGAGGTTCTATATAACACAGCATAAGTTGCTAATTTAATTTTAATTAGTCTAATAAACAATTTTTTTTTTGCTTAAAATTTGGACGTAAAAGGGAAAACTTAAAGAGTTTATAGTATTGCTTATTTATTAAAATTAAAGAGGTTATCATGAATTACGAGAAAGAAAAAAATAGATTTGATTAAAGAATATTAAAAAAATTATAATAATCATTATTTTTTTCAAAAGAAAAAGGGGCATAGAAATGGAATGTCAATGGTTTGAGGACACGCGTCAGAAGTGCGTTAAGGGAATCGTAAAAACGAGCGGTTGGTAAAGAAAGCAGTAATTGTCGTGATTCGTTTCTTTCCGTGCAATTGCAGGCGCAGATATGTTATGTAGCACTCTACTGTTCTACCCATAAGATACAAAATCAAACAGTTACTATTATACCTCATCAATTATTTTTTTATTCTTGATTTTCTTTTACGCAATGTTTGGTACATGGATTTGTTTTTTGAAAATTATAATGTTTACGGATTTTTAAATATTTTCATGAATATTACAACAATTTTTTTTCGTAAAAATCTTAGATTATCATTCATAAAAAATAGTTAAAAATATTTTTAATTTTTTTAAAAATATCCATATAAAATATAAAGAGTTAACATAGTTTAATATTATTTAGAAAATTAAATGAATTCTCACACTAAATACTTCTTAAAAATGACTCACAAAACCTCTCTTACAGAGAGAGATGAAATGGGATAACAAAAAAAAAATACAAGAGAGTACTCATCAATTAAATAATATATTTTTTAATCTTTCCTCTCGTAATGTTATACAATAAAAATATATATGAAAAAATTTAACTAAAAAGATTCGTGAAAGAGAAAAAGGACTGTTAGCGTAGTAACCAAAAAGGAAATTCGGGTCACGCGGCAAAAGGCCACGCCATGTCTTTCCTCAGTTAACAGGTGTTATTAAACTTTCATATTCCCTTTGTCTTTTCTAATGTCTTGATAATTATTTTTTTATTCTTTATTAATTGTCCAACTACAACAACAAGTTTACCAACATTTTTATTGAAAAAATATTCATCATATTTCTTAATTTTGTTTAATAGGAATTATGACTGTGACCCTTATTTAGCACGGAACGAAATGAGTACGAAAGAGTTACTAAAATTCTGTTGGAGAATTTTAAAATAATAAAATAAAATACTTGATGAATATGCACAGTTCTATGACAAAATTGTGCAATAACTTTCGTAGAATCAAGCATTTTCAATTTCCGAATATAATTTTGAAGTTATTTGCCGTGAGAAGCTTAACCTTGGTTCGTGTTACTGCTGAAACGAACCAGTATGAAAAGAGAAACGCAAAGTGAATGTGTTGAGTGATGGAATGGAACTAATTTTGGTAAAGAATTTCTATGGAAAGGAAAAAAATTGAGGACAGACATATAATTTATATATACATAGATAGAGAGAGAGAGAGAGAGAGAGAGAGAAGGAGAATGGTAGAGAAACGAAAAATATACCAGATCGACGTTTTCGTTTTTGATTTCCTCAAGGCTGATACCGCCCATGTTGGAAGAAAAATGGAGTGGCGTTGCAATCAGAAGTAAGGTTATATAGAAAAAGTGTTATGAAGAAGGAGAAATTAAGATGGTAGTGGGTGCAGTGCTGTGTGGTGCTATATATATATCCCCTATGTGAGAGGTGTGGTTTATGCGATTTTATGGTGGTGGGGTTCCACACCCCAACGCTTTTATGCCTCTTTGACCCACTTCTTCACCCATTCTATCACCCTTCACTCTCTCTCTCTCTCTCTCTCTCTCTTCTTCCCTCATCCATCCACTTCCTATTTCCATACGTAATCACACTTTTACTAGTTTTTCACATCACATTCATCTTCGTTTTACCTACTTTCATTTCTTAATATTTAGCACTGATCTATCCAAACTTTTTTTTTAAAATATTACCAGCACATTACTTAACTAATAAACTTAGCATGTTATATATTGAATTCGCTTTGTTTATAGAACCTTTTTTTATAGTTAAATTTGAAGTTATTTCCCACCTTAACCTAACGAAGCTTCAAAAAGTTACTTGGAGTGATTGTTAGTTTAAATTAAAAACTGTTTAAATTAGTTATATTTTTAAACTTTAATACCTAAATTGAAACTAAAGCTTTATTTATAATTATTTTAGTTAAACTTATTTGATAACAATAATTTTTTATTGATGGCAGTAAAAGCAATAATAATGGCAATAAATAAAGGTAGTGAAAACAACATAATAATAATGAAATAAATGATCGATGATAATAATTATTACGATAATAATAGTAAAAATGACAATACAAATAAAGATGTCGAATTAACCTATAACATTAACAACTTAATAAAAATAGTTATAAAATAATAATTATGAAAATATTAAAATAATTAATAATTGTTACAGTAACATAATAATTTCAATCATGATTAACAATATTGAGAGTAGTGGTGATAATGATAATATGAAAATTATTATATGGATTTTTTTGGAAAAAAAATGAAGTCAAATAAAATAATTTATTTTATAATTAAATTATAAAATATACTTTTGAAAATTAAGTTTAAAGCATTTTAAAATTAAGTTAAATCAATTAAATTCAGATTTAATTGACCACATATTTATTTACAGTGTAAAACTAAAACCAAGAAACTTACGATCATTTCGAACACTCGAAATTAATAAAAATAAATTGTAGTGTAAGTTAAGTAAATGTAAATATAACTAAAAATTTTATGACAGACTTAAAAATAATTGTATATTTAATAAATATTTTTTTAAATTAATTAAAAAATTAAAGACGGATTATTTCAAAGACAGGAACTTTCCCATTAAAATTACAAAATAAGAACTGTATTTGGACACTCATTCCAAAATGAGAACTGTATCATATCTCATACTCTAATCCACATGTGATGGCAGTGTAACAGCCGTGATAAAATTGAGTGTCCGAAGGATTATTTTCCTTAATATAAATTATCTAAAGAAAGTCAACATTATCTTCATAATTCAAAGGTAGTACTAGTCAGTAACTAGTGCAGGTGAAACTGTTATTTTCGCCACCAAGCTTGTCTTTTTAGTAATAATTATACTTTTTATATTCTATTTATAACTATCTTTTATAACTTTTATCTTCTTTATACTCATCTTAATCTATCATAAAGTACGACAGAATCATATATTATTTTAATGAATAAACTGTTTTTTCAAAATGATATTCTATTAGGATTTCAACATTGACGCAACATGCATGGAAAGACCAATAAACTATTATTGATCTATAAAATACTAATACAATCAAAATCACTACATAATAAATTAGTTAAAAATGAAATATCAACACCAAATTCAATTAAAATATAAAAGATCGTATAAAAAAATTAAACACACATAACTTTCCTTTTTATTCATATAGTGGAACTCTTTTATAAATGAATTTGCTTATCAAAAGTAAATTACTAATCGAGAAAATCGAACCAAACTTGCTACGTGTTATATTTTCCAAATGTGAAATACATTAAACGATTCTCGAGTATTAGTGATCACAGTGACGACAACTCAAAAGATGTCGATCATGCAGTATTGAAGAATAATGAAAACAGCTTAAAAAGACTTTGGTGTTTCTTCTCAACAACAACAAAATCTTATCGATCAAGTAAAGTCAGTTGCATGAATATAAAATATTATTGAATTCAGTGAAAAATATTTTTTATATAAAATATTTTCATATCACTTTGTTTCTTTTCATGTCAATAGTTAAAATAAAATTGTAAAACATGAAAAAAGGAAGGTAATTAACATAGGTAACGACGTTCATATTCATTATGCGCTGGAGATAGACGATGCATATATCCTTAGTAATCGGAAGCAGCAAAGTGCAAAGTGCCCAAAAATTCTCTTCCAATCTAATGATTGAGAGGGAAAAAGTGGAATATAACAGCTTGTATGGTTCTTCATTCCCAGTTTATTTGAGATTTATAAATACATGAGGCATGTGCAACTAAATAGTTCTTCTGATGAAGAGATCACAGATAAGTAGTGCATAATGATATATAAAATTAATGGTTAATGAATATTCGTTGGCTTCAACATACATTTACACTAAATTATTTTCTCCATTCCGATTCTTCTTGTGCAGTTGAAGCAAAAAAAACAAAATTTTCCATTATACTTTTCTTCTTCGGTTCAATTTATTCAGAAAAGCGTCTACACGTTCATATCGGGTCCGTGATTGACCTGCATGTTTGCTTCCGTCAATGGCACTAGAATATATAGACAGCAATTTGATTGGGACTTTTCATGTTATATTGTAATCAGAAGATACCTAACAACAAAATGCATGAATATATGTATTATAATAGAAGAAATGATATTTTCACGTTTAAAAACTCTTATATTTAATTTAAATTTTTAATTTAACTTACATTTAATAGTAAATAAAATAATAAATTATAATTCATTAAATTTAAATTAAATATAAAATTCAGATTGGATATAAAAGTTTTTAAACTTACACTAATAAAAAAATCTTACTCCTTATAATAATGTATATTAGAAATAAATATACATATAAAAATAATAACATTAAAGTTTTATTTCATTAATTAAACTTTATACATAAATTATATGACATTATTAAGTTTACATAAATATAAATATGTATATATTTTAAAAAAATGAAAAATTTATGGGTAATTGAAAGAAGTGAATGGGAAAATGGAAACATGAAAATGTTGATACAAGTCATACTAACGAGTACAGAATCACGCAACATGGGAAATGATCAAAGCTTTGAAGACCAAAACGGAAATGAATGTGCAATCTTTTTCATCTCCCTTTGTGTGAGTAATTGTTATCTTCAATTTTCCTTTTAATAAAAAAAGGGCACGTGTCAGCTGGATCGGTGGCTGGAGGTATAGAAATTATGTGCACTCGCTGGATTCTTATTCTCTAATTGAAGGTTATTTCATAGAGAATTGTAATTCTCTGTTAAAAGCTTTCGTACGAATGCACTACGACACTGTCAAAGGGGGTGTTTTCGTGGGTGAAATGACAAGTTTGTTATATTAAAAACTTGTTTTTTTTTTCTATTAAAAACTTGTTTTTTTTAGTTCATTGTAGATTAAAAAAAATTAATTTAGCAAAGTATTATATCTTGTTTTAAAAATTCTTTTAAAAATTTGTAAACATAAATTTAAGTACATGAAAACATACTATAACAAATTTTTAAAAATTTATTTTAACAAAATTTTGATGAAATTTATTAAAATAAACTCTAACTTTAATAAATTTCATAACTAAATTTATGATATAAATATTATAAGAAATCATTAAATAAAAACTTAATTAATTAAGCCTACATATCCTTGATTTTATTTCCATGATCAGTTGTTCCTCCAAATAAGGATAGATTCCTATCACTCAGAATTTACTTTAATAGGGAATAAGAGCTATACCTACATTGATTATATAATTTATATTTAGAAAAAAAAAATATAGATTCAAAAGAAAACGTTTAACACTATAACGTTATTAATTTAAGAAAAATTTAAAATATATGTTAAAATTAAAACAATAAAAAGTGCATAATTAAAGTTTGAAAATGGAAATTAAGAATAAAATATGTTGCACCCTGTGAGAGGATAAAAGATTAAATCACTTGCAAAATAATATACTTTAATTTAGTATATAAGGGCAGAGTAGTTGAAATTTAAAGAAAACAAAAAAATTTAATGAAAAATTTAAAATAATTAATTTAAAAAATAATTAAATGATATTTGAAAAATAATGTTTCTAAAATAAAAAAATAAAAGTAATTAATAATTTCAATTTCTAAAATGTATATTACATGTGCTTAAAAATGATAAATAACACAATATTCTTTTTTTAAAAATAAACACTTTTGAAAAAATTAGTGAAATATTTAATTTTATTAAATATTATTTTTGGAAGTGACTTATGCAAAATTTTTGAAAAGTTCATGTATATGAATTGTATGAATAATTTATTAACATATATTGTTAATATCTTTGTATTTTTATTTTATTTTTAATAAAATGTTGATACTTAATAAAAAAAATTAAAATTTTTGTTTATTTGTGTTAGACCGACAAATTTATTATATGTATGTTTTGCTATTACATTTTTTTTATAAAATTTGCTATTACATTTATACCTTGCTTTTAATTGATAAAATATAAATTAAGTGCTTTAATATTGATTAATGAAAATAAATTTCCCTTTTAATTTTTTATTTATCAATTAAACATACAAATGAAACATGCTAATTTTTTTTTCTTTCCAAACAGACCAGCCACTTTACCTTTTGAATACACGTGTTCTTACTCTGGGTGGCAAACATGGTATATTATGCCCTTCACATATTACAAAAAATAATCCAATTTTCACACTAAAAAAAGTATAAAACGTAGATGCCTAATTTACTATAATAATAATGGGGTATTTATTCTAAATGTCCCTAACCTAATATATCATCATGTTACTAGCTCCTCTTTTTCCTTTTTGGTAAGTTTAATTAAAAAGATAAATGATCCAAGGCATAAAGAGGCTAATTCTTTTAAAAAATCTTAATAAAGTCGAGCACTACATATATTTTAAAGACAATTGTACTGTTTGAGAATAATTTTTATATAACAATTTACACAATTGGGAGGAAAAAATAGAAGATAAGAGAAAGATATAAAATAAGATAAATGATATAAAATTTTGTTAAAAAATAAAACATAAATAACACAAACTCTAGTTTAGAAGCATTATTCCAAAGCAAATTCTCGTATAATCGTGAAGACATTTATAAACATACATCTCTTTCATGAAATAGATGCACAAATCAGTAGTAAACTAGAATATTAGTTAAAGAATCAAATATAATATTTAAATTTTTTAATATATTAAATGTCATAAATTATAATTTTTATTTATTAACTTTTTAATTGATGCTGTTATCTTGTTTGAATGTCTTATAATTTTGTATTGAAATCTCGTTGTACCAGATTTTTATTTTTAGAAGAAAAAATAGTGAATGTTACTTGTGAGACTATTTCATAAAATATTCGTATTCAGTATGTGGTCTTTGTTTGTTCTTTTCATTATATCATTCCGTGATGTACTTTGCTTGGGACGTTTAGGTGTTATTTGAGAAAGAAGGTTTTAAATAAAGAGTGAAGAAAGAACAATTTTTTTATTTTAAATAAAAGTATTTTATTTTAATAAATTATCATAAATTTAATATATTAATTATTAATTATTTATTTATCATCATAAATAATATACAATTATATTAATTTAAAAATAAAAAATCAGAAATCAAAATGGCAGGAATGATTCTCATCAAGTTTATATATAAGAGCACTAGCGTGGTATGCAATAAAATCGTTTTAACATGAAATAAACTACCTGCCTAATCTTAAATATTCATATATTCAATTATTAAAATTGAAACGATATATAGCTTCAAAACTTGTATATGTATCGATATTAAATTTGATCAGAAAAAATCTCTGGGCACTTTGACTATATCTACAAGTACGTAAAGAATTAGAAATGAAGGGTTAGTTGACAGAGCAATTTCAAAATGCATTGACTTGTGCTTTTTGAAACTTGGGAAAGATGATAATATGAGAAGTTTGATCTCCACCACATTACATTTTTACACAACCTAATGTAAACAAATAGGAAAAAAAAGGGTGTAGAATTTTTCCTGGCAAAGTTAACACTTGCTATTAATGGGATAATGTTAATTTTAACACTATCTATCCACATTACATTTCTAAATCAAACCATTGCTTTTGCTCTTGGAGTAGGAGGTGCTCATGGCTAGTCCTAGCTTAGTAACATAAGTCATTGTGGTTGGGTTGGACCTAGGTTTATCTAAAAATTTAGGTTGTTTATGACTTATTTTTAAGGTTTGACAGTAATCTTAGCTTGAAATCATGTTACTTTTCAAGTAGACCCATACAATTATCCTTAAAGCTGTTTAGTATTTTTTTATCAGCAACATTAATTTATTAGGTATAACAAGAAGTTTGCTACTTTATGGTGGTCAACAGATCCACAAATTTTTATTTACTTAGCTGTTAACACTAAACAAGGAAATGCCGGAAGTAGATTTGATGTGTGAGGGGCATAAAACCGTAACACGTAAAACTAATTCCACGTCCAATTTTTTGAAACGTTTGACTTACATTAGAAATACAGGGTTTTTTGTTTCCCTTTGCTCAAGTAACAAGATATATTGACCATAAAATTATGTTGTTTCAACTGAGATATGTAACAAGTTAATTCAAATTAAAGTAGTTGTATGGTTACAAATAGTCAATATGAAGCTTTCATTTCCCATGGACTTTATTCACCGTTTCTATCCTTTATGCTGCATGCGAATATAAATAAGCATTTATGCTTCAAAAGAAAAAGGTGTGAATCTTGGTATGAAGAATAAAACTATATTTATGACTTAGAATTAAAAAAAAAAACATAAAACTATATATCCAAATAGAATTCAAGCAAGCAATGGTTGAAACCGAATGATACATCAATTATCAATATTTCAAATTCTATTACAATTTTGCTGTTGTCCCTTAATTGCAAAGTGGTCCTTTGTTATTGCATCCCAACATTACCCCCACAAAAGTTCTTTCGGCATTTTTGTGACCTACCAAATCAAATGGGAGATGGACACGCCTCGAGTATAAAGTTTAATAGAAAAAGGGTTGGGAAAGAAAAGCAGAGATAAGAGATGCCATTAGAATAATTATTGTTGCTGACAAAAGTTGAATAGGCTATAGTTGTTCTCAAAATTTTTAGGCACACTAACCAAAAATTAATGTTTTATTTTCCAATGATGGGTACCAAGTGGAGCAAAGATTCTTAGGAGTAGCCTTACACAAGGGCATGCAATATGGATTGGGTCTACAAATTCCCTGTTGGCTGGGTCAGGACGAATGTATACGATGGAATAGTGACCATGTCCCACCCCTCACTCTCAAGGCCAAGGCAAGATTTGGACAAGTGTTTCTGTTTGAGGCATTTGAAAAAGCAGTGCATGTAAAATGACCCCATATTTTGTTTCAGTGTGATTGAGAAGCACATAAAACATAAGGCATAGGACTAGAGTAGACAATCCATGCTCAAGTGGCCAAGGCATTTTTTTTCTGTGATAACTCCGAATTATTTCTCTTTTCCCGTCAATTTTGATGGGATTTCAGAAACTTTTTGCAACCAACCATATACATTAGGATTTTAAATTGTTTATACTTAAAATCATTTTACTTATTTATCCTTTAATTGATTGTTAACTCTCCAATGTTTATCATCTAACGTTGTATATGAAGTCAAAGCCTAAGGTTCTGTTTTTCTCCTTGTCCACCACCCTTGTGCTAGTATTATCGTATTTATCACTCAATATAGAATAAAGTAACAACAAACACAAAAATTTCATTACAGTTTTGCTTCACACATGAAGTTGCGAAAAACAATGATAACAAACAAACTAATCTCTGTTGACCCATGAGGCCACTTGAGGAATTTTTGCAATAATATGATACATTAGTGAACATAACATTTGTTTAATAAGAAAAAATAACGAGTCAACAATTCATCTCCTTTGAAACAATGGAGATAATGTTTTTCTTTTAAATGTTATTTTGGTTGGCTTTAGCTACTGGAAGTCGTGATAGGATTATGATATGATCTTGGACCTTGAAAGTTAGATTTCTCACGAGAAGAGTGGTAGGACATGTCTCTCGAAAACCCAAAAGACAATTTGGGTGTTGAAGTTCGTGAGGATGAAGTGATCATAGTCACAAGAGGGATTAGCACAAGACAAATAAAAAAAATGGCAAAGTGAAAAACATTTGATGATGTGTTATGGCAGAGAAGTTGTTGGATTCTGAAAGTTGGAAATGGAAGTGGCTAGGCTTCCCAGATTCTGGAAAAAGAAATAAGAGGAGTCTCGTGGTGGTAGGTTAAGACTAAGTCCCATGTGAAATTGTCACAGGTACTATCAGAGTTACATATAATAAAGTGGAGGACCATTTGCTTGTGAATGAACATGTCCCTTTTTGTTATCCCCTAAGAATCTTATCGAACGCATGTTGCAATGATAGTGAGAGAGAGAAAAACAAAATTCTTTTAGTAGACTCCAGAGATCGTATACCAGAAATTCTCAAATTAACATCTAATATTTCTAAATACATTTTTAAGAAAAAAAAATGTATCAATTTGCCTAAACAAGTCAATTTGATTTTTTAGAGAGGGAACGGTGGAAAGCATAATTTCTACATAATTCACAAAAGTGAATAGAGACTAAATTCCCACTTAAAAGTAATTGACCAAAAACACAGAGCCTAAAAAGTGAGTTTGGCGAAGAAAATAAAGATGATTAGGAACTCAGAAGTCCTGTTTCAGTTGGTCTTTTGCTCTGATGGCCGGTGAATGATGGGGAAGAAAGATGAAAAGTACGTCTAAATTGAGGCCTCTCCTATTGGGTATCTAAATGATTATAATCTGAACTATCGTACATAAGAAAAGGACTTGCAAAATTATAGCCTTCCATGCATATTCATGTGCAGACACAAGGACTGAACATAGTCCACAATCTACTTTACCTCAGAGCCATCCATTTTGTATCAACCATCCCTTCTTCATAGCAATGATACGTATCCAATTTCACCACTGCTGTCTAATCCTCATCATACGCTATTTTCAATCATCCCGAATTGGGGATCAAAATGGTGACTTAAATCCAAGTTTAGTTGTATTTGCATGTAACGTATTTCGGTGGTTAATCCCTCGGTTTATGTTGCTAGTTTGTGTCATTGTAAGATGTTAGCAACTCATTTATCTACACTTAAAAAAAATATTTGGTATTGTGAAAAATCTCGTGAAAATACACCTTATTGGAATAATAAAGTAGTGCCAAAAAGAACGAAAAAGCTGGTTTAACTTATGACTTCGAAGATCACGGTTCAAAGCCTAAAATCAACATTTACGTTCGCGGGAATTTAGTTATAAGGTAACAAGCGTTGCGCTACCATTGTCAAGTTCAAACTCGTGCTAATTCCGCCAAACAACAGTAGCTCACTTTCGATTGATAAAAACTAGAATGAAATTTGTTTTTGGGTTCTGACAAGATTTTATCTCATAATAATGGAAATTTTTAAAATGTAAAAAAATTTATTGTACTTGTATTCTTTCACCTTTTCTGTGACTTGATACTTGCTACCCGAATCATGTTGTTAAAATATTAGAAGTCAATAGAAAAGCATTTTAGATTTTAACACAATGTTTGGATTTAACTCTTTCGACAATAAAAGAATAAGCTTCAGATGATGACATACAATTACAACTGTTACTCCACTGATCATCAACCATTAAGGCTATAACGTCAGATTTTATCATACATACAATTATATTTTATTGTAACCTCAACAGTTAAACGTCCTAATTAACAGTTATAATTACAGTATATTTAAACTATACTCCATTAAATGCCTTTTAGTAGTTCGCAGAAAAAAACTTTAATTCGAATGATTATATTTAAATAAAAATGTATAACATTACCCACGTCACATTCAGACTATGAACCAACGAGTGCAGCGATCAACTGAGCGTAATTCAAAGACCACACAGTCCGTACGGCCAGTATATAAAGTGATAAAATGCACGCCGCAGCAACTAATGGTAAAATGCATTAATGGACAAACCAATAAAGGATTGTACGAGTTATGTTTGCATTGGCCAACGGTTTGGACCTGTTAGTTAGAATCGAGTCCGAGGTCGATAGTACACATTTGTTCTTGTGAAATAAAACCAAGATATGCAAGGGCACATGAAGAAAAGGCTAAATACAAAACTAGATTTACCGTCCTGTTAAATGTAAATGGGTAGGCTGACATTGAGGTAAAAGACCAAAACAAAGAAAGAGAAAAAGAATATATAAATGCGCGTCTATAAGATGCCAGAATCAGCTTTCAATCATAGGTTCAGGGCCAGATGCTTCTGTGCGAGATCGGTGTGCTTGGTGAACGGAGTTAAATAGAATGTCCTTGATTACCTACATAAAATAAATATTGACCATTAGATTCCAGCCGTCTTCCAAAATAGACAAGGAGGGGGATTGACGGTAAAGCAAGTCACCTGTGACATTAGACCATGCACTTGCTCCACAGTTATTTTTGCACTATCACGAGTAATCTTAGCAAGTGGAGATTCTTCCTGCAAATCATTGAGATGTCAGCGTACGGTATACAAAGGAAAATTCCTGTGGGAAGTGGAAACACAATATTAACTTCAGGATTGAGTAGTGTTCATGGATGATGGCTGACTGGCTCAAAAAGTTTTTTTTTAATGAATGATGGCTCACAGAGTTGATAATGACAGAATAGCGTCAAATGAGAAACAGATCTACTATGTATTTGCATGGCTCTGGATCGGTTTTACACAATGCGCGTAGTAACCCATCATCATGAAATTATCAAATATACTAAAATTTTAAGCATGTTGCAGGAGATTTTCCCCCAACTAAGAAACATCTTTATTCATACCGGTCCATCATGGAGATGTGTAAATGATGTGTAGCCAAATAATATCATGAGCATAAACTAATCAAACTTCAACATAATTTATTTTGCAATTTGACAGCACAAGCACAGCCTCTCTCTGATGAAACTTTTTCCAAAAGGAAAGAATATGAAAAAACACACTGGTGAGGGGAGTTGTTAGCAAGCATACAATTGTGTGTGCTCTATGTGAGTATAGACATGCATACTTGTACAGGTTTGCTGTAATAGAGCAGTAAATTGACTAAATAAATCATGTCATGGGGAAACCAATATGACAAGTTAAACCAGCAAAATTTTACTGCTTCAGAGAAAACTAATCAAGCACCAAGCACAATTAAGTACTCATGTAACCCATACAAATACATATTCATGACTCAGCAAAACAGACACAGGGTCGCAGGGGCGTGTGGGGAACAACCTCATTCAGAAATGCATTTATCCAGTATTTCCAATCAAGGGGAAAGGTAAATATTAGAATTAAGACATATTGTGATTTTCTGTTTTCGCTAATTATGAAGTATGGGATGGACCATTGCCAACAAGAATATGGGGTATTAGGATTTTGAAAAATCCTCTAGCAAACAAAAAATACATTTGGAAAAAAAATCCTTTGGTGTCAACCATCCACGTGCTTCTAACATTCAGGTCATATTTTATTGCATTAAGGGAAATAGTGAGTCGGGTGAACCCATTTAACCCAAGCTACCCGACCCGACCCAATCAAAAAATGGGGTTCAGTGGTTTCTTGAAAAATAACCAAATTAAGTTGGTTTGGTATTCGGTCCTGCAATGTGTTACCTATCCCCACTACCCAAACTCATTTATAATATATATAATTATAAATTACATTAAGTTTTTGCTTGGGTTCATCAATTTTTAGAATCAAAAGTACAGCACTCACAAATCCAGAATCCCTAATTATGTAACCCTTGTAACTAGGTGGCTTTGCAAACTCTCATCTCTCAGCCTCTCCCTCGTGGCCTCTCAACTTTACAGTCATACAAAAAAACACCTCACACAAGACACTTGCAGTCCCTTGCACTGCATCAGCAATGCTCACCCACATAGAAAGACACTCAAACATAATCCCTTCATGTAGCAGTGATGATGTTCACCACCAAGCAGCAACAACATTCACCCAACCACCCAGGTCATCAATCCAACACTACTCTCCTTCACTGCAATGTTTACAGAATTGTATTTTTATTTTTTTTTACCTTAATGTGATCTGCATTTACTAGCTGTTAGATCTATCAATGCACATGTTCTGCTTTTTTTTTTCCTTCTAATTCTGCAACCTGATTACCCAATCCAATCTAATCCATCCTATATCAGGTTGGGTTACAGCCTCAATAATGCAAAAATCGACCCAAACCAATCTGTCATAAATTTAATTGACAAAAGACACTAGTATACAACTTTACCAGCTGTGCTCAAGTTTGTCAAAATCAAATTTAAAAGTTGGGAGCAAAAACGGAGTCTTGGATCATAAGATCGGTGAATTATAACACAAATCGTAAGAGTCAACTAAAATGTAGATATGCATAAAAAATAGCATAAATAAAATAAAACTCTTGACTCACACCAAACATTTAATTAAACATACATCCCTTAATCAAAAAACAAAACAGAGACCATAGCACACGTAAGAGCAAAAGGAGGGAATCACACACCAAGCCCACAACAACAGGGAAGGGTGTAGCAATGACCAGAGAGAAGGAAAACCATGATAGGATGTAGGAGGAAGAGAGCACACAGCAACAACAGTGACACACATAGGTGCAGCAACACAGAATATTCACACCAGTGTTTTGGGGGAGAAAGAGAAGTAGGTGGAGAAGGATTTGAGAGTTAGGGAGAGAGGGAGAGAGGGAACAAAGAGTTTTTGCTGGGAAGAAGACACAACCATGGAGAAGCAAAACCAAAGAGGGAAGCTATTTTAGGAAAACGGCAATCAGCTAGGGGTTTTCAACAAACTTGCATGCTTCAGACAGAAGTTCCAATACGTTTTGGAGCACACCACACCAACGATTTTCACTTTGAAGTGCTGCTCCACCCTTGAAACCGCACCACAGGAGCATGTAACACAGAAGGAAGAATAACTAGTCGAATCATATGCTGCCACTCGATACTGATGTCAGGTTTGCAAGACACATACAGCTCCATTCTACCATGATTATACATATTTCAAATTATGTTTCCAACAAAAATTCTAGATAAATGTCATTTTACAACATATCAGAAAATATGTAATATATATCAATTTTAAGGTAAATCCTGTAAGTAAATCACTATAGTGTAAGTGCCAGCACACATATTCAGGAGGTTGGGAGAAAACTTTGTTTGGAATTAGGGGCCTAATCTTATGACATGGCCATGTGGCATCATCGATGGATAAAATTTGGCAGATATGGCCTTTACAAAGCTATTATAATCACTGTTCTCACGATCGCAATTCATGATAGTAAGATTGAAGCCTATGCTAAGTTAACTGCAAGAAGGATTGCATCGAATTGCCATCTTTCATCCTAGGGTCGTTACGGACATAGGATCTATGATTAGATTCAATATTCGTGGGTGCAGGTTTCTGGGTTGGACTTCATAACCCAGGTTGAAAAATACGTTTCCCATTAGTTTTTGACCTGATTTTCATATTGAAACTCTAGTTTTGCGCAATGAACCTTACAGCCCAAGGTCGGGTCATGTTCTCTCTTATTTCTCTGTTCAAAATCAGCTTCATGTCTCTGCATGGGTACCCTGTTTTGTGTGACTTGGGTGCTGCTGCCTGAGTTTCATGGTTTTCTGCTTCTTTTTGACATAGCCTTTATACATGACTCCACATTTCCTTTTATATATATATGTACAGGTTTAAGTGTAATTTTGAATGTTTGATACGATCTTAAAATACCGGTTATGATCCTACAATTTACAATCTTCTATCTCCCCTCCTAACAATTTACAATGAATCTTGTTAATTCATTCAGTATTGGCTTGAAGTTTTTTCTTTACATTTCTAGACTGATAAATGAGAAGGCATAATGCAAGGTATACTGATCATGGATTTTCACTTACGAACTTTAGAAACAGGCTCAGAATTTCATGAGATGTATATCTAAATTTCCCTACAGCAACAAGTAGATGACAGCTTGACCGAGAAAGGTTCTGATCATCCAAAAGTTAGTTCAAACTAACAAGATGAAACACTCCAATTATCCATAGCAAACACTCAATACAGAAATTCCAATAAATGAAGGAAATAAATTGCTGTAAATTGTTAAGCAACAGTTACTCACTTCTTTCTTCCTAGGCGTGGGTGCTATTAGTGGCCCAAAGCGTGAGTGTGCCAACTGATTCTCTGCTTGTTCTAGCTTTTCAGCTGCAATAAAGGGAATCCCCTACTGAGATACTCCTACTTTTAAAATAAAATATAAAAATTACAGGACATTTTATAATAAAATTAAGAAACCATTGTAGTCCACTATCACATTGATGACAAATGGCAGAACCAGAACCAGAACCAAAACCAAAACAACAATATTGCAGCAAAAGGAGTACCTAAATCCGAGATTTGTCCAGCAACATAATCTCCATTACCCAAGAGAGGAGAAGACGACAGCGTATTCACCCAATATTTATTCCATAGCAGATCCAAGAGATGGGAATCAAGAGAGGACTTAAAGTAAGTGATATCCAACGCATAATACTGCAAAAAAAAAAAAACACATGAATACAGTTCAAACAAAATTCCAGAACAAGGATTCTGCAAAGCAACAGCAAATAAATAAGACCTGTTTACAATGAACACCAAAATCCTCAATCTTATTAAGAGGTATAGTCTGATACTCAGAAATAGGCTCATCAGGAGGCTTATAACCCTCAGGGTAAGTCCTGAAAGCCCCAATCTCAACCTTCCCAGCAGAAACAGTCCTCGTAGGGTCAATAACAACAGCAAGAAAGGGTTCCTGAAATTGCTGATTCAGCATCTGCGTCGAAACATCAATCCCCGAAAGCCAGCACCCATAACCAGGATGAGAATGATACCATCCCACGACATTCTCTAACCGCCCGGCCTACACACGAAGAACAAATTCAATCAAAAGAAAAACGATAGGATAAGTGGGGGAAAATGGGATTAGGGTTAGGGCTAGGGTTTAAGAGAACCTGCTTGTTGGTCTGGGAATAATCGACCATGTATTCGTAGGCATCGGCTTGGGCATTGACGCGGGTTTCGGTACCCTCCACGGGCAAAGCGAAGGCGTCCATGACGATGATGGCGTCGGCGTCGGTCTTGCCTTGCATGAGGCCCATGACTTCGATGGTGCCGCCGGAGCGAGCGTGAACGACCATCTTGAGGAGGGCGAGGGCGGAGATCTTGACGCGCTTGAAGTAGTGAGGGTCGTTAGCCCATGGCTTGTCGCGCTGGAACTCGTTCTGACCGGCCTCGTCATAGTAGAAGATTGAGTCATCGGCGCTTGGGGCGCTGCTTCCCGGAGTGTCCATTGGGATTATGTTGTTTTCTAGTTCCCATGTTTTCTGCGCTATCGCCGATGAAGGAGAAGAAGAAGAAGACACCCCTTCCATTCCGCTTCCAGAATAGGACTCTCAACTCTGTTTTCCTCAGACAAATTTCAAGTGACACGCTACCAGTGGAGTTTTTTTTTTTTTTCCAAAGTAACGGATCATGAAGCGTATTCAGGTCCAAAGGATTTGTATGTAGTTAGGATGTCTGACATTAATCCAAGAGACGAAAATACTATTTTAACACATTATTTAATATATATTTTATAAGTTTTTTTTTTAATTACAATATATATATATATTGAAATTTTAAAAAACCTTGCTAGAAAATTCATTTTTAATGTTTTCGATGTAATAATAAACTAAGTAAATATTTACAGTAAACAACTTTTATATTCTTTTAATATAATAATATACTCACCCATAAAAGTAAGAATCGACCATAAACAAAAAAAACAAGTTATAATGAACTAAGTAAATTTATCAATTCAAATATTTTTTAATCTTATTTTCTTCATATAAAAAAGAAAAATTAATCTCATTATAATTTTCTTTCCTCTTTTAATTTTTTTCCTGCAACTAAAACAGAAAAATAAAATATAATTATCTTAGTTATTTTCATATGTAACAATACATCAAATTTATCCCTAAAATGATCAGATATAAATCATTTAAGTCATTATTATAAATTTTAAAACTAAAATAACTGTTGTTTTTTAACTTTAAAGACTAAAATAAAATAATCTCCAATTGATAACTTGAAGCTTTAAAAATAATATTTTTATATTTTCAAAGACTGAACTACTGGTACTAATAACGTTAATTTGATGTATTATTCTTCCATGACAACCTTCCCTGTTAGCTGTTACCTTATGTCAAGCCATATGATGCGTACAAAAGCCTTTCATTAATCAATCAAACCCAAACTTATTATTCGAGTAATGTTACATTACAAAACATTATGATTCCCTACACCTCTGTTGGCTTGTTGGGAAGGAGGAGGAGCAGATTGTCAATAGCCGCTGCTCCCATTCAGGCTGTAAGCTAGTTAACCAGAAAACACGCCCGCACGCACAACTATCAATCTATCATGTCGCTAATTTAATCATTTCTACAGCAAATACATTCAAATTCCTGAGCCTGATTTTCGTGAACATAATCACCAAAGAAAAAAAAAAAAAAAAGCAGATGAAAGAAAAATACTAAGTTGGCGTAGACTCATCCGTGAATATTTATTAATCTCACAACAAATGGCCTGCAGAATACCTACTTTCTAAGCTAACATAGTAACTTACAATTTAACATACAAAATACAACGAGCATCATTTGACACCCTTGCTCCTGCCCCTTCTGTTGTATCTGGTAATTCTTTTTCCCTTTTGCTTAGCAATGCTAGTTGGTGTGGTTATCAAGCCTGATTCTGGACCAGGCTGAGAACTATTCTGTTGAGCTTCATACTGTACGCTAGAACTGTTCTGCGACCCAGAGGCAGCACCGTCATCTTTGAAACCAACTGAGTCCTCCACAATCACATCAGGCACATCCATTGATTCAGACAACAGCTTACAAGTCTCTTGCCCAATCACACCCTGAGCTGTCCTCTCCTGACTTGAATCAATTGCATTGGGTTCCTTCTCCAATGTTTTTGTGTTCTGTTCGATAACCTGCCCTGCATAGAAACTAAAAAAGGAAAACAGCAAGAATTAGTTAACGATTTTGATATCTGGAATAAGACAGGAAGGTCAGTAATTTATTTCCCAGACAGGTAGGAAGAAAGTTAGTCGATTTTCCCACATAATTCAAGCCAATTAAATTTTTTTGGGTCCAATTTTGGCAATTCAGGAAGTAGGGCTACTGATAGATTATCTTAGAATCTTGGAAAGGTAATGAGTAATGACCCTACTACTGCGATGACAGTCAGTAAAATTTGAACCCCAATTTTACACTCGACTGATTAACTATGGAAAAAGAAGTGAACCATAAATTTACCTGGGCCCTGAAGAAGGGAACCCATTTGCCACTGTATCTTCTGTTCCAACCTTCTCTTTGTCTACTAAGTGGTTACCATCTTGTAATCTAGAATTCAAAGCTGCATTCAAAGGAAGGATCAGCACATAAGATGAAAATCAACAATTGAAAATACTGAAAAAAATGTTTAAACTAAAGAGAGCACAAGAAGGGAGGAATTTATAATAACATAATAAGGGGAACACACCATAAATCTATTTACACAGCATGGTTCAGCAGATAAACATCCTGATCTATATAAACAGATCCTTGGAAAAATGCATAACATGTTTGACCAAGGAACATTAGAATTGGAACCAATCATATTTCTCACAAAATGCGAAAATTATACCATAGCTGAAGCAAGAACCCAGACAAAAACTGAATTGCAATAAGTGAACAAAGGTTTAATTAACTCTATATCCAAAAGGAAAGAATATGAACATGAAGAAATAGTGAAAAACTTAAGGAAGTTAATACTACATACATAATTTTTAAAATCAAATAGCACACTTGCAGCAATATATAGAACTACAGCAAATACAAAATGCACACTATTACATAATATATAAAAAAAAGCAATACACGAATTAGTTCCTAAAATTATGAGCAATGATCAATTTTCTCCTTAAATTACAAAAAAAACCATGTTGGTTCTTGAATTTAACAAATGTCAATTATTCATCCTTACATTTGTAATTTCAAAGCCTAAAACAACTGTTGTTTGATAATGCCAAGGACTAAAATAACTGTCATTTGATAATTTGATGGACTAAATTGACTAATGCTCATAATTTGGTGTATCTAAAACGGGAGTTGTATGTACTCAATTTTCAGCCAGACCAAACAGAAAAACCACATACACTGCACAATCTTTTCTTAGCTTCACTGATAGATTCAATCGTTATGAGAAGATACCATTGATTTCAAGGTCACAAAACTAAACATTTAGCATAGTGCAATGGCCCGTGGTGCACCACTTACCCTATAGAATCTCATAATGGCATTTATTAACAACCATGACACACAAGTTGCAAATAGCACAATACATTTTCTAGGTGTGTCTTTTAATCACAAGGAAGCCAAAGGGACTGATTAATACCTTCTCTACTTTCTTCAACTGAGTCTAGCTGATGATCAGACCCATTTGTGTCATTGATGCCATTGACTTTAACCAGATCACCATCCCTATTACATTCAGAAAAATGATAAAATTAGGACAAATAATATGACCTAACAGGGCCAGAATTCCTAGAAAAAAGCCTGACCAGACCTCTCTGTACATGAGACAATTGGTAATCATACACATTAACATAGAATTACTCAACACATAATTTTTAACCGTTGTGTCAGTCCAGCACATTTTGGTGTCTAGAGTTCCAACTTTATTCTGTTGGTCACCCATGAGAAAGTGCAATGACAACAACCAAATACTGGAACTCCAAAGACCTTAAGTCAGGGGAGTTGACAGTTTCAAATATAGTAGCACAACAGATCAAACTACAGAGTCTCAAGGACCTTAGATGCATCGTATTAAGGTAAAGTTGTGGTGGGAAGGGAGAATAAGGTAATATCAGAAAGTAAATGAGAAAACACTTAACCTGATGATATAGACCCACAACACTTTGTCAAAAAGAAATGACAACATGATAGCACTACTCTAACCTGTGCAGATCATCAGAGGACCCATCTCTTAGTCCTGAAGTAGTTATTTCTCTGTTGTCATCTTGTGTACCTGTGTGGCATGGATTTTCATAAGCAAAGTAAGACTTCTACCGAGAGATGAGATGGAATAAAACTAATGTACATGAAAAAGCATTTTATCTGCCAGTCAGGTCGTCCCAACAGAAAAAACAATGGAATTATACATATGTAGTAGTTAAATTATATTTCTCAGCTCTAAAATAAAAATGATTTGCGGTGAACAATGTCTATGTCAAACTGCAAATTCAAAATTCTCCAGAATATTACAAAAGCTAAAGCATTGATGACTAACAAATGGTTTTGTTTCTAAACATATTAGGAATACTGTCATACTTAGGCAGTAGGGTTACCTGTGGTTTGCTGAACAGCAACAGAACCCTGGTTAAGGAATGAAAAAAAGATTAAATATTAAGACATAAAATAGGGAAGATCCTTAAAAAATCTTGAATGTATTTCAAGGAGGGGATGTTATGTAAACTCTACTTCAAATAAGCACCTGATTCTGTTCCAAATTAATATTAGCTGAATCAGACAGCATAGCTTCAGGTTGGAAACCATCGTCCTGTTTACTTTCTGAATCC
Source organism: Abrus precatorius (assembly GCF_003935025.1). NCBI lineage: Eukaryota > Viridiplantae > Streptophyta > Magnoliopsida > Fabales > Fabaceae > Abrus > Abrus precatorius. The sequence goes on from NW_020874384.1 coordinate 16,324,257, forward strand.
GAAGAGAAAGGAAGTTAAATGCGTAAAGCACCAAGAGCTTCAATACGTTTTAAGAAATAGATATATTTTACCATTAAAACAACTGATTACCAGATCAAACCAACAGGTTTCTTACAGCAGTAGAATCATACCTGGAGAGGCCTGAGAACCTAATCCTTTGGACAAGTTTGCCGATGCATCTACTAAATCTGTAGAGTTATGCACTCTATCTACCCAACTAGCTCCAATATTTTCAATAGCTGAAGAGTTTACATTATTTTTATGCTCCACAGTAAATGCAGACCAATCAATTTTTGAGGAGGGAAGAGAACTAAGCATCTCCTCTGTTGCCCTGTATCTTACTCTTCGTATTTCGTCTTGAATACTCCATGACCCAGTAGCAGGAGAATCCCTTTTCAACTGCATTTCAGTATCAGCACAAACAAAACAATCCATAAACAGAACATTTGAATTCTGTAACTCAATCAACCCAAATGACAACCCAGCTATGATTGACAGAAGAAACTCATCTAGCTTCCTCGATACACTCAAGAACATGATAAATTCTACTAAGATACAGCACATAATTCATCTTCTTGTACTATATTAATAATTAAGACAGCTAACTGTTGAAAGAGGAAAACATTGAGTCTTTGGCTTTTACCTGGTAACAATCATAGACTTTCTAGTAGAACAAATCTCCTCACTCAGGTTGTTTGCTAAAGTTGAATCATGAGAATTTCAAAATAATATTTTTCTTAAATTTCTACATGACTTTTAGTTTATTGCTAAAAAATTCTTATTTTTGGCAATAGAAGTCATATCAATCAATAACTAGCAATGCTTTATCTGCTTTGAGGCAGGCCAATGGATTGGATTAATTAAATGCACATAGCATGGTTAAAGCCCCATGCCATTGGTTAACTATCTTGTACGACCTTAATTTTAGGTCACCTTTTTCCACTTTGCCATCACTTGCCAGTCAACTCTATAGATCCAATGCTAATACAAAAGGTTTTTTTTCGCTCCAACTCAACCTTCTGATGAATCCTTCCCAACCCTTTATCGTACTATTTGTGTATTTTTTATACAAGCAACCACCTAAACATCAAATTTGCACTTCCACAAATCTCTTTCTTCTCCTAATAGCCTACTGACTCTGCCTACCCCCTTCCCAAATCTATCTTCCAAAAAAAAAAAAAAAACAATAATAATAATAATAAAAGAATATTTGGATCGAAGAAATCTTGCATATATGCATAACAATACCAAGGAGCATTTCACTATCTTTTATAATAAACATCAAGAACTTTGCAGCATCAACTTCTTATCTTCAATTCAACAAATGCTAACAGTACCAAGCTGCAACTGATAACATCAAGCACCCACAGGGCAGCTGGGGGGGAGGGGTTAAGAAAGGTGAAATTAGGAGAGGTAGTAGAGATGGGACCCATAAAATCTATCCCCTTCCCATAAAACTTAGGAGAATATTATAGTGCAAAATAACTCCAGTGAAATTAAACACTAAATTTTATCATTTCAACCCAACTGACATTCTTGATACTCCCTCATACATAATTTACCTCTATTGGTTTTCACGATTTTAAGTTCATGAATTTCTGTAACAAATTTTCTGGGGTAACTGTACCCCATGACATCAATGTCAGTTCAAAATGTATGACCCAATTCTCTTCATAAATTTTCCAGTAAATAAGTCAATGACATATAGGTAAAAATTCCCAGTTAGAAGACAAAATCAGCTATATACACACACAATCAATTTCCAAATAAAAAATAACACATTAAATGGCACCTTGGAGGATGATAGAGAATTGTCACCAAATAGATGCGGTGTTTCTTCTTTAAAAAGCTGAATTCCTGGCGGTGTTGGAGGTTTAGTATGGTCTATGGAGGGTGATGCCCATGGAGGGCGTGAGCGCATATATGACTTAGCCACATCCACTGGTGATCCCTCATCTTTGGGAGTCTGCATATCATTCAGGTATGCAGGTAATAACAAACAGTTAATTTGAAATCATATTACCATGAGATATATATATATATATATATATATATGTATATATATATGTTTTTCCACAAACTCTGAGAGAAAGAAAGTCACTAACTTGTGGTAATGTAATCAAATTCAAACTAGGACTTCCATAACCTATATCTGAAATTGAATCTAATCCTGACTTCTTTTCCTGCAGCCATTTCTTTGCCTCCATAACAGCAGCACTACAGAGCTCAGGTGAATCTGTCTCTAAGAAATATTTTAAAATCCATGGTCAGGTAACAGTAATCTGTTAAAATTGAATTTTGTAAATAGAGAATACCACTTCCAAGAGTCCTGTTTGGTATATCCATTGGCCTCTTAAACCCATCACCATCATTTGCAGGATCTACAACTCTTGATCTTATTATTTTTATCAACTTATCACATTCTTCCCTGTTCAAATATTAAGCTCTATTAGAATCTTATCTGAACAACTAGAGGATACAGTTTATGCATCTACAAATGCAGTTCCACTCCCTATAGCTTACACACTGCATATAGATCAAGCTCCACAAATTTTAGTACAGATCATTGATGTATTTGACTACTGTAAAGTGAAGGGTTCACTTAGGAAGGTAAAGTGTCATATATCCACTGATAGCAAAAAATCAACTATTGAAACTTTAACAACTTCATAATCTGTTATGCATAGCATGTATTTTATCACAATCTGAACCATTAATTGAAACGGTTATAATTTCTTACTTTACCTTCTAAAGTGCATCTCTCACTTTAGAGGAGTCAAATCTATCATTGATATATGTTGCATAGCGAACTTTACATGATAAGTTTCCTGGCCTGGCCCAGGTTAATGCTTTTTTTTTTTAAGCCACCAAGTTTAGGTAAGACATTTTGAAGTCAAACAATGACATCAAGTCTTGCTATAAACTGAAAAGTTGACCAATGGCAAAAATGTCTTCTACGATATGATCATTAGCATCAGGGATTCTGGATGGTATACAAGTAGATAAATATGTAATAGAATTATATTAGAGGCTATGATTGCTGCTAATTTTGAATTAAATTTTATAAAACATAAAAGATTGCCCTAAAACAAGCTGCACTTATTAAGTGTCTCTTTATTTAACCACAGGCTAGTATTAATGAAATTACATTGTTTACGGAAGAGGCAGATCAAGCAACCTCTCAACAAATTAATATATGTTAAAGTGAGGGTGAAAACAGTAAGAAACAACAACAGAAATATCCATATGTTAAACTAACAATAAATATAAATTCTTCATTACCTTGAGAATGACTCCTCCATAAGTAGCTGCTCAATTATTTGCTTGTTTTTGCTCTTCCCAACAGATGGCTGGAGCCCCTTCACAGAGAAAACTGATCAGTCCTGATGTCATACACTTTCATCACAGATACCAAGAAGAACTAGCTTCTAGAACAAACAATATAAGCACTAAATCTCAAGCAAAGTACAACATAACAGAAAGTCAATTACCTTGTTCAACGCAACATCACCTTCAACAGGGCTATCATTTGCATCATCAAAAGTGCCAACCTCTGCAAAATTGGACAGTAAGAACATTTTTTAGAAGGGGATAGCATAGCCCGAGACCAAAAGACATACTTGCTAAGTTTTTTTAATTAAACAAAACATGACCATGGCATATAGTTATATTTAAAACACTGGTCCAATTTTATCTATTCCAAATCCAATTAAGTACTTTAAAAACGCCATAATAACAAGGTACCGACCTCAACTATTAGATCTACCAAACCTAAGACCAACTACAACTAAAGTCAGCACACAGAAGCTCAGTCACTCCAGTCCACACAGTCAAAATCAAAAAATTCCTGAATTAAGGAATTTAAAACCAAAAAAAAAAAAAACCCTAGGATTAGAGGTACAACAGCACAACGGTAACAAAAGCGAGTACATATTAAATAATACACATTACCAGGAGCAGAATCATCATCATCAGAAGAAGAAGAAGAAGCGGAGGAGGATGAAGTTGGAGCAGAATCGAGATCCAGAACAGAGGAGAATAGTTTTCCGGCACCGGAAGCGATGAAAAGCGTGGGAGAGACAACGAAACGCGAGAGCCAATTAGGGCTTTGAGGTTGAGTTGGAGCGGGTCGGTCGTAGGGAGTGCGGGTCCTGGATGTTCGGCGGGTTCGAACCATTTTGCCGCCGGATCGAGATTCGGAAATGGAAGCCATGGAAGCAGAGCAAACCAACCACAAACCGAGATTCGAGTTCAAACGCTGCTTTTGCTTCGTTGAAGAAGTGCTTCGAGTGTTCTTTTGTTGCTCAACACTCTTCTGCTAAACTCTGCTTCATAACCTCTTCTCCCAGAAGCAGCCGCAGAATTTGATTGTTGTAGCGGTTATCTTCAGTTTATTGCGTTCTTTTATTTTTCTTCATTTTAATATTTGTTTTTATCAGAAGCTGTGGGCCAGCAAAAATTCTTCAGTGTTCTTTAAAATATATTCTCACTAACGTACATATACACCCTCTTTTTGTCTTTTAAAATCTTTTGGATTAATTTTTTTTTATGATAATACAACACAGTTCTGCATGATGCCTTCTTATTAAAGAAATTACTGAATTTTCTGTGCATTACATTAACATGAATACAATTCAAAATAAAGATATATGTTACAACTATTAGATAACAACAAATCATATGCATTAAAAAGAATAACAAATATATCTTTATTGTAAAAAAGTTATTCCTTTTTAATATGAAATTAAGATAAAAGATGAGGCTTTTAAAATTTAAAGAGTAAAAAATATTTAAATTAACTATAATTTAATTTAGTGTGTTAAAATTTAAATTTACAAATATGAAACGATCAGATAAATGTAAACTAGTAATATTAAAAATGATAAAAAATGAATAAATGACAAGATGTAAAATATTTTGATAATAAATGCTACAGAATACATTGAAATAGAACAAACTTAAAAAGATCCTTAATTTATTCGAATTTCATACATAAAAAAATTATTATGATTCATCGTGTAATTCTACTGTAATGCGCTTGAATTTCACTTTGCAGGCCTTGTGCTTAGCCGTTGAAGTTCAAAGCACCATGTCGATTCATAAAGGAAGCCTCAATAATCATTTGCTTGCGTACGCTTTGATCGGTGATGTAAATATGAATTTGGTTATTTTAATTTCTTAGTTAAAAATCACATTTAAATTCTCTGTTTAAGTTATAAAACAACAAAATTTGGAAAGAAAATTTAATCGTCTATTATTTTGATAAAGTATTTTGAGAAATTTCTAAAAATATTATAATTACAGTTACTTTTAAAAATTTAAAAAGTCATAATTATTGAAAAAACAAAAATGACATAATTTCCATAAAACCTTTTAAGAAAACATTTTTAAATATTTTAAGAATTATGTAAAACAAAAACTTAAACTTACTCCCCTATAAAATCTTAAAGTGATTTAATCCATTAATAGGTTATATAATGTTAACCTGTTAATATTTAAAACTAAGAACATATTTATTTTTCTTTATAAAAACAATTTTCTGTTTTTAAAAATAAAATATAATACATCTAAATATATCATTTTTATTTACTTTTAATATAAATTCATCTTAGTATTTTTCTTTCTCACGTCTCCTTCGTCCTCAACTGTTTTATGGTTCTAACATTCATAAAATAGGCTATTGACACATTTTAATCATAAAAATTTCTTGGTGAAGTTTAATTTGTACTGATTCTACCTAAATTCTAAATTCAGTTAAAATGTTTTCCACGAACCGGGGATTTTTTCACACTAGCGTGCAACCACAAAAAGCATTTTTCTCCTAAAGGACAAATAACAAGGTTATTATACAATCCTCCCTGTAATTTTCCCTTGGAGTTGGTGGACTTTATCAAACGTATTCTTAACGATGGATACAAAAATGAATGGTAGAAATAATATTTTGGTTTATCTATTTATGAGATAAACTGTAATAATAGTTGGGCGGGCCATGAATGAAGGGGACGAAAAAACTAAAAAAAATTTCAATTGATTTAGAAATATCCCCACCTTAATAGTGAATCTGACCCATCACAACTAACTATAACTATATGTACAGGAGAAAGAAGATGAAGTCATTCATTGTCCAACAATGAAGCAGAGCAGAATGCTAGCCGAATTACGTTGGTCGCACGAGTAAATTAAGAGGCTTCCAATGGCTAGCATACTTTCTTCATTTATATTTAATAATCAAATGAGATTTAAAGGAAAGCATAATGGGAACTATGAGTATGAACCATATTTAACTGTCAATTTTGTGAATTGATCCAGCAGCTCATCTCATTGCAAATGCAATATAGATAAAAAAATGACGCCTTTTGAGTTGAGTGTCGTGACACCAGCATTCATCTCTTCCTCTCATTCAGCTTCCTTTAATATGCATATTAAAGGGAATGAAACAAAAGGCCCATCATACCAGTGCGGCAGTGCCCCACCACTGCTTCATTTCACAACAGAAAGAAATATACTATTATCAGCAGCTTGTTTTAAAGTCATCAGGAACTTGGTACAATAACAGAAAGGAGAAGGAAGTTATTTGTGAGGATAACACACCTAGTTGTCATTGAAGCGAGAACCACGTCTCCGCGATCTGTGTGAATAAGCCAGCAAGTAAGCATGATTAAAAATATTGAAATATAATGATATTACTTGAGCACAACAAATGTCTTTATATTTAATAAAACCAAATTAAAGAGTAAATACCCCTCGTAACTCCCAAATACACCCAGTCATTCTCAATATTGATTGTCAAATCACATTGAATTCTGGAAAAACGTTATTATGCAATCACTCAAATTCAATTGAAATCTTGTCCTCGGCCATTGAAAGTAGCTATCTTTTGATGGCCAGCTTTTAAGACCAACATTCCAAAAGAAAAACCAAAGGGTGTGTTTGGGAATCGTGTTTAATTAAGCATTTATTCAATAAGCTCTTTCTAAAAGATAGCTTAAACCATAAATTTAATGATGAAACTTATAGGAAGAAGCTGAAAATAGCTTATTTTGACAAGTTATACTAAAAAGCTTTTTGGGTACTAGATTTAACACTCACGGGAGCCATGTTTTCCATAAATTATTCATTAAATTTTCCAAGCAGACACAAAATAGAAAGAGCCTACCATTATCTGAAAATATAATAGCAAGTACGTAACTAAAATTTGGCATTGTGAAATACATCTATAACAACATATATCAAATTGTTGATTAATAAATAAATGAGACAATGTACCACTCACCTGCGAAAACCGCTGCTACCCCTCGAGGAGCCAATTGCACCAACAAACTCGTCATCATAGGTCTCATCTAGCCTATACTCGGCATACTCTACAGATGCTACAGAACCTTCATCAGAATTAGAAGTATCAAAACTTAGTCGGCGACTACCTCTGCTGGTATCACCAACTGTTGTTCTTCTTCGGTTTCTGGAACTTCTGAAATTATTGAAGGCATGATACAATATACAAGATGTCCACCAGTTACCTTCATCTCCAGGGAAATCCTCAAACTCATCTCCAGTATCATCATCCCCATATTCAATCACATAATCTCCCAAAACCACCCCCCGTGGAATTTCTGAATGAATTGTGCTCAAAACATCTATGATCTCAGAGGACTGCTGAAAATTTTCCCAATCAAGCTGTCGGGCAGGATCAATTTTTGACGGACGAGCATGAGGGTGTTCCTGTTGAGCATGCTTTTGTAGCTCAGAGTAACTTCCCATAAATTCACATAGTTCCTCATCACAACAACGCTTCCTCTTGTCAAGATGCACACGAGCTATATCAACAACTATCCACCCAGAAACATCACCTCTGCACAAGGGACAACTCAGCTTGTATTGACAATCAGATACCACTGGCTCACTATTTTCTATGGAAGTTGCATCATAGATTGAAGAGGGTGGCATTGTGCATGTGTTTTTAAAACGATCCAAACAATTTGAGTGCAATTGATTTGTGTCACATAAAAAAGGACGGCACCCCTTATCATAAGACGAACATTGAAGGAGCACACTATTATGAGGACATTCCAAGCATATGGGGCAGATTACATCTTCCCAATTAGTATCCAACAGAATATCCTCCATGCTGCTTACTATGAGTTGAACTACACTCACAAAGTCTGAACCAAGCACAGGCCACTTATATCAAATAAGTAAATAATCAACAGAGTGTATTAGTATATGGCATAATCCTTATACTATTATCAGATCATGTTGACGCAAACATGGTAACCTAACTAGCAAATTGTGTCTAGGAATTTAGATCAAACCTAAGAAAAGAAGACCAAGACTCAAAATCCAACTTAGAACTGTCCAAAGTATATGGTAAACATAACTACAAATTTCAATGTGTGTGTGTGGTGGGGTTGGGGGATAACTTTTATTTGTAACACTAACATAGTATTTGATAATTGATAATGCAAGGAAGAGAAAGTAAGGAGTCTCTCCCAATCCATTTTTTCCTCTCCTCTCCTAACAAACTAAACAAAGAGAGCCCCTCTGTTCCCTTCCCCTCCCCTAAACCAAATAGACACACTATTCTCATATGATCACTCGACCGAGAATTTGCATTTTTTTTATACAAAGGACTGTTATCTATCAACACAAGGTGGCCCAATGCACAAGGCTCATACATACTACGTGTCGGGGGATGTGAAGGTTGATTCACAACACAGAGCCTTATCCCCACAAGCAGAGAGACTATTTCTAGGAAATAAATCAGTCCAAACTCAAAATTCAGATGAAAATAACGTCGACAGGCAATCTGATACTGTCTGAATAACAAAGAAACAGATTTACCGACACAATCCAATCTAGAGCACATCAAGTTAACTAAACCACAGACATATCACACACTTCTGAAATTTTAGAAAAAAATACCAATAAGAATACGCAGTATCACCACCATGTTACAATAATAGATAAATGGATAACAAAGTTGGCATTCCAAATAAACCAATCAGATCAACATAACATCCCCTAATCAACAATATTATTTTATATTGAAAAAACAACCCGATCATTACTATTTTGCACATCAATAACAAAGTTGACCAGTCCGAAACAACGAGTGTTACCGATAAATTATAAAATTATGACATAAATAAATAAAATCGCAGCGGAAATTTAATTGCGTGTTAGGAGTGGAATCGAACACCCCAATCCAAGTAAAATTGGAAGCAGAAATGAGAAGAGATAAAAGCTCACTTGATAGAGGATAAATCGGTAGGAAAATGGGTACGGAAATGGAGATTGGTGGGTGAGTTGAGTGGAAGTGACACGGACTGATTCGATCTTAGGTTAGGTGCGTGCCAATGTAGATTGCAGTTGTTGAAGTGTAAGGTTTGGGAATTGGTGCTATCAACTCTATTTTCTTTCCAAGTTCCAATGGTTGCTCGCTCACACACGTTTGAGAGAGAAAGAAACGTAGTCGAGGTTTTTGCCGTACATTCAGCCCAATGACGTGAATGCCCTTGTCAATTTGTACATTTGAATGGTTAGAAACTTTGAATAGTAAACCAAATTCCTTTATAAGAAAAAAGAATAATACACCACATTAATAATTTGACATCATATTACTGTTTCGTAATTTAGTTTTTAAAATTAAAATGATTATCATTAAATTTTAAAAATAATCTTAATCGAATCGTTTAATTATAATTATATACAATTTTGATTTATATCAATATATATAATATTAAACTATTTCGTCGTAAATTACCTAAAAAAATTACATTATTTAACATTTTTAAAAAATTCTAAAAATATTAATATTTTATTTTTTTCTGGATCAATAGATATATTTTCGACACTTTAACATGTTATGCTGAATTATACTAACTTGCAAGTTAAAAACAAACAGGGTCAAATTAACCCGAGGTCGTAGCTAAATTTTTAAAATCCTCTTGTAAGTTGAGTTGAATGGGATTGACTATGGGTCACAAACCACTCTGATGGCTATAAATTTAACAAAAATTATGATTCCTAGTTTTATTTAATGAGATATAAAATGAAATAACTGTTTCTTAAAGTTTACTGCATTGGTTTTCTAAGTATATATTAATGTTACTAATAGAGGATAGTGTTACCAAAATAATAATATCTTAAATGTACAAAAATTGTCTCTGCTTATTTATAAATTATTTATCATATAAAAAATTGTTAATTTTATTTTAATATATTGATAATAACATTTTCCTTGTCATTCTTGGTGAGGTTTAGAATAATGCGAAGAAAAGAAAGTAGCTTAATTTCGTTTTCCCAAATGACTCACGCAGACGTGGCGCAACCCTGTATGATAGTAACAGTGGGTAATCCGCCTCACGTGAGGCCCCACCATCTTCTTTGCCCTCTTATACCTTGAAAATTAAATTTTATTTTTAAAAATAAAATAATAAAATATTATTTTAATAAATTTAATATCATATATATATATATAGCTAGATGAATTTATGTAAAAGATTAAATTTTGTTAACCATTAATTTTTTAATTCATAAGACTTAAATTTATTTTTAAAAACAAAACTTAACTCTTTGCTGATTAAATTGATTGACATTGATATAACTCATATATTTAAATTCGAGTGTAATTAATTTGCTTTACATGTTGAGTGTAAACGATTTTATTTGAACGTTTAATTCAATAACTTCCAACCTAAATTATATAAACCTACAATCAATCCTTCTTAATATACTCGTTTAACGGAACATATATAAACAGGTTACTCACCCATGTTAAATATCTTTATCTTTCGTTAATGTACAAATTTTGGAAACAACTTGGTTTGCTTAATATCATAAAGGGATTACCTTAGTTTGGTCAGTTACTAAAAAGAAATAAATATTGAAATAACCACACAATGATCATTAATTTTTAAGTTAAGAACTCTTTGAATCACCTCAAAACACACGATATTTGTAATTTTTAGACACTAAAAAAATTATAAAAATTTAAAAAGGTCACATTTCAGAAGACAAAACTATTTATATTTCTGGATATAACACATTGTTTCTGTTACTTTTTCCCTGAATTGATTTTTAGAGACTAAAAGTAAGTAATTAAATTTTGTATGTAAATTTAAAACTGTCATAATTCTGAAGACAAAATATGTGGTTTTTTTTTTCTTTTTAAAATACAACATACCGTTTTCCATACCAATCAAGAGAGATCACAGTATGTTTGTGCTGAATTGGCCTTTCCCTACCCTGGAAAGTGGAAAGTAACCCTAGCATACTTACATGACAAAAAATTAAAAAGGAACAAAAAAACACTTAAGAAAATAAAGACTCAAAACTTAATTTGTACCCGAAGTAAATATATGAAAGGCATAAAGTGTTATTAGAAATCTTCAAGGCAATTTTTAATTCAATATTTGTTTAATTTTTCTTTTTTTCAATCGCATCACATCACTTGTTATTTTCATTTTTTGTTCTTCCCTTTCTATCTCTCACAATACACTCTTTTTGGTGTCTGCCGACTACTTTTCATGCACAAAATATTGTCACATCTAACTAATTAAATTATTCCTTGAAAACACCGAAAACAATTGTAAACAAACCAACCTAACATCTTGCAAGATTCTCCACGATATAGAACAAGAGAACCACATCCACAATAAAATAAAATAAACCAAACCACAAGATCAGAAAAACAATAAAAGAAAGAAACATCTTAATCTAGAAGAATCAAAGGCAAGCTAAGCTATATACAGGCTAGGAGCTGGCTGAAAAGCATGCAACAATGAATAAAGCCTCACATATCCCGCACGTGGAAGATATTGGGGTTCTTGATGACTATATCGTACATATAGATTGAATTGAACTTGGAGAAGTCCTTTGGAAGAGAGATTAGGTCAGTGGAAGAATGCTTGTGGAATTGGTAGAGTTGTGGATCAGTCCCATAGTACCTCTCCCACCCTAAACTAGTCAAGATTTGCTCCAAAGAACTATAGGAAGAAACCACTTCCCCACTTGGCAAGTGAACCAACACCTTTTTCTTTAAACTACATGCTTTCCCCTCACCTTGAGGGTTTTCCACTAACCGAAACCCACCATTATTATTGAATACCCAAACCCCGGACATTTTTATTGGTCCTTCTTTCTTTGGTTTTCCTAGCTATACCATACCGTCTTTTAATTTGGATTATTTTCCTTGCTGTATAGAGAGCAAAAAAGAAGAGAAAACAGAAGGGGTTTTGGTTTATTGTGAAGGAAAGCAAAGGTGGGAAGGTATATATATGTGAGAAAAGAGACAAATATTAAAACGAGGAAATACTCTATTCTTGGAAGAAACTCTTAAGTAGGGTCAGAATAAGGCATCCCCTCTTTTCATTATGAAAATATTTAGTAGATGCCTTGAGGATCGTCTATATTTTGGGAGAGATAGGAATAAAAAAAATATTAAAGATATTAAATAATGTAATGGGATAAAAAAATAAAAAAATAATATTAATATTATTGGAGTGTTTATAAATCAAAGGTATTTCTTAACTTGACAAAATTCTCCAAGCTTATGTCTCCAGGGCTACTTTGCCCCGACGTATAACTATAAACAACTCTTTCAATTTTTTTCTTTTCTTGTGGGCCTCTATGTCATTAAATTTTAACGTGGGACTGATCATGCATATGAATAGAAAAATATTTGTTTCACGTTTTTTCTTTTAACATTTTACTCCTTTATATAAATGTTAAATCAATTGACACATGGAGAGAGAGAAAATTCAGTAAAAGGATATTTTTTTTCACTGGATATAAAAACTAGTGTAGAAAATAGTGTGAAATAATTAGAAGTTAAATTGACAAGTATGGGAATAAAAAACAAAGAAACAATATTAATGACACGAGAAATGTTAATGACATATTATTTAATATACTTTTAATTCACAAAAATTGCATTAAAATTTTAAACAATAGTGCGTTAGAGAAAATTAATCTGCCAAAAGAGTGCATTGACATTGCTTTTATATATATGAGAAATGATTAGGAATGCTCAAAATATTTTTTTATCATCAAGTGTGTATCATTTAAACTGCATAACGCTGAAAAAACAATTGAAGTAACTGATAAAAAGTGATACACATTACGTATTAAGTTACAAAGAACAACTATATACATTAAAAAAGAAGTTAATGTTGTCGAATACCAATATATAATAATTACAAAGTCAATGAATGATAGAGTTGCTCCCACTTACATCACGAGATGTCCACGTGAAGAAGGTAGGGGGAGGGTGTAAGTTCCAGCGTCATTATATGTTGAAGGCAGGCTGATAAAGGCTGCTCTCTCATTCCTCTCTCTTTTTCATTTTGGGTACTATCAATGTGACTAAATATTGGACACTTTTTAACCACTAGTCAAATATCCTACATTGGATTTTGCGGCTCAGAAAAAGTGGTCTATTTTACCAGACCAGATATAATTAAGTTATTTTCAAAAACTCATAATATACATTACAGGGAATTGGTGAAAGTATAACCATTGATATTGTTTTGAATTTTTATATAAAAATATAAATTGAAACAGAAGTAGTATATTCTTGTTTTTGATAGTTAGTTAATGATACATAATAAAAATTCATATATATTAAAAATTAATTGGATGTCATAAGATCTAATGTAAAAGTAACATTAAATTATATATTTTTTTAATAAAATTATATTTTTTATTTTCTATTATGTGTCTTTGGATGTGTGTTCAAATGTATTTTCTCCTTTCTTATCTTTTTAAAACACTCTTCCAAACATATTTAAATAGCAAACAATCCTTCTTTTTGGCGTAATTAAGAAGGTATATATGTAGCTATTAGCTGACAATATGGGATTTTTTATAGCATTATTTATGATGTTAATTAAGCACGTACGGTTGTTATTAGGAAGCCATATAATGTTTGTCTTCTGATCAAGATTAAACTTACTGTTATAATTTTGGAGAACAAATCACCTGTTATATATATATATATATATATATATATATATATATATATATATATATATATATTACATACAAAACAAAATTAGATTGACACTTAAGAAGCAAGAGGAAGACTTTTTATATGAGCTGTGAGATGATGATATCATGATTTATTTTGATAATTAAATAAAAAAAATTCTCAAACACTTTGATTAAAATATTTTAGTAAAATAAAACAGGTTAATTCTATATGGTTCATAAAATACGTCAATTTAAATACACTAAGTAAAATATGTGATAACTTTTAAATGATTTTAAAAACGTTAAAATATCATATACTAAAGGTTTTAATTTATAATAAGTAGGGAGAGAAATGCGATATTCTAAGTGGACCTAAGCTTGAATTTTAGGATTTCAAATATTTTTATGATGTCACACTTATTATATATTCTTCATCATCTTTTTTATTTTAATCCCTCGAGGTATATGCACAATGCATTAAAAAATATGTTTATTAACTACTTTGTTCTCATCCTTAAAATTTTCTATCACCACTGAGATACATAGCTTTGACATCAAAGACCCTTCAGAAGCACCCTCAAATTTCAATCCATCACAAAGGGTTTTCATTTATCATTGTCGACCTACTAAAAGCCCTCAAGACGACGCAAAGAAACTCTTTATTGCTTAAAAATTGTGTTGCCCACAATCCACATGGCATCACGTGGGCTTGATGGTCCTCCCCGACAATGGGAAAAGTTCTAAGCACACTGTTGTCAAATCCGTCATTAATTCTCTTTGGATGTTTGTTTATATTTTATTGTCGTGTCCTTAATTGCCAAACTTAATCGACGTTTCCGAAATTTTTTTTTATTCGGCTTAAGTAAAATCGCGTACCGTTTAGCAGTTAAAATAAGATAAAGATAAATATAATTAAAGTGTGAAATATATATATGTATGAATATAATAAATTTGTATTTTATCTAATATTTTAGGCATACTAATTAACTTAATAAATAGTTATATATGTAAATAATATAATTATTTTTATATGTTTTTGTTCGACACTAATGGTAAAAAAAATAATATTTTTTGTCTTAATTATAATAAATTAGACTATTTTTAGATACATTTATTAATTATTGTGTATTTTATTTTATTATAAGATTCATATTAACAAATTACAAAACACACAATTTTTCAATGTGAGAGAATATATTTAATTATTTAATAATGAGTCGTTGATTTAACTAATTGTTAATATACATGGAAAATTTAAAAATAAAATATAAAATTATAATATATAGTTATTTTTGTAAGTGTTGATATTTTTTAATTAAAAAATAAAAGATAATAATTATGTAAAAGTTTTGCATGACTGGATAATAATAATAATAATAATAGTAATGAGAAAAGAAATAACAACAATGATAAAAATGGTGAAAGGAAATATTCACAATAGCAATAGATAAACAATGACAAAATTAATTAAAACTGTAGTTGAATAATCAGTAACGAGTAATAAGAATAGTGATAATAGGAAAGTTTATAATGCGTAGATTTTGATTGTGATTATAGTAAGATAGAGTTGTGAAAATTGTAATATTAAATATTTAAATGAGTATGACAATAATAGTGGTCAAAGTAATAATTATATCAATAACATTAATAACAAGAATTTTGTTAATCTTATGAGTTCAAACATCTACAAATAGAAAATTTTTATGAAAAAATACATATATATTGTATTAAAGTTATAAAAATACAATAAATATTTCTCTTTCTAATAGAATTTTGTTATTATTAACTTTTTATTCTCAACAAAACTCTTAATAACAATAAAAATAAAATAATACAGTAACAAAAATAAAATAAAAAGTAATGGAATGGAACAACATTCTGTAATGATAATATTAAAAAGAGTAATGAAAATCACATGGCGGCGAGAAGAGGAAAGAAATGATAGTAATAATTATTAAAGAGAGTTGTAATTATGAGTAAAAATTATGAGAATGACAAAAAAATTATCATGGAATAACTATTATTTCTAATTATGAAGAATAATTGCAAATTCAGTAATGATAAAAAAAAAATTATTTATTTTAAATTTGCAAATAATTTAGCAAATATTAAAAAAATTATAATATATAGAGAGAGAGAATTTATTAGTTAAGTATACGTGATCCGAACTTTCACGACTAGTTAGGAAATGACATTTATTTTGGAAACAAAGCATAGTATATATATGAGGTTAGACTTACTAAAAGAATCAATTCCCAACAAAATGATGGATCATAATTATTAAAATATTTAGAATTCAACCTTATTTGTAAATTGATTGTCTCTGTTAAAAGAAAAATACGATATTGTGCGATTTGGTTATTCCAATATGAGTGTCAATCAAGGTGATAGTGTTAGTGTTGGATTTATATATGGCTTCCATTAATATAAATGGCCGATCTCACAATCATAGATAGCTAAATTTGACTGATTCAGTGGTGGTCCTAAACTTCCAAATTTGATAAATTGAAATAGTAAAGCAAAACCTGTTTAAAGGATCAGATCGATCATGTCTTTATGACAAATATTAATATTGGAATCATCCATAAAATTCAACTTTCTTACAAAAGCTATAAAAAATAATTAATTGATGATAGGCACTTTTTATTTATAAAAGATTTCTCTCGTAAGAGTGGGTTAGATTGAGTCGATTTTAATAAAAAAAAAAAATTTACTCGACTCAACCAAATATAAATTGATTAATTGAGTCGACGCTTACAACATTTGTTTTATTTTATTTTTAATTATAAAATTATTACCTTATTTTTATTTTTTATATTTTTAAATATTTGCATATAAAAAAGTAAAAACAAAAAATTTGTTTTCAACATTTATGTATAAATATTTTAAAATAAAAAACATAATAAAAAGAAAATAACAGTTTTATAATTAAGAATAAAAAATAAAAACGTGTTTTTAAAACCAAACATTCCCTAAAGTTAAACAAAATGTGAATTAACTTACGGAATTGTTGGCTAAATTTCTTTATAAAAACCATAGGCACAAGGATCACCGATTGTCGTTCTCGCTGAGACACGTGCACAGCACCCTCAATCGTGCACAAAATACTATGAAGATGACATTGGTTCTTGGCCACAGTGGTGTTGTTAAGAAAAATAATAGCCAAAATGAGTTGAAGCAATTGATTTCTTAGATCGCGCAGAGATTCGATATCCTTAATTCTTCTACGCAAAATAGAAAATAGTGTGTTTGGTTTGCTGTTTGTAACAGATAAATTTTAGTCTGGACAAAATTTCAGGGACAAGTTATTGTCTATAAAATATATTTTGAGTTTTTCTAAATAGAAAGCCATTTATACACTACAAAAAATTATAATAGATTTTTTACTATTGAAATTGAGATAATTTGTCATTGTATTTTATGAGATACACAATTTCACAAAATTTAATATTATTCGCTTTGATTTAATTTTTTCATATAAATATTTAAAATTAAGCATTTGTAAGCAACTGTTTTTAAAAATACTTAATAAAATTAAATGTATGCTTTTATAAACCTAATTGTTGAATTTAAGATGACATTATCAGAAAAAGAGAAAAAATTATATGATGTAATTGCTTCCTCAAATGCCTTCGGGGTTCAATAGACATGATAAGATAGTTTTTTTTTTGTTTTGTGTGTGTGTGAGAGAGATAGATTACAATAATATAATAGGATAAGATAATTCTATTTTATTTTATACTTAGTACAATTTAAAACAACACACGAGATGCATTATACTGTTTTATTTATGTCTATTTGAAGCTTAAATTCTCCATAAAATAAAATTTACATAAAAATCAGGATAATGATAAATTTATATAATACAGTTATCATAGATTATTAGTAAACCAATACTAAAAATAAGATAAGATTAAAAAAAAAAACTTGCCTGTTTTATATTCTCTTATAATATTCATTAAATAATGGAAAAGTGAAAGCCACGTGAAAGATACACATAAAAGTATAATGATTAAAGTTTTTTTTAAGACATAGATTCTGTCAATGATTATCTTAAAATATCGAGTTAAACAATTAAAAAAATTCATAACTTTTATCTTTATTTTAAATTTCTTAACCAATATGTTTACAAATCTGATTAAATAGTATTCTATTTTAAAAATATAAAATGTGTTTAATTTTTCTTTATTCAATAAAGAATAAAATTAAGATGAAATTTGGCAAAAGAGGGTTGAAATTTACAGCAATCAATATAGAAAAAGAGAGAACGATCGTGATAGAAAACAAGCATCTCCAACTCCCAAACACTAATCAACATAATAATTATTCTTTCGTTTTATATTTTAATTTATTTTAAAACACTCATCACTTTATAATATAAAAGAACATCTTTATTTATTGTTATCTCGCTTAAATATTAATTGATTCACATCATACTCCAACACTCATTTAATTAATTATTTTATCAATATAATTAATAAACTTGTAAATATTGTCTTAAAACTGAACAATACACAAGGGAGATTGGGGGAACATGATGAATATAATGCAGTAACAAAAACAGACGTGACGTTAAAAATTAAATAATAAAACGAATAAAAGAAGAGTGGATTATATTATTCTATAATAAAGTTTAATCCACTTCCTCTTCCTCACACTCTCTGTAATAAAACAGTTAATTTTACACAAACATGGACACAAGGGAAGCTAAGGCAGAAACAGCACCAACGAGACCCACATGAACGCGACCAGAGCCACTGTTAGAACCAGGTGCTTCGGCGGCAACCGGAGACTGGGCAGCAGATTTGGTTACCTTTACACTTCCAATGCCAGCTGTCAGTGCATTAATGCCAGGTGCCACAATGGGTCTAGTAATATGCATAATGGAAACGGTTTCGGGTTGAGTCATAACGGTTCCCATCAACTCCACATCGGTAGGTTCATCGTTAACGGCAGAACCAAACGCCACTGCACCCTCGCCAACCAAGTAAACGTATATGTAACCCTGGTTATTCTTCGCCAGACCTGAGGATTGGAACAGCGTTTCCACTTTGGAGTGGGCACCTTGAGCTTCTACGAGCTTCTTCTCATCGTAGTAGTTAGCGAGAATGTTTGAGCTCAGAATCGCCTTAATGGTTTCTAGGGACTCGCCTGAGAGAGAGGAAAGGGCTTGGTCGTCGACGGCAAGGATTGTGACGCCGATACGACTGTTAATTTGTTCTGCAAGCTTGGTATCAGTGAGGTATTTGTTGAGCAGTGAAAATTCTGGGTATTGCCCTAACAGTTTTGTGATGTCTAAACCGTGAATGGTTGAAGACAATGCAAGGATCATTGTTAGGCACAGAAGAGAAGAGCTTTTTAAACCCATTTTTTCGGATTTTAGTTATATTCTTTTTTCTCTTCTCTTCTGGTTGATATTGGACACCAAGCTGAATACGTGTGTGTGGGAATGTATCCTTGTCGGCTGTGTATTTATATGCGTGTGGAATTGATTAAAAGATTGATTTGGTTAGAGTGAAATTGAGTTCGGAGTGGCATAGGAGTGAAACGCTCTGAATCAATAGTTACTATTTTGTGTGGTTATGCATGGTTTTATGTGTATTTATGCTTCATTGACATTAATTATTGGTTAATTATGATTCGTTATGCCATGTTGTACTACTTTCGTTAAAATGGCATGTTTGACCACTTATAGACAAATATTGAAACTTCATCCATAAATAAAGGTTCTGTTTTAAGAGTGCATATTGCAAAATTATTAAATAAAAACATTTTTGGCAAAAACACATCACATTGGAGTTATGTTTAAAAATTAGGCGTGTTATCTTCTTTTTTTTTTTAATAAAAAAATTACTTATGATTTTTAAATAAGTATATTTAAGAATGTTAATTATAGTATTTTCATTAAATGAAAAATAAATAGTCTCATTAAAATAATGATTTTAATATTTTAATATAATATAAAATTAATAGATCGACGAGCATGTAAATTAATTAGCATGTAATTGTTTCTTAAATTTGAATCCTAAATATATAACATGTGCGGTAAATATTAAAAAATGTTTAATACTTTTTTTTATCCTTGTTATCCTATCATTCACTCATCCAGTTAATCTATATAAACCACAATAAACACTATTTACCATATAATCAGATTACCCGGGACTTAAAATCTTGTAATTTTTATGATTGCATAAAGTAATATATATTAGGTTTATATTATTAAAAAAAAGTGGTATTTTTAACAGCTGAAAGATTAAAGTTTTATATACTATTTGAAAAAAAAACTAAACAAATATTTATATAATCAATAAACTAAATTAATGACAATTTGTTTATAAACCAAAATAATAATTGTTAGGTGTTAGAAAAAATAAAATAACTATATATATATATATATATATATATTATTTTTCATCCAGTTTAATCTGTAGGTGACCCGAGTCACGCATTTAAATGTAGTAGGTGAATATATCACTTGTTTAAGTGATATCGAGTCGCTTGTTACTTAGACCAACCTCTATTAGTTTCCATCTTTATATATTAAATTTAAATTTATATTCTTAACTATATCTTGAATTTTTATAGATTTTAATAATTTGTAAAAATAAATCACTTTAATTCTATTTAATTTAACATAATATATAAAATGTTTTAAAATAATAATATAACAAAATTGAATTTTTAAAATTTTCAAAAAACCATATAATCTAATTTTATTTATTGATATGCGTACAGCAAAATAAAACTCACCACTGTGCAAAATCGTCAAATTCATTACACGTTGTTGCTCTAACATAATTCTCAAGTGTCAAGTTCATATTAAGTATTTTATAGAAAAAAAAGGGGTCCATATTAGATACTGGATTTTGACATATTTAAAGATGATAAAATAGACCAATCCGATCAAGTTCACATAATTTAATTTCGCACGAATAAATTTATTAAAGCATTAAGTTTAGATTCTAAATTTTACGTTTAAATTTATTTTAATGTTTGTAATTTAATTTATCTACAAATTAATCCAATACTGAACTAGTCTAGTCAATATAGATATATAATATAAACTTAAGTCAAGTTTAAACTCATTTTAAAGTCTAATAAAATCTAAATCTATATTGAGCTAAGCGGATTAAATAACCCGTTTTACTGAACTCGTTCTATTGAATACTAGCAATATATTATTTAATATTTTTTATTATTAGATAAAATTTAATAAAAATTATAAAACATGATAAATAAATATTAATTTAAGAGTAAAAAATAGTAAAAATTACAAATTTTTATAATTTTTAATTAATAATAAAAATATTGTGTTGATTACCTCAAATCCATCCCATGACTAGGGTCCATATGGACCCTTTACCAGATCAGCCAATAGATAACGTGCACAAAGTGCAACGTAATTTTCATGAAGATATTAAAATGTGACTCTTAAATATTTATTATTTATAATTATCTTAAGAGTATAAATTATTTAAAAAAATCATAAATCGCTATATACATATATATGCTCGTAGAGATCTCGTAATTGGATGCGAATGAATCATGAAAAGGTTAAAAAGAGTGAAGAGAGAGCTAAAATGTGCTATCAATTTAAGATTTTATTAACTTCAACTGTTAATAATAATAAAATTTTATTAAAAAAATAAGTATTTATTATATTTTTATAACTTTAATATAATAACTATGTATTTTTTTTTGTAATATTTTTTTTTTTGATACTTAAACTTAGCTTTAAGGACTAAAATTAATAAAATCCATAAATTTATATTAGAATTTGATCTGAATATTCATGCATAAGTTGATTTTGTCAATACCCACTCTTAAGTACTTTTCGGTGAAATCAACTAATTACTCTTTTCTTTACTTCACATTATTTTTAAGTTTTTGTTAACCCTATATTAAAAATAATAATTTTTTATAATTTTTAATATATTTAATTTCATAATTAAGAATACGTGCAAAAATATTAAATAATGTATTGTTAGGGTTTTTTGTCTAAGATTAATTTAATTTTTTATTTATATATGTATTTAATATCATAAATATATTATTTAATTAACTGTTATAATTATATCTTTTGTTTGTTATGCCTTCCTTTTTACTAATCAAATGTTGGGTTTGGTGTAAATTAATTAAAATAAGTAACATTTAAATGAAATGATAAAAAAAGAAGATATAATGAGATTATATATTAATTTAAAAAATCAATCTGTGCACATAATAAAAACAATAAAAAGAGATATGGATTAGAAGCAATAGATTGGAATTCATCCTAGACACTTAACAAATAGAATAATACGTCTCAAACACCAATCTGCATGTTTGGTTATTCCACCAAAATATTGAAATGAATGGGCAGAAATATGAGGCACATTGGATGGTAGGTCTTTTTTTTTTTCTTCTTCTCTCTGAAGCAATTTTGGACCGTATACTGTACAATGCATCTAATCCAGCACAAAGACCAACAACAACAAAAAAGAGATTATGAACAAGTAGGTTCCCATTTGATTTCTATCACAATAACAACTTATCTAGCTTAAATTCAAGTAATGCCTAAAAACATGTTGCTTAGTACCTAAAATCTACTATTGTAGATTTAATGGGGATTCATATTTTGTTTATTATTGTTGATCTTGTCGGCGATATCCGAGACGAGCTTCTTCATGTCTAGATACATCATTGGTTGAAAAGGAGGCTTCATATTCTGAAATAAAATAATAATAATTAAAAACGGATTAGTAGCATTAAAAGATGCTGACAACAATAGTTAAGAACCAATCGGTAACATAGCAACTCTAATTTTGCAAAAATAAAAAACTATTTGATAATTAATAATTGAAAAATGTTAATTGAACATACAACTAACAATAATTGTAAAATTTGATTAAAAAAAAAGTATTCATTGGAATTTTATGACTTTAATACAATAAATATTAAAAAAATCATTAATAATTAAACATAACAACTAGCCATTGTTCAAATTATAGGAACAAGATTTACCAATAAGGTGATGAACTTCTCGCCTCCTTCTTCCCTTATTTCAAAGCATCCTTTCCTAGGCTGGTTCATGGGAAAAAAATGTGTCAGATTTGGACCAATCAAACTGTTGACTTCTCAGCTAAACTGATTACACTATCAAATGATAGATCATACAACACTTAAGAATTGTTGCCCTGCCCAAAAGTTTTAAATTGATATATCATGTACTTTGTATTTGAAATTGTGTTAAAAATTCTGTACTTTAACGTAAAAATTATAATTAATAATATTAAAGTACACATAAATTATTAACAATTAAACTAAATGTGGATCTAAATGCGCTATTAAATCAAAATTTTCAGCAAAAAGTCTCCTAAAGGCCTGTCCCACCCAAAATGCAAAATGAAGTAACCTTCACTTAGGGTAAAAAAAAAAGGTTATATTTCATGTATTACCAAACAAAATTTGGCACTTTCAAATCAAAATAATATCTCATGATGTCCACTGATATACAAAACGAGAGCAAACCTTTTTATGGTTGAATTTGACGGTGATATTACGAACTCTGGCCTCTAGACCTTCTTTCGCCTCTGTGGCTCTTGTCTCGAATGAATCACTTTGCGTACTAAGGCAAAGAAAACATGCAATCTCAGATGTTAAAGAGAGAGACAATTAAGCTTGGCAAATAGCCCAAACAGCAGCACCAAAATGTGTTTATAACTATTTTAAGTTTCAACAGTTAAATTCAATGCCATTAAAATGAAATAAAATAGAGAGTTTCAAAAATTGCAACGTGAATCAAGATTAACAAATAAAGTGTCTCTTCTCCATAAATTACCACGTGTCATAAACCCCACCAATCTTCACGTATCATGCAGCAAGTTGATAACCTTTTTCTCTTAAAATAAAAACATTTGACCATGCAACAAATATTGACTATGAAAAATAACCCAACGTTCATTCTTGGCCATAAATGAATCTTTACACAATAGAACTTACGAAGGACGCCAAACAGAAACCATGCAATCAAGAAACGGGTTGCATGGATAACACATGATCAAGAAATTGTCCATTTGCATTGTTTTTTTTTTTTCATATTACTTCATTAAACTCGAATAACATAACAAAACACAAATAAGCAAGAACGAGAGGTGGGAAATAACCAGTGTTCAATAAGGATGGTGGTTTTTGGGTCTGGGTTCGGGTTGGAAGTGGAAGCAACAGCAAAGGGAGAAGGTTGTTGGTGGGTTTTCTTGCGCTTTGGGGAGCGTAACGCTTCGGGAAAGTATATGGGACAATTGCTCGCGGTGGCTCGTGTGGCGCGAGTGACTCGGTTTGAGGAATGAAGCGTGGCTCGAGTGGGTCTCGCCGGCGATGGATTTCGTGGCTCGGGACCCTTTTTTTTTCTTGGAGGCATTTTCAGAGCAGTTTAGTTAGTTGAAACTTTTTTCTTTTCATTCAACTCTGCTTCAACTTTCCACAGTAAAATAGATATATTTCCCTTTTATGTTCATTCTTCTTTGACTGTTCAGTAAGTGCTTGTTCGCAGAGGGGTTAAACAATATCTTTTGGTCTCTTTTGTGTTAAATTGTAATTGATTTGATTAATTTTTAAAAGTATTAATTTTTCCTAAGAAAATAATAATTTTTTATAATAAAAATTATTACTAAATTTTAAAAATAAAAAAGTATGTAAAGAAGTTATTGCATGAGAGAATTAGATGTGATAGAAATGTTATGAAAGATGATTTGTAAACATTACTAGTATAAATTATAGATAAGTTGCATGGCGTGTTAAAGCACAAAAAATAAACAATTATAAATATGAAAGTTAGGAAAAAAAAAGTTTCAATTATACTTAAAGAAAAGAGGAGAAAAGCATATAACTAGACATAGCACATTGACCAATCAAAATTGACACATTTTTTAATAATAGCATTTTAAGCGTTTTTTTAATGACGTTTTTTAATTAAAATTGAAGCTTTACTGTGATAACTAGCACTTTATTTTTCATTTTAATTATTGTTGTTAAAACTTTGAAATATTTTTCAAAATTTTAATTAAAAATAATATTAAAACCATCTAAATATACTTAGGATTTGGATTTCAAAAAAGAAAGAAAGAAATGACAAAGATATAAGTTTTTATGAAGCTGTAAATATTTAACTGTATATTTGTTTAAGTTGTCGCACAAGGTCAACAATATTTTCTTAAATAAACTAACGGAAGTTATTGAATTTTGTAAAAAGAAGCATGCTTCTTTAATGCAATTCATTACTTAATGAGAAGAGTCTAAAATGAAAGATCAATATATATATATTATTCATTAAAAAAAAAAATTTTAAAAATATTATATTAACGTTAGTTTGTTCTGTTGTGTTATGTCTGAATAGCATCAAATAGTGAGTATTCAGAAATCATATGATCAAGAAACTTGCTCGTCAACCAGATTGCGTACTCATCTACATTTTCTTCTAATTTCTTCATCCAACTTGAATAAAAATACAAAACATAATTAGAAAAAGAGCTAAATAAACAAATCTTCATAAAATTATCATACCAGTGATTTTGCGTTTGGAATTGGAGGAAAATGAGAACCTTCGTGGCTGCTGATTTTGCGTGTTATGACGGCTAAATTTGCTTCGGACTTTGCAACAGATTTAGCATCAGACTGATTGACCCTTATCTATTCCCCTTGAGTAGCCATCATTGACAAGCAAGTTGTGGTTTGAGATTGAGCCATTGTTGAATATGACAGAGAAATCTTAAATCTTAAGATTGTTTATGATCTTACAAAACATTATTCTTATTTTTATGACTTCAACAATGCAATACATCTAATAGCATAAAATAAAAACAGCAGTGTTTGGTTAGCCAGGGCCCACTTTTGGAATGTCATAATGCTCACTAAGATTGGCCAGATATTGATTGAACTGATGAATCCTATCTCTATGAGACATGCTTGCCATCTTTGCCAGCCTTTGAAACTCAAGTTTGTGTGTCTGCTGGAGAAATCGCCTCTCAGCTGGAGTAAGATGATCATCATATGATGCACCATTTTCATTGCCACCATATTTGTCGGTCTCATTTATGCTATCTTCATGGTCATCCGTTGACATGTTTCCATCTAACATCTCCAAAATGAAGAAAATACGATTAATAAAAGATTTTTTAAAAGAGAGCAAAAACTGCAGCGGAACATGAATTGCCTAACGATACTCAACACCTTTAGAGATAAAAAAACTCCACAAGTCTGAACTCTATCGCAAATAAAGAAATATTCAAAATTGCCAAACTTGCATATATAATCAAAGAAACGCCCCAAAAATATGCATCGAAACAAATTTCTATCAATTAAAACATGAGAATAAGATCTAAACGTAACCAACATACACCCAAGGAAAAAATTATTGGGCACAGAATCAAATATTAACCGTATTTCAATGTTTCTTTGCCCTTTTGAGTGTATCTATTTTCTGAATCTTTAGCAGTCTGCATCACTTCATCCTGAGACAAGAAGAAATGTTCAATAACCAAATACATTGACTGAAGGGAAATATTGAATTTATAGGGGAATCAAAATTTGACCAAACAAGGCGGCAATATCATTACATCAAATGTTTGCTAAGCGTCATGCTTCCCATTAATCCAGTAACAACTCTCAGCTTTCTTCAAAATGCCTACATTTAATATGATAATAAGCTGTAAACACAATAAACTAACCTCCTATAAATAAATTCACAAAGGGGCATTCTGAATGGCATGTTCACCAGTAAATTTGCACACCACTAGATGCAGTTAACTTATTGATGCCAGCATCAACAGATCTCACCAATGATGTGCACGAACCGCAACACAGTTCGCAGTCCGCTAACTATTTCTTTACATAGGATTATCTTTTCAACTAAATGCAAAAATAAGCACCTTGCATCTTGTACGCCACAATAGTTTTTCTCAACATTATTTGTTACATAACTATCTTGAAATAAACCATTACAAGACACAACTGATTAAGTATCCTTGGATATTTGCCAACACATGCCAATCTCATCTAAATGAAAATGGAATTTGTCTATTCGAAACAACAGAGTGGCTAATATATTTCTTACGTGGTTTCAGCCAAAGAATAAAAAAAAAAGAAGGAAAAAAGAGTGTTAAGTTTACCTGAATTGGCTTCAGAGAGGTGATGATACCTCTTAACGTGTTTCTTCTTCTTCTTCTTTTGAATCCCACAAGCTTTCACGTCCAATGCCTTTCCCTTCAACCTCAATTTCCCAATCACAACGCTGTCGTACGCCGACATCTTCATGCTCCTTTCCGATTACAATCAAACGACATAAACTAATATTGTCCCTTACGTTGCCGTGGAATGGAAGGTTACTGAATTTTCTAGAACTTTTGTTTTTTGGTCTGGATGAATTTTCCAGAAACAAGTGGAACCGTACTTCGTTATTTGTTTGGGCTCATCCAAATAGCCCAATCCCAGTATCTTATATAACCTTTCATAACTGATCCGGCCCTCTTCAACTCTCTTCTTAATGCCTTTTTTAGGTTTAAGAAACTAAGGTAATACAAAATAGAGTATACGTAGAAAGCATTGTATAGGGAAAAAAAAGGGATATGTAGAAAGCAGAGACAGATTACAGAGAACTTAGAAAATCAAGAGAGGAAAAAATATATAAAGAAAATACGCAGAAGAGAAGTGTATTATCCATTCTAGTATATCCTCATAAAAAAAATTATGTTCAATAGATGTTGAACATCTATAAAATAATGAATATTCAAAACAAAAAAGTTTTAAAATTGTATAGAAAATAACAGCAAAAAATTGTATAGAAAATAATCTTTTGATTATAAATACAAAAACTCATTTTGTTTGAAAAAGTAATTATAATTTAAAAAAGTTGAAACAGAACAATTGAAAATGAAATTACCACTTTCTTGACCAAAACAGTTTGATTAATGGGTAGGAGTAAGTATATCCACAGGCTAGTAATTGGCCACGTCACACCTAACGCTGGTTGCCACGTGTCATACGTGCAACTGCTTGGTTGGTCGTTCACTTTCTCCTTTAGCCAAACCCAACACCAACGTTATACATGGCAATTCTCTGCGCGCCATTTCCATTTCTTTTACTAAGATCCTCGTCCAAGTCCACGTTAAACATATTATTCACAAACCCAACAAGAAGAATTCGGTTCCCAACGATGAACCTATGCGCCAAATCCGAACCTTTCTCGGCCTCTTCCTCTTCGTCATCGTTCCTAGTGCCAGAGCAAGATGCTAACGACATGGACCGTGTAGCCGACAACACATTTCAAAGGTACACGTCCAACACCAAGAGGAGTGGCAAGGGAACAGCCATTGTGTGGTTCAGAAACGATCTCAGAGTATTGGATAATGAGGCTCTCTTTAAGGCATGGCTTTCCTCCGAAATTGTGTTACCTGTCTATTGTGTTGATCCTCGACTCTTTGCCACCACTTATCATTTTGGGTTTCCAAAAACCGGGGGTATTTTTATATAACTTATATTCATACTCATATTCACCTTTTATGTCTTTTTTGAGCTGATAGTAATAGCATCATTCATATTCATTTTACTTCTATGCAGCATTGAGAGCGCAATTTCTCCTTGAATGCTTGGCTGACTTGAGGAAGAATTTGATTAAAAAAGGGCTTAATTTGCTCATACGACATGGCAAACCTGAGGACATTCTTCCTTCTCTTGCAAAAGCTTTTGGAGCTCATACAGTAAGTGCATGTTTAAATTATCTATTTTTCAGAGAAAAAATGGCATATTTTTTGACGTTTGTAGCCGTTAAAAAATTATTTTTTGAAAACTCTTTCACAAAGCTAAAACATAAGTGATTGTTTCCTCAAAATAAGCTGAACCAGACGTGCAAAAGTCTTTGAAATTAAAACATGTTAAATAAGCTTGTTCAAATTGATGAAAATTCATGGTTGAAGAGATAGGGTTGATTGATGAGTGTAAAATTGTCAGGTGTATGCGCAGAAAGAAACATGCAGTGAGGAGCTGAATGTTGAAAGCTTAGTCAGCAAAGGTCTTCAACAAGTGGTGATATCTCCTGAGGAATCCACTGGTGTGACAGTTTCAAACAAAGTTCCTAAGTTGCAGTTTATTTGGGGTACCACAATGTACCACCTTGATGACCTCCCTTTTGATGACACTTGTTTGCCAGATGTGTATACTCAGTTTCGTAAGGCATGTTTTATTCAATTGACATTTGTTTTCACTGCTAGTTAAGCATGCTAATGGGATCCAATTATCTGAAACTTGTAGATTGTTGAAGCCAAATGTACCATACGCACATGCATCAAACTTCCAGCATCTCTTGGACCATCTCCCCCAATTGAGGATTGGGGATGCCTTCCTTCATTAGAGCAGCTGGGACTTTGCACACAGAATGTAGGTTTTGCCATAATTTTTGGACATTCTTCAAGATTTCTGCATGCTTTAAAGGAAATTAACGTGAGACTTTTGAAGTCAAGAATTAAAAGATAATGATTTTTGTTCTTTCCTTTGTTTTCTTCCACTTGATATAGGTTAGCAAAGGGATGAAGTTTGTGGGGGGTGAAACTGCAGCATTGAGCAGAGTATATGAGTACTTTTGGAAGAAGGTTGGTTGTCTCAAATTGACAGTGTAGTTCCAATTTATGTTTTGTCACTGTTGCTGCATATGGCTACTCGGTAAATAATGAGTTAGTGCAGGAGTGATCTGTTATTTTTTGGTTGTACTTTATGTTCAGGAGTAATCTTTGATAATGACTAATCTTCTATTTGTGAATTGCCTACATAGAATCTACACATGCTTTATGAAATGAATGCATCACCGCTCACCAAATATGTTGTCAGGTCAACTTTGTATAACCAGTTTGCAGTAACTTTGCATACAAAATAAATGAGAGCTATTTAATTTCTTATGGCACAAAAGTAGGAAAAAGGGTCAAATAAGAAATGAACTCATCGTTTTCAGGAGTCTAGTTTGGGACTAATGCATGCTTAAGATTGTGCATATGTAGGATTTGCTAAAGGTCTACAAAGAGACCAGAAATGGAATGTTGGGGCCTGATTATTCTACCAAATTCTCACCCTGGCTTGCCTCAGGAAGCTTGTCTCCTCGTTTCATACATGAAGAGGTTAAAGTTGGAAATATTCTGTTTTGTGCTTTGTATGATATCTGAAATAATGTGAGTGCATTGACAGAGTTCGGTGTATTCTTTATAGGTGCAGAGATACGAGAATGAAAGACTAGCAAATAGTTCTACCTATTGGTATAACATTGCGTCATTCTCATTAATATATATCTTTATCATATTTCTAGATGGTATTCCCTTATTACCATTTCATTAATTATTCTTAAAGATTAACTAATCTGTCTAGTTGGATTTCGCAAAGCTGCTTTAACTTCACCCAAAAAAGCTTATTTTTGCAGAGTAGTTTTTTTAAAAAAATGTCAATGCTCTGTGTTTGTGATAAAATGAACTGAAGTGAAAAATAAAGGACAATGCATGGAAGGGAAGAAAATAGGATGAGAATAACTTAGTTCTTTGATTTACAGTAACTTCAATCTGCAAGAAATTTTAGTAATATTATAGAAAGTTATATAAAAACAGTTTTGACTTTTACTCCCATCTCATTATGTTTTCTTCTTCTGAACCCATCTATGTTTTTACAGGGTTTTGTTCGAGTTGATATGGAGAGATTACTTTAGGTTCTTATCTCTGAAATATGGGAATTCACTTTTCCATTTAGGTATTAATAGGTTCCAGTGTTTGATGCCTTTGGTGTTTTATGTTTAAAAATTCTGTTGATTTTATACCAGTGTGTTATCCATAGCTAGTAGTTATGGAGTGCCAGAGAGATAATACATCTTTGCAGAACTTTCTTGTTAAAATCAGTTTGTTCAGAATAAGTATAATCTTCTTTTTTCCTTTTCAGGTGGCCCTAGGAAAGTTCAGCACAATCGGAGCCAAGACAAGAATTTGTTTGAATCTTGGAGAGATGGTTGTACGGGGTACTGTTTCTGTCAGAAATTCAGATTATACAGAATTTTATTATTTCTTTTAACACAGACCTAAAATTTGTCACTCTCTAAAGTAATAGTATCTTAGAATTATCTTATATTATATCTTAGGGAATGAGGGAGAAAATTTAAATAATCAAATCACAATTAGTATCCTATATTTCTGATGAGTTGACACTTTCTTTCTTCTATTTTTCTTTCTTTGGACCTCAAGGTATCCTCTAATAGATGCCAACATGAAAGAACTATCAACTACTGGGTTTATGTCAAATCGAGGACGCCAGGTTAACCAGAGCCCATTATTGTGTTCCTACAGTATAATAATTGTTAGAAATTTATACAATATGATTCTTGGACCAAAGTAGATAATATTATATTTTAGTGGGATTTTGAACACACCTTTGTGACTGAGATGTGAAACTTGATTGCCTTTTTGACAGATTGTGTGTTCCTTTCTTGTTCGAGATATGGGCATAGATTGGCGCATGGGGGCAGAATGGTTTGAGACGTGTCTTTTGGATTATGATCCGTGCTCTAATTATGGAAACTGGACTTATGGATCAGGTAGCTTTATTTGGATAACTATGCTAATAAACTAAGTGTGCATGGAGATGTAAGCCTACATGTACCGAATTATTTATCCTCATTTTTTAATTTAAAAAATGTTTTTGTTGAAATACAATATAATCCTTCAACCCGTTATCATTAAGTGTATGTCTTATAAACCACTAGGCTGTAGTGGTACTGCTAATTGAATAACTAATTGGGGCATTGCATCATTTGTTAACATGACTTTGTTGATGAATAGTATTATTTGGACCACTCAAATTCTTTTGCTAGTTTGAGATTTGTTTGTTTGTATTTGTTCATACTAATTCAGGAAATAGTTAGGATTGCCAAAGTGAAAGCTGAAGAAAGAGAAAATGTTGACACATTTGATCACTCTACCTGAAAGAAAATGCACAGATTTTATAATATGCTATGTCCACATTACTAATCTGTTCACAAATTTTTAAACAATGAAAATTACAATCCATCTCTTTGTTCTTCCTGTTCAGGAGTTGGGAATGATCCCAGAGAAGATCGTTATTTCAGCATCCCAAAACAAGTAAGAGGCTATACGGAGATTCAATGTTACAATATATGATTTAACATCCTCACCTTCACTAACATGCTATAACTATAAAAGTAGGGTGCGTTGGATAGTTTTGATTCCTGAAGGGTATATGGTTTGATGCTTTATCTGTCTATTAGAGTTGTGGTGTCATTATAGTATAATATGCACTGATTTTCCAAAAGTTTGAGCTGTTTGGTTAAGGGCTCATGAATGATTTGTATAAACCACATCTCATCACACTAGAGGGCTCTTGAGGCCACACGTAAACACAGCCTAGATCCAGCTTAGCATATACTAAAATTCAACTATTGTTTTGAAGAATTGAAACTGCAAAGATCAAAATTTTGGCTACTTGATCATAGAGGTTCTAACACCATCTCTTAGACTGACTCTCCCAGGTGAAGGTTTATAAATTTATGTGAATGATTTTGTACAAAACACACTCAAAAAATGCATGTAGCTGTAAAGTTGTTTCTTTCAGGTTGAATGTATGATTTGAAAGGCTTGCAATTCAGTGATATTTGATATGTGATCACATTGCACATACAAGAAAAAAATCCAAATGAAGGCTTAGAAACAGCAATTTAGTAGAGTGAACTTAAATATTTTCACTAATTACATTTTTTCAGGCACAAACATATGACCCTGAAGGTGAATATGTTGCATACTGGTTGCCACAGTTACGAAAAATTCCAAAAGATAAAAGGAATTTTCCTGGAAATTTATACATTCGTCAAATCGTGCCTCTTAAGTTTGGAACAACTAGTAGACAACATAATGAGGACAAATCCCTTGGTGCAAGAAGAGCCAATGACAGAGGAAGTGAAAGAAGATGGAATATGAGATAAATTTGGAGAAGAACATTGCAGCTCTTATCATTATAAATTCCACTTGTGCATTCCTTCCTCCAATGGGATGTGGAAATCTCATGAATGATAGCATGGCGTGTCGCGTGGTAGCAGGAGCTTCGCTCGAGTGACAATTTAAATTCATTCTTCTTGATGCTTTTTCTTTTTCTTTGTAGAGAAGGTTTGATCCAGTTTCAATCCTCATTGTAATATTCCAATGGTCAAAGAAGTTTTTTATATAACAAATAAATGTATTCTTTATATAAATAATAAGTAAATATTTTGTTGGCAAATATTTTATTATAAATAAAAATATAACTAAATTTAACAATTGATTTATTTAAATATAAAACTTTACTTTGTATAATTATAAAAAAAAATTATTAGTAATCAATATTTTTATAAATAACACTACAAGTGATATTTTATAATGTAAGTACAAATGTGAGATGGACATCTTTAAGATATGAGTGATATCTTATGATGATCAAGAAACAATAATAAATGAGGCAGGTTCAAATTATATTAATTTTATGGTAATAACTCGCGAATGATTTAATACGTATTATTTATATTGTTATAACTCGCAAATTAATTATGTTCACTCAAATATCATATATATATATATATATATATATATATATATATTATTAAATTAGATTTTCTCCAAACAATTAACATCTAAAATAATAATTAAACTCCAAGCTTTAAATAAGCAATTCAATTTTTAAACAAGTATTTGTAATTTAACTCACGTCAAACTTAAACTTCAGGTTTTCATCTATCGATAGCTGGATTATAAAGTGGTTTTCTAATTTGAACTACTGAAAAATATACTATATATAATATTATATAATTATTTTAATATCTATACATATTTTAAATTATTAAAAGGTACCTAACAATATTTCCATTGAGATATAAAAAAGTGTTTCTCATTATAAAATCAAATTTAATTAAAATATAAAATTAACTATAAAATTTTGCTAGTTATTTTTTCTAAATTTAATTTTCACTCTTGTTTTTTTTTACCTCACTTCTGTTATTATCACATCATTTATCAAATTCTTTCTCATATCTTCCTTTTCTTCGCACCGATTTTCCAAGTGTCAAAATGAAAACACTCCTTGAAAAATTACTACACGTAGGTATTTTATTTTCCGAAAACACCATTTGATATATCTATCAGGTTACCCCAATGATTAAGGTATATGGTTTTCGCTTTTCACTAATCCTAATACCTTCGGGAGGTGAAAAATTGGCTCGCGGATTGAGTGGCATCGAAGTAATTGCTCTTCATTGCACCCCTCATGCTGTGTTCGAAGCAGACAAGAAGAAAACTCCCCAATTTTCAAGCCTTTTCGATTCCAATCACCATTCTCACTCGCCAGATCTGAAGCAACGAGATAAGATCATCCACGATAGCTAGTATTTTTCTCCAATTCATCTTTGTCCTTCCTTGATCTCACGCTTTCATTTTCATTTCTCAACCTTCTCCGATTGTTTGATTATCGTAACAAAATTATCGTTGAATTCACTAAATATCTTTAATTGTTATGGAGAATTTGAATCGTTGAAATTTTTTTTTCTTCTTCCAGGGGATGGCGGATGAGAAAGAAGTTGGGGAAGGTGAGAAGAAAGAGATGAGTGCAACTACTGGCGCTGGGAATGGAAAGAAGAAGCGCAAGGGATTCTTTTCCCGAATTTGGAATGGAATATTTAGGTTACACGGCGATGATTTTGAGAAGAGGTTGCAATACATTTCTAAAGAGGAAGCTGCAGTTATTGCTAGAATGACACGGAGATCCCGATCCTGGAGGCAATTTTCCCGCCATCTTATTGTATTCTCTATCATATTTGAGGTGTGGTAATGGTTAATTATACTTTGTTATCAACATTTGTTGTCAATCATTAATTAATGACATTTCATTATGAGATTGACGTGTATTTTGACCTTTAAATGTGATATAATTTTCAGTTGTTTCTCTTTGCCAACGTGAATATTAAAAGGAATTAAAATTTTTAGCTTCTCTACCATCCAATATGTTGTGTTACGGTGAATTTTTTTTCTGGGAGAATTAGGACCAAATAATCAGTCAGTGATTATTAAGTTCAGTTTTTATTAAGTCGTTTTGATTGAATAGCCAACTAAGTTGTTACTTGGTCTCTAATGTGTGTAAATAAGTTGCTCTCATGGTCCTACTGTAAGTGCTTATATATATATATATAGTAATTGAAAAAAAAAAGGAATTTTGCTTAAAATAGTTTCAACTTTCAGGTCGTTGCTGTAGGTTATGCTATTATGACGACAAGATCAATGGATATGAGTTGGAAAATGAGGGCAATCCGGGTTTTACCAATGTTTCTTGTGCCTGCACTGGCGTCTGCTGCTTATTCCGCATTTATCAGCTTCACAAGGATGTGTAAGTGTCATAAGCTTTACAATTAAAATACACTATTTGCAGAAGCTGTGCTTTTTTTTTAATTTCCATTTTTAATAACGATGCTTTATGTGTATATTGTGTGTTTTACTATGATTGAGGTTACTTAAGTATTACTCAATCTGCAGTTGTCATTGATGTCGATGGAATTATAACTTATATTTTGCAATTCTCAAAATTGATGTTGGTCCTGTTTTATGATATGGTTTACAATTGAAAAGGGTTTTGAATGTATCTCTATCATTAGAATTTCTACCATTTGCCTTATTTTTTGCCCAACAAGTTGTGATGGAAAAGTTTCAAAAGTGAGTTTTAAGCCAATCAACTCCTGTAAACAATGCCTTCAATAATTGATAGAGCCAATGGAGAAGTCTATAGTTTAGTAATCTGTTGAATGAATGCCTTTTATGAATGGATTTCTTCATGCTGTCAATTTTATAGCTTCAGTGCCGCCTGCAAATGCTGATATAAATGCTTGATTACGGTAGTCTTTAAAATTCATTAGAAGCTGCTAAAGTTCATGCAATCATGTTCAAACAGCTCTAATGAAATTTATGTGTGATAAATATGCCATAAGAAACAGCATTTGATATTAATAAAAAAGTAATTTCTTGCCATCAATAATAAGTTATAAAAGCAATGCTTCATAGTTCTAATGATTTTGACATTGGATTCTAATTTAATGATGCAGTTAGAATTTTACATGTTCCCTTCGAAAATTTTTAATTACGATGCATGATTTTATAGGTGATCGCAGGGACCAGAAAATTCTTGAAAATCTTCGAGCTGAAAGGCAAGCAAAAATTGATGAGCTCAAAGAAAAGACAAATTATTACACTACACAACAGCTCATTCAGGTGATTGTTTGAACCAGTGCTTGTTACATGGTTTTCAACATCACCTTTTCTTCATCCTGCTCGGAGGGCACAAAAACTTTTTTTGGGGGGGGGGGGGGAAGGAGAAACGTAACAGAGTTTGATGACATAGCTCCTAATTCTTGATTATATTGAATTTTTTTAATCCATGACATGCATAATCCCATGCTTCTATTTTGTGAATTTTCCCCACGACTACTGTAATCAAAGTTCCTTTATTCATTGATTTTAAGTGGTTAAGCCTGTGTATGTGCTTTAAATTGTATTACCAATGAGTAGATCTTGATTTTATCTGTTTGCAATTGCTTTAATATTATTGTGTATTGTGCTTGTGATCTACTCAGAGATATGACCCAGACCCAGCCGCTAAAGCAGCTGCTGCAACTGTTTTGGCATCCAAGTTGGGTGCAGATTCTGGTTTGAAAGTGTATGTGGGAGATGAATCCAATCCCAGTGCTCCAATAGGGAAGAGCAATGACGTTGAACTTGTGCAGTCCACTGGACTTAGAAATCGGAAACCAATTCAATCTAGATCTACTAGTCCAGGGACAAATACACCGGATTTTGTTGATCAACAATTGGTTGGTTCGGGGGGAATGTATCAAAGTCAGACTTCTGAACATGATCAGCTTGTTGTTGAACATCACCAACCCCAAAATTCAACCACACAAGATGGAGGATGGATTGCACGAATTGCAGCTTTGCTTGTGGGTGAGGATCCAACACAGTCATATGCTCTAATATGCGGTAACTGCCATATGCATAACGGTAAGGGGTCTAGATTTGACGTTTTATGCTTTGGTCCTTTTGCATTTATTGCAGAAATAGTAATAATCGTACTAGTGCTAGTTTATTTTTTTTCCTTCTATTCATCAATGTTAATGGATGAATACAATTTCCAGGTCTAGCACGGAAGGAGGATTTCCCGTTTATCACATACTACTGCCCACATTGTCATGCATTGAACAAACCAAAGCATATGGATGAACGAATCTCTGGTCTTACTTCCCCAAATACAGGATCTGACAATGGTGAGACAGTTAAAAGTGCAACAGCATCTGTAGCAGAGAGTGTAATCACAAGCAGTAGTCCCAAAAATGCTACTAGCCCGGAGATTGAGGAAGTATCAGAAAGTGCGAGTTTGGAGCAGAAAACTGAGTAAAAGGGCAGCCTTTTTTGGTGATTGAACTGTTGGAATGACATGTTTTGCTCCTTGTTCAGGGCACAAACTGACTATAAGGGGAGGAACTTTGCAATTGATTTCCTTGGTTGACTTTGCAACAGGAAGAGTGCTGAAATACTTTATTACATCTTGTGATTTGTGATACATAGATTACACGTATTCCTTGTGAGTTACGGCAATTTTGCCTCTCTTTTTAATTTTTTGTCATACTATATTGTGTCATTGTTCTAGTTTTCAAACTTGGATTGTACCTGAAAGAAATTTTGAAACCTGGATTTATATCCATTTTGTTTAATGGGTTTAAATGACATGCTAATGCCATCCCAACCTTGAACCCATTGGCCATAACTTCAATCTAGCTGATTGGAACTCCTTGGTCCAGTGTCCAGACTGTTTCTGGTATTTTTGTATATACTGTATCCGCAATAATTATTCATTTTACGAAAGTATTAATATAAAATTTCTCTAATGGTGTAGCATCAAATGTGAACTGTTATACATATCTTTTATGCATTTTAGCTCCGGTGAATAACTATTTAGCTATCCTTTTCGTCATACTCACCTGTTTTCAGATTGAGTATTTGTTTACTTGATTCGTTTTTTCTGCAGTAAGAAACTAGTTATATATCTTGAAATATTTTATCAATAATTCATTTATTATTTTATAAAATATAAATAAAAACAATAAAATTGATATTTTAAAATAATGTATTTATTATTTAATAATTGTTTAACTAGTAGTAATATCTTAACATTGTAGTTAATTGTTTTTTTTTTTTCAGTATCCAAAGCTTGCTGTATCATTAATTAATTATCTGATTTTTATTAATCATTGGCCTAAAAATAAATAGAACTGAAGGAATGTTTGGTATGCATATTAAGATAAGATTGATTGAAATAAAGCGAACTATCGTGAAATTATGGATGTGTTTAGTAATACCTTTTAGCAGCTAAAAGCATGTTTTATTAGTTAAAAATTGTTTAAGTAAAATAGTAATATTTAATGAAGCACTTTTTAATACTTGTTTTATTTTTATTCTTGATATCTTTTACTATTTGTTGTTTATCCATTTATTTTTATGATAATCAAAATAATATAAATTCATTTGAATTGACCTGTGAATGATGAAGATTCTAAAATAGAAATAAATTACATTAATATCAAATAGGACTAAATTAAAGAAATAAGACTTCTAAAATTAAGAAAAAAAAGCAATTAAAATAAATAATTAAAATAAAAATACATAATATTTACTGTTCATAATTCATAATTTAAAAATTAATCTAACTCTATATTTATTAAGATAATGATGATAATAATTTTTATTATCATAATAATCTTAACATTTAATTTTTATATAAAAATATACTTTTACTTTAGCATAATGTATCAAATTTTAAAATTTAAAATAAATTAAGATTAAAAAAAGTACTCAAAATAAATAAGTTATAAATAAAAAATGTTCAGTTATTAATAATAAAAGACACATAGCTTAGTAAGGATAAAAAAATTCTCTTAAAAAATTATTAAAAAGATGAATGATGCTCTAATTTAAAATTTTAAAATTGTTTGACTCGAACATAATTTACAGATAATATATATATAAATTTTTTATGTTTGTACAACATTGTATGTGATAAAAAAAATTATATATAATAATTTTTTATTAAAAATTATATAAATTAATACAATTTAATATATTAATATTATTAAATATTATCTTTAAGAAAAAATATTTTATATAATTTTTTATTATGCCCATTCACAACGTTGGCATTAGGAAAATAGAAAGAGTATAGAAAATAAAATAGGGATCACTCCTCTAAGTTTTTCCTTTTCACACAGTAAAAGTTCATGTGTAACATATCTAAATGTCTTTCCCTTACATCTTCATTGTATTTATTTACCTCACAGATCCCCTCTAACTAACTAATCCCTTCAACTAACTAAATACTATAACTAACTTTCCTTTCTTCTCTCTTAACTCCTAATAATACCACTTGAATTTTAACCTTGTTCTCAAGGTTGAAATTATGGATATAGTACTTCCAAAGTTCTGTTTTAGGCGCACAAAACAGGGGATGTGGGATGTTGAGCTTTGCTGAACATGGTGCTATAACACAAAATGAGATCTTTTTCAAATTATTGGGCCTGAAAACCTCTTGTACTATGATAAAGTGTGGGCCCACATGTGCCCCAAAGGTGAGCCCTTGAAACAAATCTTCCTCCTTATATCTCCTCCCTAGCCCTAGTGAATTGGGCGTGGTTCATTAATACCACTCTGTGAAGCCTATTGTTGTGACCAATTTGGGTTTGGCCCATTTGGTCAAGAGCGAGACTGGCTTTGCAAAATGTCCACTCAGCTTCCCCCTTTTCTGTATGCAAGATCATCTGGTGGCATAGGTGGGGGTGGGGCATAGTCACCTTTTGATTCTGTGAACCCTATTGATGTATGAAGATTTTGATTCTGCTGATTTGCAGTGTTAACTAGCTGAGCAGATTTTTTGAAACCCACAGTTGTTCCATATTTTGTTCCAAAGCACATTCCATGAGCACTTGGTTCCAATTGTTTGAAAAAAAAATTCCAAGTGACTTCTTTTCTAGATTCTACATTTAAATAAGCATTCCTTGAAGTGGATTTCAAGTTGGAGTAATAATGATGATGATAGGGGGACAAATCAGTTACTTTCCCATTGTCATAGGAGAACATTAGTTAGTTAGGTGTTACCTTCTCATCAATAATAATCTGATTGCTATAACTGATAGCACAGCATCATGATGTCTAAATATTTGTTCATGAATCTTATCAATGATAGTTGTCCTCCCAGATTGTCAAAGAAAACCAGATACTGCATAAAGGTGATAGGAAAATCGATGCTGAAAATGAATGTGCGGCCCTCGCGGATGTTAAAATATTTGCTGGAGATCAAATTATTGAAATTAGAGATATTGCCGGTAAGCTATTTGATAGTCCCATATTGGGAATAGTGGGAATGGCAATGTGGTTTGACACATTATTATGTTATTGCAGTAAGCTATATAGGCAACATGCAAATATGTTTATCTTCTAGTAATTTAAGACCATTAAGTCAAAAGGATTTTATTCACCTTTGCAGATGAGCTTTGCAATGATAAAATGGATCTGCAGCATACTGAGGAAGGGATCCGTGGAACACTTCTCACAGCGAATGTTTCATCCCGGTCGTTTAAAAACAACACTTTCTGTAACATTTTTTTGTTGGTATATATATATATATATATATATAAAGGAAAGTCAGTTGAATACTTGTTCGGTACAATATAACCGTTTAAATTCGCGTGCCTGGTGCATCTATTCTTTTGAGCGCCATTTTGTCAAACAAGGCCAAGATATAGGCAAATTTTGGGATGTATTTGTGAAATTGTAACTTTTGGAACTCCCATGTGGCATATCTTTAGAAGATAATTTAAAGTCATGAATGACAGGGACAGGGACCAACGACCGGAAAACAAATTGAATTAAAAAAAATAGATATTTGTGTATGAAGGCAACATTATGAGAACAAAAAATCATCCTATTTTGTTTACTTATTATATTTCTTAGCTATCTGAAATCCATATATTCAGTGGAGTAGATTATGATTTGAGGTAAAAAATCTAGAAAAACATTTTTAATGTTTAATTGAATCATAGTTATCTTTTTTGCTTTTCAAATTTGTTACACTTCAAGCTATTCTCTGTGTAACCAAAAATATATTTATTCGATCGTCGTCATGAAAATCAAACCTCTTATCTCTAGCTTGCACATTTTTTTACATTTTCATCCGTCACCCTTTCATCTTTTCTACTTTATTAAGTTGACTCTGTTGACACTGCAATTTTGTTTTGGCTCATCAAACCACCAGACCTCCGGAAGGGAGAAAACATGTCAAAATTAAAGAGATTTATGGAGGAAGAGGACACTATAACAGTAAAGGAGAAAAGAAAAAGTAAATAACAGGAAACCGTGTATATAAATCTTTCTACAATCCCGTATAAATCGATGCCAAACCACACTCCCATATTTCAGCATTTTACTTCTATTATTATTATTATTATTATTATTATCTTAATTTGTATATAAAAATATACTTTTACTTTAGCATAATATATC
Organism: Abrus precatorius; assembly: GCF_003935025.1. Lineage (NCBI taxonomy): Eukaryota > Viridiplantae > Streptophyta > Magnoliopsida > Fabales > Fabaceae > Abrus > Abrus precatorius. The sequence continues at coordinate 16,365,851 of NW_020874384.1, forward strand.
AAATTTTAAAATTTAAATTAAATTAAGATTAAAAACAGTACTCAAAATAAATAAGTTATAGATAAAAAATGTTCAGTTATTAATGATAAAAGACACATAACTTAGTAAAGATAAACAAAAATCTCTTAAAAAATTTTATTATTAAAAAATTAATACTCGTGTTTACAATATAGAAATTGATGAATTTAAATAAATAATTTTAATAAAAATTTACTAAAAAATGAATGATACTCTAATTTAAAATTAATTAATTATCTAATATAATTTATAGATAATATATATATATATATATATATATAATTTTTTAAATTTGTACAACATTGTAAGTGATAATAATTTTTTATTAATACAATTTGATATATTAATACTATTAGATATTATTTTTTATAAAAATATTTTATATAATTTTTTATTATGCACAACGTTGTACTTACAAAAATTAAATACATATTTATTTTATTTTTTAAAAAGATGAATGAATGTTTCAAACTTACATGCAACTTATACTATCTAAGTCTTGACCTATGTTTTGGCTTGTCTTTTTCTTAATTACACTAGTCCAGCTTTTCACGGTGATCTAAATTTCATCCTTTACATGTATGATAATATATTTTACTAATAATAGGCATTTTTTATTTATGTATTATTGTATAATTAATAATTAATTTTTTTATTATATCATTAGTGTGTATAACAATTTTATTTAAAATTTTGTTAAAAATTTTACACTTTTTTACATAATTAAACACTATTTTAATTGTAATAAATTTTAGGAAATGTTTATTTTTAATAAAAAATAATTATTTTTTATTTATATATTGCATTTTTAATCCTTATATCCAAATATAGTCTCTTTAGTTACTCCCTTTTAATTTTTTTATTTTCAATTATACAAATTATTTTTTATTTCTTAAAATTTTATTCATGAAAATAGTAAAAAATATATAAATAAAAGGTATTATGTTTTAAATAAAATATAATAGAAAATTTTTAATTTTTATTTAATTATTATATATTTACAAATTTGTATAAATATAATAATATATTATTATAATTTTTTAATTATTAAATAAATGTTAAACTAAGGACTTAATTTAAGATCATTAAAAAAATTAAATATAAACCATTAAAATTAAAGAGATAATTAAATTATTAAAATAAAAGTATACTTTTTTTAAAGTTATTTTTTAAAATATAGTACAATTAATGATAATGTAAAGGAGAAAAAAAGTGACATGTAGGGGTAGCCTCTGGCACAGGAGCTGAGTCCTCTGACTCAAACTTGACCCATCCATTCCCATTCCTCCCTCTTAGTTCTGACATAACATTTCCCATCCAAACCCAACAAAGCTTTGTCTTCTTTTCTTCTCTCTCTTTCCCCAATCAGAGTCTCTCTTTCTCTGAAAGGTAATTATGTAAATTCTTTAAATTCAGTTAATTTGGATGAAAGTAAAAACTAAAAATAAAATAAAATATTATTATTATTTTCGTCCGGAATCCGAAGTGTTTCTTTCTTGATCTTGCAGTTGAAATCAGCTTCATTCTTTCTCTTGTCTTCCAGGTAACAGCACTACAACAAATTATCATTCGTTTTAAAGACCTCCTGCTAATGATGTTTTTCGATTCTGATTAATATTTGAAACATTCGCGTATTTCTCATTTCTCCATGGGTTCACGGTCTTGGAGCTAGAAAGAAAAATTCTAGGGTTCTCTTCGGCTCTGTCCTTGTTTTGTCTAATTTTATTCATGCCTTTCCTGCTGTGCAATGATAGCCTCAAGGCGAGTTACTGTAATGTGCATGCGAAGATGGAACCGAAGACAGCCACTACTTCATAGAAATGTTTCTCGGAAATATTTTCTTTCTTGATTATTTTATTCAATGCGTTCTGTGCAATTATAGTCTTTAATATTGAGTTACATTGCAAGCATACTATGGTGTTCATTTTTTATGATTCTTTCAAAAATTTTATATGGGTATGGAATTGTTAAATTGACAGTTTTCAGATTTCTTCCCAAGAAAGTGACGTTATTATGCTATTCTCAGGGCTAGGTTATATACTTGTATTATTATAGAATGAGTAGACCAACAACACGAAGTAAAAACAAAAGACAGAGACAAGGGGAAGATGGCATCGGCACTGGTGAAATATGGAGGTACCTACTGATGTTTGATTTTTAGTTTGTGAAATGAAATGAAATATATTACTCATAACTTTTTAGCTTATCGATTGTTTTGAATGTGTTTTGTATAGGAAAATTCACAATACAGGTTTGGTAACTGAGGATGATATGAATCAATTATATATGATTTGGAAGCCGGTTTGTTCAGGTTGTCGTCTCAATACCAAAGATAACCCAAATTGCTTCTGTGCATTGGTTCCACCTCCAAATGGAGCCAGGAAGTCTGGCTTGTGGCAAAAGATGTCAGATTTTGTTGAAAGTCTTGGTCATGACCCAACCAAGGATCTTCGTGCTTCTGCCAATTCTCCTGCAGGTCTCACAAATCTTGGTGCAACATGCTATGCCAACAGTATACTCCAGTGCTTGTACATGAATAAATCTTTTCGAGAAGGCATATTTTCTGTAGAACCAGGTGTTTTACAACAACAGCCAGTGCTAGATCAGCTGGCTCGGCTTTTTGTGCAGTTGCATGTTAGTAAAATGGCTTTCATAGACTCTTCTCCATTTGTAAAAACTCTGGAATTAGATAATGGAGTTCAGCAGGATAGCCATGAGTTCCTGACATTGCTTCTCTCATTGCTTGAGCGTTGCCTGAGATATTCCCAAGTTCCTAAGGCAAGAACAATAGTTCAAGACCTATTCCGGGGAAGTGTGTCTCATGTGACGACGTAAGGATCATTGAATCTGAGTAACTTATCTACTAATTAACCATTATGTTTTTGCTTGTAATAATATTTTTTGGTAGCCTGTTATATATTTGCTAGATATCCTATAATTTTCTGCCTTGTAATTTTTTCCTCCTGCTGCTACCAACTAAATTATGAAAGGAAAACATTAAAAAGGATCATAAATGATGCAAATGTTGCTATTATCAGGAAGACTATTTTTATTCTTCCTCTGACTCTCTTCTTGTACCAACATGCACTTTACATATTTAATTCTTTGAGTAGCATTTATTGTTTATTATATGATTCATGGCACTGGATTTTTTCATACCTGGTTTGAACTTGAAGTAACTCAGGTAATTTATGTATTGATGATCTCAAATATTGTCTTTATATAATCTACTTTCATATTAGACGAATGTGACCAGTAGTGGTTATGTTTACGAGTTATGACTATGACAACTACATATTTATTTTAATTTAATGACTTATTACAGGTGCTCGCAGTGTGGAAAAGCCTCTGAAGCTTCTTCCAAAATGGAAGATTTCTATGAGTTGGAATTAAATGTCAAGGGATTGAAGAGTTTAGATGAGAGTCTAGATGAATATCTCACCGTGGAAGAGCTTCAAGGAGACAATCAATATTTTTGCGAGTCATGTAGAACAAGAGTTGATGCTACACGCAGCATCAAGCTGTGTACATTGCCCAAAGTACTTAATTTTCAACTTAAACGTTATGTCTTCCTTCCAAAGGTATTGCAGTAGACTATATAAGTAATTTTCATCTTTCTAGTTATTATTGTGATCATTGTTCAACTAAGTGACATGCATTTTTCCTTTTTTTTTTTTTTGTTTCATTGTCATTTTTATGCATATAAGAGGACAGTAATTTAATTAAATAAAAAAAAGAAATAAGTAGCAGGCAAAGAAGGATAAGAATTCTGAAAAATAAAATGCCTCATGAAGAAAAAAATTGCTGTAATGAAAAGTCATGTTTCTCTTTTTCTTAAAAAATCCCTCAAATGTGTTTCTCACCATTTACAAACACTCTATTTCTAAATGGTTTTAGAGAAGAAGTGATTCAAGAACCTTGATCAGTTCTTGTTGTTCCAATAATGCTTTTTTGTATAAGTTGGTTTCTTTCAGTAAGATATCTTATCCTTTGCTCTTGTACATGTCTTGTTCTCTTCTCTAATAAAATTTCATCCTTATTAAAAACAAGAAAAGACCTAGAATAGTTTTCTCTGATAATCATATAATGTTTGATTTCGTTTGCAAAACCAATATGGTTCTTGATAAGTTTAGTGGTTTAATATTGTGAACTTCTTGAAAATTTTTGAAGATTGATTGTTAGGATCCAATTAAAGAGTATAGGAATTAAGTTTGGGATTTAAAGTATGGGATTTTAATATGGGCTTTATAAGATGTTGAATTATCTGACTACAATAGCTAATTTTTGTAGTGTGATTCTTTTAAAGATTCTTATCAATTAGTATCAAAGCATTTAGGATTCAATTTCAAAGTATGAGACATGAGTCTTTCATAGGAAGTATGAACTTCTAGTGTAGGATTTATAAGATTTGGGGCTCTCCAACTGGAATGGCTAGCTTTTGTAGCGTGGTCCTTTTGAGGTTCTTATCATTAATTTAATCTATCATAGTAGTTACATGTTTTTTCTTTTAGGAAAATTACACTCTTCTGTCTGAGAGATTCTTAAATTACATTGCTTTTCTCATTATTTTGAAAAGTTAAACTCATTCCTTGAGATTATTATGTACTGTCAATTTTTTGACTTTAGAAGATGAAATGAAGATTTTAGGTGAAGTTCCAAAGCATGAAGGTGTTAAAAAAATTAGTTCATATTGTAAATTCTTTAAGTTTATGCTAGGGTAGTCAAAAATAATTGTCATTGACATTGAGAGTTTGATAGGAGAGGAAAAATGCCCTAGGGAGGCTCATTCATTGTTTGCTTACCACTGCTAAGAGATTCATATACATTGAGATGAATGTTGCAATTTCTCATCTCTCAGGAAAGGGAACACTGTCCTTATTTCTTTCTTAGGATAGTGACTGTGTAAGGGTGGTTTTCTACATATGGTGTAAAGTTTTATCTTCTGTACCACTCAATTGCATTCTGACAGTGTATTTATTTATCTGTTTGTGTTGGCAGACTACAACAAAGAAGAAAATTACTTCTGCCTTTTCATTTCCTGCTGAACTTGATATGCGGCATAGAATGTCTGAGTTGTCTCAGTTTGATTTGGTATATGACTTGTCAGCTGTACTGATTCACAAGGGAACTGGTGTTAATAGTGGTCATTACATTGCTCACATCAAGGATGTAAACACAGGACAATGGTGGGAATTTGATGACGAGCACGTTACTAATTTGGGTCGTCATCCATTTGGCGAAGCATCTTCATGTTCTACTACTAAATCCATAAAGACTGATGCAATTAATTTTGATTGCTCTGAAGCAAGGATAGCTGACAGTAACAGTAATGGTTTAAATACCACACATTCACAATCCTCACTTGTGGAGACATTTTCTTCTAGCGATGCATACATGTTGATGTACCATCTTAAACATACAAAAAATGCAGCTGAAAGTGGGGGTATAATTTGTGCTAACCATCAGGAAAGAGAGGGTGTTGCAGTTGCTGTGCTAGATGGTGCTCCTCTTCCTTTCCATCTTTATGATGAGATTCAAAATTTCAATGCCTCATATGTTGATGCTTGTCAGCAGTACAATAATAGGAAAGAGTTAGAGTTGAATCGTATTAGTGAAAGGAGACAGGAGGTTCGATCTATTTTAGCTGAAGCTCCTGTTCAACCATTGGAGCAACCATTTTATTGGATTTCTAGTGACTGGCTCCGCCAGTGGGCCGACAACATTATTCCAACGTTAGTTCATAGTTTTTATGGTATTATATTGGTCATGAACACCTTTTTTTTTTTGTTTTAATAACGTTTGGCTAAATTATTTTTTTGTCATAGGTTGAGGTTCCTTTCTGTCAATTATTGAGGTAGGACTAATTGATTTATTTTATTGGGAACTTAATTTGCAATGTCTATGCAGTTCTCTTGACAACACATCTATCCAATGCTCACATGGGAAAATTCCAGTTTCAAAGGTTACCTCGATGAAGCGATTGTCTGCTAAAGCATGGGATAAGTTGTTTTCCAAGGTAACTTTTGTTAGTCTGCTGTTATATTTTTCTTGGACTGTTAATTGTTTACTTGTAGGTTGTGGCATGATGTGCCATTCATTGATTATGGAGTTCTCTTAAATCTCCATATTTACCCTTGTCTGAATGAATTACTGTGTCTGATAGAAATGACAGGAAGTGCATACTCTTCTGTGAGGTTTTGATGCTGTGATTTTGTTATGGTTTATTTTTATATCTCCCCACAAATTATTGTTCCTCAATTGCAACTTTCCTATTTCAGCGCTGACTATTTTGCTGTTACGTATCATTATATCAATGACATGTTCCCTTTATTAACTTGTGAAATTCAGTATGGTGGGGGCCCAGCACTCTCTCATCATGACCACTGTATGGATTGCTTGATTCATGGGGCTAAGACAGTGGTGTCAGCTGACTCCTACCGGGATAGAAGAGAATCAATGAAGTCACTTGCACGGGATATTCTAGATGGAAACTGTCTTGATGGAAAGTATTACATATCCAGACCGTGGTATGGTAACAATTTTTCTCTCCTCTCTTGTGCCATTCATGCTGCCATAGAAAGGGGATGGGGGGCTTGTGGACAGTGTTCTATTTCATGCATTTTTTAAACTGTAGTTATCTGGATTGCTTTGTTGTTAAGAAATCTATGAACTGTTTAAATTAGCTCTATTTTTTCTTCACTATACTATAAAGAAAACTACAGGCAAAACAATTAAGGATTTAGAGGTCATTAATTTATCTACAGATAATTTTCAATTGAACATTAATGTGTCATATAATCCATGTAAATGACCTAACCACCTAGTAGGAAAAGGTTTGGTTTTTTTTCCTTCATTATACTATTATGATGGTTTAAAAGCAATGCTTTAGAGCCTGTGATGCTGAGGACCATGCTTCTGTAGGTTGCAGCAGTGGTGGAAAAGAAAAGTCCTTGATGCTCCATCTGAAGCTGATGCTGGGCCAACAGCAGCCATTAGTTGTCCACATGGGCAACTTATGCCTGAGCAAGCTCCTGGAGCTAAGCGGGTGCTTATTCCTGAGAGTTTTTGGCTCTTCTTATATGAAGATGCTGTTTCTGTAAACCCTGATGATCCTTTGGGTGGCCCAACTTTTTCTTCAGATTCTGGAGAGTGTTCCCAATGCAGTAATGAATTATCTGAAGTAGCATGCTTGGAGGACTCCTTGAGGTTATCTCATTTGTTCTTTGCTAGCAATATAGAGCTTATATTGACAAATTTTAAAGTGACTTCTGTGTTTATGCTGCAGATTAGTTAAACAAAGGCAACGTCAGAATCATGAGAAATTATTCCAGGCAAAAAATATGCCGCTCTCTCTGCATTGCAAGTATTTCTTGGTGCCTTCTTTGTGGATTTCAAAATGGAGAAATTACATTAGTCCAACCCTGAAGAATTCAGAAAAACCTGAAAGTTTAGATGGGGTAATTAATTCACTTATGTGTGAAAAGGTACATGGTTACTTCCCCTTGATATTCTATCATTTTGCACCTTATTCCTCTGTATGCATCTAGTTTGCTTAAGTTACTAGTTAATATGATTTTGACTGGTGTTTGGTTACATTTGAGTGAAATTTGTGTGTGCAACTGTTATGAGAAGACTTATTGCTAAAAGGTATCCTATCCAACATGTGATAGGGACTTTTGTAGCAGAGATTACTCTTCAACTGATGGAGTGATTGGGTCTGCACATTTATAACCTTTTCATTCTTTCTAATTTAATCCTTGGGAAACTTTTATGATGAATTTAGTATTTTTGCTATGTACCAGCACTCACAACTTGTTGAAAGACCACCCGAATTGGTTTTCAGACGCGGTGCTATAATTCAGAGAGAGTCTTCTGTAAGTTAGTTAAGAAAAAAAAAAATATTTTATTTTCTATACCTTTTTTCATGAACTTTTATGTTATTTTCTTATTTCCATCAAACTGAATTCACCCTTTTTAGTATGCTTCGAATCCCTTTATAAATTTAAACAAATAAATTATTAATTATTGTCATCTGTTTGCTCTTTCAATTGGTTTCTTCCCCTTTTTTCACATTTCAATGGGGGTAAATTTTAGTTACTTTTTATGTTTAATTTCTTGACTCAATCTTACTTCCATTTATTCTGTGAATTCTAGGTAGGTGGCTTAACCATCATATCTGAGAATGATTGGAAATGCTTCTGTGAAGAATGGGGTGGTATTGAGACTGAAGGAATATCTGCAACAATTGATCATGTTAATAATTCTGAGAAAGTTTTGACTGGATCTGGTGAAGAGATGCTAATGGGTGAGGATCAGTTAGGCACGGGGGATAAAATGAATAATGAAAATGGGACTGGACAAATTTTAATTAGGACTTGTCCTGAGGTAATTCAAAACCTTGCCTTACTCTGTTGGCTATGCTATGTTGCTGGTCCCAATCCTACTTTTCTTTCTCTTTAGTCTTTTAGAAAATAAATCTTATGTTAGATTTTAACATACATACATTGGACTTTAGTTTTAAAAGCCATGTGTTTTTCCTATTTTTCCTGTGCTAGCTCCATAGCTGCTTTCAGCACATTCATAGCACAATAACTCTTGTCTGAGAAAATTTCAGTGGTGTAGCTGCTGGTGAATGAATGCACCAGATGTTGAAAAGGGGATTCTGGAGTTGTTCATCTCACTTGACTGACAAAAGATTCTTTAGTTTACAATGTAACTGAAGTTTGAAAAATTATCTATATTTTATTCATCTGACTAATTATTATTATTATTATCCCCTCTACCACATTCTTTCCCACAGTTCTATTATAGACATGATTCATAGTGTTTTGTTGTTGTGTTTAGTTCAATCAAATATTCTTGTGGAATATTATCTTTCTTTTATCGGGTAATATATTTATTATAACCTTTATTTGAATTATAATTTTTTTCTCTCAATTTGCAGGTTTGTGAAAGTTGCATTGGAGAAAGAGAAAGCTGTGAGCTAATGCAGAAACTTAACTATTGCAATGAGGACATATGTGTAATTCTTGTTCGTGGCAAGGAGGTACCTAGATCAATCTTGGAGGCTTCAAAGGGAATCATTGAAACAGATCGACGGGTTTCCAAGCGCTCCCGAAAGACGAAAAATGGGAGTTCAATTAGTCTGAAAGTTTCTGCTTCAACATCTCTATATCAGCTGAAAATGATGATATGGGAATCCTTTGGGGTAAGCCTAGTCTATGTATGCATATACTTCAATTCAGTTTAAACGTTGTGCATAAGCACATGGTAACAATGTCTATGGAGTCACCCTAACACTTATGCTTGCATTCATAATAATAATAATAATAATAAAATTTGTTAATAATCAATTGCAAGGTTATGTTTTAGTGTGAGGTTTATAAGGCCTTAAGATTTCCAGCTATAACAGTTAGCTTTTTGTGGTATGATTGAATCCAAGTTCTTATCAATGGTACCAAAATCTTTCACGATGTATTTTGGTTGCAAATGAGCAGCACATTGACAATGTAGTGTTTGTCCGAAACTAGTTTAGGGGTTAGTGTATAACTAGCTCACATGAGTGTAGAGACTGCAAAGTGTGGTGGGATGTTAGGATCTAAATGCAAGTTATGAGATTCTAGCATGGATTTTGGAAGGCATTGGACTCTACAACTACAATGACTAACTTATGTGGTGTGGTTTTGCCATGTAAATAAAGTTACATACAACTTAGGATTGAGTTTTAGCAATGAAAATTAAAATTCCAATAAGATTTAAAGGGGTCTGTTTTTTTATTCCTAAATCTATCTTTATGATAGATTTGTTTCGACAGGTGATGATGTGGAAGTTATGCCCAGTCATTGATATATTTGCATCATCACTACTTAACTGAATAAAACTAATGGTAGGGACTGAAAACATGTATTTTCATAAAGATAGGGACCAAGTGTTTATAAATCCAAGAATAGAAATGAGAAAGAAATGAAAATCCTTATTGAAATGAATGGACAAAATAGAAAATAAATGAGAGATCTCTCCTCCAAGGGTTTCCATTTCACAAATAGGAAAAGTTCAATTTACATATGATAACAGATCTAAATGTCTTTCCCTTACATCTTCATTGTATTTATTTACCTCAGATCCCCTCTAACTAACTAATCCCTTCAACTAACTAAATACCATAACTAACTTTTCCTTTCTTCTCTCTTAACTCCTAATAATACCACTCTTGAATTTTAACCTTGTTCTCAAGGTTGGAATTATGGATATAGTACTTCCAAAGCTCTGTCTTAGGCGCAAAAAACAGGGGATGTGGGATGTTGAGCTTTGCTGAACATGGTGCTATAACAAAAAATGAGATCTTTGCAAATTATTGGACCTGAAAACCTCTTGTACCAAGATAAAGTGTGGGCCCACATGTGCCCCAAAGGTGAGCCCTTGAAACAAATCTTCCTCCTTTTACCTCCTCCCTTGCCCTAGTGAATTGGGCGGGTTCATTAATACCACTCTGTGAACCCTATTGTTGTGACCAATTTTGGTTTGGCCCATTTGGTCTAGAGTGAGACTGACTCTGCAAAATGTCCACTCAGCTTCTCTCTTTTCTGTATGCAAGATCATCTGGTGGCATAGGTGGTGGTGGGGCATAGTCAGCTTTTTATTGTGTGAACCCTATTGATGTATGAAGATTTTGATTCTGCTGATTTGGCAGTGTTAACTGGCTGACCAGATTTTTTGAAACCCACAGTTGTTCCATATTTTGTTCCAAAGAACTAGTGGGTGAACATTCCATGAGCACTTGGTTCCAATTGTTTAAAAAAAAATTCCAAGTGACTTCTTTTTTAGATTTTACATTCAAATAAGCATTCATTGAAGTGGATTTTAAGATGGAGTAATGATGATGATGGGGGACAAATCAGTTACTTTTCCATTGTCATAGGAGAACATTAGTTAGCTAGGTGTTACCTTCTCATCAATAATAATCAGCGATTGCTGTAACTGATAGCACAGCATCATGATACCTAGATATTTGTTCATGAATCTTATCAATGATAGTTGTCCTCCAGGTTGTCAAGGAAAACCAGATTCTGCATAAAGGTGATAGGACAATTGATGCTGAAAATGAATGTGCTACCCTTGCGGATGTTAACATATTTGCTGGAGATCAAATTATTGTGAGGGACTCAGAGATTCATGAAAATCGAGATATTGCCGGTAAGCTATTTGATAGTCCCATAATGGGCATGGCAATGTGGTTTGACACATTATTATGTTATTGCATTAAGCGATATAGGAAACATGCAAATATGTTTATCTTTTAGTAATTTAAGACCATAAAGTCAAAAGGATTTTATTCATCTTTTGCAGATGAGCTTTGCAATGATAAAATGGATCTGCAGCATACTGAGGAAGGGTTCCGTGGAACACTTCTCACAGCAAATGTTTCATCCCAGGTCGTTTAAGAACTTCACTTTCTGTAACATCTTTTTGTTGGTGTATATATCTAAAGAAAAATCAGTTGAATACTTGTTCAGTACAGCCGTGTAAATTCACGTGCCTGGTGCATCTATTCTGTTGAGCGCCATTTTGTCAAACAATGCCAAGATAAAGGCAAATTTTGGGATGTATTTGTGAACTTGTAACTTTTGGAGCTCGCATGTGGCGTATCTTTAAAAGATAATTTAAAGTCATGAATGACGGGGGATTAACGACCGGAAAGTAAATTGAGAAAAAAAAATAGAGATTTATGTATGAAGGAAAATCATTTTATTTTGTATTAATTTACTTACGTTATTATATTTCTTAGTTATCATGAAATACATATATTCTATGGAGTAGATTATGATTTAAGATAGAAAATCAGTTATCTTTTTTCTTTTCAAATTTGTTACACTTCAGAGCTATTCTCATGTAACTAAAAATATATTTATTCAATCCTCGTCATCAAAATCAAACTTATCTCTAACTTGCACATTTTATTTACGTTATTAAGTTGACTGTTGACACTGCAATTGTGTTTTGGCATCAAATCAGAGCCAGCTATAAGACGACGATGCCAGCTAACCACAAGACTTTAAGAAGAGAGAAAACAAGTCACCAACTATAGAGGGGGAGGACACTAACAGTAAAGGAAAAAAGAAAAAGTAAATAATAAAACTAATAGCCTAAAGAAAGAATTCACCTACAATATAATACAAATTTCAGGAAACCGAATATAAATCTTCCTACATTCCCGTATAAATTGATGCCAGACCACACTCCCATATTTCATTTTTCAATATAAACTTGCATTTCACTTGTGCTTTGTTCTGTAATGTAAGAGAAAAAAAAAGATAAAGAAATAATGGCAAATTTAAGGATAGAATTAGAAAAATAATACTAGTACAGGGATTTAATTAGTTTTAAACACCAAATCGATTTTCTAAAAATTTATTGTTTGCTCAATTGTTTGGATTGATTTGGCCATTTAAAACGATTTGGATCAAGTCTTAAACGAGCCAATGTTATTGTACAACAAGATTTCCTAAATGAATTGAAATGAAGACCCACCAAGATGCTTGCTCCAAAACTTTGTGCTCAGCTGTACTCAGAATCTTGAAATATCAACAAAAGGCATTTTTGCTTTTCACTCTGGTTGCGGCAAAACTCAACTACTCGTCGCAAGACTGAAATTTTACAGGAAATGCAAGTCACTAAAGACCAACCCAGTATGAACGTCCATTAATGTTGTGAATTGGCGACGATGACGGAGATGTAACACTCCACTCGTACCAAACCTGTTTCAAATTACATCAGGAAAAGGAATCAACAATATTAAATGGAAACACAGATCATGGATGAAGACAAATTATGAAATGTTGAAGGTAGCAAATGGTATAAAATTAACCTTTGTAGGACCACAACAGCGCCAGAAATGTACTTCAAGTGTAGAACCAGGGTCCACACAAATAGGTGTCCTTAATGGGAAAAATATTGCAAACCTGCAGATTAAGGCCCAAAAGGAAGGGTTCAAATTCACTAATATTATCATTTCAAAAGACAGCAGGTCAGGGCAAAAAGATACAAGACAACTGCTCTGTTTTCCTTTTAAAAAGATATTTTATTAGCACTGACAAACAGCATAAAACACTGTTAACTGTCAGGCATCATCCTATTATAGGGTAGAATGTGTAAAAATAAATAAAATTCGTGAAATCTGATGCAATGTGCAAAACATCTTAATATCCATCTAGGAAAATCCTTCAATAACCATCTTGCAAAATAATATACAAAAGCCATAAATGGATTCTGATTCTAAAATAAATGCAGTGCTATCACAACAAATACCAAGTCATTCAAACAGCAATTACAAACCACCACCCACATGACAACAAATTACTAGAAATAATTTCCAGTTCGATGCAACAGAAAAAAATGTCAAATGGATAAAAACCAGGTCAAATTTACTTGATGTGTTTAGCCCATTTACTGCGGTCTCCAGGTGGTTGTAATGTCTTTTGCTACTCCAATAAAATTACTTCATATCCCAAAATAAAATAAAACATTTAAATCAATCTCAGTACCAACTGAACATGTTTGGTGTCGCTGTTGAAGGTTCAATTCCAAGATGAACATCCTTGTAAAGAGTTGCATCAAAGTAGCCAGCAAATCCTAAGATGGAGAGCACAAGGTCAGTCTCAAAAAGACAGACAAAGCTTTGGGGAATGTTATCAGCAAGCAATACCAACATCCTAAAACTACATAATAAGACTGCCCCACGAACTGTATATAGCAGAGGATGTCTATTAAACAATCCCAAAAATACCAAGTTTATCAAAATCAGTTCCATTCCCACAATGAAACGACTCACAATTAGTGAATACATTCTAAATACCAAATCAGCACACTTATCATGTAAAATTGAAAAAAAAATTTCACAAAGAAGAAATCTATTTGTCACTGATTTTCATTTTGAACTACCCCAACCAAAATACATCTACTTGGAATATATTAAGTGCCTCACCTTTATCTTCTCAATTCATCCTCTAGGATGAGTATTTAATATGCTTCTAACAATGTACTGGCAGCAATATAAATATCAATTTAGAACCTAACTCTCACCAAGTAATCAGCACCATGGTTTAGATTCAAATGGGTGTGATTACAACGCTGTCATCTAAGCTTCTAGGCAATAGGAAGTTTGTCTCACTCAAAGAATGGACTGCATTTTTCTGTCTTCTCACCCAAATCAAAAGATTTGGCCCATTGATCCTAGTGGAGCATTTTCTCCTTAGGGTATAACTTCTGTTTTAGGTACTAACAAAATACCCCCCAAAAAAATGACTTCTCAGATAAATCTAGGGATTTTTTCCGTCTTCCTCTCAATTCTCCAATGTTTGATTTCTATTTATTCAAATCCTTTCATCCTTGCCGGTGAGATGCAAATTTTTTCTTGACTTAATTTCTTATAGATCTTTTCACAACAATCTACAAATGTAGTAAACCTCATTTATATTATTTAAAAAGTATATTAGCATACTCATACCTATATTTTTTTTAAATTGTCACATCATACCCAAATTTGTACCAAATACCAGTACTGTACCATATCCATGCAACACAGAGTGGAACTCTCAAATATCTAAGGAGGTTTAATTAGCAAAATACTTTATCCAACAGAGATTACAGATTCAGGTTTATTTGGTAGAAAATAAAGCTTGTGCCATTTTTAATAGGATTTTAATGACAGATATGTTGGGCAATTGGGCAGCTTTATCCCAACAAATCTCTCTTGTTCTTTTATCTTTCTTTTTTCTGTTTTTTTAGCTCAGCAAGATTCCCTGTCCACCCTCATACTTGCATATTTTCTTTCGACCTTACTTGAGTTTCTCCCTTAAATGAAAAAATTTATACAATCTCTCTCTCTATCCATAGTTGAAAATCCATGCTACTGTAATGAACCAACAACAAATTCATGCAAGAACCTGGCACGACATGAACATGAGGATACAAGTAATTTGAAAGTTATAGGACATAACACAGGTATAATACAATGTATAAAATTAGTTTAAAATTAAGATAAAATAAAAAATTTAAATCACAAAAGATAATTCATGCTTCAAAAGTAAGTATAATTGTTATAGACAAAAATGATAAAAAATAGTATCATATTTCAATCATTATTAGCATAAAAATAGAAAAATGCATCTATAAGTGTTTGATGTGTTGTGCAGTGTGACAAGAATATATGTCCAACATGGTTATGACACGGCACAGCTATCATTTAGAAGTCCCTGTGCTGGTGTGCTTCGTAGTTTCCAAGGCTTTTTCAAATAACTCAACCATTTCATAACTTTAATTGTTCCCTGCCAACATGTGGCTTTATTTTATTACTTACAAAACAGACCAACATAATCAACAAAAATACTCAAAAATGGATTCTGAAAATTTGCAATAGAAACACACCACATACCATGTACCATTGCTGATCCAGTGTCATTAGGTATCGCAAAATTCAACTTTTTATAACGCTGATTACTTTCACTATCGGAATGTTTTGGATGAGTAAATGTAAAAACCTGAATATCAAATCAACAAAACAAGCAGAAACTAATTAATATAAGATGTCCTAATTATGTTTCTAGTCCCTATCCCTCAATTTTTCTTCTGTTTTTAGCCCCTGATATTTTTTTAACTTGGCACTTTTGGTCCCATTCACCGATGTGTCACAACAAATAATCAACTAGTGGCACAAAAAATTGGCCAGGAATAATCTCTTAGCTAGCCACATAATTAATAGGAACCAAAAGTGTTGACATTAAAAAATCTAGAGTAACACTAAGATAAGAAAAAATTTAAGGGACTAAAAGCAAAATCTTACAAAATGAAGAGATCAGAAGGGGGATAGATTGAATTAAAAAATAAAAAATTAAACTGCATGTGATGAAACTCACAGGTTGAGACGGTGCAAGTCGGGCTACATTGTGTATTTTCACAACATAAGCAGTTTCAAAATGTACAAGGTCTTTATGTGCCTTAACCTGAAATGCAACCACAAGAAAATAATACCAAGTACTCATTTATAAATGTGAAATTTAACATCAGGATTGGGAACTATAAGATATATACATCATTATATAACTTTGAAGCTGTGACTGGTTGGAGGAAACTTGTGTACCTAAAGTCAGTAATACACAATGATTACTAGAATAACTAAACATAAGAAGAAAAATTTAAAATACAAAAATTAATTAATCATTAAAAGATCCATAGAAACAACCAATTTCTACCAATAAAAAACAAGTGAAATTTAGCGACTGTAAATCAACACATCAGAATTTTATGTTGCTGATGCTATCTTACATGACTCTGGAGTTTGTGTTAACTTATGACCATCAACAAACTAATTAAAACACAGTAGCCGAATCAAGTAAGGGGCTTAACATTCATTAAAATTAAATAACAAAATTAAACCCACAGATAAATCGGAAAGATATGGAGAAAAGGCAATTTACATACAAAGAAGGTATTGAAATTCCATCTTGCTTTAAAAACCTCTGGGCTCCATCAAGGCATTCGGGAGACAGTTCATTGTCGCCAAAAGAACCTAACAGTTCACTAACCTAAATTCAAAAATAACAATAATCAGACTTAAAGTAAACAATAAAAGTCAAATGATTGACTAAGTGAGCATCTACCAATATGTCAGCTTTTTCAGGGGCATCCCAATGTCGCATGTCACTTGAGACTATGGTAACAGTATTCTCCCATCCCTCTAACTTGACTAAAGCCTGTTCCAACAAATTGTTATGTATAGAACAATGAAAATATAGTAGTAAGATTCAAAAGATAGGAACCTCCATTCAAAATTTCAGTTATATTTCCTGAAGAAGATTATCTAAAGAATCAGAAGAGAAAAGCAAATTAAATTATATATGCACAGAAACAACATAAAGACAACTTAGGACTTTTAAATAAATTTAAGAGCGTGACCCCCACCAATCATCAAGCACAAGAGCTAATCAAATAATGAAGTGCCCTACAAACACCAAGAAGATAAAAGTTTCTTTCTGACTAAATACACTAGGTAACAAACCATCATACTTAGTCACTCATTTATCAAAACAAAACAAAGTGAGCTACAAATAGATTAGACACAAAAAAATAATTTACCAAATCAAATAATGAAGTTAAGGACATGTATTTGAATTCATCAGCTTCTGTAATATACAGTTAACATTATATTGGCTCAAAAGGAAATCTCTGTTAATGTTGACACAACCAGAACTCACATGTAGGGTAACAACTGCATTTGGATTTTTTTCAACAGCATAAACTTTTAGCTTCCGTCCAGTTTCTTCAGCAGCCTACATATGAAAACAGCTCAAAGAAAAGTATATAAGAAAATCCACACTCGACAGAATATGATTTACATTAAACAACATCAAATTTCATCAATAAACGGTACAAAATCACACCTGTAATGATGCCCGCACAAGAGGCCCACGTCCTGCCCCAACAACCATCAATACCTAACCATAGGAATAAAATTAAATAACATTTTGCCATGATGCACAAAATTCAAAGTGATGCATTTTATCATGCACCTAAAAATAGCAATTAAAAAATTAAGCTGCATGAAGAGAAAACATGAGAAAAGAATCCCACAATGGTTTTAGCAGATGCCTCTTCATCAGAAACCCTGTCCAGCAGTGCTTTACTAACTGCTCTTTGGTACTGTCAAAAGGAAAGCTAATGATTAAATTACAAGTACACAACTAAGAAACCAAAACAAGTTACCCCATGCCAAAGGCTCAGAACAAACAAAACAAAGACAGCAAGTACTAAGGTCATTTTCTCAAATAGTGATATGCAATTGTGGATATAAACTATGATGATGTTATTGATGAGGATGACAATTGAAAAGTGCAGTTGTGTTCTTTCAATGCAGCATTAAATTCAAACATTCTTAATTTAAAAGATGATAATTAATATACTTATCTTTGAACTTTGATTTGTAGACTGTGCCATAATAAAGACTTTGAAGTTCTAGTGACTTATGACTTTGCTTTGACTTGTGGATTATGCTTTTTGATTTAAGATTTTAAATCATTGTAACTTGTGATTTATTTTGACTTGTGGTTGTACACAACACTTCTTGATTTCAGAGTTTTAATGTTATTGTAACTTTGGAGTTCTAAGATTATAATTTTGTAACATTGAATTAGTGATTTTAATCATTAAGTATGTGTTTTACTAGTTTCAAACTTTATGATTTTAGTAGTGAATATGAACCGTTTAAGTATTATGATTTAAATATTGAATAACTAGAACATTTAAAGTTATGGTTCAATAATGGTTTGTTGCATTTACAATTTATCTTAAATTTTAAGTTAAAATAATTTTATGAATTTTATTGAGATATTTTTTCTATTTTTTCATATTTTTTAATTTTAAAAATGGCATGACAGGCTAAGTATTTCAGCCCATTTCCAAAATCAGGCTAGCCCAAGCTGGCCAGCTTTGATATCACCAATCAAAATGCTAGTCTCATTGACAGAAGTGCTCTAACTGCTGAACTTCAATCTTTAATCAATAATCAGTACAGTAGGCAATGCAATTGCTCAAGAATCCCATGCAGTGGATGTACTTATTCACAACTATCTAATACAACAGTTTCATTAACAGAAATAGGATTTAAGATGACGTTTCCATGGGTGCCAGAGAGAAAAGATATTTATAAAATAATACGTGGAGAATATCATGCATGTATTGCCATACCTGAATGTATTTTACTGCATCCTTCTCAAAAGTTTCGTAAGTCTGAGCCTCTAAATTATCCATAAGTGGCTGCATGAAATTTTATGAAAGTTTCACAATTTTTTATCTCAAAGTGCACAATAATCAGGCAGTAACATAGAAGCCAATAACTATGTAGAAAGAAGCATGAAAAAGAATGCTTACTTGCAAGGGAGACTGTAAAAAATCCCTGTAACCAAGCTGGCATAAGATGCTGAGAGGGTCAAGAGAAATATAATAGCAGATAATGCAATACCTATGTATTCAACAAATGTCAAGCTAGATACCTCAAAACGCTCTTGCTCGGGAAGTGGATCCATTTTCTGGTATAGATATCCCACATAGTCTAGATAGGGCCGCAAAGGATGACTGTGTGAATCTGAAGTGGAAAAAAGGCTCACTTTTGTTAGAAACCAGAAAATAGACTACAGAAATGACTGAAAAGATTTGGGAATGATTATAGTATTTGCTGTAAAAAAAACAATACACAAGTAAATACAATCCCACTGTCACAGAGCACAGCTCCCCTATATACACCAAATCTCATTCTTCACTGTTTGGCAATTCTGTTACAACTCTTGTCACCTCATCTTCTCTCCCCTTACCCTGGTTCTCCGTACATACACTCTCCACACCTTAGACCTTTCCTCACCATCCAAGCCCACATTTCCACTCCTATCAACTATAAACAGGAGATTGGCCAGGGCAACATAGTTGAAGAAAAGTGGAACATCGTATCACAACAATTACATTGCATCCAAAAAGGCACAAGCATTTGCATATGGGCACACAGAATGGAAGAGGAGATTCCTAAATATATATTACATCAGCAATATTGATAATTCTTGTAACCTAAAACCAGGCTAAATAAAAGTGGCTCATAATAATTAGGAAAATTTATTAAAAAAAAAAAACTAGTTTAAAAGGAAGAACAAGATATTCTAACCACTAAAAGGATGATCCTCAAAATCAAGAAACCAAATCTATGAACCAAGAAAAGGAACTTACCAGAAACTAAATTATCATGAAAAGCATTAGCTTCCACAATTGCCTTCGGATGAACTAAATTTCCAGATATAATGATCTACACAGATGTTTCAAATTAAATCAATACCTTTCAAAGGAAAA
Organism: Abrus precatorius; assembly: GCF_003935025.1. Lineage (NCBI taxonomy): Eukaryota > Viridiplantae > Streptophyta > Magnoliopsida > Fabales > Fabaceae > Abrus > Abrus precatorius. Next base: position 16,385,753 of record NW_020874384.1, read on the forward strand.
CAAATGCATGAACTCAAATTCCATTTCTTATGATCAACCAAGCACCAATGTAGTATCCAGAGAAATGATAAAAGACTTGCATGAATTGTGAGAAAGCAAAGTTGTCCACAGTAGAAATAACTGCTCAACTTACTTCCCGTCCTCACATAATATCAGCTATATTTACAAGAATGCAAGATTCAAAGAACTTGATGGCTTACCTGAATAGAATGGTTAAAGAAACCAGTAATTAACCTCTGGTGGCGCTTGGAGAGGCATGGCCAACCACGAGCATTAGTTAAAAAGCACTGGCAAGGTTCCAATAAAAAAAACATTATGCCTTTAGACAAGAATCAGCACCACGATACTACATTTGGAAAATGCATTATAACCAGAAAAAGGTCACGTACATCAGTACTAATTATAGCTGCTCTAACAGGCTCCCCAAACCAACGTCCTAGTGAATTTGCAGAAGGAAGAGTACTCCTGATGAACAAGTTGCCAAGAAAAATCATCATGATTAAAGAAATCAATAATACACTGACACAATTTTAAAACAAATTTAGGAATAAAAGCCATGCAACAAAATCCAAAATCAAAGTACAATGGACTAAAGTGTAAACTACTCACAGAATATCAAGTGCAACAGACAGCTGACTATGATGCTCACATAGCAAACGAAATGAATTCCATGTTTCCCAGGAGTCAACCTAAAAATCAGGATCACAAAGTCTTGTAACAAAAACATTAAGCATCCTAAATTTTTTGTCCATAACAAGCCTATAATTTCATGAACAAACTGTCCAAACCCAAGTAATTTGATCACCAGAGAATAAAATTGAAATTAAAATACATAAAAGAAATATTGCAGCAAACACCATATCAATATTCAGTAACATGTCAGAACATAAGCTCACAATTGGCAGCTTTGACTTTACAGTAGTAACTGTCATTTCATTAAGAATAAAAATTAATTAGATATAGTGCTAAAAACTCAGGTTTCAATAAAAATACACTGAACCCTATTAAACTCAAATCATTTATTTTTACAAGTTCACATATTTCAAGAATAGTACTAAAAAATATATCACAGTCCTCCAATTTTGAAGCAAAGATAAGTAGCAAGGTAAAGAAAAATCATAAGTTACATAATACAGGAAAAAGAATTAATGATAACATAAAGTTAAAGTTGTAACATAATACATATTACAGAACATTGTCTATCAAATCCAAGCACCCAACAAAATCAACCAACAACTTCCATTTTAAAGCCAAAATCACGTGTAAACCCAGGCTCATCAACTTACTAGAAGAACTGAGAGTTTATCAATTCTGCAGCAGTTACATGTGAGTTAAAATCATTTTTCTGTCCTAGGATAAAAAACGTGTAGGAGGTTTGAGTTGACTTGAGTTTGAAAACTAAGAAGCTCATATTTAAGAAAGAAATATAGGACAGGTTCATCAATGTGTAAACCCTACTACATGACCCAACCTAGCTAAGCAAATTTGAAAACAAGACCACCACAGCACGATTGTAACAAATTTACTCACCAAAGTAATGGACTTAGCATCCATAGAGTCCTCATCAGGCTTCACTAACGGAATCCTGAGCCACAACTGTATTACAAATTTACAAAAAATAAATAAATAAATAAATAAATATATATATATATATATATATATATATATATATATATAAGATTGGAGGAATGACATTCATGAAGACAAATGAACCAGATATAAAACTTAAACATAGAAATGCACCTGCACATTATTTAAGCCCTGCAAGATTTGATTCACACATCTAGCATAATTAGCACAAGAAGTTCCCTTGGGGGCAGGAAGCAGGCAGGCCTATAGCAAAGTAAAAGGATTTAAGGTAAAAAAACATATACAACTTAGTCAAGAAAGCATTTTTTGATGGTCACAATATGTCAAAGTCTGATATCATGCCAGGTTGCATAGTTTACAAACAGATACAAGAATGAAATAACATCATAAATAAAACCAATTAGCATGCCTTGACACATTAACCAACTTGACTAAAATTTCAAAATAACACCTATTATTGTTCAAATTGCAGGTAGTCAGCATGTCAAGTGTCCAGGACAGATTTGCAGGACATATACTGGGCATTCTCATTATGGAAAATGAATATAAATCACTTGTTATTTTTCAACAGGTTTTCCGCTTAGTTTTTGGTCTAGACCATGAGTATCCTCAAAAGGAGAAAATCCTGCTCAAGTCAGGAGCATTCTCACCATAGAGGGGCTTCCTCTTCTAGCGGGAATTCTTTCATACACAAGGATCAAACCTGAGACCTTGCTTAAGGGAAATCAAGCATGTACAACTTGAAAACCCCACACATTTTGATAAAGCCAAGATAACCTTGTAATTAATCTACTCATGAAAAGTAAGGAATCCTTTTCTCATTAAATATAAATTTGAAAGGAATATTATTATTTGAATGAAATATACCCAAGGAGGCACTCACAATCACACACACACACATTTCCTAATTTTAAATAATTTGCCATCGTCCATATCCGTTCTCATACAGGTACAAGAACCATAACTGTATTCAAGCAACCTAGAGGAATGATAATAAAATCCTAGATAAGTTAATTAAAGTTGCAAAAGAAAGATGCAAATGACAATAAAGATTACACATTTCTACTACACAAACAAAAAAAAAAAGAAACTCAACCAATTAACAGGGGTTAAAACTACTGATAACACTAAGGAAAAAACACCGAGCAAAGCAATACAAATTTGAAATTTCTTCAACCTGGTTATACCAAAGCAAACCTGTAAAGAGAGATGAGAAGCCCAGGCTATTTCTTGTTTAAGAGTGGTTTCAGAATCTATCCTAAAGGTTTCATCCTCTGAATCCAAATCTATCCATGAGCTAATTTTACCTGAATAAAATGCAACAAGATAGTGATTTCATGATGACATATGCAAAGTTCATAATATCAATCATAAAAGGAAATGTTAACAAAGCCAATTGAAAAAATACAAATGCTAATAACAAGAATAATAAGCAACTCATACCCACTACATGACTACTCCATTGGGATGGGCTCAAGACCAAGTCTGAACCAGCAAATGGAAGAACACCAGACCCCAAACTATCCTTTTGCACTAAACTTGGCCGATAAGAGGGATCCATCTAAATTTCATCATAAAATCATATAAGCTAAACAGACAGCAGGAGACTACATAAGCAAAAAGATCATTTCTTAGCAAAATTATCTTCCAATAGTTTACATGTTATTCATAGAAAACAAAATTTATTAAAAAAAAAAAATCACCATTAGAAAAATAGACTACATATGCTGAAGAAATCATGAGAAAATTAAGTGTTCATTAAGAACATCAAAAATCTTAATTAAGCCCCTTTAGGAGCCATACCAGAGAACTCCACCAAGAGTCCATGTAATATTTCAATAATGTAGTCTAAAAAGCTCTTACAGTGAGCCACATTGGAACAGTTTCACAAGGAAAGCATTAGACTTCGTTGCTTTGGGTAAGCTTACTGACCAGACACATATAAAATGGCAGCAGCAAGCTGCTATATGACTGGCTAATTAGCTACCATGGGAACAAGGAAAACACACCAAACATAATAACAAACACAAACCCTACTAGTCTATGAAAAATAATAATAATAATAATATGTTTGTCTTTAGAGTATTTCTTATGAAGGGTTTTGGAGGAAAATGGTCATTCCATTTCTTTCATTCTAAAAATTATCAAATTAGAGAATATTTATTACAAATGAAAAATTCCATCCTCCATTCCCTTTCAGTCCAAAACACTCCATACAAACATATCATCAACCAAATCTCAGTGAATATAAATAAAAAAAAAAGATTGAAAATTCAACAGACACCAAGGAAGATTTTAACTCTCATGACGTAAGATGTGGCAAACAACTACAAGAGGCAGACATAGAAAAACCGCAGCATGTTACGTGCGTTGCGAAATGTAGTTCTATAGAGCCATACACTGAAACCCCAAAAGCTTGAAATCGAGCAGTTTCACTGTAAAGGGTCCATCGATCAGTTTCATTCTAGGTGAGCTTACTGACCATTCACACACAAAAGGAGCAACACTGAAGTTGCCGTGTGAGTGGCTAATTAGCCACCATAATAAACTACCTACATTCATTGTAATGTAAACTTAACTTCACGCATAAAATGGTATAAAATACGAAACATGTACACTAAATGCATAACATTTGTTCTCATGATTTATATGCGATTGCAAAATGTTGAAATGCATAAAACTAAGTGAAGGACACGAACCAGAGGAGCAATAACGAAATCAAAGCCGCCGGAACTGAGATTGAAACTGAGGACACGTGGCATGTCATCGTTGAACTCCGTCTCTATGCCACAGTAGCGAGATTCGCTCTTATCCCACGCTCTTTCTCCCAGAGGCATTTTCGCTAAGCTTTTGTGCAACTCTTGCTAACACCTACTACTGTGATCAAGTTAAGGGAGCTAACTATAACAAGCTTAAGCGATTTCAAGCATCGTGAGTTCAGAGTAGTAGTGGAAGGGTTTGGAAGGGTTTGGTAGGGTTTTGTAGAAGACTGTGGTACAGCTACCGCACCACAACTTAGGGTTCTTGCTAGGGTTTTGGGATAAATTTTGTGGGCTTTTTTTCAACTGTACGTTGAGGTGTAAGAACACTGAAGCTAAGCCCAAAAGTAAAAAGAAATCTGAAAATTGTGTCCTGAGTCGTGAATTTTGTTTTCTGTTTAAACTAGAGTGTGTTTTTTTATGTGATTATTTTGGATGATTGTTTGGAAAAAAATCAAAAAATTATTTATTTTTTATTCAAATGTTGTTGATTTTTATTTGGATGATTTTGGTTTTCAGTTATTTTTTTAAGATGAACAAATAAACTAGAGTATACGATTTTATTATTTATTTATTTTGCTAAAGAGGACAAAAATTGGAGTATATGATTAAAATTTATTAACTTATTTTTTAGTTAATTTTTTATATTTTAGTTTTAATAATTTGTTATTTTAAATAAAAAGTTAATCATTGTACCTAAATTTATATTTCATTTTATTTTATTGTATTTTTCTTTCCATGCAAGAAAAGTGCAGTATGATAAACTTCAATTTTAATATTTCCTCACCTCTTCTCTAGCATTTTTTTTACACTGGATTTTTTTTTTATCACACTACTTTTATATTTTAAATGTTTTTTTTTTTGTCTATCTCATTCTGTCTAAGTTGAATGTATTAAATTGAAAGAAAACTCAAACAATATTCTTTTCACTCAACCCGAAAAGAAACAATGTTATTTTCTAGTGGATTTATAAAGGAGAGATAAAATCACATAACAGTATTAAAAAAATCATGAAGTTGGAGTTACACACTAGACTAGCAAAAACACTTCCATTTTTTTATTTAATAACCAACATTTTTAAAGTTCTTTAAATTTAATTTGTTTCATTAAACGTTTAATTGTAATTATAATTTAAAAGTAAGGAAGAAATAATTCTCATCAAACGTTAATTTCTCTAGCACGTATTTGCTTGATTTTGTTTCCCATTATAACCACATAAATAACATTCATATGGATATTTTCTCTCGAAAAAACCGCTCTACAGTTTTTTGTTGAAGTCTCCCAAAGGACAAAACCAAACAAGTTGCTAATGGGAGGTTATTCACCCCAACAATATGAATAATCAACGCTAGAATTAGACTTCTTTTGCTTTTTTACAAATTTGATGTAAAATAAACCTATTTATACTCAATTATAGTTGTGAAAGTCCACTTATTTCAACGAGTTGTTATAACTATACGATTTAAATTGTTAGTTAACGTGACTTCTCAAAATAATCATATATTTTCTGTTCTCAGATTTAGATTTTTAAATGGAAATAATAATTTATATTAAAAAAAAAGCTAATAATTTCAAATTTTTAAATATAATGTTTTGTATATAATCTATTGCACCTTTTCGTCCTATCAATCAATTAGTAACGGATAAATCTTCATTTAATCACTTTATGTTATTGACTTTATAAATTTTTCACTTTAATTATTACTGTTAGTCATTTGTTCATCATTTGCCCTCCGTATGTTACACTTATCATAAACTAAAAGGGTAAATATTTTTAATTTAAGAGATTATGATAAAAGTTTATTTATTAATTTCATTCAAACTCGATGACACTGAATATGTTTGGATATTTATAACACAAATTCTTGTTTTTTTAAAAAAAAGATGTATTGTATTTTTGTCATACAAGTTAACTTCAAGACAACAATAAATTTTTTTAAAAAAATTAAGTAAAAAAGACTGCCTCATAATTAGCCTTTAAAAAATGTAAAAGTAATAACTTCTCTTTATTTTATGTATAAATTTATAAGAAATGTTATTAATACAATTTTATTATCAACTAAAAATTATAAAAAAAAACTACAAAAATTTATTATTAACTAAAATTTAATTAACGATGAAAATTACGGTGTTAGTATTTTTCAGAATTCAAAGAAAAGGAAGACCCCTTTTACATCGTACGCCTTGAATAAACTATTATTATTATTATTTGTTAAAAAAAGAGAGAGAGACAGAGACAGAGCTAACTATCAAGGGCCACGTAATAAACAGTCACACGTCAACGCAACCAATTTTTACACCCATACTCCATCAGCACATTAAAAAAGATGTAAAAGTAACTCTACGATGTATCTACTTTTATTCTTGGACACCTCATGCATTTCCATTCACTCCTGTATGGCTATATCTGCATGAAAAGAAACTTCAACATCACCCTTATCATCCTTATTTTCATCCAAAAAATCTTCTCGAGCGTTTTCAGCTAACATTAGAGCAACCAACCAAAAAAGGGATGATTCGAGGGATAAAAAGGCACCACCTCCAAGAAGACCAGTTTTAGCTGTAGGGCAGGTATACTTGAGATCAAGATGCACATTGCGGGTAAGGTGAAGCAGTTCAGTGATTGTTGGCCATAGCAGCATAGTTGCAGCTAGCCCAGTTGAAAACCTAAACAGATACATAATCATTCAGCCAACACAAGAAGAGCCAGAACTCTGAGATAAAGAAATGAAGCTGGCAGAAATATGAACCACAGTCATCGAAATTTAAACTGGCTGAAAATGTTGAGTGCCACTAGAAGGGGACAATTTTAGGCGTCTCTCTGTATTTGGATTATATTTTAAAGATGCATATAAAAAGTGAGACACAAAAATAATGAATTTTAATTGTTCAAGGAAACCAGTTTTAGGTGCAGGGCAAGTATGTATACAATTGTATCATTATGATCCAAGTTCAATAGAATCCAATATCTTTTATATCATGGCTAACAGGTGCTTAATGCATATTACCATCTATGTCAACAAAGTAGCTGCATTCTACTTGCACCTTCAGCAAAAACCAACGGGCGTTTTATATTTGCATTGACCAAAACAAACTCATTTTTAATAATGAAAACCAAATTAACAAGAATGACAATAGATCACTATGTTAGGCACCGTAGAAGCATCACGTTACATTTCTGCAAACTAAAAAATGGATTTCATTAAAGATTCCTACATAAGAGCCAGCATTTTGCTCTCACAAGTACATTCCAGAATTCGCTGCTAAAATAATCTAGGACGTTTATTTTGTTTCTATGACTTGAAAAATTCACTTGAAAAAATAATCATAATAAAAGATAAGGGGAAATTACTTACACTGCAATATTGAAGAATACCGCGAAAGAGGTGCTTTTAAAAAGCACTCCATAGTGAACAGATTTTCCTCTGTAAGGGTAAAACAGAGAGAGATATCCAACCACCGTGGAAGCAATAAGAAAAGCTGCTGAAAGATAACCCAATGCAACCGTTCGATCAGCTGGGAAGTCGCAGGTCACACTATCCTTACCAGGCACCGGCGTTCCAGCAGCAGGCTGTAATTATTTTATATGAAAAAATTGAATCAAAAATGTCTTTTTAACAATTTTAGCTACATTTTTTAATTGTTCCCTTTACTTTGTTGTTTATAATAAGTGTTTCAATCCATGTTGAAAGAATTGAAATGAAATCATATACGTAACACAATAATTGTAATTAATAATCCATCCTTGCAAGAGAAAGATCTGATTTTCAGTCATAAAATCTTCAATAACATATTACCATCTGATATAAAACACATCTAAACAACAGTCCAATTCAGTTTGTTTAAGTAATTGTAAATTGAGAGAGTCAAAGACGATGGCATAGAAAAAAAACCAGACTTTATTATATTATCCCTTCACCAGTGCGAGAAAAAAGTTCATATTGCCTCAAAATATTTAAATATATACTTGATTCAGTTTGTTTAAACAATTGTAAATTGAGAAGGTCAATGAAAGACGATGGCATAGAAAAAATCAAACACAAAAAGTTCATATTACCTCAAAATATTTAAATATTTCATATTTGATTGATAGTATAATAGACAAATTGTAATGGCCTAACGTCCAATCCATTTTTTCATGAGCCTAACAAACCAACAGTTCAAGAAATAATAAGGGTTCCGTAAAAATATTATCAGATAAAAATAATTACCTTCTTGTTCTCGGCTATGACTCCCAAAATGAAAGACATGAGACCAAAAAACGAAACGATGGAAGCCATTAATTTGACGGTGACGGCCATATTACACGTAAGAGGGGAAAGAAAAGACGAAAGTGGAGAGCAGAGAGTGGAGAGGAAGAGGAAGAATGTGGTGAATGGAAATGAAGATTGTTGAATAGGATTGGAAGGAAGATCTTAACGAATAACGAGTCACTTAGGCCAGGCTGGCAACTCCGACTCCTAATTCGTCAACAACCAAACACAACAGAATCATCCACGATCTACTGTACTTTTATTTATCATTTTTTTTTTAACAACCACGGCTTTTTCAAATTTTGGAAAATTAGTTTTCTCAGAGTTTATATTTATATTTTTAACCCTAGCACTGTAATTTTGGTCCTTATATATTTAATTTATTTATTTTTTAATTTAATAAATATAAAATGAAGGTGTAACGAATTATTAATTTATATATGTATGTTAAATATTTAAATAGAATTAAATAAAAATAGAAAAAAGTATATAATTCTTTAGTTTATTTACAAAAATGTTTAATTCAATGAATTATTATATATTTATTATATCTTTATTATTTATTAGATAACTTTTTAAAATAAAATATGTAATTTAAATAATTAAAAAGTGAATATAATTATATATAAAAAATTACATTTTAAGAGACTAAAATCATATAAAAATAATATAAATTAAATATGAGAACTAAAAATATAATTGATTTTTAAATTAACTATAATAGTTCTTTTAGTGATTAGCAAAGAAAAACAATCATTTGAATTCTAAAACTAGTCTTCTTGTTCTTTAATTTTAGATTTTGTTTTTTGTCTTTTAACTTTTTATTCATTTTAGGTCTTAGTTTTTTTTTCACGTTAATCCTTTCTAATAAATATATCATTTACAGCAGTAAGGTAATTTTAACACCGTTAATTATGCCTACTTAATTTTTTTTAATTGAAAATTGTTGTTGTCTTTGAACTTTCATCAATTAAAATTATTACTTAATCTGACAATCTCAACTTTGTGAAATTGCGCAACCGAGCCCCATTTTATGAGAACATTGTAGTTATACACAACATAACCTTAGTGGACTTCGCCCAAGAGCTTCGGGGGTCGTCCTCCCCGTGTAGTTTGTATGCCTCGTCCTGCTTCCTTGGCGTCAGGCGAAAGGAAATTTCTAAGTGAGGTAGCCTGCCTCATATCCTTGCTGCGTGGGCGTCTTTATAGAAAGGAACTCAACTCAAAACGAACTGAAAACAACTGCTTAATGCTTTGGCCGCTGAAAAGAAAGAACAAGAGTCTGGTTGTGCTTTCAGGCTAAGACGACTCTTTCTTGAACTATATAATAAAAAGATCTTCCCCTTCACACCAATCACGAGTTTTTCTACGAGTTCAACCATTAGATTATGAAAAGAGTGGCAAGAAGTGAATCCATATGAAACCTTTCCTCGCCTGGTGGCTTGGGTTCACGAAGGCAGCCGAGTAGGTCATGAGAAGGAGCATGTGAGCTTTGCTCCCTTCCTTCAACTTATAGGATGGAATCCGGACTCCTAACTAAACCCTCTTCCGATTGATTGTCTCGATTTCACCCTAACAGCCTATTGATCGGGAAAGGGGAAGTTCGAGCCCCGCCCCATCTTGTAGTGTAGGTCTGCTAACGTAAAGCGAGGAGTTGAGCCTGAACGGGCGCTTCAACTCAATGGACCGGGACCCAGCTTTCTTTCAAGGAAAATGCTCTACAACATTTTCCCATCTGCAATAACGAGTCCAACAAATTGAATACTTTAAAAATTATCTTTTCTCAACGAGAAAGGATGTCTATAATTTAGAATTTTGAGATTATGTTGTTAAGATTTTTACATATTATACAAAAATCTTAAGTTTAAAGGGTGTTGATCAGCGGAGTTATGAAAAGATACGAGAGGATACTTAAAGATACGAAATTATCTCTATTTTTAAAAATTAATTATAATATAAATTTATATTAAATTTAGTTTTTAAAAATAAAAAAAAACTATTTTAAAAACAGAAATCAAATATACTCTAATACTCTTATAACCTAAAACAAAACAATAATACTTAAAGACACGTCTATCAAATAATGACTTGCAATATTCATATTTCATAGTTACTCACAAAAGCAATGATTTATCGTTAAAATTGAAACAATTGGACATGACAACAGGTTAACAACATAGTTCACTTAAATATAAATAAATAAGTCTCTCTAAGTTAGGTCTTATAAAGCCTACATTCAACTCATTCTTAAATTTATGGTCTGAACATAGTTTATTTAAATGCGACGCTATTATTATGAAAATTACATATATATAATATTTAATATTGAAAAATTAATGAATAAAAAAAATAACTTATAGATTTTTTAAAAATTAATGAATACTTACAACTTTAAATTTTAACTCCTTATTTTAATAAATTTTATTTATAAAATATAATAACTTAATTTGATATATTAAACAATATAATAATTATTTATTATATAAAAATAAATAAATATATATTTATATATGTGGGCTTAAAGATTAAGTAAACTCATTATGTATAATATTTAAAATGAATTTGTGTAATAGGTTATACAAAGTAGTCCATACAACTCTAATTTTAATGTGAAAATTGAAAATTACATACATATAATATTTCATATTGAAAATTTAATGGATAAAAAAACTAACTTGTACATTTTAAAAAAATTAATGAATACTTATAACTTTGAAACTTAACTCCTTAATTTAATAATTTTTTTTAAATATAATAACTTAATTTGATATATTAAACAATATAATAATTATTAATTATTATATAAAAAAATGAATTTGTGTAATAGGTTGTATAAAGTAGTCCATACAACTCTAATTTTAATGTGAAAATTAAATAATATTTTATTATTATTTTTTAAATACTAATAAAGTCTAATATTGAAAAGTTATAAAATTTAAATAGGGTTAGATTAGTTTTTTGAATTATATGTATAATTATTTATTTATTTATGATAAATCTTAATCAATTTAACTTCGTGGGTTGGGTTGATTTTTAAATAAAATGTAATACTCTTTGAATCTTTCAATGCTTAAAAAAAGATTTTTTTTTTTTTTAAGTTAAGGCTCGAAGCAAGGTAAATGAGCTAAAAAAAAGGATAGTCAAAATTTTTATTTTTAAATTTTAAAATAGATTTGCTTGTATACTTTAGAGTCATGTTGATCCTAATATAACAATGGATAAGTAACTAAATGAGTAAATAGAAGTGTTAAAAAATATAGTTTTATAAGTATAATCTATAATTAATATTAAATTGATTTTAAAAATTTAAATTTATGTTAAACTAAATTTTTTATTAATTACATTTGTATAATTAGTTTAACGTTTATATATACTTTTTAAAATTATTTTTTTTATTTATCTAAATTTATATGTATAGATCTACTACTTTATATTTTTAGTTATTAAATATTTGTGTTATATTAATTTATAAAATTTTATTGTAATTATATTTTACCACTAATATTTTTTTAATAATTTTAATTTTTATAATTAAATTTAAATATTTAAAATAATTAAAGATATTAAAATATAACAAATATTTTTAAATTAATCACTACTATTGTTTTTATACTTATGTTTATTTTTTACTTTTTAGAATATTATAACATAATAATTTTATTATTATTTATATTATTAATTTTTTCTAGGTTTTAATTTAAACTTTTATTATAAATTTTATTTATTAAAATAAGTTAAAAATAACAATAAATATTTTATGCATTTCTATAAAATATAATATATTAAAAAATATTATTAAAATCTCTTTGGAATATACTAATTTAGTATAATATTTTGTATAATAAATTAGTTTTACTTTAAAAATAAAAATCACAAATATATTAAAAATCAGTTTTGTGTTAAAAATTAAATTTAAAACTAGTTTCAACAAAAATTAAATTTTAAACTGATTTAAAGCTAGATTTAAAGTTTAAAATTATTTTTAAACTGATTAAAAAAATAAAATAAAATAGTTTAAAATTTAATTCATATAATTAATTTGTGTGATGAATAAATGATAAAAAATATAATATATTGAAATATTTATTAATTTAATAAAGTATAAAAATAAAAAAATATTATTAATAAATTAAAATATACAAAAATATTCTTTTTATATGTATTGTTAATTTATTTTAGAGATGTAATAGGTTACAATATTTTTTGTATTCATATTTTATCTTTAATAAGGGTTGATGCTTGACAAATATATATATATATATATATATGCAAATATAATGTTATATTATTTATTATAAAATTTAAATATTTTTTAATATAATAATTTAGCAATAATATAAAAATATTTATAATATATTTTTACCATATGTAAAAATAATTTAAAATTAGTTTTAAACAAAATCCAAATTTTAAAATTAAATTTAAATCACTTTTTAGAAAAATTAAAATAAATTAATTTATAATCTAATCATATAATTAAATTTTAAATAGATTCAGATTAATTTTTTGAAAATCGAGTAAGTATATTATTTAAACAATATATTTTATTGTAATTTTTAAGTACTATTTGTATTTTTGTTTTTTCTGTCACCTATTTCCTCTCATCGATGAAACGGTGAAAATTATAAAATTATATTATATTTTACATTATTATTATTCACTTTTATAAAAAACAAAATTTCTAATTACTTACTCGACATAAATATCATTTATTGATGTAATAAGTGTGAATAAAAAAATCTCATTAAATAAATTTTGAAAAGTTGAATAATATATAAATAATAAAAAATTAATCATACAACAAACTTAATATTTTAATTTGGATGTAATATCCTGTGTTATTTATAGGTAGTTTTATTATTATCATTGTTATTCATTAATTAGGTTAAAAGACTCTACAATAGCATATTGAAATTGTTATTTTTGCAAATAAAAAAAAAGTGTAATTTTTTTAATTCAATTATCTTATATTTAAAATTATTTATATTTTATCTTTGAGCAAACTCATATACATTTTTCTTATACTTGTAACAGGATCTTTCACCTAAAAATTTTCTGATGCACAAGATCCATTAAAATGGCAAGTGCAGAGCATACTTCTTTTTAGTCAGGGACTAAAGGATAGTCATTATAAACAAAGCTTTCAGAGAGAGAAACTTAGAAATAACTCATGATATATGAAACACACAAGTTTTATTTCAGTTCGATCTGCCTTCAAATGGCAATGACTCCTCCTTATATAGAGGATGGATAGCAGACATAATAATTATATTCGACAGGTATGGATAAGATTCTTATCCTTTTACAAAGTAGCTTTGCGCAAACATACAAAAGAAAAGCTTTAAGTACATCTGAGTCACACAAAAACATAATATATAAAGACACTTTATTACATAAAGGTACTTTATCTGAGATTCTTCAGTCCTTGAAGATAGGCTCGTGACTTGGTGACATGTTAGGATCAATACTAGAGCTGTAGCTGAAGGAATCATTTGGATTTTGTGAGTCCATGAAAGTATCAGTATGCGAAGACCCTTTATCTCTGATTATGACATGGCTAGTTGTTTTCCAATTTCCAAAAGTAATATTGGAGCAAATTATTGATGGATTTACCTGTTGAATTTTATCCCACATGGTTGGATTATCATTATCAGAAGGGCAGATTATGTCTATTGCTTTTAACTTAAAACATGTAGATTTTACTTTAAACATTTCTTATTAGGCTCCATTTTCAACATGGAGATGAGTATTTAAATCTGCCTGGTTATAAGGTGGTCTGTCTGGTTGAGATATTTCCTGAAGATTTGGATAAGTATTCCAAACCTTAACTTGATTCTAAGTATAAAGTAATTTTGTAACGGGATGTTCAAAATAAGGTCTGTGAATGATTACCACCGTTACATACTTTGGAGTCTCAGTTAGAGGCAGCTTAATTTCTTTCTATATGCTAAGTCTTTCCATTTCAGTCTGAACATCTTTTTTCCAGTTATGAATAGATTGGTACCAAGATAGGAACTTCCATATCAATGTTGACTGATTTCGAAGATCACTGAGAAACTCAAACATACTGAATGTGGGAAAAACTATGGGATAATGGAATAAAAAAGTAGCACACCAGAGATACCATACATCTTCTTCAATTAAGGGAAAATCCATTAATAAAGCAAAGATGTTTAGGTATGGTGCATCAGGTTGAAACCAGGTAGGTTTTGGTTTAGCACCATGGTTATGAAGGGAAAGAGCCAAATAATGGAACATATGATTTCTGGCAAAATCTTTAATGTATTCCACTGTAATGACCCCATCATTTCTCATGTCAGGAGGAAACATTGGAAGATGATTGTGTCTAGTACTAGTACTAGTTTCAGCAATATTGAGTGTGAAGATTAATGGATATGTGTTCAGAGAAGTAACAATGGCAACAGGCTTTTTTGGTCTGGATAAGAGATCAAGAACAACATTTTTTCTCCTTTGATGTGTCTTACGGTAAAATCATACCTGGAGAACCAGTTCTTTAGTCTGAGAACCTGAGGATCAGGTGGCATTTTGTTCTTGAAATCAAGCAGTGCAGGAAAAGCAGAGTTGTCCATTTGAACCTCAAAATTATGACATCTGAGATAGAAGTCAAATTTTTGGATACCATTTTTGACTGCTAGAGCTTCTTTATAGGTTGTGTGATAATGTTTCTCAAATTCTTTGAATTGTCCACTGGCATGTCCACAATAAGCCTTTTTTCCATTAATCTCTTCAAGTAGAACAGCTCCTCAATAATGATCACTAGCATCTGTTTGCAAAATTCTTTTTCCATCACTAGGAATCTTCAATGGTGGAGGATTCTGGGCTATTTTTTTCAGATGATGAACAGCTTCAGTCTGTTCATTGCTCCATGGTGGAGGATTTTTTCTTAATAACTTTGATAGAGGACTTGTGTATTTGGCTGCATTAGGAATAAAATCCCTAATATAATTCAGTACTTCGAGAAACTGTTGGATTTGTTTGACTGTGGAATTTTCATCAGGAAAATTCAGAAGTTATTCTGCAATGTGAGGTTGTGGTTGATAATTTCCCTGAGAAAAATGCATTCCCAAAAAATCTATATGGGTTTGGACTAACTGAATCTTTTTTTCTGACAACATAATCCCATAAGTGTTGTCAAGGTTAAAAAAACTTGTTTAAAAGAGCTTTTATGAGATTCTGTATCTTTTGAGAATAGTAATACATCATCTATATAAATGAGTATACTATCAAGAATTGGTTCAAAGATTCTGGTCATGGCTTTCTGGAAAAGAGAAGGTGCTACTTTTAGACCGAATGGAAGAACTTTCCATTGATACTGGACATTTGGAATACAGAAAGCAGTTTTGTATCGATCAGAGGGATCAACACCAAGTTGCCAAAATCCTGATTTTAGATCAAACTTTGAAAAGATCATGACATCTTTAATAAGTGTATGAAGAGAGGAGGTTTTTGGAATAGGAAACTTATCATCTTTGAGAAAATGATTAAGAGGCTTGTAATCGATTACTAACCTTTTTTTCCCTCTGATCCTTTCAGATCTTTTTTCAACATAGAATGCATGGCATGCCCATTTAGATTTGGTTGGTTCAATTAATCCTAGACGAAGAAGTTTAGCGCATTCTTGTCTAACCATCTGAAGGTCACTTGGACTCATTCCAGGATGTGTGGCTTTAGTAGGGTTGATGTCTTCATTGAGCTTGAAGGGAAGCTTTATAAAGAATTCTGAATTATTCCAAATTGGATTGGGATGAGAGAAATTCTCATGTCCATCTGCACACAAGGTTTTCAGCTTCTCCTTAAGTTTGAAATATTCTGCTGGACTTTATTCAAGAGAATAAAGTTTCAATACATCTGTGTAGGGCTTGAAATTTCTCTTGAATTTTATTTCTCTGGGAAGGATTTAAAGTTTGTCCGTTAGGTAGTAAGCATCTATTCTGAGCAGAATATCTTTGTTAGGAAGATGAGTTCCTATAGGCTTAACTAAATTATGCAGTCTTGGAACAACTTAATTCCAATGGACATTCTGGAAATTAAGTGTGTATTGAAGACCTTCCCATCAGCTGCTACGAAATTGGTTGTATACTGAGTCCAACATTCTTTTGGAAGAACATCTGGATTCATCATGGTTCTTTGTGCTCTAGTGTCCATATAGGCTATGGCTTTGATTGGTGAAGCATATTTATTGAGGAGAACTTGAACCTCCACACAAGGTTGTGATGGAGTCTAGAGGACACTATTTACTTCTTGAGTAGAATAAAGAGGAATGTATTCTTCTTCTCTGCTTAATGAATCTGAAGAATCATCAGACGATTCTTGAAGAGTAAAGAGAGTATCCTGGTCTGCTTCTTCTTGTTCAGAATATTCAAATTCAATATCCCTTTCAATAGGTTCTAATGAATTTACCAGGTTTTGAGCTTTGGTATCTTTGTTAGGGCATTTCTTAGCAAAATGTCCTTTTTTCCCGCAGATAAAACATCTGGTTCCTTTGTTTTTTCCTCTCTTGTTCTTCTTCTTGAAATATTTCATCCTTTTCTTCTTTTTTGAAAACTTCTTTATTTTGCCTTTTTTCTTGGATGAGCAAACACACTTCTTTTCTTTGCATCCAATTTCAAGATATTTTTTCTTGCAGGCTTTAGTAAACTTTGACCTTTCATTCATCACATTAGAGATGAATAAATGTGTCCTGCACAATTTATCAAGAGATTCTAATGTCTTTTGGTGGATTTGGCCAAGGCTCAGACTGGTTAAATCTTGTCTTTGGGCTGCAATGAGTTTGTGAATCTCTAGTTGTAGTTCCTGAGGAAGAGAAACAACATAAGTATTTTTTAGACTAACATCATTGTACCCATTAAGAAAGTAGAAAATCTCTACCATTCTTTTATGATGTCTTTCTAAATTATTTTTCTTCAATTAACAATATCTCATCTCAAAATAGTCTTGTCTGATTTTCTTATCATAGAGATCCATGTCACCCATAAATTCTTGGTGTATGGTTCCAAGAACTTGGTGAGTATTTCCCAGTTGATGAAACTGGTCCTATTTGATACTGCCAAGATTGTGATACCATTCTTTTAGGGTGCCAGTCATTCTGCAACAGAATTCTTCAATGACTTTGTATGGATCTGCATCTAGCTTCATGAATTGAGTATCTAACCAAGCTCCGAAATCAAGTAATATTTTTCTTTAATATTTTGGAGAAACATCATCAAGAGTGAAATAAGGACCTCCATTAATTTTTGATACTTTTTTCTCTTGTCTACTAGTTTCTTCTTCTTTATCAGGTGAATCATAAAAGGATCATCTTTGATTACTGGATTGTACTATATTAACCATCAGCATTTCAGTAATATTTGTGAATTCTTCATTAAAGGATTTGGTTTCTGATAATTCTGATTCACTCTAGGGTTCTTCAGCTGTTGAAGATTCATAAGATTCATCATGTGAATCCTTTCCCAGTAGATAAAGATTCATGGGATTCTTTCTCAGTATCTGAATCGTCAACTGGTTCATCTTCTTCAAGTATTACACCTATAAAAGGTGTTTTTTCTTGACTTCCTTTTGATGACTTCTTAGGAGAAGATTTTTCTTCTTCAGAAGAGTCTAAGCTTTTTGTCTTGTTAGTTTCTGAAGAGGAAATACTCATCTTTCCTTTGCCCTTAGAATCACGTGTGGAAGACCTAGGTTTAGGTCTATAAGCAAAGGGTAAGGAGTAAGATGGTGCTGTAAAAGTTCCTTGATAAAAAGGCTATGGACTAAAAGGAGAATAGTAGCTTGATTGTACATGAGGTGGAACAAGAAAGGGATTAATTTCAGCTTCCCTATTCTGTTGTTTAGCAGCAGTTAATTCATCCATTTCCTTCACTTGCTCTTTGAGTCTCCTGATTTCTCTATCTTTTTTGTGGTATTCTCCAGTGAAGACAACTTTTTCTTCTGTCAATTTTGAAATATCTAACTCCAATTTAGCAATTTGCTTTTGAGATTCTTTATAACATATTCCGAGTTTATCAGAAAGATATTGGAGCTTTTCATCATTCTTATGGACAGATTCAACAATCTGATCCATCTTTCCATCCATCTTTTTCAAGAGTTTATTTTGAGCCAAAGAATTCTCAGTCTGCCAATTGAGAACTTCTTCAGCTTGAGATGGAGCTTTAAGAGTTCCATCTGGTTGTACTTCTGCAGGTATCACTAAAGGCCTGGTGTTGACCTTAGTGACTGGATCTACCTTCCTTTCCAATGAAGGAAAATCTTCATCATACTTTGTAAACATCATACAGGGAATAGGAGCTGCAACTTTTTCTAAAGAAGTGCTGAAAGAAATGCACAATCTTGGAGGAGGAGGCCATGTGATCAAATTTGGATCACAAGGAGGTTTAGATAACATGCCTTCTTTTCTTAAGATCTCCAGGGCTTCATCATAGATGGGCAAAGGTTTTCTTTCATTCCTGATTCCTACCCATGGAGTAAATCCAGGGTCTCTTCTTCTGGGCTTAGGAGGTGGTTTGCAAGGTTTCTTTTTCTTCCTTCTCAGATTGTCTTCATCATCATCATTTGATTCTTCATCAGATGTATCACCAGTATGCGTCCAACAATCACAGTCAGGATCACACATGGAAGAATCAACATCCCACATGAAGTGTCCATCAAATTTGTTTGAGTAGATGGAAGATCCATCAGGTTTAAAGTTGTATACTGGGATTCTGTGTTCTTTTCCGACAAGAATTACCATAAGTGACTGGAAACAGTTGGAAGAAGGACTTGGTTCATCCTCAGGCTTTCTGAATATGGTTCTGACACCACCATCAACAGATTTTCTGAAGGTAGCTTCAAAAGATTGGATTGGTTTGTTGTTTTGCCTGATCTTCTCATAGTTAGTTGTTCATTCAAGCGGAATCAACTTGAGAAGTTCTTTTCTGGGAACTTGGATGATGGATGGAACATCATCTTCACTTCTGTTGGCTATGACGAACAAATTATCATTTACCATTCCTGGAAGAGGAGGGTCATGGGCATGGTTTTGAAACCTGTAGATCATTTGATGATGAAGTGTTGCAGTGATGACTTCTTCAATTTGTTCAGCTCCAGTGAGCTGGATCTGGACGTTCAGTCTGGTTGGAAGAGTTTTATCTTTCAAATAGACATTGTAGTTTGGAAAAATAGTGAGGATCACACTTCTAGCATGAAG
Source organism: Abrus precatorius (assembly GCF_003935025.1). Taxonomy (NCBI): domain Eukaryota; kingdom Viridiplantae; phylum Streptophyta; class Magnoliopsida; order Fabales; family Fabaceae; genus Abrus; species Abrus precatorius. The sequence continues at coordinate 16,405,558 of NW_020874384.1, forward strand.
AGTGGTTAGTAGTATAGCTATAACAGCATGTTTATAATGGATGTAAGTGGAATCAAGAAGAGTGATTCTGGCAGTAACTGAAAGATTTTTCCTACCATGTAAAGATAGGACTAATCTAATTGCTCCAAAGTGCATAGCAGTGTATCCCTCAGTCTTCCAGTGATCTATGAAAGTGTTAGGGATTTCAAGGTTGATGTATCTCTCTTCTTTTGTAGCAGATATCTCACACTGGTCCATTCTGGTGGATTGAACATATTCTTTTATAGGAGATTGTTTCCTGAGGATCAACAAGTTCACTTTGTTGGTCCAGGATTTTTTTCTTCTGAAAACATTGTAAGGGCTCAACATAGGAGCTATGGATTCCTGAATCTGAGCATCTTTAGGAACATAGGTATATGGTAATGAGATAGGAGAGTTTAGAAGAATAAGAGAGATTTCAGTAGAAGAAGTGTTTATGTGTGTATTCATGATATTGTAGAAACTCTTACTCACTTTATTTATAATGACTATCACACTTATCCACTTTTTCAACAAAGACTTTAGACTCTGAATAAATACAAGAGTTCGTGACATTGTTACAGACATGGGTGACTGTGAATACAATCTCTCCGGTAGCTACCTATCAGCTGTCTAGCCGATAAATCTTGAGAATATAAACATCAAATAATTTAAAGACTCTGATATCATTACTAGCCGAGAACCGCTTATATCATAACCTAAAGAAAAACTATCAGCACTTTCTAATACTTTGAGCAAACTTATTTCAGCGTATATAAATTTTTTAAATCTATTTCTTCATTTTACTTGCACAAGTCATAACACCCAAAATATCAGCGTACTTATGATTTTCGTTGTAACAGTGCTAAGAAGGTACGAATTTTTTCAAATTAACGTATACACATTTCATTATATAAACATTTAAGTTAAGGAACAGAAAAATTGGCTGCAATCACATCATCCCTGTCATATATGCTTTCACACGGGAAAATCCAACCAACGAGCAATTTTCCTTAATTTTCAGTAGTTGAATTGAACAACTAGCATCCATGAACGCATAACTACGTACCTTCCTAATATCATATGGCTTCTACCTTCAGGACTCTCTTTTTCTTTCTTTCTTTTTTCTTATTACCTCTATACTCTATTGTTTAATCTAATCTAATATTGCAAAAGCACATTGTTGATATGTTAATAAAAAAAGAAACAAATTTAAAGCAGAAAGCTTTGGACTTAGGAGTGAGAACTTCGGGGGATTGGGGCAAACATTATCTGGCATATGGCATCACAAGGCTCCGGAACGAAGAAAGGTACATATCTGTGAGTCACGACAACCAACGCCTCCTGATTAAACACTTTTTGGATATATTATTTAATACTGTTTTTAATAATAATTAGTTAATTCTTTAAAAATTAAAATACCTGTCAATTGATTTTTTAAAAGTTCTATTGTTTATTTCTAAAAAATAATTAATAAAAATGTTCAAAGATTATTAAAAAAGTATATTGTTAACATTTTTGAGTTAACTTTGTTTTATGAGAATAGATAATATTAATATAATAAGCAATGTTAATTCATGCTCTGAGAAAAAATATTTAAGAAAATTGTATTTTGTAAAAATTAATTAATATTTTAAGGTACTATAATTAATAAGAGGTACTATGACATGTAACTCAACAATGTGATTTTCGAGCTTTTTCTGAAAAAGTCTGACACAGCCACTCGACTGTGTAAATTTACCTTCACTGGAAAAAGAAAAGAAAAGAAAAAGATTCTCCACCACATAACTTCTCACATTCTCTTACTCATTCATTCCTTCGTTTCTCTGTAGTTACTGCAGAAAGCTGCTTAGTAGGCACAACAAGTTTATCTATCCAAAGGATCTGGTCTGCACTTGCTGTAGCTGCTTCTTGTGACCTTTTTTTAACCTTGTTGCTTCTGAGAACTTGTTCATGCCCTTCTCTCTGTGATTGGCATCACTGGCGTAGTGTGTATTTCATTATCCTCAAATTTTTTACTCTAACTTCTTCACTGCGCTGTAGTATTAAGAAGTGAAAAAAAGCAACTTTGAGTTCTGATCGGTGTTTATGGAGTTAATGGGAGGTGGAAAGTTTAGTAGATGTGTTGTTCTGTTGTTCTTGAATGTTCTGTTAGTGGGAGTGAGTGGGATTGGTGTTAATTGGGGCACACAGTCCACACACCCTTTGTCACCATCTAAGGTGGTGAAAATGCTGAAAGACAATGGCATTCAAAAGGTTAAACTTTTTGATGCTGATCCTGGTATCTTAAATGCTCTCAAGAAGTCTGGGATACAGGTCATGGTGGGGATTCCAAATGACATGCTTTATACCCTGGCTAACAGTGTGCAAGCAGCTGAAAAATGGGTTTCCAAGAATGTTTCTGCACATGTTTCTTCTGGTGGAGTAGACATCAGGTACATACACCTTTTTTTACTCTTTTGTAGAGATTCAATCAACCATTATTTTATACAGGTTCATGCCTTTGAATAGGGTTTAAAACTTTAGATTGGAGCTTCATGTAATTACTGTCATTATCACAGATTTTGTTGCTTAGCTTAGTGTCCATTTATGATAGGATGTGTTTGCATAAACCGGCTAACTTCTTTAGAAATGTGAATGAAAAACACCATAGTTGCTAATCTACTAACTAGGAACCAAGGCCCAGTTGAGAACACAAAGTGATATTAAGGTTTGATGGTACCTAACTTTGATTAATTATGTAATGGATGCATTGTCAATTTCAAGAAAATCTAAATTTCTAACTGGCTAATTTTGTTTATTATTCCAAACATAAAGAGATGCAAACTAGGAAATGCCAGATAGCTTCGGGTGTTGGACTCCAAAAAGATATGCTTATTATTCATTTATCACTTCCCCAATATCCTAGGATGGCTCTCCCCATGATTTCAAACTCTGGTTGCTTTGCATTGTCACTTCTGCACGATGTTTTGGTGCTTCTGATGTTGCATGATTCACTAATCTAAACATTAGTTATTCTGTCTTCTTCTTTGATGTATTATTGGTGTTCCTAAGTTTTCCCACACTGACAAATGCAATTTTCATCTATCATCATTGAAGATACTCATTTCTAATTATTATACAAGTCTCAACTTCACATACGTTCTTCTACTTCAAACAAAGTAGTTTGATATTATCCTTTACTTCAATATATTGTATACAGTGCCCCTGGTGATTATATTTAGCTCTACCACTACTTGTTTCTAGTGCAGTGAAAATACATGGTTTCTCTTTGATAAACATTGTGCTTGACAGATTTTAATTGTTTGTTGCATAATTCTATTGGTTTGGATATTTCTCCTGGACATTAAAGGGCAGCGTTATCTGATAAAATGCTTTTAAGGAGTGGTGGTGCTATAATTGTTAGAAGAAAACATTGCAACCGGAGAGGAAAAGACTTCTAATGAATGGACATTAAGAGTCTTTCCTAGGTGAAATTGTAGTGGAATATGCAATGAAAGGCATTAATTTCAGGGGTTCTGCGCTTCTGCTTGTGCCCTGTCATGGACCACTGAAACTGTCTTCCATCTACTTTGTCTTTTTGGAAGATTGTTCAATGTCTAATCTTCCACATCATCTACTACCTAATGTATTCCTTTTGATTCTCATATATGCTGATCTAGGAAAGCTGCATGCATTGATAACGTGCAGTCCTGGAATAAATTGTTTGAGGTTTTTAATAGTCCAATCTTCTTAATTTTACATTCATCAATGTATTTTATTGATTTTAAATTCATATCCCAGAAAATAATGTGCACTCTTGGCCGACTAATTGGTTAGAGTAGTCGGACTATATTCCTACCAAAAGGTGAGATGTCAATTATAATTGGTTATATTTAGGTATATCTATATCAAGGTTGTCAATGGAACAATTCATATCCCTATAGTTATAGCTATTAGCTGAATGTCTCTTCCTTGTATTTTCTTCACTCGATACCAAAGCACGATTGTGATTATTTTCCTTAAGAGAGGTTACTGTTTTACTGTTAACTGAAGGAAAAGTTGGTTTTCATTGACCTAGGATTGCTACGCTTTTCTTTTTGTTCTTTGCATTGTTAATGGCATTCTTATGCCTGTTCGTTCATCATTTACTATTTTTTTTGTAAATAGATCTTGCAATTAGAGCTGGTATCATATGATCTCTGCAACAGTACGATTTCTCTATATAATAATTTTGTGAGTCAATATGCTTATGATGCCTATTTCTATTCATTCCTGATACTTTGACAATTGGGGGAAAATATAGACGATTCCTTCTCTGGTCAACCAACATCTTTAATATTGTAAGACTAAATGGTTTCCCTTCTAGATGATAAAAACTGCGTGTGTTAGCACCTCTCCCTTCCTTTCTTCTAGCACCTAAGTTTATTAATTCATTTGTAATCACTTCAAAGCGATTGATCCATGTAGCTGACCTTACATAGTGACATAAAATTTCATCTTTATTATTGATTCATGCTTGTTTATATTAGATCTGTAAACTCTACGACTACGTGTTCCACTTGTCTATATTTTCTTTTTCATACACACCATTTCTTGTGGCTTTTGCAAGGTACGTTGCAGTGGGGAATGAACCATTCTTGTCAACGTACAATGGTACATACGAAGCCACAACTCTTCCAGCTCTTCAAAACATCCAGGCAGCTCTAACGAAATCCGGTTTGAGCAACCGTGTCAAAGTCACCGTTCCCTTAAACGCCGACGTGTACCAAAGCTCGTCTGAAAAGCCATCAGACGGCGGTTTCAGGCCAAACATCAACAATGTCATGCTGCAGATTGTCAAGTTCTTGAACGACAATGGAGCTCCCTTTACTGTGAACATCTACCCCTTTATAAGTCTCTACTCTGACCCCAATTTTCCTGTTGACTATGCTTTTTTCAGTGGCTATCAGCCTGCTATAAACGACAATGGAAGGAGCTATGACAACGTGTTTGATGCCAACCATGATACTTTAGTATGGGCACTACAAAAGAATGGGTTTGGAAACTTGCCTATAATTGTAGGGGAAATTGGATGGCCCACAGATGGAGACAGAAATGCAAATATTCAATATGCACAACGTTTTAACCAAGGTTTTATGTCACGTTATATGTCTGGAAAGGGTACTCCGATGAGGCCTGGTCCTATAGATGCATACTTATTTAGTCTCATAGATGAAGATAATAAGAGCATTCAGCCAGGGAACTTTGAACGTCATTGGGGCATGTTTTACTTTGATGGGCAACCCAAATATCAACTTAATCTTGGGTCAGCCCGAGGGAATGGGTTAGTGGCAGCTAGTGGTGTTGATCATTTGGCTAAAAAGTGGTGTGTTTTGAAACCCTCAGCAAACCTTAATGATGACCAAGTGGCACCTAGTGTAGCCTACGCTTGTCAAAATGCTGATTGCACTAGTCTTGGGTATGGGACTTCATGTGACAAGTTAGATGTTCACGGTAACATTTCTTATGCCTTTAATAGCTACTACCAAATTAATGACCAAATGGACAGTGCCTGCAAATTCCCTGGCCTTTCTATGGTCACTGACAAAGATCCTTCGGTTGGAGATTGCAAATTCAAAATCATGATCCAGACAGATTCTGCAATGCTCAATGGGAGACCTGGTTTTCTAAGAATAGTGCTCTGTGTTTTTGTCTTTTTACTATTCCGTAATCTTTCGTTTTGATTTGCTTGCTTTTAATTAATTTTTACTATTCCGTAACCCTGTCTTTTTAATTTTTTTTTGGTGAATTAAACTCTGTAGCCAATGTAAGGGGGAAAATGCGTTAAATTGTTTATTGCTGCATTAATGTTGACCATTTTACACCCTGCCCTATAGCTGTCTATTTCTTTTTTCACTAGTTACAATGCCTTTACGGATTTATTTTAAAATATTTGAAATTAAATGAATAAAAATATAATTCATTAAAGTTGGTAAATTTAATAGTTGGGATGAAAGTGTAATCTTTTAAAATTTTGTTAGAAATTTTAAGTTATTTTAACTGAAATTACACTTGGACATACATGTGTTTTGTGTATATTCTTTCCGTACTTATCATTAATTTTTCACTTTAAAATATATTTTTTCTTTATTGAATTTTATCATAACGTTGTGTTATATTTAATATTCTTAATATAATACTTGTATCTTTTATTAAGATAAAAAAAACAGTCATGGTCCTCTTGATTGATTGTGATAGCATGTAAACTACTTACTCAAAAATGGCAACTTCTTACTAAAACACTTACTCAAATATTATTTAATTATATTACTTTTATTTGGTTGTGTATTATACCTTCAAAACAAAGCATTTGCTCTTACATTAGTAAAACAGTGTACTCAACTTTATTTATAGATATAGAAGATGCTTATAATTTTTTTATCAAATTTATTAATTATAAATTAAGTATAATTTAAGTTTATATACATATAAATATAGAAAAAGGTAGGATACCAACCAATGATGCAATAAATGTATACTTTTACATAGTTGATAAATATTATTAAACAATCACATAGCATTATTAGAAAACCTTATATTTATGTATGTTAAAATTTTAAACATTAAAAATACATTATAACACATTTTCATTATTATAAAACTCATTAATGTCTTATTTTTATATATATATTTAACAGGCTTAAAAAAATTACTTTAAATTTAAAAAAAATGATCAATTCAAAATTTTTAATTAAATAAATAAATAAATAAATAAATATATATATATATATATATATATATATTGTAAAATTTGAAAAGGTAGAGTGTTAATCAATATATTTTTGTTTTGCTGTTTTATAGTATGATTATAAACTAAAATTACTTTATATATTAACTTATTTTGTATGTATATTAGATTTTTAAAAAATTAATTATAACAAAAGTTACATACTTCATAGAGTATAGAATGTTTTACTTATACATATAAAAAATCAATATAATTTAAGTTGATTGATGCAACATATGAGTTTTTAAATGTAAAATGTTAATCAATCAAGTACTAATTATGGAGTTTTACACTCCGAATAAGTATTATAAAATGATAAACACAGTGTTGTCAAAATTATTAGATATTGATATGTTTGTCAAATTTTTAAATAAAAATTAAACTTTTGTATAATTTTTTATTATATGCTATAACAGGCTTAAAGACTGTAAAGTTATTTCAAGCTTTAATAAAAACAATAACTTTTAAAATTAAAATAATATGTTTATATATAGAGAGATAAAGATAGAAATAATAATTTAATTTTAATTATTTTACTCTAAAATTATTTTAATATATCCTGATATATATATATATATATTATATTTCGCATTTTGATAATTATAATTATATAAATTGAAACATCTAAAAATATAATGATTGAAATAAGAGCATAATTTTTATAAAAATATAAATTTACTTCCTTTCATGTTGAAAATAAATGAAATTTTTTATTCCTGTTGCTAGGAGAGACTTGAAATCCAAAAATTTTAACTTTTATTTTGTTTTTAAACTTGTCAAGTACCAGAAAGTTACATTGTTTGGGCCGTTTTTCTTGTTGGGCCTCGAAGGAAACGGGCACATGAGTGATATGGGTAGGTTAAGGAAGCGGGTCGGGTATCTCCGGAAGCTTCCGATCCATCATCGCGTTGGTGTTGTTGCGGTGCCCTTTCCCAGTGTCTTTGTTTGTTAATTTCTTTCTTTATTCCTTTATTCCTTTCTTTCTTTTTCCTTCATTTATGCATCTCTTTCGCTCTCACCTGTGCGACTGAAACTGCTTAGGCTCATATCCATACTCTGTAATATAGATAGATATATTCATAAACACATAAACGAAAAACAATAATCATATCATATATCATATATCATATATTATTATTATACGATTGTATTTTCCGTGTGTCGCTGATGGAGGATCAAGCGAATCAAGCTCCACCGGCACGCGATAAAGAGGAGGAGGATTCTAAGAAGGAAGAAGAGGAATTAATCGCAAAGGTTAACAAGCTCATGGAAAACATCACTTCTGCACCTGATAACCCTAAACCCACCGTCCTTCATGCTCTCGCTTCTATTCTCGAAACTCAAGAGTCACGGTATAGTTGTTTTCGTTGTTTTTGCTCAATGAGATTTCTTCGCTCGTGAAATCGCATGGACCCTGGGTTTTTATGTGATTTCTGTTGGAATAATTTCTAAAGTGTTGATATGTGTGTATCGGTGAATTCAATTGTGTGCGTGAATGTCAATGTCGTTGTTTATTAGGTCATCTACGTGTCTTGTTGTAGTTTAGACTCTGAATAGTTACTGTACTGAAAACTCTGAACGTCCATGTCAACTGTGTCATATTTCTTTATGGTTTCTATTGATATTTATTTATTATTATTATTTTGCAATGTAGATACATGGAAGAGAATGGTTATTCTTCCTCCAGTACTGCCCGTGCTGCCCATATCATTGGTCGGCTTGGCGGTTTAATTCGGGTATTTTCAATCATTTCCATGCATGATTCTTGTTGTTGTTGGTAATATAGGTGTAAATCTTTTCTTCAAGCTAATTTGTTGTGTTAAGTTATTGAGATAGTGCTTTGGCTCTTTCGTGCTCTGCAGGAAAATGATGAGTTCTTTGAGTTGATATCTTCTAAGTTTCTCTCAGAAACAAGATACTCCACCTCTATTCAAGCTGCCGCTGCCAGACTTCTCCTATGCTGTTCCCTGACCTGGATTGTAAGATTTTCTTTTTTTTCATATTTGGTTTTGTTAATTTTTTTCATGTTGTCCATGTGTTTTTCAATTGATCTGATGAAGTGTAAACGGACAGTATCCTCATGTTTTTGAAGAATCCGTCTTGGAAAACATAAAAAATTGGGTGACGGATGATAGTGCTAGGCTTTCTGCTGAAGAGCAACATCTGAAGCATAATACAGGGAGGAGGGAGGCCTCAGATTCTGAAATGTTGAAAACCTATTCTACTGGAGTCCTTGCTGTGTGTTTGGTCGGGTATGCTATGTTCTCAATCTATAGGCTACTTTTAGATTTCTTGCTCAAAAGTTTGACTTAATTGTTGTGCTTTAATTTTTGCTTCCAGTTATTGCTGGTGCTTATCTTGCTTATTCCTATTTATGTTTAGTTCTCATTAATTTTGCAATGATCACAGCGGAGGTCAAGTAGTGGAAGATGTATTGACATCTGGCTTGTCAGCAAAGCTTATGCGTTATCTACGCTTGCGTGTACTGGGAGAGACGAATAGCAGCCAAAAAGATGTTACCCATATAACAGAGAGTAGGCATGCGACTGGGAATACTTCAGGCAGAGGTAGAGATGATGGTCGTGGTAGGTTTCGCCAGCTCCTTGAATCAAGTCATTTGGATGATACAAGGATGATTGATGAGAGGCCTTTAGATGACGTAACTCTTGAAAGGGGTCCAGATAGAAGCATTAGTGGACAAACTTGCCAAGAAGAATCTTGGATAGATGGTGAACCACCTGATGAGCTTGGTGAAGGTGCTGATATCCGTGAGGTAGATTCTGATGGGGAGGATAGATGGCGCTGTAGAGATGTTCGTGATGGAAGGATAAAATATGGTGAGCATGATGATAATGTTCGAGATGACTCCTCAAGGCGGCGTGCAAACCGTGGATGGGCAAGATCTAGAGGGAAAGGAAGGGTCAATGAAGGGACTGTAGAAGGTGATTCCATTTTGTCATCTCCTGGTTCTGGTAGTAGATTAGGACAGGGGCGAACTGTTAGAGATAGAAGCACATTGAGGAATGCTGACGTTAGAAGGTTGGCTGACTCTAAGAAGACCCTTGTGAAGACCACTTCTGAGGCTTCTGAAAGAGAGGATAATGATGATTGTTTCCAAGAATGCCGTATTGGAAGTAAAGACATCACTGATCTTGTTCGAAAAGCAGTCCGAGCTGCCGAAGCAGAAGCTAGATCAGCCAATGCACCAGGAGAGGCTGTTAAAGCAGCTGGTGATGCTGCTGCTGACCTTGTTAAAACTGCAGCTTCAGAGGTATGCTAGGGATCATTTATTTATTTTTCTCTTCCAAAACCAGAATTTGTACTTTGTCCTTATATCTGTGTACTTGTGTATCAGTGCTTTAATTTTAAACTCATAGAAATGGTAAAATAGTTAATTTGCTTATATATTCAGGAATATAAATCCACTAATGATGAAGAAGCAGCTTTTTTGGCTGCTTCAAAAGCTGCATCGACTGTTGTTGATGCTGCATCTGCAGTTGAAGTTTCAAGGTATGCCAGATTTAATTTCAAGCCTCATTTTAGACCTGTTTACATACTTGAACAAATATCAAGTGTAGTTTGTTTGGGTTATTTAATAACGTTCTCATTGGGCTTGTGGCAGGAGCTCTATCTGCAAAAATACTGAGACAGAGAATGTGAGTGGCAAAGAAACAGAATCTAGTGAGGATGTTGAAGATTACTTCATTCCAGATACTCAGTCACTTGCACAGTTGAGGGAAAAATATTGCATTCAGTGTCTTGAGTTACTTGGAGAATATGTAGAAGTTCTTGGCCC